>NC_051308.1:77576635-78826635 GCF_015220235.1 Choloepus didactylus
CACTCAAATTCTTAAAAGCAAAAGCAAAAGTTAGTAGACTACTCTGAGTAAAATAAAGTAAAATAAAATAAAATAATGCATTAAAGTGGACTAAATTTTTAATTAGGATTTTAAAAATTCAAATAAAACTTTTCTCTTATTCAGGAAAAATAAAGGAGCAGCCTCGGGATCAGAGAAAGATGTCTAGAATGTTCTTAAAGTTTAATATTTACTTCTAGAAATTCAAAGGGAGAGAGAGCATGTTCTTGGCTATTTATAAATCATGACACATATCCCACATCCCAGAGAACTGAATAAATTTTGTTCCCTACTGTCAAGACAAAGTTTTACATTGCCATATATTTAAAATAATTTGAGATCATGAATAAAATTACAGATAGGTCTAAAAAGCAACTGCATGAAGTAAAAATGTTTATAGCATTATTTTTAAAACTCATTTTTACATTCTCTAAAGCTAAGAACTGAGTCAAGACAAATATCATTATGAAACATTGTTACATCATTACTGATGATGTCATAACTATTATTTATTAATAATCTACCAAGAGCCAGGGATTGAACAAATGCTAACTTTTCATCCTTGCAAACTAACAAAGCTACTGTTATAAACTCATTTTAAAAATTAAGAAACAAATACAAAAAGGCTAATTAACCCTTGTAGGAGACAGATATGGTAAATGGATGGCACTAGGATTCAAATTCAAATAATTCTGACTCTCAAAGCCCTGTTCTCATTTGGATAGAGTGGCACGCCTGTACAATTCTAATTGGATTTTCATGTGGCTGATGATGGGTTTAAATTGCCTTACCAATAAACCTGGTAAAAATTTACCAAATCAACAATAAGTAAAAATTTATTGGGGAAAAAAATGTGGATATTAGAGTACTATTTTTTTTTTTTTTTTTTTGTCATTTATTACAAGCAAAACTAAAACCATACATTTTCTGTGGTCAATTTGGAGATGATGGTGAAAGCAGTTATCCAAATAGGAGACATGTCAGGCCAGTTTTTGAAAGGACACCATATAATTAAAAATGGTAATCAGAAAAAACAAAAAAAAATTTAAACAAAATAATTTGTTATAACTTGATATTCCTGTTTTCCCTTAAGAAACACTGAACTTTGCAACTGATTGTACTAATTACAAATAGGTGTTAAATACAGGAACTTTTGAGTAGTCTGAATTAAATAAGAATTAAAATTTGATCTATACTGAATACCAGAAATCTTTTTCAAAAAAAAGTTAGTGGTGGGAATAGAGGAGTTTAGAAGTAATTTCAAAAACTATATTTGAATTTAATTATAAAAGCAATTCTATAGAACAAAAATATTTTGAACATTAAAGGAACAGATTATATGGCTTACATGTATTATACATAGTGCTTGAATATACTGATAAATACTATAGCTTTCTTTTAATTTTGCAAAAGATTTAAAACACTATTTATCCCTACACTTTCCACTAAAATCCAACCTCTTATCTGGGTTACCAGACTCTTCCTCTACTATATTTTCTACATCAACATTAAAACATAATATAACGATTATCATTATTTATACTGTCTCCGAGGTCAGTTTGCCTGAGTTCAAAGCCTTCATCTACCACTTTTAACTGAGTGACCTCAGGTAAATTACCTTACCTCTCTGTGCCTCAGTTTCTCATTTGTAAAACAGAGACAATAATAGTACTTATTTCACAGGGCTGTTTTGAGGATTAAAAAAGTTAATACATACAATATATTTGGAAAAATTCTTAGCTCAATAAAATGTTAGCTATTATTATTATTCTAGCGCTTATCTTAAAAATTATCACTATAGCTTGTCAACTGAGAACCAAATGAACATTCAGTTCAAGCTGTTTGGGAACTAATTCTCTTCTTGTAAGGCAGCTCCAGCATTGAACTCTGTGATCCATATGAATTGCAACAGTCTAATCGTCTTCTCTCCTTAGTACTGGATATTGATGTAAACATCAAGAGAAGAAGTCAAGAAAAACAAAAGGTAGAAAACCTCCAATATATACCTAGTAACATTTTCAACCTCTCTTAATTATTGTAAATAAGGTGAAAATTGAGCTAAATTTCAACAAGACTATGATTGTGTTATCAGCAGAGAACCCACCCTGTAAAATCTCTTCTCACACATGGGGAATACAGGCATTATGGCCCACCCACTGGCTACCATCTAGAAGAGAGGAGACTTGCATATTACTCAGTGAGACAGGAATACTGCTGAAAATAAAAGATGTTATTTTGACAATTAGCTGCAGCCATGCTACTCTGGCTGTGTTAGCCAATCTGGGGCAAAACACGCTAATTCTTAGTCTCAGTTTTATATTTATGTGACTCTAGGCGAATCTATGAGAACTGAGGTCAAATGCTTTAATTTTTTGCTAAACAAAACAAAACATGGGAAATAGACCTGAAATATCTGGAACCTGTGATGAAAAGATGGCTTACCAAAATCCACCCCATTAATTAGGTTTAGTATTCAGTAAAAGCCCATTTTGGGATATCTTTATTATGTTCACAGGCAGCATATTCTTTTCTCGGCTGAGTCTATGGAGACAAGTTGTTTTCTAACTGCAAATTCAAGCCTCTGGTCACACTTTTTTCTGTGATATACTGGCCAAGTGTTGGATGAATGGATCCTCGGTCCTAACTGATGAGACATTTTTGGCAAAGAGACCTGGGATGGGATGGTGAAGCTAGGTCAGAGGACCTTGGAATCAGGAAGCTCGGAAAAGCACCAACCGCCAAGTGTTCTAAGAGTTCTATCACAACACACTAAGCTTCCTCAAATCCAGCACTGATTTCTGGGCATTGGCTGCCATCCCTAGAAACTGGTGGCTCAGGTTTTTGAGGCCAAGTACCTCATGGTTAGTACCTAGATGAAATATTTTCCAGAATATAAGATTGATGTAGAATTCACTAAGTAGTTAACCTACTAAATTCTTTGCCCTTTGCTTCCTAGCATTATATGCCTTTTTCTGAATTGTAATCTTTACACTTAAGATGCTGATGCTGCCGGAAACCAGTTCTGTGATTAGCATTAACACTGTATTTAAGGGGGCCAGAAGGAGTATGACAAACAGGCCCATCTTTTTTACTTAGTGATGAGGTGCCTGTGGGGCGCCAGGAGGTCAACAATGAGTCATACACCCACCAACAAAACAAGATACTACCAGCTAGAGGAGGCAGGGCAAGATGGCGGAGTGGTGAGAAGCAGAATTTCGTCTCTCCCGTAGAGCAGCTGGCAGTTACCCAAGAACTATATGAAACAGTGTTTTTGGGATCTCCAGTAACCAGTCACACATTGGACACAAGTTTGGAATTGGAGGAAAAGCGGAGATCGCAGCGAACATTGCTAACCAAGGAATCTACCTGGAGAGGCCCCAAAGAGGAGAGAGGATAAGGGAATAGTGCCCCTGAGAGACAACTGGAATTCTGAGGATTGGGAGAGTGGAGGGAGGCCCAGCTCAACTGGCAGTCCTCCTTTTGGGAATTCAGACCCCAGGGGCTGGAATTCAGATTCCAGCTTCAGTCAGCCATGCCCCTGACAGGATCAGAGTCACCAGGAGAACTAAACGCTCCATACCTCCTTACACTGGTGGGGGAGCTGCGGGCTGGCCAGCGCCACCTTCTGGACAGGAGAGGAAAATCACCAATTCTAAAGGCCTCATAGGAGGGTCTCATTCTCAGGAAAACTCCATACCCTCCCAATGAGACCTGGGCCTAACTAGACTGGGAAAATCTGACTAGGGTCGACCACATCTGAGGAGACCCACTCACAGAAAGGTTACATAGAGGCAGAGCAAGAAACAGAAAAAACAAGAGGGGAAAAATTCCGATCAACTAAATAGAACCTAAGTTAAAGGTCTAGAATAAGTTGAACTGAATAACAGGCCAGAAAACAAAGCCAACCAACAAGAAAACCACTACGTAAAAGACAGAAAACAAGCTCCAAAATAAACTAATCAAGAGAATCAGATGCCTAGACAACTTAAGATAACAAGCCATACCAGGAAACACGAAAACATGGACCAGCCAAAGGAACAAACTAATAGCTCAGCTGAGACACAGGAGTGGAGGCAACTAATGCTAAATAAATTTGATGAAATGAAGGAAGATATAGCAAAAGAGCTGAAGGATATAAAGACGACACTGGCTGACCATAAAGAAGAATTCATAAACTTAAAAAAACAAATGGCAGAACTCATGGGAATGAAGGTCACAATGGAGGAGATGAAAAACACAATGGAGGGACACAACAGTAGATTTGAACAGGCAGAAGAAAGGATCAGTGAACTGGAAGACAGGTCATTCGAATTCATACACACAAAAGAACAGATGGTGAAAAAAATGGAAAAATATGAGCAGGGTCTTAGGGAGCTGAGTGACAACATGAAACGCACAAATATACGTGTTATGGGTATCCCAGAAGGAGAAGAGAGGGGAAAAGGGGCAGAAAGAGTAACAGAAGACATATTCACTGAAAATTTCCCAACTCTTATAAAAGACAGAAAATTAGAGATTCAAGAAGTACAACGTACCCCAAATAGAATAGATCCCAATAGACCTACTCCAAGACACATACTGGTCAGATTGCCCAATGTCAAAGACAAAGAGAGGATTCTGAAAGCAGCAAGAGAAAAGCAATCCATCACGTACAAGGGAAAGTCAATAAGACTATGTACAGATTTCTCTGCAAAAACCATGGAGGCAAGAAGACAGTGGCATGATATATTTCAGATACTGAAAGAGAAAAACTGCCAACCAAGAATTCTATATCCAGCAAAACTTTCCTTCAAAAATGAGGGAGAGATTAAAACATTTTCAGACAAACAGACACTGAGAGAGTTTGTGAATAAGAGACCGGCACTACAAGAAATACTAAAGGCAGTGCTACAGGCTGATAGGAAAAGACAGGAGAGAGAGAGTTGGAGAAGAGTGCAGAAATGAAGATTATCAGGAAAGGTAAAAGGAGAGAAAAAAATAAGATATGACATATAAATTCCAAAAAACAAAATGGTAGTAGAAAGTACTGCCCTTACAGTAATAACACTAAATGTAAATGGATTAAATTCCCCAATAAAAAGACACAGAGTGGCAGAATGGATTAAAAAACAGGACCCATCTATATGCTGTCTACAAGAAACTCACTTTAGACACAAGGCCAAACATAGACTGAAAGTGAAAGGCTGGAAAAAGATATTTCATGCAAACAACAACCAGAAAAAAGCAGGAGTAGCTATATTAATATCAGACAAGTTAGACTTCAAAAGCAAAACAATTAAAAGAGACAAAGAAGGACACTATATATTAATAAAAGGGTCAATTCATCAAGAAAACATAACAGTCATAAATATTTATGCACCAAACCAGAATGCCCCAAAATTCATGAGGCAAACACTGCAATCACTGAAAGGAGAAATAGATACCTCTACAATAATAGTTGGAGACTTCAATACACCACTCTCATCAATGGATGGAACATCTAGACTAAACAAACAGATCACTAAACAAACAGAGATGTTGAATTGTATGATAAATGAACTAGACTTGACAGACATTTATAGAACACTACATCCAACAACAGCAGGATACACTATTTTCTCAAGTGCTCATGGAACACTCTCTAGGATAGACCACATGTTGGGTCACAAAGCAAGTCTCAACAAATTTAAAAATATTGATATTATACAAAACACTTTCTCAGACCACAATGGAATGAAGTTGGAAATAAAAGGCAGAAGGTCATAAAATTCACAAACATATGGAGGCTAAACAACACCCTCTTAGAAAACCAGTGGGTAAAGGAAGAAATTACAAGAGAAATTAGTAAATACCTCGAGGCAAATGACAATGAAAACACAACTTATCAAAACTTATGGGATGCAGCAAAGGCGGTGCTGAGAGGGAAATTTATTGCCCTGAATGCCTATATTAAAAGAGAAGAGAGAGCAAAAATTGAAGAGTTAACTGCTCACCTGGAGAAATTAGAGAAAGAACAGCAAACTAACCCCAAAGCAAGCAGAAGGGAAGAAATAACAAATATTAGAGCAGAAATAAATGCAATTGAGAACAGGAAAACAATAGAGAGAATCAACAAAACCAGAAGTTGGTTCTTTGAGAAAATCAATAAAATAGATGGACCACTGGCTAGGCTAACAAAAAAAAAGAGAGAGCAGATGCAAATAAATGCAATCAGAAATGGGAAAGAAAATATAACTACCGACCCTGCAGAAATTAAGGAGATAATGAGAAGATACTGTGAGCAACTATATGCTAATAAACTAGACAACTTAAATGAAATGGACAACTTCCTAGAAAAGCGTAAACAACCAACATTAACTCAAGAAGAAATAGATGACCTCAACAAACCAATCACAAGTAAAGAGATTGAGTCAGTCATCAAAAAGCTCCCAAAAAGGAAAAGCCCAGGACCAGATGGTTTCACATGCGAATTCTACCAAGCATTCAAGAACGAATTAGTACCAATCCTGCTCAATCTCTTCAAAAAAATTGAAGAAGAGGGAAAGCTACCTAACTCTTTCTATGAAGCCATCATCACCCTAATACCAAAACCAGGCAAAGATACTACAAAAAAAGAAAATTATAGACCAATTTCTTTAATGAATATAGATGCAAAAATCCTCAACAAAATACTTGCAAATCGAATCCAGCAGCACATTAAAAGAATTATACACCACGACCAGGTGGGATTTATTCCAGGTATGCAAGGCTGGTTCAACACAAGAAAATCAATTAATGTAATACACCACATCAATAAATCAAAGCAGAAGAACCACATGATCATCTTGATTGATGCAGAAAAGGCATTTGACAAAATTCAACATCCTTTCCTGATGAAAACACTTCAAAGGATAGGAATAGAAGGGAACTTTTTCAATATGATAAAGGCAATATATGAAAAACCCACAGCTAACATCACACTCAATGGGGAGAGACTGAAAGCTTTTCCTCTAAGATCAGGAACAAGACAGGGATGCCCACTATCACCATTGCTATTCAACATCGTGCTGGAAGTTCTAGCTAGAGCAATTAGGCAAGAAAAAGAAATAAAAGGCATCCAAATTGGAGAGGAAGAAGTAAAACTTTCACTATTTGCAGATGACATGATTCTATATGTAGGAAATCCAGAAAAATCTACAGCAAAGCTACTAGAACTAGTCAATGAATACAGCAAAGTAGCAGGCTACAAGATCAACACGCAAAAATCTGTACTGTTCCTATACACAAGTAATGTGCAACAAGAGGAGGAAATCAAGAAAAAAATCCCATTTACAATAGCAACCAAAAGAATCAAGTATTTAGGAATAAACTTAACCAAGGACACAAAAGACCTTTACATAGAAAACTATAAGAAACTGCTAAAAGAAATTGAACAAGACCTGAAAAAATGGAAGAACATACCATGTTCATGGATTGGAAGACTAAATATAGTTAAGATGGCAATTTTACCTAAACTGATTTACAGATTCAATGCAATACCAATTCAAATCCCAACAACTTACTTTACAGAAATAGAAAAACCAATAACTAAATTTATTTGGAAGGGTAAGATGCCCCGAATAGCCAAAAATGTCTTGAGAAAGAGGAGTGAAGTGGGAGGTCTCACACTACCTGACTTTGAAGCATATTACAAAGCTACACTGCTCAAAACAGCATGGTACTGGCATAAGGACAGATATACTGATCAATGGAATCGAATTGAGTGTTCAGAAGTAGACCCTCACATCTATGGACAACTGATCTTTGATAAGGCAGTGAAGCCAAAGCAACTGGGAAAGAGCAGTCTGTTCAGTAAATGGTGTTTGGAGAACTGGATATCCATTTCCAAAAGAATGAAAGAGGATGTCCATCTCACACCTTATACCAAAATTAACTCAAAGTGGATCAAAGACCTAAACATTAGCACCAAGACCATAAAACTCTTAGAAGAAAATGTAGGGCAATATCTTAAAGATCTTGTGAAAGGAGGTGGTTTCTTAGACCTCACACCCAAGGCACGAGCAACTGAAGAACAAATAGACAAATGGGATCTCCTCAAAATTAAACACTTTTGCACATCAAAGGACTTTGTCAGAAAAGTCAAAAGGCAACCTACACAATGGGAGATGATATTTGGAAACCACATATCAGATAAGGGTTTAATATCCCGAATATATAAAGGAATCCTGCATCTCAATAACAGAAAGACAAACAATCCAATTAAAAAATGGGCAAAAGACATGAACAGACATTTTTCTGAAGAGGAAATACAAATGGCTCAAAAGCATATGAAAAAATGTTCAACTTCACTGGCTATTAAGGAAATGCAAATCAAAACCACAATGAGATATCATCTCTCACCTACCAGAATGGCCATTATCCAAAAAACAGAAAATGACAAGTGCTGGAGAGGATGTGGAGAAAGAGGCACACTTATTCATTGTTGGTGGGAATGTAGAATGGTGCAACCACTCTGGAAGACGGTATGGAGGTTCCTCAGGAAGCTAAATATAGATTTGCCATATGACCCAGCTATTCCATTGCTGGGTATATACTCAGAGGAACTGAAACTTAAGACACAAACAGACATTTGTAAACCAATGTTTATTGCAGCATTATTCACAATTGCCAAGAGATGGAAACAGCCCAAATGTCCATCAAAGGACGAGTAGATAAACAAACTGTGGTATATACACATGATGGAATATTATGCAGCTGTAAGACAGAACAAAGACATGGATCATGTAATAATGTGGATGAACCTTGAGGACATGTTGAGTGAAGTTAGCCAGAAACAAAAGGACAGATTCTGTATGGTCTCACTAATATGAACAGACATTAATGAACAAACTTTGGAAGTTAAAAGCTGACAACACAGGCGACCAGGAGATAGAAAGAGGGCAGAGATCAGCCATTTGATGCTGAAGGACTACAGAATGTTTAGGATTGATTGCATAGATCCAGAAATAGATAGCATAATACTGTGTGATGGTAGCACAGTATTGTAAGTACACTGAACAAAGATGTCTGTGAGTAAAGCTGAAAGAGGTGGGATAGGAGAATGTATGACACCAGAGGTAAAGATAGATGATAAAGACTGGGACTGTATAACATGGCAAAAACTGGAGTGGCCAATGACTGTTACTAAATATACAAATATAAAAATGTTTTTGCATGTGGGAAAGCAAATGAATGTCAACCATGTAGAAATTTGAAAAAGTGATGGCATTCAGGAAAAAACATAATCAAAGCAAACTGGAGTCTATGGTCAACAGTAACATTGTAATATACCTCCATTAAATGTAACAAAGGCAATACGCCAATGCTAAATGCATATGAGAGGGGGATATAGGGGAGTAATATGGGATTCTTGGTAGTGGTGTTATTTGCTGTCCTTAGTAGTATATTGTATTGTATGACATGTTATTTTTCTTTTTATCATTTTTTTCTTATTGCTAAAAAAAAAAAAAACAAAACAATTTTTCTTGTAGTAATCAGTATGTTCAAATGCTGATTGTGGTGATAAATGTACAACTTTATGATGATACCATGAACAACTGATTGTACACTGTGGATAAATGTATGGTATGTGAATATAACTCTATAAAATTGTAGGAAAATATATATATAGGAGTAAAAGTGTTGGAGAAAACATGGTGAGAGGGATGATGCCGCACTAATATGGACTAACTACAATGTGTAAACTCAGAATTGAATCTTAGAACATAGCCTAACGTGGACACAATAATTGTAATAGTCCCTAGATTATAAGCTCTTACAGCAGTTAACTCTATCCCTGAATTGTAAGGCCTATCTCTAAACTTTAAGATGCTGATCCCCTAGAGTATGTTGTCACAGACATTGGGACTGGCGGTTTGCTGTGCCGAGCCCTCAAGCATGGGACTTGCCCTTATGAAGCTCATTACCACAAAGGAGAGTCTAAAGTTGTATGTAATGGTGCCTGAGAGTCTCCCCCTGAGTGCCTCTTTGTTGCTCAGATGTGGCCCTCTCTCTCTCTAACTGAGCCATCTCGACAGGTGGACTCGCTGCCCTCCCCCCTACGTGGGACCCGACTCCCAGGGTTGTGGATCTCCCTGGCAACGCAGAGTATGACTCCCGGGGATGAGTGTGGACCCGGCATCGTGAGACTGAGAGTATCTTCTTGACCAAAAGGGGGATGCAAAATGAGACGAAATAGTTTCAGTGGCTGAGAGATTCCAAATGGAGTCAAGAGGTCACTCTGGTGGACATTCTTATACACTATATAGATAACACCTCTTAGGCTTTAATGTATTGGAATAGCTAGAAGTAAATACCTGAAACTACCAAAATCCAACCCAGCAATCTGGACTCCTGAAGACAATTATATAATAATGTAGATTACAAGGGGTGACAGTGTGATTGTGAAGACCTTGTGGATCACACCCCCTTTATCTAGTGTATGGATGAGTGGAGGAATGGGGATAAAAACTAAAGGACAAATGGGGTGGGATGGGGGGATGATTTGGGTGTTCTTTTTTCACTTTTATTTTTTATTCTTGTTCTGGTTCTTTCTGATGTAAGGAAAATGTTCAGAGATTAGACTGTGGTGATGAACGCATAACTATGTTATCATACTGTGGACAGTGGATTGTATATCATGGATGATTGTATGGTGTGTGAATGTATTTCAATAAAACTGAATTTAATAAAAAAAAAAATCAAAAAAAAAAAAAAAAAAAAGATACTACCAGCTAAATCTACGTTAACACTCAATAGCAGATTCCCCTAAAATTTATGAAAGTGATTTCCTAGCTGATTAATGCCACCCCACTACCAGGCTACCTACAATCTTTCTGTTGTAACATAGCAAATGGGGTATCTCTAGTTCAAAAGGAAGGAGCAGAGAAAAGATAAACAAGAATGCAAGAGTGAAAGAAACAAAAGATTGAAGTATCTTGTGATCCCACTATTTATTCATACTGCAATTAAGATCTCAATATACCCACAATCAGGCCTGAAGCACAATTCTATTACGGCCTCATTTTATATATATATATTTTATCACACATCAAAAATATTAGAGAAATGTTCTATTTAGAAGAACACTGAAAAAAAACTGAAGATTAAAAAATTCTGCTGTGATACAAACATATTTAATTGATCAACTCTGAAAGTGAAGATTTTTCTATATATTAGACATTCATAAAATGAAGACAAGCCTTGTTCAGTAGAAAGGAGTTTTTGAGGAAACAGAATACTTTTTAGAATTACTGTTGAAAAAGAATAAAGAATAATCTTGTATCATTATAACAGAATCACTTTTGCTGTCACTCTGATGGTTATTTATTATGAATAGTTTTATCCTTTCATGTATTATCTAAGAAACATTTATACTGACTAGACCCTTTGTTTTGTCAAATAAATCTGACACACACACTCCAGAACATTCTCTTCCTGTGACCTTGTGATCTCTTCTAGCTATAATCTTCACAATCAAGTCCTTTTGCTGTTTCCTCTTCCTCACCTCCCTCTAGCCTACTGCATTCTCGTACCTGTCCCAACACTGCCATGAAACTTCCACTGACAAGTTCACCCATGACTTCTCTGTTGCTCAATCCAATGGACACTTTTTATCCTTATCTTATTTGGCCTCCTAGTAGTGGCATGACACTGTCAAAAATTATTTTTCATTTGGAGCTCGTTCCTTTCTTGACATTTGTGGTAACTAGTCTCTTTAAGTTTTCCTCCTATCTTTCTGGTAATTCATCTTCAGACTCCCTTCACATGTCTGCAACATTTAACTGGGCTGATCCACCTGTGTTTCACACACAGTAGCCCATAAAATAAAGGCTTGAGGATTCCAGTACTGTTCAGAGACAAATATCTTGGATCCTTTAGTCCTGTTCTGCCCTTGTCCTTTGCTCCCTATTCCCTTCCACTGTATCCTAAACTTCTTTCTCATATGTTTTCACCTCAAATTTCACGTATCATATTTGCCCCTTGGGCTTAAGGATATTGTCCCACTTCTTCAACATCCTTTTGGTACCACCTAAGACACCATGTGTACTCATCCTCTTACATAAATAACTGCTGTTTTCCTTTCCCTTCCCAATATTAAAATTATGTATCTAATTAAACTATGCCTTGTAAGTGTTAAGGTATCTTGAAAATACCCAATCCATTCCAAAGTGAAAAATTCAAACAAATGATATATTTTAAAAATGCACACTAAATAAAGTTTGCCTACTTTGTTGGTACACAGCTGCCAATTTAGTGTTGACCTAGTCTGGTGATGACATAGGATGGAAATTTTTATTCCAGTTTTAAGACAGGTTTTAACCACTCTCTCAAATTACATGGTCTTGACAGCCAGCAGTTATCACCTCAGGTACAGTGTTCTTTTCTGATTTTATTACCCTAATTGTTTCATTTGTTAACATCTGTCCCTTGGAAAAAAACCACTTACCAATGGAAACTCTTTTAGCAAGATTCATTTCAACAAATATCAGTAGACTCATTCTCCTCTCAGAATAGTAGAAAAAGATCACTTTATAAAAACAAGTGAAAAAAGTGAGTATCCTTCTAATTCAAAGGTATTTTCTATTTTTTATGCTAGGCATACAATATTCTTTTAAATTACATTTAGAAATTTTCTAAAGTTCTGTGAAATCAGCTAAAAATAACTGAATATAATTAATTTTGAAGTCATTTGAAGCAGAATGTATGCCAAACCAAATAAATCCAAACAGATCTACTCCAAGACACACATTAATCAGAATGACAATTGCCAAAGACAAGGAGAGAATTCTGAAGCTGCAAGGGAAAAGTTATTTGTTACATACAAAGGATGCCTGAAAAGACTAAGTACCAATTTCTCATCAGAAACCACTGAGGTGAGAAGGCAGTAGTATGACATATTCAAGGTACTGAAAGAGAAAAACTGCCAGCAAGAATTCTCTATTGAAGTAAGTACTGCCTATACAGTAATAATACTGATTGTTACTGGATTAAACACCCCAAATCAAAAGACAAAGACTGGCAGAATGGATAAAAAAACATATGAACCATCTAAATGCTGTCTGCAAGAGACTCATCTCAAACTCAAGGATACAAATAAGTTGAAAGTAAAAGAGAGAAAGATATTCCATGCAGAAGAAAAAAAAAAAAAAAAAAAAAAAAAGCTGGGGTAGCTCTACTAATATAGGACAAAACAGGCTTTCAGTGCAAAGCTGTTATAAGAGACAATGTCATTATATATTAATAAAAGGGGCAACCCACCAAAGAAATAACAATCATAAATATATATGCACCCAACAAAGGCAACCCAAAATACATGAGGCAAACACTAGCAAAACTGAAGGGAAAAACAGATGTATCTACAATAATAGTTGGAAACTTGAACACACCACTCACATCAACACACAGAACATCTGAACAGAGGGATCCATAAGGAAATAGAGAACTTGAATAATTTGATAAATGAACTAGACCTAACAGACATATACAGAACAAGGCAGCTCAAGACAGCAGAATATACATTCTTCTTGAGTTCTCATGGATCATTCTCCAGGATATACCACATATTAGGCCACAAAACAGGTCAATAAAATTTAAAAGATTAAAATTATAATGGAATGAAGTTGGGAGAGGAGGACTAGAAAATGCACAAATTTATGGCAATTAAACAGACCCACTCTTAAACAATCAGCAGGTCAAAGAATTTGCAAGAGAAATCAGTAAATATCTCAAGACAAATGAAAATGAGAACACAACATATAAAACTTATAGGATGCAATAAATGAATTGTTGAGAGGGAAATTTATAGTCCTAAATGCCTACATTAAAAAAGAAGAGCTAATATCAAAAACCTAACTACACACCTGGAGGAATTAGAAAAAGAAAATAATACTAATCTCAGAGCAATCAGAAAGAAAGAAATAACAAAGATTAGAGCAGAAATAAATGACATGGAGAACCAAAAAAAAAAAAAAAAAAAAATAGAATCAACAAAAATAAAAGTTGTTTTTTCAAGAAGATCAACAAAATTCACAAGCCTTTAACTAGACTGACAAAGAAAAGGGAGAAGATGCAAATAAATAAAATCATAAAAGAGAGGGGGGACATTACTACTGACTCCACAGAAATAAAAAGATCGTAAGAGGACACTATGAACAACTGTATGCCAAAGTAAACAACTTAGAGGAAATGGACAATTTTTTAGAAACATACAAACAACCACACTCATTCCAGAAGAAAAAGAAGATCTCAACAAACCAATCACAAGTAAAGAGACTGAAACAATCATCAAAAACTTCCCAACAAAGAGAAGCCCAGGACCAGATAGCTTCACAGACGAAGTCTACTAATCATTCCAAGAAGAATGAATATGAACTCTGCTAAAACTGTTCCAGAAAACTGAAGAGGAGGGAATGCTACCTAAATCTCATTTTATTAAGCCAACATCACCCTAACACCAAAACCAGATAAAGATACTACAAGAAAAGAAAATTATAGACCAATCTCTCTAATAAATACAGATGCAAAAATCCTCAACAAAATGCTTGCAAATCAAATTCAACAGGACATTAAAGGAATCATACACAACGATCAAGTGGGTTTTATCCCAGGTATGTGAGACTGGTTCAACGCAAGAAATTAAAGGAAAAGAAACTAAATTAATATTTAATATACTTATGAACAGAACTAAGTTTTTTCTTTGTCACTAATAAAGTATTACTATGAGTAGTAATAATTTTAGTGAGAGCAATAAGATTAAATATACTTCACTCACTATGAAAATCTTGTTTTAGCGTGACAGAAATTCTAAAGTAGAGTTCTTCAATTTATTCAATACATGATTTTAATGGCTGCCAGGTGAAAAAAATACCTCACACAAAGACATAATATGTATTATTTCATTAGGTATATATTAGTAGTACAAGCATGAAAACGCATAAATAGACACATCTAGTGGGGGTGCTTGTTAAAATTCTTAACATATAGGAATATGTGATCAAAAATATTTTGAGACCAGTGTCTTAGATATGAGTTCAGTTGAGACTTTATCAATTTTTCTATCCAGCTGGATCCCATGTTCAACTGTTTAAACTATGTTCTCACCAGAACCCTAAATACCTTTGCTACTTTGAGTAGAAAGAGCACTTAACTGGGAATGATGAAATCAGGGGTCTCACTTCTGCTCTATCCCCAGCTGCATGAGCCACTTAATCCTTTCTGGACCATATATGAAGCACTTAAACAAATGATTGCTTAAGTCTTCCACCACATCTAATGCTTTAAGTCTATTTTCTACCACTTCCATATCCTACCAATACTCAGTCTTATAAAAACTCTGTGCCTCAATTTCCTCATCTGAAATAGTATATACCTCTTAAGGAGCAAATAAGCTAATCAATGTAAAATATTTAGAATTATATTTGGAACATAGTGAGTGCTGTGTAAAAGTCACTGTTATTTTTATTTCATCAATTTTCATTATTATTTTCCATTTCTATTTGCAGGCTATGAACATTGCAGAGAAAATCATTCACCTGTGCTGACATCACTAGAAATGAACCTTTCAACTCAATGTCCATGATCCTCCCATGAATACCACACTTTTTACCAGACCATAAAACTAAGCATTTTGAATCCAACACAAATTTTCAAGTCTACACGGTCATTTCTTTAATGGAATGTCTTTAAAGTCCAACCTTTGCAGTCTTTTTGATTCAGTTGATATGTCACCAACTTTCACTACCCCATTACTCTTAGTCACAATTAATAACTCTCTCTGCATTTCCAGTTTACGGCTATTTTTATATTATCTAGTACATGTGCCTTTACTACCTTTGCTATCTATTTGTGTCTGTCTCACTAAACTGCAAGTTCCCCCAATACTAAAATCTTATAAATATTAGATGCTAAAAACAAATGTTGGATGAATTAAATTATACTTCCTTTCTTAGTTTTCCTTATTAAAATAACAAATATACATATCAATTTATAACAAAAAACCATCTGAAGTTTGTTCTAGTGTATTCATTTCTTTTATACCTTCTAGTATATTTATTAAGTACAAACTACTGACATGAAGAGCTTACCTCAAGTATAAAAATCTACACTTAATGAAATACCAAAATTTCTTGAAATATTTCTAAACTATAGAGAAATACTATGAAATGAACAGTGAGAAATTCTATATTAGGCAAATATATTTTATTAGGAACTTACTGATTCTATATTGAGAATCAGTTAATATATTTTACTATTAGGAATCTTTTTATTCCATTTTAAAAATATTTTTACCAAAACAGTGTTCTAAATTTCAGAAGAAATACAAAAATAAATGCTTGCTAACAAGTTTTTAAAAATACAGAAGCCTATAGTATAAAAGTGAACATTTTCTCTCATCTCCATCCCCAATGCCCCTAACCCTTTTCCTTAGAGGTAACTACCTGCTATAGGAAAACAGTTTTGTATGTATTCTTGGGGAGCTTTTGCCACGGCATTTATATATGCAGTTATTTTCTCTATGAATTTTTAAATTTAATGTAAATTTTGAAAATCTTTTTATTTAGTTTACATAGAGCTAGCTTCTATGCTATGCATCAAATTCCATAATATGGACATATGCCATAATTTATTTAATCATGACCCAACTGTTAAAAGACATTTGTGCCATTTTTATTATTTAACAATAAACTAGTAAAACAATTCTGCAGTGCACACCTATATACCTAATTCTGAGCACTACAGGGGTATTTCTTTTGTTTAAATTCCAGAAGTAAAATTGCTGAGTCAAAATTTATGCACTTAAAAAAAAAACATTGTTACTTCCATACAGCTTTCCAAAAAGGTTTTCCCATCTATGCCAGATAATGTTTTATCCCTCAGCTTTACACTTGCCCTTTTATACTGTCCTCTGACCTGAAAGGATGGAAAGTCTGTAAACTACAGTTACCTAACTTCCCCTAAGTGGGAGACCAGGAAACAGAAGGGAGGGAGAAGCCATACTTTCTTGCTTGGTCAGCAGTGGCCACTGTAGCAGTGGGTAAAAGAGGGCAGCTGCAGGCAGCTGTGGGCTCCAGCAGCATCTGTGGTAAGTTTCTAGCAGCACTAACAGGAATGTAGCCTCCTGGTTTTCAGATCAGGAGTAGCATGTGCTTCCAAAGCAGAAGTGCTTCAGACAACTCAGGGCCATGCCAGGGCTGTAGATGTCAGTCCCGGGGCAGGGGCGGGGGTGGGGGTCAACTTCTTGAAATTTGCATTAAAAAACCTCTTCTTTTTAGTTCCTCTAGATATTCCCAATTTCTTCTCTTTGATTTTCCAGTCTTTCCAATAGTGGGGTTATCAAGTATTTGCATTAAATTTTCCTCTTTGAAATAATATCTAGAGTGGTTTCTGTTTTCCTGACTCGACAATGACTAAAAGAGTACTTGTTATCAAGAGAAGGCTATTCAGTGTAACAGCGGAGAAACCATTCTCCCTTGCCTCCCTTGATTCTTGGCTCTATATGTTCCAGCTACAGAGAAAATAGCAACATGTATGCATTATCTAGGATAGTACGGTAACTTCATAGGTTACAGCTGGCATAGAAATAGGTCTTAAGTAGGCCACTCCACTATTATACAATGCCAGTTTCCTAGATGAGTATATGATCAGGACAGTGAATTCTATGTACCCATAGGTGCACTTTTTCTGCTGTAAACTAGGTTAATGTTAGCAAAGGAAAAATTAATTAGAAAATTTACAACCTATGGTTCTAGTTACATTATAATTAAGAGTATGTCTATATTGATTCTAAAAGGTTTATTAACAGGCGCTGGCACATCAATATGTCAGGTAAATCCAGGAGTTTCTGATATCTAGTATTTACTGAGTGTCTTCTACATGCAAAACACTGTCCTAAATTGGTCTCAACCTTTTCTATTATTGGGAAACAGCCTTGAGAACACTGAATTGCATCATCTCTCACTAAGGGCAGCTGGTTGGTCAACGACAGTGTTAAAAGTCTCTAGAGGCAAAAGAGGATCTTTCTCAAAATGGATGAAACTAATCTTAGAGTCTAAGGTACACTCTAACTTTATACCTTTTGGTATAACTACTTTCTAAGAAGGAATCAGAACTGATCATCTGGGTTTATCCCATTTATATATTTGCTATTTAGGTTACTATTACTTATTCAGTACGTTTAATTGACTCTTCCCCAATTTCATTTATTTTGTTGGTGTCTCATCCCACTGATTTATTTAGTCTTTTATTCCATCTGCTTCACTGAAAAATGCAGTCCTGTTTGATGGTTTTGGCATTTCTTAAAATAAGACATAACAGCAGGGAATTTTAATAAAATATTATATCAATAAATCATCAGGAACAACTAACAAGCTGCAAAGAAAAAGGCAAATCTAAATAAAAGAATATCAATTTTAAATAAAAACTCCATAAACAAATTCAGGGATTTGTCATCTTTAAGAAGTGATCTTCATATTATCTTTGTGTGATGGTCTTGAAGCTCTGTGTAGTCCAGAAAAGCATGTTCTTAAACTTAATTCATTCCTGTGGGTGTAAACCCCTTGTAAGGACATTTTAATGAGGTGACTTCAGCTAAGGTGTGGCCCAAGATGGTTAGGAATCTTATTACTGGAGTCCTTAAAGAAAGAATGAAATTCAGACAGAGGCAGAGAGAGAGAGAGACACAGAGAGAGCATCCAAAAGTTGAACAACAGAACTGGAAGAGAAGGCAGAGATCAGGAGACCCATCTGTCTTGCCATGTGACAAGCTAAGAACCAAGCATCGTTGGCAGCCTCCTCAGAACACCACAGTCTTCGGGGAGAGAGCATCGCCTTGATGATACCTTTATTTAGACTTTGTCTTAGCCTCAAAACCATGAGCAAATAACTTCCCATTGTGTGAGGTGAATCATTTATTACATGGTATTTGCTTGAGCAGCCTAGGAAACTAAAACACTTAATTCAGGCATGGTATTCTAGGAGTTTATGATGGGACATACTGAATTCTGTCATCCAAAACTTAATTTTACTGGCTAAAACAAGGGAACAACAATACCTACTAATGCTTTAGAGGTGGTGGGAAGAAGTGGCATCAGCCCTGCTGAAATTCAGGATAAAAATAAAGGTTCTATTTCCTATTCTTGAATTGACAAATGCTGGGAAGCATAGATTAGTGCTCCATATATATAAAACAAAATCATGCTCTTCTAAAAATTATGTCATGTGTAATCTTCAGTAGCATTAAAGAGCCAGTTAAAAATATATATATCGGCTAGTATTGGATAATTTAGTCAGACTGATATGTTGATGCCACATATTTTGCCACCTAATAAATTTGCTATAAATATTGACTTAAAACAGTGTTTATCAAAGCAATATAAATACCACAAAACCTTACTTAAAAAGAATTGTCTACTTATATTCCTTGAGTCTCAATCTTTCCCATTAGATCCCATCTTCCCTTCTACTAATTCTAATTTAGAGAGTTGATATGTGCAGACCAGGATTAAGTAATCAAGGATAACATGTGACCCCTAAAGCTGTGTGGGCGAATTAATGGAAGCTCCATCATCTGCTCTAGGTTCCATCAACTGTTCTAGACATAAGTACTTTTTGACCTCCTCAAGCTCTTTCTTCTAGTATTTCTTCTTACTGCTGATTTTCTTATTCTTCATTCATTCATAGCTTTCACTCCTCCTCTGCATCTCTCTTTTAAAATCTCTACATTACTTATGCATTTACTGTTACAGCATAGTACTATTAGTAGCACTCAGGCCTAAAAGAAATTGCTCTCTAGCAGAAAGACTATATAAAACACTCATTCAATAAACATTTGTTGACCATCTACTATATGTCATCCCTGTGCAAGGCTCTGGATATAGCAAAATAAAACAGTTTCTACCTTAGAGCAGTTCAAAATCTTAGGGAGACGATGACAAAATAAATTACGAAAAATAAAGTTATGTACAAAATGATGGCACAGAGGGTAAAGCAAATAAGTCCTTTCATTTTTTAAATAATAGTATGTATTATTTTTTCTGACTCAGTTCCTGATACAAGTGGTGATGGAGAGGGTAAGTGGTGTGTGGGAAATCTGACAAAGGGGTGCAGTGATATTGAGAGTTGTGGGAACCCTGAGGGGTGGGGGTGCAGGGGCCTAATTATCTAAGGCAAGAAAGGTCATGCCTCTAAGAAAGTAGGTCAGAGCCAAACATGGATGAACCAGTCCACTGTAGATAAGGAACACTTTTCCACACATTAGCATGTTTCTAACAAAACTTTTTGTTTCAACTAGATAAATCTAAAGAAACAGACTAAACAATGTTACCTTTGTGTCAAAAGAATGACCTTTTCTAAACAACCTTTTTTAAAACCTTAAGAGGTTAGCTATCAAAATATACAGCGTTAAAGAAGCTAAGTTAATAAAAATGTTCTCTCAAATAAAACTCCAATATCATTGAAGCAGCTAAATGAATGGATCTGAAAAGCTGTGATTGTAGGGTTCCTTTGGCCATGAGTCATTTATGTATATAGTAGTATAAAGTTTGTTCTTTTGTTAAAATGAGGCAAGAGATTAACAGGAAAATTCATTTTTACAGGTTTAATAAGAAAAGAGAAAATACATGTAAATCACAAAAAAATACCATCCTAAACTTCACTATTGTAATTGTGTTTTAGAAAAATCATGCTTTAAAGTATTTTAAACCAAAGCCTCAGAATGTGAGAGATTAGTAAAGCTTTGAAGACTAAACAATTCAATCAAAATTAATCGTTATTACCTAAATCCAAGCAGCAATCTCATTTTCTAAAATCATATTCTATGATCGGCTATGAACACCCACACAGAATATGCTCATGTTCACAAGCAACGGTTATTACTCAAGTGATACTCAACAGTTATTACTCAAGGATTGCTAAATTTAAATACAACCAAACAAAATCTGACAGAAAAAAAGACGAAGAAGAAAAAAAGACTATCTAAACTCAAGAGATAACCTGTCATATAAAAAAGCATCCCCCCCCACCACACACAAAATGTATCTAGTTATAAGGAATAGTAACTCGCTGTGCCAGTTTGGATGTATTGTGCCCCCAGAAAACCATGTTCTTTCATGCAGTCAGATGTATTAGTGTTGATTAGGTTGGAATCCTTTGGTTGAGTGTTTCCATGGAGATGTGACTCAATCAACTGTGGGCAAGAACTCTGGATAATTTTCATGGAGGTGCTACCCCACCCATTCAAGGTGGGTCTTAATTGAATCACTGGAGTCCTACAAAAGTGTTCACAGACAGAAGGAGGTGCTGCAGCCAAGAGAGACACTTTGAAGAATACACAGGAGCTGAGAAAGGAGCTGGAACACAACCTGGGATCAGCAGACTCCAGCCATGTGCCTTCCCAGCTAACAGAGGTTTTCCAGATGCCATCGGCCTTATTTCAGTGAAGGTATATTTGTGTTGATGTCTTCATTTGGACATTTTCATGGCCTTCAGACTGTAACTTTGTAACTAAATAAACCCCCTTTATAAAAGCCAATCCATTTCTGGTATTTTGCATAACAGCAGCATTAGCAAACTGGAACACTCCCCTTCCCTTTTCTTCCCACCTCATAACATTCATTAACTCAACCATTTCGTCTAAAGATACTTGAGCTAGAAGGCTAGCGTGCATAAACTAATACAGAAATGCAGTGATTAAAATGAATATATACGCTTAGGCATGATCTAATTATATTCTGGGTTCAAAATACTAATTTTTTTCATAATTTCAACTTTATTTTATAAAGGTGAAACATATAAACATGATTAGAAAACATAGACAAGTTGCAATTTCCCACCCTTAGCCTCCTTCCCCTCTCCTCTGTTTCTAAACCACGTAGCTCATCATCTATTCTAAAGACACAAAAACATACCTAAATTGGTTTTGTTATTGCTTTGTGTATTAAAGTTGCACATATTTATAGTGTACATCAGAGTTGGATTATCTGAACTGTTTAGGTAACTCCATAGAAATGCCAATTTGAGTACAAAACACAAACATTTAAATGTTTTTTGAGCAATGTAAAAGACAGCAGAACATTTCTTAATTTTAGATTTTGCAATTCAATTCTACCATTAATATTTTACTCCAAATGAAACTTTATAATCTTTATATACTAAGTCAAAGGTTTTTTTTTGATTCTGAGAGTTACTTGATCAATCTAGACTTAATTTTACTAAAGTGAAAATATGACTAGATAGTATAGTACTTACCTAAAAAAAAAACTTAAAATACTTTTGTCTACATGGAAAGCATACTGCCTCTGATTCTCAAATTAATCCTACACACACATAAAAGGAAAAATGAGGAGAGAAGTAATTTCTAAACCAATAGCAATTAAGCCAATTAAAATCTCCTCTCCCACCCAAAAAGAAAGTGTGTAAAAAGTATAGGAATCATCAATTTCCCCACCTCACCCTCTCTTCATCCTTTGCAAAATTAGGTATTCCACTCCCAATTATTTAACTTAATGGACAACTGTTTCAATACTCTCAATCATAATTTACCGCAATCATTTATAGAGTTTTATTAAAATTGAAATATACATCTTTAAACATTTCGAATTTAATATATCAGCTCAAAGGAGAAAATGGAGACCAACACTTGTAAATATGTTACTGTTTAAAAAGAAATTTCACAAACATCATCTCATTTACTTCTATGAAGAAGATGTCATGATTCTCATTTAAAAAGGAAAGACTGTGGCTTAGGGAGGGTAGATGACATACTGAAAGTCAGCTACAACAGGATAAATCTGGAACCAGAATCCAAAGCTCTTAGTTTAAAATATGCAAATTCATTCACTTATTTAACTGAAGGATGTGCTTAACAGGTAAGCTTAGTATTGCTTCCAAATGTAACACCACATATGATATGCTATTTTTTTTTAAATAAAAGGGAATAGAGCTGATCTAATATTCACTGAACATGTACCTCCAAACCAAATGAAACTATCCCATTTTTAAAAGAATCAAAAAAATGCAGTTAAATTTGTAGTTACTAAAAAGTTGAGTGCATTTTTCAATGTTTAAAAATTTTTAAATTCACCCATATTTAGCCAAAAATTTTTAACTGAGCTTATATTGATTTGACATAATTATATTTCTTAAATTATTTTAATCACGTGTACTTGAGAAAAATGTAATTATTAATTTCTGTTATTTTGATTTAAATGTCTATTGTCTGAAGGCTAAAAAAAAATTACCTTGCAATCTTAGTAGTTTACTGTTGATTAATGAATGCTTACAGAAATGAGCAAACTTTTATTCATAATGCCCCCTACTGGTCGTTCTGGAGAAAAACAGGTTCTAATGTGACTAACACAAGAAGTTGGATTAGTCTTTTGTAAAGTGTGGCAGCTCACTAACTGCATACTAAACCTGGAAAGCTTGTCAAACCCACAATTTTCCTGCTCTAAAAAATATCTACAGATATTCTGATTTCAGTAAGTCTGGGATAAGAACTACAATTCTGCATTATAAACAAGTCCCCAGCAAATAAACAGAGAATCAATGGTTTGGTTAGTAAGATCGATAAAACCCTAGGAAACACTCTGGGAAGGTATTATTTGCCTGTTTTATAGATGAATACTGAGGCTCAAGGCACCTTTAAATAATTTACCCCAGATCACATGCTAAAAAGTAGCAGAACTACCCAGTTTTCCTATTCTTGGAGTTAGCATCCTTGCGAGGAAAAAATAATTTTATCAGCCTTAAAATTCAAGCTTTTATTTAGATATAGCTTATGTAAGCAGTACATGCTATACCTTTTCAACTCTGGCTGTATAATATAATCACCAGAAGAGTTTGTTAAAATGCCTATGCCAAGATATCACTTCCTGAGATTCATATTTAATAGGTTTAAGGTAGAGCCAGCCATTGCTAATTTTTAAAGATTCCAGATGATTATAATCTGTCACTAGGTTTGAGAACCACTGGGTAGCACGCACAGAATTATCTGACTCTTTACAATACAGATTGCTAAGCTCCAACCCCTAGGGTTTCTGATTCAGCAGGTCTTAGTAGGAACTGCATTTTTAACAAGTTCCCAAGTGGTGATGATGATGCTGGCCCCATTATCACACTCTGAGAACCACTAGCTAAGTGTACTGGCTAGCAGTTCTTAACTTTGCCTGCACATTAAAATCACCTGGAGAAATTTTTAAAATCCTGCTAGCAAGGCACACCCCAGATCAATTATATCAGACTGTCTGGGGTGGGAGACCCAGACAGCAATATGTTTTAAAGGTCCTAAAATTAAAATGGTTTCCTTACAGCAGAAGTTTACAGAGCCATTAATGTATAGTGATTTTCCAAGAGGGTGGTACAGTATGCAATATTTTCAAAGCTTTTTGACCAAAAACCCTTATATGACGGCACATAATTAATGTCTCTGAATGCAGGAAATACTAGCCTACAGAATAAAGTGGAAACTGCTTTTGGGTGGCCTATAAGACATTCCCCTCCAAACTCATTCCAGCCTCATCTCTTGCCAAACCCTTCCTCCCTCTACTGCAGACGTCTATTCTAAAATACTGTAACAATGGGTTGAAATTATCTGTTTTAACATGACTGTTTGCACTGCTCCTTGGAGTCAGAAGTTGCATCTTATTTATCTTTGATTCCCTGGTGCTTCGTACGCTGACAAGCATAGCTTATGCTCAATGAACATTTGTTGAGTGATTAATTACAGATTTATATCCTTATTTTCTGTAGAAAATGAACCATCAAACATGGCTTTTATGCAACCAAGAGTGAACAATTTTTACATAGCTGAGAGTGGGACCAAACATTTCTTCCTCATAAGAGCTTTTATTTAATACTGCTTTATGAAGGGGCTACTTGCACTTCAGAGATATTTAACTTGGAATCTGCCATGTTTTTAATTCATTAATAACTTAAGGGTGTAAAAAGGCTTTGATAATTTTTATTCTAAGAACGATTTAGCTAACTGATAGAAAAAGGTACAAATGCTTTTAACAATGAGATGGTATTTCAAAAACCATTAAGGAGGGAAAAAAAATCTATTGCTTTGAAAATCCAAATTTCTCAAACTTGGAACATGCTAAAATCAATTTTCTAGAAAAATTTATAAATAACAGCAATTTTCTGGTAACAAACTGTATATCTAATTCAGGTCAAGCAATTTTGGTATGTATCAACAAAATTGCAAGATTAAGTTTAAAAATTACCTTCCATTAGTGCCACAAAGGAAAGCATTTGATTTCATACTATAAAGGTATTATGATTCATTCTATAGCTTTCTGGCACTATGTTTTTCTGTATGCTTCATAAATATTTAAACTAATCATACGCATAAGTTTCAAAGCATCGTAAGACCTCATTACTTCTCAAACGTTTTTCAGTTTGTAGTACTATGAGACAGTATCGTGGGAAAGCAATGATGACAACAAATATTAACATATTTGTTTTAAAAGGGCAAGGCACATATTTATAATGCCTTATAATTACTTGTTGAATAAACATAAATTTTTCTAGAAAAATAATAAAGTTCCTCATGAAGCTTACAATCTGGTATATTTTTTCTAGAAAGGAAAAAGGTGGAAACATTCTTACAGTCCAAACTAGAAATAGTTATTCTTTGCAGGTGAGAAGGAAAAAGGTGAATCTAAAAAGCCACTCGTTAAAAAAAATTGCTGGAACACTTCCAGCAACTCTGAAAAAGCTGATAGGCCTAGAAGAAGAAAAGTAATAAATAAAACTTTGAAATTAAAAATTGCTTACCTCTGAACTCCTTCAAGAATATCCTTCACAGTTGTTATTAGCTTTTGAAGATACAGAAATGCTTCTTCAAATGATGCTATTTTTGAAGAAGTCAGAGCTGAATTAGAGCCCAATCTTTGAAAAACATCCATGCTAAAATAGAGAAAAAGAAAAGACACCCATATGTATATTACACATATTCACTGTAATTCAAGTACTTTCATTGCTGGTATATGAAATAATATAATATCTATACATCATCTCTCATAATGCTTATCTATTTAAATTAGAAATAAAGACAGTGACATGTGAAAGTCTACACTAACAGACATGCAAAGGATCTAGGTAAAAAACTATACAGGTCTAATTTAAAGTAATGCATAAAAGCTCTGCGAATAATGTAAGAAACCAAGAGATGAAAGAGAATTAGTATTATCAATCTATATTGAACGCAGTACTATAGAATATAAGGAAGAAGAAAAAAATTAGATATCATATAAAGTGTTTAAAAATGGAAATCAGAAATGTCAATCCACTAAATCCACTTCTAGAAATCTATCATAAATAATAATTATTCACAATAGAGTGACTACTAGTAACAACCTAAATGTCCAACAATATAAAAAATTTTAAGCAAATAATGAATTTGCCACTTGATGGAATACCAAACAACCACTTAAATAATGCTTATGCCATCTATAAAATAGAAAAAATATACTGAAGGTATGAACTTTACTTATATAACATAACAACCATATAAAAATAAAAACATAAACATCTTCAAAACCTAGTAATAGGAGGTAGCTTCCTTAGACCTTACACCCAAAGTACAAGCAACAAAAGAAAAAATAGGTAAGTGGGAACTGCTCAAAATCAAAAGCTTCTGTGCCTCAAAAGCCTTTGTCAGAAAGGTGAAGAGGCAACCAACTCAATGGGAGAAAATATTTGGAAAATATCTGATAAGAGACTGATATCCTGCACATAAAAAGAAATCCTACAACTCAAAAACAATAGTACATACAGCCCAATTATAAAATGGGCAAAAGATATGAAAAGATATTTTTCCAAAGAGGAAATACAAATGGCTAAAAAAATATAAGAAAAAAATGTTCATCTTCACTAGCTATTAGGGAAATGCAAATCAAAACCACAATGAGATACCGTCTCACGCCAGTAAGAATGGCTGCCATCAAACAAACAGGAAACAACAAATTTCAGAGAGGATGTGGAGAAACTAGAACTCTTACTCATTGCTATTGGGAATGTATAATGGTGTAGCCGCTGTAGAATACAATTTGGCAGTTTCTCAGAAAACCAGATATCGAATTGCCCTATGATCCAGCAATTCTACTTCTTGGTATATACCCAGAAGATCTGAAAACAGTGACATGAACAGACATTTGTACACCAATGTTCACAGCAGCATTGTTCACAATTGCCAAGAGATGGAAACAATCCAAGTGTCCTTCAACAGACGAGTGGATAAACAAAATGTGGTATACACATATGATGGAATACTATGCAGCAGTAAGAAAGAATGAGGTCCCAAAACATATGGCAACATGGATGAACCTTGAAGATTTTATGTGGAGTGAAATAAGTCAGACACAAAAGGAGAGATATTGTATGTTACCACTACTATGAACTCCCTGAACAATATAAAATCAATGTCTTATAATGTAGAATACTGGGGACCTAGAGATAGATGCTAGCGAAGGTGGAATGATAACCTAGTATGTTCAGATATGTTAATGAGGGTGCATTTAAAGGTATGGGAGTGGATAGGGTGATGACTGTTTGTTAATGGGATTATAAGTATCAGAGCTTCACTGAAGGCGAACAGGATTGAAAGGGGTTGTTTAAAGGTATGTATCCTATAGATCAGCACTACAAAAAAACAGGTGCTTGTATGATAAAATTCTAAGGTATGACACTGGTACAGCAGAGTGGTGCATGGGAAAAATCTACCTATTGCATACTAGGGACTATAATTAATAGGAATACCTTATTAGTACCACACAAATAACAGGGACAAATAATTAAGAGCTGAAAAGAGCTATGGGGTGTTTTGGGTCATGAGAATTGTTTAAAACAGAGAGTGATGACGACTGTACAACTAAGTGATGATAATGTGAGATACTGATTGATCATAGTGGACAGAACATATGCTATGTGGAATTAGGAAACCCCTACTTTATAAGTCATTTATTTTATACGTCAATCCCTCAATCTTGAGGCTTGCTCTGGCAAAACTTATGGTTGTAAAGGGAAGGCTAAGCCCACCTATAATTATGCCTAGGAATAACCTCCAGAGAGCCTCTTTTGTTGCTCAAATGTGGACTTTCTCTCTCAAAGCCCAACTCTGCAAATACATTCGTCACCCTCCGCCCAACGTGGGGAAGTACCCCCAAAGCGAGTGAATCTCCCTGGTGATGTGAGACATGGATTCCAGAAATGACCCTGACCCTAGCATCAAGGGGTTGAGAATGCCTTTTTGACCAAAAGGGGGAAAAGAAAGGCAACAAAATAAGGTTTCAGTGGCTAAGAGACTTCAAATAGAGTTGAGAGCCTGTCCTGAAGGTTACTCCTATGCAAGCTTCAGCTACATAGCCCAAATGGCCACAGTATGATAAGCCTACATCAACAGTAATCCCCAAAACCCTAAAGAATATCCAAGTCCCTATCTGAGACTCTATAAAAGTTTCACCCACTAAGTATATTCTTCAGAAACTTAAATCCTCCAGAGAGCTTCTATACCAGCTAAATCCCAAAACCCAGAGGCAAAAGGCTCTTCAAAAACAACAACCAGTTGCGTCCCCTTTTCCCATAATGTCAACACCCCTTTTCAACATGAACAAGTTAGGGTGGTCATTGCCTAGACATCCCTGAAGATCAGGAAAGTGATTAAACTAGAGGAAGGGGTAGCAACAGACAAGATAGAATTTAACAAAAGATTATTAATACTGAATCTCTATAAATTTTCTTTTTCTTAGTTGCTAGGGTATTACAATAAGCTAGAAGAAATGAAATGGTAGTACTGTAACCCATAACATTCTTTGAAATTTGCTATATAGCTACTTGTTAAATTGTACTTTGAAAATTATCACCTTTTTGCATGTATGTTATATTTCAAAATAAGGAAATAACTGAAACTGTGGAACTGTAAACCATAACATTCTTTGAAATTTGCTCTCTACTTGTTAAATTGCACTTGGAAAGTTATCACTTCTATGTAAACATTGTGGAATATTGTTATACTCCACAATAAAAAATAAAAACATAAACCAAAAAACAAAGGTGGATGGACATAAAAATATTAACAATATTAACTATGGTTGCCATTAGGTATAGAACTCAAGGTAATTGTCTCTCCTATTTTACAGTGTGTTCCTAAGCATTTATTATTTTTTTTATTGCAGAAAAGTACACACTAACATAAAGTTCACCATTTTAACCATTTTGAAGTGGGGCATTTAGTACATTCACAATGTTGTGTACAACCAACATCACCAATTCCAGAACATTTTAATTACTCAAAAGGAACCCCCAAATCTATTAAACATTCCCCACTTTCCCACTTTCCCCACCAGCAATCTGCTTTCTGTCCCTCTATTTGTCCATTCTAGATATTTCATATAAAATGGAATCATACAATATGTGTCCTTTTGTGTCTGGCTTCTTTCATTTAGTACGTTTTCAAGGTTCATCCAAGTCACAGCATGCGACAGCAGTCATTCTTTTTTATGTATGAATAATATTCCATTGTACGGATATATTATGTTTTGTTTATCCACTCCTCAGTTGATGGACATTTGGGTTGTTTCTACCTTTCAATTCTTTTGGGTATATACTTAGCACTATAATTGCTGGGGCACACATGGTAATTCAGTGTTTAACTTAAGAAACTGCCAAACTGTTTACCACAGAGACTGAAACATTTTACCTTCCTACCAGCAATGTATGAGGGTTCCAATCTCCAAATCCTTGACAATAATTTGTCATTTTGTTTTTTTTTTTGTTTTGTTTTTTTATTAGAGCCATCTTAGTGGATGCTCATTGTGGTTATGATTTGCATTTCTCTAATGGCTAATGATGATGATTTTGAACATGTGCTTGTTGGACATTTGTATATCATCTTTGGAGAAACACCAATTCAAACCCTTTGTCCATTTTTAAATTGGGTTGTTTTACTTTTTGGTTGAGTTCTTAGAGTTCTTTGTGTATGCTGGATACTAGACCTTGTCAGATATATATATTTTTTCTCCCATTCTGTGGGCTGTCTTTCCACTCTCTTGATAGTGTCCTTTGATGCACAAAAGTATTAAAATTTTGATGATGTCCAATTCATCTATTTTATCTTTTACTCCTTGTGCTTTTGGTGTCATACCTAAGAAACCTCTGGACTAACACAAGGTCACAAAGATATAAACCCATGTTTTCTTCTAAGAGTTCTATGGTTTTAGCTCTTATATTTAGGCCATTGATCCATTTTGACTTAATTTTTGAATATGGTATGAGATAGTGGTCTACTTTCATTCTTTTGCATGTGTATATCCAGTTTGTCCAGCACCATTTGTTGAAGAGTCTGTTCTTTCCCTATTGAATGGTCTGGGCACCCTTGTCAAAAATCAGTTGATCATAAGGCTAGATTTATTTCTAGACTCTTTCAGTTCTATTCCATTGAGCTACATGTCATTCCTAACCCCACAATGTTTTGAATACTGTAGCTTTGTAGTAAATTTGAAATCAGGAGGTGTGGTATCTCCAACTTTGTCCTTCTTTTTCAAGATTGTTTTGGCATTAAGGGTCTATTGCAATTCCATATGAACTTTATGATCAGCTTTTCCATTTCTGCAAGAAAGGCTGCTGAAATTTTTGTAGGGATTGCATTGAACGTATAGATTGCTTTGGAGACTATTACCATTTTAACCATATTAATAACTCTTCCAATCTGTGAACATGATATCTTTCCAGTTATTCACATCTTTAATTGTATTCAGCAATGTTCTGTAGCTATCAGTGTACAAGTTTTGTGCCTCCTTGGTAAGTTAATTTAGGAAGTCTTGTTTATTTAATGCTATTGTAAATAGATTTTTTTCTTAATTTCCTTTTCAGATAGTTCAATGCAAATCTATGAAAGTACAATTGATTTTTGTGCATTTATTTTACATTTAAAATAAAAATTATAAACTTATTCTATTTTAAAACATTCATCTTGTTAAAATTTTTATACATTTAATGCTTAGACATCATAGAAATTTTTTAAAATACAGGAATGTAGCAAGAATATATGGTTCACGAACCAGAAATAAGCATTATTATTCACAGGTAATTCCTGTACCTTTTTCTGGATACACATGCAAATATGTGCTTTGTGTATGGATGTGTGAATATTCCAGGAAAGCAATCAGTAAATCAAAATCCCACATACTGGATGCTAATATCCAAAAAAATTCCATTATAATTGTTATAGAGAATTATATGCTCTAGTTAAACATTTCATGAGCCAAAGGATCGAGGTACTCAAAGCTCCTCCTTTGAGTTTTATTCTAAATGACAGAATACAGGAGAAATAAAGCAGTGATGAGGACAAGAATAGCCACACGAGTCACAGGATTGAATAGTCATCTATTGCTGTGATTTCTATACTTCTATAGTTCTTGTTCTTGTCCCTTAGGATGCATCAGCAAACCCTGTTGGCTCTACCTTTAAAATATATCTGGCATCTGACCACTTCCTACCACCTCTACCACAACAACCCTGGATCAAGGCACCATCATCTTTCACCTGGATTATCACAATGGACACCTAACTGACCTTCCTGCTTTGCCCTTGTCATTACAGTCTAGTCTCAATGTGGCTGAGCAATCTTTATAAAACAAATCTGGTCATTTCATCTCTTTGCTTAAAACTGTACAGTACCTTATCTCACTAACAATAAAAGCCCCAAATCCTCACAGAGACCTACAAAGCCCTACACAATCAGCACACCCTCCTCCCCACTTTATCTCCTTCCACTCTGCCTCTTTGATCAACTTACTCCAACCAAAATGGCTTCCTTACAGTTCAATGAACATAGCAGATATGTTCCTTCAGGGTCTGTGTAATTTCTGTTCCACTATCTGGGATGCTCTTCCTGAAAGTAACTAGATGGTTCCCACCCTCATTTCCTTGGGGACTCTGTTCATATGTCACCTCTGTGATAAGAGTTTCCTTAAATACTTTCTAAAATTGTAACTTTCACTCCTCACTCAACCATGTCCCTATTCATCCTCTGCCTCTTCTTTCCTCTTAAAAGTTATCACTATATGAAATAATGCAGAATGCTTGAAAAGAACAAAAATGAAACACAATAAACACATCATTTTCTCTATGATTCTAGATTTTTGTGTAATAAATTGGATTCATGGTTTACATTTAGAGGTACTCAACCTGAAAATATATCTGAAGGTTGAAGAAGACATATTGGACATATGATTTTATTTTTTTTTAACCTAAAATAATTGTATTGCTTCCAACATGTCCCTACCATATGGACATATGATTTTTAAATGTAACTAACACCATTTACAGCAGCAACCAAAAGAATAAAAAATCTAAGAATAAATTTAACCAAGGATGTAAAAGACTTCTACATGGCTAACTACAAAACATTGCTGAAAGAAATTAAAAAGACCTAAATAAATGGAAAGGTATTCTGTTTTCATGGATTGGAAGACTAAGTATTGTTAAGATGTCAATTTTATGCAAAGCAATTTACAGATTAAACAAAACTCCAGACAAAATTCTAATAACCTTCTTTGCAGAAATGGAAAAGCTAATCATCAAATATACAAGGAAGGGTAAGGGGCCCCAAATAGCCAAAAACATCTTGAAAAAGAAGAGCAAAATTAGAAGACTCATACTTCTCAATTTTAAAACTTATTACAAAGCTACAATACTCAAAACAGCATGGTACTGGTAAAAAGACATGGTACAAACACAAACACAGAGACCAATAGAATCAAACTGAGAATTCCAAAATAAACCTCACATCTATGACCAACAGATTTTTTTTTTACAAGGTACCAAGTCCACTCAACAGGGAAAGAAGAGTTTTTTTCAACAAATGGTTCTCAGAAAACTGGATATTCACATGCAAAAGAATGAAAGTAGACCCTTCCCTCACACCATAAACAAAAATCAACTCAAAATGATCAAAGATCCAAATACAAGATATAAAACTAAAAAACTCCTAGAAGAAAGCATAGGGAAACATCTTCAAGACCTTGTATAAGGCAATGAATTCTTAGACCTTACACCAAAAGCAGAAGCAACAAAAGAAAAAAATAGAAAAATGGAGCTTCATCAAAAGTAAAAACCTTTGTGCTTCAAAGGACAATGAAGACAAACAAGAAAATGATAGAAAATACATGGAAATCAAAATAAAAAAAGACAAAAAAAAAAGACAGGAAATATATGGAAATCATATATCTGATCAGGGCTCAATATCCAGAATATACAATAAACTGCAATTCAACAATAAAAACAAAACCCGGTTTAAAAATGGACAAAGGACCCGAACAGACATTTCTCCAAAGAAAATATACAAATGGCCAACAAACGTGTGAGAAGATGCTCAACATCATTAGCCATTAGGGAAATGCAAATCAAAACCACAGTGAGATACCACTTCACACCCATTAGAATGGCTATTATTTAAGAAACAAAGGAAAATAAGTGTTGGCCAGGATGTGAAGAAACAGGAACTCTCATACACTGTTGGTGGGAATATAAAATAGTACAGCCACTGTGGAAAACAGTTTTGCAGTTCCTCAGAAAGTTAAGTATAAAATTACCATATGCCCCAGCAATCCAACTTCTAAGTATATACCCAAAAGAACTGAAAGGAGGACTCAGATACTTGAAACTGATGTTCACAAAAGCATTATTCACAATAGCCAAAAAGGTGACAGCAACCCAAGTGTCCATCAACAGATATATGGATAAACAAAATGTATATATATACACACACACATACACACACACACAATGGAATATTATTCAGCTGTAAAAAGGAATGGTGTTCTGATGCATGCTATAACATGGATGAACCTTGAAGTTCACATCCTGGTGAGTGAAGTAAGCTGGACATAAATGAACAAATATTATGTGATATCACTTATATGAAATAATTCTATGCATATGAATACTCTATGCATATTCATAGAGTTAGAAATCAGAATATAAGTTACCAGGGGCAAGGATGGGCGTGGGGAATGGGGAGTTAATGCTTAATTGGTACAGAGTTTCCGTTTGGCGAGACGGAAAAGGTTTTGGTTATGGATGTTTGTGATAGCAGCAAAACATTGTGAAAGTATTTAACACCACTTAATTGTGTACTTGAAAGTGGTTAAAATGGGAAATTTTAGGCTGTATATATGTAACCAGAATTAAAATTTTAAAAAAAATCATAGATCTATACAAAAAAGAGAGTGAACTCTAATATAAACTATGGACTATAGTTAATAATATAATTACAATATATTGTTTCATCAATTATGACAAAGGTACCATACTATCATAAAAGGTTAATAGGGGAAACTGGGTGTGAGGGAGAGGAATATAGGAACTGTGACCTTTTTGCATGATTCTTCTGTAAACCTACAACTTCTCTAATAAATTTTTGTAATGTAACTAACACACTACTCAAAGATAAGCTTACCCTATGTTTCCAGACTCTTCAGATACCCTGCTGTTTATATTTCAGTCTCCTCTCATCACGAGAATGAAGGTAAAGAGCTTTGTCTGTTCGGCTCACTGATATTTTCTTAGTACCTAGAATTGTGCCTAGCACATAGTAGATGATCAATATATGTCTGCTGAAAGAATGAATGAATGACTGCATAGTTGATCCAAATGTACCTGTGGGGTTGATCTGCCTTTGTGAATCCACTCTAGAATTTCTTAAACCTCATTTAAATGTCTTTGATTTTAGGCCTTAGTGCAGCAAGTTTGAAATACACACCTCTCTCTATATAAAATTAATATCTACTTATCTATATATCTATGCTTAAATATACATAAGCTCAAAAATATCTGGGCTAAATAAAAAAATAATGAATGGCCTACATGCTAATTCACTTAGGGACTGACTAAAAGCTATCCATAAGAATTAGGTAAGCTGGCTTTCTTGGGTTCCAGATATAGAGCAAGTACAGAAAATATGCCTGCAAAACAATCACAGTTAGTATGAAAACTATATACAGAGTTCCTATGGGTATGATGTTTGTTTTGTTAACTGAATCTGTGAAGCCAGAAGTAAAAATTTATTTTACTACTTGCAGTATGTTTCAACCCTCCTCTTGATGAGGAACAAAGTACATTTACTTTTGAATAGTGACTTTGCAAACATAAAGATTTTACTTTTTCTGAAGTAGTTTAATGAGTATACAAAATTCTTTTAAAAAGGATAAAAAGAGAACTATAATGTAAAATAATTGTACAAGTTATTTATCATTCAGAAAACCAAGTTTTACTTTCCATTTTTGCTCCCAAAACATAATAATCTTGTTTTTCAGCAAAAATCCATAAAAGATTATTATAAACAAATTATCTAACAAAGCCAAACACTGAACTAAATTGAGAAAACTTACAGGGCTCTAAAAGTAGTGATTGGGACATTTTAGATTCCTCATACAGGACTTCTTAAAGTAAAGTTTGTATTGCCATGTATAGGTCTTAGAGAAACTAGAAATGCCCCACAAAGTCCCCCAAATTAGCAGAGTTCCAATGTTACATATTCATACACTTTCTGCTGTGGATAGAGAATCAAAAGTTATCTCAGATATTAATACCAGGTCCTGTTGTAACCTAAGGTATGATAAGAAAGCAATGACCAACAAAAAAAAAAAAACAAAAAAAAAAAATAGAAAGAAGCAGCTGTTATACATTGAAAAGGACCCTACTATAAGAGAAAAAGCATTTTGACAAATATAGAAAGCTATGAGGAAACTCTAAGAAATTTGTGGATATATATTGGTTAACAAAAAATATTTTAATGTTTTTTAAAAAGTTTTTTTAAAAAGAAATTTCTTTAAAAAGAGCATTTTTTTAAAGACATATGGAGCATAAAATGGTTGTACTATGGTATAGAATAATGAGTTATTTAGTTTAGAGTGAGATAAAAAGACTTACCATTATATAATCCCTAAATAAGGATTTGGGTCAACTGATTAGACCCATAGAAAAAGGGAACCTTATCCACTTTCATTCTGACTCAGCTATTTGCAATATACAATGTAAATCCTTTGATAAATCTTTGGTAAAACTTTATCATACTTCTATCTAACTAGTATTTTGGAGGGGTGAGTTAAACATTCTTCAAGTAAGAAGATACAAAAGGTTGAAAGTAAATTAAAGGAATATGACCATAGAGATGAAAAGTAGAGTATGGGTTAAGAGAAATGGGGGAAGGGGCAATGGGGAGTTAAGAAATGAGTGTAGGGTTGCTGTTTGAGGTGAGGGGAAATTTCTAGTAATGGATGGTGGAAAAGAGCACACAACATTCTAAAGGTGATTAATCCCACTAATGGAATGCTAGGGAGGGGGTGGAATGGGAAGATTTAGGCTGTATATATGTTTCCACAATTGAAAAAAAAAAAAAAAAAAAGACAATCTAAATAAATGACAATTGAATGCCAAGGATGAACCTGGATGGGATTGGAGGATGGAGGACAGGAGGATCAAAGGGACACAAGCTGAGACATAAGGAAAAGAAAATATAGAATGTAAGCTTTGTATCACTGTTGAATCTCTTGTACTTCTTAGCTGGGCTTAGTGAGATTGCATAAAAGAATGTTCTTCTTCATGGGAAGTGTATATGTGAATTATAGTGTTTGTTCAAGGATGTGCGCAGCTAGCTCTCACATATTCAGAAGACAGAGCAATAGATGATGGATGATAGGGAGGGAGGGTGGGAGACAGGGAAAGAAACAGCGATGTGACAGCATGTTAAAGTTGGTGGATTGGGCTATCGGGGGAGGGGGTCAGGGTATGATGGAATTCTGTGTATGGGGTTAGTATTGTTTTTGCAACTGTTCCTATAACTTAGAATTTATTTCAAAAAAAAATTTAATAAGCTTGGGAAAAAACACAGTCCATCAAGGAATAGGGAAGGCACTACTTTAAAATTTACTGAAATTCACTGTTGCTTCAGCTCAGTTTCAAAATTGCTTCATCTGTTTTCTGAGGACAGTATGCTAGGTATGCAACAAAAATTTCAATCAACATTTTCGGTATGTAGAAGTAGTTAAGACTCAGAGAAGTCTTAACTCCCATATATTCCATGTATTCCTTTGTAACAGGCCATACCCTTTATATTTTGCTGAGAATGTACTCACTTAAAATATTTTTTCTAATTACAAAAGCAACATATCCTCTGAAAACTGCACTTTTCCTTCTTTCTATACATGTATCCTCTGAATATGTAATGCACATTTACTTGGTCCCATACTATCTGCTGGTAGTAAATAAGAGAAAAATGGAGTTTTAAAAAAACAGAAGTAAAAAAAAATAAAAATAGTTACAGATTTCTGGTAAGGAAAGTGGTCAAAAATAGATTGGGATGATGAAGGCATAACTATATGATGGTACTGTGAACAGTTGATTGTACACCACAGATGATTGTATGGTATGTGAATATATCTCAATAAAACCAAATTTAATTAAAAAAAAAGTAAATCAACAATGTTGGGAGGAGGGTAGCGGAATGTTTTGGATGTTCTTTTTTATTTTAATTTTTATTTTATCTTTTGGAGTAATGAAAATGTTCAAAGATTGACTGTGGTGATGAATGCACAACTATATGATGACACTATGAGCAACTGACTGTACACTTTGAAGGACTGTATGTTATGTGAATATACCTCCATAAAATTGCATTTAAAAAAAGTAGTTACAGAAAAAAAAAATCTAATTAAAGAGAAGTGAAAAAGGGAAGTCCATGTTTCTTGGTTTCATGAAACCAAATAGGATTTAGGACTTTGACTTGCTTTTCCCAGCCTGTTGCCTCTACATTGTATTGAAATTCTATGTTGCACTATGTTTCAAATGGCCAGTATTTCACTTGGTTATGTACTGCAGAGTTCATTGTTATTCAGAACACTGCCTGGTAAGACTGCTTGCTTAGATTTTGGAAAGAAATAAAAGTTCATAGTAAACGTAAGTAAATTAAAAAATAAAAAAAAAAAAGAAAGTAAATTAAAGGAATATATGTTATATCTATAAACTATCCAAAATCCAAAATCATGGAATTTTCAGAATATGCAGGGACCTTAAAGATCATCTAATCCAATTATCTGATTTTAAATGAACAAAGTGAGTTTCAGAAGGATTAGGTGATTTGTTCAAAGTGATTGCCTTTATATCCTGTAGGAACCATTGTTTTTCCTTTTTATTCTTTTGTATTTTAATGTTTTTAATTGTAGAATACAACATACATACAAAAAAGTGATAACTTTCCAAGTGCAATTTAACAAGTAGTTAGAGAGCAAATTTCAAAGAATATTATAAGTTACAATTCCACAGTTTCAGTTATTTTCTTATTATGAAATATAACATATATACAAAACGGTAATATCTTTCAAAGTATGATTTAGCAAGTAGATATACAGGAAATTCCCAAAGTTATTATGAGTTATAGTACCATAGATTCAGTTATTTCCTTATTGTGAAATCTAACATATATACAAAAAGGTATAGCTTTCAAATTACAATTTAACAAGTAGCTATAGAACAAATTTCAAAGGGTGCTATGGGTTACAGTTCTACCATCTCAAATCTTTCCTTCTAACTATTCTAATACCCTAGCAACTAAGAGAAAAAAAATTATATAAAGATTCAGTATTCATAATCCTTTGTTAAATTCCATCTTGTCTGTTGCTACCCCTTCCCTTAGTTTAATCACTTGCCCGATCTTCAGGGATGTCTAGGCAGTGACCACCCTAACCGGTTCATGTTGAAAACAGGTGTCAACTTAAGGGAACACATCTAGTTGGTAGGAACCATTTTGTAAGATGCAAAATCTTTTTTCTTCAAATAATTTTTACACAAAAATCCCAATACATAAAACTAGATCAAATAAATATTAATGTGAATTTTTTATGTTATATTTACTTTATTATAAAATCAGACTTTACAAATAATGAGGTGGTTTTAAATAGAAGCATTTCAAATCAAAGTCATGGATGACAGTTGTAATCTACTGACAGGCTCACTCAATTAGACATGATTAAATACATTATGAAATTGTTAAACAGTCAATTTATAAATTATCAGTGAAGAAATTGTCAAAACTAATATATTTCTTTATTGTTTTTGTCTTCACAATACTAATTAAAATTCTGAGTCACAGGGAAAACTAGTGGCAGAAGGTAGAACATTTTGTTTTATTACAGTTTCCCTTGCAAATCTTGAATGAACTTTAAAGTATCTCAGAAGCTTGAATGAGAAATAACAGGAAAGATTTTTTTCAACCTTGAATTATCAATAGTATCTTACATCCAAATTTCCTATAAATAGAAATGATACCAAAAACATGACCTAATGTGCTATAAGTTTACAACTGATTATTAAACCACAATTAGATGACAGGGCAGGAAAACAGCATTTACAGTTGTGTATAAGTGTTCTATTAGTTTAATATAAGCAATAATGCATAGAGCCTCCCAGACCTCTGAATAAGCATCTAGATGAACAACCCAAGCATGAATATGTTGAAAAAATTCTACAGCAGACTCTGGTACACAACCAGCTTGGGAAACAATCGAGACCTTCAATAAACATATATTGATAAAGCAAAATAAGCATTTTTCACTTACTGAAATGCTATTATATAAATTCCATTATCCAGAAATTTCCCAACATGAATGCCTGTCTATTACAAGTCAGCTCTAAGGTACATAAAATTCTCAAATGTTTTCTGAATGAAAAGAAGTTTACAGTTTTAATCTATTTTATTTTGAGTGGTGATCCCTGTCTAGTATATATGGTTATTTTCCGTTAAGCAGAATATATGATTAGCCAGAAAATAATGTGTTAACACTGGAAAAAACAAACTAAACCTTTGCTTTATATGAAAGCACAAATTTATAAACATTGTCTATTTAATTTACATGCCAGGTAAGTTATTTCTTTATATGCTATAAAGTCACATAATAGGCTATGAATTTGTTGGAAATTTTAAAAAAAATTATAGCCAAGAACCAAAAATGGGCCCCATATCTACAATGCTGTAATAGACGGTCAACTCAGAATAGATTTCGTGGAGTGCTAACTCTGCTGTTCTTGTGAACACCTAGAACAGATTATCTAGGTATCTTGTGGAAATCCAGAATATCTTAACCAAAAACAAAAGGCATGTTAGACCCTTGAACCAAAATCAGCCTATAAAACAGCATGCTTGGCAAAGTAATTATATAAAGATTATGGGTTTGGGGAAAAGTATTTACAGGGAGGAGCATATAGGCCTACTTTAAAATCAAGTTATTTAAAATTCTTTTTAAGCTACTCTAGCAGCACCCTATTTGAAGAACTACTCACAAATGGTCTTTATCTTTTTATTCATCAAGACCATAATATTTTATGTTTACATGAATGAAAGTAATAAAAAATTTTTTTAATCTTCATTTAAAAAAAAAAACACATGCCAGATTTCCCCCTCATCTAGGCTGGTCTTTTCTTAAATTATTTTCAATTTTATTAAGACCCTGTATCCTGCTAATTTGTGACTTTATTGGTTCTGACATATATAAGCAATGCTCCTCAACCAAGAATTCACAACTGAATCACTTAGAGAGGTTTTTTTGTTTGTTTTGTTTTGTTTTTAATGTACTCTCTCAGCTTCACCTCAGTTCTTCTGAATCAGAATTTCTAGGGAGAGGGCTTAGGCATATATATTTTTAAAACTTTCCAGATAATTCTGATGTGCCCCCTAGTTAAGAACACTGTTCCTAAGGTACCAATTTAATCATAAGGCCTTCAATAAGACAACCTAGTACATTAAACTCACAACCCAAACATTAACTGTTCAATGATTAAAGGCAATAATGGAAAATTCTAAAAAAAGCAAACTTATAACTACAGAATTCACCTTTTTTTGAGGTATAGTACCTGTTCTGATACAGTGTAATCCAAACATTCTCTAGTACAGACCAGATTTCTTGATGTCGGTTAAGTTGGAGAAGTTGAGAACCCGAGGAAAAGGTGATCTCTTGGCTACTGGACTTCATTGAAGAAGCATCTTCCTGCTTTTTACCCACTGGGTTTTCTGAAGGACTTGGCTTATTTGTTTTGACCTGGAGAAATAAGAATTATATAAGAATCAGCTAGTCAGTCCTTCACTAGCAAATGAGCAAAACAGAATGTCAACTGTCCTTACATGTGTGCTAGTTTTCTAGGAAGTGATGCATAATCTTTGTCCTTTATTATATACAGAATATTACCAGGACAGAGCTGGAAACAGCTGGAAAAGATACTGTCCTATTCTATTTAAATCAAACAGCAGTTTCAATCGAGTTATTATATTGGCCATTCTTAGCTAACATGCTAATGTCAATTTAGAATACTGTTTGAACACTTCTACACATACATTATTGAACTAAACAGGGGATACCTAGAATATGAAGATAATAAGGTATAGTCTAACCTCGAAGCATCTTACAGTCCAGTAAAGAAACAAGAAGCAGGATAGAATTTAAATCTAAAGTTATCGTGTTAAGGGCAATGGTGAATCGCTGAATGCTTTTCTAACATAGTCAATAATACGCTCAGCACTGTACTTTAAGATAAGACAAACTAGAAGAGATGAAAGTAGAGGCAGAAGACTGGTTAGAAGGCTACTGCAATAATCCAGGAGAGGAGTCCTGAGAACTTGAGTTAGGTAGGAAAAGGTAGTGGGAATGAAAAAAATATCTATGCAAGAAATATTTAAAAGAGCAACTACAGATTTGGCCAAACACTACATTCAGAAAATTAGGGAGACTCTACAATTTATTAACATAGAAACCTAGAAAAATAATGGTACAAATAATAGACATTCAGGGTAGCCATAACGTCTGGAAATTGTGTGTGTGTGTGTGTGTGTGTGTGTGTGTGTGTGTGTGTGTGTTTTAAATAGATGGAACCTCTGTAATAACTTCTCTAGGGGAATATAAAGACACATTTCTATTCAGTAAAAATCAAACACATCTCAAATGCATGTGCAGAGATTGATGGAAATGCTATTTTAATGTGCCACATTCATGGCAACTGTGAATAGACTGAAGTATGCACTGCTGATAAGGGCAACACACTGAGCATATCATATATTGTAATGTAACACCAGTAAACCATTTAATGTGTATTTATCTATGTTTCTAGTCTTTATGGCCACCATGTGGTAAAGCCAAGAAAGGCTTGTTGGGGATAAGGAAAAGAAAAGGAACAGAATATAAGCTTGGTTTTAGATATTTTTGACTCTGAGGTATAAAAAGACATCTAGGTGAAGATATCCAGCAGGTAAAGGGATAATGCAGATTTGTAGCTTAAAAGATACTGTTGAAACTCATCCTCATGGAAACAAGCTTTAGAGTAGATGAAATTGTTACTAGGATGAGTATAACAAAAAAAAAACAGGTAAATAGACAATTTTAAGAGGAAAGGTAGGAACTCCAAAAAAAGAGAGATCATTGAAATAGGGGAAGAACCAGAAGTACATAATAGCAATAGAAATCAAAGGAGATATGTTTCAGGAAAGAAAGGGTTGTGGACAACATCAAGTGCCAAAGAAAGGCTAAGAATGTGGGGGAAGAGTAAGAAAAGGTGGACTTGATAATTGGGAAGCAAATGATACCTTATGGTCTTTTAAAATAAAGTATGGAAATAGAGATCTGAGTATATTTTAAGCAGAGTAAAAAAGCTTTACTATTGACTCAACTGATTTTAAAAACCTCACATTGGGAGAAAAATTTTCATACAATGGTGAAAAAATTCCCGAAAGAATGGAAAAAAAAGTGTTAACTGTGAGTTTAAAACCTGGGTTTTAATCTTGGATCTATTGTAACTTGCTTTGTGAGCTTAAATAAATCATTCCATTTCTCCAGACCTATGTTTCCTTGTTGAAATAAGAATGATTTCGAAAGTTAGCTTCATGGGTTTTTAGTTTCATGTCTTGTTCATGCACACAAAATAAAAAAAATAAATTTCCAATATTGTTAGTAACAACAGTTATTACTTATTGAGCATTCACTATGTATGGGAACATCTAAGAACTCTACATTTATTAGTCCACTTAATCCCCACAAGCACCCTTTGAGAAAGATACAATGATTATCCACATTTTATAAGTGAAGAAACTGAGGCAGGTAAAGGTTGAACAACTCATCCAAAGTCACAGAGATGGTAAGTGGCATGAACAGGATTTGACCTTCCTCACCACTGCACTAAATTGCCTCACTGAAATAATGATGCAAAAAATTGCTCTGTGAATTAGGGAAGCCAAAAAGGAAAAACAAGCATGGAAGATGGGACAGAGCAGTAATCCCTATCTAGAACAGGGAATTTGTTGGATGGGAATATGATCTCTCTGCAACTGTAAAAGTAAATATTATACCTCTCTTTTCTGGGGCTTGAAGAGAAAAAGAAAGATATGATTTTCCCCATTTTTGCTTATTTACCTTAAATTACAAGCTTAATAAAAACACATGGATGGAAAGACATATTTTGTTCCAAGATCAATTTTTTTTAATAGTCAGATACACTAAAAATAAGGTCCAGCATTTACCTAATGCCTCTTTTCCTCAGTTCTCAAACAGCAGTGTATAAAATTATACAAATGGATTTCTTTATCAAGCACTTATATAGGACATATTTGCTAGCAAGTACTTTACAAATATTAACTTAACTTTCATGATAATTCTATGAAGCAGGGATTATTATTATATTCTTTTTTACAGAACAGGAAATTGAGTCTAGATGTTAAATAACAGTAATCAAGATGAGAGATCCCGAGGCACACAGGCACATAAGTTTAAAACTTATTAGCAAGACTGACTTTAATTGTTCTATCATAGCAGAGCAAGTCCTATTTTTCAAGCGGCTGGAAGACTGATAGAAATGTACATATCTTTTCCTATTCTCACACCTTTTATATAAAAATGTGGAAAATGATAATGCTATATTCCCACTTCAATTTCTCAGAAGCCTGTTTAGAAGCAAATAAATAATGAATATTCCTCCTTTCATGGTTTTCTATACTTAGTAAATTAAGTGTAGACAGGGTTTTTTTGTTTTGTTTTGTTTTTTGTTTGTTTTGAAGGGTTTTTTTTAAACACTCTAAATATTCTATGTTTCTGGAGGTAATCTATTTTTTTTTTTGGTTGCTAAAGTTACTGACACATGACTAAGTATTTAGGACATACAACAAATGTAATGCATTTTACAAAACAATTCCTGTTGAAAGTGTATATTAAAGGCCCAACTTAAATCACAATTTTCCTGGATGACTTAGACAATGAATTGTCTCTAATGTGAAAGTAAAGGTGCATGACTTTAGTGCTTTAATCCTGGAAACAGCAAAACCTGTTTTAGACAATTACACTAATGTAAAGTGGTAAGAGAAAAACACTAATGAGGATGCTAGATTCTTTGTCGCTCACTTTTATAATACAGCAAACAGGAATTTAGTATTCAGTAGTAAACTACTTACTAAATAATAATTCAACATTTAAAAATACACAGTGAACAACATTTATGGGCAATAGGCACACTATTTTCTGATAAACAACACTAGATTTTAACATCACATTTTCACAATACCTCCCCCATCTCTGGGTTTCCAACTAATGAAAGGAGTTTGATACAACATTAATTGTTGTTTTCATCTCAAACAATACTAAATTTTCTTTTATTCTTGGTAGTCTTAATTCAAAGACTAGTAAGCCTATAAATATCCTCAACTTTCCATCTTTTATACTATGTCTGTTTAGGAAATGATTTACAGCTCAATTATGTGATGGGAAAAGATAATACGTTTCCCAAAACAACTCAAATACAATACTCAGGCTGCAGTCCCCTAAATTCCCAAGTCTATCCTTTTCTACTAATAGTTTGAAAAGTCACACTTGCCATAAAAGAATGAAATTCCCATCAGTGGTTTGGTCATTCCAAACCAAAAAATAATTTCATTCCTTAAATCAATTCTTTCCACAAGAATGATCACATATTTCCTATTAGTTTATAAAAAGGATGCTTCTTTACTCCATGAGATGCTCTCTTAACAACTAATTTCTTTCCTTACCAACTATGACTGAATTTAATGCCATCTAATACTTCGGTCAGTCTACAGGTAGAGGGTCCTATCTGGCCATGAAAAATCAGTGAGAAAAATCTGGCTAGTTCAATTCATCTGAGAAAAAAAGAGACTATTCTATCTATATTAGATGACATTTCCATTAATTTCTCATCTAATAGCTGTGATGCTGGGGTTTTTTTTTTTAAAGCAATTTCTGGCACATAAAACTCCCAGAATTTTCTAGATTTGAAATGAGAAGACTATTGAAACAGTAATAACTGGGGGCAAAGTTTACAGAGATAAATTTAAAAGAAGTAAAAAAGCATCAATACTAGGCTGGTTGCTTAAGAATCAGATAAGGAGATATTAAAAAATGGGTAGGTCAACTGGCAAAATTTGAATAGGTCTGTAGATTAATAATTACATTCTATCAATGTTAATTTCCTGATTAATTGTACTTACAGTTCCATCAGATAATATCCTTGTTTTTTAGAAAATACATATGGAAGTATTTAGGGGTAAAGGGGCACCATTTCTATCATGTGTTCACAAACAGGTCAAGGAAAAAATGTGGATATAGAGAGAAAAACAATAAAGCAAATGTGACAAAATGTTAACAGCTGGTGAATCTGAATAAAGGATATAAACGGGAATTCTTGATACTACTCTTGCAACTTTTTCCTCCTAAGTTTGAAATTATTTCAAAATAAAAAGTAAAACCACCATAATGACATTATTAGGCAGCACTGTCAGAAATTTGATTCAGTAAGATTTGAATGGTTTTGGCATCTGCATACTTAAAAATTCCCTAAGCATTTCTTATGCATGCTGAGATCCACTGGTCTGGGGCACTGGAGAATGAGTAGTCATAAAACAATACATAGCTTTTCTTCTAACCATCAATGAAAACATATAAAATCCCAACCACTCTCTGATACTTCTTCCCTAAGAGGATAATTGTGTTTTGTAACTCATAAGAATTGTTTACTATCCTTTCAATTCATTTAATATTTACATATGGCTTTACTATGCTACAGTAAATTAGGATTAAAACATCTTTTGCCTCCTGCTTTCTTCTAAATACATTTTTAGCTACTCTAAAAGACATTCCAAAGGTATCTTACCTCTGCAAATGTTTGGTGCAGTTTGTTTACTTCAGCAAAGGCCTGTGGAAGAACACCATCATAATTTGACCTTGTACTGAAAGCATGTAACAAACTTTTAGAATCCTGAAGCAGGAACTCGGCTGTTGTAAAATCCACTGCATTATTAGCTGGTTACAGAAAATTTAGAAGGAAAAAATATGTAAGAACAAGTCACTACACATGAATGCCTGGAAAACTAATCTAATATTAATTACAAAATTTAAGAAGAACACACAATTTATACCTATACACCACTCCCAATTTATCCCTCTGGTGTAAAAAGCAATAATTAAGTACTCTTAATTATAGACAAAGTCCTTGGAGCTGATTTTGGTAATTCTGTAGTCAGAATCCATGAGTTCCCTCAACATAGTCAATTTCAAAGTAAAAGTAAAGTGAAAGACCACTACACTTTTCAGGAAAAGAGAGAATCACCAAATGATCACACCACTGATTTATAAACCTGAGGTTTCACAGATTACTATGGAGGTAGCAGAAGAGTCACATTTTAGTGGCAAGCACAAAATGAAGTACCTGCACAATCATCTCAGTTGTCATGTAGTGATTTATCTTCAAATTCTGTTACATTAAACTGAACACCAGATTTATTTAAAATAATGTGTTGTCTGTGTATACAAACACACAAAAAATAAATAATTTGGGCCAAAGTGAGAAGCAAGAAAGAAGTTAGCAGATTTTTTTTCCTGTAAATTAGCAAAGTGAGATAATCTAGAAGTAATAATTTAAAGGTATAATAATTTTTCCCCAAGGAAATAGCTATTTAATTAAATTTCCTCACCAATTAGGAAAGGTGGTGACAGTTACTTCAAAGATGTTTAAAATGATGAAGATTATGTTAAGTAACTTTCTAATGTTATAAATACTCAAAAGCAGAAAAAAAATTTTTCCACTATTAACGTAGAATGCTACATAGCAGTATCAAAGGCTAAATAACCTTGCAACTATGTGTTTACTTTGTTTTTGTTTCAATGTTCTACTTTTAGTGACTTTGTTACATTTTGAAACACCAGCATGGTTTTTCACTGGCACCATGAGTTAAAAAAAATAAATAGTTCCTCTGTATAACTTAGTAACAAGTACTTGCTAGTGAAATACTGAAAGTTACTGAAAATAAAAAGTACATTTTATTAAGTAATGCCACACTGTTCAGAAACTCCAACCTAATGTGTCAGTAATCACCAAGTTTCTAGCTTCCCTTTAATATTTAAAAAAAAAAGTATAATTCCTTACAGGAACTCTTTTAGTTGCTTTCAAAGCCAAGGACTAGTTTAAATTTCTGTGAGAAAAGAAAGTTGCTACACACAGAACGGACTAGATATGATGAAGCTAGTAAATCTCCCAAGGGAGATATAATTAGCACAACTTCCTTTAAGGGTGCTTTTCCAATGTAGTCTATGTTCAACAGGGCTTTACAGCCTTGAATTAATCATTTGATTTCTGTCTTACAAAATTTTTTAATAAGATAATGGGGAAAAGGAAAACAACAAGGATAAATTCAGCCCATGGAGACAACATAAAAAAATTTATATGGCTGAAATAGTTCACCATTTATATAAGGAGAATAATTATTTTGGCAAAAGTTAATATGGATTACAATGTCAGAAAAAGCTAATAGCATTTTCCACACAATTATCTACAAGTTGATATAAGGAAAAAACACTCAGTACACAGACGTTAAACACATACATATAATTCAACAGATGAAGATACTATTAAAAGATAGTGTACAAAATTGTAAACTGTGATTTTTCTAATTCAAAGTTATTTTAGGGCAGAAGGTAATTCTATAATTCCATTACGTATTCTTCACAAGTCACTAAACATTAGGTACCAGATTCTTCTAGATCAATGATCAAAAAGCTATGCACATGATTCCAAAAATGGTATTTAGAAGAAACCACCTCTTCACTTTTTTCACCATTGCTAGTTACAGCTGCTACCTATCATCTCCAAGCTGCATATAAGAGCAGGACAATGTCTGCCCTGGAAAAAAAGATGGCAACTTTATAACATACATTTATTTATTTATTTATTTATTTAACAATTTTATTGGAGGTATTTATGTTTGAGAAGAGAAAGCTTACTGTATATAATGGCCATGTTTCAAGGGACATGATTTAACAGTAAAGTTTTTATCTCATGCAGAAGAAAACAAGTTTAACTATTAGTTATTTTAGAAATGCTACCAAACTAGAATGACAGTTATTAAATACTATATATTTCATCTCCAACTCCATTCTAATAGCCTATAAACTACATCAAACGAAGCTATGGAAGTTGAAATTTTAACTAAGAAGGGAAGTCAGGCCAGCTTTAAAGTTTCTAATATCCACTAAGTTTAGCACCTTTTCCTTCTTACCACAAAGAACCTTCTTTCATGCAAAGTTTATCTGGAACATCTCAGTTTCTGATGATGCAGCTGTATTCATATTAAAACCCCCTTCCCTATCCAAAATTTATTTCTCCTCTGCTGTTTCAGACCCTGAGTACATCCTGCCAAGCGGTGCATTAGAATGACATACAAAAGTATCTGTTTCATTTCCCAATTCTGCTAACTGTTCCAGTGAAGACACACATGGATAATGAAAGGTCTTTTAGCATATCTGGCAATTTGGAATTATTCTCTTGAAGATGTGGAGAACATCTCACTAATGTTAGAAACTTCAGCTCTTTAAATGCAGAGTTTCTTTCATCAAACTGCATCTTCTTTTTCACACGTTGCAAGTATGGTGTAGTGGAAACACTGTATTTGTGAAACTCGCTTTAGTTTCTTTATTGGGGGTTTCAACATCACTGATGGGCTCTTATGTTTTGGCCTTTTGTTCTTTTTCACAATCTTGAAATATCTCATTTCTAGGTTATTTTCCATTTCCAGTTTTCATGACTCTATGTTAACACCTATGTTTTCAGTGTTGACTTTGGATTTGTTCCATGGCTGCACAAGCCTCAGTCTTTTCTCCAGAATTAATTTCTTCTTTACTCTTCTGGGTTAGGATATCTACAATTGCATGTCACATCTCTTCAGTAGGCTGGGCCCCTGACAGAATGGCTTTCTCATAGATTCATAGCTTGTGAGAATATTTTCAATAGGACTTGTGATTGGTTCAAGACATGCATGACATATCCAATATTTAACAAGTTTTTTGATATCTGGAATATTTTAACCAGGTCATTCAGTGTGGCCAAGATTTTCTCTTTGGGGCATCCCTTAGAAAATGTCTTGTTTGCTTTTTTAGTAAATACTCTCTGCTCATCCTCTTCTACCATGGTAGTCCAGAAAGACCCAAAAGGGTTTCATTTTGTCCTTCAGGTTCTCGCTGTGTAAGTACAGAGCTAGGAGACCTTTTCAGCACTCTTCCTTTGCCAGCTTTCCACTCAGTCACGGATTCTCTCTCCTCTGCAGTTTCTTTGGGCTGAGCCAATCTAACAAAGGTTGCGTAGGCTGCAGTATGTCTTCGCTGGTCAATGGTTTTGGACTTTTCTATCAGTTTGGTGTTAGAAGATGAGACTGATCTGGTTATAATTTCAAAAGCCAGGTTTCTTGATGATGTCTCATTTCTTTTTGTGTCCTAAGAAGAACTGATTTTGACAATAGATAAATCTGTTTTTTACTGTAGTAATCCCTTCCCAGTAGGCCCTTTCTGGACTGTAATATTGGCAGAAGTTCTGTTGATGCCCTTTGCACCTTGTCCTGGCTATTACTGTGGTGACTTCTAATAGAAGTCACACAAGCTTTTTGTCCTATCAAGTAGTGCTCACAAATTGTGTGGCAGTTCTGTTGAGGTGCTACTATTCACTGTTACACCGCTGGTGTTTATAGGCTGAAGCTCTGTGGCTTCAGAGGGAGTAGTTGAAAGTTTCTGGGTTGTAGCAGAACTTGCTAGCATCTTTGACTTGAAGAAGTTTTCTAAATGAATTAACCTTAGACTGAACAATTTGGCCACAATAAGATCCCAGCAGCACTGGTTTCTTGGGAGTGTTGGTAGCATCTTGCTTCAGTTTTTCAGTAGTCATTTGGTTGTTTTTACCATTTTTTTTTTAAGTGAAATGCCTGGGTAAATGTAATACATTGATTTGGGAGATAATCTCTAATTGGTAATAACTGAAGAGCTTGATTATTATCCTCAAAATTATATTTATCAACTGGTATAGATGAATTGGTTAAGTCTTTAGAAGGTTTTAAAGGAATACAATTTTTTTCCTTCCTTGTTTTTGCCCTCTGTAGGTCTACTGGCATTTTCTTTATCAGCCATTTTTGTTTTAACTTTCAGAACTTTCGTCCTTTCTCGGACCTGGTAGTCAGATGTCATCATTCTTCCGTCTCTAGTCAGAACATTGGCCGGGCCCTCTGACTGGGCAGCAGCTGCAGGTTGTGGGGCACGGCCAGGAGGCTCATGGCAGCCCGGAGTCGGGCTCCCGGACCCGCCTGCAGCCCGCAGCTGCCCGCAGCCACCCGCCACGGCCTCCCAATTTCCTTGATTTTGATAATTGTATTGAGGTTATGTAACAAAATGTACTTGTTCCTAGGAAATACTCATCACATGGAACTGAACATTCTCATTAGGGCAGTAAAACAAAAGCCAATTGCAAACATGGATTTCATTTGAACTGCTGACAGATCTCTGTTGTTATTCTTCAATTTCTCTTCTTGCCTTTCTATTTTCTTTTTCTGTTGCCGACCAGCTGACTCTGTTATTGTTTCTTTCTTCTTTTCCAATTTTTAACTGTTTTTCCACTTCAGCTTTCAGTCTCTTGTATTTGTCTGTCCTATAATCCAGGACCCAGGCAGGTTATGCCCTCAGAGAGCAGAGCCCTGCACATGGAGATAACAACGATGAGCAGTGTGTCCACGAACATGGCGCTCATCTCGCACCTCAGTCCCTGCGCTTCCACTCGCCAAGGGGGAAGTGCCTTTGAGCCACGGAAAGAAAAGTGAAAATAACTTCCTGAGCTTCTGCAACCATGGAGTAATATCCGCACTATGACAGACTAGAAATCACACTTCCGCTTCCTTATTTATTATTTTTTTTAAAGGAATAAGTGAACCGCAGATGATTTTATTGTAAATTAAAAGGCAAACATATGAACAAAGATTAATGAAAATTACTGTATAAAAAATTACAAGAAAAAATAGAATACCTAATAATTATACATTGATTTTTTTCCATTTTTTAAACTGAACTTTAACATGTATACATAACAGTGATAATTGTCAATGTATGATTTCACAAGTAGTTAGAGAGCAAATCTCAAAGAATGTCATGGGTCACAGTTCCACAACTTCAGTCATTTCCATTATTGTAAAATATAACATACATACAGAAAGGTGCCATCTCTCGATGTACAACTCTACAAGCAGTCATATAGGTAATTTCAAAAGCTGTTATGGGTTACAGTTCCACAATTTCAGTTCTTTCTTTATGCAATACAAGGTATACACAGAAAGGTGAAGACCTTCAAGGCACAATTCAATGAGCAGCTATAGAGCTAGGGATGTTATAGGCTGTAGTTCTACCATGTCATTTACCTCCGTCCAGCCATTCAAACACCTCAGCATCCAAAATATATATATATATATATATATATATATATATATAATTATATAAAGTTTCAGTATTCATAGACCTTTGTTAAATCTTTGTTTTCTGCTACTCCTTCCTCTCACTTAATCTCTTTCTCCATCTTCAGGGTGTCTAGGCAGTAAGCACCCTAACTCGTTCATATTAAAAGGGGGTTTTGACAGTATGGGGAAGGAGGATGCATCTGAAAGTTGATCTTCAAGAGGCTGTTGTCTCTGGGTTTTAGGACTTGTCTGGTATGAGAACATTCTAGAGGATTTACGTTTCTAAAAGATAAAACTTAGTGAGTGCACCTTTTATAGAATATCAGGTAGGGATCTAGGTATTCAGAGAACACTTTTGGTAAGGGCATGGCATACTGTGGCCAATTGAGATGTTTAGCTGGAGCTTGCATAAGAGAAACCCCCAGGATAGCCTCTCATCTCTATTTGGGATCTCTCAGCCTCTGTGACCTCCGCTTATTACCTTTCTTTTTTCCCCCCTTTTGGTCAAGTAGGCATTTTCAGTCCCTCACTGCCAGGACCAGGCTCATTCCTGGGAATCATGTCCCACATCACCAGGGAGATTCATTCCCCTTGGAGTCATGTCCCTCATAGGGGGTAGGTACAAACCATTTTTAAAAATGAACTTTGTTCAAGATCACATATAGTTTATGAACCTTCTCTTTAAAGAGAACCAAGTAAATTATGACCCTAGTAAAAGATACAAAAAATATATATCTTGTAAAACTGCTTTGAAGACATTGCCCAATATGTTCTTCCAAGTCACTTGTATAATTCCTCATATTATATAATAATACTCCCAGTAATAATACTTTCACAGGAAAGGGCAACACTGGACAAAGTGACTTTCTTTAAAAAAAATTGATAAGCTTTTAAAAATAGATACTCATTGAAAGTCTACCATGTATAAGGGCCTGACTAGCAAGCAGAGGGATTTTTCAGAGTTTACACTTCTAGGGAAGGAGATGAGAGAACTGCGACACTTACGATGGAATATGCTTTTTTTTTCCCTGTCTTAGCGTTGAGGAAGTTTAGTGATAAAATCTGTACTCAAGTGCTATAATAATTGTTTGTACATGTTCTACAGTAAAATCATCTTCCTTATTCTTCATTACCTGGCTTTTCTGCCTTTAGACCTAATTTAATGGGCTTCTTGAATGTCAGTTGTTATAAGCTACCAGAGATACCTTTTAGAAGTAGATTAGATATAATCAAAAATATGAAATAATAAACTGAAGAGAACACTTCGGTGTTAAAAAAAAAGTCAAGAACTAACTGAACATCCTAATAATGGTCATATTTTGCTTTTTTAAGCTATAACAAGACAAATCTACCGGTTTGACTTAAGACAAGTTACTCTCTCAGGGCTCATTTCTTGATCATAAAACAGGGGCTTTAATAACATTAGATCTTTTTCTTCTAGCTGAGACACTTTTTTTCAAGTCTTACACAGAATCTCAATATATAGACAGATAAAAGAGAACTGCTTTGGCTAAAGTTGGGGTTGAGGATCCAAGGCCTATTACTTCCTGGCTCCCCATCAATCTCTCCACCTCTAATCTAAGGGCCGCCGGAGGCACTTCCAGAAGTCTGAGAGGGCTGTTTAACACAGCTTAAAAGCTACTAAGTGGTTCCAGTTCTCAAATTCACTATCCACTAACCCAACGGTTTTCTATTCCTTATCCATATTTTATATGGAAAACTTGATATACTATTTTAAAAATGAGTACTTGAAATGTGCTCAAAATTTGTGTTAAACATGTGTGAAACAAAAAAACCCAAATAATTCTATTACTATATTTGAATAAACTGTGAAATATAGTTTAAAATATTTTAAAAGTAAATATTACTAAAAATGATATAGTCCCAATATATAGGAACATCAATAATGATACCATTTATAGTCATAAGCTCTGAGAACCGTATAAATTCATAGAGCTGCCACAAATTCCTTTTAGGAATTATCAGTGTAAGTGATTAAAAAGTGACTGACAAATTTTCATATATTCAACTTCATATCCCATGGAATATATCTGCTAGTCTGACTCAATATTTTAACACAATGTTGCTAAAGAAAAAAACAAAATGACTCATACCTTTACAGAGATTTTCATATAGGTTCTCAATGGTTAAAAGTAGTTTCTTTTCCATAACTAATCCAAATACAGCCAACCAGTGTTTTTTAAAGCACTGTAATAAATGTATTAGAGTCCATGGTGGTTTTAAGTACAGCACCTAAAGAATTTTTAGGAAAAAATTAGTATGTATGAATACTTATTATTTCTATCATTAAAAAATACTTATTTAATAATTCCTACATATATTTCTGGGCAAAATATGGTTGAGTTTTTTTTTTAATTAAAATATGTTTTATTAAAAGCCAGTCATAATCTTAAAATGCTAATTGTATCAAAATTGCTTTTTAAAATTCATATTAATATTAATCCTTATAGTTTTATAAACTATATGTGCAAAAAGAAAAGAAAGCATAGTTTAAATGAACAAAGGTCCCTCAATCTACCTTTCAACACGTTCATATCTATGAGGAAATCAATCTATTTAATAAAACTGGAGAAAAAAGACATACATATAAAAAAATGGTCAAATACAATTGGCACTTGCTACACTCTTGCAAAAACATATTTATAAAGATTGACTATTCAGTTCTACACAATGTCCGCACTTCCTTTTGCTGAATCATTCACATGTGATTACATTCCTTGACTCTACTCTGAAATATATAATGGAAGTCAACCTTCCTAGTAGCTTTTGACCATTCTTCATTATTTTGATCAATACACAATAAGAAATCAAGTAGCAAACATACCACAAAAATATTGACAGATACTAGATTCCCACTGAATATCTGGACCAGATATAAGCTACAACTGATGGAGAATAATGGTTCTCCAAGCTATGAATGAGAATAGCAAACAAAAACTGAACCGAGCTAAAAAAAAAAAAAAAAAAAAAAGCAGCCTCTAATGCCAAATGTGGTATTTTACTGGCTTCAGGAAAAATGTGAATCAAAGGAAAATTTAAAATATCTTACTGAGATCCTCAAATTTCCATTCTGATTCTCAGACTTACATAAGCCACAATGTACACTTTTATTTCTGAATATATTTTACTATAATTCCTCATTTTAGACATTTTGACTCAAATTAAATATGAGAGTTTTTCTGAATTCAATTTACAAAGTATCCCTGCCAGAAGAAATTCCCTATAATATTTGTCTTTATTTTCTAATTTAAAGTACGCTACTAAGAAATGATGACTTTTGTAACATATCCAAATCCTATCTCATCAAATAGCAACTCCATCCTTCTAGTTGTTTAGTCCAAAATACTTGAAGTTATCCTTGACTCCTCTCTATCACATCCCACATCTCATCCATCAGCAAAATATATGTGTTGCCTTCAAAATATGCCTAGAATCTGACTACTACTTACCACTACCAACCAGGATCCTAGCAACTATCAATCATCTCTTACCTGGCTTATTGCACTAGTCTTCTAAACCAGGGGTCAGCAATCTTTTTCTGTAAATTGCCAGATATAATTATTTCAGGTTTTAAGAGCCATCTGGTCTCTATATTACAATTTAGTCTGCCATTGGTAGAACAAAAGCAGCCAAAGACAATACAAATGAATGTGGCTATGTTCCAGTAAAAGTTTATTTAGAAAAACAGAGGGCAACCTGTATTTGGCTAATAACCGTGATTTGCCCACCTGTATATAGTGTTTCAGCTTCACTCCTCACACTCCTGCAGACTATTTCCACATAGGAGCTAAATGATCCTTTTGAAAGGAAAATCAGATCACGTGACTACTGTGGCTTTTCATTTCAAAAGTCAGAGTAAAAGCCAAAATCCTTACAATGCCTGGCAAGATCTTATACAATCTAGCCCCTCCTTACTTTTCTGATGGCATATTTTACCTTGCTCCTCCTTATTCATTCCAACACACTGGTCTCTATCTTTACTTATAAGTTACCTTCTCAGTACGCCTGCCCTGACCACCATCTTCTCGAGCATTTCCTATCCCCTTTCCTACCTTATTTTTAACCAGAGCACTTACTACCACATAACACATCTTATATTTTATTTATTTGTTTATTGAATATATATCCCCTGCCTCCTTGGTATATTAGTTCATGGGGACAGTTTGTCTGACACACAATAAATGCACAATAAATATCTGTTGAATAAAGAAATGAGCGAAAATATATAGTCCTAACCTTTAAGAAATGTTTATCGTTTAATTTCAAAAAGCTAATTCAAGAAAAAGTTTAATGTGTTATAGAGTATTACAATGACGTTTCTGGCATTTTATACAATATTTCCTTTAAAAGATTATAAATCTTCAGCAATAAAAAAAGGAATTTTCACTTAATAAAATTGAAACAATCACCTCCATCCACAGGTTTCCAAAAGCAATTTTCATTTCTGTTTCTAATATTGAAGATAAAGCTGTTCCAAGAGATTTTTCAAGATCAGACATGATGCTTTCAAGAAGAATGGATAGTCCAGAATTTGTAGATTCTTTTTCGTAGCTTTCTCCTAAGAGTGTTGCATCTTTAAAATAAATAGTTACAGGCTTTATTTAGAGCATTAATAATAAATGTTTTACCATCTATAATTAGTATTTGGCATAAATAGTAAACATTTCATATACATAATTAGTATTTTAATTACACAGAAAACAAACCAATACTTTATTTATAAAATAGTATTAAGAAACATGTATCTATAATAGTCATTTTATATGCAGCATAATTATATTACTTCAGCAATGCATTGTTTTTAATCTTAACAGAAACTTAAGAAATGTGTGTGATATTTTAACTACAACCTTTATTTTATTATTTTTTAAAATGAGAAAAATTACAAGAATGCCTTGGATCTATTTTTAACAGAAAATCAAAAACTATGGATCAAAATGAAATGTCTTTCAAAATTATTACGTTCTAATTTCAGCTCACATCAATAAACTGTTTTGAAAGGGCCAAAATCTCTGGAGTAACCACCTTTATGTTCTCTCCTTTTAAAAAGAGCCCTTACTATTTTAATTGATTTCATCTTATTAACATTACTACTTTTGATATCGGAAAAACAATTTCTTTATGGCAAAATTCAAACTATTAAATGGTTTCTCTCCACAAAGACAAATACAAACTGAGGACTTAAAACAGTAACTAATGGGCAAACTGAAAGCCTGTTATCAATGCAAAATCATTAACTAGAATACCGTTACTTTTTCTAAATGCCATTTTGAATATTATGACAAAAGATATGCTATTACCAAAAAAGAGCAAATAAATAGTATATTTTGTAAACACAGTATATACAAATGGTACACAAAACATTAGAGACTTCAATAATTATTTTCTCCACAGAGGAAAACGGTAGGATTTCTAAATTATTTCAGGTTTATATAACTTCCTATGGAATAACATGCTACAGAACAGATTATTCTGGCAAAAAAAATAAAAATAAAAATAAAATAATGGTATTGTCTCTACCTTCTTTAATTATTAGTTTAAAATAAAAATTTTAAAAACTATAACTAGAGTCCTGTAAGTTTCTCTATTGCTGTCTGAGTTTTTACTTTATCAATAGGTTATCAATATAAAGCTAATTTAAAAAAGAACTAAAAGATTCTCTCTACCTCAAATGAATATTTCCTATAACTATTATTAATTTGAAAGTTACAAAATAGCACACACACAGAGATTATAAATATGTTAAAGTGTATATAAAAGTATATGTAGAAGGTAATAAAGTTAATCATGGGATTTTTGGATTATCAAAAATTTTATTTATTTCTCCCCTTTACATGCCCATAAATATTGCAAACTTTATATTATTCTAAATATAAAAGGTGAAAAATTTACTAATTCCAAATGTCAATAATCTTAGTTCATAAGGTAAGACATATTTCTAATTATTCATAGTAAGAATACTACCTGCTTTCAATTGTTGCTTAGAAATACAAGGCTGATGACACACATCTGTATTCAGAGATAAGTTTAATAACTCTGTCCTCAATTCTTCTTTACTGAGTGACTTCACACCACTCATTAGGCCTTTATTTCTTAAATTTCTATCATCCCTAAGGTTGGGGTGAGAAGGGAAAAATATTTTATTTTTATAAGATAAACCACAGGCAACAAAATACAAGGGGTCTAATTAAAGGTTGGTGACTCTCAACAAATATATTAACAAAGGTCAACAATTTTTAAAAATAGAGAAGATACAGAAATTAGCATACAATGGAGCCACATCATATGAGTTTTTGGTAATAATATTAACATTTACTGTTTACCTTATCTAGGCACTATATTAAACACTTTGTATTTTACACTGTACAATCCTTAAAACAAGTCTTGAGGTAAGTACTAATTTTATCCCCATTTCACAATTGGGGAAAGTGAGATATAAAGAAGTTAAGTAACTTGTCCCAAGTTATGCCTGGGAAGTGGGAACTGGATTTGAAAGGAATATGATAAGTGAAAGAGAAATAAACATAAATAGAGAGCCACAGCAAGAAAAATAATTTATACAGAGCAGGGTATCACAAATTTTCCTCAGTGTGAGTACAAAACACAAAGTGAATTTGCCATTCACTGAAAGAAGCTAGTGTGATCACAGCATAGTGTATGAGACAGGCATGTAAGACTACAGAAAAAAATGCAAAGGTGTTAATAAATGGAAAGACATTTAAGGACGTCAATGAAGAAGTAACATAATCACATTTGTATTTATTAAATTATTGTTCTGGAGCCCAGCAGGTTTTAAGCTTCTGTTAATGGCAGAGTAGCTTGGTCAGATTAACTCTCCCACATATGATAATTATAAAATGTGGACAATAAAGATCAACCTTTTTTTTTTTTTTTAATTTAAAATTTTCCAAGACTTTTCCTGGTTGTCTCTTCTGTGTTTCCTACTCCTGAGGTACCACCTAGCACTGGTCTTTGTTGCGAGATAAAAACAGGTTTGGATTAGCCAAAACATGAGAATTCATGTGGTAAATTTGCAAGTTTAAAGGCAAACAAGCTGAGCTTTTGGCAGTCCTCCTAGAGACTGAGATGCTTCCTTAGGTAGCAAGAAATGCAGAGATGAGCTCCCTTTAAAGAGGGGAAAATGTACTTTCTTCATTGTTCAAGTAACTCCAATTCAGAACTTGTAGTCCTCCTTAATGCACGTTAGCTCTCCTACTGCTGTTTTTTCAACATGAATGCAGCCTTTCTCTTTTCTGAGAAGTCTTCCTTGTCTCCCTCATTCTGTGCATATAGCACGGCACTTGCCACCTTATACTGGGATCCTGATGAGATGGGTACAGGTTTTGCAGAGCTGAAGCTTATACAGAGAATATTTAAAATGAGAAATCACAACAAATTACTGAAGACTTGGAGATTCAGCTCCCCTTCTTCTGAGATTTCTTTAGGCAATTTATTAGAAATGCTTACATACAATTGCTTTCTGATTGCTAGCTGTCTATCTCTTTCCTCCCTACTTGGAACACTCTGCCACTCACTGCACTTCCAGGGGCATATGCAAGTAGGGGCTCTGAAGCTTGAGCTGTTAGCTTCACATAAAACTGCCACTGACTGGTCTGAGTGGACCTTCAGGACTGGATAGCACGTCATCCATCTCGGAGTCCCTTGTCTCTAGCTGCCTAGCTCTAGGCAGGTGTTTGTGTCGGGGGAATGAAAGGCTTAAGTCCTGTGGGCCCTTCAGTTTGATCTAAGGACACGAGGGTTCAGTGGGCCCTCACTGGGTGGCTGGGTGTGAGTCTGTGCCAGTAGGTGGTCTTTCACCGGGGACCTGTGGGCCAAGGGAAGGCTGTGAATTGGGACTCGGGCCAGCGGGGAGCATGGGTAGGAGCTGGAGGGAAGGCAGGCCACTCTATATGGGTTCGGTATTATTTCCGTAACTGTCCTATAAGTTTGAAAGTATTTCAAAATAAAAAAAAATTTTTTTGACAAATAATAAAGATATTCAGAGTCACATAAAACAGAAAATTGATTACCAACAGATTTACACTACAGCACATGTTTAACAAAAAGCCATTTATAGGCAAAAGAAATATGATACTAGACAGAAACTTAGATCTATAAGATGAAACAAAGAGTGCTGAAAATGGAATAAAAGATTAAAATAATATTTTTTTCTTAAATGCAAATGACTGAATCAAAAATGGTAGCAAAGTATTATCATTTGTATAAATGTAAAATTTATGACAAAAATAGCAGAAAGGATAGAAGGCAGGAACTGGGAATATATTGTTATAAGATTCTTATACTGCACATTAAACAGTATGATATTATTTGAAAGTAGACTTATCAAGTAAAGATGTATATTGTAAACACTAGGGCAACCATAAAAAGGGTATTTTTTAAGGTGAAAACAAGTCCGTAATAGAGATAAAATGGTACAAAAATATACAAGTAGCCCAAGAGAAGAAAGGAAAAAGGGGGGAAAAGAGCAGAAGAAACAAAGAGAAGGCAATTGGCAAAATGGAATAATTTAATCCAACCAATTAAATATGAATAGTCTAAACTTTTCTATTAAAAGACAGAAACTGTAAGACTGGATAAAAAAGAAAGAACCAACTATATAATATCCGTAAGAAACCTACTTCAAGTATTAAGACATAGATAAGTTAAAAGTAAATGGATAGAAACTGAGCCATCTCGACAGGTGAACTTGCTGCCCTCCCCCCTACGTGGGACCCGACTCCCAGGGGTGTAAATCTCCCTGGCAACGCAGAGTATGACTCCCGGGGATGAATGTGGACCCAGCATTGTGGGACTGAGAGTATCTTCTTGACCAAAAGGGGGATGCAAAATGAGACGAAATAGTTTCAGTGGCTGAGAGATTCCAAATGGAGTCGAGAGGTCACTCTGGTGGACATTCTTATGCACTATATAGATAAAACCTCTTAGGCTTTAATGTATTGGAATAGCTGGAAGTAAATACCTGAAACTACCAAACTCCAACCCAGCAGTCTGGACTCCTGAAGACAATTACATAATAATGTAGATTACAAGGGGTGACAGTGTGATTGTGAAGACCTTGTGGATCACACCCCCTTTATCTAGTATATGGATGAGTGGAAGAATGGGGATAAAAACTAAAGGACAAATGGGGTGGGATGGGGGGATGATTTGGGTGTTCTTTTTTCACTTTTATTTTTTATTCTTGTTCTGGTTCTTTCTGACGTAAGGAAAATGTTCAGAGATAGATTGTGGTGATGAACACAGTATGTTATCATACTGTGGACAGTGGATTGTATATCATGGATGATTGTATGGTGTGTGAATGTATTTCAATAAAACTGAATTTGATAAAAAAAATGTAAAAAAAAAAAAAAAGAACATATTATTTCCCCCTTATAAATGTATGGGGCTAAATTATTAATGTCTATTTTCTCATAAGAAATAACATTTTTAGAAAGAAAAAAAAAAAAGTAAATGGATAGAAAAAGATGTACCATACAAATACGAACCAAAAGAAAGGTGGAATATCTATATTAATACTGCACAAAATAAACTTCACAGCCAGAGAAAGAGGGACATTATGTAATTATAAAAGGGTCAATTCTCCAGGACGACTATCCCAAACAATCCTAAATGAGTATGCATCTCACTACAGAGCTTCAAAATGCATGAAGCAGGTTCCGAGAAAATGGCAGAATAGGGAGCTGCAGGGCTCACTCATCTCTCAAAAGCAGCCAGTGGACAGGCAGAAACTGTTCAAATCAACTGTTCTGGGGCTCCTGAGACCAAAGGAATTCTGTGTAGCATCCAAAGAAGTGCAGGATGAAGAGACCAAGAAACTGCAGTGAGAGACTGTGAGTAATTTTGGCACCCATCCCTACCCTGGAGGCAAGCAGCTTCAAGTGGTCCAATCCCTGCTACAGACTGGGATGGCCATGGGAGTCCTCCACCCCAAAAGCAGATGGGGACATGGCCCAGTACTGCGCCAGGTTGGCTGGTGAAGTTAGATTGCTGGATTCTGCTGTTCTAGCCTGTCTCAGTCAGACACTGCCCTGCCATTGTTTCAACCACATCAGAGGTGGAACTGGCAAAGGGTTAAAAATACTCTGCTTTCCTAGGACTGAGAGGAATAGGTTGCTGAAGAATACCCTCTGCTATGCAGGTCAGGAAAGCACACTTTCAGGGAAACAACAGAAAGGAGTTTTGGCAAAGAGCACCATCTGCTGGGAAGGCCAAGAAAGTGCAGCCTTGGGAAGCTGAATTAAAAAAAGGTTTTTGGGAGTCTTTCCTGACCCTCTCCCAGGGCCCATTGGATCTGATCTGCACTACCTGTGCAGGTATCTGGCCCTTTTTTAGCTGGAAAATACTGATGAACCAACTGTCAAAGAAGATCCTTAACACAAACCCCATCAACAACAAAATCCTAGACAAGAGAGAAACCAACTTTGATGTTCATAGTGGCATTACTCACAATTGCCAAAGGATGGAAGCAACCCCAAGTGTCCATTAACCAATGAATGGATAAATAAAATGTGGTATATAAATACAATCAAATATTATTCAGCTGTAAGAAGGAATGAAGTCCTGATGCATGCAACAATATGGATGAACCTTAAGGACATCATGTTCAGTGAAATAAGCCAGACACAAAAGGACAGCTATGGTATGATCTCTCTAATATGAACAAAATATAATGAGCAAAACTGTGGAGTTAATATCTAGAACATAGGTTACCAAAAGATAGAATGAGGGTAGAGAATGGGGAATGATGCTTAATTTGTGCAGAATTTTTAAATAAAGTTTATTATAAATGTTTGGAAATGGATAGAGGTGATGGTAGCATATTACCATGTATGTAAATAACAGCACTGAATCATGTGTGTGATTGTGGTTGACAGGGGAAGTTTAGGGTCGTATGTATCACTAGAAAGGAAGACAGAAGATGAAACAAGGGACTGTATAACAGTGAAACCTGTTGTGGAGGATGAAGGTGGTTAATAGTACAAATTTAAGAATGTTCTTCCATGAATTAGAACAAATGTATGTCACAAGAACAAGGTGTTAGGAAAACATATACCTAATGCAAACTATGGACTATAGTTAACAGTAATAACTCCATGTCCTTCCATCAATTGTAATAAAAGTACCACACTGAAGCTAGGTGTCACTAATAGGGGGGTATAATTTTAGATTTGTCTTTTTTTTCCTTTCATCTATTCATGGGGTTTTTCTTTTTGGAGCTATGAAAATATTCTAAAATTGATTGTGGAGATGAAGCTATGAAATGTTCTAAAATTGATCGTGGAAATGATAGTACAGCTCTGTGATTATACTGAGAGCCACTGATTGTACACTTTGGATAGAATGTATGATATGTGAATAAAATTGTTTTGAAAAAAAAAGAAAAGAAAAAAATGGCCTAAAGTATAAAAGCTTTTTAAAGCTAAAGATTGATAATTAGGATATTAACTACTATATATCTGTACCCACCATCAATCTCACAAATATAGATAAACAGCCACCAAAACAAAATAAACAAAACCAACCAACCAACCAAAAACCTAGAAAACTGATTGAAGCAAAAGGAATAGAACTGAAAGGAAAAAAAAAAGACAAATCTAAATTTATGTTTAGAGAGAGGCGGGGCAAGATGGCGGACTGGTGAGCTGTATGTTTTAGGTACTCCTCCAGGAAAGTAGGTAGAAAGCCAGGAACTGCGTGGACTGGACACCACAGAGCAATCTGACTTTGGGCATACTTCATACAACACTCATGAAAACGTCGAACTGCTGAGATCAGCGAAATCTGTAAGTTTTTGCGGCCAGGGGACCCGCGCCCCTCCCTGCCAGGCTCAGTCCCGTGGGAGGAGGGGGTGTCAGCTCCGGGAAGGAGAAGGGAGAACTGCAGTGGCAGCCCTTATCGGAAACTCATTCTACTGATCCAAACTCCAACCATAGATAGACTGAGACCAGACACCAGAGAATCTGAGAGCAGCCAGCCCAGCAGAGAGGAGACAGGCATAGAAAAAAAACAACACAAAAAACTCCAAAATAAAAGCTGAGGATTTTTGGAGTTCTGGTGAACATATAAAGGGGAAGGGCAGAGCTCAGGCCCTGAGGCGCATATGCAAATCCCGAAGAAAAGCTGATCTCTCTGCCCTGTGGACCTCTCCTTAATGGCCCTGGTTGCTTTGTCTCTTAGCATTTCAATAACCCATTAGATCTCTGAGGAGGGCCCTTTTTTTTTTAATCCTTTTTTCTTTTTCTAAAACAATTACTCTAAGAAGCCCAATACAGAAAGCTTCAAAGACTTGCAATTTGGGCAGGTCAAGTCAAGAGCAGAACTAAGAGAGCTCTGAGACAAAAGGCAATAATCCAGTGGCTGAGAAAATTCACTAACCACCACAACTTCCCAAGAAAAGGGGGGTGTCCGCTCACAGCCATCATCCTGGTGGACAGGAAACACTCCTGCCCATCGCCAGCCCCATAGCTCAGAGCTGCCCCAGACAACCCAGTGTGACGGAAGTGCTTCAAATAACAGGCACACACCACAAAACTGGGCGTGGACATTAGCCTTCCCTGCAACCTCAGCTGATTGTCCCAGAGTTGGGAAGGTGGAGCAGTGTAAATTAACAAAGCCCCATTCAGTCATCATTTCAGCAGACTGGGAGCCTCCCTACACAGACCAGCAGCCCAGAACTGCCCTGGGGGAACGGCACTCACCTGTGACATAGCACAGTCATCCCTCAACAGAGGACCCGGGGTGCACAACCTGGAAGAGGGGCCCACTTGCAAGTCTCAGGAGCCATACGCCAATACCAAGGACTTGTGGGTCAGTGGCAGAGACAAACTGTGGCACGACTGAACTGAAGGATTAGACTATTGCAGCAGCTTTAAAACTCTAGGATCACCAGGGAGATTTGATTGTTAGAGCCACCCCCCCCTCCCTGACTGTCCAGAAACACGCCCCATATACAGGGCGGGCAACACCAACTACACACGCAAGCTTGGTACACCAATTGGACCCCACAAGACTCACTCCCCCACTCACCAAAAAGGCTAAGCAGGGGAGAACTGGCTTGTGGAGAACAGGTGGCTCGTGGACGCCACCTGCTGGTTAGTTAGAGAAAGTGTACTCCACGAAGCTGTAGATCTGATAAATTAGAGATAAGGACTTCAATTGGTCTACAAATCCTAAAAGAACCCTATCAAGTTCAGCAAATGCCAAGAGGCCAAAAACAACAGAAAATTATAAAGCATATGAAAAAAACAGACGATATGGATAACCCAAGCCCAAGCACCCAAATCAAAAGACCAGAAGAGACACAGCACCTAGAGCAGCTACTCAAAGAACTAAAGATGAACAGTGAGACCATAGTACGGGATATAAAGGAGATCAAGAAGACCCTAGAAGAGCATAAAGAAGACATTGCAAGACTAAATAAAAAAATGGATGATCTTATGGAAATTAAAGAAACTGTTGACCAAATTAAAAAGATTCTGGACACTCATAGTACAACACTAGAGGAAGTTGAACAACGAATCAGTGACCTGGAAGATGACAGAATGGAAAATGAAAGCATAAAAGAAAGAATGGGGAAAAAAATTGAAAAAATCGAAATGGACCTCAGGGATATGATAGATAATATGAAACGTCCGAATATAAGACTCATTGGTGTTCCAGAAGGGGAAGAACCTAGGAAGGGTATTCAAAGAAATTGTGGGGGAAAACTTCCCAAATCTTCTAAACAACATAAATACACAAATCATAAATGCTCAGCGAACTCCAAATAGAATAAATCCAAATAAACCCACTCCGAGACATATTCTGATCACACTGTCAAACACAGAAGAGAAGGAGCAAGTTCTGAAAGCAGCAAGAGAAAAGCAATTCACCACATACAAAGGAAACAGCATAAGACTAAGTAGTGACTACTCAGCAGCCACCATGGAGGCAAGAAGGCAGTGGCATGATATATTTAAAATTCTGAGTAAATTTATGGTTAGAGATTTCTAACACTCCTGTCTCAGTAATCATAGAATAAGTAGACAGAAAGTCAATAAGGATATAGGAAACCTGAACAATGCTATCCACAAACTTGACCTAATTGAAATTTATATAATACTCCATATACATCAGCAGAATATATATTTTTCAAGGGCACATGAAACACTCACCAAGATAGACAAGATTCTTGACTACAAAACAAACTTTAACAAAGTTAAAAGAACAGAAATTATATAAAGTATGCTCTCAAGCCATAACAAAATTAAACTAAAAATCAATAACAGAAAAGAATCTTGAAAATTTGCAAATATTTGGAATTAAGCAACAAACATCTAAAAAATTATGGAACAAAGAGGAGGTCACAAGAGAAATTATAAAGTATATTAAACTGAATGAAAATGAAAACAACATATCAAAATTTGTGGGATGCAAACAAAACAATGCTTAGAGGGAAATTTATGGCAGTCTCAAATTAATTCTAAGGTTCCATCTTAAGAAATTAGAAAAAGAGCACAAAGGGACTCAAGAGTGCTTTCTAGGGTAAAGGAAGTATTCTATATATGGAGAGGGATGTGGGATACACCAGTATTTCCATTTGTCAACCCTATGTGGGTAAGACTTGATATGTATTTCAATATATACACATCTTTTCCTCAAATTAGGGAAATGAGGAGTGAATGGAGATATCGCTGACAGAATGGCAGAATCTGGATAAGTGTTGTAGCGGGTACTTGGGGATTTATTAACTCTTCTGTTATTTTAAATAATATTGCTGAAATTCTCCAAATAAGATGTTTTTAAAAACTAAAAATAAAAAAAAAATACCACCCTAGGATGTGGGGCAACATGGCAGCATAGAGAGGTGTGGAATTTAGTCAGTCCTCTGGAACAACTAGCAAATAGTCAGGAACAACTAGTAAATAGTCTGGAACAACTATTGGGGGAAATCGTTACTGGATACATATCATTCACCATCCTGGAATGGGTGAAAGGCTGAGATCACAGCACAGATCCATAAGGAAAGCTCCCCAAACTGTGGAGCTGGTGCCTATCCCCCACCAACACAGCAGGCTGACTTGGAACACTTCTCTGTGGAAAAAAGTAGCAGTCTACTAGGAGCAAGAGAAAGTAACTCAACCAAGTTCCAACTGTGGTTTTAATTAACAAATCTGGACTACTGAGTACAAGCTACAGGCACAGATAGACCTGGAGCAAGCAAGAAAGGAACCTGAGGTCTCTCCCAAGAGAGGGGGGGCATGGCTGATGGGAAAAAAATATATAAATAAAAAGAGGCTTTTGCACTTACAGCAGTCAAATCTATTCCTAAATTGTAATGGCTATCTCCAAACTCTGAGATGTTGATCCTTTGGTGTATAAACTGATTGGGCTCTGGAACATTGGATATCCATGTGACACGTGAAACTCAGAGCTAGAGCTTGGCAGATATGAATGTCAGTATTAACGCATACAGCAACTGTTTAAAAAAAGAAAAATTCTGAAAGAGAGCCCAGACTTCAATTAGAGATATGAATGAAGCAGATGTGGTTAAGACTAGGGCAAATTGGGGAAAAGGGTAAAGGCTGAAACTGACTGTGTGTTAAAACTTCAACTTCCATGTAAGACCAAGGGAAGAAATGTTTATTTGGTATAGAATCTATATTTTCTAAACAATATAACTTCTATAGTCTGTTCAAACACCACAATTACATGGAACTTTGAATAGGAAATGAGATATGGAAGGTCTGTATAGGTTAGAGTGAAATAGCAACATATTCCAGAGTAATTTGGGTGGAGAATAAAAATATATATTCGGGGCCCCCCTGAGAAGCTGGGGGAGGATGCAGAGGTGTTGGACTTCCTCACCTGGATTGTTACTGATGTCCTAACAAACACTGGGGACTGACGGCTTGACATCCAGAGCCCTGTCTCGGGGCTTGCCCCTATGAAGCTTGTTACTGCAAAGGAGAGACTAAACCTGCTTATAATTCTGCCTAAGAGTCTCACCCTGAGTGCCTCTTTGTTGCTCAGTTGTGGCCTTCTCTCTCTAACTGTGCCGCCTCGGCAGGTGATCTCACTGCCCTCCTCCCTATGTGGGACCTGACTCCCAGGGGTGTAAATCTCCCTGTCAATGCAGGATATGACCCCTGGGGATGAATCTGGACCCGGCACTGTGGGATTGAGAACATCTTCTTGTCCAAAAGGGGGAGACGAAATGAAACGAAATAAAGTTTCAGTGGCTGAGAGATTTCAAATGGAGTCGAGAGGTCACTCTGGTGGACATTCTTATGCACTATATAGACAACAATTTTTAGGTTTTAATGTATTGGAATAGCTACAAGTAAATACTTGAAACTACCAAACTCCAACCCAGTAGCCTTGACTCTTGAAGATGATTGTATAACAATATAGATTACAAAGGGTGACAGTGTGATTATGAAAATCTTGTGGCTCGTACTCCCTTTATCCAGTGTATGGATGGAGGAGTAGAAAAATGGGAACAAAACTAAATGAAAAATAGGGTGGGATGGGGGGGATGATTTGGGTGTTCTTTTTTATTTTTATTTTTATTTTCCATTCTGACTGATTCTTTCTGGTATAAGGAAAATGTTCAAAAATAGATTGGGGTATTGAATGCACAACTATATGATGGTACTGTGATCAGCTGATTGTACACCATGGACGACTGTATGGTATACGAACATATCTCAAGAAAACTGAATTTTAAAAAAAAAAAGAGGCTTTTGAAGACAGCTGAGCTCAGAATATTGGAAAAAAGGGCTGTGTCCCAAGAAAAGGGGCACAGAGAACTGGGTACCAACACTGGTCAACCAGCAAAACTGGGGAGCTGGGGACTGGCTCTGAAAAGGGGCTTTCTCTCTTTTTCCTCTTTTTTTTTTTTTTTTCCCATTCTACATATCTCACTAGGGAAAGCCTGAGGCATTTTCAATTGTTCGTGCTGACTCAGGCAAGGGTGAAGTTAAGAGAGTCAGAGAGACAAAGGAGGAATTCAAGTGTAGGAGACAATTCCCTAAAGGGTATATCTTCCTGGAGAAAAGGGGTGGGTCCCAACTCAAGTGGCTGCTCTTTCTCAGTGAATTCAGACCTCAAGGCCTGGGGGTGGGGGTGGGGGATGGGACGGATGGACACACACACACAACAACAACAACAACAACAACAAAAGCCAGAAACAACTTAAGCTTGGCTTCTGATACAGTTCAGTCCCTGGCCAGGACAGGGTCTGCTGAGAACTAGAGGACTACACTTCTTTACACAAGGGGGATGCTGCGGGCTGACAAGTGCCACCTGCTGGACAAGATAGGAAAAGCAGAGTCTAGAAGCCTCACAGGAAAGTCTGACAACCTTCTGGGTCTAATCCTCAGTAACTTACTTCTGAGTAACCTTCCTCCTGAGACCTAGACCCATCTGGTCTGGGAAAATCTGATAGGGGTAATTAAGGAAACTAGATGCCTAGACAACAAAAAATTATGAGCCACATTAGGAAAAATGAAGATATGGCCCAGATAAAGGAGCAAACTTACATTTCAAATGTGATACAGCTTCAGTGGCAGAGAGATTCCAAAAGGAGCCGAGAGGTCACTCTGATGGGTACTCTTATGCACAATTTAGACAACCCTTTTTAGGTTCTAAAGAATTGGGGTAGCTGGTGGTAGATACCTGAAACTATCAAACTACAACCCAGAACTCAAGAATCTCAAAGACAATTGTATAAAAATGTAGCTTATGAGGGGTGACAATGGGATTGGGAAAGCCATAGGACCACACTCCACTTTGTCTAGTTTATGGATGGATGAGTAGAAAAATAGGGGAAGGAAACAAACAAACAGACAAAGATGCCCAGTGTTCTTTTTTACTTCAATTGCTCTTTTTCACTTTAATTATTATTCTTGTTATTTTTGTGTGCGTGCTAATGAAGGTGTCAGGGATTGATTTAGGTGATAAATGTACAACTATGTAATGGTACGGTGAACAATCGAATGTATGATTCATTTTGTATGACTGTGTGGTATGTGAATATATCTCAATAAAATGAAGATTTAAAAAAATGTGATACAGGAGTTGAAACAACTAATGAAAGATATTCACACAAATATGCTAAATCAATTTAAAAATCAAATCAATGGGTTGAGGGAAGATATGGCAAAAGAGATGAAGGAAATAAAGAAGACACTGGGTGAACATAAGGAAGAACTCAAAAGTTTCAAAAAACAATTGGCAGAAATTACGGGATGAAAGGCACAATACAAGAGATGAAAAACACAATGGAGACTTACAACAGTAGATCTGATGAGGCAGAAGAAAGGACTCATAAACTAGAGGACAGGACACCTGAAATCCTACACACAAAACGACAGATAGGGAAAAGAATGGAAAAATATGAGCAAGGTCTCAGGGAATTGAATGACAACATGAAACACATGAATGTTCATGTCATGAGTATCCCAGAAAGAGAAGAGAAGGGAAAAAGGGCAGAAACAATAATGGAGGAAATAATCACTGAAAATTTCCCATCTTTTATGAAAGACATAAAATTACAGATCCATGAAGCACAGTCTACCCCAAACAGAACAGATCCAAACATACCTATGCCAAGACACTTAATAATCAGATTATCAAATGTCAAAGACAAAGAAATAATTCTGAAACCAGCAAGAGGAAAGCGATCCATCACATACAAGGGAAGCTTGATAAGACTATGTATGTGTGGATTTCTGAGTAGAAACCATGGAGGTGAGAAGGAAACAGCATTATACATTTAAGATACTGAAAGAGAAAAACTGCCAGCCAAGAATTCTGTATCTGGCAAAACTGTCTTTCAAAAGTGAGGTAGTTTAAAATATTCTCAGACAAACAGACACTGAGAAAGTTTGTGAAGATACCTGTTCTATAAGAAATACTAAAGGGAGCACTAGAGGCAGATAGGAAAAGACAGGAGAGAGAGGTTTGGAGCACAATATTGTAAGTACACTGAATAAAGAAGACTGTGAGTACAGTTGAAAGAGGACTCTTAGGGGTATGTAGAACACCAGAAGGAAAGACAGAAGTTAAAGACTGGGACTGTATAACAGTGAAACCTAGAGTGGTTAATGACTGTGATTAAACGTACAAATATAAGAATGCTTTTACGTGAGGGAGAACAAATGAATGTCAACTGTGCAAGGTGTTAAAAAATGAGGGGGTATTGGGGAAAAAATACAGTCAATACAAACTAGAGACTACAGTTAACAGTAACATTGTAATATGCTTCCATTATTTGTAACAAAGCAATATATCAAAGCTAAATGTCCATAAAAGGGGACTTAAGGGAGGGGTATGGGATACTTGGTGTTGTTGTTATCTGACTTTTTTATTGTATTGTATTGTATTTTAATTTTATTTTTTCTTTTGTTGGTGTTTAGTTGTCATTCTTTTTTCTTTTTCTTTTCTTTTTTTTTTTTTTGCCTCTTCCTTTTTCTTTGTGGAAAAAATGGAAATGTCCTTATATAGATAGTGATGGTGAATGCATAATTATGTGATTATACAGGGAACCAATGAATGTTTACTTAGGATGGAATAAAATAAACAGAGGGATACAAATGCTGAAGAAAATGTGGAGAAAGGGATATACCTAACCACTGTTTGGGGGGAAGTAGAATAGTGTAGCCCATCATAGGGCAGTGTGGTAGTTCCACAGGAAACTAAGCATGGGGTTGCCATATGGTCCTGCAACTCAGTTATTGGGTATATACTTGGAAGAACTGAAAAGAGGGACATGAATGGACATTTGTACAATGGGGTTTATGGTGTCAGTACTCACAACCTGCAATGGATAGAGGTGGCCTAAGGGAACATCTACTAATAAATGGAATGGCGAACTGTGGTGTGTACATACAATAGAATATATTAAGCTGTTACAAGGAGTGAAGTTACGAGGTGAATGCATATTGAGAACAGTATGTTGAGTGAAATAAACCAGAAACGAAAAGAAAAACATTATAATGTTTCACTAATATGGACTAACTATAATGCACAAACTCTAAGAATTGAGTCTAAGAGCACAGGTTATCAGGGGAAGGCTTATTGTAAAGGTTCCTAGATTGTAAGCTCTTATAGCAGTTACAGCTATTCCTGAGTTGTAATGGCTATTTCTAAATTCTGAGATGCTGAGCTCCTTGTGTATAACCTGGTAGGTCCCTGGGACTTTGGGTATCTGTGTGACATCTGAGACTCAGAGCCAGAGTCTGGCAGCATTACCCCATACAGCAAATGTTAGAGTCTGAAACAAGATGTCAGACTTCAATTAGAGATATGAATGAAATGGACTTGATTAGGACTAAGGTAAATCAGGCTAAAGGGTAAAGGACGTTATTGACAGTGTTTTTAAAACTTCAACTTCTGTGTGAGCCCAAAGGAAGAGATGTTTATTAGGTGCAAAATCCATATTTTTTGTAACACAGTATATAACTTAACTTGTATAGTTAGTTTACTTAAATACCATAATTACATGGAGCCTTGAATAGGAAGGGAAATCAAGTTGGTTTGTACAGGTTAGTGTGAAGCCTCAGTACATCCCAGAGTAATCTGGGCAGGGAATAAAAATGTATTTGCAATGCCCTCTTGAGGGACTGGGGGAAAATGTGGAAATATTAAATTTCCCCACATGGGGAATTAACGATATTCTCACAAGCATTGGGAGCTACCAATTTAGAAGGCTGAGCCCTCAATCTTGGGGCTTGCCCTCATGAAGTTTGTTACTGCAAAGGAGAGGCTAAGCCTACTTAAAATTGTGCTTAAGGGTCACCCCCAGAGAACCTCTTTTGTTGCTCAGATGTGGCCTCTCTCTCTAAACCAACACTGCAGGTAAACTCACTGCCCTCCCCGTTACATGGGACATAACTCCCAGGGGTGTAAACCTTGCTGGCAATTTGGGACATGACTCACAGGGATGAGCTTGGCCCCGGCTTTGTGAGATTGAGAAAGCCTTCTTGGACCAAAAGGGGGAAGAGAAATGAAACAAAATAAAGTTTCCACGGCTGAGAGATCTCAAATAGAGTTGAGAGGTCATTCTGGAGGCTGTTCTTGTGCATTATACAGATATCCCTTTTTAATTTTTAATGTATTGGAATAGGTAGAAGGAAATACCCGAAACTGTTTAACTGCAAACCAGAAGCCTTTATTCTTGAAAATGGTTGTATAACTATATATCTTACACCATGTGACCATGTGATTGTGAAAACTTTGTGGCTCCCACTCCCTTTGTCCAGTGTATGAACAGATGAATAGAAAAATGAGAACAAAAATTAAATGAATAATAAGGAGGAATGGGGGGTATGGGATGCTTTGGGTGTTCTCCTTTACATTAACTTTTATTCTTATTCTTTTTTGTGTGTGGTAATGAAAATGTTCAAAAATTGTGGTGATGAATGCACAACTATATAATGGCACTGTGAACAACTGACTGTACTTCGTGGATGATTGTATGGTATATGAATATATATCTCAAAGAAAATTGTATTTTTAAAAAATAATAAATTTCAAAGCTGTTTGAAGATTTTTAAAAAAGAATTCATTGTTTGGCTTGGCAATAAATGATTATATGGCATAACCCAAAAACACTCACTTAGGAATCAGTCATCAAAAGTCCTTGGCTATACTAATTGTGTGATCTTAAGTTATTTTACCACTCTTTAGCTTTAAAACAGAGATAATAATATAATTATTATATTATATTGGTTGGTTTAGAGAGAGAGGACTGTTGCAAGAATAAAATTATACCAGAAGAAATGAGATTACATGTCAAAATTTTTATAAACTATAAAATAATAAAATTAAAATGAAGGACTCTTTGTTAGCTAATATGAAAACAAACATGAAATGTATAAAACTAATAGAAAAAAGAATAGCTTGCAAAATATATGATTGTCCATTAATAATAATTTGAAAAGCTCCAAAGACCCTTCACATCTGAGAATTTTTAAGCTACATTTGCCAAAATTTGAAACAGCTTATATCATATAGCTACACACAAACTCCTTTTATAGGATGTTAGAAATTTATTTTCATTTCTTCAGGAAAAAAGGGAAAACAAATTCTTTTCGTTACCTTAATTGTAGCTATTGTTTCATAGGTGTATACGTGTCAAAGCTTATCAAATTATACACTTGAAATACATGCAGTTTATTATATATCAATCATACCTTAATAAAGTTGAAAAAAAAAACAAAAAATCAAAATACCATTCTAGCTTTCTGAAGAACAGATGAAGGAGAGCAAGTATAAAAATCAAAAGCATTATTAGTCTTACAGTAGAAGTGGAGGGAACGGTAACATGGTTTAACAGGATAGTGGTAGGGGAGATGAAGAAAAGAAAGCCATACAACCACATTTTGGATACAGAATTAAAAGGACTCGCTAATTGGCTGGCTATAGATTATGAGGGAAAGGCAGGTATCAAAAATGGCTCCCGTGTTTCTGGCTTTAGCAAATGGGTGTAAGGTGGCACTTCTAATTCTGATGGAGAAAATTCAAAAGGGAAGATCAAGAGTTCGCTTTTAGAGGTAACAGTTTCAGACGTCTATGAGACATCCAAGTATAAATGGCAAATAAGTAGTTGAATGTACTAGGCTGGATCTCAAAAGAGAGTAATGGATTAAAGAAATAAATTGGGGGTTGCTGGTCCATTCTTAAGGTTGTATTGCAAGTAAAACTCTTAGAATGAAGTGTGTAGAATGAAGTTGTGTTATAGAAGTTTTTCCTATTATCATCATCAATTAATATCAATTATCATCATCCTCATCTTCCAGTTAATTAATATAAATGTTATCGTCATAATAAGTAGGTGTGATTTGCAAAGTAAGTATGGTTCTCTCCATGTAAAGGGAAAAAATACAGGCTCACCAGTAATATGAGAATGCCAGAATTAAAAGTAAGATTTCTTTACAAAGTTTCTTTTAACTAGAAAATGTTAAATCTGTTAATCCCCAGTGACTTCAGAAATAATGAAGAATTGAGAAAGTTTTGTCCATTAAATTTTCATTCAAATTTTAACTAAAAAGAAAACAATTACATAAACAATTACTTCACAAATTTAGTCTATCTCAAATTCAAAGTGATTTACATATTCCTAATTCTGTTTTGGCCTTTAACAAATTTGAAGATAATATATTATGTCTTAGATCAAAAACTTATTTAAAACCTAGGGATAGAAATCTCCAGTATTTCCTTTAATACCAAAAAGAATATCACTATCTCTGAAGACAGTTAAAATGATATCAACAAAGCTCCCTTACAAGAAAGATCTTAGGGCTATTCATTTTCAATAACTTCTCAATTTATCATAGAAAATTCAGGCATGATCATGATACTATAAGAACTCCATTTTGCAGAGATGAAAATCCAGTCTAAAATTTCAAATTAAAAGCCCTCTTCTCTTTCTCTTCAGAACCTTTTCTCATGTATAATGAAGAATATTCTGCTTACCATTACATGAATTTTACCTTAGAATGAATTTACGAAAATACTATTAGTGGGGAATGGAGGAGAGAAGGGAGGAGGAAAGGAGAAGGAAGAAAAATTCCTACTGAGATTTTACTACCTACTAGGCACTATTCTAAATTCTTTACATATATTATCTGATCTAATAGATAATAACTTCATGAAGCAGGTAATATTATCCTCCCTATGCTTACACTTGAGGAAATTAAGTTAGGCAACTTGTCCAAGGTCACAAAACTGGTAAGTGGTAGAGTCAGTACTCCAAACAAGGCAGTCTAACTCTCTAAAAGTATGTAGAACACAACTGCAACATAAACTACCTGCCCGCAGGTAAATAAATAAATAAACTTCTTGACTCATGATCAAAAAATTCTGTCAGATTTGACTTCTGAACTATTTTATTGGGCTATCAAATTGACTTCCTTCTGCTTTTTTTCAAAAGTTTTCTTAATATTATATTAATTAGATTGAAACTTCAACTTCATCTCTTTGAAATCCCATTCTCTTTGAGATCTCATTCTTCTATAGATCACATAACATAAGATTATCAGATATAAATCAATATGCTCACTGGCAGACTTAGAAAATTGATTTTGATCCTTGATATAGTGGATACATTATGATTTTTTAAAATTCTTTGACATACATTTCCATCAAAAAAAAAAAAAAAAAGAATGAAATGACTATGAAACTCACGTGCACAGAATAACAAGAGAACAAGGGAATAATTCCTGGTACTGAAGGCAGCATTTTAATACTCGATCATCATTGTTCTCATCACTTAATCCATCTGCAAATTTAACAAAAGTAACTGTCAATAAGCACTTTAGAAATCTGTATGCCGTAAGAATAATTGATGCTGTATTTATTAATCAAAAACATCTAAAAGAAAGAAAACTTTTTAAATAAAAAGAGGAAAGCAAGACAGCAAAACAATGCCTTGAAAATTCTGGATCTAGAAATCACATAGCTTATGGTTGTGCATTTAATAAAGTGGTTAGTTTACTTATAAAATGACACAAGGTTTGACTCTTTATTTAAAAACTCAAAGGAAAGAAACATGATCAGAACACTAAATGCCAAACTAGAAACCAAAAGCTATAAATTCTAGTCTCAATTCAATCACTTAACAGGTTGTAAGTAAATTACATGATTATATCATGCTTAAAATTACTTTAACTTAAGAAGTCTGTAAAGTAAGACAACCGTACTACCAGCAACCAAACCAACTTTTTGTGCCTGCTTTTCCTTAATCTCTGAAACAATAAAATTTAGAGATGTACAGGAAAGGGAAACATGAACTGTAGTCAGAGAACACAAAAAGTAATTTCCAACAAATGTTAATTAGTGGCTGACAAGATGTCCTCTGGCATTCTCCAAATATTAAAATGTAATAAAAGTTCAGTTTTTGTGAAAATAATGCAATGTGTAGAAATAGGACCTATGACACTTGTTAATAATACAGATTTCAGGACAATACCCCAGACCTACTTCCGGATAAGAATCTTTGGAGCCTGAACCCAGAGACCAATTTAAACCCTTGGTAATTCTCTTTTACACTAAAATTCAAGATATATTCGCCAAGAGCCTCCATCTTGTTCTCAATTTACTACCTTTTTTTCCTCTACTGTTAGCTCATATTACTTAGTTCATTCTCTAACTATTCATGTTAGAAAACCCGTCCATTCATGCAATAAATATTTATAATAGGCCTAATTTGTGCTGGATCCCAGTTATAGGCAACTGGAGATGCAAAGGCAATCAACTCTTCAGGTACTCACAATCTAATAGCAATTCTAGATGGAACTCAACTGATCTTGGAGCATGAGCCTGAGGGAGATGGGATTCAGTTCTTAATCAGATACCAGTGAGCAAAACAGACATTTATCACAGCAGTCAATTTTCCTTCCTTTAGCTCAGAGTGTAAATACCACTAATAATGCAAAATGGGCAGCTCAAAATCATTAATTTTTAGCATCTCAATTCAGCATATAAAAGGAGATTTAAAGGTTAGCAGCGTAATGCTCTAAAGACATCAAAATTAAGATTATCTCTATTATCACATTTTCTAGGATATGTGAAGCCAGAAAACACACCTGAAACTGAAAGAATACTCATGAACTATTTAGTAATTCAACAAGTATTTCTGAGCACCTGTTCAGGTACTGTTCAAAGGGAAAGAAAGAGACAGACAAAGATTCTGAAAACAGACTGATCTGGGTTTGAATTCCAGCTTTTTCACTAGGTATGTGCCCTGGAGCAAATCATGTTGAGAGAAATAAGCCAGACACAAAAGGACAAACATTGTGTATTCTCACTGATATGAATATAGGTTGCTAGAACCAAAATTTTTAAAAGAACAAAAAGACAAAAAGCAACCATAGGACAGTATAGAACAGTGAAACTTAATGTAATCTATGGATTATAGTTGGTAGCACAAATATAGTAATATTCTCTCATCAACTGTAACAAAAGTACACTAATGCAAAATGTTAAAAATAAGGGCAGGTATATGAAAATGTATTTTCTGTATGATCTTTCTGTAAAACTACAACTTTGAAAATTAAAAAAAAGTTTAAATCAAAGAGTATACATAAAGCACTTGGCCCACTATATGGCAATAGTAAGCACTTAAAAAGCACTATAATATTCATTAGTTAAGATTTAGTTTTAATGTTACCCCAACAGCAATGACCTCTTATTCACATACAACACCAAAATAAATTCTATACAAATTACAATTAAATAAAAATTTAAGTTTTTCGATGGCAGGGTTTTTCTGTCTCATTCATTGCTGCAGCCTCAACACTTAAAACAATTTCTGGCACAAATATTCAGTAAATAAATTTTAAAAAATACATATACACACATAACAAATGAAAGTGTTAAAATATGGTTGGGGGGCAGATACTTATTTTTTGCTCTTAATTATTTTTACATACAAAATTATAAAATAATTTTTACCTATGAAAATAATTATAGAATATCTGCAAAATTCAGAAAACATAAAGAAAATTAATCCCATCAGCTAAAAGTAACCAATATTCACCATTTACATATACACATATACATATGTACATATATACACATACAAATATATACATATATATGTATGCATAATTTACCAAATTTGGGATTATACTTTATGTTCTTTTATATCCTGTTTTTTTATTTAATACTACATTTCATTAATATTTCTCAAAATATGGTATTCTCTCATATGGGTATAGTAATATAAGTAACTTCCCTAATTTTTAGACATTCAAGTTATTTACAATTTTTTGCTTCATAATTAATGCTGTGATAAACATTATTTACATAAATTACCATGAGCATCTATGATTATTTCTTTCAGACATATTTCTAAAAGGAGAAATTGTATTTTAGGGTTCTTGATATACACTGCTAAACTGCTCTCCTGAAAATTTACCAATTTCTATTTCCAAAGCAGCGAACACTGGGAATGTTCCTAGCAGGTAAGAAAGAGTAAATTCTAAGCTTAGAAGTGATAAAAAGAAATTACAAAGGAAAAAGTGACAGATTAAAAACTAGGTAAGTTTTACACAAAAAATTAACAATGTAAAAAGCATGGAGGGAAAAATACTGCACGATTCCACTTATAAGAAATATCCAGAATAAGCAAATTCACAGAGACAGAAAGTAGATTAGGGGTTCCCAGGGGTTGGGAGTAGGGGGATAGGGAGTTATTGCTTTGGGTTTCTGCTTTGTTTTGAGTTTCTGTTTTGGGTTCTGAAACAGTTTTAGTAATGGAAGGTGGTGATGATAGCACAATTGAAAAAGTAATTAATGCCACTGAATTGAACACTTAAAAATGGATAAAATGGCAAATTTTGTATTATATGTTACTATAATAATAACAAAGCAGGACATGCAAACTGAGGAAAATATTTGCAGTGAACAGACAATGAGCTGACTAGTTATATTTCCACATTTGTGAATTACTTATAAATAGTCTATTGGCGGGAAGGGATTTTTAGTTTTCTTATCAATTTACATAAGGTTTCATTAACAAAGACAAGAGAATTATTACCTATTCCGTACATAAGCAAGTAACCACTTTAACATAGTAATTCAATCAGTTTTGCACAACCATATTATGAGATGGAGGTTATTTCCTCCCATTTAATTTACTTAATTTCTTCACCTTTCACTTTCCCCAGATCGGGTTACAAAGCCAGGTAGATCAGATTTCAAATCCTATGTTCCTCACACTACACTAATAAATACTATGTCAAATAAAGATAATTTTGACATCAGAGGACAGAATTAAAATCAACTAAGGTTATTCAACATCTAGACTCAATTCATGGCATATTTTTTTAAACAGAAATATCACTTGTGTAAAAAAATAACATTGCTGTAATACTCAATGATTATGCAAAAGAAAAGAACGCATGAATAATAAGCAATTAGAATTGGCTGTAAATGTATTTGACAGTTGTAAAGTGTAATAAAAGTTCATTTTGCTCTTTCTTGTCTCCAAATAAGTAGTTCAATTTTTCTGTTGCCAAATTTCAAATTGAGTTTATTAATAAAAACCTTCAATTTACCATTAGAATATAAAATATAATAGTTATAATGATAAAAATGACTTTTATTTCTAAAGTATATAATAAAATAAAATCATTATCCACAAATAATGTTAAGGTCACTGCATTTCATGTGAAGAATGTTTAAAATGATCACTGACAGAAAACTGATACAGAGAGAAACATAAAGAATTTATCTAACATAGGGAACTACACAATAATTATTATATTCAACCTTATAACTAAAAATAACTCCAGCAGTTTAACAAAAGATCAAATAATACCATTCAAACATTGAAAATATGGATTTGAAGGCAGACACTCAGAAACTGAAACAACACAGAAGTTTCAGACCTCTACTATGATTTATTTTCCTTAATTACTAGGAAGCACAGACTGAAGAGGAAATCAAAGTATCAAAAAAGTATATGAAAATGAAAAACTCATAAGAAATATAAAAAATATCAATAAAGAATATATATGCCAAAAATATCTATTCTAAAATTAGCTCTTATATAATAATTTTTGAAGCCACTTACATGGAAATAACAGCTATTTTATCTAGGACAATTTCTTAACCTCACTGTGCCTCACTTTCCTCATCTGAAAAACGGATAATGAGTACCTTCCACAAGTATTAGGGGGTTTGAATGGGATATTAGTTATAAAACACTTGGTACAGGGTCTGAATATACCATATGGCCATAAAAATGTTATTTATCATCATTGATAATATTATATAATAAAATGTAATTTGACTATATCAACAAACTAAAAAAATAAACGGTTTAAGAGTAGGCAAAAACACCACATCTTCTTAAGGATTGTAGCTTTGCTGAAATGATGGTTTAAATCAGGGTTCAATTTTGTTAATCTTGTGGTTGCTTAAAAAAAATTCATCTTTTAGAAACAAATGCCAAAGTATTTAATGGATAAAAATGATATGCCATCTGGAGTTTGCTTCAAACTACTCCAGGAGTTTCAGGAATAGGAGAAGAGGGGGGAAAGCAAATGACAAAATATCTAAACAAGAATGGCAAAATGTTGATAATTATTAAAACTGGGTGTCATATACATAAAGATTCATTACATTATTGCCTCTACTTCTGTATTTGAAATTTTCCATAATAAAAAGTAAAAATAGGACCATCTAAAGTGTTCAATTTATGTTCAAACATTTTAATATTTTCTTAATTCTAATAGATTATTTATTTTCAGTTTTCCTTCAAAAGTTCTTGAACATGTCATGCTAACTTCATAATCAAAATGCATTAGAATATTGTCAGGAACATACCAGGAGCTAATATGTGTTAAGAGAATGAATTACTAAATAAATGGCAGAGACCATTTCTCTTGAAAAACTTAAAAGACTAAACAGCTCTGCCAAAATCTTCCTGAGGGTTAATACAGTGATTAGATTTCATTCTGCAATGAATTCTTCTAAATGTTATCGTATGTGTGCAGTCAGCAGCATAAATCTATAATATTAAAATACTGTAAATCTAAATATATAAATACTTCTGAGTTGGGAAGAAATAGATTTTTTAAAGAATGAAATAAATCCTTTAAACATATGTATTAACTCAGCAGAGACAAACGGTATTCCTTCACATATAAATTATTTTTCAACAAGTTTTATAAAACATAAAGAACATACTTAAGTTCTAGGTCTAGAGTAATTTAAAAATGACTTAAAACTAATATGCAAAAATATAAAATCAGGGGGGTATCTATAGGCCTTTATTATAAAGACATCTCATTGTTACAGATTCTGACAAACAATGCCTACCTCCACAGCATACTACTGCATACAGTGAGAATAAAAACCTGGAACACTTACTGGCCTCATCACTCAACAATGCCATTAAAATAAGGAATCCAAAGTACTGAAAATACAAACTATGCATACAGAACTATAGAGTCATTATCTGAAAATTATATACCTAGCTTAAGAAGGTATAGAAGCAGAAAAATAAAAATCAAAGACCCTCAGATCAGGCCTAATAGAATATCCTCAAGCCACCATTATGCCCTGCCATTTCACATTCCAATGATTACAATTCCCCTTTTTTTTAATTTGCACAATTCCCCTACACAAGTCAGCACCCAAAAGAGTCTAAGTGATCAGGAATACTCTGATAGAAGAATACTTACAAAGTTTTTGAGATGCAAGTTGTATTGATTGACCCCACAGCTTTCTATCTTGATTTTTAAGACTGTCATTGATGAAATGAACTGCAGGTATAGCTTTGTGCTGGCCATGTTTTAGTAGTTTTCCTGCTTTCATACGATCTAATTCCTGCACAACCACCCAGGGAATTATCAACACAACTCTGTCAAAGTCTAAAAAATAAAAAAAGTTCTTAGAAGTAAACAAATATTTATTAAGCTACTAAATCAAACCAATATAGGGGGATTGTATGTTTAAAAAAATGTATGTAATCCCTACATTAAAGGAAGTCACAATATGAAAGGAGAAATAAATACAAAAAATGGAAATTAAAAACAGGATAGAGGTGCCAAAAGAATGTTAATAAAAATAAATACGATTGGAGGAAAAAGAAGAGTGAGTTTAGATTGTTAGGTTAATCTGTGAAGGCTCTTTGTTCACTCAAGCTGTTTATGTTTAATATAAATATGTTTAATAGCATATCCAGATGTGAATACCACATTATTGTTAGTATAAAATATCAGCTCAAGTAAGAAAATTATAATCAGCAAATATATTTTGTAAATACCTGGTATTTCTGTTGTCTTCAAAATTCTAACAAATTTGAGATGATTCATCAGAATATTTGTGTCAATAACAATAAGGAGCTTTTTGTCTGAAGCAGCATTTGCTATAGAAAAAGAGCAAAGTCAGGATTTCATGACAGTTGATAACAGACTTGTATAATAACTAGATTTTTTCTATCAAAAAACTTTTTATCTCATTCTGAAGAAAATGAAAACAAAAAAATTTACTCCGATTTTTCAGGGAAAGAATTACAATCAATGTTTAATCATTAGAACATTATGAATTGCTCATGAGTAGATTTTAAACCAAAGACTTATCCCAGCACTATGTTTCTAAGCACTGTTCTGCATCATTGGTATTTGTGCACTTAGGAATTATAAGCCAATTTTAATATAGCCTGAATAAAATATAACTAAAATGATAAATATGTATAAGCCAATGAAAATGCCTAATAATACCAAGAATGTTCCTTCACAGGGCCACTGTTAGAATCAGTTAACTTAATGCATATGAAAATACTTAGCAAATTGAAAAATGTGATGTAAACATAAGGTAGTGTTACTATTTTTATAAATACAACTGAAAATAGTATGCTAATGAATTCTGGATAAGCTTTATCATTATCTATTCCCAGCAGTAAGAATATTCAAAATTTGACTATATAAAATCAAGAAATCCGTGAAGATAAAACCTTTCAGCAATTTGCATTAATTTTGATCAGTGTTTTATATAGTTGAAATTGTTACATGTTGTGATTAAGAGAAAGAATAAATATCATAAATATGATTGCTGCCCCCTGGCAGAGAGAAAAAATATATACCTAAGTGACTTAGGTGAGATATATAAAGCAAATGATAAGACAAAATACCAGACCTTATTCCTCATAGCTAAAACAAATATAACAGACTTTATAATTTCAAATGGGCACATTTAACATCTTTCATCTATTTGTTGTAAAAACTGAATATGAGCATAATAACTTTTAAGAAAGCATAGGAAATCATAAATATTAACATATATGATATACCAGCAGAAGAATGTACATTATCTTCCACCAAGTCAATTTCCATACTCATTAACTCTTCAGAAGGTGGAACCACAGGTAAATCCAAACTTTTTCTCACACGTGCAGTATGAAGCTCTTCTACTATCTGCATCTAATTGTAAAAGGCCCACAATGAAATTTTGAGTTATTTATTCTGAAGATTAATAAGAGGAAGAATGCAATTACTTCCTAATCAATTCACTTAAAATGAGATGTTTGTGGAAAGAAAAAAATTTACAAAAATATGGAAGCAGCATGATAAAAGAATACAGATCTATAAACATACACATGATTTTAAAAACAGCGCTCCTCTTATTCTGTAACCCTAGGAAGCAAATTTTTAACTACTTTGTTCATCTACAAAATAGGAATATTAAAAACTAAATTTCTTTTAGGACTTCTGTGAGGATTAAATGAAATAGGCTATATAAAATATCTCACTTAGAGCCTGGTACTTCAAAATAAATTTATTCTCCCTTCCCTTTCTCACTTCAAAGTACGTTAGGAACCAAATATCTTTTAATCAGGCTGATGAGTATTCTTCCTGAGACTTCCAAAATGGTTTATGAATCATCAAAAACTGAAATCTAGATCTTAAACCCTTCTCATTTCAAGGAAGTACTTCCCTGATGTATTTTGATGCAAAGAAATGAAAATATAATCTAGCTTTAAAGCTAGAGGTGAGAAATCTTCTTTCTAACAAGGAGCACTGGCTCACAAGGCAGAAAAACACAAGTGACTATCACAAACAAAAAGCAATCAATATAGTTAAAAGTCTTCTTTTAATAGAAAATATAAAGTATTACATGGATCTAATTTTAATTTTGGACCAGGGAATATAAAATTCTATGCAATAATTCTATGAGGGTCAATCAGGATATTATGGCTGGGAAATGAAATAATAAGAAAAAAGATACACATTCATGCATTCTCATTTACATTGAATAACATTTTCATATTTTTGCTGATTAGAAAAACAAGGTAAAAAACTTATTAATATCATGCTGCATTCTGGCACCCTAGGCATAAACATGCAAAAGCATAATAATATTAAATAAAAATGCAGACAACTTATGGACCACGAGTTCTTCAACACATTACCTTATGAGAAACAAAAGCAAAAGGTGATCAAGTAAATGCAAATACTTTTCCAAATAGCTTCTGAAGTTTCCAAATAGTTTTTCAATACTTTTGAAAGTAGAGATATCATTGTTATTTTCACATTATCAAGGTTTCCTAAATCATTATTCTGTATTAAAAGTAGAATAGTTTAACTTAATTTCATTAAAAATATTGAAAGTAAACAAGTCTATCAGTAACCTCTTGATCTGTATCTTGAATACTTTCAGGTGACACAGAAGAACACGGGGCTTCAAAACTCTGAAATGAAAATTAATTTAATTAGTTAAGAATGAAGCATATATACATACAGCAGGGCTTTTCAACCTTGATAATACTGACACTTGGGTCTTGATAATTCTGTTGTGGGGGCTGTTCCATGCATTGTACGATGTTCAGTAGAATCCCCCATTAAATGATAGTAGTACTAACCCCACCCAAGTCGTGAACATCAAAAATGTCTCCAGGCATAGAAAAATGCCCCTAGATGAGAACCAAGGAGCTAAAATAAAGTCATTATCAGGTCAAGAAAATGGTAAAAATACTTTAGGGTTTACTAATCCTTATACACATTCCTAAAAATACTTTATATACTTGAAAAATAAAACTACATGTCACCCTAAAAACAGAAAGAACCATGGGAAAGGTAAACAATCTGGCCTTCAGTAGTTGGAAATATTCATCCAGGAGTAACCGAACCATTTCTAAAAGTGACAAGATAAAACAAGAAAGGTAACTTGAGGATTACAATTTCATGGAAAGGAAAAGGCTGAAAACTTCAAAATTCTATTATAAAAGACATTAGAGCACCAGACATTCATGTTTTATTTTTTGTCCTCTAGCAGAGAAACCAAAAATTGCAACTTTTCACTGGCACTTTTGCTGGGTGAATGAAACCTTCCTAACTCTGCCGGCGAGAGGGAGCTTGACAAAAGCACCATTGGCCAAATCCTCTTCTAAGACATCTCCAAAACAACTCCAAATTCACATGTATTTTACAGAAAGCTATTTATGCTATAGACTACATTCTCTATTTAAAAAAGTGTATCATAAATAGAAACGCTCTACTGGGGATTCAGCTTCCACCTAACTTTCCAACATCAAACTCATATGATAATATAAAGCCATACATAACACATATGTAGACCTAAAATAGCTTTACTATTCCATGACTCTGAGAATTATAATTCCTTCTCCATCTGACTTGAAATCTCACTTAATCTTTTTTTTTAATCTTCATTTTATTGAGATACATTCACATACAACGCAGTCATACAAAACAAATCGTACATTCGATTGTTCACAGTACCATTACATAGTTGTGCATTCATCACCTAAATCAATCCCTGACACCTTCATTAGCACACACACAAAAACAACAAGAATAATAATTAATCACTTAATCTTTAAGGTTATCACAACTTCCCCAAACTCATGACATTCTAAATCTTTTTGATTTCTTCTTTAGGTCATTACTGCCTTTGCTCTTTTTGACCACAAGCCACTTCCAGTGACTTCAGTGAATTTTCTGTCACTCAACAATCCAGAAAAGTTCAAGTCAATTGTCCCTGAAAATTTCCTCCCTAATACAAATGAAAGGCTTAGTGTGCATTTGACTGTTTGCCTTCCCCTATTCTTCTTTATTTTAAGTTAATGAAACATCCTTTAATAATGAATGATGGTGATGGTAGCACAATATCATTTACGTAATTAATGATATACATACATACACACATATATATATGGAAGTGTTAGAGAAGCATGATGTATGCAACCTACTTTCAAATGTTTAGACAATACAGATAGATGACAGACAGAGATAGATACAATAAATGTCATAAAACGCTAAAAGTGTCTGGGTGAGGTCTGGGTGAGGAGTATATATTGGAGCTCTATTTATTGTTTGTTTTTGTTTAATAATTCAATTTCATTGAGATATATTCACACACTATACAGTCATACAAAGCACACAATCAATGGTTCACAGCACCACCATACAGCTGTGCATCCATCACCAAAATGAATTTTTGAACACCTTCATTACCACACACACAAAAGTAATAAGAATAAAAATTAAAGTGAAAAAGAACAATTAAAGTAAAAAAGATCACTAGGTACTGTTTTGTTTTGTTTTGTTTTGTTTTTTGCCCATTTTTCTACTCATCCATCCATACACTGGACAAAGGGGAGTGTGGTCTATATGGCTTTCCCAATCAAGTTGTCACCCCTCATAAGCTACACTGTTATACAATCATCTTCAAGATTGAAGGGTTCTGGGTTGCAGTTTGATAGTTTCAGGTATTTACTGCTAGCTATTCCAATTTATTAGAACCTAAAAAGGGTCATCTATATTATGCGTAAGAGTGCCCATCAGAGTGACCTCTCGGCTCCTTTTGGAATCTCTCAGCCACTGAAACTTATTTCATTTCATTTCACAATCCCCTTTGGGTCAAGAAGATGTTTTCCAGCCCATGATGCCAGGTCCAGATTCCTCCCCAGGGGTCATATTCCACATTGCCAGGGGTATTTACACCCCTGGGTGTCAGATCCCATGTAGGGGGGAAGGCAGTGATTTCATCTGCCAAGTTGGCTTAGCTAGAGAGAAAGGGCCACATCTGAGGAACAAAGAGGCATTCAGGAGGAGACACTAAGGCACAATGATAAGCAGGCCTAGCCTCTCCTTTGCAGTAACAGTCTTCCCAAGGGCAGCCCATCAAACCACCAGTCCCCAATGTCTGTGCGCATCAGCAACCATCGAGGTGGGGAACCCCAACACCTTGCATTCTCCCCAACAATGTTCACATTATTGGTAGCATATAATATTTCTCTTTTTGTGCCTGGCTTATTTCACTCAGCATTATGTCTTCAAGGTTCATCCAAGTTGTCATTATATTTCACGACATCATTTCTTAATGCTGCATTGTATTCCATTGTGTGTATATACCACATTTTATTTATCCACTCATCTGATGAAGGACATTTGGGTTGTTTCCTTCTCTTGGCAATTGTGAATAATGCTGCTATGACCATTGGCATGCAGATATCTGTTTGCGTCACTGCTTTCAGATATTCCGGGTATATACCAAGAAGTGCAATTGCTGGATCAAAGGGTAACTCTCTACCTAGTTTTCTAAGGAACTGCCAGACTGTCTTCCAGAATGGCTGAACCATTATACAGTTCCACCAACAATGAATAAGAGTTCCAATTTCTCCACATCCTCTCCAGCATTTCTAGCTTCCTGTTTGTTTAATGGCAGCCATTCTAATTGGTGTGAGATGGTATCTTATTGTGGTCTTAATTTGCATCTCTCTAATAGCTAGCGAAGCTGAACATTTTTCCAAGTGTTTTATGGCCTTTTGTAGTTCCCCTTCAGAGAACTGTCTCTTCATATCTTTTGCCCATTTTATAATTGGGCTGTCTGTACTACTGTCATTGAGCTGTAGGATTTCTTTATATATGCAAGATATCAGTCTTTTTTCGGACACACGGTTCCCAAAAATATTTTCCCATTGAGTTGGCTGCCTCTTCACCTTTTTGACAAATTTCTTTGAGGTACAGAAACTTCTAGCTTGAGGAATTCCCATTTATCTATTTTTTCCTTTGTTGCTTGTGCTTTGGGTATAAGGTCTAGGAAGTGACCTCCTAATACAAGCTCTTGAAGATGTCTCCCTACATTATCTTCTAGGAGTTTTATGGTACTGTCTTTTATATTGAGGTCTCTGATAAACTTTGAGTTAATTTTTGTGTAGGGTGTGAGGTAGGGGTCCTCTTTCATTCTTTTGGATATGGATATCCAACTCTCCCAGCCCCATTTGTTGAAAACACTGTTATATCCCAGTTCAGTGGCTTTGGCGGTCTTATCAAAGATCAGTCAGCCATAGATCTGAGGGTCTATCTCCAAATTCTCCATTTGAACCCACTGATCGATATAACCATCTTTGTGCCAGTACAATGCTGTTTTGACTACTGTGGCTTTATAGTAAGCTTCAAAGTCAGGGAGTGTAAGTCTTCCAGCTTCATTTTTCTTTTTTAGGGTGTTTTTAGCAATTGAGGCACCTTCCCTTTCCACATAAATTTGATACCTGGCTTTTCCAAGTCTGTAAAGTAGGTTCTTGGAATTTTGTTTGGGATTGCATTGAATCTGTAAATGAGTTTGGGTAGAATTGACATCTTAATGACATTTAGCCTTCCTATCCATGAACATGGAATATTTTTCCATCTTTTAAGGTCCCCTTCTATTTCTTTTAGTAGAGTTATGTAATTTTCTTTGTATAGGTCTTTTACATCTCTGGTTAAGTTTATTCCTAAGTACTTGATTTTTTTAGTTGCTATTGAAAATCATATCTTTTTCTTGAGTGTCTCTTCACTTCTTTCATTTCTAACATATAGAAACATTACTGACTTATGTGCATTAATCTTGTACCCCACTACTTTGATAAATTTGTTTATTAGCTCTAGTAGCTGTATCGTCAATTTCTCAGGGTTTTCCAGATATAAGATCATATCATCTGCAAACAATGACAGTTTTATTCTTCCTTTCCAATCTGGATGCCTTTTATTTCTTTGTCTTGTCAGACTGCCCTGGTTAGCACTTCCAGCACAATGTTGAATAACAGTGGTGACAGTGGGTATCCTTGTCTCATTCCTGATTTTAAGGGAAGGCATTCAGTCTCTGACCATTGAGTACCACGCTGGCTGTGGGTTTTTCATACATGTTCTTTATCATATTGAGGAAGTTTCCTTCAATTCCTATCTTTTGAAGTGTTTTTACCAAAAAGCAATGCTGTATTTTATCGAATGCTTTTTCAGCATCTATTGAGATGACCATTTGAGATTTCTCTTTCGATTAGTTAATGTGTCGTATTACATTGATTGATTTTCTTATGCTGAACCATCCTTCCATGCCTGGAATGAACCCCACTTGGTCACGGGGTATGATTTTTTTTAATGTACCTTTGGATTCAATTTGCAAGTACTTTGTTGAGAATTTTTGCATCTATATTCATTCGGGAGATTGGCCTATAGTTTTCCTTTTCTGTGGAATCTTTGCCTGGTTTTGATATTAGATTGATGTTAGCTTCATAAAATGTTTTAGGTAGTGTTCCATTTCCTTCAATGTTTTGAAAGAGTTTAAGTAAGACTGGTGTCAGTTCTTTTTGGAAAGTTTGGTAAATTCCCCCGTGAAGCCATCTGGCCCAGGGCATTTATGTGTGGGATGCTTTTTGATGACTGACTGGATCTCTTTGCTTGTGATTAGTTGGTTGAGGTCTTCTATTCTTCTCTGGTCAGTCTAGGTTGTTCATATGTTTCCAGGAAATTGTCCATTTCCTCTTCATTATCCAGTTTGTTGGCATACAGTTGTTCACAGTATCCTCATAATTTTTTTAATTTCTTCGGGATCCGCAGTAATGTCACCTTTCTCATTTATTATTCTGTTTATATGGGTCTTCTCTCTTTTTGATTTTGTCAGTCTAGCTAAGGGCCTGCCAATCTTGTTGATCTTCTCAAAGAACCAACTTTTGGTGTTATTTATTCTCTCTATTGTTTTTTTGTTCTCTATGTCATTTATTTCTGCTTTAATCCTCCTTATTTCTGTTCTTCTACTTGGTTTAGGATTAGTTTGCTGTTCATTTTCTAATTTCTTCAGTTGCTCCATTAGTTCTGTGATTTTAGCTCTTTCTTCCTTTTTGATGCATGCATTTAGTGCTATAAACTCCCCTCTCAGTACCGCTTTTGCTGCATCCCATAGGTTTTGATACGTTGTGTTCTCATTTTCATTCGTTTCTATATATTCAGCAATTTCTCTTGCTATTTCTTCTTGAACCCACTGATTGCTTAGGAGTGTGTTGTTTAACCTCCAGGTATTTGTGAATTTTTTAAGTCTATGATGGTTATTGACTTCTAATTGTATTCCATTGTGGTCAGAGAATGTGCTTTGAATAATTTCAATTTTTTAAAAATTTATTGAGGCTTCTTTATGTCCCAGCATATGGTCTATTCTGGAGAAAGTTCCATGAGCACTAGAGAATAATGTGCATCCTGGTGATCTGGGATGTAAAGTTCTATATACGTCTGCTAAATCCAATTCATTTATCAGATTGTTTAGGCTTTCAATTTCCTTATTGATCTCCTGTCTGGTTGATCCATCTGTAGGAGAGAGTGATGCGTTGAAGTCTCCCACAATTATTGTGGAAACATCAATTGCTTTCTTTAGTTTTGCCAGTATTTTTCTCATGATATGGTGGCACCATGATTGGGAGCATAAACATTTATGATTGTTATTTCTTCTTGTTGAATTTCCCCTCTTATTAGTATGTAGTGGCCTTCTTTGTCTCTCATAACATCCTTACATTTAAAGTCTATTTTATCTGAGATTAATATTGCTACTCCTGCTTTCTTTTGGCTGTAGCTTGCATGAAATATTTTTTTTCCATCCTTTCACTTTCAATTTCTTTGTGTCCCTGTGTCTAAGATGACACTCTTGCAAGTAACATATGATGGTTCATGTTTTTTTTATCTGTTCTGCCAGTCTATATCTTTTAATAAGGGAGTTTAATCCATTTACATTCAATGTTATTACTGTGAAGGCATTTCTTCAATCAGCCATCCTATCCTTTGGTTTATGTTTGTCAGATACATTTTTTCCCTCTCTCTCTTATTGTCCTTTAATGAACCAATATTGACTCTCTTTAGTACTGAACCTTTCTCTATATCTCTCTCCTTTCTTTGCTTCTCTGTTTGTAGGGCTTCCTCTAGTATGTGAAGTAGGGCACGTCTTTTATTAGCAAAATCTTTCAGCATTTGTTTGTCTGTCAAAAATTTAAGCTCTCCCTCACATTTGAAGGAGAGCTTTGCTGGATAAAGAATTCTTCGTTGGCAACTTTTCTCTCTCAGAATTTTAAATATACTGTGCCACTGCCTTCTCACCTCCATGGTGGCCGCTGAGTAGTCACTACTTAGTCTTATGTTGTTTCATTTGTATGTGGTGAATTGCTTTTCTCTTGCTGCTTTCAGAACTTGATCCTTCTCTTCAGTATTTGACAGTCTGATCAGAATATGTCTTGGAGTATGTTTATTTGGGTTTATTCTACTTGGAGTTCACTGGGCATTTATGCTTTGTGTATTCATGTTGTGTAGAAGGTTTCAGAAGTTTTCCTCAACAATTTCTTTGAATACTCTTTCTAGACTTTTACCCTTCTCTTCCCCTTCTGGGACACCAATGAGTCTTCTATTTGGACATTTTATTTCATCTATCATATCCCTGAGGTCCATTTCAATTTTCAAAATTTTTTTCCCCATTCTTTCTTTTGTTCCTTCATTTTCCATTTTGTCATCCTCCAGGTCACTGATTTGTTGTTCAGCTTCCTCTACTCTTGTAGTATGAGTATCCAGAATCTTTTTAATTTGGTCAACAGTTTATTTCCATAAGACCATCTATTTTTTTATTTACTCTTGCAGTTTATTCTTTATGCTCTTCTAGGGTCTTCCTCATGTCCTTTATATCCTGTGCCATGCTCTTGTTGTTTGTCTTTAGTTCTTTTATTAATTGCTCAAATACTGCATCTCCTCTGATCTTCTGACTTGGGTGTTTGGGTTTGGGTTCTCCATATCGTCTGTTTTTTTCATATGCTTTAAAATTTTCTGTTGTTTTTGGCCTCTTGGCATTTGCTTAACTTGATAGGGTTCTTTTAGTATATGTAGGCTAATTCAAAGTCTAATCTCTAATTTGTCATGTCCAGCTTGGTGGCATACACTTTCTCTAACTAACCAGCAGGTGGCATCTGCGAGCCACCTATTCCCCTCAAGCCAGTTCTCCCCAACTTTGTCATTGTGGGGTGTGGGGGTCTGATTCTTGTGGGGGTCCAACTGGTGCACCAAGTTTGGGTATGTTTTTGGTGCTGTCTGCCCTAAATGTTGGGCTTGTGTCTGAGCAGTTAGGGAGGGAGGGCGGCTTTAATAATCAAATCTCCCAGGTGTTCCTGGAGATTTAAGACTGTTGGAAGAGTATAAACCTTCAGTTCAGTCTCGCCACAGAATGTCTCTGCCTCTGACACACAAGTCGTTGGTACTGGCATATGATCCCTGGGATTTCCGAGTGTGTCCCTCTTCCAATCCGTGCCCTTCTAGGGCCTCTGCTGAGGGAAGGCTGTGCTACGTTACAAGTGTGCACTGTCCCTCAAGGGAAGTTCTGGGCTGCCGGGCCGTGCAGGGGCATTCCCAGTCTGCTGAAAGGATGGCTGTATGGGGCATGTTAATTTCCCCCTTTTCGCACTGCTCCACCTTCCTAGCTCTGGGACAATTAGTTGCGGGTGCGTGAAAGGCTACCGTCCACACCCAATATTGTGGATATGCGCGTGATGCTGGGAGCACTTCCTCTCATACTGGGTTTTTTTGGTGTGGCTCTGGGTGGTGGCACGGCACCAGGAAGGCGAGTTCTCAGCCCACTGGGAAGATGGCTGTAAGGCGCGTGGTTACATTCCCCTTTTGGCTAACCTCTCCTGCCTTGCTCTGAGACAATCAGCAGCGGGTGCACGAAAAGCTATCATCCACCCCAGATATTGAGGCATACCCACAGCCCATTCCTGCCATGCTTCTCTGTGTGGTTCTTACTGCTGTATCTGCAGCTGTTTTTGGGTTTTTTTAAAAAAGAACTAGTCCAATTCCAAATGCCGACTCATGGTTTCCCCACACCACAGTGTGGCTGCCAGATTTTCATCAGGCTTACTCACTCATTTCAGAACGCAGACTCCCTGTTTCACCAAGTGCACGGTCCCTGTGGATTTAGCAGACCTTGTCCAGCCTATGCATCACTGGAAATGGTGTTCTGGGTCACTTTCTGGCTTTTATCTAGCATTTTTCACGGAGGTGTTTTTTTGCCCTGTCTCTCCTAACCGCCATCTTCTGGAAGTCCCCCATACATTGTTTTTAAGTACATGGCCTGGTATGTATTTTGCTAGAGATGACAAAAGGGAATAACAAGAAGGGTAATAATGATTTTATCTACTGCAGTGATTGTTCTAAACTGCAAACCTGATTGTACTGCTTCTCTGGTTACACTGTTTCAGTGGTTCGCCGCCATCCACAGAATATAAGATGTATCAATCTTTCCATGGGACTCAAAGTCATCCATAGTCTGGACCCTGCCTACCGTTCTATAGATTTTTTACACATCTCAATTCTAGTCATTCTGAACAACTTAAGTGCCTGTGTAACCCACCTCCCCACCCCCAAGCAGTAGCACAACTCTGTGCCATTACACACATTAGCCCTCAACCCTGCTTGGATAGCACTTCTATTCCTTGCTTTACATGTCTTCCAAGACAGAGTTTAAGACACTTCACCTTCGTGAAGTGAGCCCTTCGTAAATTCACCGAAATGTTTATACTAACACTATATCCAATTCTTAGGGCTCTAATATTTATTTCACTATATTGCAATTATATTTGTTTACTGATCTGCTTCTCTGGGAACTTGTTAAAAGTAAAGATCATTTTATTAATCTCTAAATCCCTAGTATTTAGAAAAGTGCCTGATATATAATAGGTACCTTTAATTAATGTTTGATAAACTAACAAATTCTTACTTCACAAACTTGTAAGAATTAAGAGTGATACCGCATATAAAAGCGTTCTATAAACCTCTAGAACATTAATTTGCAATGGTGTGTGTGTGGGGGGGTACAATCTGAGAGGGGGCTCTATCAAAGGACAATAAAACCTAAAAAACAAGTTACTTTCTTTTTAGGAAAGTATAACGAGATTACTAAATAAATGGATTACTAAATCCAGAAAATACAATTATTTCCTCGTAAAGCACACTCATTGCTTCAAGAAAATAGTTATCCATTGAGGAATGGGAGGAAAACAAAACAATGAACATAGCATTAAGACAGCTCTCTACTGTTAATAATATGCTAAAGATAATATACTCAAGATAAGGACAATATTTACTTGCTGCCTCTGTCTAAATGGCTGAAGGTTGGATAATGCTGCTATCAAAGGAAGAATTTATAAAGAGCTTTAAATCCAGTAGATGGAAAGAAGTCATACAAAAATTGTTTCCCCTACACCTTAATATTGGTGCTACGTACTTCTTTTGGTTTATGCAGTAATTCTACACAGACAGGTGGTTAAGAGACAGGAACAAACTATAATATACATGTGAGATTTCTCACACTCTTTCTTACAAATACTGCACAAGGGGAACATCAACCAATTGACACAATGATTATTGCTGAACATAACTGGCAAGTCCAAGTTCCTTTCTTCCATTCTACTCTAGACAACTGATTATACCACTGAAAACTGGAGGTTTCCTCTAAGAAAGCTGAAAAAGAAAAAAAAAATTAAATTCTTCCTCTCTTTGGGCCCCTTTAAGTTCATGTGAACTAAAATCACTCTCTGGCCTCCCTAGCTGTAATCCCTTCATTTTTCATAAGAAGTATCTTTCCACTGCAATCTATAGTCTTAATACCTAATAGCAGGAAGGGATGACCACCCTGTTTATAAGCAGTCTTTAAACTTAAGAAGTTCTAAAGTTCTGAAGTTCAAAGTTCTACAAGTTCTCTTGAAGGTAAATATTTTTATTTGCCATAAAAACAATGCTATAGAGATTAGGTTCTCAAATTAGTCCATGAATGTCCTTTACTAAATAATTTAGAAACAAAATAGAGGGCCAAGCTTTCTAGCTTAGATCTCTGCACATGCAGTTCCCTCTACCTAGAACATCCCTGCTTCTCCCATCCCAAACCACCTTGACTTCATCTGAACAGTTCCTTCTCACTCTTTAGTTCTCAGTAAACATTAACTCCTCCAGTAAACCTTTCTTAACTAATTCCTCCACAGTGTATCAAGGTTATGTTAATCTCCTGCTGTGCACCCCCATGTTGAGTAATAAGTACTTTACTTTATTCATATTGTAATCACTTGTGTCTCCTCATGGGAGTATTAGTCTTTAAAAACAATCTGTGTACCCCTCACAGGCTATGGTATCAGTGCCTCGCACACAGTGTCACTCAAATAATTTGTTAAAGGATAAATTATTCAGAGTATTAATCCCTGAGTATTCCTGGAGTTGGAAAAGAGCCGAAGGGACTTTTATGACTGCTTTTCACAAACAAAGGACTATCAAAAACTGCTTCTTTTCACATTTATATACATTCCCTTCTCTTCCTTAATATTTGCTAGAATATCTTCCTAAGGAAGGTGGGATTAAAGGTGGTAAAAGGAGAACCTAAGATGGCAGCTAGGTGAGACAGGGCAGAAGGACACCTCTGTGAAAAATACTGGATAGAAGCCAGGGGGTGACCCAGAGCACCAGTTCCAGTGATGCACCAGCCAGACAGGATCTGTTAAGTCCACAGGGACCATGCATTTGGTGAGGTCGGGAGTCTGCATTCTGGGGCGAGTGAGTGAGCCAGCTGAGGGTCCGGCAGTTGCACTGCGGTGTGGGGAGGCCGTGGTTTGGCATTTGGAGACGGACTAGATCTTTTTAAAAAAAAAAAAAAGAACCTGGGAGCGGCTGTGGATGTGGCGGCAAGAGCCACACAGTGAAGCGCAGCAGGAGTGGGCCTTGCGAACGCCTCAATATCTGGCATGGAGGACAGCCCTTTCTGCGCCCGCTGCTGAATGTCTCAAAGCCAGGAGAGCAGAGGGGGAGCCAAAAGGAGAAAGAAACCGCACACCTTGAAGCCATCTCCCCACCGGGCTGGGGACACTCCTGCCCTGGGCCGAAGCCACAGCTCAGAGCCGCGCCAAGGGTCCCAGTGTGACGGGGAGTGTTTCCCACATCTCACGCACACGCCACAATATCGGCCATGGACAGTGGCTCTTAGTGCACCCACAACTAATTGTCCCAGAGCTGGGAAGGCAGAGCTCTGCGAAAAGGGGGAAATTAACACGCCCCATTCAGCCATCTTTACAGCAGGCTGGGAACGCCCCTGCATAGCCCAGCAGCCCAGGGCTTCCCTGGAGACCGGCACACACTTGTGATGTGGCACAGCCTTCCCTCAGCAAAGGTCCTGGAAGAGCACAGCTGAGAAGAGGGACCTGCTCAGAAATCCCAGGGACCCTACGCCAGTATCAAGGACTTGTGGGTCAGCAGCAGAGACAATCTGCGGCGAGACTGAAATGAAGGTTTAGACTCTTACAGCAGCCTTAAATCTCTGGGAATACCTGGGAGGTTTGATTATTAAAGCTGCCCTGCCTCCCTAACCACCCAGACACACACCCCACATTCAGGGCAGACAGCACCAACAACACACCCAAACTTAGTGCACCAATTGAACCCCACAAGAATCAGATCCCCACACACCACAAAGTTGGGGAGAACTGACTTGAGGGGAATAGGTGACTTGTGGACACCATCTGCTGGTTAGAAAAAGTATACGCCACCAAGCTGTAGAGCTGACAAATTAGAGATCTGTATTTTATAGACCCTGAAAGAATCCTATCAAGTAAAGCAAATGCCAAGAGGCCAAAAACAACAGAAAATCTTAATGCATATGATAAAACCAGATGATACGGAGAACCCAATTCCAAACACCCAAATCAAAATATCAGAAGAGTCACAGTACTTGACATAATTAATCAAAGAACTACAATCGAGGAATGAAAACATGGCAAAGGATATAAAGGATATGAAGAAGACCATGGCACAGGATATAAGGGACATAAAGAAGACCCTAGAAGAACATAAAGAAGACATTGCAAGAGTAAATAAAAAACAGAAGATCCTATGGAAATAAAAGAAACTGTTGGCCAAATTAAAGACTCTGGATAGTCATAATACAAGATTAGAGGAAGGTGAACAATGTCTCAGTGTCCTAGAAGTCCACAGAACAGAAAATGGAAGAACAAAAGAAAGAATGGAGAAAAAAATTGAAAAAATTGAAATGGATCTCAGGGATACGATAGATAAAATAAAATGTCCAAACTTAAGACTCACTGGTGTCCCAGAAGGGGAAGAGAAGGGTAAAGATCTAGAAAGAGTATTCAAAGAAATTGTTGGGGAAAACTTCCCCAACCTTCTACACAATATAAATACACAAAGCATAAATGCCCAGCAAACTCCAAATAGAATAAATCCAAATAAAACCACTCTGAGACATATTCTGATAACACTCTCAAATACTGAAGAGAAGGAGTAAGTTCTGAAAGCAGCAAGAGAAAAGCCATTCACCACATACAAAGGAAACAACATAAGACTAAGTTGTGTCTACTCAGCGGCCACCATGGAGGCGAAAAGGCAGTGAGTGGCATGACATATTTAAAATTCTGAGAGAGAAAAATTTCCAACCAAGAATACTTTATCCAGCAAAACTCTCCTTCAAATTGGAAAGAGAGCTTTAATTTTTCATAGACCAACAAATGCTGAGTGAGTTTGCCAATAAAAGACCTGCCCTACTTCAGATACTAAAGAGAGCCCTACCAACAGAGAAACAAAGAAAGGAGAAAGAGATACAGAGAATTTTAACAGACATATATAGAACCTTACATCCCAAATCACCAGGATATTCATTTTTCTCTTGTGATCACGGATCTTTCTCCAGAATGGACCATATGCTTGGACATAAAACAAGCCTCAATAAATTAAAAACAAAACAAAACAAAACAAAAAACAATTGAACATATTCAAAGCACAATCTCTGACCACAATGGAATACAAATAGAAGTCATTAATTTTTGAATTGTAACTCCACTATTTACTTCCTACATGATATAAAATACACAAACTCTAATAACAAATCAGTGGTTTTGAACTCAATGTAAAATATGTAAGTTTTGACAAGAACTATATAAAGGGGTGGGGAATGGAGGAGTATAGGTACATAGTTTATGTGTCCTATTGAAATTAAGTTGGTATCAAAGAAAAACAAGATTATTAAGGATTTAAGAGGTTAATTTTAAGCCCCACGGCAAACACAAAGAAATTATCAGAAAATATGACCATAGAGATGAAAAGTAGAGTATGGGTTAAGAGAAATGGGGGAAGGGGCAATGGGGAGTTAAGAAATGAGTGTAGGGTTGTTGTTTGAGGTGAAGGGAAATTTCTAGTAATGGATGGTGGGAAGGTGATAGCATTACAACATTCTAAATGTGATTACTCCCACTAAGAAGGCTAGGGAGGGGGTGGAATGGGAAGATTTAGGCTGTAAATATGTTTCCACAATTGAGGGGAGAAAAAAAAGTCTAAATAGATGACAATTGATTGCCAAGGATGACCCTGGAAGGGATCAGAGAATGGAGAACAGGAAGCTCAATGGGACACAGTTGAGACATAAGGAAAAGGAAATATAGAATGTAAGCTTTGTATCATCGTTGAATCTCTTGTACTTCTTAGCTGCGCTTAATGGGATTGCATAAAAGAATGTTCTTGTTCATGGGAATTGTATATGTAAATTATAGTGCTTGTTCAAGGATGTGTGCAGCTAGCTCTCATATGTTCAGAAGACAGAGCAATAGATGATGGATGATAGATGGGGGGGAAGAAATAGTGGTGTGACAACATGTTAAAGTTAGTGGATCAGGTTATCGGGGGAGGGGGATCAGGGAATGCTGGAGTTCTGTGTATGGGGTTTGTATTGTTTCTGCAACTGTTCCTGTAACTTTGAATTTATTTCAAAATAAAATTTAAAAAAAAAAGAATGCTAGTTAGAGACTTGGAAGTAAATATTAAAAGGATCAAGTGTAGTGCTCTCAAATTGATTGTGGTGATAAATGCACAATGCTGTAATTATACCAAGAGCCATTGATTGTATACTTTGGGTGGATTTTATGGTATGTGAATAAAAATGTTTAAAAAAAAAAAAATGAGGGGGAGATGAAAACATTCCCAGATAATCAAAAGCCGAGGGACTTCATCACCAGTAGGTCAGTCCTACAAGAAATTCTAAAGGGAATTGTGCAGGCTGAAAGGAAGGGACGCTAAACAATTCACTGAAACCACATGAAGAAATAAAGATTTCCAGTAAAGATCACATGGTAAATATAAATACCAATACTACTGTATTTTTGATTTGTAACTAACTCCACTATTTACTTCCTACAAGATTTAAAATACATAAACTGTAATAATATATCAGTGGTTTTGGACTCAATGTAAAATATGTAGTTTTTGACAAGAACTACATAAAGGTGGGGGAATGGAGGTGTACAGGAACATAGTTTATGTGTCCTATTGAAGTTAAGTTGGTATCAAAGAAAAACAAGATTGTGATAGATTTAAGATGCTAAATTTAAGTCCAATGGTAAACACAAGGAAAGTATCAGAGAATATGACCATAGAGATGAAAAGTAGAGTATGGGTTATAAGAAGTGGGGGAAGGGGCAATGGAGAGTTAAGAAATGAGTGTAGGGTTTCTGTTTGGGGTGAAGGGAAATTTCTAGTAATGGATGGTGGGAAGGTGATAGCATTGCAGCATTCTAAATGTGATTAATCACACTAATGGAATGCTAGGGAGGGGTTGGAATGGGAAGATTTAGGCTGTATATATGTTACCACAATTGGGGGAAAAAAAAAAAAAAGACAGTCTAAATAGATAATGAAAATTAATTAAATGCCAAGGATGATCCTGGATGGGATCTGAGGATGGAGGAGAGGAGGCTCAAAGGGACACAGTTGGGACATAAGAAAAAAAAGGAAATACAGAATGTAAGCTTTGTATCAATGTTGAATTTCTTGAACTTCCTAGCTGCGCTTAATGTGATTGCATAAAAGAATGTTCTTGTTCATGGGTAATGTATATGTGAATTATATTGTTTGTTCAAGGATGTGTGCAGCTTGCTCTCATATGTTCAGAAGACAGAGCAATAGATGATGGATGACAGACAGGGAGGGAGGGAAAGAAAGAAATAGTGGTGTGACAGGATGTTACAGTTGGTGGATTGGGGTATCGGGGCAGGGGAGATGGGGTATGGTGGAGTTCTGTATACGGGGTTTCTATTGTTTTCGCAACTCTTCCTGTAAGTCTGAATTCATTTCAAAATAAAATTTTTAAAAAAAAAGGTGTAAAAATAAAGGAACCAACAAATATCTTCACGGTAAATTTAAATCAGCACTCTATGTTCATTTTCAGAAATCAAACCAACTCAAACCTATATTAAAATTGTGCTAAAACCTACATTCCTCATTTTATAACATCTTACCTGGGTTGTATTTTCACTAGAACTTGAAGAATTCTTTTCTTGATGCTCATGATGATATTTTTCTTTCCACTCATGAATAGTCTGCTTAAATGTGGAATCTGAAGATAAATGTTCACTTTTGTACCTAGTCAAATTTAATGAAACCTGGGAGTTTTCCTGGCATTCTTTGTCCTTCTGTTTAGCGTTTAACTTGCTAAAATCTAAATTGAAGACATTTTTTCCTGCAAGTTTCTGAAGGGTATCATGGGATTTTAATGGGATTTTGAAACTTATCTTCTTTCTTTTAGACTTGAGTGGTTCCCTAATCATCTTGTTGGAATTACAATCCTCAGAAAATTGATTTCTCTTGCATTTATCCAAGACACATTTTTCTGAACTGTCTCTCAATTTATTGCATGTTGCTTTCTTGAGTTCTTTCTTCTTCTCTCTCTGAGCAAGTAAATGAGGACCTCTTTTTTCACTTGCCTGGCCTTCAGCTTTAGGTTTCATATCTTTCGAAATCTTAGACACACTAAGGTTTTTAAGTTCATGGTCACACTTACACCTAATGTCTGCCAATTTAATATCTTTAAATTTAAAATCTACATGTTTACTTATATCTTTTTTAGTTCCATTTGAAGGACTCTGTGAAATAACTTGATTATCATTTGAATATGATGCCTCTTGGAGTTTAACAAGTCCTTGGGATGAAGAGCTGATTTTTGGTTTCTTTCTTGGAGTGTCAGGCTCTACATTCAATCTGTAAAGCAGCACAGAAATCTAGGTTACCTTACAATTATACATACTGTTGCGCTGTGTAACTTTAGTTAGGACATGATAAAACTTAGCTGACACTAATCATAAAAAGTAAGAAATGGCTACATTAAACATGAAGTGGAAAGGATTACCCAATAAATGGCATTGGAATAAATGGCTAGCTATTTGGAAAAAATCAATTTACAGCTTTATATAATACCATACAACATAAATTTCAAATGTATTAAACACTTAAGTATAAAATAATTATTACGATACTTACAATACTTCACATTTAAACCATTAAAAACCAGAAGGAAAAAACGTGGTTATTTATTTTATTTCTTAATGGAGAACTTCCTAAGCATAACAGCAGTGGAAAAAAATCACAAAGGAAAAAACACTGACTATTTACTTTAAAATGTTAGCATATCAAAAATAAACAAACTTTAAAAACTATGAAATAGGAATTGCTTTATAGGTGACAGCTTATTAGCCTTAGTACATAAGAGCTCATCAAAAACTACTAAGATTCTAGAAAATAGGACATAAACAGAAAACTAATGAAAGTGAAAATAGAAATGGCTAGTAAACATTTGGAGAAAAAAAAAGTATGACTTTCCTAGTAATCATGTACATGCTAATTACAACAAATCATTTTTGTCCTATCGAATTAGCAGAGATTAAAAAAATAACATTAAGCACTGGCAAGGGGTTGTAAAATGGAACCTCTCATATGTTGTTTGCGGAAACACAGAATAACTGTTCCACAAAGTAATTTAGCAATATGAATTAAGAGCTCTAAAAAGGTTTATATTTCTCTTTTAAAAATCTAGGCAAAGGTGGAAAAAATCAGAAATTGATAAGATATATATAATAAGATGCTCAACATAAGATTACTTATAATAGCAAAAAATCAGGTATAAGCTAAAGTTAAAATTTTGGAAATGATTAAGAAAAATGCCATGCATTCATATAATGAAATATTCTAGTCATTTGTATTTTTTTCTTTATTTTTTTTGTTGTCTGAAATACCATAGCCATTTGAAATGATGTTTATGAAAAGTGTTTAAAGACATGACAAACCATATTCGTATACTATTAAGCAAAACACAAACAAGGCACAAATCTGTCTAAATATAGTCTCAACAATTTAAACAAACATAGTAAAAAGGCTAAAAACAAATGTGCTAAAATATTAGAAGTAGCAATGGCTACTTTACCTCTTTAATAAAAGTAGATATTACTTCATAGTCAGAAAGAAGGGGAAAAAATTTCACTCAAACACAATCCGTTCATTTTTATCAATAAGTTCCTAAGTGCCTTCCAAGTGCCCACTGGAGAGGCAGCAGAGGACATGTCAGAAATAGCCGTTATCCCCAGTTAGCTTATAGCCCAGAAGGGGAGAAAGAGATGGTAAAGAAATAATTTCTCAAATAGTTAATTATAGAAAAGCAAACTATAAACATCTCCAAATTTTATGGGAATTTCACTTGAGTCTTCATCTGGTTTTACTTCCTTTGCTATCTCTTTCTTACAAAAAGAACCCTTATCATTATTTATCTATTAATAAGTAATAACAAAACAAAAGTTTACATTGTAAACAGGACCTTATGGGTCTCTGAACATTTTCCTATGCCTATATTATTTGTTCTTCACAATAGCCCTGTGCTGTATATTTCATTTCATAATCTGTATGGTCATAATTAATGAAAAAATCAACATTATAACACCTTTTAAAGGTCAATGAAATTAAATCTTAAATTTATCCTTAACAACTAGTTTTGCCAAATTCTACATTGAGATAGTGCAGTTTCATATTTGCAAACCAAAATATTAAATTCTGAAGTCTTTTTAGGTACAAATGAGACATTCAGGAAATGCTTATTTTTTTGTGAATGACTTAGTGTTAATAACAATATTCACCATCCCAGATTGAACTTCTGGAATACAAATATAAATGTGAAATTTTTGTCAAAAATTAAATTATTATAATTTTAAAACTTAGTAACCAACATTTTAAAACATGACAGCACAGGAACAATAACTTATCAACATTATCAGCTGCTAGATTGCTCCATTGTTCATCATAATGTATATTTAGAATACTAAACTTGATACTTTCAACTAAGGTCTTTAGAAGAATAAGGTATTTCTGATTAATTCTGCCAATATTAGGTCTATAAAAGAATAAGGTGTTTTTGATCAATACTGCTTATCGCAATATTGCGATCTCTGCAATAACTATGGTAAAAACATCTTTCCTTCAATTCCTTTACTTAAAGATTTGGTCAATGGTGCTGACATACTTTTGCTGAAGAAATTTCAAAGTGAAACTGTGCATTCCTTAAAAAAAAATGTTTTCTGAATATTTTCAGAAGCAGATTTAAGGCTGTTGCCCTCACTTATATTTTTATTACCAATATATTTTTATGTAGTTAAACCATGGATCCAGAACTGTGTTTATGAAGCAATGTAACTGGCATTCAGAATAACAAAATTCTCTGATTTTTCAACTGCATCTCAGCTGTCACTGTTAGCAAACCAATTTCAGCACCTTCCCTGGAGTTGAATAAGTAGGCAATTTTTTTTACAGAAGATGCAATATACCAGGAGCTAAGATGGCAGCATAGAGAGGAGTGGAAGCTAGTTAGTCCCCCTGGAACAATTCATAAACAACAGAAAAATTAGTAAATAACCTGGAATAACTGTGGGGAGACAAACATGACATCATACACTAACCTGAATTGGGAGGAATGCCCGAGATTGCAGCATAAAATCTGTAAGTAAAAACTGCAGATCCCAGAGGAAAACCCCTCCTTCACAGAAGCTTCCCGGTGCTAGAGAGCAGCACTCTCTGAACAAGTGAATGTACCTCAGCCCAGCTCCAACTGGGATTTTAATGTTAACTGCTCAATGCAGACAGGGAATCCTCGACAAACAGACAGAGGCTTTTGGTGATGATTGACCTTGGGAGAGTCAGGGGATGTATCTGTCTCAGGAAGGGGAGCCCAAAGGATCGGGTGCTATCTCTGGCTGATGGGTCAATCTGGGGGCTTTCTGTCTCTTTCTCTCTCTCTCAACTTGGGTGGCTCAGTGGAGAAAGCCTCAGCCATTTTCAGTTTGCAGTGTTTTGCAACAGAGAAAGCCTCAGCCATTTTAAACTCGCAGCACTGACCCAGACAAGGGTGGAGACAGCACAGTCAGAGAAACAGATTATGCAAACGACCTCTCTGTAGGGGGCATAGCTTCCCAAGAGGAAAGAGGAGGGCCCAGCTCTACTACCCACCTTCCATTCAGAACCAGACCCCAGAGCCTGGGGGAGGAGAGTCGTAGGCCATACCCCCTTACACCAGCCTGGAGTGACAGGCCAACAGGCACCACCTGCTGGGTAGAAAAGCACAGGGTGTGTCAATCCTCTAAGACACACCATCAGGGAAACTGGATAGTGAGTATTTCCTCCTTCTCTGACCTGAGCTTGTTCTGGTCTGGGAAAACCTGATTGGGGTGAACTAGGAGGTCAAATGCCTATACAACAGAAAACTACAACCTACACTAAAAAAAACGAAGTTTTTCTGAAAGCAGCGAGAGAAAAGCAATCCATCACATACAAAGGAAGCTGAAAGCAGCAAGAGAAAAGCAATCCATCACATACAAAGGAATCCATACATACAAAGGAATCACATACAAAGCAATCCATCACATACAAAGGAAGCTTAATAAGACTATGTGTGGATTTCTCAGCAGAAACCATGGAGGCAAGAAGGAAACAGTGTGATATAGTTAAGATACCAACCAAGAATCCTATATCCAGCAAACTGTCCTTCAAATATGAGGGAGAGTTCAAAATATTCTCTGACAAACAGACAATGAGAGACTTTGTGAACAAGACACCTACCCTACAGGAAATACTAAAGGGAGCACTTGCAGACTGATAGGAGAAGGCAGGAGAGGTTTGGAACACAATTTTGGGTGACGGTAGCACAGCAATGTAAGTACGCTGAACAAAGATAACTACGAATATGGTTGAAAGATGAAGGTTAGGAGCATGTGGGACACCAGAAGAAGAGAGGAAATATAAAGACTAGGACTGTGTAACTCAGTGAAACCTAGAGTGTTCAACAATTGTGATAAAATGTACAAATATGTTTTTTCACGAGGGAGAACAAACCAATGTCAACCTTACAAGGTGTTAAAAATAGGGAGGCATTGGGGGAAAAAACAATCAATGTAAACTAGAAACTATAATTAACAGAATTATTGTATTATGCTTCCTTTAATGTAACAAAGGCAATATACCAAGGTAAATGCAGATGGGGGGGACAAAGGGGAGGCATGTGAGACACTTGCATTGCTGGTGTCGTCTGACTCTATTCTACTTTGATTTAAGGTTATCTTTCCTTTTGCTGCTTCCTAGCTGTCATTTTTTTTCCTCTTTCTTTTTTCTTTTTCTTTTGCCTCTCTACCTTCTTTGACTTTTCCTCCTGCTTTGTGGAAGAAATGCAGATGTCCTTAAATAGATAGTGGTAAGGGTGGTGAACACATAAATATGTGACTATACAGGGAACCATTGATTGTTGACTTAGGATGGAATGTAAGGCATGTGAAAAAAATCATCTTAAAAAAAAAAATTGGGTTGATGACGAAAACTTGAGGGCAATATACTGAGTGAAACAAGCCAGACACATAAGGACAAATATTGCAGGGTCTCATTGAAAGGAACTAATTATAATATATAAACTCATAGACATGAAATATAAGTTACCAAGATATAGAACAAGGCTAAAGAATGGGGAGCAGTTGCTTACTATGAACAGAATGTTCAACTAGGATGAACTTAAATGTTTGGAAATAAACAGAGATGACGGTAGCGCATTGTGAGAATAACTAACAATGCCGAATGGTATGTGAATATGGTGGAAAGGGTAAGCTCCGAGTCATGTATGTCACCAGAAGGAAAGTTGGAGGTCAAAAGATGGGAATGTATAAAACTGAATCCTGTGGTGGGCAATGTCTGTAATTAACGTACAAATATTAGAAATCTCTTTCATGAACCAGAACAAATATGATATTACAACCAGAAGTTAATAATAGAGGGGCACATAGGGAGAAAATATATACCTATTGCAAACTACATACTACAGTTAGTAGTATTTCAACATTCTTTCATAAACAGTAACAAACGTACTATACCTGTGCCAGTTTGAATGTATTATGTCCCCCCAAACGCCATTATCTTTGATGTAATCTTGTGTGGGCAGACCTATCAGTGTTAATTAGATTATAATTCTTTGAGTGTTTCCATGGAGATGTGCCCCACCCAACTGTAGGTGATAACTCTGATGAGATAATTTCCATGGAGGCATGGCCCCACCCATACAGAATGGGTATAAATTGAATCACTGGAGCCATATAAAGGAGCTGGCAAACAGAATGAACTCCATGCAGCTGAGAGTGACATTTTGAAGAGTTGCTACAGCCAAGAGGGACACTTTGAAGAAAGCACAGGAGCCGAAGATGAGAGATACTTTGAAGACAGCCGTTGAAAGCAGACTCTTGCTCCGGAGAGGCTGAGAAAGGACAAAATATCCCAAGTGCAACTAAGAGTGACTTTTTTTTTTTTTTTAATTCAGTTTTATTGAAATACATTCACACACCATACAATCATCCATGGTATACAATCCACTGTCCACAGTATGATAACAGTTATGCGTTCATCACTACAATCTATCTCTGAACATTTTCCTTACATCAGAAAGAACCAGAACAAGAATAAAAAATAAAAGTGAAAAAAGAACACCCAAATAATCCCCCCATCCCACCCCATTTGTCCTTTAGTTTTTTTTTTTATCATTTTATTGAGATATATTCACATACCACGCAGTCAAGTCACAAACAAATTGTACTTCGATTGTTTACAGTACCATTACATAGTTGTACATTCATCACCTAAATCAATCCCTGACACCTTCATTAGCACACACACAAAAATAACAAGAATAATAATTAGAGTGAAAAAGAGCAATTGAAGTAAAAAGAACACTGGGTACCTTTGTCTGTTTGTTTCCTTCCCCTACTTTTCTACACATCCATCCATAAACTAGACAAAGTGGAGTTTGGTCCTTATGGCTTTCCCAATCCCACTGTCACCCCTCATAAGCTACATTTTTATACAACTGTCTTCGAGATTCATGGGTTCTGGGTTGTACTTTGATAGTTTCAGGTATCCACCACCAGCTACCCCAATTCTTTAGAACCTAAAAAGGGTTGTCTAAAGTGTGCGTAAGAGTGCCCACCAGAGTGACCTCTCGGCTCCTTTTGGAATCTCTCTGCCACTGAAGCTTATTTCATTTCCTTTCACATCCCCCTTTTGGTCAAGAAGATGTTCTCCATCCCACGATGCCAGATCTACATTCCTCCCTCCCCGGGAGTCATATTCCACGTTGCAGGGAGATTCACTCCCCTGGTGTCTGATCCCACATAGGGGGGAGGGCAGTGATTTCACCTTTCAAGTTGGCTTAGCCAGAGAGAGAGGGCCACATCTGAGCAACAAAGAGGCATTCAGGAGGAGACTCTTAGGCACAAATATAGGGAGGCCTAGCCTCTCCTTTGCAGCAACCGTCTTCCCAAGGGTAAAACTTATGGTAGAGGGCTCAACCCATCAAACCACCAGTCCCCTATGTCTGTGGTCATGTTAGCAACCATGGAGGTGGGGTAGGCGAATACCCCTGCATTCTCCACAGGCTCCTCAAGGGGGCACTACATCTTTTTTTTTTTTTTCCTTGTTTTTCTTTTTTTTTTTTTTTTAACTTTCCCTTCTTTTTTAAATCAACTATATGAAAAAAAGTTAAAAAGAAACAAACATACAATAAAAGAACATTTCAAAGAGACCATAACAAGGGAGTAAGAAAAAGACAACTAACCTAAGATAACTGCTTAACTTCCAACATGTTCCTACTTTACCCCAGAAAGTTACATAATATAGCAACATTTCTGTGAACTTGTTCCTACTATATCCATCAGAAATTAACAGACCATAGTCATTTCTGGGCATCCCCAGAACGTTAAATAGCTTATCTGTTCTTCTTGGATTACTGTTCCCCCTTCCTTAATTGCTCTCTACTGCTAGTTCCCCTACATTCTACATTATAAACCATTTGTTTTACATTTTTCAAAGTTCACATTACTGGTAGCATATAATATTTCTCTTTTTGTGCCTGGCTTATTTTGCTCAGCATTGTCTTCAAGGTTCATCCATGTTGTCATATGTTTCACCAGATCGTTCCTTCTTACTGCCACGTAGTATTCCATCGTGTGTATATACCACATTTTATTTATCCACTCATCTGTTGAAGGACATTTGGGTTGTTTCCATCTCTTGGCAATTGTGAATAATGCTGCTATGAACATTGGCGTGCAGATATCTGTTCGCGTCACTGCTTTCCGATCTTCCGGGTATATACCGAGAAGTGCAATCGCTGGATCGAATGGTAGCTCTATATCTAGTTTTCTAAGGAACTGCCAGACTGACTTCCAGAGTGGCTGAACCATTATACAGTCCCACCAACAATGAATAAGAGTTCCAATTTCTCCACATCCCCTCCAGCATCTGTAGTTTCCTGTTTGTTTAATGGCAGCCATTCTAATCGGTGTTAGATGGTATCTCATTGTGGTTTTAATTTGCATCTCTCTAATAGCTAGTGAAGCTGAACATTTTTTCATGTGTTTCTTGGCCATTTGTATTTCCTCTTCAGAGAACTGTCTTTTCATATCTTTTGCCCATTTTATAATTGGGCTGTCTGTACTATTGTCATTGAGTTGTAGGATTTCTTTATATATGCAAGATATCAGTCTTTTGTCAGATACATGGTTTCCAAAAATTTTTTCCCATTGAGTTGGCTGCCTCTTTACCTTTCTGAGAAATTCCTTTGAGGTGCAGAAACTTCTAAGCTTGAGGAGTTCCCATTTATCTATTTTCTCTTTTGTTGCTTGTGCTTTGGGTGTAAAGTCTAGGAAGTGGCCGCCTAATACAAGGTCTTGAAGATGTTTTCCTACATTATCTTCTAGGAGTTTTATGGTACTTTCTTTTATATCGAGATCGTTGGTCCATTTTGAGTTAATTTTTGTGTAGGGGGTGAGGTAGGGGTCCTCTTTCATTCTTTTGGATATGGATAGCCAACTCTCCCAGCCCCATTTGTTGAAAAGACCATTATGGCTCAGTTTAGTGACTTTGGGGGCCTTATCAAAGATCAGTCGGCCACAGATCTGAGGGTCTATCTCTGAATTCTCAATTCGATTCCATTGATCTATATGTCTATCTTTGTGCCAGTACCATGCTGTTTTGGCAACTGTGGCTTTATAATAAGCTTCAAAGTCAGGGAGTGTAAGTCCTCCCACTTCGTTTTTCTTTTTTAGAGTGTCTTTGGCAATTCGAGGCATCTTCCCTTTCCAAATAAATTTGATAACTAGCTTTTCCAAGTCTGCAAAGTAGGTTGTTGGAATTTTGATTGGGATTGCATTGAATCTGTAGATGAGTTTGGGTAGAATTGACATCTTAATGACATTTAGCCTTCCTATCCATGAACATGGAATATTTTTCCATCTTTTAAGGTCCCCTTCTATTTCTTTTAGTAGAGTTATGTAATTTTCTTTGTATAGGTCTTTTACATCTTTGGTTAAGTTTATTCCTAGGTACTTGATTTTTTTAGTTCCTATTGAAAATGGTATCTTTTTCTTGAGTGTCTCTTCAGTTTGTTCATTTCTAGCATATAGAAACATTACTGACTTATGTGCATTAATCTCGTATCCCGCTACTTTGCTAAATTTGTTTATTAGCTCTAGTAGCTGTATCGTCGATTTCTCAGTGTTTTCTAGATATAAGATCATATCATCTGCAAACAATGACAGTTTTACTTCTTTTCCAATTTGGATGCCTTTTATTTCTTTGTCTTGCCGGATTGCCCTGGCTAGCACTTCCAGCACAATGTTGAATAACAGTGGTGACAGCGGGCATCCTTGTCTTGTTCCTGATCTTAGAGGGAAGGCTTTCAGTCTCTCACCATTGAGTACTATGCTGGCTGTGGGTTTTTCATATATGCTCTTTATCATGTTGAGGAAGTTTCCTTCAATTCCTACCTTTTGAAGTGTTTTTATCAAAAACGGATGTTGGATTTTGTCAAATGCTTTTTCAGCATCTATTGAGATGATCAATTGATTTTTCCCTTTCGAGTTTTTAATGTGTTGTACTACATTGATTGTTTTTCTTATGTTGAACCATCCTTGCATGCCTGGAATGAACCCCACTTGGTCATGGTGTATGATTTTTTTAATATGTCTTTGGATTCGATTTGCAAGTATTTTGTTGAGGATTTCTGCATCTATATTCATTAGGGAGATTGGTCGGTAGTTTTCCTTTTTTGTAGCATCTTTGCCTGGTTTTGGTATTAGATTGATGTTAGCTTCATCAAATGAGTTAGGTAGTGTTCCATTTTTTTCAATGTTTTGAAAGAGTTTGAGTAAGATTGGTGTCAGTTCTTTCTGGAAAGTTTGTTAGAATTCCCCTGTGAAGCCATCTGGCCCTGGGCATTTATTTGTGGGAAGATTTTTGATGACTGATTGGATCTCTTTGCTTGTGATGGGTTGGTTGAGGTCTTCTATTTCTTCTCTGGTCAGTCTAGGCTGTTCATATGTTTCCAGGAAATTGTCCATTTCTTCTACATTATCCAGTTTGTTGCCATACAGTTGTTCATAATATCCTCTTATAATTTTTTTAATTTCTTCAGGATCTGCAGTTATGTCACCTTTTTCATTCATTATTTTGTTTCTATGGGTCTTCTCTCTTTTTGATTTTGTCAGTCTAGCTAGGGGCTTGTCAATCTTGTTGATCTTCTCAAAGAACCAACTTTTGGTGATATTTATCCTCTCTATTGTTTTTTTGTTCTCTATGTCATTTATTTCTGCTTTAATCCTTGTTATTTCTTTTCTTGTACTTGGTTTAGGATTGGTTTGCTGTTCATTTTCTAGCTTCTTCAGTTGATCCATTAGTTCTTTGATTTTGGCTCTTTCTTCCTTTTTAATATATGCGTTTAGTGCTATAAATTTCCCCCTTAGCACTGCTTTTGCTGCATCCCATAGGTTTTGGTATGTTGTGTTCTCATTTTCATTCGTCTCTATATATTTAGCAATTTCTCTTGCTATTTCTTCTTTAACCCACTGATTGTTTAGGAGTGTGTTGTTTAACCTCCAGGTATTTGTGAATTTTCTTGTCCTTTAGTTTTTATCCCCATTTTTCTACTCATCCATACACTAGATAAAGGGGGTGTGATCCACAAGGTCTTCACAATCACACTGTAAGAGTGACATTTTTGAGGAACTGCAGCCTAGAGAGGAACGTCCTGGGAGAAAGCCATTTTGAAACCAGAACTTTGGAGCAGACGCTAGCCACATGCCTTCCCAGCTAACAGAGGTTTCCTGGATACCATTGGCCATCCTCTAGTGAAGCTACCCTATTGCTGATGTGTTACCTTGGACACTTTATGGCCTTAAGACTGTAACTGTGTAACCAAGTAAACCCCCTTTTATAAAAGCCAATCCATTTCTGGTGTTTTGTATTCTGGCAGCATTAGCAAACTAAAACAATACCGTTATCATGAGTCAACAATGGAGGGGGGGTGGTTAGGAATATGGGAGGATTTGAGTTTCCTTTTCTTTTTTTTTTTCTTTTTTTTTTTTTCCTCTTCTTTGTCTTTATTTCTTGTCTAGAGTAATGAAAATGTTCTACAAATGGAACAAAAATTAATTGTGGTGATGGATGTACAGCTGTATGAGGGTACTGGGAGCAACTGATTGTACACTTTGGATCTTTGAATAACTGTATGGTATGTGAACAACCTCAATAAAATTAAAAAAAAAAAGGATGCAATATACAAGATTAGAAATGCATATAACCTCAAGGCACATGAGTTTGTTTACTTCTCCAAGTAAACAACAACAAATGAACTACTTTCTCTGTAAGCAACCAATGGTTGTTAGAAATCCTACATAGTTGATATTGGCATCTGCAAAATAAAGTACTACAGCTTTCTCTCGTTCAAGCAACCTTTTAAATATGCAATAGTCATATGTCATATTGTTTGAATATTGTTATAAATATACAACAAAGCAGTTCTAAAATATATTGTATAAAAAAAACAAAATAAAATGTATTGTACGCTATATAGTCTGTTTTGGCTAAAGGGAATTTTCACTACAAGTTACATCTAGAGTGCTTGGGAATATCTGATAGCAAATACTCAGATATTAACAATAAATCCAAGTGACATGATTAGATATAACAGTAACCCACACAATGGCCTCACACGTAGGTTCAGACATGAAAACGTTGCTGAAGTAGGCATTCAACTATTCAGTTTCCCAAGGGCTGAAGCTAAATAGCAGATTTTGAGAAAGTATGAGGCCAAGCTGAACTTCCATGCATCCTTAGAATAATTTAAATTCTATTCTCAACAGAATCCAACAATATTTTTCTTTCTCCTCCCAAAGGCTATGTAGACAAGTCTAAGGGGGGTAATGTATAGACAAGAAGTCTGTACACTTTACCCTCTTATCTATAGATATAAGAACTAAGGGCTAGAAAATGTGACATTTAGCAAAAGGTAACTATCAAAAGCCAAGCAGTACTTGGGAACTTAAAATTTAAAAAAAAAAAAAAAAAAAAAAAAAAAGAGGAGGAAAATACCTATGCAAAAGGCTTTAAAAATCTGGCTAGAAAATTTTAGAAAGTGATAGTTCATATAATATAAAATATGAGACAGAACCTACTTCAACAGATAATGATGTAGAAGATTCAGAAGAAAAACAAGAAAATTCAGAGTGAAGTTGGGTTTGTTTTTTCTGTTTTTAGAAGACATTAATTTGACTTGTTTGGGAAGAACTTTTATTTATGTATTTTAATGCCATTTTAATTGTCTTCCCATAACCTACTATTTTCATGGAAACCCTGATCAAACCAACTGCACTTTTCTCAAGCATTACATATTTTAGGAACCTGATTTACCCCCGTAAGTAGCAAGAAATTCCTTTACCACAAAAGTCTCTGAAATTTTCATCCAAAGGATGCAGAAATTAAAGAAAAATAATTTTCATTATTCCTACCATTATTCCCAAAGCTCTCTAATTGTGGACACTTCCTGATTAATTAACGTCACTTTACAGTCCTTTCAATTCAATAAGCTAAAACTTTACCCAATATTCCTAAATTAGCTTCATAATTCTTTTCATTAGCATATATAAGGAAAGTATTATGTCTTATAATGTGTCAAAGTCAAATCATTTGAGATAAAAATCTACATTTTATTTGAAAGTGTCATTATACAGCATAGATGGGTTTAACAGACTTTTTAAAAATTTATGGTTATATTAAGAAAATTCAATAATCATAATTTATGATGTAGGTAGAGATATTTCAATTGAAAACAAATCGAGTAAACAAAGGGTTTTCAAAACTAAATATTTATTTTCACAATTCTAAGCCAAAGAAATTAAAAGATACTGAGATAAAAGGGGATTTACCTTTTCAGCTCCTGTCTTCTTTTTGTATTACAGTACAGAATGTCGGTATGATCTGATTTCTGAAAGAAAAATATGTCTATCATTTAGGAAATACAGATTGTGTACTGACTGATGTACTGGTTACAAGGGGAAAAGGTTGGGAGACAATTTTTTTCATACCCGTATTAGCAAGCAGGCTTGATGTAACTTATTTCTTATCTTTTCAGTAATCTTATGAGACAGATATTATTATTGTTATACCCATTTTACAGATAAAGCAGCTGAGGCTCAAACCTAACCAAGTATCTTGCTCAGTGTCAACTAGTCAGTTGCAGAACCATGATTTGAAACCAGATCTGCCTGACTTTCTACTCTACCACCCTGTCTATGTACTCTGAGGATACAGGGCTAGGCACACGAAAGATGAGAGAAAAAAGATACGGGCCATGTCCTAAAGAACTTAGAGTAAAGTAAAAGGATAAAGTAGAGAAAAATAAAAGGATATGTACAAATAATCAACCTAACATAAGGATATGACTTATAAGTCATATGACTTTTAAGTGTCAAAGCGGAACAACAGACAGTAAGTGCTAGAAGAGTTCAAAACATCAACCACCAAAAGATGAGCTGTGCTTCAGAAAAAAGGTGGACACAAGAAAGATGAGTAAATAAAAAGGGTATTCTAAGTTAAGGATGCTTAGAAATTCTAAGACGCAGGGATGACTGCTATAAATTCAGCAAAGAGAAAATAAATCAGCCTAGCTAGAGGCAGAGAGACTCTTTCAAGGAAGAAGAAAAAGAGAAAATTGGATAGTTAGGGTGTGTCCAAATTTAAGACGATCCTGAATGACAAACTAAAAAATGAGTGAAAAGAGGAGAGATATTGAAATTAGTGTTTTATAAAGGTAAATATAAGTAACAATAAAGTGAAACAGCAATTTAAGTATATGAAAACAAATTCTTAAAAAGACAATTCTGCATTCATGGAGCTTTCACACAACTACTTTTTTGATACCCAACACAATTATACTGCTATCCCAAAGAGAACCTTAACTTCAACTTGATTGTGACAAGTACTTCACCAACCATCTGTGCACTAGCTTAAGGTTTAACCCGCTGTCACTGCTCCTAATTATTTGCATGAGCGTGGAAAGAACTCTGACTTAGCTCTGCTGCTGTGTATAATTTTGTGTCCTTGGACAAGTCACTCAAACTTTTGAGTCTCAATTTCCAAGTCTGAAAATGCAAACAATATATCTGCCTTGGCTACCTCAAAAAGAAATTGTTAAGATCAAATATAACCATATTGTGAGAAGATACAAAAATTGTCTAAATTTATATCCATGTTGTCTAATTCCACATGATAGAGTCTATCAGAATATGAAATAAAGAACTTGGAAAATGCTTTTTGAGATTAGTAGGGAGAAAAAAACACTGGTTTTCTTTTTATTGGCTATCAATATTAAAACTTTAATATTAATAACTTTAATATTAAAAACTTCAATATTAATAATTTTTAGAGTTGGTTATGTTATCTAAACACTCACCAGTTTTCTCTTCTCTGATGAAACTGCTCTTACAGAGTAAGCTGAACTAGTAGAACTTGTTAAGGATTTTTTCCCCTTCTTATCCTAGAAATATTAAACAAAAAAAAAAGAGGAGCACAAAATAAAACACTGTATAAAATAGCATCATTTCATCATCATTATAAACCAACACTGCTTCTACATTCAATAGCAAACTTCAGAGGTGAGCAATGTTTAAAGATGCATAAACTTTGGAAAGGAGACACACTAGAAATCAGAAGACCTAGGTGTACTTGACTTTAGAGACGAGATGGGATACAGCTGTTACAGCATGTGGCCAGTTGTTGGGGACTGAACCATGACCCACTCCCCCAAAAGATATATTGAAGTTCTAACCTCTAGTTCTGTGGTGTGAACCCAGGTGTAAATAGGATCTTTGAAGATGCTATTATTAGTTAAGGTGTGGGAAAACTGAATGGGGGCAGGACTTTATCCAATAAAGTTAAAGTCTTTCAAGCAAAGGAAATTGGAATTAGAAGCCAGAAGTTGGAGAAATCACAGAGAGAGATTACCATGTGACGGAGGATTGCCATCACTAGAATGCTACAACCTTTGGATAAAGCATGGCATTGCCAACACCTTGATTTTGGCCTTCTAGCCTCCAAAACTGTAAGCCAATAAATTCCTGTTGTTTAAGCTAACCAGCGTGTGGTGTTACAGAAGTCCTGGCAAACTAACACACCAACTGACAGCTCAGATAAGGGCGATAGGAGGTGGCATTGCCATTGTGGGATTCAGTCTTAAACAAAAATAAATCATATATCCAGTGACTTTCCAGTGGATCCTAAACTCAATAGGCCCAGGGTGGTTAATATAAACTATTCATTCATTCATGCAATCATTCAACAAACATGTCTTGAGTATCTACCATATACCAGAGACATTCTAGACAGTGGGGACAGAGTAATGAAAAAACAATAAAAGTGCCTGCTTTGTGGAGGTTAAAATCTAGTGCAGAAATCATATGCAGTCTGAGAACTTTGCAAGAAATAAATTATACAGTTAGTGTGTCAGATGATGCTATAGAAAAAAATTAAGCAGAGAAAGAGGACAGGAAATGCTGGGAGCTAGGGTGGGGAATTGCAATTTTCGATAGAGTTGTCAGAGAAGGACCCAATGAATGGACATCTGAATGGAGACAGAAAGGAAGTAAAGGAGCAAACCATGTGAATATCCAGGAGAAAAGAGTTTTCAGTTCAAAGAGAACAACAGTAAGGGAAAAGCCCCGAGGCAGGAATGTGCCTGGCATGCTGGAGTAAGAGCAAGGACGCCATAGAGTAGAGAGAGCAAAGGGGAGTGAGATCACAAATGAGATGGGGAGGGTAGGAGGCTTTGTCAGCCCAGCAAGGACTTTTAGCTTTTACTCTGGATAAGATTGAAAACCACTAGAAAGAATTGAGCAGAGGAGTGATCTGATCTGACTTACATTTTAATTGGATCACTCTGGCTGCCATGTTGAGAAAACACCATGGGGAGGCAAAGGCAGAAGTCGGGAGATCAGTTTAGAAACTATAGGAATAATCTAGGAAAGCAAATTGATCGCTTGGATCATACTGACTGCAGTAAAAGAGGTAGTCAGACACTGAATATATTATAAAGTGAAAGGTGATGGAATTTGCTGATAGACTGGATGCAAGTAGAAGATGACAACAAGGGTCTTGCCCTAAGCAACCAGAAGGATAGAGTCACAATTTACTAAATTGGGGAAACTGAGCCTAGGCACTCAAAAGATAACAGTTTAAGACGATGAGGAAGAACAAAAAGGAAACTGAGAAGCAGTCGCCACTGAGGTAGAAGGTAAATCAGGAAGAGTATGGAGTCTCAAAAGCTAAGTGAAGAAAGCATTTCAGGAGAAGGAGTCATCAGCTATGTCAAATACTGCTGATAGGTCAACATCATATGCAGTCTGAGAATTTAGCAACATGGAACCATTGCTTGACCTTGATGAAAGCATGTTTGGTGAAATGATGAAAAGAAAAAGCCTGACTAGAGTAGGTTTAAGAGAGAATGGGAGAAGAATTGCAAACAGCATGCCATTATTAGCGCCAAACAGGGGATATAAAACAAGGACACCAGAGTACTTTGTGGTGATGTTCCAGAGCCTACTTTCCAATTATCACTGTATCTGGGAATCCACATTAGCAATCAGAAGGTTCGTAAGTAAGCAATGAATAAAAGGTAAAAAGTCTAATATCTCCAGAATACTTCATTCAGGTCATGAAGAAGTCTTTTGAAGTCATCCCACTACTGCAGAAACTTCTCTGGTGAATATTCAACTTTGCTAGATTCAGTCTTTCATCTTAGACAGTAATATAGAAAAAACATTGTCTAATTCTGATAATGAACTAAGCAGACTATTTAAAGAGTTTATAATATAAGTAATTATAGGGTTTTGTGTTTGTCCCAGTTACATCAATCGCATTTTAGTCTTGCTTCCTGGAGCCAACACCCAGATCAATTAATGAAATCTCATCATAAACCTCATCCACCAAAACACTTAAGGCAGTGTGCTGAGAATATTAGAGACAGGGTAATGGTGAACATGCCTTCCCTACCCCCAGCCTCCTCCCCTTAGGGATGGCCACTCTGATTACTTTGATGAAAAGGCAACATCCTTTCCATCTGTGGGGGCAGGGAGGAAGGAATGAATACTTGAGGGTGGGGGGGGATGGAGAAAGGAGAAAAGGTAGAAAATGGCCTAATGGTAAGTTATTTCTATGAATGGGAGAACTTGGGGGCCTAGAATAGAAATCAGGAATGTCTAGTCTAGGCAAATTATTTCCCTTTCCAAGTCTAGGTCCCTTCAACTTTGAAAATGGGATAATAATAGTACCTACTTCATAGAGTTCTGAGGAATAAATAAAATAATTCAAGTAGAGAGTGGGAAAAAACCTGAATTCTCCTGGCTCAGACAGGCAGAGAAAAATATTTATATATTACATACATTAAAAGTGACATGTATTTTTTTCATTACACAAAAATAAATTGTAAAAGAAAAAGATATCTTCATGATAGTAAATCAAAATTCTTACTTCATCAAAGCTGGATGATGAGGCGGTGCCTTTTCCCTGAGACTTCTCTTTTTTTCCACAAGATTCTTTATTGGACATTTTAGAAAGCTAAAAGAAACATTAAAAATACATTAGGGGAATATGTTGGAGTTTTCTGCATGGATTTTGTTTGAAATTATTTCAAAATAAAAAGTTAAATAATACATTAGAGATTATCCTTCTTTTATTTATATACAGAGTTTTAACAAAATGATTTGGATGACAGGATTCTCTCATTGGTTCGTATTTCATCATTTATATTCTCCCTCATAATGATCTGCTCTTCTTCAACTTATCTATCATCTCTTCAAGAATGACTCTTAAAACTAAGTCTTCAGCCCCCAGCTTCTCTCTCAGGCATCAGATCACCATTTTCAACTGTCTGCAGGACGACTGTATTTTGCCCCACATACATACATGTGCCAGTTTGAATGTATTATGTCCCCCTAATGCCATTATCTTTGATGTAATCTTGTGTGGGCAGACGTTATCAGTTTTGATTAGATTTCCTTGAGTGTTTCTTTGGTGATGCGCCCCACCAGCTGTGGGTGATGACTCTGATTGGAGATTTCCATGGAGGCGTGGCCCCACCCATTTAGAGTGGGCCTTGATCAGTGGAGCCATATAAATGAGCTGACTCAAAGAGAAGGAACTCACTGCAGCTGTGAGTGACATTTTGAAGAGGAGCAAGCTTGCTAGAGAGGAATGTCCTGGGAGAAAGCCATTTTGAAACCAGAACTTTGGAGCAGACACCAGCCACGTGCCTTCCCAGCTAACAGAAGTTTTCCGGACGCCACTGGCCATCCTCTAGTGAAGGTACTCGATTACTGATGTGTTTATTACCTTGGACACTTTATGGCCTTAATACTGTAACTGTGTAGCCAAATAAACCCCCTTTTTATAAAAGCCAATCCATCTCTGGTGTTTTGCATTCTGCAGCATTAACAAACTAGAACAATACACCTCAAACCATTTAGTCAAAAGCCTTCATTTTCCCCATACGCCATCTGGCACTTGCTGAAACTTTCGGTAAATTATGTTCATTTTTTAGTCCCAGTTTCATTATTTGTAAAAGAGATATAATAACCCACCACAGAGGTTTCTGAGGGACTCAAATGAAACAGTGGATGTAAAAGATTCCTTGTACAATGTAAAGCCTAGAAGGGTCTAAATAAAATTTAGTTTAATATAAAAATAACTGCCCTACATAGAACTATTTGATGGCTGAAGTAAAGCTTAGAGAAAAATAAGGCAGAAGCCAGACCATTATATGAAATGCTAAGAAATTTAGAATTTATATAAAATGTAAAATTTGAAAATGACTCCTGGGTTTATGTATCTAGGTATTTGGATGTGCATAAAAGAGTAAAATGTATGGAGGCAGGAGCTCAGGAGTTCAATTTTTCACATATTGAGTCTGAAGGTGGAAATATCAAGTGGCTGGTGATAAGGTGCTAGAGCTCAGGAGAAAAATCTGGGCTGGAGATAGGGTCGTCTCTCTAAAGGTTATAGCTGAAGCCTAGGAATGGATATGGCTGCTCAGGAAAAGCATGTAACATGGGCACTAAAGGAAGTTGTGGGCAGAATCATGAGAAATACCCACATTTAAGGGTATTTAGAAGAACTGATCATTTTCATTTACTTAACCAGGCACTATGGCAGGCATTGAGGATACACAGAACAAGACAGACAAGGTTCCATCTGTCATGGAGCTTACTTCTATTGGCTAACAGAAGTAGGGTGCTGCGACAGAGAATAACAAGAGGGACTTACCTTAGATAAGAAAATCAAGGAAGGGTTCTTTAAGAATATATTTATATATATACATGTATATATGCATGTATATGTATATATATATAAATGAAACATGAAGGATCTCATGAAGAGTTGGGAAAAGCACATACCAGGTAGAGGAGAGAGTATGCACAAAGGCCCTAAGGCAGGAAAGAGCTTGGCATGTTCTTAGGATTTGAGAGAAGACCAGTATGTCAAGAATACAATGAGCAAAAGATATGGTCTAAGATGGAGCAAGGGCCCAACCATGCAAGGTCCTGATACTGCACATCTTCCACTGACCATCTCCATGTCATTCTCCACAAGGCTTCAAATTATTTTCCTAAAATTCAGCTCTGATCATGCCACTCACAACTCCCCACTTCTGCATTAAATTTAAGCTTCTGTTGGTTTCTCAGGGACATACTGGGTAAGGATCAAATTCCCGGATACAAATTTCCTCACAAATTGGTCCCAACCAACCTCTCTGGTCTCACTTTCCACTACTTTGTGCCAACATATCTGCTGGAACCACCCTTGAATTTGTACTTCCTTGAAATACTCTTTCATCCCACCTCTATAATTTTATAAGCAACAGCATCTCCCCTTTCTCTCCCTCAAGAGATCCTCTTCATTCTCTAATATCCACCTAAAATCTTACCCAAGCTCTCCCTAACCCCAACAACATATTAGTCACTTTAACCTGCATTCTCAGAGAACTGCTCACCCATCTTTATTATGGCATCTATTTCTATATTATAAATACTGGCTTGTCTTTCTCACTACACCCTGAGATCCTTAACGAGAATGCAGTATTAAATACTTAGTAGGTGCTCAAAAATGCTTGCTGAATGAATGAATGAATGTAAATTCCTCTTTCCCAGCTCCTAATCCACTCTTTCATTCTGACCCACTTTCAACTCTTGCCCATCACAGTTCCTCTGTCTACTTCCCACCCCACTCCAACTTTTCCATCTCTGCTCTGGAGCAAGTGAGTACATAAACTGCTGACAAAGAAAACAGTAAAACAAAGAAAATCATAACCTCTGGTCATAAGCAGTCTCAAGTTAGTATGCACCAACAGCATTCTGTGCTGGAACACAGAGGTGAAAGATTGTGAACATTGTCATGTCCGTTGGGAGAGGAAGAAGTCAAAGGAGTCTATAGGCAAAACCCAAAGGAGAGTCTAGTGTTGACAGCTACATGCATTAGACCTATGAACATAACAAAAGCTAGAAACCAAACAATTCTGATTACTACTGGTCAATCATGATAACAATAAGTGAAGTTCTATAAAGGAATGATCAATTATACTAAATCATATTTTAAAAATGAATATGAAGATGCCTGCCATATTCTTGCAAGATCGTGAGTAAATTCTTTTCTCCTCTACAACTGGATGAGCATTTTTAAAGTATAATGCTTGTTTCTAACAGCCTGGGGGCTCGTCCGGGACCCAAGCATCGAGGGGGACCCCTGGGACAAAAGAAGGGAAGGCGTGCCCCACCGGTTGAGCAGTCTCGGACTCCATTGCCAGGGGCCTGCCTCTGACCGCTGGTGAGTCTGCTGGTGAGGCCCGCAATCAGACGCTTAGGTCTGCCAATTGTGGACAAGAAAAGGGGAAGGAAAAATGCGCCTCAACAGCAACCAGGTAACTCTATGCACAGACCAAGGAGAAGGGGAATGGTGAAGAGGGCAGCTATAAGAGAAAGGGAGAGGAAGCATCCGCCCGGAATAAAATTGGCTGTACCCAAATTCCCAACAAAACCATGGAGGTTGAGGTCTGGAGTCAAGAGGTCTCAGGCCAGGAGAGGGGAGAGGAAAGGTTTACCTGCGAAGGTTAAAGAGCCAGGTAAGAGATACTCAAGAATAGATCCTAATGTTCCTGTGGCCCAGGGAATGCTAAAGGTATCCTGGTTTGCTGGCCCAGACCCTGCCTCTCAAATTTGCTGTCCATTGACTCCAACCCGGCAGCTGGGTCCTAATCAAGTCATGGAGAGAATCCAAACTTCAACCCATCTGGAAAGGACCCTATCAAGTCTTGCTAATGACTGAAATGGCAGTCCAACCAGCAGAAAGAGGTTGGATTCATTAATTAGGAAAGAATATTGGGGGGGAAGAGGGAGATGTGCTTGCATAGTACCTTAATGTTCCAGGTTCAAAGTGTAACAAGTTCCATCAAATTGGTTGTAAATGTAATCAAGGGCTTAGAATCCCAAACCATGCAGTTCGATGCCTGTCAGGCAATTAGCTGTGGGAATTTAAAACATCAGTGACAACTGAGGGAGGAATATAAGTATTTATGTATGCAGACTGTTCAAATAGAGAGCAAGATTTTTGGGGGGAAAACATTTGGGAGTATAACTTATGAGTCACCTGACCCGTTACTCTTGGAACGCTGTTTGGTGGATAACACAGTATAAGGGATGGGTTTCACCCAGGTTAGAGGGAAAACCATTAAGGGAAACTTGGCTGGAGTCCAACCCTCCAGTTCAAAATGACCCCAAAGTCATCAGAATACTTGAGGCCAGAGACTTAAAGCAGACCATAAAAATAGAGACAAGTTACAGAAATACAAATGCCTGGGGAGAATGGGTCAAATACACCGTCCAGAGTCTAAACAGAAGCAACTGTTAAGCTTGTGCAACAGGCCGACCCACTGCTCAGATTGTGCCCTTCCCCTTGGGTATGAAAAAGCATGAAAAGGAGTTTAAATGTATAATGCTCCTCTTTCAAAATGCTACTCCTAGTGAAAGTTGTAGTACGTTGTCCTTCCTTTTCCCTCCAGTCCAGAAGGGACATGTCAAGGCCATATCAGCTTCTCGCCTTGGTCCCAGAAACCACTCCGCTTGTCTCTCCAGATGGGAGGAAGGGCTCCAGGATCTTGGTACCAAGGCTTTGTGTACACGAGTGTGGAATGTGAGTAAGGATAGTACTGGCAACTTCTCCAGCCTAACCATACCCCGAGCAGACTTCTGTTGGTACTGCAGGAAGGGCATCCTCCGGCCAACACTACCCGAAAAGTGGGGAGGAACTTGCGCTCTGGTTCAGCTGGCTATCTCATTCACCCTGGCATTTGAAAATAAAGAAAAAGTACCAACCCAAGGCAAAGGAGATAAGAGAAAAGTACGAAATGTACCTGGTTCCTTTGATGAAGGAATTTATTTAGAGAGTATAGGGCTTCCCCGGGATGTTCCAAATGAGTTTAAAACTAGAAATCAAGTGGCTGCAGGATTTCAATCATTCTTATTCTGGTGGGTCACCATCAATAAAAATGTGGATAATCAGCAAAGATTTATCAACTACACCAGGGATGTCATTAAGGGAATAGCAGAACAGTTAGATGCCACTAGCCAAATGGCATGGAAAAATAGAATGGCCCTACACATGATGCTAGCTGAAAAGGGAGGTACCAGTGTTATGATTGGGGGAAGTTGTTCGGCACCTGACGAAACGATCACCAAAGCTTTACAAAGCTTAACGGCCTTATTTCAAGAACTAGCAAAAACATTCTAGCATTAACAAACCACTCACAGGGTGGTTAAAAAAATTGGTTCGGGAAATGGAAACTTCCCTTATCATTTCAGCCGGAGTGTTCACAGCAGTTGGATGTTACATTATCCCATGTGCTCAGGGGTTAGTTCAGAGACTCACTGAAACTGCCCTAACCAAGAATATCAGCAGAACAATCTATACCCCCTCAAAAAGAAAAATCCCTATGATGAGGAATGTAAAAAAGCTCTTAGCAGATTTGAGAAACTAGAATGTGAAAACTAAAAAGAGTTTAAAAATAAAGAGGAGGGAATCTGTAAGAAAGGGTTAAGTTTAGCTTTCACATAAAGGCAACATGGAATAGGGAAAATGGCGGCAGAACTGGCTTAAACAGGCTCCATGGTAAAAGAAAGGAAAAAGAGAAAGCCATGATGTAAGCCTAGAATCAGCACCAGCTCCTTATATGGGAAAAATAACCAGGATTACTGGAACGTAAAGACATATGGGGTATAATCAAAGGTGGGAACTCTCAGCAAGAAATTTAAACTAGTTAACTCTCTAATAGGCTGTACAATTCAAAATCTCAAAGGCAGGCTGGTTAGCTCTCTCAGATATGCTGTAACCTCTGGAGTACCCAGCCAATGGGGAAATAGGAGAGGGATCTGCATATTAGGGGTAGGATATAACTGTTGCCATGTTCTTTTCTTGGGACGCCTGCCATGTGTCTGGCTGTGCGTCTGTTCTTGCAAGACTGTGAATAAATTCTTTTCTCCCCTCCCTTTTAGCACAATCGTTGAGCACCCTAGGTGTCACTCAGTTATACAATCCCAGTCTTTATCTTTCCTCTTTTCTTCTGGCATCCCATATGCTCCTAACCTTCCTCTTTCAACCATACTCACAGGTCATCTTTGTTCAGTGTACTTACATTGCTGTACTACTGTCTCCCAAAACTGTGTACCAAACCTCTCACTCCTGTCTTTTTCTTTTCTGTCTGTAGTGCTCCCTTTAGCATTTCCTATAGAGCAGGTATCTTGTTCACAAACTCTGTCATTGTCTGTTTGTCAGAGAATATTTTAAGCTCTCCTCATATTTGAAGGACAGTTTTACTGGATATAGGATTCTTGGTTAGTGGTTTTTCTCTTTCAGTATCTTAAACATATCATCGCACTTCCTTCTTGCCTCCATGGTCTCTATTGAGAAATCTGCAAATAGTCTTATCAAGCTTCCTTTGTATGTGATGGATCACTTTTCTCTTGCTGCTTTCAGGATTCTCTGTTTATCTTTGACATTTGATAATCTGATTATTAAGTGTCTTGGCGTAGGCCTATTCAGATCTATTCTGTTTGGAGTATGCCGCACTTCTTGGATCTGTAATTTTATGTCTTTCATAAAAGATGGGAAATTTTCATTGATTATTTCCTCTGTTATTGCTTCTGCCCCCTTTCCTTTCTCTTCTCCTTCTGGGACACCCATGACACATACACTCCTGCATTTCGTTTTGTCAGTCAATTTCCAGAAATGTTGCTCATACTTTTCCATTCTTTTCTCTGTTCTTCTGTGCAGGCTTTCAGGTGTCTTGCTCCCCAGTTCCTGAGTGTTTTCTTCTGCCTCTTGAGATCTGCGGTCGTATGTTTCCATTGTGTCTTTTGTTTCTTGTGTTGCGCCTTTCATTTCCATAGATTCTGCCAGTTGTTTTTTTGAGGTTTCGATTTCTACTTTATGTACGCCCCAGTGTTTTCATATACGCTTCATCTCTTTTGCCATATCTTCCCCAATCTTTTTGAATTGATTTAGCATTAGTTGTTTAAATTCCTTTGTCTCAGTTGAAGTGTAAGTTTGTTCCTTTGACTGGGCCATAACTTCATTTTTCTTAATGTAGGTTGTAGTTTTCTGTTGTCTAGACATCTGGTTTCCTTGGTTATCCCAATCAGGTTTTCCCAGACCAGAAAAAGCTCAGGTCCCAGAAAGAGGCAACAGTATCAGGACTTAGAAGACTGATACACCCTGTGAAGCCACAAGCACTGTGCCTTTCTGCACAGCAGGTAGCGCCAGTTAGCCTGTCCCTCCAGACTGGTGTAAGGAGGTGTGGCCCGTGGCTGTTTTCCCATAGGCTCTGGGGTCTGGTTCTCAATGGAAGGCAGGTAGTAGAGTGTGGCACCACCTCTTTCCTCATAGGGAAAATACACCACTATGGGAAGAGATCATTTGCATTCAAATAGTCTGTTTGCCTCTGCTATCTCCACCCTTTCTGAGTCAGAGCGCTGGGAACTGAAAACAGCTGAGGATTTCTCCACTGAGCCGAAAAAGGGACAGAAAGTCCCCCTTCAGGACAGTGGTGCTCTGTTTTTTTTACCAGCCAGCAAGACCTGGGTTTGTTTTAGAGTCCTGCTTTAATAGTTGGGTCTTCCATATTTCTCAAGCAAAACAGGGCCAAGTTTCCACAGAGTGTATAGACCAGCTCCTGTGGTCCTAAAAAAGGGTCTGGAGCATCTTTTTAAGTGTTCCAATTCCCTTGCACCTTCCGACTGTCCAGCAGATGGCCTGTTCAGTAACTTAACTGTCCTTAGAAGCTGCTTTGCCTCTGAGCACAGGCTGCATCTACACAGGTGAGCTGAAACTGTGGGATTCCCATGACTTCACTTTTTCAGCCAAAATCTGGCTTGATGTGTGGGCTCCACCTGTGGCAAAGTACTCACTTGGCTGACCCAGTAGTTGGGACATCCCCAAGGGAAGGAAACTGCCAATGGCTGCCCACTTCCTTAAAGGGTGGGGGAAGGGTTTTCAAACCCAGGGCTGGAAACCAGTCTCTGTCCAGGTTTTCTCAGTCTCTTTGTCTCTCACTGACCTGGGCCTTGAAATATGCTCCCCTGTCCCCCAGGTCTTCAAACCTGGGGTTGAAGTGGGGGTATATCTCACCACTGTAAGAAATTTTTATAGTCTTTGTCCATGATGGGAGGGGTCCCATCTGCTGATTCTGTGCCTTTCCCAAACTGAGACACAGTGAGCAGGAAGGGAGAGGACCGGCTGGTCTGGAATGGAAGATTCCTTCCCTCATATTTCTTCTCCTTCTTCAATTTGGTATTTGCAGGGTCCTTCTCCAGTCCATATCCTTCTCCAGGTTTTCAAGCAATTCAGAATTGTCCTTTTTTTTTCCACTGAAACTCTGGAGAGAACTTTTCAGTAGCTGTTTGCACCACCATGTTGATGACATCACAAAACATTCATTTTTACTTCAAGTCACTAAGTTCTGGGATACTTTGTGCAGCAATAGAATGACTAATAAACTCCCTTAAAATAATTCTTCAAACTTTTTAAGATTCCTTCTTTAGGATTAGCCTCAAGAGTACAGACCATGGATAGAAAGTCTTCCTAAAATTCCCATAGAATCCATATGCTAAAATCTAACCCTTTTCCTCTTATAGTTTCCAGCTAGTATTAAACGATGAGACTGATATTGAACCAACCTTTTAATTAACCATATAGTCTTTTAGAAATAAAATATCAATGACTCCTAGATGATGGGCAAATATAGTTACCCACTATGCATTTCTATAAGTTATAATTAGTAATTGTCCCATTTTTAATTAACTGTTAGGTGGTGAGCCAGCTATATATCCAGAATTAGTAGCAACAGTAAAAGTCGGGGGAGGGGGGGGGAGTTGGGTGTATAATTTGTGTTTTCATTAAACTGGGGGTGGAAAAAACCTCCAGATAAATACTTCCAAACTCTGGGAGGAGGGGAGACTTCCTGTTAGAGCTTCAAAGCGCCAAAAATCAAGCTCTCTCTTCTGGATTCTGAAACAAGTAGGAAATAGACTAATAAGATATACATTAGGTATCAGCTTTATTATCTAAGAAAGCTGAACTGGAAATGTGACTCTTGTACTGAAAACTAAAAAGTGCTTCCCTCTCCTTCCCTGCTTGCCATAAGGCTGGGACTAGTCCTAGGTAGGGAAGCCAGAAAGCTCAAGTTTTCCGCCTGCCTGCTCCAACAGGCTTCACGAAAGAAAAAAAAAGGAAAAGAAGAGTGCAAGTAGGTCCGGGGAGAAAAGGGGCTGGGGGGTGGGGTGGTGGTGGAGTACGCGGAGGGGGGGAAGGGGCGGGACTCACAAGTACAGTCCTTGGATAAGCTGAATCGCATCACTCAAGTGCCCAAAGAGAAGCCGACTTCGAGCTCTGGCTATTCAAAGTCTAAAAACAAGCACAAGGCAAAACAGCTCTATCCACAGAACGTTTACAATTTATGCGACGCACAGCACTGACGATGCGGAGAACATGTAAACTAAAGTAAAAGTAAAACCAAGAGTGTCCCGGTGAAGGTGCTAACTAAAAAGGAGACAGAACGCAATTCCAAGTCTACTGGCCTGACACACATCCTCGTAGGCAGCTCGTAAACTGCCGCAGTCCAAGCTCGGAGGCTCCCTCGTCCACCCACTCCGACCAAAGTCGCCGTCCAGACCCTCAAACTGGGCGAGGGGGATCCCCACAAGAAAGACCAGGTCAGAACCACACCCTCCACTGAGATGGCCCGTCCCCGGATCCGCCGACAGGGTCGCTCCGCCCAGGCCTGAGTGACCTCCTAACTCGCTAGTCTGGCCGGCCGGCCGCTAGGATACCTAGAGCTGCGTGGGGGACACACCTCAATGAAACGTCAGCGCACCCCCAGTTTCCTACCTCACCAGCGCCTCCGAAGGCCCAGGCCGCGGGAAAATAACCACCACCTCGGGCCGATGCCCGCTGGGAAATGTAGTTCTGCGCTCTGGGCCAACCCAGCCCCAGAACGCTCCGCAGCGTTTGTTTCGATTAACATTTACTTCCTCCTAAGACTTCGAGCTCCGGCTCCGCCCCCAACCCGCGCAGTGCGTCCTGGGTATTGTAGTCTTGGTTAGGTTCGGTAATTGACCGGTGAAACGGAAATGCACAGTGGAAACGGAACTCCCTTACCCCATCGGACGCCGTCTCCGATACGCTTCTGCGCAATCTGTGGGTCGTGTCGTAACGCCTCCGGGAAAGTGAAACGAACGGGACCTTGCATCGCTGCTTCTGGCTTTTTATTTTTCTGCTGACAGGATTTGGTCATTGGGTCTTCATCTTTTGTCTGTTGCTCGCAATCCCGCCCTCCCTATTTGCTTTCCCACTCCTTGGATCCAGCCCTCTGGGCATTCACGCCAGTTCTCTCACCCCGCTGTGAACCCACCCCTGGTCCTGGGGCGGGTCTGACTCGGAGGCGGTAACTATGGAGAATATGGCGGAGGAGGAGCTGCTACCCCTGGAGAAGGAGGAGGTGGAGGTGGTCCAGGTCCCGACCCCGGCCCCGGCCTCAGCTCGGGTCCCAACTCCGGCCCCGGACTCGGACTCGGCCCCGGCCCTGGACTCGGCTCCGACTCCGGCCTCGGCTCCAGCCCCAGCCCCCGCCCTGGCCCAGGCTCCGGCCCTGTCCCCGTCCCTAGCCTCTGCCCCTGAGGAGACTGAAAGCAGTAAGTGCAGGAGGCCCAGATCTTTCTGCAGCAGCGAGAAAGTGCGCCTTGCTGGGGAGTAGGGGAGGCCCTTCCTCACTGGGATGATTTTATGGGGAAAGACAGGTTTAGGGAAATGGGGGGAAGAAGGGGGAAACTGTGGTGGATAAAATGGTTACAGGATGGTAGAAGGCAAGTCTAAACCTTGAGAATTTCACGGTGAAGAATGTGTGGAGGTCAGGGGTGCTGCAGATAGAAGGAAATGAGATTGAGAGTTTCCTCCTTAAAGGGGATCTTTTTCTGGAACAAAATTAGGAAGTTACACACAGTTTGGTAGTTTCCCTCTCAGCACAGTTTACTAAATCCTTTAAAAGGTAATATACTAACTGGGGCAACCAGTTTACTGTAGTATATTCTAGCCGCCAAGATACAGAAACCATTGCTGTCAACTACCTTTATGTATCCAGATACACAAAGAAATGGTTTTTTTTTTTTTCACTAATTCAGTAGCTTTAGCGGTGTGCTTCCTAAGAGAGTTTGAGGCTGATGACTAGTTTAAAAAAGAGTTGACTGAGTTATGTATATGTTGCCCCCCACACACGTACATATCAGTTGAGCTTTGTACTCCATTCAGTCAGAAGTCGACTGTTGAAAATTAATAGCCCATATTATTTTGCTTCTGAATATGTTTGCATGTTTTCTAAGTTGTAATTTGTTGGACCATACAGGTATTTAAAAGACTAAAAAGTAGCACTTTCTGAAGGATATGTATATTTTAAAATGTAAGGTCTAAAAAAGATTCACTTGAAAATAAAAATTTTGTGTATGTGTGGCCCATGAATTGACCTTTATGTTCTTTATGAATTAATACTTAAAATATCTTAAATTAATTTATTGTCTTTCCTACTTCTGGGCTAGTTGTGAGTTTAATGTTTATAAAATGTTTTGGATAGTTATAGTCTCATAGAATTTGCAATTTGAAGACAACATATAAATTATGATAGATTTAAGAGTAAGACTGAGCACAGGAAAGCAGTTTGCCTGAGGTAGCCTTCTCTACCATACAAGATCAGCGCTTGTAGGTGCAAGATAAGGCTAGTTGTTTCTGCATCCACAACTACAATGGAAGGGGGGCAGCACACTCTCCTGACTAAGTAAGCCTCCCTATCTTCATCTTTAGAATGTATCTGTTATATTAATCACAAGTGGGGTCAGCAGCTTTAGGGAATGCATATTACTCCTCCATTCCATTCGCACTATCAAGAAAATTTTAAACACTTCTTGAAAAGATTTACTTATGTATTCCCAAATCTATAGGGATGTAATTTGAAGAATGTGTAATGATTGAGAAACCTGATAATGCATTACTGGGACAAATATGTATTGATTGAGAAATCTGAAGTGCATTAGAACTAAAAAAATTTATTCCCATTTTTAAATTATTTTTAGATGGTCTTGTTAGTCCTTTGAAATCAGCCATAACTAGGCAAGGTGAAGATGGCTTATCTGAAATAGAATTGAAAATTAAAGAAAAAGTAACAAAAGAAGCTGTAAAAGAACTTCCTAGTATCTTGGACTCATCTGATTTGGAAAGAGGTTTGCTTATTATCTTCTGGTTTATTAGAGTATTACAAAAACACAGATTGAGTAATTTAAGTACAAATTGTCTGCTATCTACTATCTGAGATGTACTATATACGTCTCTGAAACCAGAAAGTGGTTTCAGGAATATATATAGGAATATCATATGAATCTTTTAGACAGATCTTTGAGAGTTTTCTTTAATAGTGGACCATAGGAATTTCAGTTTTCTCTTCTGATTTCCCAGGCAGGCCCCTTTCTCCTATTTAATACAATTGAGTAGTTAGAATGATTTCCATAAGTGCAACATTATGTAGTATATATATATTATTTCACATATGCAGATCTTTTAACTGTGAAAACCAAATAGATTTTGTAGTTACAAATTAAATATGGTTGGTTTGTACATATGGATTCATTGCCTGAATACTACTGACATAGCAATTAACATTTTTTTTATCAAATGAGAAAAAATTTGCCTGTTCATAGAAATTATATCTCATTGTAAGTCATTTGAACAATACCTGTTATAAGAAGTTAGTCAGTATGTTTGTTGCTCTTTGTTTTTGCTAAGATGAAAAGGTGAAAAATTGTCTTTTAATAAATTTAAGCAGGGCTGTCTGTGCTGAATTGGATTTCCAAAATTATTGACCTGAGCTCCTACTACATACAAAAAGACTAATGATTTTTAAAATTATTATTTAACAAACCTTAGCATCAGCTGTGTACAAGTTGCTGGGATAGGCACTTAGCCATTACAGAGATGAATATGGCATAGTCCCTGCCTTCTTGCTTTGTGGGAGAGCCAAATGAGTACACAAATTATACAAAGGGTTAACAAAAGAATTAAGAGAGAGACTAGTGGGAGAGGAACAAGCAGGATGGTAGCAGTGTCAAGAACAGAATTTAAAAGACTTAAGGTTCTAATTATATAACCTCCTAACAATGGAAGATTAAAGAGCCCCATGGTTTATACCATCATGTCCTTTCTCCTTGGGGATCTCTCCTGTCGTTTATCATTTCCTAGCTTTGTATCTTCACTTTTTAAATTTTCATTTCCTTTGGAATGCACATATATTTAGGTCTCTCCATCCTTGAAAAGAAAGAGAAGGCAAGTTACAGTTCCATCTTTCTCCTTTTTAATACTGCCAAACTTCTTGAAAAACTACTCCACACTAATTTTCTGTATTACCTTTCTATTTCACTCCCATTCCCAAACACCTCACTGAACGTGCTTTCTTGAAAGTCACCAGAGACCTACTAAATAACCAAATCTAGTAGTTTTTCTGGGTCTCTATAACTGCTTGTGATACCTGTCAATGTGGAGTACTTTCTCTTTTATAGGCCCTTCTCCCTTGGTTTCTGCATTATCTTGATTCTTCTTACTATTTATTTTTCCTGAGTCTACCTTCCTGATTCTTTTTCCTCTACATGTATTAAAAATAACCACATTCTTCTGTACCTCACTTCCATATTGAATACATTTATATTAATCAGAAGTGGGTTTAGGAGCATTAGGGAATGCATGGCTCCCCCCAATCAAGAATATGTTAAATATATTTTAGAAAGATTTATTCATATATTCCAAAATTTCTTAGTATGTAATTTTTAAAATGTTTAATGATTGGGAAACCTGAAAATGCAATAGAGCTAAAATATAAATTACACTTTAAAATTAGTTTTAGATGGTCTAGTTAGTCCTTTGAAATCTGTCATAACTAGGCAATACTGGGTCTTGGCTTTTTCCTTCTCATTTTTACTTATTTACCCTGGGCTTTATTACCAGTTCTCATGGTTTCAGCTAATGTGTGTGTTCATGATTGTATCTCCATTCAAAATCCCTCCTGGATGCCAAAAAACATTTTCAGCTGCCTACTGGACATTACTACATGACTACTTAACTGCTCTACCCGTACATCAAACACACTATGTCAAAACTAAATTCATTTTCTCCTCTTCCTTTCTGCCAAAAGTGTTTTCCTCCTCTTTCATTGGTTAATGGTGTCATCATTCTCAACCATATAAACTCAAAATCCTAGAAACATTTTTGATTTTGTTTCACCTTTACTTCTCACATCCAAAGTCCTGTTGCTTCTCTCTACCGTTTATTCTTCTGCACCTTTCCATTACTAACTTTTCACTTCTATAATTGATCCTCAGTACTGCTGCCAGAGATGCCTTCCTGAAACACATTCAAATCTTATCATTACATTTTTATAAAAAAACTTGGGAAGACTAACCATTGCCTAAAGAATAGAATGTATGCCTTCTAGCTGTACTGCATTTTTGGGTGCCTAGTTTTCTATCCACTTAATCCCCCAAACATTCTACATTCTAATCAGGGATGTAGGGTAGGGGTGACTACTTTTTGTACCACATGCCTTTGTTTGTGAGATTACTTCAGTTTATAAGGCCCAAACACCAAATTTCTACTTATTAAAATTTTATTCATACCATAAGTCTCTATCAAATGTCACTTTTCAGAGTCACTTATTGAAATTAATTATTCCTTCCTCATGTGCCCACATCATATTACCCTTACCTCTAGTATTGATGTCATCCTACTTTGGATAATAGATGTTAAAATATTCATCTGTCCACTTAATTGAAAGTTCCTTGGAGACAAGGAACCTGGCTTACGTTTTTTATGTCAGTATTTTGAACAGAGTAGAAAGGTTTTTTTGTAGAATTATATTGAAAAATACAATAAAACTTAAAAGCTGTAGTTATACAATGGAGTTTTTTCCTCAACTTTTTATATTCTGTGGCATTTTTGTCATTTTATAAACTGAGTTGTGGCAGTATTCCCCATAGGGGTAGTAGGACACTGTGCTACAGGAAATAAAAGTGTAGATTTCTTTCTGACAGGATCAAATAAAAATGAAATGAGAATACAAATTGTTTAAGTATAATTTCTAACTCTTAAAATTACCTTTCCTTTCAGAGAGACACATCTCAATTCAAAGGCAGCTTGCTGATCTAGAGAAGTTAGCTTTTGTAACAGAAGGGGATTTTGACTCTGCCAGTTCATTGAACTCAGATAATCTTGATGCAGGTATTTCCATGTTTTTATTTTTTCAATTTCCAATGTTTGTCATCTATTGACTCGTGAAAATAGTTTGCTAAGAATAGACTTGTTTATTCCCATTAAACTAGAGCAGTTGTAAAGTAAAAATTTTTATTCAGGAAATTAATAGCCTTCTATTTGCAAAGGTGCTATCAGAATAAGATTTTCACAACTCCTCAAGGGAATTACAATCTCTTGGATCTCTAAGGAGCATGTGTTCTATGAGTTAGGACTTACATTTGGTTACGGGTAACAGATCCCAAAAAAACAGTAACTTAAGTAACATGGAAGTTAATTTTCTCATGTTAAAGAAGTCCTGAGGTAGGAAATGTATGGCTCGTTCAAGAATCAGTGGTGTTGACAATGCCCCAAACTCCTACTTTTCTCTTCTGCTCTTCTTAGTGCTAGGTTTCCATCCTCAAGATGGCTTGTAGGACTCCAGTCACACTTCTGTGCTCTAGGGAGAAAGGAGGAAAACAGAAGGAAAAAGGGGAAAGTTTGTGCCAGCTAAGTCAGCCCCTTTAAAGGATTTTCTGGGAAGCCCTTTCAGTGACTTCTGCTTAAATATCTTTGGCCAGAACGATGACATAACTTGGCTTCAGGAGAGGCTGGGAAATAACCTTTAGCCGGAGACTTAACCAATCTTGAATAAAACTGGGGTTCTTTGGAAAAGATGAAAGGAGAATGGAAATTGTGTAGGCAATTAGGCTTCTCTGCCACAATGCAGTTGCCAGTGTGTTTTAGCCACCATGCAGTTATCAGTGTGTTGTTATATATGTTTTAAATTTTTGCTTGTTTCAAACTGTTTAATGTTCTTATCACCAGCATTTTACATACTTGTCCTATACAAGCCAAGTTTTCATTCTTCAATTAAGAGATAATCTGTAGATGTATTAGATTTATACTATAAAAATAGATTATTTTTTATTCAAAGGTTATTTAAAACTGAAATATGTATTAGATTTATACTATAAAATAGATTACTTTTTTTGTTCAAAGGTTATTTAAAACTGAAATAATTCTGAGAAATGTCTTAAATATTCTTACTTTTGTAAAGTTATCCTTTTCGTGTCTAAATGACCACAAGTAGCAATTGTTTTGACCAAATACAGTTTCCTTTGTTCGCTAGTTTGATCTCTGTTCATTTGCTCTATTAGCTCAGTTTTTTAATTTAGTGTGTATTTCTTTGCTATCAAATATATAAGGTGATTTTTAGAATGGAAATAATGATACAAAGTCTGTAGACACTAATGAAAGTATTCTTTCATTAAGGTCTTGTTTTAAGCATCTTAATCTTCTACTACTTCCTCCTACCCTCCCAGCTTATTTTACTCTAGTACGCTATACTCCAGAGATTTCTTAAAACAATGGAGACCTCAAAACCATTGCCCCTGCCAATTTTAACTATCTTTAACCCGCCTCATGTACTTCTTTCCTTACCCATCTTAAGATGCCATGATCTAAAACAGTAATCACTTCTTTGCAAATACCCTGAGTCCCTTGTCCCCTCTCTCTTCATTGTACTTGCCAGGCAATCCTAACCTGATTAAACTGCATGTTTCTACATACTCCATGCTTACCCTTGAACAGCTGAATGTTGATCAAGAAAAATGCACTGCCATGCTGACGAAGCTCAAATGGACAGTCATCCTGCCTGGCAATTCTTCTACATTTCTTTTCCACTCTTCAGGAAAAATGCTTTACATCTTCTCTCTTCCCAAACCTCTACTCTTTGTATCATACTCATTGACAAAATAGAAGCACTTTGCCAAAAATTCCCTCATCTTTCCATCACAGACTCTACCCTTGTACCTCCATCTGTACCTGTGTTCTCTGCCTGATCTCCTATTAGAATGAATAATCTATCCCTGCTGGTATCAGTGGCTAACCCTTCTGCTAGTATTCTAGATCCCATTTCTTCTCATCTACTCAAGGGCTTCCCTTTCTTTCCTGCATCATATATTGTTTCCTGGCTACTGCATTTTTTCCATCAACATGCAGACATGCTCTAGTATCTGCTTCCTTTTAAAAAAATAAAACCTCACTTGATCCCATGTCCCACTCCAGCTGTAACCCTGTGTTTTATTTTTTATTGTTTTGCTTCATGTATAACAAAACTTAAAAAAAAAATTGCCTATTCTTGCTGTTTCTCTTTCTTTGATTCTCTTCTCTATCTCACTTTCCTACTAAAACTGTTTTTACGAAGTTTACCAGTTGTCCTTCTGTTATCAAATTGAAGGTCCACTTCTTTAGTTCAGAGATGGGGTATAGAATAGTTGTTTCAAGTAGTGGTTCTTAAGCTTTTTGGTATCAGTACCCTTTACTATCTTAAACATTATTGAGGAACTCAAAGGGCTTTTGTTTGTTTGGGTTATATCTTTCAGTATTTATCATATCAGAAATTAAAACAGCAATTTTGAAATATTTTTTAATTCACTTTAGTAATAATTAAACCATTGCACGTTAACATAAATAACATATTTTTATGAAAAATGACTTTTTTCCAGAACAAAAAAATAATAGTGCGAAGAACAGCATTGTTTTACATGTTTTGCAAATCTCCTTAATGTCTGGCTTAAGAGAAGACAACTGGATTTTCATATCTGCTTCTGTATTCATTTGTTGTGATCACATGTCATGTATCCTGTAGAAAACCCCACTGTACACTCAAGGGAGAATGAGAGTGAAAAAGGCCAAGTATGTCTTAGTATTATAATTAAAATAATTTTGGCCTTGTGTACCCCCTGAAAAGGTCTCAGGATACCCAGGAGTCCCTGGGCCACACTTTGAGATCCACTGATTTAGATCATGGACCTTGGAATGAGATTTTTAGTTTCCAATCCTAGGTCTGTTACCTTCTACCTATGTAACCTTGAGCAAGTTACTTAACCTCTCCTCAGTTTCATTTTTGCCCCTTTTAAAATAGGGACAACCATATTATTTGCCTCAGGATTATTGTAAGAATTAAATGTGTTAATATATATGAAGCACTAAATGTAAAATACTTAATAAATTTTTAGTATTACCTAACGTTTTAGTAGCATTCCATGCAGTTAACAGCTACTCTGTCTTTTATGAAAGGTTGTTGTTTCCCTCTCTCTCTCTCTCATAGCTTCTGTGACAATGCACTTTCCTAATTTTTCTCCTCCCTTACTGAAGGGTTCTTCACTATATGTACCTTCTAAGTCATGGCCAGTTCTAGGTTGTGAAGACATATTTTGAGTCAGGCCTACCTGACTACAAAGTCTGGTCTCTTTCTCTTTGACCATGTTGCTTTATTCCTGGTATCATCTTTTCATTTTTAAAATTTCGCCTCTGTTCTGTTTTATTCCTTAGTGCCCTAAATTGCAATGTATTTAACTTATAAGATGCCATAATTTCCTTTTGAAGTAGGAAATATTTGTACCTATATTTGCATTATGCTATATATGAAAGATATTTTTGGATTAATAAGTATTAAATGTTATTGATTATTTTTGTGTATTTTATTGCTTTAACATTGAATTTGAGATTTTAATTCTTTTGTACACCATTTATCAGTTTTATCTGAGATGCATTGCATTTCTAATTATATAAGACCTTTGTTTTGATGATCCATGATCTTTTTGGAAATGTTAATAAAGAAAGACAGACTTACAAAGTTAGTAATAAGATCCTGTGGGTCTAACCACGCCCCTAGTCTCAGAACAGCAAGTATATTATTTCAAATCTTCTCCTTCCAGTTCCTTCCTACAATTTTCTAATTCCACATCTTACACAACTGTTTTCATTACTGCCACAGTAGTAGAGGAATATCACAACAGGTACTTACACTCTCTGTCCAGCTCTTGCCTCTGCGATTATGATAACTGCTGCCCTTTCCCCTGTCCAAAGTACAGTGTTGCTCTCTGGTAGGCACTTTGGCTGGAGGGATATCATGTAGTTTATCACTTCCTCATTCTCTCTGTCACCAGTTGCAACAAGAACATCAGCTAGCCAAACAGAAGAGAGTCAGGGTAAAAAAAATTTCTGACCATGTGTTACAATTATTGTTAGCTAACTCAGGATTAAACATCTCCCTAAAGTTGAAAAGGAGATGGGTGGTCCTCTATTAACTCCTTTGTAGCCAAATCCAGACATTAATAGCTAGTATATTCTGTGCTTTATATTTTTTTTTTCTTTAGGAAGCAAACAATCTTGTCCATTGTGCCCTACAGAAAAATTCAGAGCTTGTAATAGTCATAAGCTTCGTCGTCACCTTCAGAATTTACACTGGAAAGTCTCAGTTGAATTTGAAGGTTGGTATTTTTGTACTTGTTAAAAAGTGATTTAAATGAAATTCAACATTTGGTACCAGTTTTGGAATATTATTTTGAACATAAAATATTTTCAGTTTAAAATTATGAGGGACTTTATTCTTTCCCCAACTCCTTTGTATTTAGTATAAGACCTTTTAGCTGTACAGGCAATAGAAAAATGATACAATTAGTTTAGTTCAGCAAACATTTATTAAGCATCTGCTCTGTACTGAGACTCTGCTTGGTTCTGAGGATCCAAATTGCTTATTGAACAATGTTTTAATAAATTATAATTTTATGTTTTCAGTAGAACTACAGTTTTACATGTATTTTTCAAAGTATAGTAAATAAAACAAGAATATAAAGTAATTGGTATGAATATTAGAAAAGAAAAGATAACATTATTGCTTTTTTCCTGATGATGGCTTAAAAAAAGAAATCTACCATAGGAGCATTCAATGGCAGGATATAAGATACATATTCAGAGATTATAATCTTTGGTATTCTAAATAAATGGAAATTAGGAAAAATACATCATTCATACTAATGACAAAAATGACACTATTTTGGAAGTAAATTAAAGAAGAGGATCCATATAAAGAAAATACTAAAGTTGAAGAACAAAAATTGAGATCTTACCAAGTAAGACTCCCTAGATTCTTAGATAATTAAGACTGGATGTCATGAAAATGTCAGTTGTCCTCAAATTAATGTGGATGGTGTTTCATTGAAAATCCCTTTTTTTAATATTCATTTTATTGAGATATATTCACATACCACGCAGTCATACAAAACAAATCGTACATTCCATTGTTCACAGTACCATTACATCGTTGTACATTTATCACCAAAATCAATCCCTGACACCTTCATTACCACACACACAAAAATAACAAGAATAATAATTAAAGTGAAAAAGAGCAATTAAAGTAAAAAAGAACACTGGGTGCCTTTGTCTGTCTGTTTGTTTGTTTCCTTCCCCCATTTTTCTACTCATCCATCCATAAACTAGACAAGGGGGAGTGTGGTCCTTATGGCTTTCCCAATCCCATTGTCACCCCTCATAAGCTACATTGTTATACAATCGTCTTCAAGATTCATGGGTTCTGGGTTGTAGGTTGATAGTTTCAGGTATCTACCGCCAGCTACCCCAATTCATTAGAACCTAAAAAGGGTCGTCTATATTGTGCATAAGAGTGCCCACCAGAGTGACCTCTCAGCTCGTTTTGGAATCTCTCTGCCACTGAAGCTTATTTCATTTCCTTTCATTTCCACATTTTTTAAATGTCTTAAATTTCATCTGGAACTTTAATACACAGTGAGTCTAACCACACACATAGTCTCAGAACTGCAGTTATAGTGTATCCCCTCTATGACTTCCAGTTTCTTCTTCCAGAACAGCCAAGAAAAATAAGAATAGTGAAGGCAAATTAAGCATCCTGTAGATAAAGCACACTATAAATTCAATATAAGAAAAATAACGTGGTGACAGTAGGACTAAACAAGTCAATAGAACAAAATAGACAAGACAGAAATAGGTCCCCCTGTACATGCGAATTTAATATAGGACAATGGCAGCTTTTCATTTTAGTGAGAAAGCATAGTTTAATTAAGATTCTATTATAATTTGTTGTCCATCTTGAAGAAAAAAATCTCTCACCCCTATTTAAACAAATTCCTGATAAATAAACTAATTAAATGTAAAGGAAAAAGACATTTTTTAGAAGAAAATGTAGGTGACATCTACCCAAGGATGGGGGAACCTTTTCTACCAAGACAAGAAATCCAAAAACTATTTTAAAAAAAAAATTTTTTTTTTCCACTATTTAAAAATCATCTACTTTTGCACGGCCAAAGAGACCACAAAAAAGTAACTGATTGGGAAATAAATATGTGCAATGCAGTTGGCAGATAAAAGGTTACTATGATTTACAAAGAGTTTTGCAAATTGATTGAAAAGAAAAGCCCACCAAATAGACAAAATGGAAAAAGCATATAAATCACAATTCATAAGAAAAGTATAATCAAATAGTCAATGAATAATTTTAAGGATTTTGATGTTTCCAGTGCTTAGAAAAGTATAAAATGAAAACGGACAATATTTTCAGCCATCAGACTGGCAAACGGTAAAGGAGTAATAACACTTTTTTCAGGTAGATTGTGGGTAAATGAATACTCTAACTTTTTGTTGGTGAATGATTATAGCAATTTTGAAAAGATATCTGGCAGCATCTTTTAAAATTTAAAATACACATATTCATTCACCAGCCAGTCCCTCTCTTGGCAGTGCCATAGAAGTAAAAGAATCAATAGACAAGGATAGGTGTACAAGGATATTCATTGCCATGTGACTTAGTGACAAGAACTATAATTAAAATGAGTACAGTGATGGTTGAATGAATTATAGTACATCCATAACATGAAATATTTTACAGCCATTGAAAAGAATATATTAGATGTATACCACCTAATTTGGAAGGGTTTCCTAATGAAAATAACATATAGGGAATGTTTTATAATAGTCCATTTGGATAAAACAAAAACCTAAATATCAACTTTAAACATGTGTACACTTATGTTTGTATATGATTGTATGAGCATAGAAGTTGTTAAATATAGTTACCTGGGGTTTCAACCAAACTGGATGAAACAAACTAGTATGAGACACACTGAAAAGAAGCTACAACTATGCCAGAATTATTTCCTTAGCAGTACTGGTTAAAGGTTTTCAGTTCCTTAGGGAAAGGGAATTAGAAACTAATTTAAAAGCCATTCTGTCTTTTATGTTTAATCATATATATATATATATATATATATATATATATATATATACACACACACACACACACACACACACACATGTATATATATATAAAATATTGTATAGTAAACCATATTGACGACTTCTCAAAAAAGAAACAAAGCTCTCATTATTTTAATTTAAAAGTCCTCTTTTGAATTCTTTATTTAGGGCCATTGTTTAACTGTTAGGTTTGGTCTCCCTTCTCCAAGATATTTTCTCCCCTGAAATAGCTTGTGATGGTTCTTTACTTGCTTGTTAATCAGGCTGTTGGGGTCTTTTACATGGTGGTGATCTGATAGGCAGTGAAGGTATGATAGTCTTGTCTTAGTGAGCAGGCTGCAAAGTAGTTAGCAAATATGTTGAAGATATAAACAAGATCTGCTGATGGATTGGCTGTGAGATGACAGGCAAGAAAGAGACTCTTTCAAGAGATTGGAATGGTTTATGCTGGAAATCATCTTTATGTGAGACAGCCATGGAAATTCCCAGCTGGTGGTGTGCTGTTTTTTTTAGGGACATTGTGTCCCCAATAAACTGGAAATGAGGCCAGTTCTGGATTAAGAGAAAGAGAGTCACACATATTTAGTTTGCGGGCTTAAGGAACTAGAAAAATGGAGTTATTCTTTACTGGGCTGGAGTAGCATCAGGACCAGGTTTGGGGAGAAAAACAAGACCTTGGTTTGGGCATGTAAATGTTGAGATGCTTCTAATGGCGCTGTCAGAATAGGTTGTAGGATATATGAGTGTAGAGTTTTTGGAGAGGTTTGGGCCAGAGATACAGATTTGAGAGTTGTCAACATATGGGTGGTATTTAAAGTCATGAGACTGAAAAGTATATGTAGATGGAAAAAAAAAAAAAACAGGAAGTCCAAGGGCCAAGTCCTGGGCACTTCAACATTTGAAGTAAAAGAAATGACTGGATAGAAGATATAAGAAGAAAGGAATTAGAGATGAGTAACATTGAGTTAAAAGCAACTGTAAGGCATTATTATTGAAAGAAAAAGTAAAAAAAGTATAAGAGGCCTGGATCAAGAGAAAATGATAAATTTAGTCTTTGAAAAATAGTTCTGAGATAATCAATCAGAACCTATAATCAAGCATAGAGCCTTAAAAAGCAATTGGAAAATAGGGTTCTGACTCTTAGGAATGAGTTTATAACTAGAGATATAATTTGCGATTCCTTCCTGTAGGGGAGATAACTGGAATCATGAAGAGAGTCAAATTGCGAAAGACGTGAGAAAAAAGTCATGTAGCAAATGTGATTGGGAAAGCTGCATGGACCACACTCCCCTTTGTCCAGTGTATGGATGGATGAGTAGAAAAATGGGGGGAAAAAGAAGGCACCTAGTGTTCTTTTTTACTTTAATTGTTCTTTTTCACTTTAATTTTTATTCTTATTAAATGTGTGTGGTAATGAAAATGCTCAAAAATTAATTTTGGTGATGAACACACAACTATATAATGGTACTGTGAACAATTGACTGTATGCTTTGTATGACTGCATGGTAGGTGAATATATCTCAATAAAATTGAATTTTTAAAAAAAGTCATGTAGCAGACCAAATGTATCTGCTTAGATTAGCAGATCCTAAAATCTACATTTTAGGATACGAGAGGGAGAAGAGAAACTGTAAAGAATATGAAGAAAGGTGGAAGGGAACCAAGATAGTACCATGTCATAAATGAAACAGAGGCTATATACTGGCCAAGGCAAAGAAGATAAAGCTGGAGAAAAAGTCATGGTCACAGAATAGGTGATAAAACCAAGTCCGAAAGAAACTAAGTAGTCATGGCAGAACCAGGATTCAAACTTGGATCTCCTTATTTGCTTTTACAAAATATCATGTATAACAAACATAAACTAAGGCAACGTCATTCAGATAAATTAATTATAACATTACAAATATAAGGATAATCCTAGTTATTCTTATAAAATAAAATTTGCTAATTATTCTGGAATTTAGGTATTTAATGGTTAATAATAAATAAATATTGATAAATTAATATATAACAATAATTTCTTATTTTATGAACAGTGATAAGACAGTCAGACATTCTTCATTTTAGGTTACAGGATGTGCATCTGTCACTTACCTTGTCGACCAGTGAAACCAAACATTATTGGAGAGCAGGTAATCAAATATTAGATGTTTTTATTTTTAAATTTATCCCTTACCCTTTTTAATGAAGGTATAATTTTTTTTTTTGCTGTGAGATTAAAATGTGCATGTTCATTGTGGTTTACTTTAAAATTCTGTATCTGAGTCTTTTCAGGTTATCATAATGGTAAAAGTATGAAATGTATGAGTAAAATGAATTTTTGTATTGAACTTTTTATTTTACAGTGTTTAATTTTAATTTAATTTAATTGCTTTCTTGTATTCAAAATGAAAATTAGCCCATTTACTAATTTTGTAATGGAGAATTTAAATGGAAAGAAGTTTTTCCTTTTAAAATAAATTTTGATCATAGAATAAGAACCTTCAGTTTCTGTGATTTAGAAAATATCTTTGTATGTGTCAATTCACTCATTGTCCCCCTGCTCTTCCTTTTAAGTTTAATTTGGCAAATAACAGAATCAAAAAACATTCTGAAAACTTAACTTTTTAAAAAAATACGTGTTCTTTTTTTGATAGATTTGGTCTATGGTGCATATAAAGTATAAAATATTTTAAGTGATATAATCTTGAATGTATATTACTTTAATAAGTCCTCATTATTAATTTTTCTTTTGGGTCACTAAAAATAGTAAAGTGCTAGAAGGAAAAAGCAAATCCTTAAGCAACAGTCAGGATACTACCTGGTACATCAGCAATATGTAAGATCTTTTGAATATGATAACTACAGTACCATAAGGAACCCTGTGCAGTGCACTTGACTATACTCTCTATAAGATCCCAAGTAACTATAAGGTAGAAGCACCAAGAGTAAAGGGTATCAAAAAAAGAGAATTACTCTTTTGAGGAGTCAAAGAGCCATTGGAGTAATCTTTTTGTTCTCAGATAAATGAGAAATTATGAAATGAGAATTGTTTTCTTGAAAAATATACATTTTCTTACATCTCTAACATTCAGTGGTATGCTGGAACTGGCTTGAATTTTCAAAAATCTCTGGAGCTGATTGTTAAAACATAGGCATCATTAAAAATTAAGTGACAGGGGAGGCGGGGCAAGATGGCAGACTGGTGAGCTGTATGTTTTAGTTACTCCTCCAGGAAAATAGGTAGAAAGCCAGGAACTGCGTGGACTGGACACCACAGAGCAATCTGTCTTTGGGCATACTTCATGCAACACTCATGAAAATGTCGAACTGCTGAGATCAGAGAAATCTTTAAGTTTTTGCAGCCAGGGGACCCGCGCCCCTCCCTGCCAGGCTCAGTCCAGTGGGAGAAGGGGCTGTCAGCTCCGGGAAGGAGAAGGGAGAACTGCAGTGGCAGCCCTTATCGGAAACTCATTCTACTGATCCAAACTTCAACCATAGATAGACTGAGACCAGACACCAGAGAATCTGAGAGCAGCCAGCCCAGCAGAGAGGAGACAGGCATAGAAAAAAAAAAACAACACGAAAAACTCCAAAATAAAAGCAGAGGATTTTTGGAGTTCTGGTGAACACAGAAAGGGGAAGGGCGGAGCTCAGGCCTTGAGGCGCATATGCAAATCCCGAAGAAAAGCTGATCTCTCTGCCCTGTGGACCTTTCCTTAATGGCCCTGGTTGCTTTGTCTATTAGCATTTCAATAACCCATTAGATCTCTGAGGAGGGTCCTTTTTTTTTTTTTTTTTTTTTTAATCCTTTTTTCTTTTTCTAAAACAATTACTCTAAGAAGCCCAATACAGAAAGCTTCAAAGACTTTCAATTTGGACACGTCAAGTCAAGAGCAGAACTAAGAGAGCTCTGAGACAAAAGGCAATAATCCAGTGGCTGAGAAAATTCACTAAACACCACAACTTCCCAAGAAAAGGGGGGTGTCTGCTCACAGCCACCATCCTGGTGGACAGGAAACACTCCTGCCCATCGCCAGCCCCATAGCCCAGAGCTGCCCCAGACAACCCAGTGTGACGGAAGTGCTTCAAATAACAGGCACACACCACAAAACTGGGCGTGGACATTAGCCTTCCCTGCAACCTCAGCTGATTGTCCCAGAGTTGGGAAGGTGGAGCAGTGTGAATTAACAAAGCCCCACTCAGCCATCATTTGAGCAGACTGGGAGCCTCCCTACACAGCCCAGCAGCCCAGAACTGCCCTGGGGGGATGGCACTCACCTGTGACATAGCACAGTCATCCCTCAACAGAGGACCCGGGGTGCACAGCCTGGAAGAGGGGCCCACTTGCAAGTCTCAGGAGCCATACGCCAATACCAAGGACTTGTGGGTCAGTGGCAGAGACAAACTGTGGCAGGACTGAATTGAAGGATTAGACTATTGCAGCAGCTTTAAAACTCTAGGATCACCAGGGAGATTTGATTGTTAGGGCCACCCCCCCTCCCCGACTGCCCAGAAACACGCCCCACATACAGGGCAGGCAACACCAACTACACACGCAAGCTTGGTACACCAATTGGGCCCCACAAGACTCACTCCCCCACTCACCAAAAAGGCTAAGCAGGGGAGAACTGGCTTGTGGAGAACAGGTGGCTCGTGGACGCCACCTGCTGGTTAGTTAGAGAAAGTGTACTCCACGAAGCTGTAGATCTGATAAATTACAGATAAGGACTTCAATAGGTCTACAAACCCTAAAAGAACCCTATCAAGTTCAGCAAATGCCACGAGGCCAAAAACAACAGAAAATTATAAAGCATATGAAAAAACCAGACGATATGGATAACCCAAGCCCAAGCACCCAAATCAAAAAACCAGAAGAGACACAGCACCTAGAGCAGCTACTCAAAGAACTAAAGATGAACAATGAGACCATAGTACTGGATATAAAGGAAATCAAGAAGACTCTAGAAGAGCATAAAGAAGACATTGCAAGACTAAATAAAAAAATGGATGATCTTATGGAAATTAAAGAAACTGTTGACCAAATTAAAAAGATTCTGGACACTCATAGTACAAGACTAGAGGAAGTTGAACAACGAATCAGTGACCTGGAAGATGACAGAATGGAAAATGAAAGCATAAAAGAATGGGGAAAAAAATTGAAAAAATCGAAATGGACCTCAGGGATATGATAGATAATATGAAACGTCCAAATATAAGACTCATTGGTGTCCCAGAAGGGGAAGAAAAGGGTAAAGGTCTAGGAATAGTATTCAAAGAAATCGTTGGGGAAAACTTCCCAAATCTTCTAAACAACATAAATACACAAATCATAAATGCTCAGCGAACTCCAAATAGAATAAATCCAAATAAACCCACTCCGAGACATATACTGATCACACTGTCAAACACAGAAGAGAAGGAGCAAGTTCTGAAAGCAGCAAGAGAAAAGCAATTCACCACATACAAAGGAAACAGCATAAGACTAAGTAGTGACTACTCAGCAGCCACCATGGAGGCAAGAAGGCAGTGGCACGATATATTTAAAATTCTGAGTGAGAAAAATTTCCAGCCAAGAATACTTTATCCAGCAAAGCTCTCCTTCAAATTTGAGGGAGAGCTTAAATTTTTCACAGACAAAGAAATGCTGAGAGAATTTGCTAACAAGAGACCTGCCCTACTGGAGATACTAAAGGGAGCCCTACAGACAGAGAAACAAAGACAGGACAGAGAGACTTGGAGAAAGGTTCAGTACTAAAGAGATTCGGTATGGGTACAATAAAGGATATTAATAGAGAGAGGGAAAAATATAACAAACATAAACCAAAGGATAAGATGGCCGATTCAAGAAATGCCTTCACGGTTATAACGTTGAATGTAAATGGATTAAACTCCCCAATTAAAAGATATAGATTCGCAGAATGGATCAAAAAAAATGAACCATCAATATGTTGCATACAAGAGACTCATCTTAGACATAGGGACACAAAGAAACTGAAAGGGAAAGGATGGAAAAAAATATTTCATGCAAGCTACAGCCAAAAGAAAGCAGGTGTAGCCATATTAATCTCAGATAAAATAGACTTCAAATGCAGGCATGTTTTGAGAGACAAAGAAGGCCACTACATACTAATAAAAGGGGCAATTCAGCAAGAAGAAATAACAATCGTAAATGTCTATGTACCCAATCAAGGTGCCACAAAATACATGACAGAAACACTGGCAAAACTAAAGGAAGCAATTGATGTTTCCACAATAATTGTGGGAGACTTCAACACATCACTCTCTCCTATAGATAGATCAACCAGACAGAAGACCAATAAGGAAATTGAAAACCTAAACAATCTGATAAATGAATTAGATTTAACAGACATATACAGGACATTACATCCCAAATCACCAGGATACACATACTTTTCTAGTGCTCACGGAACTTTCTCCAGAATAGATCATATGCTGGGACATAAAACAAGCCTCAATAAATTTAAAAAGATTGAAATTATTCAAAGCACATTCTCTGACCACAATGGAATACAATTAGAAGTCAATAACCATCAGAGACTTAGAAAATTCACAAATACCTGGAGGTTAAACAACACACTCCTAAACAATCAGTGGGTTAAAGAAGAAATAGCAAGAGAAATTGCTAAATATATAGAGACGAATGAAAATGAGAACACAACATACCAAAATCTATGGGATGCAGCAAAAGCAGTGCTAAGGGGGAAATTTATAGCACTAAACGCATATATTAAAAAGGAAGAAAGAGCCAAAATCAAAGAACTAATGGATCAACTGAAGAAGCTAGAAAATGAACAGCAAACCAATCCTAAACCAAGTACAAGAAAAGAAATAACAAGGATTAAAGCAGAAATAAATGACATAGAGAACAAAAAAACAATAGAGAGGATAAATATCACCAAAAGTTGGTTCTTTGAGAAGATCAACAAGATTGACAAGCCCCTAGCTAGACTGACAAAATCAAAAAGAGAGAAGACCCATATAAACAAAATAATGAATGAAAAAGGTGACATAACTGCAGATCCTGAAGAAATTAAAATTATAAGAGGATATTATGAACAACTGTATGGCAACAAACTGGACAATGTAGAAGAAATGGACAATTTCCTGGAAACATATGAACAACCTAGACTGACCAGAGAAGAAATAGAAGACCTCAACCAATCCATCACAAGCAAAGAGATCCAATCAGTCATCAAAAATTTTCCCACAAATAAATGCCCAGGGTCAGATGGCTTCACAGGGGAATTCTACCAAACTTTCCAGAAAGAACTGACACCAATCTTACTCAAACTCTTTCAAAACATTGAAGAAAACGGAACACTACCTAACTCATTTTATGAAGCTAACATCAATCTAATACCAAAACCAGGCAAAGATGCTACAAAAAAGGAAAACTACCGGCCAATCTCCGTAATGAATATACATGCAAAAATCCTCAACAAAATACTTGCAAATCGAATCCAAAGACACATTAAAAAAATCATACACCGGAGGCGGGGCAAGATGGCAGACTGGTGAGCTGTATGTTTTAGTTACTCCTCCAGGAAAGTAGGTAAAAAGCCAGGAACTGCGTGGACTGGACACCACAGAGCAATCTGTCTTTGGGCATACTTCATACAACACTCATGAAAACGTGGAACTGCTGAGATCAGCGAAATCTGTAAGTTTTTGCGGCCAGGGGACCCGCGCCCCTCCCTGCCAGGCTCAGTCCCGGGGGAGGAGGGGCTGTCACCTCCGGGAAGGAGAAGGGAGAATTGCAGTGGCTGCTCTTATCGGAAACTCATTCTACTGATTCAAACTCCAACCATAGATAGACTGAGACCAGACACCAGAGACTCTGAGAGCAGCCAGCCCAGCAGAGAGGATACAGGCATAGAAAAAAAAAAAACAACACGAAAAACTCCAAAATAAAAGCAGAGGATTTTTGGAGTTCTGGTGAACACAGAAAGGGGAAGGGCGGAGATCAGGCCTTGAGGCGCATATGCAAATCCCGAAGCAAAGCTGATCTCTCTGCCCTGTGCACCTTTCCTTAATGGCCCTGGGTGCTTTGTCTATTAGCATTTCAATAACCCATTAGATCTCTGAGGAGGGCCGTTTTTTTTTTTTTTTTTTTTTTTAAATCCTTTTTGCTTTTTCTAAAACAATTACTCTAAGAAGCTCAATACAGAAAGCTTCAAACAATTGAAATTTGGGCACGTCAAGTCAAGAGCAGAACTAAGAGAGCTCTGAGACAAAAGGCAATAATCCAGTGGCTGAGAAAATTCACTAAACAACACAACTTCCCAAGAAAAGGGGGGTGTCCGCTCACAGCCACCATCCTGGTGGACAGGAAACACTCCTGCCCATCGCCAGCCCCATAGCCCAGAGCTGCCCCAGACAACCCAGTGTGACGGAAGTGCTTCAAATAACAGGCACATACCACAAAACTGGGCGTGGACATTAGCCTTCCCTGCAACCTCAGCTGAATGTCCCAGAGCTGGGAAGGGGGAGCAGTGTGAATTAACAGAGCCCCATTCAGCCATCATTTGAGCAGACTGGGAGCCTCCCAACACAGCCCAGCAGCCCAGAACTGCCCTGGGGGGACGGCACTCACCTGTGACATAGCACAGTCATCCCTCAACAGAGGACCCGGGGTGCACAGCCTGGAAGAGGGGCCCACTTGCAAGTCTCAGGAGCCATACGCCAATACCAAAGACTTGTGGGTCAGTGGCAGAGACAAACTGTGGCAGGACTGAACTGAAGGATTAGACTATTGCAGCAGCTTTAAAACTCTAGGATCATCAGGGAGATTTGATTGTTAGGGCCACCCCCCCTCCCCGACTGCCCAGAAACACGCCCCACATACAGGGCAGGCAACACCAACTACACACGCAAGCTTGGTACACCAATTGGGCCCCACAAGACTCACTCCCCCACTCACCAAAAAGGCTAAGCAGGGGAGATCTGGCTTGTGGAGAACAGGTGGCTCGTGGACGCCACCTGCTGGTTAGTTAGAGAAAGTGTACTCCACGAAGCTGTAGATCTGATAAATTAGAGATAAGGACTTCAACTGGTCTACAAACCCTAAAAGAACCCTATCAAGTTCAGCAAATGCCACGAGGCCAAAAACAACAGAAAATTATAAAGCATATGAAAAAACCAGACGATATGGATAACCCAAGCCCAAGCACCCAAATCAAAAGACCAGAAGAGACACAGCACCTAGAGCAGCTACTCAAAGAACTAAAGATGAACAATGAGACCATAGTACGGGATATGAAGGAAATCAAGAAGACCCTAGAAGAGCATAAAGAAGACATTGCAAGACTAAATAAAAAAATGGATGATCTTATGGAAAGTAAAGAAACTGTTGACCAAATTAAAAAGATTCTGGACACTCATAGTACAAGACTAGAGGAAGTTGAACAACGAATCAGTGACCTGGAAGATGACAGAATGGAAAATGAAAGCATAAAAGAAAGAATGGGGAAAAAAATTGAAAAACTCGAAATGGACCTCAGAGATATGATAGATAATATGAAACGTCCGAATATAAGACTCATTGGTGTCCCAGAAGGGGAAGAAAAGGGTAAAGGTCTAGAAAGAGTATTCAAAGAAATTGTTGGGGAAAACTTCCCAAATCTTCTAAACAACATAAATACACAAATCATAAATGCTCAGCGAACTCCAAATAGAATAAATCCAAAAAAACCCACTCTGAGACATATACTGATCACACTGTCAAACATAGAAGAGAAGGAGCAAGTTCTGAAAGCAGCAAGAGAAAAGCAATTCACCACATACAAAGGAAACAGCATAAGACTAAGTAGTGACTACTCAGCAGCCACCATGGAGGCAAGAAGGCAGTGGCACGATATATTTAAAATTCTGAGTGAGAGGAATTTCCAGCCAAGAATACTTTATCCAGCAAAGCACTCCTTCAAATTTGAGGGAGAGCTTAAATTTTTCACGGACAAAGAAATGCTGAGAGAATTTGCTAACAAGAGACCTGCCCTACTGGAGATACTAAAGGGAGCCCTACAGACAGAGAAACAAAGACAGGACAGAGAGACCTGGAGAAAGGTTCAGTACTAAAGAGATTCGGTATGGGTACAATAAAGGATATTAATAGAGAGAGGGAAAAATATGGCAAACATAATCCAAAGGATAAGATGGCCGATTCAAGAAATGCCTTCACGGTTTTAACGTTGAATGTAAATGGATTAAACTCCCCAATTAAAAGATATAGATTCGCAGAATGGATCAGAAAAAATGAACCATCGATATGTTGCATACAAGAGACTCATCTTAGACCCAGGGACACAAAGAAACTGAAAGTGAAAGGATGGAAAAAAATATTTCATGCAAGCTACAGCCCAAAGAAAGCAGGTGTAGCAATATTAATCTCAGATAAAATAGACTTCAAATGCAGGCATGTTTTGAGAGACAAAGAAGGCCACTACATACTAATAAAAGGGGCAATTCAGCAAGAAGAAATAACAATCGTAAATGTCTATGCACCCAATCAAGGTGCCACAAAATACATGAGAGAAACACTGGCAAAACTAAAGGAAGCAATTGATGTTTCCACAATAATAGTGGGAGACTTCAACACATCACTCTCTCCTATAGATAGATCAACCAGACAGAAGACCAATAAGGAAATTGAAAACCTAAACAATCTGATAAATGAATTAGATTTAACAGACATCTACAGGACATTACATCCCAAATCACCAGGATACACATACTTTTCTAGTGCTCACGGAACTTTCTCCAGAATAGATCATATGCTGGGACATAAAACAAGCCTCAATAAATTTAAAAAGATTGAAATTATTCAAAGCACATTCTCTGACCACAATGGAATACAATTAGAAGTCAATAACCATCAGAGACTTAGAAAATTCACAAATACCTGGAGGTTAAACAACACACTCCTAAACAATCAGTGGGTTAAAGAAGAAATAGCAAGAGAAATTGCTAAATATATAGAGACGAATGAAAATGAGAACACAACATACCAAAACCTATGGGATGCAGCAAAAGCAGTGCTAAGGGGGAAATTTATAGCACTAAACGCATATATTAAAAAGGAAGAAAGAGCCAAAATCAAAGAACTAATGGATCAACTGAAGAAGCTAGAAAATGAACAGCAAACCAATCCTAAACCAAGTACAAGAAAAGAAATAACAAGGATTAAAGCAGAAATAAATGACATAGAGAACAAAAAAACAATAGAAAGGATAAATATCACCAAAAGTTGGTTCTTTGAGAAGATCAACAAGATTGACAAGCCCCTAGCTAGACTGACAAAATCAAAAAGAGAGAAGACCCATATAAACAAAATAATGAATGAAAAAGGTGACATAACTGCAGATCCTGAAGAAATTAAAAAAATTATAAGAGGATATTATGAACAACTGTATGGCAACAAACTGGATAATGTAGAAGAAATGGACAATTTCCTGGAAACATATGAACAACCTAGACTGACCAGAGAAGAAATAGAAGACCTCAACCAACCCATCACAAGCAAAGAGATCCAATCAGTCATCAAAAATCTTCCCACAAATAAATGCCCAGGGCCAGATGGCTTCACAGGGGAATTCTACCAAACTTTCCAGAAAGAACTGACACCAATCTTACTCAAACTCTTTCAAAACATTGAAAAAAATGGAACACTACCTAACTCGTTTGATGAAGCTAACATCAATCTAATACCAAAACCAGGCAAAGATGCTACAAAAAAGGAAAACTACCGGCCAATCTCCCTAATGAATATAGATGCAAAAATCCTCAACAAAATACTTGCAAATCGAATCCAAAGACACATTAAAAAAATCATACACCATGACCAAGTGGGGTTCATTCCAGGCATGCAAGGATGGTTCAACATAAGAAAAACAATCAATGTATTACAACACATTAAAAACTCGAAAGGGAAAAATCAATTGATCATCTCAATAGATGCTGAAAAAGCATTTGACAAAATCCAACATCCCTTTTTGATAAAAACACTTCAAAAGGTAGGAATTGAAGGAAACTTCCTCAACATGATAAAGAGCATATATGAAAAACCCACAGCCAGCATAGTACTCAATGGTGAGAGACTGAAAGCCTTCCCTCTAAGATCAGGAACAAGACAAGGATGCCCGCTGTCACCACTGTTATTCAACATTGTGCTGGAAGTGCTAGCCAGGGCAATCCGGCAAGACAAAGAAATAAAAGGCATCCAAATTGGAAAAGAAGAAGTAAAACTGTCATTGTTTGCAGATGATATGATCTTATATCTAGAAAACACTGAGAAATCAACGATACACCTACTAGAGCTAATAAACAAATTTAGCAAAGTAGCGGGATACAAGATTAATGCACATAAGTCAGTAATGTTTCTATATGCTAGAAATGAACAAACTGAAGAGACACTCAAGAAAAAGATACCATTTTCAATAGCAACTAAAAAAATCAAGTACCTAGGAATAAACTTAACCAAAGATGTAAAAGACCTATACAAAGAAAACTACGTAACTCTACTAAAAGAAATAGAAGGGGACCTTAAAAGATGGAAAAATATTCCATGTTCATGGATAGGAAGGCTAAATGTCATTAAGATGTCAATTCTACCCAAACTCATCTACAGATTCAATGCAATCCCAATCAAAATTCCAACAACCTACTTTGAAGACTTGGAAAAGCTAGTTATCAAATTTATTTGGAAAGGGAAGATGCTTCAAATTGCTAAAGACACTCTAATAAAGAAAAACGAAGTGGGAGGACTTACACTCCCTGACTTTGAAGCTTATTATAAAGCCACAGTTGCCAAAACAGCATGGTACTGGCACCAAGATAGACATATAGATCAATGGAATCGAATTGAGAATTCAGAGATAGACCCTCAGATCTATGGCCGACTGATCTTTGATAAGGCCCCCAAAGTCACTGAACTGAGCCATAATGGTCTTTTCAACAAATGGGGCTGGGAGAGTTGGCTATCCATATCCAAAAGAATGAAAGAGGACCCCTACCTCACCCCCTACACAAAAATTAACTCAAAATGGACCAACGATCTCGATATAAAAGAAAGTACCATAAAACTCCTAGAAGATAATGTAGGAAAACATCTTGAAGACCTTGTATTAGGCGGCCACTTCCTAGACTTTACACCCAAAGCACAAGCAGCAAAAGAGAAAACAGATAAATGGGAACTCCTCAAGCTTAGAAGTTTCTGCACCTCAAAGGAATTTCTCAGAAAGGTAAAGAGGCAGCCAACTCAATGGGAAAAAATTTTTGGAAACCATGTATCTGACAAAAGACTGATATCTTGCATATACAAAGAAATCCTACGATTCAATGACAATAGTACAGACAGCCCAATTATAAAATGGGCAAAAGATATGAAAAGACAGTTCTCTGAAGAGGAAATACAAATGGCCAAGAAACACATGAAAAAATGTTCAGCTTCACTAGCTATTAGAGAGATGCAAATTAAAACCACAATGAGATACCATCTAACACCGATTAGAATGGCTGCCATTAAACAAACAGGAAACTACAGATGCTGGAGGGGATGTGGAGAAATTGGAACTCTTATTCATTGTTGGTGGGACTGTATAATGGTTCAGCCACTCTGGAAGTCAGTCTGGCAGTTCCTTAGAAAACTAGATATAGAGCTACCATTCGATCCAGCGATTGCACTTCTCGGTATATACCCGGAAGATCGGAAAGCAGTGACACGAACAGATATCTGCCCGCCAATGTTCACAGCAGCATTATTCACAATTGCCAAGAGATGGAAACAACCCAAATGTCCTTCAACAGATGAGTGGATAAATAAAATGTGGTATATACACACGATGGAATACTACGCGGCAGTAAGAAGGAACGATCTGGTGAAACATATGACAACATGGATGAACCTTGAAGACATAATGCTGAGCGAAATAAGCCAGGCACAAAAAGAGAAATATTATATGCTACCACTAATGTGAACTTTGAAAAATGTAAAACAAATGGTTTATAATGTAGAATGTAGGGGAACTAGCAGTAGAGAGCAATTAAGGAAGGGGGAACAATAATCCAAGAAGAACAGATAAGCTATTTAATGTTCTGGGGATGCCCAGAAATGACTATGGTCTGTTAAATTCTGATGGATATAGTAGGAACAAGTTCACAGAAATGTTGCTATATTAAGTAACTTTCTTGGGGTAAAGTAGGAACATGTTGGAAGTTAAGCAGTTATCTTAGGTTAGTTGTCTTTTTCTTACTCCCTTTTTATGGTCTCTTTGAAATGTTCTTTTATTGTATGTTTGTTTTCTTTTTAACTTTTTTTTTCATACAGTTGATTTAAAAAAGAAGAGAAAGTTAAAAAAAAAAAAAAAGAAAGAAAGAAAAACAAGGAAAAAAAAAAAAGATGTAGTGCCCCCTTGAGGAGCCTGTGGAGAGTGCAGGGGTATTCGCCTAACCCACCTCCATGGCTGCTAACATGACCACAGACATAGGGGACTGGTGGTTTGATGGGTTGAGCCCTCTACCATAAGTTTTACCCTTGGGGGGACGGTTGCTGCAAAGGAGAGGCTAGGCCTCCCTATATTTGTGCCTAAGAGTCTCCTCCTGAATGCCTCTTTGTTGCTCAGATGTGGCCCTCTCTCTCTGGCTAAGCCAACTTGAAAGGTGGGATCGCTGCCCTCCCCCCTACGTGGGATCGGACATCCAGGGGAGTGAATCTCCCTGGCAACGTAGAGTATGACTCCCGGGGAGGAATGTAGACCCAGCATCGTGGGACGGAGAACATCTTCTTGACCAAAAGAGGGATGTGAAGGGAAATGAAATAAGCTTCAGTGGCAGAGAGATTCCAAAACGAGCCGAGAGGTCACTCTGGAGGGCACTCTTACGCACACTTTAGACAACCCTTTTTAGGTTCTAAAGAATTGGGGTAGCTGGTGGTGGATACCTGAAACTATCAAACTACAACCCAGAACCCATGAATCTCGAAGACAGTTGTATAAAAATGTAGCTTATGAGGGGTGACACTGGGATTGGGAAAGCCATAAGGACCACACTCCACTTTGTCTAGTTTATGGATGGATGAGTAGAAAAATAGGGGAAGGAAACAAACAGACAAAGGTACCCAGTGTTCTTTTTTACTTCAATTGCTCTTTTTCACTCTAATTATTATTCTTGTTATTTTTGTGTGTGTGCTAATGAAGGTGTCAGGGATTGATTTAGGTGATGAATGTACAACTATGTAATGGTACTGTAAACAATCGAAAGTACGATTTGTTTTGTATGACTGCGTGGTATGTGAATATATCTCAATAAAATGATGATAAAAAAATTAAGTGATAAAAACTTGAAGTTAAATAAATTAAAAGAGATGATAAATATTTAAAATTCACCACTTCCTCATTTTTTACTACATTTTACTATTATCTTTGCTCTTACAGTTACATCTATCTGTATGGTGGGACGATCTATAATTGTGTGATACTGCTCATCTCTTCCAGGATTCATATTCAGTAATGTCACATTGGTAGATTGAAATCTTTCAAAATTGTAATTTGAAATCAGCCATGTCCAGAATGTTCATACCACAGGAATCTGAAATGCTACACATTAGGGGCTTATTTTTCTAGAGAGCTAGTTGATAACATTTATCAACACTCCACTGCTAATATTACACTATTTTTAAGTGTAACTTGTAAAAATATGGCATAATTGTTTGCTGATTAGAATGAATAGCAAAATAAACTTGTAGCCTATTGTAAAGTAAGATTAAAAAGCATATGTATATATGGGTCAGGAAGTAAAGATCCTTTTAAAATCACATGACAAAATTAATACTTCCTTCTATACCATTAAACTCAAGACACACTAACAAACTTGTAACCTTAAGTAAACTTCCATATATTGTCTTGGTAACATACTTATTAAATTAATTTCTGTTTAATAGATATCCAGTAAAATGGGCGCCCATTATCATTGTATTATTTGTTCAGCAACCATCACCCGAAGAACCGATATGCTAGGACATGTTAGGCGCCATGTGAATAAAGGAGAGACTAAATCCAGGTATATTGCTGGTAAGTTTAACAATCTCTTTACCATGTTAATAAGTATATCCTTAAAATGGTCAGATTATTCTTTACAAACATTAGGCAGATAAACTATAATAGCCTAACCAAATCATTTAGTTGACTATTAATCCATTGTTTCAGATTTTGTTTTCCTTCTGAGGCTTAAAACAACATTAATGTTCAGATGTTTTCAACATAACAAGTAATAAGTGGAGTAGAAAAAAGTAAGTGGCGTTCAAGTAAATATAGATATCTTAATGAAAGATTATAGGATTGTATTCCTAATGATGACTCCTGCACCAATAACTGTGTTATACTTACTGTTGAAAAACACTGGGAAAAGGAGGTAAAGTGAAATAAAGTCTATTCATTACCTGAGTGATTTTGAATCATCAGTAGCTTGTTATTACTTAGGCAGTCCTTCTCAAGAATTAATAATTAAGCTGTAATGCCCTAAAGTATCCATTGTATGTAATGAATTAACTTCTGTTTTAAGAATTTTAAAAAAATTGCTAAATTGATTTTCTGTGGAGCTTAATTTACTCACAAAACATGATTAACAAAGGCTGACCTTGTGAGATAGGGGATGTGCATCTTCATTAGGTATGGAAGGATATATATATAGTACAACACTAGGAAAGGTATTTGGGATTGAAGAAAGAGAAATATAGTTAGTTATTGTTAATGTTCTGGTTGTAATATTATCAAGAAATCCATTCATAAAGGATCTGTCTTTTCCCACACACATTATGTATGTCTCATTTCTAAATATTTAAAATATACACATACATCAGTTTATTTCATTTGGGTTTACAATTAAATGATTCTGATGTATGTTAAATATAGAATTTTTTTCTTTTATTACTATATAGATGTTTGAATGTAATTTGTGATTTAAAATCACAATTATGAAAAAGTGTTCAAATGTCCAGCATGCTCAGAAAATGATACTTAGTTAGCCTTGCTGACTAGTGGAATGTAACCATGCAGAGATACTAATTTTTAATGATTATATCACAATAAGATATATTTAAGTCAAACTTGTACTAACAAAATATATTGTTTGATGAGTCATAAAGATATTTTAGGATATTGTGCTTAGATTATTCTTAATTAAATATAATATGGATGTGTTGATATGCTAGGCAATCAAGATTTTAAGTTAATAACCTTTAATTCTGGAGACAGTGCTGACTAAATCAAGTTTTTAAAAAATCTAGCCAACTGATTACATTAACACAAAATATTATAAAAGAAAAAGAAAATTATTTTTCAAAATGTATGTTTTAAATGTTTGGAATTATTTTGTGTTTCCCTGAATCTCTCTCTCTCTCTCTTTTCCATCTTAGCTTCTGCTGCTAAACCACATAATGAAGTTTTGAAAGAGACAGACACAGATATACAAGTTTGTCCTAACTATTCCATACCTCAGAAAACAGATTCCTATTTTAATCCCAAGATGAAACTAAATCGGTAAGATAAATTGAAAAAAAGGGCTATGGGATCTTTCACATCATTACAAATGTACCTTCTCTTAACCTTTATGTTCTAATTGAAATGTATAACAAAGCACAGAATAAATATCATCTATTTTAAAACTCTATTTTGAAAATTGTCTATTTTTATCAAATTTTTTCCTCAGAGAGTAAAATTGGCCTAACTTTATATAATTAATGAATAGGCTGGTGTTTTTGTGGGCCAATTTTATTTCTAAAATCATTATTCACAGTGAGTGCTAGTTAATAGAACCCAATTAAACTGATAGTTTACTTCCACAGATTTTTGGTTATACTACTAAGTTGGGAATATGTTATTAGATCTCTTTCAAAATCGTCTGTAAAAGTAACTAAGAACCTCAATTTTGACTATTCTTAAATAAAATTGTCTACACTTTTGAAGCCATGAGCATAGTAAAATTATTTCAGATTATCATACTTTCTTCTAGGCAGCTAATATTCTGTACATTGGCTGCTTTGGCTAAAGAACGGAAACCTTTGGAATGTCTAGATGCTTTTGGAGCCACTGGTAAGTACGTTTTTTTAGAACCTCATTTTATCAGGTCTGTACAGTATCTTTTTTTAGAAAATTTACATGGATATCATATCTAAGAGAATATTTTTAATAAAAAAAGGTAAAGTCCAAGGTGAAAATTTTAATTTTTATTGTGGAAAATTTCAAATAGATAACAAAAATAATGAGTATAATAAATTAATTTCTGTGTACCCATCACTCACCTTCAAAAATTATCAACTCATGCTTAGTCTTGTTTCATCTCCACCCCTATGTACTTTCCCTCATTTCCTCATCCCTATTATTATTTTAAAATAAATCCTAGATATCATATCATTTCATCTGTAATTATTTCAGTTGGATCTCTAAAAGTTAGGATTTTTAAAAAAATAAAACGATGATACTATTATCATACCTAAAAAGAATTCAGGATAATTCTTTAATATTAGCAAATGTTCATATACTCCCAATTATAAGTTTTTAATAGTTCGAGTTAAAATCTAGATAAAGTCTGTATATTTCAAAAGTTTGATGTATTTCTTGAGTCTCTTTTTAATCTATGTTCCTTTCCATCTTTTTTTTTTCTTTTTTGACCATTATTTGTTGACTTACCAGGTTATTTGTCATCTGTTTGTCATGGTCTAGATGTTTGTTGATTGTATCCCTTGGTTCATTTAATATGTTCCTCTACTCCTATATTTTCTATAAATTCGTGTTTGGATCTTCAGGTTTGATCAATTCAGATATGATTTTCTTAGGCAAGAATGGTTTATAGGTGGTTGTTTACTTCAATCATGAAGCACCTGGTATCTGGTTGTCTCTTTTCTTTGTACTGTGATTATCGTTGCCTAGCCATTAGGTACTGGGGTCAGATGAAATGTTAAAGATTGAAAACATTTTTCCCGAGAGGATTTAAGAGTAAAGAAAGGATAATGGAAAGAGTAGAAAAATTCTAAAATGCTAATTGTACCCAGTCCGTGTCTTTCTTCTTAAAGGTTATAGGAGTGTAATTTTGGGAAGCTTGTACCTAGAAAGTGAGAGCATGAGTCAGCTCTCCCTCCTAAGCTCCTCTCCTCAGGAAAAGTAGTGGTTAAAAGCATGGACTATTGACCTACCTCACATGCTAGCTGTGTGACTGTTTTAGTTTCCTCGTTACTAAGACAAATACCGCTCAATTGGTTGGCTTAATAATGGGAATTTATTGGCTCACTGTTTTGAGTCTAGAAGAGGTCCAAATTAAGGAGTCACCAAGGTGATGCTTTCTTCTCAAAGACTGGCATTTTGGGGCACAGCTGATGATCCTTGGTCCTTGGCTCCTCTGTCATGTGGCAATGCACATGGCAGCCTCTCCTGGTCTCTCCCTTCTCTTCCAGGTTACATTGTCTTTCAGCTTTTGTCTGCTCCCTCAATGGCTTTTTTCTCTCTCTGTGACCTTTCCTATAAAGCCTTCAGTAATAGATTAAGACCCATTCTAGGCTACACCTTATCTGAAGTAACTTCATCAAAAGGTCCTATTGGTTCACACCTACAGGAATGGATTAAGTTTGGGAACTGGTTTTTCAGAGGTACATAGCTCTAAACAACCATAGTAACCAGAGGAAATTACACTCAGTTTCTTCATCTATAATAAAGGGAGGAATACTTAATCCTCACTTAATGTGAAGATTAAGTAAATTAATCCATGGAAATTAGAATAGTACCTGGTATGTAATAAGTGCTATAAAAGTATTAGTATCATCATTATCATGTTGTTATTGCTACTTCTATCATCATCATCATCATCATCATCAGTTAGTAATGTCTCAGTGTAAATCTTGTAGAAATGATGAGCAATGTTTCTAAGCCGATCATATCCTCTAAGCCACTTGGATATGAAATGTAAGTGAATTTTTACTTAACATTTTCCCTCCCCTGTCCCCACATCTACTCATCCACCAGGTCTAGTCTAAGTTTTCTTTTGTAATATGACTCACGCTCTTTTTCCATTCCATATCCACCAATTTAATTATTTTATAGCAGGCCTATTGTAGTAGTTTCTAATTGGTACCCCTGCTTCCAATCATTTCTCTCTGCTTAACTCCTTGCATGCCACTGCCAAAGCAATGTTACTTCTGAAATGCTGCATTGATAACGTTACTTCTCATTCAAAAAAAGGGTCATGTATCATTACTTTATTGCCTAAAGAGTCCAAACTCCTCAGACTGCTATTTAATATCCTCTATAATCTGATCTCAACCTGTTTTTCCAGTGGTTTCCCTCATACAACCATTTTTCTCTATTTTTTCATTTGAAATCATTAAAGCTAATGTAGAGGGAAGATCTTTTTAGAGTTTTAGGTTTACAGAAAAATTGCTTAGAAAGTAAAGAGTTCCCTTATTACCCTGTCCTCCCAGTTTCCCCTATTAGCAACATCTTGCATTATTGTGGTACATTTGTTACAGTTGATGAAAGAATGTTGATACATTATCATTAATTAAAGTTCATAGTGTGTATTAGGGTTCACTCTTTGAGTTAAATCAATTTGACAGATGCATAGTATCATGTACCCACCATCCTGGTATCATACAAAATATTTTCAGTGCCCTAAAAAACCCCTTATGCTTTACCTTTTCATCCCTTCTCTCCCCCAAAATCCCTGACAACCACTGATCTTTTTATTATCTCTATAATGTTGCCTTTTCCAGGATGTCATATAGTTAGAATCATACATTATGTAGCCATTTCACTGGTGTTTTTTAATCAAAGAAGAGATGGAGACTCTTTTATGGGTACTATAAGCCACTTTTTCTTTATATCGTCTATTTCAGGTAGAATAATTCGAAATCTTTAAGCAATAATTTCTGAGCCTTTCTTAATTTCCTTGAAAAAGAAACTACATTGGAAGCCTGCAATACTTTCTTAATCAATCAGATAGGAAGGAGTCCAAGGAAGGATCCAGAGACCATTCATGCTTTTAAATCATATATCCCGCCAGGGTCTGAATGATTGGCACATTAAATGGTTCTGCTAAATAATCAGTAATTCTAAACATTAAAGGCAATTATATACCACCATATAGGCAAAAATGGTAGTATAATTTAAAAGCCAGATCTATATTTTTTAAAGATCATATCTAGTTCAATAAGCAAATTACACATCAGTGAAGCATCAAAATAAGGATGATGAATAAAAAGGCACACTCTAAAAGAAGAGTCCAAGAGTTAAAGAATAGAACAGTACATTTTGTTTTGTCTTACTTCTAAACAGAAATATTAAAATAATTTTTTCAGGTGAAGCTTTCTGTCAGTCAAAGTAGACAGTTACAATGGCCTCTTTTCTCCCCAGTCTAAAACAGTCTTTTCCTTTCACTAGTTTCTGAGAAGGTTATTAGTCTTCTGCTGTGTAGGGGCGATATATCAGGGCTACAACCAGTGCTGAGATGGCTGGGATCATCCAATTGGTCAACCAACGGGAATTAGAATCAATGGTAGTAATTAAAATTCCCAAAGGTTTGGTTATCTTTGATTTGTCACCTGCATGAAGCTTCTCAATGAAATGTGTTTTGGACAGTTGTCTAGCATCTGAAGAGTGCCCAAGATCCTCAAACTTTTCAGTAGCGTCACACTTCCAGTTTATTCCTTAAGACTTCTTCCCCAACAGGATGGCCCTCCAGAGACTTGGTTAGGTCCTGCATCTTGTGGTACAGGATGATCCAGGTGCTCTTGCTATGGTTGTGCTTCTGGATATCTTCCAGTATGTAGTACTTCATGTCCCTGTGCAACTGCTCTGCCGTCTCCACAAGAGCCATGAGCCTCAGGAGGCCATGCACACACACACCAGTCACTGGGTGCACAGAGCACATCTCATGGGCTCCACCTGGGACACTCCCTAAAAGTGGCATATGGACAGGGTTTGGGTGGCCCTTCAGCCTTTTCTTTTTAATGTGCCTTTGTAAACTTACTTTAGGTTCATAGCAGTCATTTTGCGTCTTTACCCATCCCTCAAATGAGGATTTCAGGACTTACCTCACAAGCTTATTGTAAGAATATGTAATGTCCATAACCCATGTATGGAGAAAATGGGCAATATTTCCAACATTTCAGGGATTTTCTAATCCAGCAGGTTTTGATATCTTGTGAGAACAGGCTTTCCTGGGTCTGAATTCTTCTTGATCATTTGCTAACATATACAAAGTTGTTTTTTGTATTTTACAATGATGCTGTTGTGTAGCATTTGAAAAGTGTTGGTGCATAAGGGTAAACTTCAGCAGGAGGAATTCCAACTTCCCATTCTCCCTTCAAGCACAGTAACTCCATCCTTACCCATATTGTATATCGGGTTTCTCTTTTAAGATTTTGAAAACAGGTGTTCCATTTTAAGAAAGAAAACAACCGACAAAGGAAACAACAATGTACTATTCTACAAAATAAAGTAATTTGTAAGTTCTTTATTTGAACAAGGATCATAAAAAAGGTTATATAAGAGATATTAATGAAAATGTTACATTTTTTGCTGTAACTTTTCTTGAGAGGCTTTGTAGTGAGAAAGAAAAGAATTATTTATGAAAATATTGAGATTTTAAAAATTTTTTTGATTATTTATAAAATTATATTCTTTATTATCACACTGTTTTTATTCTTCAGTTATTACAACTAAGAAACCCATTTTCCTCTCCATTTCTCCTAAGGGATAATGGGATTACAATGGGCAAAACATCTTGGAAATGCAGTAAAGGTTACAATTAATGACTTGAATGAAAACTCTGTGACACTGATTCAGGAAAACTGCCATTTAAACAAATTGAAAGTGGTGGTGGACAGTAAGGAAAAGGAGGAGAGTGATAATGTTCTTGAAGAAGGAGAAGAAAACCTTGGTAATGTTAAAGTGACCAAAATGGATGCAAATGTGCTGATGCATTTGAGATCTTTTGATTTCATGTAAGTTAAAAAGATTTGCAGTGTCATTTTCTAAATTGATCTGGGATTTTTGGTTTGGTTGGTTTTGGTTTTTAAAAAATTAAGACAGTTACTTATTTAAATTTGTATAGTTTTTAGTATTGGCCTGAAAAAGACAATAAGATTTTCTAGCATTTGAACTAAAATCCTGGGAACGACACTTTTCCTTGAAGCCTGATTTATTTTTACATGCCTGATATTTCATATCATCATTTTATTACTTACTTTAAAAACAGAATTATTTATCTGTAATAAACTCATAAAGTATTTTTGAATACATGGAATTTTACCATTAGAAATAATTTATTTTAATGGTAGAATTTTGGTTATTACTGTGATTTTAAATATGTATCTTCTTTCTGATTTTAGACACCTAGATCCTTTTGGAACATCAGTGAACTATCTAGATTCTGCTTTCAGAAATATAAGAAACCTTGGCATAGTGTCCGTGACTTCTACAGATATTAGTTCTTTATATGCCAAGGCACAACATGTTGCCCGGCGTCACTATGGCTGTAACATTGTCCGAACTGAATACTACAAAGAACTAGCAGCCAGAATTGTTGTCGCTGCAGTGGCAAGGTATCAATTAGCCAACAGTGTACCTAGTATGTTTTGATATTTGATAAAAGAAATAATATTTTAAGAAGTGCTTATCTTATTTTTTCTAAAGATGCATGACTTATAAGTTATATAATATATATTCCATATATGTAATCTTGATTTGTTTTGGTAATCTTACATTGTAATTGTTAGAATTTTATTTAAAAGCTTACACCTGAAATATTGTTTGCTCTCCAACTGAAAATGTTATTAAAAAGTAATTAAAATAGTAAGAAATAAAAGATTAAAATGAAAGTTAATTCCAAAGCAATTTATTTAAAAAATGTAGAGTAGTTAGAGGATAGCAACAAGAAAAGGAAAAGCAAAAATTGTTTTGAGATTTAGAAACAATCATTTGTTTTATGTCCATTTCATGCTATCTTCTTTATGTATATAGTTTAATTTAAATGATGGCTTACAAACTTTATTTTGCAAAATTATATTACCTGCAAAACAAAAAAATTCTCTCCATTTCTCATCAGGATTTCTAAACAACTGAAGAAAGAACGCCTTTTTTTGAAAACCCATTGTATGCAGAATACTATGCTAAGCTATAAGAGAAACTGACCTGGCTCTGCTTCTTAAGGAATTTATTATCTAGTCTGAACATTCAGAAAACACTTTGCATTTATTTGCAAGGAATAACATCCAGACACCTTGTCAGTTTCTAATTATTGAATACCATTATAGTTCTAAGTTTTATTGCTGAGGCAACAATAGAGGACAAGAAACACACATTGGGAGCATAGATAATGGGTGATTAGCCAACTCACTCACTACTCAACACTAGTTCACAGCATTTAGATTGAAGTTCCTACCTCAGCATAAATACAGATTATTACACTTCATAGACCTTCAGGGTTATTCTTAATTAACTGAAAACTTCGATGGTAAGTTTGTACATGTCCAAATCCTTTTATACATACTTTAAAAAGTTTATAAAGTAACATCTACAAATTCAAATTAATACATATGAACTAAGTTTAGTTTATGACTGTAGAGGGAAAACTAAGTGCATACATGGTATATTGAGTAGAACTTAATCCAAAAAAGTCTATAAAATTCATGGTGGTAAAAACTTTGCCTTTTCATTTATGACCGAATATCTATTGAGACAGCATTTTAACGAATGATGTCTAATGACTGAAGATCTTGTCAAGTATCCTTTATTTCCTGTATTTCAATTTGTGTGAAAGTTACCGTAATAATTTTTTAAAAGCATAGATACTAAAAATTCAATTTTCCCTGATTTCCCATAACCTACCCATAGTTTTCTGTCTAAGGAAGTATATTTAGTATAAAACCAAACAACAGAAAATGATAAGCCTCCAAAATAACTGTTAAAAAAAATTTTACAGAGCTGCAGCCCGATGCAACAAAGGCATAGAAGTACTGTTTGCAGTGGCTCTGGAACATTTTGTGTTGGTAGTAGTGAGAGTTTTGAGGGGGCCTACCTCAGCAGATGAAACAGCCAAGAAGATTCAGTACCTGATCCACTGTCAATGGTGTGAAGAGAGAATTTTTCAGAAGAATGGCAATATGGTAGAAGGTAAATTCAAGTTTCTCTTGACTGTATGTTTTGTTTAATTTATGTATAAGCTTCTAATGAATAAGCCTTTATCATATCCCTAATTATACATATTGTTGTCCTTTGATTTTGAAGATTACAGTGCTAACTTTGTTATTTCCTATACTGGATTTCCTTTCATCAACAGACAGGACATTCGTGTGAGTTTACTAAAGTTATTTACTCATGCTGTGCGATTTATGCTCTCTAGCCCTGCCCTCTATTGAAACATCTAGAAATAACTTAGTTTCTACTGTCACTAATTTTAGGAAGAGAAATCAGATTACTTTTTGTCTAGAATGTTTCAAATCATAATTTTAATTTTATAAAAATTTTCATGCTTCTGGCCGAATATAAAAGCTATCAGTTATAAAATTCATTCAATAAACATTTATTGAGCCTCTACTATATGCCAGGCCTGGGATAAAGAAAAAAGGTTTGGCTCATGCCCTTATAAAACTGTTTGCTTTCTGCTTTTCTGGGACACAAAAACAATTTTTTTCTGTTAGGTTCTTGGTATTTTAATATGAATTTTAAAAGCTCTTTATTTATTAGAATTTAGCCCTTGTATTATGCATTGCAAATTTTTTTCTCAGTTTGACTTGTTTGAATTTTTCTTTTTTAGTCTGTCATGAAAAAGTTTGTTGTTTCTGCTGTTGTAAACTAATTGAATTGTTCTTTTATGTATTCTGGATTTTGTCAGTAGTTAAAAAGAGATTTCCTAGTCCTAGATTATTCAAGAATTCTGTCATGTTTTATTGAATAATTCACCTCCACTAACTTTAGAATATTATATCTTTGTCTTATACTAAAGTTGCACAGGTATTTGAGTTTGCTTTTATGGCTTTTTTGTTCTGTTTCGGTTGTTGGTATATCTAGTCATACACCTGTACCACACTGTTTTGTTTACTGAGCTTTTTACTCTTGTTTAATATCTGATAAATCAATCCCTCCTTAAAGTTCTTTGTTTCCAGAGTGTACTTGATATTGGGTTTTTTTCCTTAATAAAAAAAGTAAATCAGTAGACAAGTTAGTATTTTATTTGGGTCACATTTAATTAGGAAGGATAGCTATTTTTGTGATTTTGAAGCTCCCTGTCTAGGAGAGCACAGTATGCTTTTCATTTGCTCAGTTACTTTTAAGGCAGTGTTATTTGATAGCGGTAATGAAGGGCATCCAGCCTTGTCATGTTCCTTATTTTAGTTCTTTCTGGTGCTTTCGATGCAAGCATTGTACAGGCTTTTCTTCCGAGATACCTATTGTTTATCATGTTAAGAAAGTACTTTTCAATTCCAATTTTACTGTATTTTTCAAGATGTTGAATTTTGTCATATGCCTTGCATCTGTGGGCATGATTATATGTTTTTTCTCCTTAGACCTGTTACTTTGATTCATTGTAATAAGATTTCCCAGTATTAAAGCACCCGGGACTTCATAGAATAAACTCTACTTTGTTAGGAAGTATTCTTTTAATATGTTACTGGGTTCTATTTGCTAATTTCTTAAAGGAGTTTTGTTTTGATATTCCTAAATGAGATGGCATATAGTTTTCCTTTTTAGCAAAATTTTGGTTGGGCCTTGGAATAAGTGTTAAACTCCCTTCAAAAAGAATTTGGCCCTTTTTTTTCAATGCTCAGCAACAGTTTGACTAGCATTGGAAATATTTGTTCTTTAAAAGGTTAAGAGTATTTACTTAACTTTTCTAATTTATTTACATAGAGCTGAACCAAATGGTGTCTAATGACTTTTTAATTTCCTCAATTTCTGTAGTTAGATTTCCTTATATTTTTAAATTGTTTTATATTTGTCCTTTTTGTTTTTTTTCTTATCTAGATTAGATAATGGTTGAGCTATTTTATTGTTATTGTTTACTGTCTTTCTTAGTGTTTAATTTTGTGGTAGTAAATATGAATATACTTCTGTAATTTATCAGTACTTTTTGGCTCCTTGATATAACAAATGAGGTTCCTCCCATTTTCCATTTTCCCTTCCTAAATTCTGTTTATTATACCATTTCTATCTTATTAGAATACATAAAGTTTACATTCTATTTTGCCACTATAATCTCCACATTAAATATATTCAGTGTTCATCATCAATCGTTCTGCCATAATTTCTAGTCATCTTTTATTTGGCTAATTAATTTTCTGAAGTTCTCAAGAGGATTCACGGATAAAGTACTCCTTGATTTCTTATGTGTTTAAAGCTCACTTTTCATAGCCTTTATATACTTAAAGAGTTGTCTTTTTTTTTTTACTTAAATCATTTTTTTATTATAGAGTATAACAATATACATAGAAGGGATAATGTTCCAAATTTAATAAGTACTTAGAAAGCAACTTTCAAAAACTGTTATGGGTTCCAGTTCCAGTTCCAGTTATTTCCTTATTATGAAATATAACATATATGTAAAAAGGTAATATCTTTCAAAGTATGATTTAACAAGTAGTTATATAGGAAATTTCTAAAAATATTATGAGTTACAATACCATAGTTTCAGTCATTTCCTAATTGTGAAATCTAACATATATATAAAAAGGTGATAACTTTCAAATTACAATTTAACAAGTAGCTATAGAACAAATTTCAAAGGATGCTATGGGTTACAGTTCACCATCTCAATTATTTCCTTCTAGCTATTCTAATACCCTAGCAACTAAGAAAAAGACAATTATATAGAGATTCAGTATTCATAATCCTTTGTTAAATTCCATCTTGTCTGTTGCTACCCCTTCCTCAAGTTTAATCACTTTCTCAATCTTCAGGGTCGTCTAGGCAGTGACCTTCCTAACTTGTTCATGTTGAAAAGAGATGTCAACTTTATGGGAAAAGGGGACACATCTGGTTGATGTTCTTGAAGAGGCTATTGCCTCTGGGTTTTGGGACTTAACTAGCATAGGAGTTCTCTGGAGGATTTAAGTTTCTGAAGAATAAAGTTAGTGAGTGAAACTTTTTTAGAGTATGAGATAGGTATCTGGGTATTCTTTAGGGTTTTGGGTACTACTGTTGACTTGGGGTTATCATACTGTGGTCATTTGCATATCTAGCTGAAGCTTGCAGAGGAAAAACCTCCAGGACAGCCTCTTGATTCTATTTGCATTTTCTTAGCCACTGAAACCTTATTTTGTTGCCTTTCTTTTCCCCTTTTTGGTCAAAAAGGCATTCTCAATCTTCTGATGCCAGGGTCATGTTCATTCCCAGAATCCATGTCCCATGTTGCCAGAGAGACTCATTCATCTGAGGAATCCTTTCCCACATCAGGGGGAGGATGATTAATTTATTTGCAGAGTTAGGCTTACAGAGAGAAAGTCCACACTTGAGCAACAAAAGAGATTCTCTGGAGGTGACTCCTATGCTTAATTATAGGTGGGCTTAGCTTCCCTTTTGCAACCATAGTTTCACAATAGCAAGCTTCAAGACTGAGGGCTTGACTTATGAAGTAGAGAGTTCTGAAATTCACATAGTATATGATATGTCCACAATAATTCATCCATATCTCACATTATCATCACTTAGTTGTACAATCATCATTTATCTATTTTTTCTTTCTTTGCTTATGCTTTGGGTGTAAGGTCTAAGAAGCTACCTCCTATTACTAAGACCTGAGGATTTTTCCCAATATTATCTTTTAAGAGTTGTCTCTTATATTGAGGTCTTTGATCCACTTTGAGATAATTCTTGTGTAGGTTGTGAGGTAGGGGTCCTCTTTCATTCTTTTGGATATGGATACCCAACTCTCCCATCCCCGTTTGTTGAAAAGACTGTTCTGTCCCAGTTTAGTGTCTTTGGGGGCCTTATCAAAGATCAATCAGCCGTAGATCTGGGGATCTATCTCCAAATTCTCAACTCTATTCCATTGATCAATATGTCTATCTTTGTGCCAGTACCATGCTGTTTTGACAACTGTGGCTTTATAATAAGCTTCAAAGTCAGGGAGTGTAAGTCCTCCCACTTCGTTTTTCCTTTTTTTAGAGTGCCTTTAGCAATTAGAGGCATCTTCCCTTTCCAAATAAATTTGATAGCTAGCTTTTCCAAGTCTGCAAAGTACGTTGTTGGAATTTTCATTGGGATTGCATTCAATCTCTAGATGAGTTTGGGTAGAAATGACATCTTAATGACATTTAGCCTTCCTGTCCATGAACATGGAATATTTTTCCATCTTTTAAGGTCCCCTTCTATTTCTTTTAGTAGAGTTATGTAGTTTTCTTTGTATATGTCTTCTACATCTTTGCTTAAGTTTATTCCTAGGTACTTGATTTTTTTTAGTTGCTATTGAAAATGGTATCTTTTTCTTTAGTACCTATTTAATTTCTTCATTTCTAGCATATAGAAACATTACTGACTTACGTGCATTAATCTTGGATCCCGCTACTTTGCTAAATTTGTTTATTAGCTCTAGTAGCTGTATCGTCGATTTCTCAGGGTTTTCCAGATATAAGATCATATCATCTGCAAACAATGACAGTTTTACTTCTTCCTTTCCAATTTGGATGCCTTTTATTTCCTTGTCTTGCTGGATTGCCCTGGCTAGCACTTCCAGCACAATGTTGAATAACAGTGGTGACAGCGGGCATCCTTGTCTTGTCCCTGATCTTAGAGGGAAAGCTTTCAGTCTCTCACCATTGAGTACTATGCTGGCTGTGGGTTTTTCATATATGCTCTTTATCATATTGAGGAAGTTTCCTTCAATTCCTACCTTTTGAACTGTTTTTGTCAAAAAGGGATGTTGGATTTTGTCGAATGCTTTTTCAGCATCTATTGAGATGATCATTTGATTTTTCTCTTTTGATTTGTTAATGTGTTGTAATACATTGATTGATTTTCTTATGCTGAACCATCCTTGCATGCCTGGAATGAACCCTACTTGGTCATGGTGTATGATTTTTTTAATGTGTCTTTGGATTCAATTTGCAACTATTTTGTTGAGAGTTTTTGCATCTATATTCCTTAGGGAGATAGGCCTGTAGTTTTCCTTTTTTATAGCATCTTTGCCTGGTTTTGGTATTAAATTGATGTTAGCTTCATAAAATGTGTTAGGTAGTTCTCCATTTTCTTCGATGCTGTGAAAGAGTTTAAGTAAGATTGGTGTCAGTTCTTTCTGGAAAGTTTGGTAGAATTCCCCTGTGAAGCCATCTGGCCCTGGGCATTTATTTCTGGGAAGCTTTTTTGTTTGTTTGTTTTGTTTTGTTTTGTTTTTAATCTTCATTTTATTGAGATATATTCACATACCACGCAGTCATACAAAACAAATCGTACCTTCGATTGTTCACAGTATCATTACATAGTTGTACATTCATCACCTAAATCAATCCGACACCTTCATTAGCACACACACAAAAATAACAAGAATAATAATTAGAGTGAAAAAGAGCAATTAAAGTAAAAAAGAACACTAGGTACCTTTGTCTGTTTGTTTGTTTCCTTCCCCTATTTTTCTACTCATCCATCCATAAACTAGACAAAGGGAAGTGTGGTCCTTATGGCTTTCCCAATCCCATTGTCACCCCTCATAAGCTACATTTTTATACAATTGTCTTCAAGATTCATGGCTTCTGGGTTGTAGTTTGATAGTTTCAGGTATCTACCACCAGCTACCCCAATTCTTTAGAACCTAAAAAGGGTTGTCTAAAGTGTGCGTAAGAGTGCCCACCAGAGTGACCTCTCGGCTCCTTTTGGAATCTCTCTGCCACTGAAGCTTATTTCATTTCCTTTCACATCCCCCGTTTGGTCAAGAAGATGTTCTCCATCCCACGATGCCGGGTCTACATTCCTCCCCGGGAGTCATATTCCACGTTGCCAGGGAGATTCACTCCCTTGGGTGTCTGATCCCACATAGTGGGGAGGGCAGTGATTTCACTTTTCAAGTTGGCTTAGGGTAGAGAGAGAGGGCCACATCTGAGCAATAAAGAGGCATTCGGGAGGAGGCTCTTAGGCACAATTATAGGGAGGCCTAGCCTCTTCTTTGCAGCAACAGTCTTCCCAAGGGTAAATCCTATGGTAGAGGCTAGTGGAAAGTTTGGTAGAATTCCCCTGTGAAGCCATCTGGCCCTGGGCATTTATTTGTGGGAAGCTTTTTGATGACTGATTGGATCTCTTTGCTTGTGATGGGTTGGTTGAGGTCTTCTATTTCTTCTCTGGTCAGTCTAGGTTATTCATATGTTTCCAGGAAATTGTCCATTTCCTCTTCATTATCCAGTTTGTTGGCATATAGTTGTTCATAGTATCCTCTTATAATTTTTTGAATTTCTTTGGGATCCGCAGTAATGTCACCTTTCTCATTCATTACTTTGTTTATATGGATCTTCTCTCTCTGTGATTTTGTCAGTCTAGCTAGCGGCTTGTCAGTTTTGTTGATCTTCTCAAAGAACCAACTTTTGGTATTGTTTATCCTCTCTCTTGTTTTTTTTGTTCTCTATGTCATTTATTTCTGCTTTAATCCTTGTTATTTCTTTTCTTCTACTTGGTTTAGAATTGGTTTGCTGTTCATTTTCTAGCTTCCTCAGTTGATCCATTAATTCTTTGATTTGGGCTCTTTCTTCCTTTTTAATGTATGCATTTAAGGCCATAAATTTCCCCCTCAGTACCGCTTTTGCTGCATCCTATAGGTTTTGGTATGTTGTGTTCTCATTTTCATTCGTCTCTATATGTTTAGCAATTTCTCTTGCTATTTCTTCTTTAACCCACTGATTGTTTAGGAGTGTGTTGTTTAACCTCCAGGTATTTGTGAATTTTCTAAGTCTCTGATGGTTATTGACTTCTAATTGTATTCCATTGTGGTCAGAGAATGTGCTTTGAATAATTTCAATTTTTTTAAATTTATTGAGGCTTGTTTTATGTCCCAGCATATGGTCTATTCTGGAGAAAGTTCCGTGAGCACTAGAGAAGAATGTGTATCCTGGTGATTTGGAATGTAATATTCTATATATGCCTGTTAAATCAAATTGATTTATCAGATAGTTTAGGTTTTCAGTTTCCTTACTGGTCTTCTGTCTGGTTGATCTATCTATAGGAGAAAGTGATGTGTTGAAGTCTCCCACAATTATTGTGGAAACATCAATTGCTTCCTTTAGTTTTGCCAGTGTTTCGCGTATATTTTGTGGCACCTTGATTGGGTGTATAAACATTTATGATTGTTATTTCTTCTTGTTGAATTGCCCCTTTTATTAGTATGTAGTGGCCTTCTTTGTCTCTCATAGCATCCTTGCATTTAAAGTCTATTTTGTCTGAGATTAATATTGCTACTCCTGCTTTCTTTTGGCTGTAACTTGCATGAAATATTTTTTTCCATTCTTTCACTTCAATTTCTTTGTGTCCCTGTGTCTAAGACGAGTCTCTTGTATGCAACATATTGAAGGTTCAAGTTTTTTGGATCCATTCTGCCAATCTGTATCTTTTGATTGGGGAGTTTAATCCATTTACATTCAACGTTATTACGGTGAAGGCATTTCTTGAATCAGCCATCTTATCCTTTAGTTTGTGTTTGTCAGATATATTTTTTCTCTGTCTCTCTCTTAATGTCCTTTAACGTACCCATACTGAATCTCTTTGTTTCTCTGTCGGTAGGGCTTCCTTTAGTATCTCAAGTAGGGCAGGTCTCTTGTTAGCAAATTCTCTCAGCATTTGTTTCTCTGTGAAAATTTTAAGCTCTACCTCCAATTTGAAGGAGAGTTTTGCTGGATAACAAATTCTTGGTTGGCAGTTTTTCTCTCTCAGAATTTTAAATATGTCATGCCACTGCCTTCTTGCCTCCATGGCGGCTGCTGAGTAGTCACTACTTAGTCTCATGCTGTTTCCTTTGTATGTGGTGAATTGCTTTTCTCTTGCTGCTTTCAGAACTTGCTCCTCTTTCGTATTTGACAGTGTTATGAGACTGTGTCTCAGATTGGGTTTATTTGGATATTTCTATTTGGAGTTTGCTGGGCATTTATGATTTGTGTATTTATGGTGTTTAGAAGATTTGCAAAGTTTTCCCCAACAATTTCTTTGAATACTCTTTCTAGACCTTTACCCTTCTCTTCCCCTCCTGGAACACCAATGAGTCTTATATTTGGATGTTTTATGTTACCTATCATATCCCTAAGGTCCATTTCAATTTTTTCAATTTTTTCCCCATTCTTTCTTTTGTTCTTTCATTTCCGTTCTGTCGTCCTCCAGGTCACTGATTTGCTGTTCAGCTTCCTCTAGTCTTGTACTATGAGTATCCAGAATCTTTTTAATTTGGTCAACAGTTTCTCTTTTTCCATAAGATCATCTATTTTTTTATTTACTTGTGCAAGTTCTTCTTTATGCTCTTCTAGGGTCTTCTTCATGTCCTTTATATCCTGTGCCATGGTCTCGTTGTTCATCTTTAGTTCTTTGATTAATTGCTCCAAGTACTGTGTCTCCTCTGATCTTTTATTTTGGGTGTTTGGGCTTGGGTTATCTGTATCGTTGGGTTTTTTCATATGCTATAAATTTTTCTGTTGTTTTTGGCCTCTTGGCATTTGCTTAACTTGATAGGGTTCTTTTAGGATATGTAGACCGATTCAAACCCTTATCTTTAATTTGTCAAATCTGCAGCTTCATGGAGTACACTTTCTCTAACTAACCAGCAGGTGGCATCCGCAAGCTGCCTATTTCCCCCAAGCCAGTTCTCCCCCACTTTTTCTTTGTGGTGAGTGGGGTGTGAGTCTTGTGGGGTCCAATTGGTGTACCAAGGTTGTGTGTGTAGTTGGTGTTGCCCGCCCTGCATATGGGGCGTGCGTCTTAGCGGTTAGGGAGGGGCAGTGGCTTTAATAATCAAATCTCCCAGGTCTTCCTGGAGATTTAAAGCTGTTACAGTAGTCTAATCCTTCAGTTCAGTCTTGCTACAGTTTGTCTCTGCTGCTGATCCAAAAGTCCTTGGTATTGGCGTATGGTCCCTGGGACTTGCGAGTGGGTCCTTCTTCAAGCGATACACTCCTAGGTCTTCTGCTGAGCACCGCCCCACAAGGGAAGTTCTGCGCTGCAGGGCTGTGGGGGGGCGTTCCCAGTCTGCTGAAAGGATGGCTGAATGGGGCGTGTTAATTTCCCCCTTTTCACACAGCTCCGCCTTTCCAGCTCCAGGACAATTAGTTGAACATGGGGGAAGTGCTATTGTCCACACCCGCTATTGTGGTGTGTATGTGTGTTGTTGGAAACACTTCACGTCATACTGGGTTGTTTGGGGCAGCTCTGGGCTGTGGCACTGGGGCCGAGCAGCAGTGTTCCCTACATACCAGGGAGATGGCTGTAAGGGGACGCCCCCCCTTTTCTTGGGAAGTTGTGGTGTTTAGCAAATTTTCTCAGCCACTGGACTTATTGCCTTGTGTCTCAGAGCTCTCTTAGCTCTGCTCTTGTCTGGGCCCAATTGCAAGTCTTTGAGGCTTTCTGTAATGGGCTTCTTAGAGTAATTGTTTTAGAAAAAGAGAAAAAGATTTAAAAAAAAAAAAAGAGAGAAGGGCCCTCCTTGCAGATCTAATTGGCTATTGAAATGCTAAGAGACAAGGAGATTAGAGCCATTAAGAAACAATCAGGAGAGCAGAGAAACTGGTTCTTCAGACAAGGAAACTGGCCTTCTGGATTTGCATATGAGCCTGACTCTGTCTGAGCCCTGCCCCTCCCCATTCTCTGTTCACCAGAACTCCAAAAAGTCTCCGCTTTTATTTTTGGGTTTTCTTTGCTGTTTTTGCTAGCCCTGTCTCCTGTCAGGCTGATTGCTCCTAGATTCTACGGTGTCTGGTTTCAGTCTATTTATGTTTGGAGTTTGGATCATTAGCCTGAGGTTTCAATAAGAGCTGCAGCTGCAGTTCTCCTTCCTGATTCCCAGCACCTATGACCCCTCCTCCCACGGGACTGAGCCTAGCAGAGAGGGGCACGGGTCCCCTGGCCACGAGAACTTACAGATTTTGCTGATCTCAGTTGTTCCATGCGTGAGTGTTGATTAAGTATGCCCAAAGTCCAATTGCTCTCCGGTGTCCCGTCCATGCAGTTCCTGGCTTTCTACGTACTGCCCTGGAGGAGTAACTAAAACCTACATACACCTCACCACTCTGCCATCTTGCCCTGCCTCCTCTAGTATATTTTTAATTTGATCCAGTGTCTTTTATTTCCATAAGACCTGCTATTTTTTTTTATTTAGTCATTCAAATTCTTTTTTATGCTCTTCTACGGTTGTTTTCATATCCTTTATTTTTTTAGCTGTCTTGTTAAAATTGTTTTGGCGATTTGTTTGTACTTTAATTAATTGCTTCAAATTTTGTGTCACCCCCAGGTTTTTTGTTCATTTGGCTTGTCCATATCTTCTAGGTTCTTCAAGTGCTTTGTGATTTTCTGTTGGCTTTGGGACATTTCCTTGTCTTGATAAGGTTATTTTGGGAAATGCAGGATTATTTGAGCATTGTGTATAATTTGGGAGAGCTACAGCTTGCTAGAGTGCAGTTTCCCAATCCTACCAGCAGGTGGCGCTCTTGAGCTACAGCTTGCTGGAGTGCGGTTTTCCTATCTACCAGCCAGTGGTGCTCTTGAGCTGGTCTTCCGTGAACTTTGGTGCACTGGGCAGAGTTCATACGTGGTGGGGAACCAGTCAGTGCCCTGGTTCTCCATGTACACTGGGGATTGCCTGTCCCGGGGCTGCAGTGTGGACCCTCAGCAGTTAGACAGGGAGTCTACTCAAGGGCACCCTGCAGATCAAATGTGCCCGGCTTCCTGCCTGCCATGAGCCTGTGAGTCTCTTGGGTGTGGGAGGGGTTCCTGATGCTCTGGTATGGCACCCTCTCCTTTCCCTACCTCTCACTGGTGCACCCCTGGGACTTCCGTGGTGGGAGAGCAAATGCTCCCAGCCTTCTGGCTGTGGAGGATCACCTCCCCAGCTAACTGCCAAGGTAGGTGCATGAGAATGGAGAGCTGCTGCTCACTCCTTTTCCTGATGCTGTCTCACTGCTGCTGGCCCAGGATGTGGTCCCGACTAGGACTAGGACAAACTCACCCTGTCCCTGGAGTTGCTGTCTCGCATTTTTGTCCACGTACTGTGGGGGACCCTTTATGGCCAGTCACACGTTGAAACTGCAGTCCTGGCTGTCCTCCGGCCCCTCTCTAGTTTCTTTCACAGAGGGGAAGCCCGTTCTGCCTCACCTACTCTGCCATCTTCCCCACTGTCTTTTATTACCAAATATTATGATAGAGTAACTTTTCCTTCTCATATGTAACATGATCATTTTGCCTGGCCTCCCAAAGGAGACTTTATTTATTTTGGAAATCTACCAACTTTCCAGGGCATATCCTTTCAGAGTTAGTTTTCCAACATCCCGATGTAACCTTTCACCATGTAGTTTCAAATCTTCTTTGATTTAGAATACTTTTCTTAAATGTTTATTTGATTCCAATATTATTCTTCCCTTTGTTTTATTGTGCTTGTATTGGATCTCCTCAGCCTGTCTTCTTTAACTATCATTTTACCTCTAAAAATGTGTGTATATATTATAATTATTGTATAGTCTTTATTAATTGGCCCTTTTATCATTATAAAATGTCTCTTTAATCTCGTGATATTTCTTTGACAAGTATATTATATATATACATATATATTAAGACAAATATATTTATATTAATATAAACCCTCTCTTGTAGTTACTACATGCATAATATCTTCTCCCATCCTTTTACATTCAGTCTGTAGATGTCTTGTTGGATCTTGTTTTTTTCCCACTCTGATAACCTCTGCCTTTTGATTAAAGTGTTTAGACTGTTTACATCTAATAATTATTTATATGGTTGACTTTGTGTCCACCGTTTTCCAATTTGTTTTTATGTATGGTTCATGTCTTTTTGTTTCTCTGTTCCTCCTTTATTCCCTTCTTTTGTCTTAAATATTTTTAGTGTATCATTTTAATTCTGTTATTGATTTTTTTAGTTACATGTCTTTCAGTTACTTTCTTATTGATTTCTCTAGAAATTACAATATATACCTTTAACTTATTTTGATACTACAGGTTAATACTAGCTTAAGTCTGGCAAAATCTAGCAGCATGGCTCCAATGTAATTCTGTTCGCCTACTCCCTCCTGTGTATTTTTGTCATATATTACATCTCTCTGTATAAACCCAACCCAGCAATACAGTAGCATATTCATTTCTTGAAATAATCTGTGGTTTTCAAAGAAATTAAGACAAGAAAAAATTATATAGGGATTTTATATAGAGAGACAGAGAGACAGAATCTTTTATAGTATCACATAGCTTCCTTTCTGTTGCTCTTTATACCTTCCTTTGGATTTGAGTTACTTGCTGTATCGTTTCCTTTCAACTGAAGAACCTCCTTTAGTATTTCTTGTAGGATGGGTCTGTTATAACACATTTTCCCAGTTTTTGTTTATCTGGGAATGTCTTTAGTTGACTTTCTTTTTGAAGAACAACTTTGCTGGAGTAGAGTTATTAGTTGACAGGTGGTTTTTCTCTTGCTCTTTTTTTTTTTTTTTCCCAGTTCTTTGACTGTCAGTCCATTACCTTCTGGTCTCTATTGTTTCTAATGAGAAGACAGCAATTAATTGTTTTATTTTTCCCCTGTATTTGAAATTTTTTTTCTCTTACTCCTTTCAAGACTTTCTCTTTGTGGCTTTCAGAAGTTGACTTCTATGTCTCTAGGGGTGGATCTCTCTGTTTTATCCTACTTGGAGTTTATTGAGCTTCTTAAATCTGTAGATAAATGTTGTTCATCAAATTTAAGGCCTATCCTTACTTCTCCAAACTCATTCCTTCAATCTGGGGACAAATATCTTTTGTTATCAACTGGTCAGGGATTAAAGGGGCATTATAATCAGCTATTTCAAGTACAATTTTCTAACCAATCCCTTTAATAGTTGCCCTAGGGCCACTCTTTGCATTATTCTTTTCCTTGGATGTTCAAGTACCCACTATGGCTATTTCTGCCTTTAACAGCTATTCTTTTCAGCATGGTTTTCCTCTGGCAGTGTGATCTCTCACCTTTCAAAGAATACTGAAAGATTCGAGATGTCTGATGGCTCACTTTCTTATTTTTTGGTACTATTTAGGAATTACTCAAAAAACATCTTTGCCATCATTTCTTACAATTTGGAATAAGAAGAGAAGCCAAATTTAAATGCTTAATCCACCATCCTAACTGTATTTTTTGTTTGTTTTCTATTTTAATTGTATTTTTAATGTAACAGAATCAGAGGTGTTATAGAATTTTCTCTGGCTTTTGTAAATGTCGGTTTTCATAAATATCTTTGTTGAAACTTTGGAAAGTTTTGTTCACCTTGGATATCTGAGATATTGGTTTAATGATCTCTGGTTTGCTTTTTATTTTTTCCTTGCTCAAATTTTCTTTATGTAAGAAATAATAAACATCTTTAGTTTTTAAAAAGTATCAGTTATGTGAATTTCACCTTAATATAAAAAAGAGTATCAAGAGAACTATCAGCTTCACCTTATACGCTAATGTTACTGACACTGTTTCTGCCTTTAAAATTATGAATCAATTCTTGTTTACATTGAGTTGTTTATCCTTTCATTCCTCACCTTATTGTTTTACAAAATCAAAATGTTGCTAAACTGAAATACATACTATTTGAATTTGATTGTGAATCTATAAAAATCTAACCTCTTTCCATGTCCATCAGAAGTCCTTCATGTAGCTTTGTAATTTTGGATTTGATCACACAATTTTTTGTTATATTTTTTTATTGAGATTGTTCACATACCATACAACTATCCAAAGATCCCAAGTGTACAATCAGTTGCCCATGGCACCATCATACAGCTGTGCATCACCACAATTAATTTATTTTTTCAGTTTTTACAAACTTTTCATTACTCCAGAAAAGAAATAAAGACAGAAAAAGGAAACTCAGATCCTCCCATACCCCTAACCAGCACCCCCCCTTTTATGATTCAGAGTTTTGGTGATACATTTGTTACTGTTGATAAAAGAATGCTACATTATTACTAACTATAGTATATAGTTTGCAATAGGTATATATTTTTTCCTATATGCCTCTCTATTATTAAACTTCTATTTATAGTGTCATACATTTGTTCTTGTTCGTGAGAGAGATTTCTAATATTTGTACAATTAATCACAGACATTGTCCACCACAAGATTCATTGTTTTATACACTCCCATCTTTTAACCTCTAAATTGCCTTCTGCTGACATACATGACTCTGAGCTTACCCTTTCCACCACCTTCACACACCTTTCAGCACTGTTAGGTATTCTCACAACATGCTACCATCACCTCTGCCATTTGCAAACATTTAAGCTCACCCTAGTTGAACATTCTGCTCATAATAAGCAACCACTCCCCATTCTTAAGCCTCGTCCTATATCTTGGTACCTTCGATTTCATGTCTATGAGTTTCAATATTATAATTAGTTCATATCAGTGAGACCCTGCAATATTTGTCTTTATGTGTCTGTCTCATTTCACTCAATATAGTGCCCTCGAGGTTTCTTCATCAACCCATTTTTTTTAAGATGGTTTTCTTCACACACCATACATTCCATCCTAAGTAAACAATCATTGGTTCCCTTTATAGTCACGTGTTTACGTATTCCGCACCATCGCCACTATCTATATAAGGTCATCTCCATTTCTTCCACAAAGAAGGAGGAAGAGTCAAAGAAGGCAGAGAGACAAAAGAAAAGAGAAAGAGAGAAAGAGAAAAAAAAGAAAACATGACAGCTAGAAAGCAACAAAAGGAAAGATAGCATTAACTTAAAGTAGAATAAAGAGTCAGACAACATCACCAATGCCAGGAGTCCCATACCCTTTCCCTATCTTCCCCCCTCCCCCCATATATATTTAGTTTTGGTGTACTGCCTTTGTTATATTAAAGGAAGCATAATACAATGTTTCTGTTAATTATAGTCTCTACTTTGCATTGATTATATTTTCCCCCCAATCCCACCCTATTTTTAACACCTTGCAGTGTTGACATTCGTTTGTTCTACCTCACATAAAAACATATTTCTACCTTTTATCACAATCGTTGAGCACCCTATGTTTCACTGAGTTATACAGTCCCAGTCTTTATCTTTCCTCTTTCCTTCTGGTGTCCTACATGCTCCTAATCTTCCTCTTTCAACCATACTCACAGTTATCTTTGTTCAGTGTACTTACATTGCTGTGCTACTATCTCCCAAAATTGTGTTCCAAACATCTCACTCCTGTCTTTTCTTTTCTGTCTGCAGTGCTTCCTTTAGTGTTTCCTGTAGAGCAGGCAGCTTGTTCACAAAACCTGTCATTGTCTGTTTGAGAATATTTTAAGCTCTCCCTCATATTGAAGGACAGTTTTGCCAGACATAGGATTCTTGGTTGGTGGTTTTTCTCTTTCAGTATCTTAAATATATCACACCACTTCCTTCTTGCCCTCATGGTTTCTATTGAAAAATCTGCACATAGTCTTATCAAGCACATAGTCTTATCAAGCTTCCTTTGTATGTGATGGATTGCATTTCTCTTGCTGCTTTCAGGATTCTCTCTTTATCTTTGATGTTTGATAATCTGACTAAGTGTCTTGGTGTAGGCCTATTCAGATCTATTCTGTTTGGAGTACGCTATGCTTCTTGGATCTGTAATTTTATGTCTTTCATAAGAGATGGGAAATTTTCATTGATTATTTCCTCTATTATTCCTTCTGCCCCTTTTCCCTTCTCTTCTCCTTCTGGGACACCAATGACACTTACATTCTTGCTTTTCGTATTGTCCTTAAGTTCCCGGAGACGTTGCTCGTATTTTTTCATTCTTTTCTCTGTCTGTTCTTTTGTGTATAGTCTTTCAGGTGCCTTGTTCTCCAGTTCCTTCTGCCTCTTGAGATCTGCTGTTGTATGTTTCCATTGTGTCTTTCATCTGTTGTATTGTGCCTTTCATTTCCATAGATTCTGCCAGTTGGTTTTTCTAACTTTCCATTTCTACCTTATGTATGCCCAGTGTTTTCTTTATGCAGTTCATCTCTTTTGCCTTATCTTCCCAAAACTTTTTTAATTGATTTAGTATTAATTGCTTAAATTCCTGTATCTCAGTTGAAGTGTAAGTTTGTTCCTTTGACTGGGCCTTAACTTCGTTTTTCTTAGTGTAGGTTGTAGTTTCCTGTTGTCTAGGCATGGTTTCCTTGGTTATCCCAATCAGGTTTTCCCAGACCAAAACGGGCCCTTGTCCCAGAAGGACAAAATATTCAGTATCCAGTTTCCCTGAGGGTGTGTCTTAGAAAACTGGTACACCCTGTGAGGCCTCAGGTCACTGTGCTTTCCTGTCCAGCAGGTGGCGCCTGTCAGCCTGTAACTCCAGACTGGTGTAAGGAGGTGTGGCCTGTGGCTCTTTTCTCCCAGGCTCTGGGGTCTAGTTCTGAATGGAAGGCAGGTAGTAGAGCTGGGCCCCACCTCCTTCCTCTTAGGGAAGATAGATCCCCTAGAGAGAGGTCATTAGCATTTCAGTGGTCTCTCTCTGCCTGTGCTATCTCCACCCTTGTCTGGGTCAGAGCACTGGTAACTGAAAATGGCTGAGGCTCTCTCTACTGAGCCAAAACAGGGACAGAGAGTCCCCTTCAGGGCTAGTCCTTGGCCACCCTTTGGGTCTCCAAGGTCAGTCATCACCCAAAGCCTCTGTCTGCTTGTTGGGGATTCGTAGCTTGTATCAAGCAGTCCACATTTGAAAACCCCAGTTGGAGCTCAACTGAGCTGTATTCACTTGCTCGGAGAGAGCTGCTCTCTAGCACCATGAGGCTTTGTAGCTCGGGCCATGTGGGGAGGGGGCTCCCTGTTTGGATCCACAGTTTTTAGTTACAGATTTTATGCTGCAATCTCGGGCATTCCTCCCAATTCAGGTTGGTGTATGATGAGTGGATGGTCATGTTTGTCCCCTCACAATTATTCTATATTATTTACTAGCTGTTCTTGGTTGTTTATTAGTTGTTCCAGGAGGACTAACTAGCTTCCACTCCTCTCTGTGCTGCCATCTTAGAACTCCTCAGTCACACAATTTTTTAATCAAATATTGTAAAGGATTTTTGACTGCACAAGTCATGGTGATAAATAAATATGATATTTTTTGCATTTTGTTTGCAATCATAAAAGACTTAAAGAGTGTAAGTGACTATGCCTCAAAGAAGTTATCACACTCAAAAACGTTTTATCAATTTGTAGTATGTAGTTTAAAAAATAAAATAGTACTATAACCTTATTAATAAGAGTGATCCCTGCCCATACTCATTAAAGTAACCAGTTAAATCTCACAGCTGTATTTTCCTTTTAATGTTTACACTGCTATTTCTAAGTAACATATTTATACTGATTATAACTTCCTTCTACAGAAGATGAATATTTGGATCTCTTTAAAGCATCCTACTCACATAAATTCACTTCTTTCCACTTTTAGTTAAATCAGTATTCAGTGTTTATATTATCCTAAATATTTTTGACAAATTGTATTAGTTAATTATTACTGTGTAATAAATTATTCAAAAACTTTGTAACTTAAAATGACAACATTTAGTATCTCATCGTTTCCATGGATTAAGAATTTGGGCCCAGCTTAGCAGGGTTCACTCGTATAGGGTCTTTCACAAGCCTGTATCCAGTTATGGACCAGGGCTTCTGTCATCTCAAGGCTGAACAGAAGAATCTGCTTCCAAACTCACTCATCTGGTTATTGGCAAGATTCATTTTCTTGCAGGTTATTGTCTGAGGGTCTTAATTCCTTGCCGGCTATTTGGAGGTTCCCCCAATTATTATCATGTGGGTCTTTCCATATAGTACTTTACAACCACGGTACCTTGCTTCATCAGAATGAGCAAGCAGAAAAAAAACAGAAGTAATGAGTGCAAGCAAGACAGAAGTCAGTCTTTTTAACCTAATCTTGGAAATAATATCCTATCACTTTTGCCATATTCTATTCATTAAAAATGAGTCTCTACTCACCCCCTGATCAAGATGGTAGAATGAGATGCTTCAGAGACCCTGCAGAAGCTTTGCATAACCAGCAAGAACTGGAAAAATAATCTTTCTAAAATAGTAACACTGATCAAGAAAAAGGCCATTTCAAAACAGTAGGATCTTGTGGCACCCTGGCTGCCCCCCCCCCCCCATCTCCTCATCACTTTGGCAAGGAACTAGCCACACTCCCAGTGCAAATCCCTGTTCTGGAGAGAGCACAGTAACCCTCTACTGGGAACACGTATATCTGCCCCAACTTGTCTTGTGGTGGCTGGAGGGACTCATTGTCCAGAACTTGCCCTGCATGTAGAAGGCAGCTCACCAAGCTCTCCTACAGAATGCTGTGGGAGAGCAGTCAAGTCGTGCTGCCTGAGGCAAAGGATGGCTGGCTGTGGGACATACAGTGTAGTGCCCAGAACTGTGAGAAAACTGTATCCTAGGGAAAAGGTCATTCAGAACCATGTAAATGGGGGAATTCCTAGGGCCATACATGCATGCCCAAGTCCAGACACATGCAGAAAGGATCACAGAGGCCCCTACGCTTTGGCCTGGACCTATTCTGTAAACTCATTACACGGAGAAGCCCTGAAGGAGAGCAGTCACACATGTCAATCTGCAAAGACTGAGAAAGGCTTTTTGTTTGTCTGTTTTGTTTTTTGTTAGCTCCTGGTACTCAAGGAAAGCTCTTTCATAACACTAGCTGGGTCAAGCTTAAGGAACAAATGCCTCAGAGTCTCAAGTCCAGCAATAACACATTGAAATATTAAAATGTTGAGGTTTCAAAAAAGGACTACAAAGCACACTAAGGAAGTAATGGCTCAGGCAAAGGAAAAGATTAAAACATTCAGAACCGTCAGTGAGGAGGACCAGACCTGGAACATGCTAGTTAGATTCTAAGAAAGTGTTCCTAAATATATTCACAAAGAGCTAAAGGAAAACATGGACAAATAACTAAAGGAAATCAAGAAAATGATAGATGAACACAAAGAGAATATCAGAAAAGAGATAGAAATTATGAAAAGGAACAAAACAGAGCTGAAGACCATAGTAAAAGAAATTAAAAATTCCCTAAAGGGAATTAATAGCAAATTGGAGCTGACAGAAGAATTAGAGAACTGGGAGATAAGATAATTGAAATCATCCAGTATGAGGAGAAGAAGAAAGAATGAAAAAAAGTGAACAGAGCCTGAGGAACCTGTGGGACATCATCAAGGGTACCAATATACACATTGTGGGAGTCCCAGAAGGAGAAGAAAGAAAGGGGCAGAGAGAATATTCAAAGAAATAATGGTTGAATACTTTCCAAATTTAATGACAGACAGCAATATACACACCCCAGATGCTCAACAAACTCCATACAGCATAAACCCAAATAGACCCATAATGTAGTATATTATAATCAAACTGTCGGGTGCCAAAAATAAAGAGAAAATTCTGACAGCCACAGGAGAGAAGCAATACATCATGTACAAGGGAACCCCTATAAGATTAAATGCCAGTTTATCATTAGAAACCACAGAGGCAAAAAGGCAGTGGAATGACATTTTTAAAGTGCTGAAAGCAAAAAAATGCCAACCAAGAGTTCTGTATTCAGCTAAACTAGCTTTTGAAAATGAGGGAGAATTTATGACATTCCCGGAGAAAGAAAAGCTGAGAGAGATCATCAACTCAGGATAGGCCATACCACAAATGCTAAGGGAGTTCTGGTTGAAAGAACCCTAGAAAATGACTGAAGCCATGTGAAGAAATAAAGACCTCCAGTGGGTAACTATAAATGCCAGGACTATTGTATTTTTTGTTTGTAACTCCACTTTTTTCTTCCTACAGGATCCAAAAGGTAAATGCATAAAATGCAATGATATAGCAATGGTTTTGTATTCATAGTGTTGAGTACATAATTCATGATAAGAACTTCTTAAAGGTGGGGGGAAGGAAGGATCTAGGAACATAGGTTATGTATGCTACTGAAGTTAAGTTGGTAAGCAAGTGAGATTGTAATCGATTTAAGATGTTAAATGTAAGTACCACAGTAACCACAAAGAAAATATCAGAGAATATACAAATTCATAATGACAGAAATTAGAGTATAGGTTGCCTGGAGGAGTGTGCTGGTTTGGATATATTATGTCCCCCAGAATGCCATTATCTTTGATGCAGTCTTGTGTGGGCAGGAAACCTATTGGTGTTGATTGAGTTGGAAGCTGTTGATTGGATGTTTCCGTGGAGATGTGGTCACTCAACAGTGGGTGAGATCTTTCATTGGATAATTTCCACGGAGGTGTGGACCTGCCCATTCAGCATTGGTCTTGATTAGTTTACTGGAGCACTATATAAGCTCAGACAGAAGTAGCAACCTTGCTACAGCCAAGAGGGACACTTTGAAGAACGCACAGGAGTTGAGAGAGAAGCTGCAGATGAGAGACAGTTTGAAGATGGGTGTTGAAAGCAGGCTCTTGCTCCAGAGAAGCTAGAGAGGACAAATGCCCTAAGAGCAACTGAGAGTGACATTTTGAGGAGGAGCTGTGGCCTAGAGAGGAACATCCTGGGAGAAAGCCATTTTGAAATCAGAACTTAGAGCAGATACCAGCCATTTAATTGTCACTCTCTTTTTTTTTTAAATTATGGAATCACACACACACATATATATATACATATATATATATGACACCAGCCACGTGCCTTCCCAGCTAACAGAGGTTTTCCAGATGCCATTGGCCATCTTCCAGTGAAGGTATCTGATTGTTGATGCGTTACCTTGGACACTTTATGGCCTTAAGACTGTAACTGTGTAACCAAATAAACCCCCTTTGTAAAAGCCAATCCATTTCTGGTGTTTGCAGCATTAGCAAACTAGAACAGGGAGGTACGTGGTGGAATAGGGAGTTGTGCCGGTTTGAATGTATTATGTCCCCCAAAACGCCATTATCTTTGATGTAATCTTGTGTGGGCAGACGTATCAGTGTTGATTACCTTGTAGTTCTTTGAGTGTTTCCATGGAGATGCGCCCCACCCAACTGTGGGTGATGATTCTGATTGGATAATTTCCATGGAGGTGTTACCCCACCCGTTGAGGGTGGGTCTATAAATTAAATCACTGGAGCCATATAAATGTACTGACAAACAGAAGGAACTCATTGCAGCTGAGAGTGACATTTTGAAGAGGAGCTACAGCCAAGAGGGACACTTTGAAGAATGCACAGAAGATGAGAGAGTAGCTGCAGATGAGAGACAGTTTGAAGACAGCCGTTGAAAGCAGACTTGCTTTGGAGAAGCTAAGAGAGGACACATGCCCCAAGAGCAATTAAGAATGACATTTTTGAGGATCTGAAGCCTAGAGAGGAACATCCTGGGAGAAAGCCATTTTGAAACCAGAACTTGGAGCAGACGCCGGTCATGTGCCTTCCCAGCTAACAGAGGTTTTCTGGACACCATAGGCCATCTTCCAGGGAAGGTACTCGATTGTTGATGTGTTACCTTGGACACTTTATGGCCTTAAGACTGTAACTGTGTAACCAAATAAACCCCTTTATAAAAGCCAGTCCATTTCTGGTGTTCTGCATTCCAGTGGCATTAGCAAACTAGAACAGGAGTTAATGCAAAATGAGTGTAGGATTTCTGTTTGGGGAAAGTTATAGTAATGAACAGTGGTGACAGTACTGCAACACTGTGAATATGAATATTCCCACTGAATGATATGCTTGGGAGGGGTTGTCATAGGAATATTTATATCATATATATGTGTATGTGATTCCATAATTCAGAAAGAGAGAGAGAGAGAGTGACAATTAAATGCAATACACCATACTGATAGGATCTAAGAATGGAGGAGAAGAGGCTCAAAAGGACTCTATTGGGACATAAGAAAAAAATTGGAATGAAGAATGTAAGCTTTATATTGTTAAAGTTCTTGGACGTGGTAATTGTATTTAAGGTCATTACATACATAAGCGAATATCCTTGTTCTTAGGAAATGCACATGGAAGTATTATGTGTTCAAGGAGTGTAATGTGTGCACACTGCTCTCAGATATTCAGAAAATAGCATGGGAGGGAGGAAATAGATAAATAAATGATAGAATGATATGGCAAAGGTGGCAGAGTGTTAAAATTGATGGATCTTGGTATCAGTGATGGGGAGTGGGGGTATGTTGAGTTCTCTGGGGTTTGTATTATTTTTGGAGCTCTGCTATAAGTTTGAAAGTATTTAAAAATACAGAGTTTTAAAAAAATGAATAGGTTCACTGCACACTCAAGGGAAGGAATTACCTGCGGGTATGAACAACAGGAGGCAGGGATGATGGGAGTTCATCTTAGAAGGCTGGCTACTGCACAGATGATCCATACAGTGTGTTGTAATAATGTTTTCTTTCTTAAACAACTCTTTCATAACTCTGGAGTTAATAATTACTATGCTTTTTTATCTTCTGGTTTTCTACTTTTCATATTCCATCCCCAGATTCTGTGTTAGATCTACAGTGTTCCTTTCAGTATGGTTAAGCACGTCAGGTAATCTGTGAGTTCCAGTTTCACTCTCCTGGAGACATTGCTTCTGAAGCCACCTATCCTCCTGCTCCAATTTGGATTGTTTGCTATGTCTCCTGAAAGCTGTTGTCTTAGGGCTTCCTTTTACCATCATCTGGGGAATTTCCTTTGGATTTCTCCTCGTGATAGATCTATATCTTGCATCCTATGAATTTTTCCTCTTTCCTTGTTTACTGCTTCATTTTTAATGAACACTTTTTGTTGTAGCTTCCTGAGAAGGGTCCGATGGTCAAGTATAGGATTCTAGGTTGGAAATTGTTTTTCCTCAGCCTGTTTAAGGCATCATTCCATTGTCTTCTAGCCTCCAATATTACTGTTGAGAAGTCTGCTACCATTGTATGTCTGGTCCTTTGTTGTTTTTTCTCTGAATGCTCTAAAATATCTCCTTTACCCAATATTTTAATAAGTTATTATTATGTGTATAATGCATCTTTTTTAATTCCTTGTGTGATAATCTGAGTCCTTTTAATGCAGAGTTCTTTAGTTCTGGGACAGTGTATTTCTTTGAAAATTTTCTCCTCACAAATTGTCTCTATTCTGTCTTTCAAGAACTCCTTTAATGATGTTCTGGACCTCCTAGATTGATCCTCTAATTTTATATATGTATACTATTCATTTCTTTGGCATTTAGTTCTACTATATGGGAGATTTCCTTGATTTTTACTTTTCCAACTCTGCTATTTAAATTTCTATCACATTTTGTTAATTTCTAAGCGTTCTTTCATATTTTCACACTGTTTTTTAATAGTGTCTTAATGTCCAGTGGTCTTTTGTTGTCCATATTGACAGGTTATTTGAAAGCACCACATGAGTGGATGACTAATTTTACTATAATGAGAAGCTATCAGACCTGCTTTTCCACTTGGGAACCCCCAAATGCATATATATTTTTTCCTCTTGGTACATTTCTCCAGAGAGGAATCTACTGATCTTCTATCAGCTTTGTAGGAGCTAAGTCAGGAAGTGGACTAGATGGTCTTACTATTTATGCAGATTTTTAATCTATCCCTCTGTTTTCATATATCTCATCACCTCAACTGTGACTAGTGCCCTTGGTTCCAGATCCTGGATGACTCATCCTTTCCAAAGATTAACCACTTATCTTTTGGGATGGGGGAAGACACAGAAATCTGACTGTGGGTATTGTTGAAGATGTGGGAATTTTAATCCTTTTTAAAAATTTAAGCAGGCCTCTTTTTAATTTTTTTTTTCAGCACCACCTTATACCCATCTTCACAGATAATCCATACCTTCATTTTTTGAGCCTTTCTAGAATTCCGCAACACCAGTGTGCTTGCTGTTTTGTTGGTAGCTCCTCTACCTATTTGAGTCTTAAGTTTTAGCGTTCTCTGTTCCGCTAAATAAGTTATCCCCTTGAGTATCTGATTCCCACTTCTAAAATTGTATTGATACTTTTCATCCATTGTTGCCTTGTCTCCCATTGTATTTATCCTTGAGATTTGATTTTTATTCCTTTGCTGTCATTTTAATGGAGTATTAAGAGACAGCAGGGATAACGTGCATGTTTTCAATCCACTGCATTTAAATAGAAGTCTCAGAATATTTTTGAATTTCTCATCTAAAAATACTACTTTTCTTTTTCCTTTACCCCCCCCCCTTTTTTTTTTTTTGCTACCATAAGAAAATTTAATGGTACAATACATTTGATACCATAGCCATGGCCCCTCAGAGTGAGAGTTTGCTAACGCTGACCTAGAACTGAGAAATCGTAGCAGAAGGGCTTGGGAAAAGACACAGATTTGTATAATGTGAGCATTGTGCAAAGTGCATCAAGTACAGATTGATTAATTACAAATTCATATGTGAAAAAGTGGGAATAACTGACAGAACCAAAACTGTAAGTCACTCTAAGTTGGATAATAACTGTTCATTATGTATTTGTAGTTTAACTATTTAAGGTTCAAGGAAGGACTTCTTGAGTATACATACTCATCTAATGGTTGAGGAACATAATTCTCAACAAAGTTAATGTTGATGATGATCACCACCCTCTCCCTTTTAAGGCTTTTAGAATTAATAATTCTGAAAAGTAGACCTAGGAATAGTAGAGGGAGCCTTTAAGTAAATGATCTAAAAATAAGATCTCAGTTGTGGATTATGCCATTTAATTGCATTAAGTAACAAAATGGTGTTAACAGATAGCAAGAAGCTATAGACTTAAGTCCCTACTACCATAATCCTGGGTTCTGGGTATATCTAGGGCTTACTGATCAGATCATGCCATTCCATGAAAGTGAACAATCAACCCAGGAATGGCCCAGAATGGAGGAAGTTGGAAAGGGTCTGATTTTAAATGACTATTCTGGACTCTTGAGTGAACTGAAAAGTTCGGTGGTAGATATTGCCCCATTTTGGAAACTAAGAATAGCACTAGTGTCTCTCCAATTTCCTTTTAATTAATTATATCAGGTGTTTCATTGCTCTTTAAATTGAATTAGATTCTTCCAGTCTACATTTTGGGGGCTGAGTATGAATCAAGCCTAGGGAATAGAATAAATCATTTTCTTCGCAGTTGCAGAAAAGCTAACTTATAAGTAATTGGAAAGCAATAATTTCTTATTAATTTCTGTACTCTGAGTCCTCATGTCAAAACATGTAGCTTTTTTTTACAGCTTGGAAGTTTCTTATAAAATTAAAGATAAACTTAGCATATGACCAAGAAATTCCAAGAAAAAGGAAAACTTAAGACCACACACAGACTTCTACACGAATTACCATAGCAGCTTTCTTTATTACGGCCCCAAATTGGAAACAGCCCAAATGTCTATCAGCAGGGGAATAGGTCAATTGTGGTCTATCCATACAATGAAATATTACTCGGAAGAAAGGAGGATAAACTGATAAATACAACACCATGGATAAATCTCAAAAACATTACGCTGAATCAAAAGAACATATACTATATGATTCCTTTTATGGAAAGACAAATCTTAGCTGTAGTGACAGTGGATCGGTGGTTACCCAGGTCTAGGCATGAGGGTAGAGATTAACTGGGAAGGAGCACAAGGGAAGCTTTTGAAGTGATATAAATGTTCTACATTTTGATTGGGGTGGCAGTTACATGGGCTTATACATCTGTCAAAATTCAACAACCTATTCACATGAAATGGATACATTTTATTGCATGTAAATTTTACTACAGTCAAGTTGATTGTGGACTTCCAATTTCTCCTACTTAAATTATTTTATGTAGTTTAATAACTAACAGCTAGGATCATTTATGCCCCTAAAAAAGTTTTTTGTTTGCTTTTCACACCCTCTCTTAAGCTTTAATCCTTCAGTCTGCATAATTGAGATTTCAATAGTACCTACTTCAGGCAGTTGTAAGGATTAAATTTTTAAAATGAATGTAAAATGCTTAGCAGTATACCTGGCACATAGTAGATCCTCAGTAGCTACAAATTATTATTAATGTAATAATTGCTACTATTTTTATTAGTCATTTCTCCTTTGATTTCTCTTTTTGTTATCTTTTTACAGAAAATCCATATAGACAGCTGCCCTGTAACTGTCATGGAAGCATGCCTGGGAAGACAGCAATAGAACTTGGACCTCTTTGGTATGTGCTTGAGCACAGTATCATGTTCCAAACTGATTTATGTATTGATTACTGATTCTTTTTTTAAGTGTAGGCAAGTAATTATGACTTCTCTTCCCCTATGAACCTGAGGTGTTAACTATTTTCAGGTTTTTCTCTACTCTTATTCTAACTAGTTTGTTACAGTGGTAAAAGGGGGTGGGGTGAAAGAGAAGCCTCACTGATCTACACAGTAGATAAAACATTTCTGAACAGTAAGAATGGGGCTTTTTTCATTTGATAACTGCAGTACTTGCATGTGATCCTGTTAATTTTGTATAGAAGAGAAAACTAATATAAAAGGTATTAGAGGAGTTAGTTTAAGTAAGAAGGGCCTGTAAAAGTGTCTGCCTTTTTTTTTATGTAAAGCTGTTTAGATGGAACACACTGCAAATATTTAATGTCTGCATACTTTTGCATAATTAGTAACAAGTTTTTAATTTTTTTAAATTAAATTATTTTCAGTCAGAATCCTTACTTTAATCTTATTTGTTACTAGAGATGCTTGTAGGGATTAGAGATTACTAACAACATTGTGACAAATATTGCAAATTCCACCTCATCACTTTGCCAGTCAAGGTTTAGCCATCTACTAAACCTAAAAATTGAACTAAATAGTAAATATGTTTGTGCTGCTAGCTAATATTTCACCTTCATCCCATGTAAATACCCTTAGATTGAGGATAGCTTAGCCACTTTATCTTTTAGTACTCTCTTAAACTTATACCATTTGCTACTAATTGATCATATTTATTCATCTCAGAAAGAGGGATTTAAGAATAACAGGTTGCTGGGCCCAGAAGTAAGATCTTCTAGCCCAACTCCTAATTTTACAGATGAAGAAATTGTGGCATAGTGTTTTTAAGTGCTTGCTAAAACTGACCCCTTTGCCCCCCAAAATTAGTTAGTGGCACAGTCAGGGCCAGAACTCAGGTTTTTTGACTCTCAGGACTAAGTTCTAAAAGACATGGTTTGAAGTCTCTCCATAGTGTTTCAACTCAAAATAATCTCTAAATTCCCTTTAGTATATCTTACATTGATCACTTATTTGATACTTTAAAATCATATATCCTTTCATATACAGTATTTGCTAATAATAGCTACCATTCATTGAGATTTACCCTTTGTACTAGCCATTGTACATATGCTATCTCAATTCATTTAATTCCCGAAACAAGTCTGTGAGAGATTTTATTTTCCCATTTTATGATGAGGAATATAAGACTCAAAAACAGTGATAGCCAAGGTTACATAGCTAGGAAGTAGTAGAGTCATGATAGGAGTCTACAATTTATGAGACTCGGAATGTCATGTTCTGTCCATTAAATTAATAATTTAATTATATTAAATTAAATGGGAAGCATATCAGAATCACCCCTGGGCCATTTTTTTAACTATACCACCACTACCACCACCACCACTACTACATGTAATTCTCACATGTCTTCACCACTCCACCACACCGCAATACACATAACCAAATTAAGATTCACTATTCCTGACTGGAATGTGCCCTGAGAAAACTTCAGGATTACACTGTGTTCCTGTCTAGATTCAAAGGTTTATATAAGGTAAACATTGTATTTTATGTTTTGGTATGCCCTCCACACCCCCATGTATCAAACTGCTGTATGTCTAATGAAGATTTAGTAAATTCTTGTTGATTTACTATGAATGGAATTTTCTTGACTACTCTTACTAGGTTAGAGAACTGAGATGATAAAAACAGTAAGCAAGTAGAAAATTAAAATTTTAAAATTAAATCAAAGTCTTTATGAACTTCAGTATTTACTGTATCCGATAATTAATTGCATATCTTAGTTATGGTTAAATAAAGAAACTAAACATTTCTCAAACCCAATTCTCAATATGTTTTTCTTCCTTTTTTTCAGGTCAAGTTCCCTTTTTAATACTGGATTCCTCAAAAGAATACTAATTGAATCTCTTCACCATGGGTTAGATGACATTCAGACCCTAATAAAAACATTAATCTTTGAATCAGAATGTACTCCTCAAAGTCAGTTTTCAGTTCATTCACCTTCAAATGTCAACAAGCAAGGTGACTAATTGTACACTAGATTACAAATTGGTTTTCCCAAAATACTATATCCTTTTTATCTTTGATTGTATAATCAAAAGCAAAAAATATAGTGTGATTTAAGTAACTCCCCTCTAATAAGTCTAATCATAATCTGGTCTTTAACAATTTTTTTTGATTGTGTAATTTTCTTCAAATTTATACACAGAGGTCTGAAATTAATAGTAATTTTATTAACATAATCTTTTTTTTTTCCTTGAATTTTACTAGACCAAAAGAACTAAAAGACCTTTGTGGTTTGATTGCCCTTATCTGATTTCTAGAAAGACAAACTTTAAGTAATTCTAAAAGTAGTGTGGTCATAAATTTTGGTAATGTCCATTGAGACACAGAAGCTAGATTTCCATTTTTCACTCAGAAGAGTTAAGTTTTTTCTCCTTTTTATTTTTAAAATGGGCTTTTATAGATTTATCTGGCTGTTGATAGGAGTGGGCCTATTAAACATCATACCTTTCTCATAAGTAACTAGAATAAACTATTACTATAGAGAGTGAAAAAATGTAATTCTTACAGCCGTTTTGGCCACACTCTCTTGTATATTCATAAAAGCAGTATGGATGGAATTATGTAAACTTTTATTTATATTTTGAATTGTTGCTTAATGCCATTCTATAAAATACTTTTTTCACATTTGTTTTCATTCTAGAAGAATATGGTGTATTTATTAAAACTACAGATGATACCACAACAGATAATTACATCATACAAGGTACGTATTTCAGTAAATACACATGGGCATGAATATACAGTATGCACTCATGTATATATCAACACAAAAAGGCAGGTAACAGAAGTGTAGATAGAGAAGAGATTGCCTTGGTAGTCTACCTAGAAGTGTATTTTCATCATATTATATTAACATCATAATTATAGTAAAACTTATTTATCTGGCATTCACACAGTTCAAAATTTCCATTAACTGTACTTAGGTCATATCTCTAATATATGATGATACCCTTGAAAGTATGATGAGATCTTGAAGAACCATGTGAACCACAATGAGATCAAATTATATTTGATAAAATTATAGAGTTAAGTATTATATTCTAGTGTTTCTTTAAAAATTTCTCATTAATATATGACTTATAGCATTTCCATTTGATTAACCACAAGACCCTGTTCTCCAGCTTAAGAACTGATTCTGTGGTCTTTCTTATAACTTGGTATAGATGTATACTTTAAAATATAGTTGTATTAGGCATTGTAAGTTCATATCAAAAGGGAGTTAATATTTAAAATGCCAGTGCCTAATATCTAAGGTTTTGTTTTGTTTTGTTTTTAAAAATGCAACTTTAAATTTTAAATGTGTTTTGGATACTGGTAAAAAGAAAAATATAGACAATGTTGAGGTTGAAGAACAGAGGATTCTAACTGCAAGATGTAAATTGGTATTAGTTGCTCAACATTTTAGTGTTGACCCTCAAAAAAGAGAAAACTTAAAACAAGCTACTGTTAATGGCACATGGCTTAATAAATTACTTCACGCTCTTTGCAGCAATCAAGTTCATTTGACATTTTCAACTAGTTACTAACATTCAAATCATTTAAAACATGATTTGTTCTATTTGATTTCTCTGTTGGAGGGAAGAAAAAGAAGCATTATAGTATACTGAAAGAACACAACATTTAACAGCATTTAAGTTGTCTTAAATCCTTTTTCAAATAAAGGAAGGCATAAATAAGTTTTTAAAATATTTTAAATCTCTGAGCATTTCCTCTATGTAAATTAAGGGAATTAGACTAATCTGTATGGGCTTTTGTATCGATCTAAAATTAGATGATTAGTCTAAGACTCGTCTATCAACACATAAAACCTTCCATGATAAATGGAAAATACCAGGCAAAAAAATCCACGTACTGCTGACAGTGGTCACTGTTTGTTAAGGTATTATGTCAGATTCTGAGTCTCAGACTTTCCTAGATCTGCTAAATCTAGGTATATGTTCTTTCACCATGAGACTTGTAGGATTTCATGCAAAGGCATAATAAAGTTTTAATTAATCAGACTTAACGAAGCAGACAATGCTGTAACTTTTTTTATGTAAGAAGGCAACAATTCAACCATAATTTATATTTATCTTTGAATGTAATTTATAATTTTCATGCATCAAATTTGCCTTCTGAGTAATACTTCTTAAGCAAATATTAGTTGCTTTTCTTGAACAATTAAGATTTGGCCATAATATCCTTATAAAATAATCAAGAGTTGGAACATCCAGGCAAAATGTAATTACTTATGGATATCCCAGTTATTTTCCTTTGATGATTTTTGGAAGGATACACTGCTAGAAATTTCCTGGCTAGCCTTCTTTCACTTAAAATCGAAAGACTAAATACTGTGATGAAAAGTATTTGAGATCATATATTACACCTTTATCAGTTTCTGTGTCCAAGCTCTCAAGATTTATGTTGTTTTGTTTTTCTTTGTAGGGTGTTAATTGAAGACCTACTATGTGTGCAATACTGGGCATTCAGTAGAGTGTACAAGCATACAAATAAAGGACACTGTCCCCAGGAACTTAGAATATAATTTGGGGAGAAAGGACTTATACACATAAAAAATTTACATACATGAAACAATTAAGAAAAGAAAAAAAGCAAAGCTTAATCACATTTTGAGTAGTGTAGTAGTATTGACAATAAAAAAATCCATGAAGTGACTGGCCAAAAATTCATAAATGGCACCCAACCTACACTGGAGATGGAAATAGGGTGGAGTCTTGAACAAGGTAGAAAGAAAGTTCATACTCAGCCTACAATTACATATTAATATTACATGGGTGGAGGTTAATGAAAATATCAGGGTGAATGAAGCCTAGACTCATCTTATCGTAAGAATTAAAATCAGATAGATGAAATGGAGTATGGCAGAGCATTTAGACATGATACAGTACATAGCTAAAAAAAATTGGTTTGTAATTTTTAAAAGAATGCTAAATTTGTGTGTGTGTGTGTGTGTGTGCGTTGCAGGAAAGAGAAAAAGTAATGAAATGATCACAAATTTAGCCAAGAGGCAAAAGGCTGATGCCAGTACTGAACATCCTCCTTTTTATTACAACATCCACAGACACAGCATTAAAGGAATGAATATGCCAAAGTAAGATGGCCAGTGAATGGCAAAGTATATAATTTATATTTTAGTAATGTTGTGATTTATATAAAAATACAAAAACCCCGTCTTTTTTTCTTTTCTTTGCTGCAGGTTAAAAAAGTTTTTGTGCTATCTTTCTCAAGCAGGTTTTCGAGTTAGCCGAACTCATTTTGACCCAATGGGAGTTCGTACAGATGCACCTCTGATGCAGTTTAAATCTATCCTTTTAAAATACAGCACACCCACCTACACTGGAGGACAGTCAGAGGGCCATGTTCAGGCAGCATCCGAAGATACAGTAGCTGACAGTTGAAATGTCAGTGAATGACAAAGCAGAAGCAAGGGCTGCAGAAGATGGTATATGTGAAGAGTTTATTTCCAGATGTCTGTATAGATGATCTGATAGTTCTCTGTGTCAACTGTAGTTCTTTTTCTATACTTTCAATTCACTGCTATAAAAATAAAAAGCAGTGCTGTTTTCATTCAGAAAATTAGCAGTTTCTAATTTAGCTGGTTTGAGAGCTGTGCTTTCCAGGTTTTTCTTATTTTAAAGAAAACTTAAAATTTTAATGAAAACAATTCATAAGAAGCCAAATTTCTGACTGAGATCACCCTAAAGTTTAGTAACTTGGAAAGTTTTCACATGCAAAGTATTTGGAATTTTATGTATGTGTTATGGAAGCCATCCTTTACTGTTCTTAATCACATCTGTACTTACACTGACTCATAATTTTAATGTTTACAAGATGAAGCCAGAAGTCTTTTAAATATTAAAATGACCTTGCATAGATAACAGTGTTCTTCCAGGTCACTAATTTCAGTTATGTTTTAGGAAATCATACCTCTCTCCACATTAAGCTTTTCATTTATTTCTAGCTTTTGAGAAATTACATTACCTACCTGAAAGAGAAATAAATTTGTCTTACAAGTTTAAGGTCTATATGATTAAACTTCAGAGTAAGATTTTTTAAAGTAAATTGAAACTATTGTTCTAATTTAATAATTGTTCATGAGCACTGAAATTTTGAAGAGGACAGATTTTGTTAGAAATTAGACAGGATGGGTGATCTCAGATGCCTCAGTTAAAGCATGTACAGTTTTCATTTACTTGGTTGTGCTACCTCTCAGAAGTAAAACTGTCACCTTTTAAAATGAGGGGTTTTTTGTTCTTTGTGTTTTGGTATGTGTGCATTTGTAATTTTTTTGTATAAGCAGCCCAGGTTAACATAACTATGAAAATCAATTATGTCCATTAACATGTCTATTAATAAATATCATTTCTTGCTTTATTTTAATACAATATTTTGGATAAAAGGATTGGTATAAAGTTTAGGTTTTTGTCTTGAGGACTTTATCCATATTTACAGTGAAGTATTTCTTTAGGGGAAGTAATTTTTTACAACCATTAAGCATGGGGGGGAAGGTGGGAGTTGTAACTTGAAAAGTTTAAATACAGTACATAAGGAAAAAAAGCACTCTCTTAACACAACAAAAACGCAAGTGAGAGGTTTTAGAGCAACACAGAATATTAATTTAGCAGAAATAAAGCAAAAGTCTCTGCATGATATGACAGCATATTCCCAAGGGGATTTTTTTCTTTTCTCCAACTAAGGCAATCATGCATTTCAATAAAGTAAAGGGATGGGTGAAGTGAAAGTTTCTATGATGACCTTTAAAAGAAAAACAACTCTACTCTCTATAATTACTCCCAGTTAAAATTATAACTTATAAATGAGCCTAAGAAGAAATAAAAGTTATGTTATTTTGTTTAATATAGTTAGAAATTACTGTACGTCAAGGCAAACCAGCATTTGAACCATCTGAATTAATACATATTGTTGAACTGAATTATCAGTCTCAACTTTTTTGCTAAATGCTTATCAGCATGACATATTTTGATCAATAATGAAGTTTGACTTCATGCCAAGAACCTAATTTGATTCAGAAAAATGTAAATTATTGGTGTTTAAAGTATATGTATGTGTGTATTAATTTCACATATAAAGGCACATTTTCCCAAGAAAAGTTTGATAGGAAGTAGATTGGCATCCTGGGATAAGGTACTGCATCAACCTAAAGGAGAAGCTACTTAAAAATGCCATGTTTTTATATTAGCAGGCTTATTGCCATAACAATAGTAATTTGGGACATTGCAAATGTTAACCACACATTGTAATAGTGACATTAAGTGTATCCCTCCATTAAAGTTTGCTAAACACAAGAAATCCAGGAAGCCAGCGTTATTGACTCTGCTGGTTGCTTAAATTAACACTCTAGCCATACACTCAGGAAATGGGAGAAGCAACCAAGGGATAAGTCTGGGGCCCGCCATACTGGGCTTGGTCAAAACTCCATTTATCAACTGACTTCCCTAATTCTCCATTCTGAATAGGTCAGTCATGTTCTGGTTCCCAGAAGTTAGAATTAACTCAAGACCAATTCAGTAATCTCTAAAGAACTAGGAACTTTTCTTTCCCTTTGTGTCATTTCTCTGGTAAATGGCCACAGGTTCCTTTGGGGAAGGCTAAGAGAAAGATACGTAACACATACTTGAAATGTTATGTCAAGGTCCTTTGTCAGTGGGCCCTCGGGGTATGTGAATTGAATTGGGGAACTGGGTGAAGGACTCAGATCAGTCCTATAATTTTCAGTTTGATTATACAGACCAAGTAGAACTATGGAGGTTCATCTCTTTTGGTTCTTTGAATCACATGATCAATTCACCAAGGCCAAAAATCTGAGTGTCACACTACACTGATTACCCTCTGGGTTCTGCTGTCTATTATAGTAACTATGCCCACCTTTCTAGTCAAGCAATGAAGTAAACTACTTGGTCTCTGGCAAGTTGCAGTCATGGCAGTGCCCAGTGAACCAGGCAGTCTATTTCAAATGAAGCATCTCTCACTGGCATCTGTGGTCTAAAGACATAGAGCTTTTCAGGGGTACTGGTGCTCTGCTCACCAGCATATTTCTCACTTCTTTGATAAAGAGAGTGTCAACTGAACTCTCATGAGGGATATGGTTAGAAGCTGGGTGGGCAGAGCACACATGAATTCTCTGCAATATTTCTCCTTCTAAGTCTTTGGTTTCCTTTCTCTACATTATATTAAGGAATTTCTAGTATCTCACCTCCAATTTAGATGAGCCACTGCTGAGTCCAAATTTCAACTAAGTAAACAGAGCCCATGTATTCAAGCTAACAAATTGAGCCAGAATATCTGGTATAGGGACACCCGTATCAATAATGTAACCCAATTTAAAATCCTGATCATGTTTCAGGGCCCACCATATTCAGAATCTATTTCCATGGGTATTCCCCACATATCTGCAATATATATAAGAACAAAAAAGCATTCAAATTAGACTTTGTATCCCTGCCTAGGGCATGCTGGGATCTGTTTTTGAGACAAGGAGGGGTTTTAGGAATAGGGCATATGGATTTTTTTAATGCAACTTTATTAAGATATATTCACACACCATATAATCGATCCAGAGTATACAATCAGTGGCTCACAGTATCATATAATTGTGCACTCATCACCACAATTTTATAACATTTTCATTACTCCAAAAAATAAAGACATATAAAAAAAAGAACACCCAAAACATCCCATACCCCTTATCCTCATTATTTATTTCCTTTGTCTTTATTACTCATCTGCCCATACACTGAGTAAAGAGAGTGTCAGTCACAAAGTTTTCACAATCACACAGTCACACGATAAAAGCTATATAGTTATACAATCATCAAGAATCAAGGCTACTGCATTACAGTTCAACAGTTTCAGCTATTTCCTTCTAGCTATTCAAAAACACTAGAAGCTTAAAAGAATAGCTATATAATGCATAAGAATAGCCTCCAGAATGACCTCTTCACTCTATTTGAAATCTCTTAGCCTCTGAAATTCTGTTTCTTTTCCTCCTTTTGGTCAAGAAGGCATTCTCAATCCATGATGCTAGGGCCAGGCTCATCCTGGGAGTCATTTCCCATGTTGCCAGGGAAACACACCTCTGGGAGTCATGTCCCACATAGGAGGAAGGGTAGTGAGTTAATTTGCAGAGTTGGCTTAGAGATACAGGCCACATCTGAGCAACAAAAGAGGTTCTCTGGGGGTGACACTTAGGCATAGTTATAAGTAGGCATAGCATCTCCATTGGAGAGATGTTTCATAAGGGCAAGCCTCTAGATCAAGAACTTGGCTTATTAAATTGGGAGCCCCTGTTGCTTAAGAGAATAGCAGGAATTCCCCAGATGGGGAAGTTTAATAGTTCCACATTCTCCCCCAGTCGCTTAAGGGGACTTTGCAATGACTTTTATTTTCTGCCTGTTCCAGTTTGCTAATGTTGCCTTTACGCAAAATACCAGAAACGGGTTGGCTTTTATAAAGGAGATTAATTAAGTTACAAATTTACAGTTCTAAAGCCATAAGTGTCCAAACAAAGGCATCAACAATAGGGTACCTTCACTGAAGAACACTGATGGCGTTGGAAAACCTCTGTCATCTGGAAGGCACAGGCACGTGGCTGGCATCTGCTCCAAGGTTCTGGTTTCAAAACGGCTTTCTCCCAGGATGTTTCTAATCGTCTGGGGGTGTTCTCTTAGTTTCTCCCAGGCAAACTCTGGACTAGCAAAAGTCTACTTTCAGTGGCCATCTCCAAAATGTCAGCTGCAGCACTGACCTGCACTGAATGGGCAGGGCCACTCCTCCCTAGAAATAACCTAATCAAAGGCATTACCTACAGTTGGGTGGATCACATCTCCATGGAAACAACCTAATCCAAATATCCCACAAGACTGGATTAAAGATTATGGCTTTTTGTGGGGGACATAATATATCCAAACCAGCACACTGCCCAAAATATTCTAGGATGTATTGGAGTATTACATTAACCTCTACAGAATAACAAGATCACATCCCCTATTCTAGATTCCATGTAATTATATTGTTTAAATAAACTAACCAGACAGATTAGTGTGCTACAGAAAATATGAATTTTGTACCAAGTAAACCTCTCTTCCTTTGGTCTCACACAGAAGTTGGAGTTTTAAAATATAGTCATTATCATCCTTTACCTTGTATTCTTATTTATGGACTCTCTTTACAAGATAACTCCTTTAAGTGGTAGTGTTATGAGATCATCAAGCAAGGCAGGAAAACATGAAGGGGGTTGCTTCAGCTTCAAGTGAGGCTTCAGTGAAGTTAAGGGTTTGGGATACTCATTGATCCAAATCCTTCCAAAACTCTTAATTCAATTCTCAGAATACTAAGCTTTCTTGACTAGTGTATCTAATCTCACGTTCCTAAAAGACACAGCATGATAGTGAAGTCAACCAACTTGCAAGATCAAACTGTTTTGTTTTCCAGCTTGTATTAATTTCCTAGGGCCACCATAACAAATTACCACAAACTGGGTGCCTTAAAACAAAAGGAATTTATTCTTTCACAATTCTAGAAGCTAGAAGTCTGCAGTCACAGTATTAGTAGGGCCATATAATCTCTGAAACGTTTTTCTAGCTTCTGGTGGAAATCTTTGGTATTCTTGACTTGTAGACACATCACTCCAGTCTCTGCCTCTTAAGTTACATGGACTTCTCTCTGTTTCAGTGTCCAAATTTCCTTCACTTTATGAAAATAGTTAATGGATTAGGGCTCATCCTAATCCAGTATGACCTCATCCTAACTTGATTATATGTGCAGCAACCCTGTCAGGGATTGAATCATGTCTCCCACTAAAGATATATTCAAGTCTTAATCTGTGTTCCAGTGGGTGTGAACCCATTTGTAAACAGGACCGTTGAAGATATTAGATAAGATGTGGACTCATTTGTGAATAGTTATCTTCAAGATAATATTTAGATGAAGCCAAATTGCATCAAGGTGGGCCATTAGCCACAACTGGAGTCCTTATAAGCAAGTGAAATTCAGACACAGTAGAAGCAGAAGTCAGTAGAACCTGGAAGTCAACCAAAGTCTGAAGACTAGACACAATGAGTTTGTCATGTGACAGAAAATTGCCAGAACACTACAAACTCAAAAGAGAAAGCAAACCCTGTCAATACCTTGATGATGGACTTCCAGCCTTCAAAACAGTAAGACAAAAATCCCTTGTTAAGTAAACTTATTGTGTGGTTGTCATATCAACCCTAGCAAACTGAGACAGACCATATTTCCAGGTGAGGTCACATTCACAGATACTGGGGCTTAGGACTTCAGCATATCTTTTGAGGAAACACAATTCCACTCACATATTTCAGCTATAAGTAATAAGACTATTTTAGCATTTACAGAGAAAGTATTTTTTTGACCTGTACTCCCCATTTAGAGAACTTAAGACCTTTGAATATGTCCTTCCGGTTCTTAAATGCTGCAGTCCTAGCACTCCTCGTGTCCTTTATATGTTTATGTGGAAATGACCTCTTATCCATCCCCAACTGCCCCAAAAAAGGCACTTCATTCCAGGCAGTAAGTTTGTTTACCTATTATCAGCATCCCATTCTTTCATACTAGCTGGATTTTTATTGCTCTCTGCCCAAACAATGCAGATTATCAGATTCTTTGCCCCCCCTCCCCCTTCCCTCTCACCTCCACCCCTCACCACCTCCACCCAGACACTTACTTCCCTAAAGGTCTGTTTCCTGCCAGGCACTATATTCTGAAGCAGACAGACTTTAAGATGCAATGGAAATCAACTCTTGTCAATTTTTTAAGCAGATAAATTCATTAAAAGTAAATTGGGTAACTCAGAATTTCCAAGAGGACTAGAGAAACAGGCTTGAAGGATATGCAGCGAGAAACAAAAGCCCAGACTTAATGCCCCAGATCTAGAGAAGACACCATCATATCTTTTTATGGCCAAAGAATACTCCTTTGAATGTATATATCACATTTTATTTTTCTATTCATTCATTGATGGACATTTGGGTTGTTTCTACATTTTGGCTGCTAGGAACATTAATGTACAAGTTTTTGCATGGACATGTTTTCACTTCTCTTGGACACATACCTAGGACTAGAATTACTGTGTCATGTTAACATTTTCTGAGGAACTGTCAAACTGTTTTCCAAAGCAGATGCACCATTTTGCATTCCCACCAGCCATGTATAAGAGTTCCAATTACTCCACATCCTTGTCAACACTTATTATCTGTCTTTTTTATTTTAGCCATCCCACTGGGAGTGAGATAGTAACTCTTTGTGGTTTAATTTTCATATCTGTAGCAACTGATGATGTCCAGTAATTTACCTATGCAAAGTCCCCATTTGTACATTTTCTTTGGAGAAGTATCTACTGATATCACTACCCTTTTTTAGAAAAACAATTAAGTCTCAAATCAGATTTATTTTATTGCATCTTTAAAATATCAAATACATCTGGCATCTTGTTTCCATAGCTGGACAACTATTAGATCTTATTAATCAACCTGCTGAACTGTTTCTTATTCAGAGACATAGATACCATCTAAAATTTTTCTAATTTCCTTGTTTTCAACTGTTGTGGCTTGCTCAATCAAAGCAGCTGAACTTGATACAAGTTCAACATCTTTTCTTTCAAGAATTAACTCATGTTTCTGGGTTTGAAATACGGAGCAATTACTACCTAGACTCATCAACACTGCAGATACATTTTTCACTCAAGAAATTTCGGATTTCAACAAGATCCACTCTCTTGAATAATGATGTTCATGGAGAAGTGAGCATACACAGACCTCCTCTCATAATGGAAGGCTAGTCTAACAGCCTTGATCGTGTTTTATACATGACTGTAGAAAGTATGAACTGTAGCCAGTTCCTTTCTATTTCCTGAAGCCCCTTCTTTCTCTTTCCAAGGAGACTGAGTTTTACACTGGTGTGATTGAAGTCCCTCCACAATTTTCCTCTGGGGCCCTTCACAATAACTGTGTCCTTTCAGAGTGATGTCAAGAATTTCTGGAATATCAACAGTCTGGGTGCTGAGGATAGTCTTCATTCTTGAAGTAGATGCAGCAAAGAGCTCACTGCTCACTTTTAAAATTGGGTTGCCTTTTTATTATTGAGTTATAAGTTACTTAAAAATACTAGTTACAAGTCACTTATATATGGTTTGCAACTATTTTTACAAATATATTGGATTTTCTTTTCACTGTTGATAGTCCTTTGAAGTAATTTTAAATTTTAATTAAGTCCAATGTGTCTATTTTACCCTTTCTTGCTGTACTTTCACTATCATGTCTTAAAGCATTGCCTAATCAAAGGTCACAAAGATTACACCTGTTTTCTTGGAAGCGTTTTATGGTTTAAGCTCTTACACTTAGGTTTCTAACCAACTAAGTTACTTTTTGCATACAATGTGAGGTAGGGGTCAAAACTTATTCATGTGCATATGGATACATGGTAGTCCAAGCACCACTGCTGAAGACTTGAACAACCGTCTTGGCACTCTTGATGAAAATCATTTGACCGCAAATGGAAGGATTTACTTTTGTCATCTCATTTCAAATCCATTGTCCAAAACATCTGTCTTACCATCAAATTACTATGGAATCACAAGACGCATGTTTATAATTATTGTTTTCTAATAGATTGACCCCTTTTTCATTATAAATTAACTTTTGTCTCTATTTTTACCTTAAGGTCTATTTTATTTGACATTAGCATAGCCACTGACTACTATATGGCATTGCATACAAATACATCTTTATACATTATAAAGTTCTATAATTACTGCATGATGCAGTTGTGTTAAAACACAAAGAATAGTTACTAACAAAAATACATTTATACTCTGCCTTTTGTATTTATCTATGTAGTTACCTTTACCATTTGTGGTAGTTTGAAGCTGAATGGACCCCAGAAAATCATGTTCTTAAAGCTAATTCATTCCTGTGGGTGTCAACCTAGTGTGGGTGGGATCGTTTGATTAGGTTATTTCAGTTGAAGTGTGCCCCAGGTGGGTCTTAATAATTATTGCAGTCCTTTAAAAAGGATGAAATACAGAGAGAAACACAGAAAACACAGGAACAGTAAGGAAAACAGGCAGAGCAGCCAGAAGCTTAAAGCAAAGAAACTTGGGAGAGAAGGGAGACTAGCAGACATGCCATGCCTTGCCATCTGACAGGAATCCAGGTATTATTTTGATGATGCCTTGATTTGGATATTTTCACAGCCTCAGAACTATAAGCTTGTAAGTTAATAAATCCACATTGTAAAAGGTAACCTATTTCACGGTATATGCATTTCAGCATCCTTAGCAAACTAAAACACCACTATTTCTACATTTGGATTTGATTTTGGTCCAGTGCTTTTCCCTTCAGCCTAAAGGACACCATTTAGTATTTCTTATAGAGTAAGTATGCTAGTGACAAATTCTCTTGCCTTTTGTTTATCTCGGAATGTCTTAATTTCCCCTTCATTTTGGAGGAATAGTTTTTGTTAAATATTGAATTCTTTGTTGGCAGTTTTTTTCATTCAGCACTTTGAATATCATTCCACTGCCTTCTGGCCTCCATGGGCTTCTGAAAAGTCCACTATAAACCTTGATTCCTTGTATGTGGCGAATCACTTTTCTCTTGCTACTTTCAAGAATCTCTCTCTTGGCTTTTAACAGTTTGACAATAAGATGTCTAGGTGTGGCTCTTTTGAATTTATCTTACTAGGAGTTTGTTGAGGTTCCTGGGTGTGCAGATTGTTTTTCATCAAATTTGCTAAGTTTTCAGCCATTATTTCTTCCAATATTCCGCCTCCTCCTCTCTCCTTCTGGGATTCCCATTATACCTGTTAGTATGCTTAATGCTGTCTCGTAAGTCTTTGAAGCTCTCTGTTTTCTCATTCTTTTTTCTTCCTGATTTTCGCATGGGATAATTTCAAATCACCTATCTTCAAGTTTGCTGGTTATTTTTTCCACCAGTTCAAATCTGTTCATGATGAGCCCCTCTCAAGAATTTTTTACTTGTTATTGCCTTCTTCAGCTTGAGAATTACTGTTTTGTTTCTTAAAATATCTATTTATAGTCTTCATTTGCCATGACATTGTTCTCACTTAGTTCTTTAGGCATGGTTTTAGTTCTCTGAATATTTTTATAATACCTGACAAAGTCTTTGTCTAATAAGTCCTACACCTGGGCTTCCTCAGGGAGTTTCTAATGGCTGCTTTTATTTCCTTTTGTATGGGCCCTATTTCTGGTTTCTTTGCATGTCTCATAAATTTTTGTTGAAATCTAGACATTTTAAATATAATGAGGCAATTCTGGATATCGTAATTCCCCTCTCTCCCCAGTTTGTGTTTGCTGTTTACATTTTCCTATACTAATTCTGTAAAGTCTGTGTTTTAGTTTCCTTGGCTGTTTGAACAAATACCATGCAATGGTCAGCTTAAACTATGGGAATTTCTTAGCTTACATTTTTGAGGCAAGGAAGAAGTACAAATCAAGGCATCATCAAGACAATGCTTTCTTCCTGAAGACTGGCATTCTGGAGCTGTTCCTGGCAATCCTCTCCTGGACTCTCCATTCTCTTCCCGCTTCCATTCAATTGCAGTTTCCTGTGTCCCATGACTTTCTATCTGAATTTCATTCTGATTATAAAAGACTCCAGTAATAAGTTTAAGACCCACCTTATTCAGTTGGGCAACACCTTAACTTCAGGAACTTCGTCAAAAGATCCTACTTATAATGGGTTCACATCCACAGAAACAGATTAAGAACACGTTTTTCTAGGGTATAAACATCTCAAAACCACCACAGCCTGAATTCTTTGTTGAATGTGGGCACTGAAGTCTCTTCTTGGTTAGCTTAGTGGTCAGCTACCAAAAGGCAGGTGGGTTTGAAGCTCCCTCCAAAAGCCCAGAAAATTCTCTCTCTGACTTGACAGTGATTTCCTTAAATCGTGAACAAGTATGTCTCCCAGATTTGCCCAAAGGACTCTGTGGACTGTTTTGGCACATGCCTTCAAGGAACCAGGAGGTGCCTTCTCCTCCTGCTTGCAGACCCTCAAAGTTAGCTATAGGTGAGATTAGGGCCTTTTTTGGTTTTTCTTGGGCATGCATACAGACTTGCATGTGAATGAGATTCTAGATTCCCCAGAAAGCCCTCTAATGTACACTTCATTCCCCAATTTTTCCTTTTAAGTTTATGGGTCTCATTTTAGCAGTAACTGGTATCACTGCCTCAGGCACCTCTGTTAATTGCCCCTCAGTGTTTTCAACAACATCATGGGGATAGGGCTGTACTCACAGAGCTGAATCATATCAAATAAAGACAAGCCCTGGGAATGGAGCTTTTCAATGAGGTACCAGACAGGTCAGAGAGTGATAATTCTCTGGTCTTTGGGGGAGAGCTTCAAACCCTTTTGATAGCTGAGAGGCTGCTATTTTCACAACTACCAACTTAAATAGATTTAAGGCTATTTCTTTGCCAGGCTACCCTGAAAGGAGAGAAGGGAAGGGCATAGGACAATTAAAAATGCTGCAAAAACTTACTGTTCTTATAATCTTTATTGAGTATATGCTCTCTGGATTGTTGGAAGCCTTTGGTTAATATCTACAATTCTGAAAAAGTTGATTTTGATCATTTTTGCCAGGGTTTGCCCTGCTTTTGTGGAGGTCCTTATTCTACCCTTTCCAAATTCTTCTCAAGGAGGTTGTTTTTATATTTACAACTGCACACAAATTAATTTTCCTTTCTTAGAATTATGTTTGTAAGATTAGCAAACACATACAGAGAAGTATTTCTAAACAGAAATGCAATGAGAATTTTCAGAGATGCCTTTTTTAATAGGTATTTCAATCATTTCATGTTTATTTGTTCAAGTCAGAACACTAAGCTCAATTTCCTCAAATGTACAGGGAATGACTACCCCCTTCCTCAAAGAACTGCTGAGGATTAAAAATAATAATGTACCCCAAAACTTAGTTATTACCATGATTCACCATGTGTGGTGAGGTTTCTGCTCCTAGACTGACATGGTGGTTAGAGAAGTTACTTAGATAATACTTGATGAACAGTCAAAACCTTGTGTAGTATCAGTGAACAGTACCCACCCCCCCAAAAAAAACCCCAAAAATACATATACACAATATACTCAATGCTCTATCAAATACCTATAATTATATTTTGCAAAGGATTACACATCCGATGAATTCACTAATGATGCAAAGAGTTTATATCCTCCCATACCGACAGATAAACGCGCACACATTCTCTAAGCACAAAGCTTATATTCACGAATAACTTTTTGCTTAAAGACAAAATTTCAATTAATGATCACAGTGGGAATTTAGTTATTTAATGCAACCACTAATCTAATGTCATCAATAAAATCTAAGCAGTTATATCACAAAACCAGGGTTATATTCAGTGGACATGCATTAATAATCTATACAACTTAACATTATACCCAAAAAAGGAAATGAATACAAAGTTTCCCTCACTTTTTGGTGGTTTTCAAATATCATGGCACAGATTACCAAAAAAACTGTAAAAACAGATTTTAAATATTTTCACTAAAATGATAAAAAATTGAATAAGCCTTTGAAATTTTCATACTGGGCTGAAGATTTAAAACATCAAGCTGGCCCCAATCTGTCAAAATTGACAGATAAATATTTACAATGACTAGATAGGCTTTAATTACAATGATACTGGAAGACTAGTCCCTCCCATCAAAAACCCTTTAGGGGTTAATTTTCAATGCAAACATATATATGTAAATACTGTGGTAATACAAACTTAGAAACATACCATTAGAATCAGGACAGAGATGAAAAATAATACACAAGTCTATCTTAACTGACCTGCTAGGATAAAGCCCTCTGGCTCCCAAACACCCAAGACTGTTCCCCCCATCCTCTCCACATAAAATTAAATTAAGAATTGAATGACTTTACCCTACTGCTTGGCATTCTTCTACAGATTATCTTTTACTACATATCAAGGCAAGGGTCAAGCTCTGTTAACCTCCTTCTTTCTAGAGTATAACCAGCAGAGCATCAAATTTATAAACTTATATGGCAACCCAAAATGCTGAACACATTTTTCAAACAAAAGCAAAACTTTTTTCCCCATTGTTACTTCTATGTGCCATGTTATTCTTGAAACTGTTGTGGCTACCAATAAGAAATGAATAGGGAAGCTGTGAACACATCTTGTACTTTTCATCAAGGCTAAAGTGCAAATCTCCATATCTCTGGTATTTTAAGAGGCAAAAACATCAACACACATAATTAAGGAACTGAAGTGACAGAATACAAAAAGACCTCTTTAGATAAACACATGAAAACTACATAAAACCAATTTAATTTTTCTCCAGTGAAATCTGTAAATGAATGTTTGGATGCTCTTCCCCAGGACCAGAAATTCCAAAATTATTACAAGAAAAAATGGGAAAAAGTAACACTGCATGACAATGGATATAAGTTCAGAAAGAACCTCTTTTTAAAATGAAATATTATGGAAGAAAATACCATGAAATTAATAATCCTATGAGAATTGTTTTAAAGCACAGTAAATTTGAGCCTTGGTCTTCATTTAGATACTATAGTTCATATAGAAAACTATAAATATACAAGACTCTGGAGGAAAAAAAGTCACAATACATATTATTTAACATTCTGTAGGCCTAAAAAACTTATTTTTAAGGGCACAGGGAGAAGGATGGCAAACTAATTTTCACTTAAGAAAAAAGAACTATGAAAAATTCCTGGGTCAGAAGGAGATTCTAAATAGAACCACACTCTGAAAATACACAACTCAGTTTTTTTTAAAGGAAAGAAAAAGTACAGAATAATTGCAGTCACTTCCAAAAAGAAAATCTTAAATTAAAAGGAAAAGACTCTAATAGTGTAAACGAGTCTGGCTCAGAAAGAAAACTGAACAACATATCCAAAATTCTGTCCATAAAAGTAATGACGGTACATCTTTAATATTAAAGAAATAGGCTATAAAAAAGTTCATTCTCAGAATTGTTTTTAGGAAATGCTTATTTGTGCTCTTTTGTGGGTGCATAATAAAGTTCCATGGGTTTGTTCACTTTCCAATATTTCTCACTGACCAATTCCAAAGAAAAAGAGCCATTTAATACCTAAAACAAAAAAGAAAGAATTATGAAAACTGTACAAAGTACGATAGTGAGATGGAAACAAACATAAAAAAAGTCTGCAGAATCTTTAAAAAATACCTTAGGATAAACTACCTGTCTCATACTATTGATAAAAGAGCAAATGATATGATAAGTTACAAACCTGTTGTAATTTCTTTCTCTGAGGGTCTCAGGGTTCTACAGTCTCGTTAGGTCCCACCCCACCACCTGCCACAATCTTGGATGGTCACTGTGCTCCCAGTTTCAAGTCTTTTATTTTTAAATACTCACAGTGAACTGGCCATTGGCTGTTGCTATGTAAATAGTATACTGCTTCTCACTGGCTGTATCAAGGTTCATCTGGTTTGATTCTCCTTTGTTCCGAAGTTCTTCTAAAGCTAATCTCACAGCCAAATATTTGGATAAGTGATCAACAGTGGCATTGCCTGAAGTCTTTATGTATCTATTAAAAAAAAGCCATTAAAAATATATTACAATTATTAATGATAAAAATATACTTAAATTATGAAACTAATGCATTTCTAAAAAGTAAATTTAAATGTTCTTTCTTCCTCCTGTCTCTAGGAGGGTCCTTCCTCTCAAGTGTGCATTTGAAAAACTCAAGTGTTTCTCACTCTTAGTGGGAAGCACATAAGGAAGAAAAAAGACAATAACCTAAGCAGCCAGAATATCCAAATGAACCGTGCAAGTAATGGGATGAAAAATATTGTCCTTACTTACTCAAAATTGCCTTTTAACTCAAATTACACATTCTGATTTCAGATCATCTGAAACTAACCCATACACTTACCTTGTCTGTGCACTGTCATCTTTTTCCATAAGTGTGGGATGAGGCCTGAATACTAATTCAATTTCACTAGCACCATCCATTACTGGATCAATTGACACTGTTGCATTGTTATTATCAAGCTCAAGCCCAGAATCATCAGATGTTTTGGTCCGTTTGTTACTAGGTCCTGCTTCCTGATTGCTATGCGTAGATGCATTACTACAGTGAGAACTGTCACCATTATCTTCTGCTCCACTACCATTTTCAATCTGTTGTTTCTTGCCTCGCTGCAGTCTAATTAAGAAAAAAAAATTCCATAAAATTTACATTTAGTCCTCTTCAAAGCATCAATTTTGAAACATGTTTGCTACTGAACTTTAGAATTAAAAAAAAAAAAAAAAACTTGATTGAATTTGCTTCAAATGTCCCTCAAAGGTACAGAAAACCTCACTCACATCCACAAAATATTTGAATGATTTAAACCAATATTTGTAAACACCTAATAATTTTCTTTATTGGCTACAGGAATTATTGGCAAATCCTTATTTGTATTTTGACAAATTTATTTGTAAATTAACAAGTCTCAAGAAAGGCATGACTCAGATGCGAAAATCTTAAAAGTTCTATGACTTCTTGACCAAAGGGGGATGTGAAGGGAGATGAGATAAGTTTCAGTGGCAGAGAGATTCCAAAAGGAGCCGGGAGGTCACTCTGGTGGGCGCTCTTGTGCACACTTTAGACGGCCCTTTTTGGGTTCTGAAGAATTGGGGTGGCTGGTGGTGGATACCTGAAACTGTCGAACTGCAACCCAGAGCCCATGAATCTCGAAGACAGTTGTATAAAGGTGTAGCTTATGAGGGGTGACAATGGGATTGGGAAAGCCATAAGGACCACACTCCACTTTGTCTAGTTTGTGGATGGATGAGTGGAAAAATAGGGGAAGGAAACAAACAGACAAAGGTACCCAGTGTTCTTTTTTACTTCAATTGCTCTTTTTCACTCTAATTATTATTCTTGTTAATTTTTGTGTGTGTGCTAATGAAGGTGTCAGGGATTGATTTAGGTGATGAATGTACCACTGTGTAATGGTACTGTAAACAATCGAAAGTACAATTTGTTTTGTATGACTGCGTGGTATGTGAATATATCTCAATAAAATGAAGATTAAAAAAAAAAAAAAAAAAAGTTCTATGAAAAGATAAGCCATGCCTCTTTAATTGAAATTCTTAAGGAACAAGATTTAAGAGGGATAGTAAGCACTCTCACCCCACTCCCCCGAACCCCCAGTTTGCTAATGAAATGCAAAATGATTCTGAGAAAAATGAGATAGTATCTAAATAACCAGCATGGATACAGCATCAGTTCTCTAATAAGCTCAGACATTATAACCAATGATTGGCAAGGTATTTTGTATGTATATTATTTACTCATCAAAACAACCCTACAAGGCGATATCATTTGATAGTTGAGAAAACCAAAGAAAATGAAGTTCAAGGTCAACTAATTCGCCCATGGTTATACAGAAAGTAAAGTGCCAATGACAGGATATGACACAAGGTCATATTCTCTCCACCATATTTCCTGTCTCTCTACCTGTGTATGCAAAAAAAGAGGGAGATATGATGAAAATAATGGTATGCATCTTTAAGAACAGTCTCATAATTGTGTTTTTGTTGTCAGAACATGGAAGCCAATGTTTAGGAAAGACGCTTAGAATTCTGCTTTTTTGTTCAAAAAAAAAAAAAAATCCTGCTTATGAAACTTATCATAAAATGAAGAGGGCATGACTAATATGTTAAATAACAAAACTATGATTCAAAAAGTATCAACAGGCCAAAATAATAGGACAAAAAATAAACTTAATATTGAATATATAAGGACGATACTTAAATTTTGTTTCCTAAAAATCACAACTAAGGCAAAAGATGTTGGTTTACTTTACCATAAATTAAAGTGAGCCCCAGAAGGAAAGCTGGAGGTTAAAACATGGGGATGTATAACACAGTGAATCTTGTGGTGGACTATGACTGTGATTAACAGTACAAATATAAAGACATTTTATCATGAACTAGAACAATTACACAACAACTATTCTAAGGGGTCAATAATAGAGTGATATAAAAATAGAGCATTATAAAAATTAAACTGAGCCAAGAGGGTTATTCAAAGTACTTTTATCGCACACTTTCTAAGAAAAATTTGAGGTGACAGACCTACATTAATGCAATCTCAGGCAGATAATATAATGTTCAGATAAAGGAGATTAAACCTATCATCACATCTTTAATACTATATTGTCACTGGGGTTACAGTTCAAAAGTGACAACAAAAATGTCACAAGATACATGAGAGAATGTCATATGAGAAACAAAAAACTAGAAATGTGAATATTTAACATTTGGAGAGCATATGAGAACATATATCTATATGAACTTATTTGGTAAACTAACAGATTGAAGTAGATGTATTTCAATATATGACAGACCAACACCGGTACACGAGAGAAATTTTCATTCAATACAAAGGAAGGGAATTTTTTTTTTTAAAGCATTCATACATTCAAAAATATTTACTTAGCAGCTACTTCAAGCAACGCACAGCTGCTAAGTACTGGAGTTACAAGTCAATGACACAGAGACAGTCTCTATTCTCTTAAAGCTTATATTACAGAGAAATAGACAACACATTCATGTCAGAGAATGAGCTTTAGAGAAAAATGAAGCAGAGCGGGAAAGGAAATACGGAGTCCTGGGGTGGTAACTAAGCAGATACCTGAAGAAAGTGAGGGAGTAAGTCTTGTGGATTATATGGAAGAACAGGGTTCCTAAAAAAGAGAACAGTTAAGTACAAAGCCCCTGAGATGGAAGCATACTTCTTCAATTTGAAAAACAGTAAGCGGGCTATTGTCAACAAATGAAACAGACTCCTTCATTAAATATCAAGCATCACCAGAAATGCTCAAACAAAACCAAAGAATTATCTGTGAAGGATTTTGCAAAGGTGATACTTGCTCCTGGTAAAAGTATTAAACTGAACAACCATTAAAAGTCCTTTGAATTCTTAGGACTGTATTATTCCTTTAAAATAAATACACTCAACATTTAATCCTTTATTTTACTTTAACAAATAGAGTGGTAGGACAGTTTAATATAATTAGGATGCAGCACATTTTTTAACCTTTAATCTAGTGGTTTTCAACCTTGGCTGCACTGGGGAATCACCTCTAGAGCCTTAATAACACCAATGTTTGATCCTGTTCCTGTTTGCTAATGTGGCCCCTTTGCAAAAAACCAGAAATGGATTGGCTTTTTTAAAGGGCGTTTATTTGGTTACAGAGTAATAGTCTTAAGGCCATTAAGTGTCCAAGGTAAGGCATCAACAAAGGGTACTTTCACTGAAGGACGGCCAGTGGCGTCCATAAACCTTTGTTAACTGGGAAGGCATGTGGCTGGCATCTGCTTGCTCCCAGGTTGCGTTTCAAAATGGCATTCTCCAAAGTGTTGCTCTTGGGGAGTTTTGATCTCTCAGCTGCAGCTCCTCTCCAAAATGTCACTTAGCTGCTCAATGTCACTTAGCTGCTCTGAGTTCCTTCTATCTGTGAATTCCTTATAGGATGCCAGTAATGCAATTAACACCCACCCTGAATGGGCGGGGTATCACCTCCAAGGAAATTATCCAATCAAACATTTCACTCACAGTTGATTGAGTCACATCTCCATGAAAATAATCAAAGGATTCCAGTATAATCGACATGAATACACCTGCCCCCACAAGACTGCATTAAAGAATATGGCTTTTTCTGGGGGACATAATATATACAAACTGGCACAGACCCCATGCTGGAAGGTTCTGATTTACTTGGCCTGGAGTGATAACTGGGACTCTGAGATTTAAAAGCTTTCCAGTACTCTGATGTTCACAGGAAGTGAGAACCACTGGATTGGGACAGGGATGAAGGGGGAGAGGTAGAGAGGATGGGGGTGAGAAACGTGCCCCGATTATGTAAGGGTCTCGTAAGGCATCATTAAGGTCTTTTGGCATTTAACCTGTATGTAAATAAAAGCTATTAGAAAGTTCTGAGCAAAGGAGAGACACGATCTTTCAATTTAAGAGAATTACACTGGACGCTGTGCTTGAGAATAGACTATCCGGAGAAAGACTAGTAGGAGGATATTTTAATTCTTAAAATGAAAGATGATGGTGGCTTGGACCAGGTGGTAGGAACTGAGGTTGAGAGACGTGATCAGAGTCTGTATATATTGTAGAAAGAGATAAAAATATTTATTCACAGATCGGATGATTGTATGTGCAGGGTATGAGAATAAGTGAGATGTTAAGGATGACTTCAAAGTTTTTGGCCTGAGCAAGTGGAATAATGGCATGCCATCAACTGAAATGAGGAAGAATGAAGAAAAGCAGGAGGTAAGAATCAAAAGTTGAGTATAAGACGTGTGCTGGTTTGGATATATTATGTCCCCCCAAGTGCCATTATCTTTGAAGCAGTCTTGTGTGAGCAGGAAATGTACTGATGTTGATTGGGTTGGAGACTTTGGATGTTTCCATGGAGATGTGATCACTCAACTGTGGGCAAGATCTTTCACTGGATAATTTCCATGGAGGTGTGGCCCCACCCATTCAGCATGGGCCTTGTTAAGTTTACTGGAGCTCTATATAAGCTCAGACAGAAGGAACAAGCTGGCTGCAGCCAAGAGAGACACTTTGAAGAATGCACAGGAGCTGAGAGAGGAACTGCAGTTTACAGAGACATTTGGAGACAGCCTTTGAAAGCAGACTTTTGCTCCAGAGAAGCTAAGAGAGGACAAACACCCCAAGAGCAACTGAGAGTGACATTCTGAAGAGGAGCTGCGGCCTAGAGAGAAACATCCTGGGAGAAAGCCATTTTGAAACCAGAACTTGGAGCAGATGCCAGCCATGTGCCTTCCCAGCTAACAGAGGTTTTCCAGATGCCATTGGGCATCCTCCAGTGAAAGTACCCGATCGCTGATGCACTACCTTAAACACTTTATGGCCTAAAGACTGTAACAGTGTAACCAAATAAACCCCGTTTTATAAAAGCCAATCCATTTCTGGTGTTTTGCACTCCAGCAGCATTAGCAAACTAGAGCAACATGTTAAGTCTAAGATGCCTATTACATATTCAAAAGAAGGTGAGTCTAGAGTTCTCCAGGTTAGATATATAAATATGGGACTCTTCAGCATATAAATGTTAATTTAAGCCATTAAACTAGCTGAGATCAACTGGATAGTTTGTATAAAAAAAATGAAAAATTGATCCTGGGAGCACTTCACCTTTAAGAGTTAAGAGAATTGAATTAAAACCTACAAAAGAGACTAAGAAGGAACAGATGGAAGAATATGGTCTACTGAAAGACAGATGAAGATGACCTTTCAAGGAGGGAGAAGAAACTAATTGTGTCAAATGGAGCTGAAGACTGAGAATTAGCCATTAGATTTCACAATGTGGAGTTCACTGTTAACTTCAACAAAGGCATTTGGTTGGCTGGTGATGATAAAATCCTCAGTGGAGTGGTTTCAAAAAAGAGAAAAAGGGGACAAGGAAAAAGGGATCCCCATGTGATGGGGTCAAAGATACAAGTTAAGGTTCCTAAAGGATTGCAACCAGAATGTTTCAGGTGTGCCAATTTGGATGTATTATGTCCCCAAAACCACAATGTTCTTTGATGCAATCTTGTGAGTGCAGACATATTACTATTAATTAGGTTGGAATCTTTGGATTAAGTGTTTCCATGGAGATGTCACTCAATTAATTCTGGGTGAGAAGTTGATCAAATTATTTCCATGGAGATATGGGCCCTGCCCATACAGGATTAGGCTTGATTTAATCACTGGAATCCTATAAAAGAACTCACAAACAGAAGTACCTCAGAGCAACTGAGAGAGACATTTTGGAGATGGCCATTAAAAGCAGACTTAATGCTAGCCCAGAGTTTGCTCCGGAGAAACTAAGAGAGAACACAACACCCCAACAGCAACATTTTGAAGAACGCACAGGAGCTGAGAGAGGAGCTGAAACACAACCTGGGACCAGCAGACTCCAGCCACATGCCTTCCCAGCCAACAGGTTTTATGGACGCCACTGGCCTTCTTTTTGATGACTTAATTTAGACTTCAGACTGTAGCTTTGTAACCAAATAAATCCCCTTTATAAAAAGCCAGTCCATTTCTGGTATTTTGCGTAATGGCAGCATTAGCAAACAGGAACACCATGTCCTTGCCAACTCCTTGATTTTGGACTTCTGGCCTCAAGAAACAGTTCCCATATAGGACATGGCATTGCATTTAGTCATCATATTGCCTTAGGCTCCTTTCTTCTATGACAGTTTCTTTTTTTTTTAATTTAATTTTATTGATATTGTTCACATACCATACAATTATTCAAAGATACAAACATATAATCAATTACCCATGGTATCATAATACAGCTATGTATCCTCACCACCATTTCTTTTTCAATTTTTAGAACACTTTCATCACTCCAGAAAAAAAAATAAAGACAAAAGAAAAGGAAACTCAAATCCTCCCATACCCCTAACCACCCCCTCTCCATTACCGATTCATAATATCGGTATAGTACATTTGTTACTATTGATGAAAGAATGTTAAAATACTACTAACTGTAGTATATAGCTTGTAATATTTTTCCCTATATGCCCCTGTATTATTAACTTCTAGTTATACTATCATACATTTGTTCTAGTTCATGAAAGAGATTTCTAATATTTCTACAGTTAATCACGGACATTGCCCACCACAAAATTCACTGTTTTATACATTCCCATCTTTTAACCTCCAACTTCCCTTCTGGAGACATACGTGACTCTGAGCTTCCCCTTTCCACCACCTTCACACACCTCTCAGCACTGTTAATTATTCTCACAACGTACTACCATCACCTCTGTCCATTTCCAAATATTTAAGTTCAACCTAGTTGAACATTCTGCTCATAATAAGCAACCGCTCCCCATTCTTTAACCTCATTCTATATCCTGATAACATATTTCATGTCTATGAGTTTACACATTATTATTTCATATCAGTCAGACCCTGCAATAATTATGTGTCTGACTTATTTCACTCAATATAGTACCCTCAAGGTTTCTTCATCAACCCATTTTTTCTTTTAGATGGTTCTGTTCCCACGCCATACATTCCATCTTAAGTAGACAACTGATGGTTCCTTGTACAGTCACATTTCTATGTATTCACCACCATCACCACTATCTATATAAGGACATCTCCATTTCTTCCACAAAGACAGAGGAAGAGTCAAAGAAGGTAGAGAGACAAAAGAAAAAGAAAAAAAGAAAGAGAAAAATAAAAAATAAAAAATAAAGATGGCTAGGAAGTAACAAAAGGAAAGATAGCATTAAACTGAAGTAGAACCAAGAGTCAGACAACATCACCAATGACAAGAGTCCCATAACCCTCCCTTATGTCCTCCTTATAGGCATTTGGGTTCGGTATATTGCCTTTGTTACATTAAAAGAAGCATAATACATTGTTTCTGTTAATTAGTCTCTAGTTTGCATTGATTGTATTTTTTCCCAACACCTCTCTATTTCTGACACCTTGCATGTTGACATTCATTTGTTCTCCCTCATGTACAAACATATTTATACATTTTATCACAATTGTTGAGCACTCCAGGTTTCATGGAGTTATACAGTCCCAGTCTTTATCTTTCCTCTTTCCTTCTGGGGTCCCACATGTTCCTAATCTTCCTCTTTCAACCACAGTCACAGTCATCTTTGTTCAGTGTACTTACATTGATGTGCTACCATCACCCAAAACTGTGTTCCAAACCTCTCACTCCTGTCTTCCTATCTCTCTGTAGTGCTCCCTTTAGTATTTCCTGTAGAGCAGGTATCTTGTTCACAAACTCTGCCATTGTCTGTTTGTCAGAGAATATTTTAAACACTTCCTCATATTTGAAGGACAGTTTTGCCAGATATAGGATTCTTGGTTGGCAGTTCTTATCTTTCGGTATCTTAAATATATCACACCACTTTCTTCTTGCCTCCATGGTTTCTACTGAGAAATCCACACAGTCTTATCAAGCTTCCTTTGCATGCGATGGATCATTCTTTCTTGCTGCTTTCAGGATTCTCTCTTTGACTGCGACATTTGATAATCTGATTATTAAGTGTCTTGGCATAGGCCTATTCAGATCTGTTCTCTTTGGGGTACGCTGTGCTTCTTGGATCCGTAATTTTATGTCTTTCATAAGAGATGGGAAATTTTTGTTTATTATTTCCTCTATTATTGCTTCTGCCCCCTTTCCCTTCTCTTACCCAAGACACGTACATTAATGTGTTTCATGTTGTCATTCAATTCCCTGAGACATTGCTCATGTTTTTCCATTCTTTTCCCTATCTGTTCCTTTGTGTGTAGGATTTCAGTCTTGTTCTCAAGTTCCTGAGTGGTTTCTTCTGCCTCTTGAGATCTGCTACTGTATGTCTCCATTGTGTGTTTCATCTCGTGCTGTGCCTTTCATTTCCAAAGACTGCCAGTTGTCTTTTTGAACTTTCGATTTCTACCTTATATTCACCCAGTGTTTTCATTATATGCGTCAACTCTTTCGCCATATCTTCCCTAAACTTTTTGAACTGATTTAGCATTAGTTGTTTCAATTCCTGTATCTCAGCTGAAGTGCAAGTCTATTCCCCCAACTAGGCCATAACTTTGTTTTGCTTAGTGTAGGTTGTAGTTTTCTGTTGTCTAGGCATCTCGTTTCCTTGGTTACCCCAACCAGGTGTTCCCAAACCAGAATGGGCTCAGATCTCAGAAGGGGGCAATATTCAGTATCAGGTCTCCCTGTGGGTGTGTCTTAGATGATTCACACACCCTGTGAGGCCTCTAGCCACCGTGATTTTCCTAACCTGTCCAGCAGGTGGCGCCTGTAAGCCTGTCACTCCTGACTGGTGTAATGAGGTGTAGCCTGCTTAGTTTCTGTTTTTGCTGTTCTCCCCCAGGCTCTGAGGTCTGATTCTGAATGGGAGGCCAGTAGTAGAGCTGGGCACCATCTCCTTCCTCTTAGGGAAGATACACCTCCTACGGCATTATCATCTGTATTTAAAAAGGTTCTTTATCTTTCTGTCTCTGCTATCTCCACCCTTGTCTGGGTCAGATTGCTGAGAAAAGAAAATGGCTGAGGCTTTCCCCACTAAGCCATCCAGGTTGAGAGAGAGAAAAAGGGACAGAAAGCCCCACTTCAGGGCCAGTCCACCGCCCCCCCCCCTTCCCCACCCCCCCCCCCCCCCCCGCTTCACCTGCCAGCCAGAGATAGCACCCGGTCCTCTAGGCTCCCCCTCCCAGGACAGAGAAGTCCTCCGGCTCTTTAAGGTCAGTCATCACTAAAAGCTTCTGTCTCCTTGTTGAGGATTTGTTGTTTGTATTGAGGAGTCCACATTTGTTAATTAAAACCCCAGCTGGAGCTGGACTGAGGTATATTCGCTCGTTCAGAGAGTGTTACATTCTACTACAGCAAGGTTTTGCAGTTCAGGCTGCTGTGGAGGGATGGGGGGACTCCTGGATCGGGTCCACAGTTTTTACTTACAGGTTTTATTCTGCCATCTCAGGCATTCCTCCCAATCCAGGTTGCTGTATGTGTGGACAGTCACGGTTGTCCCCCAGCAGTTATTCCAGATTATTTAGCAGCTGTTCCTAGTTGTTTATTATTTGTTCCGGGGGACTAACTTACTTCCACTCCTCCCTCTGCCGCCATCTTCTTGGTCTGTACGATGGTTTCTTATGCTTTGATTTTGATGACCCTGACAGTTGTAAAGAAGACTTGCCAATTATATGTCCCATAAATTTGTCCCAAAAAATTTGTCTGTTTTCTCATAACTAGACTGGGGTTATGGTTTTCAGGAAGAAGACTACACAGGCCCTGCCTGCCCTGATCAAGATGGCAGAGTGAGAGGCTTCAGGGCTGCAATCCCCACAGAGACTTATAACAATCAGCAATAACTGGCAGAAACATTGTTCTAAAAGCTCCAGAAACAGCTGAAGGACTGGTATAACAGGACAAGCATTGAATTAAGGAAAAGGCCGCTTAAAAGTAGTAAGATACTGGCACCTTGGCTGGCCCCTCCCCCATCTCACAGGCTTGGAACTGAGCTCCTGTGTTTACAGTGCAGATACCCCATCCAGTTCCAGAGGGAACACAATCACCCTCATACACATAACGAAAGATTTATGCCTGGCCATTCTCTCTGGTGACGGCCCAAGGGACTCATCATCCCAGAACATGCGCTGCATGGAGAAGGCAGCTCACCAAGCTTTCCTCTGTGGGAGAGCAGTCAAGTCATGCTGCCTGGGAAAAGGGATTGTTGGATGTGGGACATCCAAGGCAGTGACCAGGACCATGAGGAAACAGTTTCGTAAGGAAGAGAGGACATTTGTAACCAAATAAATGGGGTAATTCTTAGGGCCACAGGGACAGGCTCAAGAAAAAAATGCACAGCAGAGAGGATCAAAAAGGTTCCTTCACTTTGACCTAGAGCTCTACTCTAAACTCACTGTATGGATAAGCCCTGAAGAAAAGCACTTGCACAGGACAATCTACAAAGACTGGAGGTGTTTTCTTTTTTTCCTTCTAAATTTGTTTTCATTGTTGTTAGCTCCTGGCATTCAAGAGAAGCTCTGTCGTAATATTGGCTGGATACAAGATTAAGGAACAAACACTTCAGAGCCTAAGTTCCAGTGATAACACATTAAAGTATCAAAATGTCCAGGTTTCCACAAAAGACTACAAATATACAAAGAAACCAGGAAGAGAGGGCCCATGTAAAAGATGATATTAAAACATTAGAAACCATCAATGAAGAAGACCAGACCTGGCACACAGCAGACAAAGACTTTTTAAAAATGGTCCTAAAGTCTATAAAGGTTTTACTTATTAAGTTTGTATTCCAGAAACTTAAAACCTCCAGATTATTCCTATGTCAGATAAGCCCTGAAAGTTAAGAGATACCAGTCTCTCCCAGAACATCAACTAATTGCATTCCCCAACCCCATAATGTCAACACCCATTTTCAACATGAAGTTAGAATGGTCACTGCCCAAATATCCCTGAAGACAGCCAATGATCAAATGAGAGGGAGGAGTTGTTACAGAGAAGTTAGGATTTAACAAATGATTATGACTACTGAATCATTATATAGATATTTCTTTTTGGTTTCTAGTGTATTAAATCAGCCAGAGGATATAACTGAAATTATGGAACTGTAACTCTTACTATACTTTGAAATTTGTCACTTTTCTGTATATATGTTATATTTCATAATGAAAAATTTAAAGCATTTTTAAAATGTTTTTTAAAAAACGGTCCTAAATATGCTCAAAGAGCTAAACGAAAACATGGACAAAGAACTCAAGGTAATCAGGAAAATAACTGAATACAAAGAGAATATACAATAGAGATGGGAATGATGAAAAGGAATCAAATAGAGCTGAAGAGAACAGTAAGAGAAATTAAAAATTCCCTCAAAAGGCTCACAGCAAAGTGGAACTAGCAGAAGAATCAGAGAACTGGAAGATAAGATGATTGAAATCATCCAGTCTGAGGAGCAGAAAGACTACATAAAATTGAACAGAGCCTGAGGAACCTGTGGGACACCAACATACGAATATGTGCATCGTGGGAGACACAAAAGAAAAAAGAGAGAAGGGAGGGAAGAATATTCAAAGAAATAATGACTGAAATTTTCCCAAATTTAACAAAAGATGTGAATATACACATCTAGGACATTTAATGAACTCCAAACTGGATTAATCCAAATAGACACACAATGTGCCATGTTATAATCCAACAGTCAAATGCCAAAGATAGAGAATTCTGAAAGCCACAAAAGAGAAGTAATGTGTTACATACAAGAGAGCCTCAATACATTTAAGTGCCAGTTTCTCACCAGAAACCACTGAGCTGCAAGAAGATAGTGGTATGGCATATTTACAGTGCTGAAAGCAAAATACTGCCAACCAAGAATTCTATATCTGGCAACTTTCAAAGATGAAGGAGAGAATTAAAAAACAACCAATCAACCAAAAAAAAAAAAAAAAAAAAAAACATGAGATGAAGACACTCCCAGATAAACAAAAGCTGAGGAAGTCCGTCACTAGTCCAACCATATACAAAATGCTAAAAAGAGTTTTACAGATTGAAAGGTAAATACAATAGACAACAGATGGAAGCAGCATGAAGAAATAAAGATTTCTGGTGAGGGTAAGGACATGGGCAAAAATAAATGTCAGCACTCTTGCATATTTTAGTTTGTAACACCACTTTTTACTTCCTACAGGATCTAAAAGGCAAATACACAAAATCTAATGATAAATCAGTAGTTTGGGACTCAAGTAAAAACATGTAGTTTGTGACAAGAACTGCATACATGGTGGAGTGAAGGGGTACAAGTATACAGTTTTTGTATAGTCTTGAAGTTAAGTTGGTATTAAAGCAATTGAAATAGTTACAGATTTAAGATGTTAATTTTAAGACCCCTGATAGCTTCAAAGAAAGTATCAGAAAATATGCATTCAAAGAGACAGAAGTTAGAATACAAGTTGCCAGTAGTGGGGGTAGGGGGAATGCAGAGTTAATACATAATAGGTGTAGTGTTTCTATTGGGGAGATGGGAAAGTTCTGATAAAGGAAAAGTGGTGACGAGACTGCAACATAGTGAATGTGATTAATCCCACTGAATGGTATGCCTGGGAATGGTTGAAATGGGAAAGTTTATGCTGTATGTGTGTTGCCACAATTTAAAAAGAGGAAAGAAAGGGCAACTACAAAGAAAATGACAATTAAATGCAAAATATGATCTTGGATGGGATCTAGCAAGGGAGGAGAAGGGCTCAAAGGGATATTATTGGGACCTATGAAAAAAATGGAATAGATTGTAAGCTTTATATCAATATTAAATTTCTTGAACTTGATAACTACACTTATGGTGGTTACATAAGTGAATAAAGTTATTCTTAGGAAACATACATGGCAGTGATAAGTATTCAAAGGAGCACGATGTATACAACCTAAAGTCAAGTGTTCAGAAAAAGGAAGTAAGAAAGGAAGAAAAGAAGGAAGAGAGGGAAGTAGGGAAATGTGGCAGAATGTTAATATTGGTGGATGTGAGTATATGGAAGTGGAGGGTAGGGGTGTTACAGTTCTCTGGAGTTTGTACTACTTTTGTAAAAGAATGGGAGAAGAAAAATTGGAGACAGTAAGCACAGACGACTCTTTTAAGGGGTTTTGCTATAAAGAGAAGAGAAGAAATAAGAGTGGCAAATGGAGGGAGAAGTAGATTTAAAAGAGGGTTTTTAAGAGATTCTAATATTTTAAACGGAATACTCTATTATTATGCCTGGAGGCTACATTACATCTGCATGAAAAGGTAACCATGCAGAACTATTGTTCATTACTGCATTTTACCTTTTTCAAACTGGAGACTAAGTAAATTCAATATTTAATAAAGTATTCAGAAAAACAGCCAATCTCTTAGGCTCTTTCCCATATACCTGTTCAAAGCCTGTATCTTCAGTCCTTCCTCAATGCTGTGACTGAGTGCTTGCTGATTATTGTGCTTGTTGATCCTGGCTAATACTCTTTCTTGATGAGCTTCATATTCATCACGACTTGGATAAATTTTGCTGATGAGTGCATCAAAGTTTGGGTCTGGCCTCAGTGATCTTTTGGAAACTAGCTTTTTCCGACAGGTGGGACATTCTTTGTTGCTAAAGAAAAGGAAGGTACAGAAAAAGTAAATAATGCCTGTATCTTTAGGCTAGAGACAAAAATGTCCAGCTTCTCATTAGTTATCGTCTTTATTCTAATACCTTTACTAAATCGCAGTAATCTAACCAGTGGGTAAACAGATTTTAGAAACCACAGACTCTACACAACTTGCTGGTGGAAAAAAATTTGACTATTTCCCAATGATAATTTATACATAACCATTTCAGAAATGAAAATCCATCCTTTCCTAATTTAAATTTTCCCTTTTTGATATTCATGCCATACAAGGAAAAACTATTTGTGGTAGACTGAGTTAAATACCCAACTTCGACATGTTTTTTATCTGCCTTCCTGTGGGGATGAACCCATAGTAAACAGGACCTCTTAAAGATTTTATTTTTAGTTAAGGTATAGCCCAACTGAATAAGGATGGGTCTTAATCCATTTAAGTGGAGGCCTTATAAAGAGTAGAAACTGGAAGCCAGAAGTGCAGACAAAAGTGGACATCACCATGTGACAGGAGACAGAAATACAAGCCAACGAACCCCAAGGATTGCTGGCAGCCAGCACCAGAACTATAGACTCCAGAAGAAAACAAGCCTTGTGATCAAGAAAGCAAATCTTGATTTTCGACTTAAGACTTCTACCATCAAAAATGTAAGCCAATAAATTCCCATTGTTTTTAAGTCAACCCATTGTATGGTATTTGTCATAGTGTCCTGGAAACTAAGACATTACCGATTATCATATATTAATTTATGTCAACTGTGTTCTTGAAATAGTATGTTCATAGGGATATTATTTTATATACTTAAGACTATTTCCTCAACACAAATACCCATCCTGTTAAGCTCCTAAAATTGTTCAAAATCAACAAATTCAAAACAAATTTCTACAATGATTAAAACCTAAACTTTATAAAACTTTCCAGTTCTCAAGCGAGTACTTAATAGAGAATGTATCTCTCAAATCCCATGAACCACTGCCCTGGTATAAGTACCTAGTATAACTCATTTTAACATACCCATGGTATAATTTAAGTACCTAGTAAAACTCATTTTAACATACCCACTTCTGAGGGCTGTGATAATGCAGTCTGCACAAAAACGATGTAAACACTCCTTTGTAGTCATGGTGTTCTTCAACATATCCAAACAAATTGGGCACATTAATTCACTGTGTAGACTTCGAGGCGAAACCACAATTTCCAGGCCATCCGTTATCGCCTCCTATAATAGAGTCACTTTAAAAGTAAATGCTACTTAATTTGTTTTTAATGGACAAGTTCAAACATACAAAAGTCCTGGAAATGGTAAAAATGAACTTCCATGTACCCATCACCCAGCCACCACCTTTATCAACTTAACAGCCAGTAGTTCTGTTTAGTCCCACAGCCACTGGTTTATATAAATGCTGTTATTTTAGCTGTAAAGACACCACATTAACGTATTTAAAAGACAACTAATAGGAAATTATCCTGGTATATATATCTCCTTAAAAAGGCATTGAATCTGGAATCAGATGCCTCAGTTTCTGGTTCTAGCCATGTGAACTAGCTGTGTGGCTCTAAATAATTATTTAACATTGTTTTCTTACCTGCAAAATGAGGTAGTTAGGGCTAACTGAATCCTAAGAATTCTTCCATCTCCAAAAATTATACCATCTTGATCATAAATTATATATTCCACGCTGTCCAGCAAAAGATTTTGAGATTCCAATACAAGCATTCTCTAATTTATAAATAGTTTAACAGGATTTAATTTTAAAGTCACTTTTGAACTTTAAAAAGTCTTGGTCCACAGAAGCAATTTTATAGAAAGTGGTCATTCTCAGGCTAACACGCAAGCTAATTTAAGTCATAATATGCATAAGATGTATTAGTATATTAGCACCATGTCTATGGGAAATGCATTTGGGATTCCAGTACAGAATTTCAGGACATATCTCCCCTACTGCAGAGAGAGTGACTCCTATTTTATTCACCACCACTACTACCGCTTCTCCCCACTAACTGGCATTGAGAACAAAGATTACCTAGCTCTACAGCCACCAATACCGGCTCCTATGAATTGAGGAAATAGTTCTAATAGGGTGGGGATTGAAAAGGAAGGCTTCCAATATGCCTCTGACACTTCCTGTTTCTACTGGCTTTCCATCATACTTGTGTTTTTTCCATAGGGTCAAAGGTTGATTACCCCACAAGGAAAGACATAGAAACTACATATATTGCCCATTAAGGACTAAAGCAAAATGTATTTACATTTACAATAACTATTATGCTTCAACCTCTCTCTTTAGAAAGCACTTTCCATATTTTATTTTACTTAATTTAATATACAAACTTTCTTAAAATTCTGTATTAAGATATATTTGCATACCATACAATCATCTACAGTATACAATCATTTACAGTATATATAAACTTGATTTAGGAATTACAATCTCTATAATTATAATCTATAATTATAGATGAGAAAACCAATAACTCAGAGAGTATAAGAAGACCCAAGTAGTAATCAAGTCTGTCCTCCTCTCCCACTTTAGAACTTGCCTAGCAAAATCCCAACCCTGAAAAAACTCAACCATCTGTGTTCTCCATGCCTGTACTTATGCTAGTGTGTGGCACTCTGGGGGAAAGCGGGGGAAAACATCACACAACCAGACTGGTATCTCTAAAATTTCATCAGCCTCTAATGCGTGTACAACTACTGTTCAGCAACTGGTTTCTCAAATAATTTGGCTTTTCCTTTTGCTCATTCCCTCATATTTTCTCAAGGACATCCTTTTTTAAAAAATTTTTTTACTTGAAATCATTTCAAACTTAGAGATTGTTGCAATAATACAATTATGATAATAATAATAATAATATTAATGCAAAACCCATGCCGCATTTGTAGTAATATTCCATCTATCCATCAAAGGACATCCTTCTTTTAATTATTCTATTTGCTCTCAGACATCATCAATCTCTCTCCCTCCACTAAATCAGCCTCGTAGATAAGTATCTCAACAGGGTTGCTGCATTGTAAAATGATGTCGTCCTAGGGCTGTGCAGAGGTGGCAGGGGATGTGGGGTGGGGTGGATCTATCTCCCATCCTAGAAACCCAACAAAATTAAAAATTTCTCAATTCCACATTCCCCTCCAGTTTTTCCTCCACTTCTCTGCTCCACCACATAGCTCAACTTCTCTGAAGAATTACCTACACATCTTTTTTTTCACTTTTCCCCCTAACTGAACAACATAGGCATACAATTATCATAATCCTTGGTTCATGACATGAACCAATGATATACCTTATGATTCCATTCTACCTTCAACCTACGACAATCCATTCTACTAAATCTGCTTGTCAAGGGTACCAAGTATACAATGCCAGATTAAATGCACACTTTTCTAATTTTCACCCTATTCAACCTCTCAATAGTGTTGAACACATTTGACTACATCCTCCTTGAAACACTTCCTCTTAGATTCAGGATCCCTTTTACCTTCATCTCTCATTTTCCCTTCCTTCCATTCTGGGTGCTCCTCTGCTGATTCTTTGTCCATGATCTAATTTCTAAATGTTGACACTCTTCTGGATGCAGTTCTTGGCCCTCTACTCATCTCTCTCTAAGTGATTTTATCCACTCCCATTGCCTCTAAAATTTTATATCTAGTCCAGACCACTGGTTAGTCCCTCAAACTTTTTAAACATGTTTATTACCTTCAAACCTACTATTCCCCTAGTGTTTCCCATCTTCACCTATCAAAATAGTCTTCCCTAGTAGTCCCATTATTTATTACAGCACTAAGAACTTTCCCTTTATACAACTTCTCACTTGTAATTCTATGGATATTAACTTGTTTCATGTCTATAATTTCCATGGGCTGGTACCGACATCTGTGTTATTCACCACTATTCACCTAGTGCCTGGCACAGAACCCTATACTAAATCAATGAATTAAGTGAAGATTCTCACCGTAGACATGGGTATGTTAGAGTCAGTCAAAAACCAACAAGTCAGGAATGCTTATATATGAATTTATCATTATTGTTATATTCCATTTCAAGTTTTTATTTTCTAAAAATATATACCCATTTACATGTCTCAAATTCCCCCTAAGTTATCTTAGTCTATATTACCTGAGGTGTTCGCTGTAATTCGTATAAACTGAGTTCCCATGTTTTGCTTAACGGTTGAGTACCATTTGTCTGCACAGCCTGAGACATTGCTAGGAATAAAAAGGAGAGAAAAACAATTTTAGTATTTGAAAGGGCAATAAATCTCAAAACAGATTTTTAGGTATTGCAAATTTTGAGAATAATAGAAATTATACACTGGTTTCTCAAAAATAAGAATAAAAAGCTCAAGAATCTTTCAATTTACAAATATGAGCTACTTGAGAACAAGAGGACAATTATTCATCTATGCTCAGCGGCTGGAAACAGAAGGTGCTTAATATTACTGCGAGTACTTAATTATTGCTGAGTATATAGAAGATTGTCAACACAAAATGATAAATGTTTTTCTGAAATTGATACTCATAAAATTTAGAACTAAGTCTCAGAAAACTTCACACTCTAGCACAGCTATCTAGATCAACTTTGCCAGAAATACAGAATCTACTTTACAGCACTTTAAACTACCAGTTATTCTGCCTCCACTTTCACACTTCCACTTGTGAAAAATTCCCTATCTAGTGGGTAAACTCTAAAGCTCAGAAATCTCTTCTTAATGCTGAGCCCAAAACTGCTACCTACTAATCCTACAGCAGCCCAGTGGAGGTAAACAGATTAGTAAATCCAATAATCTTTCTACACCACAGCCTTTCAAATATTTGGAGACTGTTATCATATCCACCTGATTTTTCTGTTCTTAAGGCTAAATATCCTAGTTCCTTCTACCATTCTCCATTTGCAATGATTTCAAGGTATCCTTACTACTCTAATCCTTTTTATCCACTAAATATCATTTTGTCAGTTTACTAGTGTCAGTGTGACCAACAAGAAAAGAGCATATGGCTTATTAGTTTTCTTGTTCTAGACATCATATTTTCAGTCTAACATGCCATGTCCTTTTTTTTTTAAGTTCAAAGATATTGCAGACTATTTGACAATTAAAATCCCTAAGTTTTTCTCACCATTGCTACTGTTAAGTTCTATCCTTGGGTGATTTCTGTCCTTTTTGGTTCCTAAATTCAGGTATCTACATTTATTTCCATTAAAATTCATTTTGCTATTCGCTAATTTGGTCAACTGTTAACATCATCCTATCTGATTCTGCCACCTAACTATTATTTTCAAGATTGGCCATGGAAAAACATTCCCTTTTCCCTTCCAAAAACCATATTCTTAATTTCTCAACTAACAAAATGATGGTCTTAAAAGTCTTTATATTTTTAAACTGGCCATAAAAACTCTTATGTAAGTAAATAAATTAGACTAGCAATACTCAAACAAGCAGATTTTTGAGTACATCACTTAAGTAAGTTATAACAATCATCAAAATGAGGACCTAATTAAAATCTCTCATTTAGTTTTTACACATAATACATTTACTTCAAAAGTTCATTATATTGGCCAGAGGAAGATGGGAGATTAGGAGAGACAGGGCAAAAAAAAAAGTCTCTGTGAAAAACACTAGATAAAAGACAGAAAGTGCTCCAGAATACCAGTTCCAGCAATGCACTGGCTGGACAAAGTCTGCTAAATCTGCAGGGACCATGTACTTCGTGAAACCAAGAGTCTATATTCTGAAACGAGTGAGCAAGTCTGCTGGAGAACTGGCAGCCACACCACAGTCAGGAGAAAGCGGTGGTTGGTGTTTGGAGACAAATTAGTTTAAAAACCCAAAAGCGGCTGCAGATTTGGCAGTGAGATCTGCCCAGTGGCTTCCCATAACCCGTGCACACGCCTCAGTATCTGGCATGGACAATAGCCTTTCGCACACCCACAGCTAACTGTCCCGGAGCAAGGAAGGCAGAGGTCCGCGAAAAGTGGGAAATTACCACGCCCCATACAGCCAACTTTTCAGCGGGCTGGGAACGCCCCTGCAGGGCGCCACGGCCTGGAGCTACACTGCACAGCCCAGCACAGCAGGATGCTTCCCACAACCCGCACCCATGCCACACTATCTGGCGTGGGCAATAGCCTTTCGCACACCCACAGCTAAATGTCCAGGAGCTAGGAAGGCGGAGGTCCACGAAAAGGGGGAAATTACCAGGCTCCAGCCAGCCATCTTTTCAGTGGGCTGGGAATGCCCCGGAGCGACGCAGCGGCCCAGAGCTTCCCTTGGGGACTGTGCTCACCTGTGACGTAGTGCAGTTTTCCCTCAGTGGAGGCTCTAGGAGGGCAAGGCTTGGAAGGGGGACCCGCACAGAAGTCCCAGGAACCATACACCAACACCACGGACTTGTGGGTCCGTGGCAGAGAGAGACTGTGGGGAGAATGAACTGAAAGTCTGGACTCCTACAACAGCTTTAAGTTTCCAGGAACACCTGGGAGACTTGATTATTAAAGCCATCTTCCATTCCTAACCGCTCAGACACCCCACCCCATCCCCACATTCAGGGTGGGCACACCAAATACACAAAGAAATTTGATGCACCAATTGGATGTCCACAAAATTCAGACCCCCCACTCACCACAAAGACAAAGTTTGGAAGAACTGGCTTGAGGGGAATAGGTGGCTTGTGGACGCTACCTGCTGGTTAGTCAGAGAAAGTGCACTCCACCAAGCTGTAGCTCTGAAAAATTAGAGATAATTGCTCAAATAAGTCTGCAAATCCTAAAAGAACCCTAAGAAGATAAGAAAATGCCAAGAGGAAAAAAACAACAGAAAATTTTAAAGCATATGAAGAAACCAGACGATATGGATAACCCAAACCCAAACACCTAAATCAAAAGATCAGAGGAGACACAGTACTTGTAGCAATAATCAGAGAACTAATGACAAACAAGATCATGGCACAGGATATAAAGGACATGAACAAGACCCTAGAAGAGCATAAAGAAGAATTTGCAAGAATAAATTTAAAAAAATAGATGATCTTATGAAAACAAAAGAAACTGTGGATCAAATTAAAAAGATTCTGGATACTCACAGTACTAGATTAGAGGAACTGAGCAGCAAATCAGCAAGCTTGAAGAGGACAGAACAGAAATTGAAAGAACAGAAGAATGAGGAAAAAATCAAAATGGATCTCAGGGATATGATGGACAACATAAAATGCACAAATATAAGAATCATTGGTGTTCCAGAAGGTGAAGAGAAGGGTAAAGGTTTAGGAAGAGTATTCAAAGAAATTGTTGGGGAAAACTTCCCAAACCTTCTAGATCACATAAATACACAAATCATGGCTACCCCACGAACTCCAAACAGAATAAATCCAAATAAACCCACTGCGAAACATACTTTGATCAGACTGTCAAATACTGAAGAGAAGGAGCAAGTTCTGAAAGCAGCAAGAGAAAAGCAATTCATCACTTACAAAGGAAACAGCATAAGACTAAGTAGTGACTACTCAGTGGCCAACATGGAGGCGAGAAGGCAATGGCATGACATATTTAAAATTCTGAGAGAGAAAAATTTCCAACCAAGAATTCTTTATCCAGCAAAGCTCTCCTTCAAATTTCAGGGAGAGTTTAAATTTTTCACACACAAACAAATGCTGAGAGAATTTGCTAACAAGAGACCTGTCCTACTTGAGATATTAAAGGGAGCCCTACAGACAGAGAAACAAAGAAAGGAGAAGTATGGAGAAAAATTCAGAACTAAAGATTTATTAAGGGTACATTAAAGGACATTAAGAGAGAGAGGGGAAAATGTATCTGACAAACATAAACCAAACGAAAGGATAGGTAATTCAAGAAATGCATTCACAGTAATATCATTGAATGCAAATGAATTAAACTCCCCAATTAAAAGATATAGATTGGCAGAATGGATTAAAAAATATGAGCCATCAATATGTTGCAAACAAGAGACTCATCTTAGACACAGGGACACAAGGAAATTGAAAGTGAAAGGATGGAAAAAACATTTCATGCAAGCTACTGCCAAAAGAAAGCAGGTGTAGCAATATTAACCTCAGATAAAATAGACTTTAAATGCAAGGATATTATGAGAGACAAAGAAGGCCACTACACACTAATGAAAGAGACAATTCAACAAGAAGAAATAACAATCATAGATTCACTCACTAACTTTTATCTCTCCGAAACTTAAATCCACCAGAGTGTTCCTATGCCAGACAAGTCCTAAAACCCAGAGGCCACAGCCCATTTAAGAACAACAATCAGACGCAGCCCCCTTCCCCATGCTGTCGACACCCCCTTTCAATATGAACAAGTTAGGGTGCTCACTGCCTCAGCACCCCTGAAGATGGACAAAGAGATTAAGTGAGAGGAAGGGGTAGCAACAAACAAGATAAGATGTAACAAAGGTTTATTAATACTGAAACTTTATATTAGATGCTGGGGTGTTGGAATAGACCAAGGAGGTAAATGACATGGTGGAACTGTACCCTATAACATTCTTTGAGATTTGCTTGTTGAATTGCACTTTGAAAGTCTTCACCTTTCCAAATATACCTTATATTTCATAATAAGGAAAGGACTGAAACTGTGGAACTGTAACCCATAATGATTTTTGAAATTACCTATATAGCTGCTTGTTGAGCTGTATATCAAAAGTTAACACTTTTCTGTATGTATGTTATATTTTACAATAATGGTAGTAGCTAAAGTTGTGGAACTGTGATCCATGACATTCTTTGAAATTTGCTCTCTAACTACTTATTAAATCATACTTTGAAAGTAATCACTGTTATGTATATATGTTAAAGTTCACAATAAAAAATGCATTAAAAATTTAAAAAATAATAATAACAATCATAAATGTTTATGCACTCAATCAAGGTGCCACAAAATACATGAGACAAACACTGGCAAATCTAAAGGAAGCAAAAGATGTTTCCACAATAATTGTGGGAGACTTCAATACATCACTCTCTCCTATAAATAGATCAACCAGACAGAAGACTAATAAGGAAACTGAAAACCTAAACAATCTGATAAATTAATTCGAATTAACAGACATATATAGAACATTACATCCCAAATCACCAGGATACACATTCTTCTCTAGTGCCCATGGAACTTTCTCCAGAGTAGATCATATGCTGGGCAATAAAAAAGCCTCAATAAATTTAAAAGGACTGAAATTATTCAAAGCACATTCTCTAATCACAATGGAATACAATTAGAAGTCAATAACCATCAGAGACTTAGAAAATTCACAAATACCTGGAGGTTAAACAACACACTCCTAAATAGTGGGTTCAAGAAGAAATAGCAAGAGAAACTGCTAAATATATAGAGATGAACGAAAATGAGAACACAACATATCAAAACCTATGGGATGAAGCAAAAGCAGTACTGAGGGGGAAATTTATAGCTCTAAATGCAACCATTAAAAAGGAAGAAAGAGCTAAAATCAAAGAACTAATGGAGCAACTGAAGAAGCAGAAAATGAACAGAAAACTAATCCTCAACCAAGTAGAAGAAAAGAAATAACACGGATTAAAGCAGAAATAAATGACACAGAGAACGAAAAAACAACAGAGAGAGAATAAATAACACCAAAAGTTGGTTCTTTGAGAAGATCAACAAGATTGACTAGCCCTGGGCTAGGCTGACAAAATTAAAAAGAGAGAAGACACAAATAAACAAAATAATGAATGAAAGAGGCGACATTGCTGTGGATCCCAAAGAAATTTAAAAAATTAAAAGAGGATAGTGTGAACAATTGTATGCCAACAAACTAGATAATACAGAGGAAATGGACAATTGCCTGGAAACACATGAACAACCCAGACTAAGCAGAGAAGAAACAGAAGACCTCAACCAACCAATCACAAGCAAAAAGAGCCAATAAGTCATTAAAAAGCTTCCCACAAATAAATGCCCAGGGGCAGATGGCTTCACAGGGGAATTCTACCAAACTTTCCAAAAAGAACTGACACCAATCTTACTAAAACTCTTTCACAACACTGAAGAAAATGAAACATTATCTAACACATTTTATGACGCTAACATCACTCTTAATACCAAAACCAGGTAAAGATGCTACAAGAAAGGAAACCTACAGGACAATCTTCCTAATGAATATAGATGCAAAAATTCTCAAAAAAAAATACCTGCAAATCAAATCCAAAGACACATTAAAGAAATCATACCACATGACCCAATGGGTTCATCCCAGGCATGCAAGGATGGTTCAACGTAAGAAAACCAATCAATGTATTACAACACATTAAAAATTCAAAAGGGAAAAATCAAATGATCATCTCAATAAATGCTGAAAAGCATTCGACAAAATCCAACATGCTTTCTTGATAAAAACACTTCAAAAGGTAGGAAATGAAGGCAACGTCCTCAATATGATAGGGAACATATGTGAAAAACCCACAGCCAGCATAGTACTCAATGGTGAGACTGAAAGCCTTCCCTCTAAGATCAGGATCGAGACAAGGATGACCGCTATCACCACTGTTATTCAACACTGTCCTAGAAGTGCTAGCCAGGGCAATCCGGCAAGACAAAGAAATAAAAGGCATCCAAATTGGAAAGGAAGAAGTAAAACTGTCATTGTTTGCAGATGATATGATCTTATATCTGGAAAACCCTGAGAAATCAACAACATAGCTACCAGAGCTAATAAACAAATTTAGCAAAGTAGCGGGATACAAGATTAATGCACATAAATAAGTAATGTTCCTATACACAAAGAAATCACCTAACTGAAAAGACACTCAAGAAAGATTCCATTTTCAATAGCAACTAAAAAAATCATGTACTTAGGAATAGACTTAACCAAAGACGTAAAAGACCTATAGAAAGAAAACTATGTAACTTTACTAAAAGAAATAGAAAGGGACCTAAAAAGATGGAAAAATATTCCACATTTATGGATAGGAAGGCTAAATGTCACTAAGATGACAATTCTATCCAAACTCATCTACAGAGTCAATGCAATCCCAATCAAAATTCCAACAACCTACTTTGCAGACTTGGAAAAGTTAGTTAACAAATTTATTTGGAAAGGGAAGATGCCCTGAATTGCTAAAAACATTCTAAAAAAGAAAAACAAAGTAGGAAGACTTACACTCCCTGACTTTGAAGCTTATTATAAAGCCACAGTAGTCAAAAAAGGATGATACTGGCACAAAAATAGACATATTGATCAATGGAACCGAACTGAGAATTCAGAGATAGACCCCCAGGTCTACGGTCGACTGATCTTTGATAAGGCCCCCAAAGTCACTGAACTGGGTCATAACATTCTTTTCAACAAATGGGGCTGGGGGAATTGGATATCCATACCCAAAAGAATGAAAGAGGATACCTACTTCACACCCTACACAAAAATTAAATCAAAATGGGTTAAAGACCTCAACATAAGAGACAGTACCATAAAACTCCTAGAAGATAATGTAGGGAAACATCTTCAAGACCTTGTATCAGGCGGCCACTTCCTAGACTTTACACCCAAAGCACAAGCAACAAAAGAAAAAATAAATGGGAACTCCTCAAGCTTAGAAGTTTCTGCACCTCAAAGGAATTTCTCAAAAAGGTAAAGAGGCAGCCAACTCAATGGGAAAAAAATTTTGGAAACCTGTATCTGACAAAAGACTGATATCTTGCATATATAAAGAAATCCTACAACTCAATGACAGTAGTACAGACAGCCCAATTATAAAATGGGCAACAGATATGAAAAGACAGTTCTCTGAAGAGGAAATACAAATGGCCAAGAAACACATGAAAAAATGTTCAGCTTCACTAGCTATTAGAGAGATGCATATTAAGACCACAATGAGATACCATCTCATACCAATTAGAATGGCTGCCATTAAACAAACAGGAAACTAGAAATGCTGGAGGGAATGTGGAGAAACTGGAACCCTTATTCATTGTTGGTGGGACTGTATAATGGTTCAGCCGCTCTGGAAGTCAGTCTGGCAGTTCCTTAGAAAACTAAATATAGAATTACCCTTCGATCCAGCGACTGCACTTCTCGGTATATACCTGGAAGATCTGAAAGCGTGACACAAACAGATATCTGCACGCCAATGTTCACAGCAGCATTATTCACAATTGCCAAGAGATGGAAACAAGCCAAATGTCCTTCAACAGATGAGTGGATAAATGAAATGTGGTATACACACACGATGGAATACTACGCGGCAGTAAGAAGGAACGATGTCGTGAAACATGACAACATGGATGAACCTTGAAGACATAATGCTGAACGAAATAAGCCAGGCACAAAAAGAGAAATATTATATGCTACCACTAATGTGAACTTTGAAAAATGTAAAACAAATGGTTTATAATGTACAATGTAGGGGAACTAGTGATAGAGAGCAATTAAGGAAGGGGGAACGATAATCCAATAAGAACAGATAAGCTATCGTGGGTAAATTTAACATTTTGGGAATGCCCAGAAATGACTATGGTCTGTTAATTTCTGATGGGTATAGCAGGAACAAGTTCACAGAAATGTTGCTATATTAGGTTACTTTCTTGGGGTAGAATAGGAACATGTTGGAAGTAAAGTAATTATCTTAGGTTAGTTGTCTTTTTCTTACTCCCTTGTTATGGTCTGTTTGAAATGTTCTTTTATTGTATGTTTTTGTTTAATTTTTTTTATTTTTTTTATTTTTTATACAGTTGATTTAAAAAAAAAAGTTAATTTAAAAAAAAAAAAAGGAAAAAAATATGCAGAGCCCCCTTGAGGAGCTGGTGGAGAATACAGGGGTATTGGCCTGCCCCACCTCCACGATTGCTGATGTGCTCACAGACATAGGGGACTAGTGGTTTGATGGGCTGAGCCCTCTACCACAGTACTTGCTCTTGGGAAGACCATCACTGCAAAGGAGAGGCTAGGCCTCCCTATAATTGTGCCTAAGAGCCTCCTCCCGAATGCCTCTTTGTTGCTCAGATGTGGCCCTCTCTTTCTAGCTAAGCCAACTTGGCAGGTGAAATCACTGCCCTCCCCTCTATGTGGGATCAGACACCCAGAGGAGTGAATCTCCCTGGCAACGTGGAATATGACTCCCAGGGAGGAATCTAGACCCGGCTTCGTGGGATGGAAAACATCTTCCTGACAGAAAGGGGGAAATGAAAGGAAATGAAATAAGCTTCAGTGGCAGAAAGATTCCAAAAGGAGCCGAGAGGTCACTCTGGTGGGCACTCTTATGCACAATATAGATGACCCTTTTTAGGTTCTAATGAATTGGGATAGCTGGCAGTAGATACCTGAAACTATCAAACTACAACCCAGAACCCATGAATCTTGAAGACGATTGTATAAAAATGTAGCTTATGAGGGGTGACAATGGGATTGGGAAAGCCATAAGGACCACAGTCCCCTTTGTCTAGTTTATGGATGGATGACTAGAAAAATGGGAGAAGGAACACAGAACAAAGGCACCCAGTGTTCTTTTTTACTTTAATTGCTCTTTTTCACTTTAATTATTATTCTTGTTATTTTTGTGTGTGTGGTAATGAAGGTGTCAGGGATTGATTTTGGTGATGAATGCACAACTATGTAATGGTACTGTGAACAATCGAATGCATGATTTATTTTGTATGACTGCATGGTATGTGAATATATCTCAATAAAATGAACATGAATGAACCTTGAAGAAACAATGCTAAGTGAAATAAGCCAGGCACAAAAAGAGAAATATTTTATATTACCACTAATGTAAACACCGAAAAATGTAAAATAAATGGTTTATAATGTAGAATGTAGAGGACCTAGAGATGGATACCAAATAGTGAAGGGGGAATGATAATCTAATAAGAACAGATAAGTTATCGTGGGTAAATTGAACATTCTGGGAATGCTCAGGAATGACTAAGGTTTGTTAATTTCTGGTCGGTATGGTAGGAACAAGTTCACAGAAATGTACTTATCTTAGGTTATCTGTTTTTCTTATTCCTTTGCTGGGTTACAGTCTGTATATTTTCTTGGGGTAGAGTAGGAACATCTTGGAAGGAATGTAGTCATTTTAGGTTATTTTTTTTTCTTATTCCTTTGTTTTGGTATGTTTGAAATGTTTGTTTTTTTTTTTTATTGTCTTTTTTTTTTAATTTTTTGATAAAGTTAATTTAAAAAATGAAAAAAATATGCAGAGCACCCCTGAGGAGCTGGGGCAAAATGTAGAGGTGTTGGGCTTCCTCATCTGATGGTTGCTGATGTTATCACAAACATTGAGGACTGGCAGTTTGATGTGCCCAACCCTGTATCAAGGGACTCGCCCTTAAGAAGCCTGTTACTGCAAAGGAGAGGCTAGGCCTGCTTATAATTGTGCCTAAGAGTCTCCCCTTGAATCCCTCTTTGTTGCTCAGATGTGGCCCTCCCTCTCTAGCTAAGCCAACTTGGCAGGTGAAATCACTGCCCTCCCCACTACATGGGATCTGACACCCAGGGGTGTAAATCTCCCTGGCAACACAGAATATGACTCCCGGGGAGGAATCTGGAACTGGCATCATGGGATTGAGAACATCTTCTTGACCAAAAGGGGGATGCGAAATGAAACGAAATAAAGTTGCAGTGGCTGAGAGATTTCAAAAGGAGCCAAGAGGTCACTCCAGTGGGCACTCTTACGCACAACATAGATAACTTTTTTTAGGTTTCAGTGAATTGGAATAGCTAGTAGTAAATACCTGAAACTCTCAAACTACAACCCCAGTAGCCTTGAACCTTGAAGACGATTATATAACAATGTAGCTTACAAGACGTGACAATGTGATTGTGAAAGCCTTGTGTATCACACTTCCCTTTTATCCAGTGTATGGATGGATGAATAGAAAAACAAGGGCAAAAAACTAAAGGAAAAATGTGGGGGGTGGGAGCGCCAATTTGGGTGTTCTTTTTTTACTCTTATTTTTTTATTCTTATTTTCCCTTTTTCTGGTACAAGGAAAATGTTCAAAAAAAATAGATCGGGGTGATGAATGAACAACTATATGATGGTAATGTGAACAACTGTATACTTTGGATAACTGTAAGGTGTGTGAATAAATCTTAATTAAAAAAAAACTAAAAGTTGGTGTGGTAGACTGAATTGCGTACCTCAATAAAAGATATGTTCTCAATCTGAAAAAAAAAATGACTACTTTTAAAAATAGAATTAAAAAAAATTGTGCTATCATCAATTGTAACCAATTTTCCTAATGAATACAAGTGTTCATGATGGGGATGTGTATGGGAAACCTGTATTTTATGGATGATTGTTCTGTAAACTCAAAACTTCTCTAATAAAATCATATTTTTTTAAAAAGTTCATTATGTCTACGTTCTGTATTTTTCTAATACATAACAAGATACCAATTTTGAAATGTTCAGAGTATTCCATACCAAAATGAAAGAGTTTTTATTCCAATTAGAAAAACAGAAATACTTTTCCCTGGTTTCCTTCATTTAAACCAAAAAAGCAATATAACTACTTGCATATATGTATCCAGAAGGGATGGAAAGTTTAGTGACCATGTTGATTTAACTTAGTCAAACCTAATGCTTCAATAACAAAACACATGATCTTTTTTAAACAAAACACACAGCATTTAGGAATAATTTTAGGAGCAACAAAAAAATCCCTAATTCATCGTTTTCAATATATTCAAAGAAATCACTGCATCAGTAAAATAGTGAATGGACTCTCAGAGCTAAAGATTTTTAAATACTTTATATGGCTGACAAAGCAATATGCTATTTTTTCCACTCTGAAACAGGCATATGAGTGATGGTGCAATAAATAAAATCATAACCCAGAAAGAAATTGGCCCCCATGTTCTCCTCTCTGAACTCATAATTTTGTGTAAATTGTAAAAGGGTATCACATTAAAAAATGTTACTGTCAAAATAAGGCATCTGGCACACTGTCACAAAAAAAAATCCCTAAAATATTACTTTCTTCATGTAACTTTCTTGTTAGACATTATTAGCTACTCAAAGGTGCTTTAGAAAAAAGTAATCATCTCAGGACCTTTGAGAGTTGGCCCCCACTTACCTTCCTACCACATTTCCTTGTATTCACCTCTTAAAACATTCAGAATTATTCTCACTTTTCTCAAACATGCCATAAAGCTTCATAACGCCACATCATACAATTGAATTGTACTCTCTCCCCAACCTCCTCACTCCCATATATGAATCCTACACAAAAGCTGTGTTCAAATGGTCTCTTACCCTGAGAATCCCCTCCCCACTCCAGAAAGGTTAGCAGCTCCATTCTTAGTGCTCCTACAGCATCTTACACCTTCCTCTACCAGAGCACTTCCTCTCACTGAAAGCATTGTTTGTTTACCCATTTGTGGCCTAGTCCCACCACGTTATGTGCAGGAAACTGTGAACCCACCCTAGCACCCAGTATGATGACTATCAGACAAGCATACGTTCAGTAATTACTTGTGGAAAGAATATTCTCTCTGTAGACCCTGTTTAAACCTCACTGTTTACATACAGCCCTCCCCTACCATTTAACCTTAACGTATCTTTTCTTCCTTAAAATTCCTATACTAACATTTTGGCAATTAAAGAATTAATTTTTCTCATGTTTAAATCCTGCATTATTAATTAACACTTCACATGAAGTCATCTCTATGACTTCATGTCATAGGACTCCTGTTATAGTTCTGGGTAATTTCAGTTTTCTACATAAAGGACTCTTCCAATATCTCTCATCTCTAATATTTTGTCCCACACCCAATCTCAACCACTCAATCCCATAGGATTATATACATTAGACCCTGGATGGGGCACTAATACAGTACTCCATCCATAATCTTAATTTCAAGCATCCCACTCACTGACTCACTTTTTCCACCGATCTTTACTTTTCACTATCTTTCATCCCCTTCATATCTCACTTCCTACTGTGTTCCACAGTGGATCATCACACACCTTCAACTGTCTTGTTATTCTCTCTCCATTGTTGCACTTAGCTGTCAAAACCCCCACCCTGGATCATTCCAACAACAAAATTGTTGCACCTAGCAGCTAAAAAAATAATCACGCTGACTGGTCTCACTTTAAATACTCATTAACCTCAAATGAGTTCTTAATGATGACCGACAATCCTCCCATCTATAATTAATTCCCTAGTCAATTCACTCTTTAAACTCTTCTTCTACACCAATATTTATCCTCAATCATCCAACACTATCTTCACCACACCCTCTCAGCTGATGTCCTTGCTTTCTATTTCACTTGGAAAACAGGCAGAGACTCTCTACTCTCTCCTACTACCAAATCTACAAACCCACTTGAATTTGTACTTTAATAATTCTGCCTTCCCTTTTGGTATGAATGAACTGAGCAATGTAAGGCCAAGTCTCTGCTTGTCTTTGAGTAGAGGGGAAGAATCCGGTACACACACACATGGAACATGGCCTTAGACACAAGCTCTAAGATGGGAACAAAAACAGCTTATTTGTACCCTATAATACAACACATACTAAATGACAATTTGGAGTCAAGGTCATGCATTTAATATGTGTTGAACATTTTAAATTACTTCTATTCCCATGCTTTTTAGAACTGTTCCTTAAAACTGCCCCCTGATCTTGGCGCTCTCTGTCAGAACTGTGTGCACTCTGTAACATCCTTGATCATGGTCATCCAGTTTGCCTAATTACTCTGCACAGCATATAGCAAAGTAATTAGGCAAACTGGATGTTTAATTTGTAAATTTAAATATTAAATTGTAAATTAGTGGGACTTACAATATAACAGCTTATCAACATTTGAAAATATTGGTACTTGATATTCTCTTAAGAAATCAAATTTTAAACTGGAGAGTTACTGGAATAACTTCAGAAAAGAATTACAACTACATGGCTCTTTAGATTCACAGACATACGTAAGAATTGTGTACAAATTTTTCATAATGTCTGTGTGCTGATCATTAAAACAACCAATAAAGTCTCAATTATGAAATAAAAATGAGGGCGAGATAAAAATATTCCCAGATAAACAAATGCTGAGAGTTTCTCACTACCAGATTGGCCCTACAAGCGACTGCTAAAGAGTTCTGCAAGTTGAAAGGAAAGGACAACAGACAATAGACGGAAGCTGCATGAAAAAATAGATTTCCGGTGAGATTAAGGACACAGGTAACCATAAATGCCAGCACTATTGTATTTTTGGTCTGTAACTCCACTTTTTACTTCCCACAGGAACTAAAAGGTGAATGCATAAAATGCAATGGTAAATCAGTGGGTTGGGATTCATAATGAACATGTAATTTCTGACAAGTACTACATAAAGGTGTGGGGGTGCAGGGGTACAGGAACACAGTTTGAGTATACTATTGGAGTTAAGTTTGTAAAAGAGTAAATGTGGCTGTTATAGATTCAGAATATTAAATTCAAGCAAAGGAAATCTCTGAGAATATGCAAGTTCATAGAAACAGAAATTAGAGCACAGGTTGCCAGGGGCAGGGGAATGGGGAGTTAATGCATGCATACAGGATTCTGTTGGGGAGATGTGAAAGTGTTAGAGAAGGTAATGACGGGTGTTGAGGGTACCATGATACTGTGAACATGATTAATCCCACTGAATGGTATGCTTGGGAGGGACTGAAATGGAAATATTGATGTTGTATATATGTTCCCACAATCAAAAAATAGAAACAGCAACTAAAGAGACAATGACAATTTCATGCAATACAAGATCTTGGGTGGGATCTAGCAAGGGAGGAGTAAAGGATTAAAGGGACATTACTGGGACATATGAAAAAGATCAAATACAGAATGTAAACTTTATATCAATGTTAATTTCTTGAATTTCCTAAGTGCGTATAAGGTGGTTACATAAGTGAATATCCTTGTTCTTAGGAAATGTACATAGTAGTGTTAAGTATTCAATAAGCAGGGTACATAAAATCTACACTTAAGTGTTTCGAAAATGGAATGATAACAGATATATCAAAAGAAGAATAAACAGAATGATTCAGCAAATATGGCAAATTGTTAATAGATGGATCTGGATATTGAGGGTGGGGGGTGGGTAGCGTATGTTGTTCTCTGTATGGGGTTTGTATTATTTTTGCAACTGTCCTGTAGGTTTGAAAGTATTAAAAAAAAAGTTAAATCTGATGTACCTAAACAAATGAGTAAAAATAAGTTCCACAATTAACAGAAGCTAGTATCTATCAAATACAGAGTCCTTCTAAATCAACCTCAAAAACAACTCAATTATAGGCAGAAATGATGAACGGCTAATTACCAGAAGAATACAAGTGACCAATAAAACGATATTGAGCTTCACTTCATTAATAATCATGAAATTACAAATCAAAACAATGCTACATATGCTCTATGTGTAAATACATATTAACAAAAATTAAGATGAGCAATAAGATCTTGTGTTAAAGGATGTGCAGAAATAGGAATTCTCAAATCATTGCAAGTATAAATCGGCACAGTTTTGGGGACAGAGCAATACGGCAGTTAAAGCTCAATTATCTAGTTTTAGAAATGTCGTCTTGGATATAGAAGCTAGGTGAATCAAGCAACTATAGAAATCTCTATGAAGATGCACTCCCCATTTTAAAATTTATTATCTGTGATCAACACACAATTAAAAATTTACTGGTTGATGTCATTATCTTCTTCAGTCTTTGGAAGTAAAATACACACGTAAGAGAACCTTGGTACATTGTACACTTAAACATACACTTACTTTAAAACTCTAAAATGATCATGTTTACTTTTTCTTTGAAAAAAAATCCATACAACTGTTGTAAATCAAGATATATTTAAGAAAAAGATGTCAATGAATGAGAATACAACGAAAGACCAAACCAGATTCTCTCTAACAGAATTATCAAGAATCTATTATGCTCTTTGGACAAATAAAAAAATAACACTCATTCTTCTATACTGGCTGAATCTCCACCTCTCAAAGCAGCATATATATCAAAACTTTAAATGCACTCAAGTTTTGGCATGGTAATCACTCTCTTAGGAACCTACTTAACAAGAATTCTTATACAAGTATTCATAAATACATGTACAAGGATGGTCATCACAGCATTGTTTGTAATAGCAAAAAATTATAAAAATCTATACACATATCAACAGAAAATAGCTATTTGGGATTTATATGTATACAGAAAACTATGTACCTATATGTACTTGACATGGAACATAACGTATGAACACATACATCAAGTTTGTTTGTTTTAAAAAGCAAGTTGTAAAGCAAAATGTATCCTATGGTCCTATTTAACCAATTAAAAAAACAAATCCAAATACCTAAATGGATATGTGTTGCTGATTTTGAGTTCTGTTCACTACGTTTTCAGCCACACTTGCCATCAGAACTTTATCTTGCCAAGCTCGTTCTCATTTTAAAAGCTTTTCACTAGTTGTCCTTCTAACGGGAATGGAATGCTTTCTTCTCCCCAGATTTTCCCTTGGCTCGCTCCTTCTTGTGAGTCAGGCCTCAGTTTAAATGTCGCCTCTTCAAAAGCCTTCCTTTCTAATAAAATTCTAACTTTGACATTCTTTCTCTCAGGTCTTTCCATTTTTTGGCACCATAGCGCTCACTTTTATAGTCTCTGAGCCCCTCAAAAGCAGGACACCTGTCTATTTCATTCACCACAATGTTCTCAGGATTTAACACTGCACCTGGTCTACAGTAATTAATATTAACTGAAGAACTCAACGATGCTGATAATAAATGAAGAAAGGAGCTCATTTATTATTATGAAGTGAGTTCTTCACATTTTCATGTCTAAGAACTCACTTCAAATGAACACAGGAAAGGGTAAGAAAAAAGGAAGACCTAATAGTTGGCCAACTTTCTAAGTGCAGAGAAAATACTGTTTTTATGTTTCTGCATGCTTAGGGCTTTCTGAGCAAAGCCTTGAAACGTAAAAGGTGACTAAATAGAGAGTAAGAGATTTACCCTTTCCAGCAGTAGGTGTTTAACATTTCAGGGGATGAATCCCCAGACTACGGGGACATTTCAGGGGTTGTAAACTCTAAGACTTGTCTGATCTTCCCCACTCCCCCAGAAACATTTATTTACATCCCAAAAATTAAAACTCTGGATGTGCTGAACCCTCTATCATGGGATTTGCCCTTATGAAGCTCATTACTGCAGAGAGGCTAAATCTGCTTTTAACTGTGCCTAAGAGTCTTCCCCTGAGTACCTCTCTGTTGCTCAGATATGGCCTCTCTCTTTCTAGCACTTGATGGATGAATTCACTGCCCTCCCCGCTACGTGGGATCCGACTCCCAGGGATGTAAATCTCCCTGGCAACACGGGATATGACTCCCGGGGATAAATCTGGACCCACATTGTGGGACTGAGAAAATCTTCTTGCCCAAAAGGGGGATGCAAAACGAAACGAAATAAAGTTACAGTGGCTGACAGATTCCAAATGGAGTCGACAGGTCACTCTGGTGGGCATTCTTATGCACTATATAGATAACCCTTTTTAGGTTTTAATGGACTGGGATAGCTAGAAGTAAATACCTGAAACTGTCAAACTGCAACCCAGGAGCCTTGACTCTTGAAGACGATTGTATAGCATTATAGCTTACAAGGGGTGACAGTGTGATTTTGAAAGCCTTGTGGATTACACGCCCTTTATCCAGTGTATGGATGGATGAGTAGAAAAATGGGTACAAAAATCTAAATGAAAAATAGGGTGGGGGGGATGATTGGGGTGTTCTTTTTTACTTTTATTTTTTATTCTTATTTTTACTTTTTCTGGTACAAGGAAAATGTTCAAAAAATAGATTAGGGGATTGAATGCACAACTATATGATGGTACTGTGAACTGATTGTACACTTTGGATAACTGTATGGTATGTGAATATATCTCAATAAAACTGAATTAAAAAAAAAAATCTTCAAAGATTAGCTCAAGTCTTACCTTTTCACAAAGGCCCCCTGACTTCTCCAGTCCACAGCCAGCTCCTACTCTGAACTCCTAAGATGGACTCTGTTGGTCAATGGACAAGTGACAATAAATAAGTCATTTGGGGAAAAAAAAAAAGAACCCAGGACCCTTCACCTTATGTTTCTAAGGAGAATTTGTTTATATTAGGGAGCAGAGGTTTCTCTTCCTCTCTCAGGAGGGGAGGTGGAAATCCTGCATATAAGCTCCCAGATTCAGGGTTCCTCGCCTACCAGACTCTGATATATGTAGGATGACATCGGTTCTCATCACATTGCCTGAGAAGAGCCAGGCAAAGGAGAACCAATGCAGTAACTGTGAGTCATAATCTGTCTCTGCCCCAGAGATCCTGTATCCATTTTCAGGATAATATGAATAAATACAGGTATTAAACATTTATCATTTTATCATACAGTTACTTATCCTTTAACGCAGGCTTTCCCAAAGAATAACACATTTTTGAAAATATATATAAAAATTATTTTTTTAGAACAAAAGTACATTAAGTCCCCAATTTGAAACTAAATTTTCATTCTAAGTTTTTCCATTAAAAACATTATACTTAACTAAGTGCCTGAAATACTGGAAAATTTGTATCTGTATACTAGTGTCATCACTACATTATGGGTTGTTCTTTTGAAAACTAACCTAGGGACCTAAATACTAATGATAAAACTGTTTCTACAGAAATATTCATTTAATAGTACAACCAAAGTAATGCAGAGGTTTTCTAAAATGCCATTTCTGTCCTATCCCTAAGCTACAACCTTTTCAAGTTGGTTGAGGGGGGTATGAAAAACATGAGGGCAATTCTATAGATGTTAGAGGGGCAAAGAACAAGGTTCATGTGAAAAACTTAAAAACAATACTAACATAAGTCCCCATTCAACTCACTGAAATCCCAAGACCCTTAAATTCCCTAACTGGACCACACATTTGTGCCTAGGACCATTCCTAGTTACTAGAAAGAAGGCAAAATAGATCCTCTAATTCATAAATTCCTCAACAGTATAAGCGCACAGAACTCTGTATTTTAGGGATGTCCTATGTATAGGACATTTTTTTTTTGAAACCTAGCACGTACCGGCTGTGGATCCATAAGATCCAAATTTCTCAACCTCTCAGAGACTTTTTTCTTTAATTTGCAAAGTGAAAGATTTTCAGGGTCACTGGCAAAGCAGAAGGAGATATTCATGCAAAGTGTCTGGAAAATTCCATAAGTGATAGACATAAAACTGAGCATATCATCCCATTCATTTATTTCAGTAAATAAGCATTCTTATTTCTCAGACCCCTACTATGTAAAAAGCTAGGGAAAAAATGACTTAGCCATGCTCTAACTTATCAAGGAATTTAGAGTAACACGTAAATTAATCACCTTTCAAAAAAAATTTTAGAGAAGAAAATATTGTTCACACAAGGATGTTAACTTATGTGCCTCATATAACAGAAAGTCAATGGGTAGGTTAATCCAATACTATTCATTTAAGGCTAAATTATAATAAATTAAAATTGCCAGAATGGGCCAATTTCTTTGTCAGTAGTCTACTATTAGTAAACTGTATGCAACTGAATACTAAGTATGGTTCCTGGAAGTGTAAAGCAAAAAGAGAAACATATGGATAGACTTTTCTGGTTCAAATTCCAGAGGAAATTTGTGAGTTCTTTGTAAAAGAGGCACTACGTGACATAAAGGAAGGCCATCCTGAACCACAGCTTGCACAATATTCAGAGACATTCAAATGAATGTTTGTTTTCTTGAATAACCAGCACACACCCCCACCCCCCACCGCTGACACACACACACACACACACACACACACACACAATTTTTTAGATGATTTAAGATAACATAGCCTAGGTATACTGCTGTCTGATGATAAACTGATGTAGGGCTAAAGTGTAGAGAATTTATATGGCCTTTATGCTTTCATCAGAGTCTCAATAAAATAAAGTCTCAAGAGAGCCTTGTCACATGCTGGATCACAGTGAACCCATAACTCAATTCTTGTTTGGACAAGAGCCTCAAGTGTAGATTGTATGGGTGAAAGAGGAATTCGTATTAAATAGCAGACGTTCAGGTAACAGAAATGACATTGTATGGTAAAATTCTAAGAGTCTGAATTGTGCTCTTACTAGAGTATAGCTATATGAAAGCATCCACAAGGGAGCCTCCAGAGTGAATAAAACATTTTTCTCAAAAAAAAAAGTAAGTTTATATGTAACTTATTTTGAGCTTCAGACTTCTGAGCCCAAATATGTTTAGTAGCTGCTTTAATCATACCAATTGTTTGGTCTATTCAGAGCATCTAAAATAGAACCACAGTCTAATGAGTAAGCTATCTATATCTCCTAAAAAGAGAAAGAATTTAAGTAAATGGGGTTATTTAGAAATAACTATTCACTCTTTTAAGAATGCTTTCAGTATTAAGTTTCCTGTGTCTGCTCTAACAAAGTGCCATAAATTTGGTCCCTTAAAACAACCAAAATTTATTCTCTCACATTTCTGCAGGTCTGAAATTCTAAATCTCTCTATCATTAGGCTGACATCAACGTGTCAGCAGTGCTGTACTCCCGCCAGAGCCTCTAGAAGAGAATCTTTTTCCTGCCTCAGTCAGCTTTGGATGACTCTCAGCATTCCCTGCCTTGTGGCTATATTTTCCAATCTCTGCCTCCATGTTCACAATGCCACCTCCTCTTCTGTCTGTAATCTCCCTTTGCCTCTCTCTTAGAAAGGCCATTTGTGAAGGCATTTACCTGGCTAATCAGGCATAACCTCCTCATTAACAATCCCACTGCAAAAATCATTTTCCAAACAAAGCAACATTTACCATTACAGGGATGACGATGCAGTATCTTTTGGCGGCCATTTTTCATTTTTCATTTTGGCCATTTTTCTTGCCAAACACCAGAGTAACTATAACACAACAAATAAATATAACCACCTCCCTACCACCGACATTTAAGTTTTTATCCTGTAAAGTATGTATCAGAGAATACAATCACTTTTAAATTACTTAGAATATCCCACTTTCTTGTAAAGCATTTTTCTTCATTTAAGATTTACTTCCCTAAGCACTATGAAATAAAAAGGAACTAAGAAGCTGTCTTTTTTTTTTTAAATAAGAAACTTATCTTTTTCTTCCATAACCATGGCTATTGGTCCCTCTGAAGAGAGTGAAGTAAATAAAGGTCACATCTATTAACTCTCCCAATATTTAGCATTTTCCTTTCCTCTTCTATTATATTTCACAACTTATGAATGAGCAAGCAATTGTTCCTTAATTAAAGTGTTGCTTGCTTACAGGATACAGGTTAGATTTTAGAAATTTTCTCAAGATTAGGCAAACGAGGGAACAATAATAAATTCTGAAAAAGCAAGCCAACTGCCATCTTAACATTGCCTGCAGTAACTATCACCTCATAAAAACCACTTTCAGCAGTTAAATCTAAAACCGTGGCTCTAAGACAGACATTAATAATTTCTGTAAGCTTCTAAAGACACAATGAAAATGTTTTTATTGAAAAAAGTTTTCATTGCACTAAACATCTGGAATATTCAATCTAAATTACTTTAATAACCAAGTAGCTTTATTTTAAAAGGCAATATAATCAATTCCTAATTAGATTATATCTTTTCCACAATGTAGAACACAAAGCAGAAACCATTCAAAGGTGATCTGAAAAATTTTCACTATCCAGCCTTAATACAGATTTTGAGTGCTGGTAACAGATTTAATGCTTCAGAATCTATATATAATTAAGGCATTAGTACAGGAAAAATACATGTTCTTAGGGTTTTTTTTAAAGCTTCATTTATAATGCAGATCTAGATAATTTAATGTGATCTATGCCCTCATACCATACATTTCCCACCACCTATCACTATCTTATCTCTGCTAACACTACCACCTCCCCAACCAGACCCACTCAAACTTTCTTAATGGCCCAATTCTGTCTTTCCCCAATAAAGGGTGAAATGTGATGTTCAACAAGTCTTGAAGATGTAGGGAAGCACCTATCAAAAGGTCTACACTGGTTACATATCACACCAGCCTTGCTTTCCTTCTGTCCCTTTGTCCATCTCACAGCAGAAACTAACAGTGATGAAAAACACGATGAAAAAAAAACAGTTGAGTTCAACAGTTGAGGAAACATTTAATGAGGGTTACCATGTAATAGGAAATGAAACCCTCCAAGAGTTTATTGGCTAGTGGGGCAGAACAGGCCCTGAACATGTTTTCAATACAATTTGGTAAATGCTAGAGCACAAAGAAGTAGTCAAATGGAAAATGACAAATCAGAAAAGGTTTCCTAGAGAAAAAGACTTCTTCCTGGAATAAGAGGGTTTAAAATTAGGTGGGAGTTAACCAAATGAGGAAAAGGAAAGCAGTCCAGAAGCACCAACAAGGTATGTTTGGGAAACTCCAAGTAGTTCACCAATAAGCGACTGAAAAAGAGGGAGCTAGGGAGGAGTAGCACAGGATGAGGCTAAAGAATTAAGCTGTGGAACAAATTAGTGAAGGTTTAACATGCCGTGCAGAGATGGCAGGGAAGGTCCACAGTGGAATGACAAGGTCATATTTGCATTTTAGAAAAGCAGATCAACCAGCAACAGTGTAGAGAATGGATTTGAGGGAGGCAAGAATACCAAGTTTACAAGAATACAAGGATGAATTTGGAAGGGCAGACCTGAAAACATTTAGGAGGTAAAATACATGGGATATAGGAAATGAGAGAGAGAACAATAAAAAACAGGTCCCAAGTGTGAGGATGTGCTGATGTTGATGCTAAAAAATGACACAGAAAAATAGGAATTGGTGTATATTTTCTAGGAAGGAATAAGAAGCTGAATTTAGTTTTGAACTTGCTGAATATAAAGTACCAGCATAAACACATGTGAAGCATGAAAGATTCTGGTGAGAAATTTCAGCTTAAAATGGTCAAAATCATAAAAGAAAAGAACATGTGGTATAAAAAGAAAAAAATGAGGAAAGGATCAAAGGAAACTCCGGGCCTGTTAATTGAATTCACAGGTGCAGGATGAGTACTATTCAAAATGATCCCACCATGTACCAATGTTATGAATTATCAGCATCTGGTCCAAAAACAACTCATGAGCAATACTACTAGGGCAGGAAGAAACCTACTGGTGAATTTCAACCCTGCTGTATAAAAACTACTCTTACAAGACACTCCAAAAATCAAAGTATAAAATCCTGCCAGAGTTGAAATAAGGTACCAATTTCATGAAGAACATAATGTCTATTATTATCGTTCTCATAATAAGAATGAGACAAGCTGCCCTATCCTATCCAACCTACATCCCTAAAATAAAGAAGATTGTTCCTGAGGTACAAGAAAGATTAATCATAACTTACTATACAGAAGCTATTTATTTTGGGTTACAATATGGTATCAATTTAACTAAAATATTTCATTTTTAAATTTTTAGTTGCCTTCTGAATTAAGTGTGCAACTCTGGTCAGCTGAATAATGGGCCCCCAGAGGTAGCGACATCCTAATCACCAGAATGTGTTACTATGTTACCTTACTTGGCAAAAGGGACTTACAATTAAATTAAAGATCTTAAAATGGACAGATTATTCTGAATTATCCAGGTAGGTCCAATGTAATCACGAGGGTCCTTATATGAGACAGAAAAGGTCACATGAAAGAGAAAGATTTAAAGATGCCACACCAGTGGTTTGAAAATGGAGGAAGAGGCCATAAGCAAAGAAATGCAGATGGTCTCTAGAAGGTAGAAAAGGAAACTCCAAAAGGAACACAGGCTGCCAGCACCTTGATTTTAATCCTGTAAGACCCATCTCAGACTTCTAACTTCCAGAAGCCTAAGATAATAAATCTGCATTGTTTTAAACCACTAATACGTGGCAATTTGTTACAGCAGCAACAGGAAACTAATAGACCACACAAATGTCAGAAGCCAATAGAGGAATGGGAAAAAGTAGGAAAATATGTACTTCAGGTGTCTTGTCCAATGGAGTCTTATTCCTCTTCTACCAAAAGAAAATTAAATGCACCTACAAAAAGAACACTCTTCCTTTAGAGAACTAATGCTCAACTTTGGATGCAAACGGAAATCACCCGGAGAGCTTTTAAACAATTCTGATATCAAGTCCTATTTCAGACCAAATGAATAATGTCTCCAGGGGTGGACCCCCAGTATGATTTGAAAGCCAGGCAGATGGTTGAAATGAGCAACCAGGGTTAAGAACCATTGCTCTAGCTAAAGATTAACCTAAGGAAATTCCTGACATTTCCAAATGCTACTAGCAGTCCCTGATCTTTCCCCCAAGCATATATGCAGCTAACCATTCCTAACCAAACTTTAATCTAAGTTTTGATGACTTTGACTTTAGCAATGAAAAGTTATCCTAGATAAAATATTACCCAGGACAGAGAGTGACATCAGCAAAATGGCGAAGTAGGCAGCTCCAAACTTCCATCCCTCCACAGATACATCAAAACATAAGCAGAAATTATCAGAACCAACTTTCTCAGAACTCCGGAAAACAGTCAAAGGTCTACAGCAACCATGCAACCACCGAATCGAGAAAAAGGCAAAAGAATTGAAAGCAGGGACTCCAACAGATATTTGAACATCAATATTCACAGAAGCATTATTCACAGTTACCAAAAGGTGAAAGCAATGCTCACCAGATGAATGGATACACAAAATGTGGTATAGACATACACTGGAATATTACTCAGTCTTAAAAAAATGAATGAAGTTCTGAGACATGCTACAAAACATATGAACCTTGAAGACATCATGTAGAGTGAAATAAGCCAGACACAAATGGACAGGTATAGTATAATTCCACTTCTATGAAACAGATAGAATAGGCAAACACATAGAGAAATAGAGTATGCGTTAACAGGTAGGGGTAGGGAAAGGAGAAAGGGGAGTTAGTACACAATGGCACAAGATTTCTGTTTAGGATGATGGAAAAGTTTTGGTAATGGATGGTGGTAAGGGTAGGACAGTGTTGTGACTGGTATGCAGAGAGAGATCAACTAAAGAGACAATGACAATTAAATGCAATACATGATCCTGGACTGGATCTAATACTGGAGAAAAGTCCCAAAATATTGGGATATGTGAAAAAAATTGAAATACAGACAGTCAACTTTAAATCGATGTTAAAGTTCTTCAACTTGATAAAACTGTACCCAAGGTGGTTACATAAATGTATCATTGTTCTTAGCAAATGTACATGGAAGTATTTTGTGTATTCAAGGAGCATGATGTATAAAACCTACTCTCAAATGTTCAGAAAATAGATAGGTAGATGGGTTGACAAATGATCAGCAAATGTTTTGGTAAAATGTTGAAATTAGTGGATCTGAGCATGGGGAAGGGTATGCTGGAGTTCTTTGTATGGGTTTTCTATTATTTCTGCAACTGTCCTATAAGTTTGATATTTCAAAATAAAAAGTCTAAGGGGAAAAAAAAGAATAAAATACCTACTAATAAGTCTAATCAAGGAGGCACAAGACTTGTACACTGAAAACCACAAAACATTGCTAAAAGAAATTCAAGGTAACCTAAATAAATGGGAAAAAAAAATATCGTATTCAAAGACTAGAAAGCTTAGGGTGAGAATACTGTCCAAAGCATACACAGATTCAATGCAATCCTTATCGAAATCCCAACAGCATTTTTGCAGAAATGGGAAAAATGGATCTTCAGAATGGAATGGTAAGAGGTCCCAAATAGCCAAAGCCATCATAAAAAAAGAACAAAGTTGGAGGACTCACACTCCCCAATTTCAAAATTTATTGAACAGCTACAGTCATTAAAAGTTCGGTACTAGCACAAGGAAAAACATAAAGACCAATGGAAAAGACTGAGAGACCAGAAATAAATTTCATATCTATGTTCAAATGATTTTCAACAAGGTTGACAAGACCATTCAATGGGGAAAGAACAATTTCTTCAACAATGTTCCTAGGAACACTGGACATCCATATGCAAAAAATGAAACTGCACCCTTTCCTTACACTATACACAAAAATTAATTCAAATTACATCAACACCTAAATTTAAGAGTTAAACCATAAAACTCTTAGATGAAAACAGAAGGGGAAATCTCCAGGCCTTGGATTTGGCAAGTTTCTTAAATACGATACTCAAAGAACAGGCAACACAAGAAAAAAAAATAGATAAAACGGGCTTCATAAAAATTAGACACTTTTGCACATCAAAGGAAACTATCAATGTTTGCTTCCACTAGGTGGAGACAAGATTCGATGATAGGAATTCTGATTACTGAAAAAGGAGTAGCCACAAATTTTCTACAAATACACTCTAAAGAGAAAGAAAGTTTGCTTCTCAACTCTTGAATGAACTAGGGCTATTTTAGCTGAGAATCCAGTTTCCTCATTTGCAAATTTAAGAGTTCATAATAAGTACAATCAAGATCCCTCTTAGCTCAAATGAAAGCAGCTCAATATTTTGTAGATCAAAGCTTATTTAAATGTACTTGACAGTCCAGTGTGTCTAAAGACAGTCCAGCCCACTTGAGATAAGAAGGCATTCTACATTTAGCAAGCTTCTCTCAATTTGAATCACTCAACCACAATCAGTTGTTTCCACCAATCCTTTCTTTTTAAAGCAAATCAAAAAGCACACTACTTGCTGAAGTTCATATATCTATCTTCCCAACTCATAGCCAAGGTTTTCTGCACTTTTTTCCCTTGTCTTAAAGAAAATAGCTGATCCATACTTTTACAAATCCATTTGGCTTGTTTTAAGCAATCAGCTAGTTATACATCTGCCTCTGACCTGGTAACGCTGGTGCTAGAGGTTATATACATCTGAGGGTCTTTTAAATTTATTTTTTGCACATTTTGGTCAAAACCTTCCATTTTTGTTGATTTCACGAATTCTTAATTGTCTGTCCCTCTAAGAAGACATATTTCTTAGACTAGCATTTTACATACTGGTTCTCATCTTCCAGTCTACATTTTTTCTTTTAGTCTGTAATTAATTTTACTTTCTTAAGTAGTTTTATTAAGATATATTCACAAATCATATGATCGATCCAAATATACAATTCATGGAGCACAGTATATTCACAAAGTTGTATATTCATCACCACAATCAATTTTAGAACATTTTCATTACTCCAGAAAGAAAAACCGAATACCCCAACTTTTGGTTTTATTGATTCTCTCTACTGTTTTCTTAGTCTAAATTCCATTTATTTCTGCTCTAGTCTTTATTATTTCTTTCCTTCTGCTTGCTCTGGGATTAGTTTGCTGTTTTTTCTAGGTCCTCCAGGTGTGCAGTTATGGCTTTAATGTAGGCTAGGGCTATAAATTTCCCTTTCAGCACTGCCTTCACTGCATCCCATAAGTTTTGATATGTTGTATTCTCGTTTCCCTTCATCTCTAGATATCTACTGAATTCTCTTTCAATTTCTCTGGCCTACTGTTTAAGAGTGTTGTTTATTCAGTGACAAAGAGATTTCAAATAGAATTGAGGGGCTATCCTGGAGGTCACTCTTATGCAAGCTCCAGCTAGACATTCCAAATGGCCACAGTATGTCAAGCCCTAAACAACAGTAGTCCTGAAAATACTAGAGAATACCTACGTCCTTATCTGAGACATTATAAAAGTTTTACTCATTAAGTTTATTTTTTAGAAACTGAGATCCTCCAGAGTGTTCCTATGCCTGGTAAGTCCCCAAACCCAGAGGCAACAGCCTCTTCAAGAACATCAACCAGATGCATCCCCTTTCCCAATAATGTTGACACCCCTGTTCAATATGAACAAGTTAAGTGGTCACTGCCCAAATATCCCTGAAGATTGAGAAAGTGATCAAACGAGAGACAGGGCTAGCAACAGACAAGACAGGGTTTAACAAAGGATTACGAATACTGAATATTTATATACATACATACATACACACACACACACACACACACATTTAGTTTATAGAATACTAGAATAGCTAGAAGGAAATAACTGGGATTTTGGAACACCTTTCCGTGTATGTTGTATTTCACAACAAAAAATGTAAAACAAAAAGTGTATTGTTTAGCCTCCATATATTTGTGAATTGTTCATTTCTCTGCCTGTTGTTGAGTTCCAGCTTCATTCCATTATGATCAGAGAAAGCATTTGGATAATGTCAATCTTTTTAAATTTATTGAGACTGTTTTGTGAACCAACATATAGTCTATTCTGGAGAATGATCCATGTGCACTTAAGAAAAATGTATATCCCGCTGTTTTGGGGGAGAGATCTCAGGGTTCCTTTCCTGCTTGCTCTGGGTTTATCTGTGCTTGTAGCTTGTATTCAGTAGTCCAGATTCGTTCATTAAAACCACAGTTGGAGTTAGGTTGAGCTACCTTCCCTTGCTCCTAGCAGAGACTGCTTCTTTTTCCCACAGGGGTGTGTTCCAGCTCAGCTTGCCGTGCCAGTGGGGGAAGGGCATCAGCTCTGCCATTTGAAGAATGCACAGGAGCTTAGAGAGGAGCTGGAACACAACCTGAGATCAGCAGATGCCAGCCACGTGCCTTCCCAGCTAACAGAGGTTTTCCGGATGCCACTGGCCTTCCTTCAGTGAAGATATACTTGTGCTGATGCCTTAATTTGGACATTTTCATGCATTCAGACTATAACTTCATAACTGTGATAGTTAGGTTCATGTGTCAACTTGGCCAGGTGATGGTACCCAGCTGTCTGGTCAAGCAAGCACTGGCCTAACCTTTGCTGCAAGGGCATCTGTGGCTAGTTAATAAACCAACAGGCTGGTTTATTGAATCATCAGTCAACTGGCTGCAGCTGAGACTGATGACGTCAACGAAGGGTGTCTTCCACAGTGAGAAAAGGCAGTTGGCTAGATTTAATCCAATCAATCAGTTGAAGACTTTTAAGTGATACAGACAGAGGACCTTCACTTCTTCTTTGGCTGACAAGTGAAGCATTTCCTGAGGAGTTCGTAGAAGTTGCCAATTCATTTCCTGAGGAGTTCATCGAACACGTTCATTGAAGTTCCCAGTTCATTTCCTGAGGAGTTCGTCAAAGTTGCTAGTTTGTTTCCTGAGGAGTTCATTGAACATCTTCATTGGAGTTGCAGTTTGCTGACTGCCCTACAGAATTTGGACTCATGCATACCCACAGTTGCGTGAGTCACTTTTATAAATCTTACATTCATAGACATCTCTCATTGATTCTGTTTCCCTAGAGAACCCTAATACAGTAACCAAACAGACCCCCTTTATAAAAGCCAATCCATTTCTGGTATTTTGCATAATGGCAGCATTAGCAAACTGGAACAGGTGGCATTCATATGGTTTCTCTGTTGTGAGTTCCACTGTAATGCATTAGAAAAGAGCTTGAATAAAGTATTTATCAATTAGATGACATTAATATCATTTACTTCTAGTGCAAGTTTGGCTTTTGTTGATTAAAAGATGACTGGTCACTGAGGGCTTTTCCAAATATATTGCTGAAGTAGAGTTTTCTTCCCATGTCAATGAAAACATGTTGAGTCACTCAATCTGTGAGTGAAATCTTCTAGCAGTCCACTACATCCTTTTGAGTATGAGATTTCTGCGATGACATGATGGTAGATGTGTCTTTCCTGTAGATGTGTTGCATGGACAGCATTTCTTGATTTTTAGAACAATTTTCTCCGCCTGAATCCTGAATTTGGAAAGATCCAGTTCCTTCCCTCCACAATACATCTCCTTGCCCCAAGTGGGAACGTACATCTGATCTGCAGATCTGATGTCCTGGAACACCAAAGAGGGACTGAGTTTCCCATATATATAACTTCCTTTCCACAGCACTGTGAGCCAAATATCCTGCCCTGGACATTGGTAGGGACGGGATGGCCCTGGTTGAAACAGCATGTCCATGATGTTTTAGGAATCAGTCACATTTGAGGACCATTCTCCAGCATGACATCACCATTCTTCCAGGGTGAAATTTATAGTTACATCTTTGAAAGTCATGGATTCCTTCTCTAAAGAAAGGCTGCTGGCATCCCGGGTTCCTCTGTCACATGGGAAGGCACATGGCCAGCATCTGTTGATCCTTCACTCCCAGGATTCATTGCTTTTAGCTCCTCGTTTGACTGACACGACCTTCTCTCTGAACTTCTGTGAGTCCTTTGTTAGCATCTCCCGGGGTGTTTCTCTCTCTTTCACCTCTGTTGTTTTTTAACATTCCTTTCATTGTCTCTAGCTGTTTTCACCTGGAGAACAAATTCTGGGGAGGAGGGTCACCTTGGAGAGGACTTTCTAAGTCAGTATTCCTTAGCCAAAACAAAGCCAGGGTTTCACAAAGGGGGTGTAGGTCGGGTCCAAAGTGCCCTGGGGAGAAGACCCACAAGAACGTCAAACTTTTCTTTGATGGCTTCTTGAATTGTGCTTTCCTGTCCTGACCAGCATATGGCACACTTCAGTCAACAGTTCCCTGTAGTCCTAAGGTGCTAGTGTGCCTTTAAGTCTCAACCAACTCTGCCCCTGTCAGGAGCATGGTTGAAACCGTGACTGCCAGCCACTTTTGCCCGGAGTAGGTTGAAACCCTAGCACAGAAATGGGACCCAGCAATCTGAATTTGCTAATCAAAAGCCAAGAACAGTGCTGGGCCATAACCTTCCCCTCTTTTCTTGGGGAAGAGCTACCCTTCAGCAAATTGTTCCCTGCAGCCCTAAGAAGGCACTGTGACTTTAAGTTGTCCCCTCCCCCTCCTTCCCCGCTTCCACCCCCATCTGAGGTGGGGTTGAAACAGGGGCTGCTGGCTGCCTTTTGTCCTGGGCATGTCGAAACTGTAACTGCTCAGGGAACCAGGACCCAGCACTCAGAGTTCACTAATGAAAAGCCTTGAAGTTACTCGGCTGTGTGTCCCCTGCTGTTCTTGAGGAAGAGAACTTTTATTTCCAGTTAGAGACTGGATCCTGGGACAGCCTGCCATGAGGGTAGGGAATGGGCATGAGACTGCAGCATGGAAAGGTCTACTCACAGCACTTCACTGCAGCTAATGAGTCTCTTCCTTCTGCTCTTCTTTGGATGCTGTACCATGTTCTTCTGGTCTCTGGGGTCCCCAAACAGTTGTTTCAGACAGTTCCTGGCTGTTTACTAGCTGCCCTAGAGATGAACTGAGTCCTGGAGCTCCCCACTCTGCCATCTTATCCAGAACCTCAAAACAGATCCAGCCTACATTTCTGAACTTTTCTAAGAATAGATGAATCTGTTTGCCCAAGCAGTTTCCAGTCTACTGCTTCAGCCAATTATTTGAATCAAGTGTCCTACTGCTAAACTACCAATCCACTAGTAGCTTAGTCTGCAGCTCTCAGTCCTGGACATGTACAAACTCTACACCAGAAATTCACCACATTCTTATAGAGGAACTACTTCTAATTCTCCTGATGCCCTAGAGGTACAAATATAATTGATAATTTCCTGGGCAAAGCAAAAAAATTCTGAATCCCTAAAAAGAGCAAGGGAGGCACCAACTTCATTCACATCCTTACCCATATCACAGGAGAAGCACACTGATATGGTAGTAGTAAGCAGCTAACTACTGGCTGTAAATTTCTACTCTACACCATCACCACACATGGTTGCCCTCAATAAATATCTGCAGATTTAACAGCACAGACTTATCAATATCTCTATGGATAGGGATGTAAAACACAACTAAGGCATAAAACAAAGCTTAAAGATTTACATAAGCTCATAATTGGTAGCAAAACTAAGAAGAGAAGTAAAAAGTTTTAGTCCAAGTCCCCATCAGACCAGTCAACAATTTTGGAAGAGTGGTATAATCAAACTTGTTGCCCTTTACAGGGAAGAGAAATGCCTATCAAGTGCCATCCCTGTGAGAAGCAGAGGTGCTGATGAACACAATGTGAATGCCAGCAAGTAACAATGCAGGAAATGATGGCAACAGCAACATTCCTTGAAAATATGCCAACAGGTTCTGCACTTCTGGAGAGACCATAATCTGTTGAAAAGTTAAATCTGCGGTGAAACACTGACAAAGAAAAGGAAAAAAATAGACAGATTAAGAAAGATTAAAGAGAGGAAAAAAACTAAAAGCTGATGCCTACATATCTCCCAATAACAACTGTAACAATCCTTTTGGAAAAGAGCCAGGCAATTCATCTCTAAATATACAAAAACATTCACATTCTTTGACCCAGTAATTCCAGTGCTAGGAAATAATGCTATTAATAACAATAGGTAACATTTGCAGAGTGTTTACCACTTCATATAAATCTCATTTAATCCTAACAAGCCTATGAGGTAGGTACTACTATTGCCCTCATTCTATAAACAAGGAAAATCAAACCAATAAATAAATAGGCAATCAAGCAACTTATCCAATGTTCTCAAAGTGTCAGACTCAAACTCAGCTCTGTTTGACAACAAAGGCCATGCCCTTAACCACTACACTTAACCATGCTACTACTACTATATATATAACATCATCAACATGGAGATGTTTGCTGCAACATCAACACAAAGATATCTCTTCAATAATCAAAAACAACTATTACTATCACCTGCAAGGACTAGAAATACTTTTAAGGTAAAGTGATAGAGACTACTAATTGGCTACAACTACACCTACGTAAAAGTTTTCTTTTAGAAGTTAACAGGGAGTTGTTAGGAGTTTGCGGGGGGTGGGGGAGGGGGGTTCCTCCTCCATTTGCAACTTCCATTATTATTGTTACAATATTATGATAAGTACAGATGTTAACAGAGTTTTAAGAGTAAGACAACAATACAGAATTGGAGGGAAGAATGGAGAGATTTTCTTTTGCAGAAAAAACAAACACAGCTATTATGGGGGAATAACAGTAGCCACAAACTGGGTATCAGGAGACCTCAGATCTCATTCCTGGTTCTGGAAATAATTCCAAAAGGTAAAACTGATTTAATCTCTCTTTTCTTTTGGCCTTCTTTATCTCTCTGGTTTTGCAACTCAAATAAAAAAAGTTTAACAATGGAAGAAGTTGCTCCAGAGGTTTCAAAAGCTAGAAGGAAGTCAAGTACTTTGAAGAGGGAGCATGTAAAAGAAACCAGAAACTTTAAAGATGAGAAGTAGTCTTATAGCTCTGATAAATCTACAGATTAGCATAATCTTTACATTGACAAAAGCAGCAAAAATAGGGCACAGTCCAAATAAACTAGAAATCAAAATAACTTTGATAAATAGAAACTCAGATAAATAGACCTAAACCTGTTCATTCAGCTATAAAATGAGCAAGGTGAATTATATGACCATCTTTAAAAATCTATTCCTTTGGAGGAAGGGCAGGGAAGGTGGCAGCATAGGGAGGTATGGAATTTAGTCAGTCCTCTACAGCAGCTAGTAAATAGGCAGGAACTGTCTGGAACAACTGTTTGGAGGACATCTGTTACCAGACACACATCGTACACCAATCTGGAATAGGTAGAAGGGCTGAGACTACAGCACAGAACTGTAAAGCCCCCAAACGGCAGAGCTGGTGCGCCTCCCCCACTGGCACTGCAGGCTGAGCTGAAACACTCCCCTGTGGGAAAAAGAAGCAGGCTCTACTAGCGAAGGTAGCTCAATGAAGCTCCAACTGTGGTTTTAATTAACAAATCTGGACTACTGAATACAAGCTACAAGCACAGATAAACCCAGAGGAAGCAGGAAAGGAATCCTGAGGTCTCTTCCAGCAGAGAGGAGGTGACGCGGACAGGAAAAAAAATAAATAATAAATAAATAAAAACAGAGACTTCTGGAGTCAGCCAAGCACAGAATTCTGGAAAAAGGCTGTGCCCCAAGAAAAGGTGTACCCAGAACTGGGTACCAACTCTGGCTCTTGACTGGTGAAACTTGGGGGCTGGGAACTGGCTCTGAAAGGGGGGTTTCTTACTTTTTATTCCTCTTTTTTTTAAACTATTCTAAGTAGCTCAATAGAGAAAGCCTCAGGCATTTTCAACTGTCATGCAAAGGTGAAGTTAAGACAGGTCTGAGAGACAAAGTAAGGAGTCAAGTGAAGGAGTTATCTCCGTAAAGGGCTTATCTTCCCCTGGGAAAGGGGAAACAGGGCCCAGCTCAAGTGGTGGCCCTCCTTCAGAGAATTCAGACCCCAGGGGCTGGGAAAACAAGAAGAAGAAGGAAAAAAAAAGCTTAGGCTTGCATTCTACCTCTGTCTCTGTCTCAATCACACCCAACAGAAACAGGGTCTGCTGAGAATTAAAGACACCGCACTTCTTTACACCAGTGGAGAACTGCAGGCTGACAAGCACTACCTGCTGAGCAGGATAGGAAAAGCACAGTCTACAGGCATCACAGGAAAGTCTGACAACCTGCTGGGTGACATCCTCAGGAAAACTTGATACTGATTACACCCTCCTCCTGAGACATGGGCCTGGCTGGTCTGGGAAAATCCTGTTTGAGGTTGATCATATCTAGGTAGACCCTCCTCAAAAAAAAAAAAAAAAAAAAAAAAAAAGTCCCATATAGGCAGGGCAAGAATGAGAATAACAAGTGCTGAAAAATTCTGATCAGTTAAACAGAAGCTATGCTAGAGGTCTAGGATAAGTTGAACTGAATGCCAAAGAACACATAGAGAACAAAGCCAACCAACAAGAAAATCCTAGATAAAAGAGTGAAAACAACATCTAGAATAAACTAAGCAAGGAAAAGAGATGCCTAGACCCCAACAAAAAATTACAAGTCAATTAGGAAAAACAAAGATATGGCCCAAAGGAACAAATACTCCAAATGAGAAACAGGAGTTGAAACAACTAATTAAAGATGTCCAAACAAACATGTTAAATCAATTAAAAAATCAATTCGATGAGTTGAGGGAAGATATGGCAAAAAGAGAAGAAGGAAATAAACTTAACAACAGCAGATTTGAAGAAGCACAAGAAAGAATTTATGAACTAGAGGACAGGACATCTGAAATTCTACACACAAAAGAACAGATAGGGAACAGAATGGAAAAGTATAAGCAGGGTCTCAGGAAACTGAATGACAATATGAAGCACTTGGATATACATATCATGGGTGTACCAGAAGGAGAAGAGAAGGAAAAGGGGGCAGAAAGAATAATGGAGGAAATACTCAGAGAAAATTTCCCATCTCTTTTGAAAGACATAAAATTATAGATCCAGAAAGGGCAGCATACCCCAAACAGAATAGATCCAGATAGACCTACTCCAAATCACTTAGTAATCAGATTGTCCAATGTCAAAGACAGAGAGAATACTAAAAGCAGCAAGAGAAAAGTGATCCATCACATACAAGAAGCTCAATAAGAGTCTGTGTGAATTTCTAAGCAGAAACCATGGAGATGAGAAGGCATGGTATTATATATTTAAGATACTGAAAAAGGAAAACTGCCAACCAAAAATCCTATATCTGGCAAACTGTTCTTCAAAAATGAGGGAGAATTTAAAATATTTTCAGACAAACAGACACTGAGAAAGTATGTGAACAAGAGACCTGCTCTACAAGAAATACTAAACAGAGCACTACAGGCATATAGGAAAAGATGGCGGAAGACATTTGGAGAAGAGTGTAGAAATGAAGACTATCCATAAGAGTAAAAAGAGAGAGAGAAAAAAAAGATATGACACATAAAATCCAAAAGACAAAATGGTAGACACACGGACATATGATGGACTATTACACAGCTTTAAGACAGAATAAAGTCATGAAGCATGTAACAACGTGGATGAACCGTGAGGACACTATGTTGAGCAAAATTAGCCAGAAACAAAAGGACAAATACTGTATGGTCTCACTAATACGAACTAACATTAATAAGCAAACTTTGAGAGTTAAAGTTCAGAACAAAAGTTATTAGGAGATAGAAAGAGGGTAGAGATTGGGCATTTGATGCTGAAGGAGTAAAGAATGTTCAACAGGACAACTGTAAAGATCCAGAAACAGATACCACAATACTACCTGATGGTAGCACAATATTTCAAGTACACTGAACGAACGTTAGAGTATGGTTGAAAGAGAAAGGCTAGGGACATGAATGACATCAGAAGGAAAGCTACAAGATAAGGACTGGGACTGTATAACCCAAAGCAGACAATGATGGTGATTAAATGTACAAATATAAGAATGTTTCACATGAAGAGAAATAAATGAATGTCAACATTAGAAAGTGTTGAAAATAGGATGGTATACGGAAAAATATAATCAATACAATTTAGTTTATAGTTAACAGTAGCATTGTAATATACTTCCATGAAATGTTAACAAAGGTAATATAAAAAAGCTAAATGTCAATAAGGGTGATATTAGGGAGAAATATGGGACTTTGGGTGGTGTTGTTTCTCTATTTTATTATTTTATTTTATTTTTATTTTATTTTTATTATTCATTTTTTTCCCTCTTTCTTTGCAGAAGAAATGGAAACACCCTCATATAGATCGCAGTGGTGAATGCATAGCTATATGATTATACCAAGAAACAATGATTGTATACTTAGGATGGATTGTATTGTGCATGAATAAAATGTATAAAAAATAAACAGAAAGATAACAAGTGCTGGAGAAAATGTGGAGAGAGAGATGTACCTATTCACTGTTGGTAGGGAAGTAAAATGATGCAGCCCATCTGGAGGGCAGAGTGGTGGTTCCACAGGAGGCTAAGTATAGGGTTGCCATATGACCCTGTACACCCGTTATTAGGTATATATTTGGAAGAAATTAAAGCAGGGCACCAATAGACATTGGAACACTGGTGTTTATGGCAACAGTATTCATAACTTGCAATGGATGTAGGTGGGCTCAGGATACGTCAACTAATGAACAAAAGGGTGAACTGTCATTTATACATACAATGAAATACTGAGCTGATACAAGAAGGAATGAAGTTGTGAGGCATGCAACTAGGTGAATGAACTTTGAGGACAATATGTTGAGTGAAATAAGCCAGAAATAAAAAGACAAATATTGTAACACCTCACTAATACGGACTAAATATAACGTGCAAACTCTAGAATTGAATCTGAGAGCATAGGTTATCGGGGGAGGCTTATAGTAAAGGTTCCTAGAATGTAAGCTCTTAAAATAGTCACACCTATTCCTGAGTTGTTACGGATATTTCCAAATTCTGAAATGCTGAGCTCTTTGTGTATAACCTGGTTGTTTTCCTGGAACTTTGGGTATCTGTGAGACATCTGAGACTTGGAGCTAGAGTTCTGCAGCTATGAAAGTCAGCATTATGCCATATAGCGACTGCTAAAAAAGCTGAAAAAGAGACCAGACTTCAATTAGGGATATAAATGAAGTTGATCTAGTTAGGAGTTCAGGCAAATCAGACTAAAGGGCAAAGGACAACACTGACTGTGTTTTAAAACTTCAAATTCTGTGTGAGACCAAAGGAAGAGATGTTTACTTGGTGCAAAATTTTTATTTTCTGCAGCACACTGTCTAATTTAAGTAGTAGGGCCAGTTTATTTGGACACCATAATTATATGGAACCTTGAACAGGGAGTGAGATCTTGTTGCTTTGTACAGGTTATTGTGATGCCTCAATACATCCCCGAGTAATCTGGGCAGAGAATAAAAAAGTATTTGCAAAGCCTATGTTCTGGTTTGCTAAAGTTGACTAAATGCAATATACCAGAAATGGATTGACTTTTACAATGGGGGTTTATTAGTTCACAAATCTACAGTTCTAAGGTCATGAAAATGTCCAAATTAAGGCATCAAGAGTAGACACCTACTTTGAGGAAAGGCCAATGGCAACTGGGGTTCCTCTGTCACATGAAAAGACACATGCCCAGCTTTGCTGGTCCTTCTCTGTTGGGCTCAGCTTCCGGTTTCCATGGCTTTCTCCAAAATGTCTCTGGGCTTCTGTCTCTAAGGATCTCTGGGCTTCTGTCTTAGGTTCTCTCTTAACTTCTCCCGGGGACAAACTCTGGATTACATATCTTAGCTTCTCTCCAAAATATCTCTCTTAGCTTCTCTGAGCTCCTTCTCTCAGTGAGCTCTTAACGGACTCCAGTGATCTAATCAAGACCCACCCCGAACAGGCAGCTTTCACACCTCCATGGAAATGATTTAATCAAAGGTCTCACTCACAGTTGGGTAGGATATAGCTCCATGGAAACATCCAATCAAAAGACCCAACCCCACAAGATTGGATTAAAAGATCATGACTCTTCTGGGGTCCATAACAGCTTCAAATCAGCACAGTGGGGATAAGGGTTATAGGACGTTTTCGGTGTTCTTTTTTATTTTTATTCTTTTTTTGAGGGGGAGTAATGAAAATATTCAAAAAGTCATTGTGGTGGAGAACCTAAGATGGTGGCTAGGTGAGACAGGGCAAAATAACACCTCCGTGAAAAATACTAGATAAAAACCAGAAGGTGACCCAGAATACCAGTTTCAGCGATGCACCAGCTGGACAACGTCTGCTACAACCACAGGGGCCATACACTTGGTGAAAATGGGAGTCTGCATTCTGAAACGAGTGAGTAAGCCAGCTGAAAGACCCACAGCCACACTGCAGTGTGGGGAAGCCGGGGGTTAGCATTTGGAGACTGACTGGTTCTTTTTAAAAAAAAAAAAGGGAAAAACCCAGGAGTGGCTGCATTTGCAACAGTGAAAACCGCGCAGTGGAAGCACAGCAGAAGCAGTCTGAGCTGGCCTCTCGGTGTCTGGCGTGGAGGATAGCCCGCTGCAAATTCCCTCAAGGCCAGGGGACTGGAGGGGAGAGCCGGAAGGACAAAGAAACCCAGCTGCTTGCAGCCACTCCCTGGCGGGCTGGAGACACTCCTGCCCGGGGCCATGCCCACAGCCCAGAGCAGCGCCAGTTGTCCCTGAGCTGGGAAGGAGGAACTGTGTGAGGATAGGGGAGGGGTGGAGACGCCCCATTCAGCCATCTTTGCATCAGGCTGAGAGCGCCCCTGCACGGCCCAGCAGCCTGGGGCTTCCCTTGAGGGGCGGCGCGCACTTGTGACGTAGTATAGCCTTTCTTCAGCAGAGGTCCTGGAAGATCACAGCTGAGAAGGGGGGCCCACTTGGAAAACCCAGGGACACTATGCCAATGCCAGTGGTTTGTGGGTCAGCATCAGAGAGGATCGAGGGCAGAACTGAAATGAAGGCTTAGACTCTTGTAGCAGCGTTGAATCTCCAGGAACACCTGGGAGGTTTGTATATTAAAGCTGCCCTGCCTCCCTAGCCACCAGGACACACGCCCCACATTCAGGGCGGACACCTCCAGCAACACACCCAAACTGAGTTCACCAACTGAACCCCACAAGAATCATTTCCCCACACACCACAAGAACAAAGTTGAGAACTGACTTGAGGGGTATAGGTGACTCACAGACGCTATCTGCTGGTTAGAGAAAGTGTATGCCACCAACTTGTATTTCTGAAAAATCAGATTGGTATTTTTTTTACAACTTGAAAGAACCTTATCAAGCAAAGCAAATGTCAAGAGGCCAAAAACAACAGAAAATCTTAATGCATATGACAAAACCAGATGATATAGAGAACACAATCCCAAACACCCAAATCAAAAATCAGAAGAGACACAGTACTTGGCACAATTAATCAAAGAACTACAATCAAGGAACAAAAACATGACAAAGGATATAAAGGACATGAAGAAGACCATGGAACCGGATATAAGGGACATAAAGAAGACCCTAGAAGAGCATAAAGAAGACATTACAAGAGTAAATAAGAAAATAGATCTTATGGAAATAAAAGAAACTGTTGGCCAAATTAAAAAGACTCTGGATACTCATAACACAAGATTAGAGGAAGCTGAACAACGAATCAGTGCCCTAGAAGTCCCCAGAACAGAAAATGAAAGAACAAAAGAAAGAATGGAGAAAAAAATCGAAAAAATTAAAATGGATCTCAGGGGATATGATAGATTAAAAAAAATCCAAACTTAAGACTCATTGGTGTCCCAGAAGGGGAAGAGAAGGGTAAAGGTCTAGAAAGAGTATTCAAAGAAATTGTTGGGGAAAACTTCCCAAACCTTCTACACAACATAAATATACAAGGCATAAATGCCCAGCAAACTCCAAATAGAATAAATCCAAATAAACCCACTCCGAGACATATTCTGATCAGACTCGCAAATACTGAAGAGAAGGAGCAAGTTCTGAAAGCAGCAAGAGAAAAGCAATTCACCACATACAAGGGAAACAACGTAAGACTAAGTAGTGACTACTCAACGGCCACCATGGAGGTGAGAAGGCAGTGGCATGACATATTTAAAATTCTGAGAGAGAAAAATTTCCAACCAAGAATACTTTATCCAGCAAAACTCTCCTTCAAATTTGAAGGAGAGCTTAAATTTTTCACAGACAAACAAATGCTGAGAGATTTTGCTAATAAAAGACCTGCCCTACTTCAGATACTACAGGGAGCCCTACCAACAGAGAAACAAAGAAAGGAGAAAGAGATATAGAGAATTTTAACAGACATATACAGAACCTTACATCCCAAATTACCAAGACACTCATTTTTCTCTAGTGATCATGGATCTTTCTCCAGAATGGACTAATATGCTGGGACATAAAACAAGCCTCAATAAATTAAAAAAAAAAAAAAAAATTGGATCTACTCAAAGCACATTCTCCAACCACAATGGAATACAAATAGAAGTCAATAATTTGTGTATTGTAACTTCACTATTTACTTCCTACATGATATAAAATACACAAACTCTAATAACAAATCAGTGGTTTTGAACTCAATGTAAAATATGTAAGTTTTGACAAGAACTATATAAAGGGGGGAGGAATGGAGGCGTATAGGAGCATAGTTTATGTGCCCTATTGAACTTAAGTTGGTATCAAAGAAAAACAACATTGTTATGGATTTAAGAGTTTAATTTCAAGCCCCACAGTAAACACAAAGAAATTATCAGAGAATATGACCAAAGAGATGAAAAGTAGAGTATGGGTTAAGAGAAATGGGGGAAGGGGTAATGGGGAGTTAAGAAATGAGTGTAGGGTTGCTGTTTGAGGTGCAGGGAAATTTCTAGTAATGGATGGTGGGAAAAAGATAGCAATACAACATTCTAAATGTGATTAATCCCACTAATGGAAGGCTAGGGAGGGGTAGAATGGGAAGATTTAAGCTGTATATATGTTTCCACAACTGAGGGGAAAAAAAAAAAAAAAGGACAGTCTAAATAGATGACAATTGAATCCCAAGGATGACCCTCGATGGGATCTGAGGATGGAGGACAGGAGGCTCAAAGGGACACAGTTGAGACATAGGGGAAAAAAAAAAAAAAAAAGGAAATATAGAATGTATGCTTTGTATCAATGTTGAATCTCTAGTACTTCTTAGCTGCATTTAATGGGATTGCAAAAAAGAATGTTCTTGTTCATGGGAATTGTGTGTCTGAATTATAGTGTTTGTTCAAAGATGGGTGCAGCTAGCTCTCATATGTTCAGAAGACAGAGCAATAGATGATGGATGATAGACAGGGAGGAAGGGAAAGAAATATTGGTGTGACAGCATGTTAAAGTTGGTGGATTGGGGTATCAGGGGAGGGGGGTCAGGAGTTCTGTGTGTGGGGTTTGTATTGTTTTTGCAACTGTTCCTATAACTTTGAATTTATTTCAAAATAAAATAAAATTTAAAAAAAAAAAAGTCATTGTGATGAATGCACAACCATATGATGACACTGTGAACCACTGACTGTAAACTTTGCATGATTATCTGGTATGTGAATTTATCTCAATAAAATTGCATTTTTTAAAAAACCTATTGCTTTGGAAATAATGCAGTGAGTTCCAGACATGAAAAAATAAATATTTTTATGCCTGTTATGGCAAAGCTACATATCAGCAATCAGACTTTGATAATTTTAATGTGAGTTCTTCAAATACTCAATGTTAAGAAGAGAAAATCGTAAAATGATTGGCACGATGATAAAGAAAAAAACTCTAGTGGCTAAAGGTAGTAAAACCCACTCCCTCGTGAGCAGAACTGATTATATATTACTGAACAACAAAAGGAGAAATTAACTTGATACTTCAGGAAGTGTTTCAGACACTTTTTACACAATTTTCCCACTGTCTTCACTTTTCAACAAAATCCTGTTAAGTCCACGGTTCTTAACTTTTCTAACACCAGAACCCCCTTGAGAATTTTATGAAAGCAAGAATTCTCCAATTCAGGGGGCAAATTTAAAAAATACAAAAGCACATGCACACAAATTTCAGAGTATTCATGGACCTTAGAGATTCCTAGACTCTAGGAAGGACGATAACACTTTCTGTTTATCCAAAAAAGGACTCCCAAGCTTAAAGTAGAAACAGGTTAACTTCTCTAATTTCTTCTTAGTTTTCTTCAATTATACTACACAAAAAGCTACGGCCATCAAAGACAATTACATATTCATTCTTGGAAAGATAAGCTCATCAAGACAACAGGTACTACCTTTTAGGTACTTATCATTTCCCACTGCCACCATGTTTGCCCTCCCTACCATCAACATAACTACAAAGCTACAAAGAAGTGTAAGATCTAAGCACAAGGAAACAGTTAACTACAGTACGGTACACCCACTTGAAATATTATGCAATCATTAAAAGTGTTACAAAATTGGTTACAACATAGAAAATGTTTATATCTCAGATTAAAAATAAAAATCAAATTTAGATCCATATATAAAATACAATTAAAACTATGTTTTAAACAAAACAAAAACCAAGCTTCAAAATTTCCAAAAAAAAGTGTATCAAAGTTGAAGAGCAAGTGAAATTAAATACTGAAAGCATGGCCAATTTTTTTTCTTTCTACTTCTTTAATTTTCCAAAATTTTTGTTAAAATAGACAATTTTTAACGAAAATTAATAAAACTCAAAATTATTTTAATATTAGAAAATGTTTCCCATTCTTATCTCTTAAACTGCTTCTGAAAGCCCTAAGTAACATATTGAATTTAGAGATTAAAACTAAAAGCAATTCATTTAAGAAATGAATGGCTTATTTATTCTGTAGAACTTTTCTCCTTGACACACTAACATTGTCTTAATTCTTCTAAGCCAATTATTACAACAGATTACCCAGAAAATTTCAGAATAAATTAAATTGACATAATCATGTTATCTATATTATACATAAATATAATTTAGCTTTTTAAAAGCGATGAAGACTTCTGAAAAAAATTTTCAAGGAGACTACACCAATAAGTTACCACTGACCCAAGCTGGTAAAAGAGACTTATATTTGAATACAACAATAATTGGCAATACTCAACTACCAATATGAGAGCCTTTAACAACATGTAATTCTGTTAGTTTACAATCACGAGCAAATATTCCTAGAGGACACTATCATATACAACTAAGAAGCATCTTTCTACTAATTCAATGAGACCTGTTTTCTTCACAAACATGCTAGTTAAAACTTTTAAGATCAAGGATAAGAGGATAAGTTCATTAAAACTAAGTAACAGCTAAAATTTCCAATCTTGCTGAGTATATTTTTAAAAGCAGAGGGTTTCTATAACTGGTATTATAAAATAATTCTGATATATATAAAACAAAACAAAACCACAAAAGGTAATTTCTAGTCAAATTAGCAATAGCATCTGTTTCCTATACCCCCTCAGGCCTTGGCCATTTAAACAATCTGCAAAGTGGTAGTTTTGTTCTTAGATGTATAAGGAAAGTTCAGAGCACTGCCTCATGATATAAGCAAGAAATAACCCTGATGAAATCAATGAGCAGGTCAAAGGCAATTCATCTAAGTGGGGAAGGGAGGATGCTACACTATCAAACAGACTTGGGAAAACTAGGGGTGTAGGCTATCCCACATCTACTCCCACACTCCATTTCTGCCCCCAAAACATTTTTTAAATATGGAAACTCGAAAACTTGAAAGTAGAGACAAAGTACCCCCAAGACCAATCAATTTCTCCTTTTCTTCACATTCCATCTTCTTATATTTACAAAGAGCTTTGCTGTTCAAAAAAACATTTCACCTACATTACCTCTAACAGCCTTACAAATAACCTGTAAGGTCAGCTAGGGAGATATTTTTACTTTATAGGAAAGAAAACAGACAGAAAGGCCAAGAATCTTACCAATAGTGAAATCAGATCTAGAAATTAAGTCTCCTGCCTTAAATTCTGAAGTTCCTTCTACTATACACAATACTACCCCTTCTGTAATATAGTAAAGCCTTCTATAAAACATTTGGCTGGATTCCAAGACAACCATCCCAGACTGAATTAGACTACATACAGTAAATAGTGTGAATAGTGAGGATTTAATGCAATTACTGGCATGGAGGTATGCAATATTTTTAAAGTGAAGAATCAGCTGGTTTTAAATTAAATCAACATGGTATGTGTATGGTGGGGGAAACAAGTAGAGCATTCTTCTAAAGAGAAGTCAAAATGAAGGTCTGCAGATGTGCACATTTCACAAAAGCTAATAGATGCAACAGTGATCAATAAATAAAGGGAGGAGAAAAAAAGGAGACAAAGAACAGACAATTAAAAACAACAATGTATAAGAAATTGTCTCTATTTTTAGGAAATAAGAGGAGGGGCTTCTATCTTTTCTTTCCCCCAGAAACAGCTGTGAGATTTTAGAACATTAAGTTATAAAATAATAAAACAAGTAGAAGAGAATTTTATTTAGCTATCAAAAGGAATCCCTACCAGAACTGCTGGCTCTGGAATACAGTGGATCAGAAATCCAAAGTCCCATTTCTACATCAGCTCTTGTGGTATATAGTTTGTATAAATTCCCTTTCAATTTGCACATCCGTAAAATCAAATAATATTTTACCCAAACTGTTTTCTAATGACCATAGAAAAATGAAACAATGCCTACAAAGGTAAAGATTGATTATTTCCCAGTATTCAAGGCAAAGATAAATATTTCCTGACCATCTTCTATATGTACAGTACTAGCTAGGCTAAAAAGGAAAGTAGAAAGTGTTGGTCTTTACAATCTAACTGAATAAAGGACAGAGAAATCTTAACAAAAAAATGCAGTGCCTTATGATTAAGCACCGCATGCAGTGAAAAAATTGAGACATCTCAGAGAAATAGCTTTCGCAAGGATTGGGCTGACCACAGTAGTCAGAAGAAACGAACATGGATTTAATCAGGATACAAGATGAAAATAGTAGTCAAAGTTTAGCTAGGCAGAGAAGAGGCAAGTTGGTTGTTCTGTCATTTGGGTTCTCAAAGCACATCACCCATCTGTTACTGCATTTAACGTACTGTACAGTAGATTATTTGACATCCCCATGTAGAAGGTAAATTCCATGAGGACAGAAACTTTATTCAATTAATTTTTCAACTCCCAATGCCTAGCATAGTGTCTGGCACAAAGAATATGTTCAATATATATTTTTTGAACAGGCAAGGTAAGGATAGGATTCCCTATTTAAATTATTATATTTAACCGGTACTATCTGTGCAGATCATTTACTTATTGTCTCTCAACTCCAAAACCATCATTCCAGAGTCTGCTCTGAGGTGCTGGGGCTGAGACTGTGCAACTGTCTCTCACCAACTTCTTTGCCAGCCACACTTGTTAAGTTGTGCCACATGGAGTAAGAAATGGAGATCAGAAAGCAGGAAGGAGAGTGAAGGCACTTCTTTCTAGTTCTGTCAGCTTCACCTCAGCAGCAGCTCCTCTCACTAGCAACAGCAATTGGTTCCAGCCTTCAGCTTCTTTTGGTCTCCTAGAACCAGCCTTATCACATGCCCTCAGACACACTAGCAGCAGCTGAACAATGCTGTTCTTGAGGGTCCAAAATCAGCTGAATGGGGCCTCTTCTCCAAGTTCTTAGGTTCTGGTGTCTATAATGTTCTTTTTGCTTTTAAACCGAAATAATCAATTCCCTATATCATATCAGCTCTGGTGAAATTCCTAACACAGTTTCTGTTTTCCTGACTGGATGGACCCCAACGCACTGTGATTCTAACTGCTCACCCTCTATGTTGCTGCTTCACTGAAGGCAAGAAGTAAAGAAAGTTTGGAGTTATTCCTATGGATAAAATATGTTAAAAGATGGTGTGATACCCTTTAAATTTGCATCTGTTAAGTTGCTACATAAAATCATTTAACTTTTTTATGTTAAACTATCCAGCTTTGGAAAAGAAAAGAGAAGGTGAGAAATAAATTTAAATAGTGGAGGATATGCCAAGCAAATATTCCCACCTCCTTCTACTGTAGCACATACCATAGATAAAATGTGAGACGGTAGAGTTGATCTGCTGTTCTCCAGCGGTCTCAGTCCCCACATGCCTGTCATAGTGAGCATGACACTATGCTGAATATGATTCTTATATTTAAAGACACTTTTTTTTGCTGTTGTTCAACATGGCCCCTAAACACAAGCCAAGTACTTCATCAAGTGCTCAACAAAAGAAACAGCAATCTGTTCCAACACTAAAGCTGAACTGAGCTTATTGGTTTGTTCTTCTCCCTTCAAGTATAATTTTTAACTACATGTGATTTTCATTTTACACATTGACTTTATAACTTAGCCTCTTCATAAAATACAACTTCACTTTACAGCAGAGAAACAAAAAGAAACCCCCCTTGCAAGAGAGCCCATAAGCAACACATCTGTTGAAAACAAATAACCCAAAGTGCTTAGATGATTTTAATATGGCCTGTTACTTCACTTAGATACCAGCACTAAATAATTTAATCTGAGGCTAATTTCAAAAATAACTTTTCATTGTCATACTTAATATAGACAAAATACAAAATAGTCAAATCTTCTTAAAATTACGACAAAATGGCTAACCCGTTCCTGGAATGAACAGAAGACAAATTCAAGCAATACAATATTTTGGGTAATGTATATAGCAGCAAGACATTATCACTGGGTGCAGCAGTACTAGTCCACTTCAGCTGCCTAACTCCCATAAAGCAAAACAGAATTAAAAAGAATTTTACACTTGAAAGTCCACAGCCAGTTCTACTGGAGCTCCTAAACACAGCATAAAAGAACCGAAGAGTGGGCCACCTAAGGCCAGCATCTGTTTAAGTGCCACACATCACTACAGCATTATCACAGTCTACATCCATGCATAATCAACTGTACTCACCACATCAAGAAACCTAGAAGTACCAGAAGACCCAGTAGACACATTAGGTAGAAGGGAAGAAGGCTTTGGGGAGGAATAGACAGAATATCTGGACCTTTAGGGAATGGATTGAGTAAAATGTTACTGTACTGTACCTGAGTATCTAAAATTATATTGGGGCCCACCCCAATGCAAATGAACATTAAGTAAGGTATTACGGTAGCTAAGATTTCAGAAAAATGATAAAAAGTCAAATAACCAGTGTCTGATGACAATGTCTGTCATCCACAGCATGTGTAATAAATACTAATTAAAAAGCAATTGTAGTCAACAAACAGATGAATGGACAAACAAAATGTGGGATATACACACAATGGAATATTATTCTGTCAGAAAAAGGAATGAAGTTCTGATGCATGATACAGTGTGGATGAATCTTGAAATCATGTTGAGTGAAATAAGCCAGACACAAAAGGACAAATATTCTATGACCTCACTAGGTGAAATAACTGCAATATCAAATTTATAGTGAGAAATGATAATATAAGCTTTGCCAAGGGCCTAGTTGGGGCAGGGAATGGGGAGTTAATGCTTAATTGGTAGTTTTTGTTTGGAGTGATGGGAAGTTTGGTAATGGATGGTGGTGAAGGTGGCAAAATGGTAAAAGTAATTAACACCACTGAACTGTATATTTTGAAGTGGGTAAAATTCTAAAATGCAAAATCTAAGGTTGTGTATGTTATTATAATAATAATAATTATTATGATCCTACAGAATTGTATACCACAAAGAGTGAACCCTAATGTAAAACCAGAGACTATAGTTAATAGCATAATTTTAATAATATTGGTTCATCAATTACCACAAAGACACTACTCTAATGAAAAATGTTAACAGGGAAAACTGTGTGCACAGGAGGGATATATGGTAACTCTGTACTTTCTGCATGAAAATTATTTCATTAAATATGAGTGGGAAAACATTTTCAAATTATTAGTTTATCTTTTAATAAAAATAAAATAAATATTTTAAAAATCAATTGTAGATATGTATGTAATCTCATTAGTATTTCTCCTTTTTTAAAAATGGCAAACTAGGATGCATTGTTTAGTTTTTCCAGAATTTAATAAATGCGCCATCACAAAATTATAAGGTGCTTTAAGTCATAGTAGAAACGCTGCCACAATTTTAACAAAGTACAGTTGAATGTTAACTCACTTCTCTTGCTGGAAGGAATTATGCTTCATTTCTAATGTATAGAAATGAAACTGTCACCGAAACATCTGGCAATATATAATTCATTAGAAATGTATCACCTTACTCCAAAAATGGCATAATATAAATACAAATCATGAATAAATCAGATTAAGGAGATAGACCTGACACCACACACTGAAGGCCAGTAATAGACAAATGATATTCCACAGATGTTTGGCTGACCTGGTCTATATTTCTATCCACTCAAACACAGGAGCTAGCTGTCTGAGTGTTCCAGAAAAGCAAAGAAAAACTCAAATTCCCAGTATTTTGAATGCCTGCCCTGTCTACAATATTATGTTTGTGATTCTAATTCGGGATTTTTTCCTAAGCAGCACATTTAAGAGGACTATCAGCATATTTTTCAAATACTCAAATGGACCAGTCTGACTCAGGCAATTTTACTCCATAAATTCTTCACTTCACTCTCACACCTACTGTAATTAACCTCAAATGTGGATTCCACAACAGTGCATGAGGAAAATAAGTAACTCAAATCCTCAGAAAAGCGAGGGGGCAATATTTCCTATACTACCTCTGGAAAATCGAGCCTTATTTAACTACCCATTACTTTACTAAAAGGTGAGTTTCAAGTATACAATCAAGATTTTTAAAATTACCTGTTGATTGAGACAAGTAGAAACTTCAGGTGGAAAAAAGCAGTAGCCAAGCGTCATACTGCTGCCAACTAAATTCTTTACAAATCAAAGGATCAAATATTCATTTTAAGAACAACGATCTAACAGCAATCTAAAATAGTGGAATATTCAACAACTGCACCCTAATGTAAGTGAAGAAAACAGATTTTATTAACTGCACTAAATATTCCAGCTGATCATCTTGGAACCACCAACAGATTATGTAGTGCAAATCGCTCAAACGTTAGTTTTAACACTGAAATCATGCATCGATTTTTTTTTTTTAAAAAAAGCATATTACTAAAACGCTGAATGCAAAACTAAGGCAAATTTCTTTACACACCTGAAAAAACTGACATTTTCAAACGATTTTACAATATAAAGGTACTCATACTGTAAAACTTCTGACGGCCGTACACCGGGTACCCAAAGGGGATTCAAGGACATGAGCCTATAATTGGTATAAATGGACAAATAATCTAAATGAACCTCAAAGTTTGAGACTAAATTTTACCAGTAGTATATCTGGGAGCAGGGAGGCGCCTTTTCTGTAAGAGGGAAATGATCCTGACAACTAGGATGAGAGCTCCCCGGCGACACCAGGTACCATTAAGACCTCAGCGCAAACGACTGGGTTCAAAACCCATGACTTCCAAGAGAAACAAACCAAGATACCCCCTCCCCCCACGACTCCTCCGGGGCAACCTCCGGCTTTAGAAAGCAGCAACAGATACTCGCGAGCAGGCAGGCGATACTCCAGGAATGTTGCAACCAGGAGGGGTCACCCCGCAACCTACAAGGAACCCCACACTGAGTAACAAACCCTGGCTCGACCCCCGCGGGGTAGGGGGCTACCAGCACAAAGCGCCCCTATCACACCCCCACGGTGCAGACACACACCCCGGCCTGCGAAGGGGAAGCCAGCGGAACAAACCCACATTCCACGCCGTCCACCTCGGGAGTGGGACGGAGAGGCGTTGGGGGCCGCACCGCAGCTCCGGCCTCTGCGCTGAGGAGCGGGTAACGAAGAACTCGCTGCGAAGGAAAGACTTCCAGCTCTCCGCGGAAAACCAGGCTCAGTCGCCCCCCGCCCCAGCCCCGGAAAACCCCCGAATAGGAACAATGAGAACCCGCCTCTCCCCCGTCATCCCCGCCCCGAGAGCGGCCGGGGGCGGCGGCGCCATCTCCCCTCACACCCCTGCGGACACACGGACACGGACACACACACACACACCCGCCGCAAGGCCGCCGGCCGCAGAAAAGCCGAAGAGTCGCGTGTCCCAGGCCTGCAGCTCCCGCGCCCTTCCCCTCCCTGCCGGTCCCACTCACCGGTTCCTGCCCCAGCTCGGGCTCCGCTGGCCGCGGCCGGAGCGAGACTCTGGTGCAAGCCGCGGCCGCCGGCGCCGCCGCACAATATGGCGAGTCTTGGCTTCCGCAATGGAGCTCGGGAAATACAACAGGGGCCGCTCAATATTCATGAGAGACCGAGGAGAGGCCGGCTCGGCCGGCGCTGCGAAGAGGGCGGGAAGGAGCGGGCGAGGGGGAGGAGGCGCGGGACTGGGACGTGCACGGCGCGGGGAGGCCCGCTGCGCGAGGGGAGGGGGCGTCGCCGCGTGCTGGCCTGGAGAGCCAGAGCAGAGCCGCGCCCCGCCCGTGCCCACCAGCCCCGCCCCCAGCGCCCTGCGCGGGACCCTCACAGCTCCCGGGCAAGGCTCCTTGGATGACAGCGCGTTTTCAATCTTGCCATTCTCACGCCCTGAGCGGTGACTACCCTTGTCTGGGCCCACCCATGTTGCCTCCCTGGCTGGCTCGATGGGGTTTGGGCTCAGGTTTCTGCTCTCGGGTGACTTCCTTCTACACCCACCCCACCCAGTAGAAATCCTCATTTCTACTTAAACCTCTGCAACTTCACCTGAACTTCGGCACCCTGCCACCCCCACTCAGCAGACACACACTTTGCATACTTGCAGAGTGAACCTGAAATATCTAATTATTCCAGGGGAAAATGACCTTCGGTTCTAGAAGCATATTGTTGGATGTATGTAAGCAATTTGCTATTTACTTCGCTGCTGTTTTATTCCTGTCTCCTGGGCCCCTCCCAGTATTATCTTCTGAACTTGAAGATATCAGAGGTAATAGATTAAATAAAACCAAACCTAAAATACAACCAGATATTCTAAAAGCAATTATTCAGTGCTTAACATAGGTAAGTTAGGTATGAGCTGAAGAAGTAAAAATGAAGGCAGAGTCCGGTGACCTCAAGAAGTACTGTTGGTGAGATGTGGTGTTCTCTTCAAAGATGATCAATAAGAGCAGAGGGTAAATATGAAAGCACTTATGGCATAGAGGGATGGACACTGCACTGGGAATTGGGCAACCTAAGTTTTTAATCTCCATTGTGATTAAGTAAATTACATAACCACTGTCCTCATTTTCGAAATGAATAAATTGTGCCAAGTGATTCTTAGATCCTTTCCAGCTCCTGGGCTCTATAAAACTCTCTACAAGCAATGCCAAATAAATGATATGAATTTGCATAAGATTTTGGGGGTGGGGAGAGGATCAATTCCAGCTGATGGGTTCAGGGAAGATTTCCTGGGGAGCTAGGATTTGATTTGGACTTTGACGGATAGCTTTGGATAAACGGAAAGAAAGAGGACAGACGTTAAAATATTGAAGACAACACATTATGTATACTACCTAACAATCCGTCAAAGTAAACAAGAGCAAAGCATTATTTTTTTTCAGTAATTTGAAAACTTTCACCTACTATCTACAGTTTTAAATAAGAAATGACAATTCTCTGACTTTACAAGTTCTTCAAGGTTACGCTCCAATGTATAAAAACAAATCAAAACAATCAGGAATGCTTCTGCTTCTCCCTTCTTATAAAGTGTGTTTTCTAGAGACAGTGCAGTTGCAGAAGCTTCTCCCTTCTTCTTTCATGACTGTATATGTAGTTCAATTAAAGACAGAATGTTCCTAATTTAGAATCTTTTTGATCTAGTTAAAATGCTTGTTGAAATCATGATGTGTGGTTACATTAAGCAATTCAACTGACGTTGAGAAAAGTGATCATTTATAGAAGGCACAGGAACATTGTGGATGAGAGTTAAATATAGTGTTTTAAAAAAGGTTCACAGGGGAATTAGTGGAAAAATGGAAAATTTATGGGATATCTGGATTAAATGTGATTAAAAAGCTAGACCTCAGGCTAACATCCTTAATGTGAAAGACATTACTGACAAATTAATGGAACTCATTTTATCTATCTTCTTTCTTACTCAGAACCTTAGCACTGAGAGTAGTAAGGGCCTTCCCTGACTCAATTAATCAGGAAGGTGACGTTTTAGTGTAGTACAGACATCTCCAAAGTCTCCATGCATTACCATGAAATTTATTGCTTACTCATCCTTCACAGTCTTGCTCTGTTCCAGTCATTTCAAGAACCAGATTGACAGAGTTTCCACCATCTTGTAGCTGCATCACTTGGAACATAGAAATCCAGTTGCTGTGGCAAGGCAAGAAAGAAACTGAGGAGTATCGATGAACTTTTCATAGACTTGGCTTGCAAGGGGAAACATATTTTCATTGTTCATATTTCATTGGCTGGACCTAGTTACATAGCTCCACCCATCAGTAAAGGGACTGAGTTGTTCAGGAGGAGAACTGGGGATATTGGTGAACTATTCTAATGCCAGCCACCCTGACTCCACTAGTCAGCTCCTAGAGGCTATGAAAACTCCAAGAAGTTTTATTCCTAAAAACTGGCCTTTGAGTGACCTCAAGAAAGTTATGCTTTCAAACACAAACTCTCTGAGGATATGGAGAAATAGGAACACTTATTCATTGTTCCTGGGGATTTAAAATAGTGCAACCACTGTGGAAGACAGTTGGGAGGTTCCTCATAAAGTTAAGTATAGAATTACCACATGACCCGGCAATCCCACTAGTAAGGTATATACCTAAAAGAATTGAAAGCAGGGACTTAAACAGATATTTGCACACCAATGTTCATAGAGGCATTATCCACAATTGCCAAAAGACGGAAGCAACCCAAGTGTCCATCAACTGATGAAAGGATAAATAAAATGTAGTATGTTCACATAGTGGAATATTATTCAGCCATGAAAAAGGAATGAAGTCCAGATGCATGTGACAACATGGATGAACCTTAAAGACATCATGTTGAGTGACAAAAACCAGACAGAAAGGAACAAATATTGTATGATCTTACTGATACAAAATATTTAGAATGAGCAAACTCATAGAGTCAGAATGTAGAATATAGGTTACAAGGGGTAGTGTTTCAGTTTGCTAGAGCTGCCAGAAAGCAATATACCAGAAATGGGTTGGCTTTTACATTGGGGATTTATTACCTTACAAATTTACAGTTCTAAGGCCATGGAAAAGTCCAGATTAAGGCATCAGCAGGACAATACCTTCTCTGAGGAAAGGCTGCCATCATCTGGGACACCTCTGTCACAAGGGAAGGCACAAGGCCAGTGTCTCCTGGTCCTTTTTTTCCCTGGTTTCCTTGTTTTCAGCTTCTGGCTTCAGTGGCTTCCTCTCTCAGCTTTTGTGGGTATGTCCTTGTCTCTCAGCTTCTCTGGGGCTTCTCTGAGTTCTCTAGATTTCATCTCTTATAAAGGATTCTAGTAAAACGATTAAGACCCACCTTGGGGCAACTCCTCAATTGAAATAACCTACTCAAATGGTCCCATCCACAATAGGATGGGAATGGATTAAAAGAACATGGCCTTTTCTGGGGTACATAACAGCTTCAAACCGCCACTGGTAAGAAATGGGAAGTTACTGCTTAAATTGTACAGAGTTTCTATTTGGGTTGATTGTAAAATTTTGGTAATGGATGGTGGTGCTGATAGCAAGCATTGGGAATGTAATTCACAGCAGCGAATTATATATGTGAATGTGGTTAAAAGGAGAAAAGTTATGTTGTATATGTGTTACTAGAATAAACATTTTTTAAAAAGATAGAATTCTATATACAGAAGTTTTCTATTTAAAAAATAGATTTTAAAAATTGATCAAAAATGACAAAGGGAAAGTGGCAAGGAATCAATCAAACAAACAAAAGCCTCTCTGCATTTAAGAGTTGACTGTCTTATAGAGTGGACTTCATGTTTCCTCCCTTTTTTTAGTTGTATATTAAATCAATATGAAGTCCATAGTCAGTGTACCAAGAGTAATTTAACATATCCACACTACATTCCTTTCACTAATCTTTTGAACTGCCATAAAGGATATCATCCTGAAGAAAATGTTCTACTATGCTCTGCCTGCATGTTAAATGTCCAGTTAGGGGATGAGAATCATATTTTAAGTAGGATAACATTAAATGAACACTACATAACATAAATATCATATTATAGGTGGATAACTATAGTTAAACCTCTAGTTAAAAATATACTTTTCCCTCAAGACCAGAAGTAGTACCATATTAATTACATAATGAACTTGGCAGCATGTCTGTTATCGTAAAAATAAACTCTTTACTGGCTTTCTGCTATAGTAATGCTACAAAATTAGATTAGTTCAGCTCAGTCAACTTTTATTGAGCATCTTCTATGTGCCAAGCACTTTGCTAAATGCTTAGAATAAAAATGTTAATATGAAGAGGATGTCAGTTCCTTGAGAACAGAAGTTTTGTTCACAGGTGTATCCCTAGAGCCTAGCACAATGCTTGGAACAGAGTAGGTGCTTAATAAATATGAGGTAGGAGAATTAAAGACTGGTATTCTGTAATTTGGGCAGAGAATAAAAATATATGTGCAGGGCCTCCCTGCGGAGCTGGGGGAAAATGCAGAAGTGTTGGACTTCCTCACCTGGACTGTTGCTGATGTTCTCACAAACATAGAGGAATGGTGGTTTGATGTGCTGAGCCCTCTATCATGGGGACTTGCCCTTATGAAGCTCATTACTGCAAAGGAGAGGCTAAACCTGCTTATACTTGTGCCGAAGAGTCTCCCCCTGAGCATATCTTTGTTGCTCAGATGTGGCCCTCTCTCTCTAGCTATGCCACCTCATTAGGTGAAATCACTGCCCTCCCCCCTACGTGGGACCTGACTCCCAGGGGTGTAAAACTCCATGGCAATGCAGGATATGACTCCCAGGGATGAATCCGGACCCAGCATCATGGAATTGAGAACATCTTCTTGACCAAAAGGGGGATGCGGAATGAAACAAAATCAAGTTTCAGTGGCTGAGAGATTTCAAATGGAGTCAAAAGGACACCCTGGTGGACAGTCTTATGCACTATATAGATATCCTTTTTTAGGTTTTAATATATTGGAATAATTAGAAGTAAATACCTGAAACTATCAAACTCCAACCCAGTAGCCTGGACTCTTGAAGACGACTGTATAACAATGTAGCTTACAAGGGGTGACAGTGTGATTATGAAAAGCTTGTGGCTCACATTCCTTTTATCCAGCGTATGGATGGAAGAGTAGAAAAATGGGGACAAAAACTAAATGAAAAATAGGGTGGGATGGGGAGGGATGATTTGGGTGTTCTTTTTTTTATTTTTTATTCTGGTTCTCATTCTTTCTGATGTAAGGAAAATGTTCAAAAATAGATTGGGGTGATGAATGCACAACTATATGATGGTACTGTGAACAGTTGATTGTACACCATGGATGATTGTAAGGTATGTGAATATATCTCAATAAAACTGAATTAAAAAAATAGATTGGGTTAATGAATGCATAAATATATGATGGTACTGTGAACAGTTGATAGTGTACCATGGATGATTGTATGGTATGTGAATATATCTCAATAAAACTGAATTTAATTAAAAAAAAAAAGACTCGTATTCTTTCATCCCTGCCATGTATATGAAATAGTATAGCACATACAAACTTGGTTTTTCTCACTTTTATCATCTAAGTGCATAATTTTCTAACAAGATTGCATTTAGTCCTTCCAGAGGCTTTCTCTGTTTAGGCAATATATCTTAAATGGAAATTCACAGCTGCCTATTCTATATCCACCACATGGATTTCTTTTCAGTGCTGCTCCATTTATCTAACTGTTATCTGCTCATCTGAAATGAAAATTGCAGGCCACCAATAGCCTGTTAATAATATGCTATGTATGTATCCCAGTTTACAGATCAGTTTTCTGTCCATTATTTCATGGAATACTCAGAACAATCCTCCAAGGTAATACTCCTACTTTTAGATAAGAAAACTATGACTTCTGTGGTTAAATAATTCTCCCCAACATCAGGCTATTAAGTGTCAGAACTGAGGCTCAAATTTAGGTCATCTGACACCAAGTCCAGAATATTTTCCATTATGCCATACCTGCCTTCCCACACAGTGCTGCTTACACAACTTCAATATTTTTCTTTTTTTTTCTAGTTAGTAAGCAGTATATGAGACAAAACTTCTCCAGAGCTTCCTCTCAATATGATTATTTAGCCCAGTTCTCAGTGTGGTCTATTTTCCAGAAGCTAGAAATGATGCTAAATATAATAGTCTATGAACCTGATCCATTGATAGAATACCAGCAGATTTTGTTTTCTCGATAACTTGCTTTCAGAGCACAAAACAAAATTAAAAGTAAAAGTAGGCTAGAATACTGGAATAGTCTATATATACAAATGCCAAAATATATCCTCTACCAAAATCTTTATTTATCATCTTTTAGATGTGTTGTGTTTTCTTTCAAAGAGAAGAGCCAAGTTAAGTAGAAACGTTGCAGTAAGGCCTAAAGAGACCCATAATTCAAGGTGGCCTCAGGAAACAGGCGACTCAAGATTTATGGCATTTTCAGCTGAAAAAATACAGCTCTAGCCACAAACTTCAGTGAAGTTTTATTTGTATTTCAGCATAGTGCATTTCTGTTTGTGATGTTTCCATAGGTGTTTTAGTTCACTTTTCCTTTTTATGTTTCCAAGAAAACCAAAATAATTGGTGCTATTTTTACCCACTAGCTGTTCAACTTAAAGGAGTTAAACAGAAATGGGCTAGTTAGAAAGACTTGTGGGGGAAAACTAAACAATATTGCTATTTCTCTCCCATGGAGACTTGTAGTCTTTTTTTATATGTCCCAGATGTGGCTACATTCTGCGTAACATCTGTTAGTGCATTTTATAAAAAAAATAAACTAGTATGTGTTTAAAAAAAGCAATAGAATGAATAAAAATTTTCATTCTGATGCAGCACAAATAGCCAACTGTTTCTTTGTAGTTATAATGGAGTACATAAACAAGATATTATTGTGATGGTCACCTTCAAATTCAAAACAATATGATTTAATAATTACTGGCTTTTAGCATTCTGATTTGAAGAAAGTTTATTGTATTCAAACAAGCCTTTGCAGGGTTTCATTCTTTTAAAATGTTTACTGCAAGATATGAGATTTGTTTCTTGGCATTGAATATAGGAACATCCAGATTCATCCTGGAAACTAACAAGGAATAAACAATTTAAATCAAAACTCAAAGCTAAAATGTAAATTCCTCTGTAAAAGAAAGCTTGAAGACTCCAGTGGGAAAGCACAGATGAAAAGTGCAAGATATTTAAATCAAATTATGGTTTGCTGAAATGCTTTTGTGGACACTTTAATTTTTCCCATGTAGAAGATGGTACTAAAATGGTTTTCTGTGGAGTGAGAAGGTGGAAAGTAAAGACATCTCTTATCTAACACAGTTCTTAAAATTGTTTCCCTTAAAGAATTTGAAAGAACTGCCAAATCACACCCATATCAGAAAATTTAATTATAACTTTAGGCTATATCAAAAAGTGGTATCCATTGCTGAGTCATTAGCATTTTACACTCCACAAAAGCAGACCATTTAAATACACATTGAATAACCTACTATAGTAAGCTCTAATTTAGGTACATTTGAAAAATCATTCTGGTCAACCCAGAATATTAAGGTTTTATGTGTTATATCTAGGAAGAGATATTTTCTAAGAGATTTTAATCCGTAGAAAATTTTTATTTTTATCATTTTTTTTAACAAACACATTTCATAGCTCATGCCTATAGGATCAGAATTTAATCATTACAATAACATTTAGGAAATCCAAGTTTGTATAGATATAATTTTCTACCTGTCATGTTAAAGCAATTATACTATTCACTTTTGGTCAGTGCTTATGAACAAAGGTACCACAAACATTATTGAGGTACATGAACAATGGCAAACCTCTGAAGGGCAATTTGGCAGTTATCTCTCAAAATTTTTAAAAATGTATCCTACAAAAGTTGTCATGTAACTGTGCAAAGAAATATGTACATGCATATTGAGTTTTCATTGCTTCTAATTGTAAAAACCCAAATGTTTTTGGTTTTTTTGGTATATTCATCATCTTGCTATTAAAAAGGAGACATCGCTTCAAGTGCTGACATGGAAAGATATCAAAGATACACTCTTAAGTAAAAAAAAAAAAGTTTCCTGGCAATGTGTATGATATGATGCCATTTTTGTAGAACAAAAAAATCCAAAAGAATATACACTAAACTATTAAGAGGGACTATATTTGAAGAGAGGAGGACTTTCAAGAACTTTTGCTTTCTAAATTACTTATTAATTATTGTATTGTTTGAATGTTTCCCAATGAAATAAAATATTGTGTTTTATAAAAGCAATAAAGATAAAATTACAAATAAAAAATAAATTTATCCAATAAAAGTGAATGCAAAATGTAGCACATATCTACCTATTATTAACTGAAGAATTGAGATAGAGAAAACTGCTTTTCTAGATCAGATATCATGAGCCAAGGCAAATAGAAAAGGTAGAACCTGGAAACTTTTTAGTTTGTTTCTAGAGACCTAGATATGTAGCGGCTTTGGAGATCAGAGATTCAAATAACTTTTTGCTAGACCTAAATCTGCATTTCCCTAAACATTCCTAACCTCACTTGGTAAGAATTGAGGCTAAACAGGGACCAATCAATGATTACAGATCCCTCAAATAGCAGCCGTTTAAAAGAGTGCACAGTTCTAGGACCTATGTAATTATCTTGAGACTCTATTCTCCTCCCACTAATTTATATCCCGCAGTCTCTAGGGGAAATATCAGGTGGTGTGTGCTAATTAGACTCCTTAGTACTCCTTTGATAAATTCCTATTGAGCCCATGATTGTTGGAAGCAGCTACCATTTGGAGGTTGAGAATCAAAATTTTTGAATTTCCTGTTTTACACTCCTCTATTCCAGGAATTTTAATTTTCCAGACACCATGAGCTCACTATACGGTATAAACCTCAGGAAATATATTAGGCTCAATTCAGGGGACTCGCCCTCCCTCCAAATATGGCTCAAAAGGCCACCACACTTGGAGTAGAGTGGGGGCATTTGTGTGCAGAGATAAAAAGATTCGGGGACTGGCTGAAAAGGACAGATTGCCAATGGTGGCTGTGCCAGTTTGGATGTATTATGTCCCCCAAAATGCCATGTTCTTTGATGCAATCTTGTGGGGACAAACGTTTTCAGTCTTGATTAGGTTGGGTGGAGATGTGACCCACCCAACTGTAGGCGATAACTCTGATCGGATTATTTCTGTGGAGGTGTGGCCCCACCCATTTAGCATGGGTCTTAATTAAATCACTGGAGCCCTGTAAGAGCTCCAACAGAAGGAGCTCGGTGTTATAGCCAAGAGAGACATTTTGGAGACAGCCATTGAAAGCAGACTTTTTTTGACACTTTGCTCCAGAGAAGCTAAGAGAGGACAAAACACCCCAAGAGCAACATTTTGAAGAATGCACAGAAGCTGAGAGAGGAGCTGGAACACAACCTGGGATCTGCAGATGCCAGCCACGTACCTTCCCTGCTAACAGAGGTTTTCCAGGTGCCATTGGCCTTCCTTTGCTGAAAGTATACTTGTGTTGATGCCTTAGTTTGGACATTTTCATGGCCTTCAGACTGTAAATTTGTAACCAAATAAACCCACTTTATAAAAGCCAATCCATTTCTGGTATTTTTCATAACAGCAGCATTAGCAAACCAGAACAGGGGCCAAATACCCAGAACTGGAGCAAGAATACAATCCACAGGTGAGGAGGAATTCCAGGAAAGCAGGGTTGAGTTCAAGTTTAAGGGGGTGCACGGGACCCATCTGAAATCTGAATCAAGGGATTCTGGAGCCAAGAACACCAAGAATAGCTATCCTTCCCTCCCCGAGTAAAGGAAGCTGGGAATGAGGACGAGGTACAGCGTGGCTGATGTGAGCTCAGTCTGGCAAAGGGACACCCTGACCTATGACGTATCTCCTAGAGTTACAGGTGGGCTAAATCTGAAGACACATGCAAAATAGAGAATTATTGCTGTAAGGATCATGAGAAGCAGAGGGTCAGGGAGGAAAACTGGAGTAGTGGATCCAAATAGCTCACCAAAATGGGAAAAAGTCCCTAGGAAAAATATGAGGAATCAGAGAGTGAGATGAAAAGATCCAAAAACAGTTAAGGGTTGGAATAAGATGGCTGGCTTTCTCTTGGTTCTCTTAACTTTTCTGACCTTATGACATTCTCCAGCTCATTCTCTCCTGATATTCCCAACTTCTAAATCTTGGATTGTCCCAGGATTTAGTCTTAGGATTTAGTCTCAGGAATCACTCCCTGAGTGTTTCTACTCAGCCACATGTCTCTAAGTACCACCCATTTGTTGACATCTCCCAATTTTTCCTTGGCTTCATTGGACCTCTCCCCTGAACTCCAAACTTATATTCCAACTGCCTATGCAGCCCCTCCACTCAAAAGTCTACAATTAACCAGACTCAACAACTCAAAGAGACATAAGGCATAGGCTGTATCCTCAAAGAATTCAGCAACTAGTGAGGGAGACAGACCCAAACCATGTGTGATGAGGTCAATAATACTAAAGGCAATAGGAATAGCTTCCCTTAAGGCCCATTATTAATTGCACACTATGGAATAGTATCTCTCATAGAGCTCTGGTCATAGCAATATTAGCTTTAATACTGTAAATTAGAAAAGTTGCTGGTAAATTCTCAACTGTGCTTGTAGCCAACAACCTCATAAACTTTGTGTCAGGTACCATGCTAAGTATTTTGTAAGCATTATCTCATTTAATCTTCACACCAACCCAGTGAGGAAGTTACCATCAGTATTACCATTTTATGTTTAAGAAAGTGGAAATTTAGAGCAATTTTTAGTTGCCCAAATCACTTCAAGTAACAAGGAAGGCAAATCCATATCCTTAACCGCTATCCTAAACTCCCTTATATAATTGCTGAGCCTGCCTCAACTAATAAAATGTGCTTGAGATTTTCTATATTTGTGCTAAAATAAAGGAATAAATTTCTGAATAAGCCAAGTAGTAAATACGCTCATTATACTTTTGTAGTAATCCCCAGTTACTAAACACAGTTGTTCTAGATGAGAAAGACTATAGCACAAAAAGCCCAGATCTGTGAAATGGTAGGTTCAATTTTCCAAAGCTCCTAAGAACTCAGCAGCAGAGATTGGTTCTTTCAAGTTCTCTGCTGATTGCTTGTGGAGATAAACTGTGGTTCTAAAGTACATTGTGTTTTTGGCCTTCTGTTATTACTGTAACATAGATAAGCTAACCTGGAAAAATCATCAGACTTGCAGAGGCTAAGAGAATAGAAACAAAAGCCTATAGGAATACAGTCTTCCTATTTTATTATCTGTTATGCATTGATTTATATATGGAGGGAACTTAAACCACATGTATGCTTAACAGAGGAGGACATCCCACGGCAGACAGGGGAGAGGAATGTGGCCCCAACTTTAAAGTAGAGAAACAGGACCTGTAGGTGGTTCAGAATTTTCTTTTTAGGCTGGTTGTACACTAGAGTAAATACTTTCCAACCTTCTTTTCAAATTAATTAAGATTCCATTTCTTAATCTGGAACTTGTTATAACTTTTGGCTTTTGAAACACACTTATTTTCATTTTTAGAAAGATCCAATATTTTCTGAGTAATTTTAACTTAATCTAAAGCAAAACATTCTTAGAAAGTACAGCTCTGATATGTAAACATGAACATTTACACATCTCCATTTGCTCCATTCTCATCTGGAATTTAGACATTACATTTCACTAGCTAGAATTAAGCAACACATCTTTGTCTGCCATCTGCTTTTTTTAACTAAAACTTTAAAAAATCAATTATTTCAAGTCACAATCAAGTATTAAAAATAATTTGATTTTAATGATCTATGTGTCAGAAAAATATTTTTTCCATATTAACCCATCATGAGCAATCCATCTATGGCTATATAATCTTAAAAAAATCAATTAAAATTAAATTATTAGTGGGGAAAACGTTTCTCACAATAAGTGGTTTACTTTGAAAACAAGTTGGAAACAAAAAATGTACAATATGGAATAAATTTGCAGGCATTCCTCTTGTTGGAAAGGATTATCTTGACAATCATTAACTGAGCAAAGATTCTTTCTTGAAAGTATTTGTGATTCAGTTTGCAGTTTATTTTTTACAATATATTTGTGTAATAAGACACTTAAAAAAATAATTAGGCACTATCTATCATGGGAGAACAATCCAAGACAATTGATTATAACATAGACATACAAACACCTGCACAAACACATCAATGGACTGCCAAAAAGAATTTATTTGCTCAAAACTAGAGCTACCATTGCCAGTTCAAGAAAAGCACTGAAAGAAGATTTTTCTCTCTGTAAGATGTGTCTATGGGAAACTAAACACATGCCTAATAAAAGCTAAGCAAATGTCTCATGTGTCTGGTCTGAAAACCACAGAACAATTGGTTTGTTCGTTAGACTTTTCTCAAACATGTATTGAGCATCATTGCGTTCTGTACACTATTCTAGCAGTCAGGGAGGGAAATGCAAACACCTGTAAATGATATGTCTCTCTTAACCAGCTTAGAGTAAGAATATGGTCATATTTCTTCCTTATGGAGGTAAAATTTATATACAGTTAAATTCACAGAAACTAAAGGTTTTAACAAATTTATATACCCATGTTACCAACATTCCAACCAAGATATAGACATTTCCATCACCCCCCGAAAGTTCCTTCACACCCTCATCCAATCAATCTCACCCCTCATGGGAAATCTTGTTCTGATTTCTATCACACTGGATTAGTTTTGTCTGTTCTTGAATGTCATATAAATGGCATTATACAGTACATATTCTTTTTGTGTCTGGTTCTTTCATTCAGTGTAATATTTTAGAGATTCATCTGTGTTGTTGTATGAGTAGTTTTGCATAAGTAGTTCATTCCTTTTACTCCTGAGTAATTTTCTGTTGTATGAAGATACCACAATTTTTAAAATCCATGGTCCTATTGATGGATATTTGAGTTTGTTTCCAGTTTTTGGCTATTTGGAACAAAACTGCTATTAACATTTTTGGTCAAGTCTTTTTGCATCCATCTATGGTCATCCTGTTGGGTAAATACCTAAGAGTGGAATTATTGGATCATTAGGTGTATATATAACTTTATAAGAAGCTCCCAGTTTTTTGTAGTGGTTGTCTCATCTTATACTCCTGCCAGCAGTGTATGAGCATTCCACTTTTACCACACCCTTGCCAACATTTGATGTCTTTTTAATTTTAGCCCTTTTAGTGGGTGTGAAGTGGAATTCCATCATGGTTTAATTAATATTTCCCTCATGACTAATCATGTTGAGTACCATCTCATGTGCATATTGGCCATTTGTATGCATTCTTTTGTGAAATGTCTGTTTGAGTCATTTGCCTATTTTTTTAATTGGGTTGTTTGTCTTTTTATTTTTGATTTGTGGGGGTCCTTTATATATTTGGATAAAAATTTCTTTATTAGATATGTGTATTTTTTTAATATATTTTTTTTACTGTGAAATTTAACATATATACATAACAGTGATAACTTTCAAAGTATGATGTAACAAGTAAGAGGGCAAATTTCAAAGAATGTTATGGGTTACAGTTCCACAGTTTCAATTATTTCCTTATTGTGAAATATGTATGCAGAAAGGTGATAACTTTCAAAGTACAATTTAACAAGTTGCCATAGAGCATATTTTAAAGAATGTTATAGGTTACAGTTCCACCATTTCAGTTCTTTTCTTCTAGCTATTCTAATACCCTAGTATCTAAAAAAAATTTTATATAAAGATTCAGTATTCATAATCTTTTTTTTTCCTTCATTTTATTGAGATATATTCACATACCACGCAGTCATACAAAACAAATCGCACTTTCGATTGTTCACAGTACCATCACATAGTTGTACATTCATCACCTAAATCAATCTCTGACACCTTCATTAGCACACACACAAAAATAACAAGAATAATAATTAGAGTGAAAAAGAGCAATTGAAGTAAAAAAGAACACTGGGTACCTTTGTTTGTTTCCTTCCCCTATTTTTCTACTCATCCATCCATAAACTAGACAAAGTGGAGTGTGGTCCTTATGGCTTTCCCAATCCCATTGTCACCCCTCATAAGCTACATTTTTATACAACTGTCTTCGAGATTCATGGGTTCTGGGTTGTAGTTTGATAGTTTCAGGTATCCACCACCAGCTACCCCAGTTCTTTGGAACCTAAAAAGGGTTGTCTAAAGTGTGCGTAAGAGTGCCCACCAGAATGACCTCTCGGCTCCTTTTGGAATCTCTCTGCCACTGAAGCTTATTTCATTTCCTTTCACATCCCCCTTTTGGTCAAGAAGATGTTCTCCGTCCCACGATGCCGGGTCTACATTCCTCCCCGGGAGTCATTAGATATGTGTATTAAGAATATTTTGTCCCAGTTTACATGCTTGCATCTTATTTTAATTGTCTTTTGATGACCAGAAGTTTTTTGAAGAAGTCCAATTTTAATTTTTTTTTCTTTTTCTGTTAGTTCTTTGTGTTCTAAGAAATCTTTGCCTAACTCAAGTTCACAAAGATATTCTCCTATGTTTTTTCCTAGAATCGTTGTATTTTTAGCTTTTATGTTTAGGTTATGATCATTTTAAACTAATGTTTGTATATGGTGTGAAGCAGTGAGGGGCTGAAATTTTTTTTTTTCATACATTCTTCAAGATTACACCACCATTTGTTTCAAAGACTTTCCTTTCCCCATGGAACTGACTTGGTGCCTTTGTAAAAATTCAATTGACTGCATATGAATGGGTCTATTTCTGTACTCTCTATTCTCCATTGATCTATTTGTCAGTCTTTATGCCACATTTCCTTCTAATAACTAAAGTAAATTATTTTGACTTCAGTTTTGTCTTCCTACAGACTGCCTTTTACAGAGTTTACCCCACTTCCATTAAGATTCATGGGATCCTACTCATTCACAGGGTCACTTCTGTTTTCATGAAACTTGTTCAGAAAGAAGCAGAAAATTAGATCCATCTACCACCTGACATCTTTTGTTGTTGTCCTGGATACAATGTGCTGTTGTTGAACACCAGCAGTCTTACACCATCTGAAGTCATCATGTCCACTGCTGGAACGACCACGACTCCCTACCATTGCTCGTATATATCAAAGATAGTCTAACAACTTTGACGCTCATCTAGATCCATTTTACTCCCAGGAGACTTTAAGGTTCTTTGTTCACTAGGGGTAGTGAACTGGCAGGTGTAAGCAAATCTGGCCCTGGCTTGTTTATCTGCCAGAGATTTCTGAATTTAAACCAATATTTTTAAATGGAGAGATTTTAGTTTAAAATATATATTTCCAGTTTCTCTGAAAATCATAAGCTCTGACAAAACTGGATCTGCATGCTGCATGGCCACTGTTAGCTGAGTTGGGTTTACTCACTGTTCTAGTTTGCTAATGCTGCAGAATGCAAAACACCAGAGATGGATCGGCTTTTATAAAATGGGGGTTTATTTCACTACACAGTTACAGTCTTAAGGCCACAAAGCGTCCAAGGTAACACCCCAGCAATCAGGTACCTTCACCGGAGGATGGCCAATGGCTTCCGGAAAACCCCTGTTAGCTGGGAAGGCAGCCGGCGTCTGCTCCTAAGCTCCGGCCTCAAAACGGCTTTCTCCCAGGACGTTCCTCTCTAGCAAGCTTGCTCCTCTTCAAAACGTCACTCCCAGCTGCACTCAGTGAGTTCCCTCTCTCTGAGTCAGCTCATTTATATAGCTCCACTGATCAAGGCCCACCCTGAGTGGGTGGGGCCACGCCTCCATGGGAACATCTCATCAGAATCATCTCCCACAGCTGGGTGGGGCACACTCCAAGCAAATCCAACCAACACCAAAAACGTCTGTCCCACAAGACCACAAAGATAATGGCATTTGGGGGACACAATACATTCAAACCGGCACATTCCACCCCCTGGACCCCAAAATGACATCATCTTTCCAAATGCAAAATCACCCAGCTGTCGGTGATGATTTTGATGAGATGTTCCCATGGAGGTGTGGCCCCGCCCATTCAGGGTGGGCCTTGATCGGTGGAGCTATATAAATGAGCTGACTGGGGGGGGGGGAGGAAATGGAGTGCAGCTGGGAGTGATGTTTTGAAGAGGAGCAAGCTTGCTGGAGAGGAACGTCCTGGGAGAAAGCCGTTTTGAGGCCAGAGTTTTGGAGCAGACACCAGCTGCCTTCCTAACTAGCAGAGGTTTAGCGGATGCCATTGGCCATCCTCCGGTGAAGGTACCCGATTGCTGAGGTGTTACCTTGGACGCTTTGTGGCCTTAAGACTGTAACTGTGTAGTGAAATAAACCCCCGTTTTATAAAAGCCTATCCGTCTCTGGTGTTTTGCATTCTGCAGCATTAGCAAACTAAGACACTCACTTTAACTCTCACTTATAGCCATATTCACTTATATCTAGCTTTCTTCACTTTTACTTGCCTGGCTCCTAAAGGCATTTGAGTTGTGCATCCTGTGTCTAACCCAAGAATAACTGTTGACTCCTTGTCACATATCACATAAGCAAAAGGAGCAGGCCACGTGATTATTCTCTGAACCTCTGAACAAAGCTCCACCACCATAGTGGATTTTTTTTTATATTCTTCACTAGAAATAAAAGTGGCTGACAACTTTTAAAATGTCCATTTCTCTTACCAACAAAACTTTAGAGTTTTGCCTCAATGGACTCCCTGCTACATTTATTCATTCAACAGATACTTTTTAGCACCTACTCTGTACCAGGCACTTTATCTACATGGGTGTCATACATCAAAGCACAAAGTAAGCAAAAGTTCCTGCCCTCGTGGCACTTACAGTATGGAAGACAGACAATAAACAATTATTATAATAACTATGTTAATTATATTATATCGCAACTGTGGCAGGTTATACAGTAAGTGCCCACCAAATGATTCATGTGCTTTCCTACATTTCCTAGTGACGAAGAACCAAACCTTGGGATACTCTGACGTTAGGGGGTTGGGGAGGCGAGAAAGAAACAGCAAGGAAGTCTGAGGAGCAGTCAGTAAGAAAAGAGAAAAAGAAGGGAGTGGGTTGTCCTGGAAGCTAAATGGAGAAAGTGTGTCAGGAATCAAGAGTGATCAACACTGTCAAATGTCACTTACAGGCCAAATTGTTGGGGATTGGACCATGAGATTGAGCCATGTGGAGGTCATTAGTAAAAGCAGCGTTGTGATTGGTTGGGACAAAACCTGATTGGAGGGGTTTTAGGAGAGAATGGATGGAAAGAAAGCTGTGGTTTGTTTTGTTGGTGGTGGTTTTTTAGGACTGAAGGACTATGGGCAAATTTCCAGGAGAGACAGAACACCTGAAAATGTTGGGAGAGGGAAGAGAGAATTACTGGGGTAGGTGACAAGGGATGGGCCTAGTGCACAAACGGAAAGAGTCACTTTTAGAAGGAGATGTCGGTAATTCTTCTACAGAAACAGGAAGGCAGAGACATAGAGTATGAGTACAGTGGCCGACAGGTGAGTGAGGGAAGCACTCAGTGTGTGTGCAAGTGCATTTCTCATTTTTACAACTTAACACTAAGATTCTGAAATCTTAATGGGGGATCTTGAAGAACCATGACTCCAAGGGGCTTATGTGTTCTCTGTGGGAATTGAAGATGTTACAGACAGGGCTGCCTATCTCCAAACTATGTTCCCTTGGAAGAATGGTTGTTGAGGAATAATGAATTCAAACTGTGATCTGTCTGCAAACTGTTGATTGATTTTGTGGAGATGTGTATATTCTTGTCCCAGCAGTTAGATCAGGAAGGAGATCAGGAGGAGATCCTGAAGCATGCTATGTAGGTCTCACCCTGGAAGAATGATGAAAAAGGAGGAGAGTCTGCCACACTTGCCATATAATATATAATTAACATATTTATTATGAAATTTGTTTATTGTCTATCTTCTCCATTATAAGTGCCACTAAGGGAAGCACTTTTATCTACTTTGTGCTCTGATGTATATGCCAAGTGCCTAGAAAAAGTGTCTGCATATAGTAGGTGCTAAACAAGTATTTGTTAAATGAATAAATGTAGCAGGGAACCCAGTGAGGTGAAACTCTAAAGTTTTTGTTGGTAAGAAAAATGGACATGGGCACAGTTCAACTTGGACTGTACTATGATGTCCTGCACATGCATAATTTAATTCTGACTCTCTAGTCTTTTAGTCTATTGATGATGGACCATTATGTCACGGGAAGAAAAGGTCTGGTTTTCTCTAAAGGGAGTGAATATTCTCATTGTCAATCATATCTGGAAAGAGAAAGAATCTAGGGTAAGAAGTGACAACTAGGGAGGTTGGCTTAAGAGAGGAATGATTCTTTCCTCTTTCTAGACCTCACTCTGAAGGGATGAGCTCTTTCCTGACACTTTTGGATAATAAGGATCAAGCCTGCCTTATGACTTTTGCGGGCCCTAGGCACTTTAGCTGTCATGGGCCCTTTCCTCTATAAAAAAGAAAATTATATTCTGCGACAGCATTGTTGTAAAGACAAAAATAATCTAGGCTGGAGCAGTTATTATACTTTAATTATAATTATATGCATTTTTCTTCCATTTAAATCATTTTAAATTAAAACATTTTCATGGGCCCCTAAGAGTATTGCAGGCCCTAGGCTCTGAGGCTACTGTGCCTCATGGGAAGTTGGCCCTAGTACGGATAAAGCTGGCTTCTGCACATGTAATCATGCCAGAAACCAGGCACAGAGGCCTATGAAATGGTCTCTAGGAGCCTGAACTGGGTTTGTACGCCCCAATAGCAGTAATAAACTAGTAGCCGTCATAGGTTACTCTCAGTGTTGTATTTCCATGGTATTATCCTGAACCTTCAGTAAAATCTTAAGTATTATGACCTTGACTTAGTTGCTCTGTAGGGAATTAAGAAAATAATATTCATTGGTTTAAGAGTTCTTGGTTGTAAGCAACAGAAGCTGACTTTGGCTGAACTGAGTGGAAAAGGAGTTTTATTAAAAGGTATGAAGTAACTAATAGAATAGTTGAGATGGTTGGAGAATGAGGCTCAAATCTAATTTTTTAGGAACAATGCCCCAAACCATGTCCCATGCACAGGTCTGATGAGGACACTGCTGCTACCACCAAGCACTAGAAGTTACAGTTTGCCCGTGCAGTTCTGTGCCAGGGGTACAGCTGTAACGTAATTGCTACCATCATCAGTACCAAGAATTCAACCTCGCAACCTCTTCTAGTACAGAGAGAGAGATTGAGAGAATGTTTCATTAATATCTATATAAAAATACTTTGTCATGTGTACAACCAATGGAAATGTCAAAAAAGCAGAAAGTCAGGAGAATAAGGAATTCTCAATTTCTCAAGAATTTCTCAAGAAAAGCAAAAAATAATACCAAATGATGGCTGTCCTCAAGGAGCGTACAGTTTTCTGAGGGAGACAAACATATGCACAGCTTCTAGTGAAGCTATTCTCCCACAAAAATGAAATGTTATAGGGCCTGAAAGAGGGAGACAATTTCAAACAGGGCATTTGAGACTTCGATCTTGAAGGATAAGCAGGATTTTGACAGCAGGAGAACAGAGCATTCCAGAATTGAGAGAACCAAGTGAGCAAAAGAGTTAAGCTGTATGGTGCATTTGGGGAACTAAAGTGGTCTGCTATGGGTGGTAGAGAGGCTGGGGAGGTGGGAGGCTGAAGAAACTGATCACAATTATATTGCATGAGCCTTACTTACATATGAGGTCAGGGGTTCAAACTTTACTCCAGGAAGCCCATTGGAGGTTTTGAAAGAAGGGAGTATTATGGTACTCAACTTCATAGCTGTGCTTGAGATGGCTTAATTATTCCAGTTTAAAGGAGCAGTAAAAGACACTGAATAACTGTTTCAAGTGGTAGATGGGCTTTGGGCCAGCTTACTTCAAGGTCCTTTCTGACCACAAGATATGATCATTGGAGCAGGAAAAACCATTGGCAAGGAGATTAGCAAATACTGGCCAAAATACTTTGGAAATAAGGCAATAAGAACCTGGACCTGAGTGGGGGTATAGGGAGTGGAAAGGAATATGTGCATTTGAGAGACATTAAGGAAAGAATATCTGAGTTGGTATCAAACTGAATAGAGAAGTGAGGAAGAGAAGTCAAAGAAATCTCTAAGGTTTTTGAGGATACCCCCACTCCGGATAGCTGTGGTTTCCCTGACGTTAGTGTATCAGCCTGGATGTTTCTAATAGTAAAACCTCTTGAGATTTATTAAAACAGCTTTTTTAACTTAGTGGGAAAAGCTTTAACTCACCAGAAAGCTCCTCTTTCCCCAACAGAGAGTCACAGAGCTTTAATTTGGTCCAGGGCAACTGTTCCATAGCAACTAAATCTAGCAGGAAACATATCTGCAAGAGATCAGGAATACAACTACTAAGCCCTGGGGTTTTGGAGTTTTGTTTCTTCTGAAAGTTCTATTCCAGACATGTTAATATTCTTCCATTATTCCTACTGATTTTCTTGCCCCTCACTACTTTTCATGTCTAGGTCCACAGAGATTGCTAATATCAACAAGGGAAGTTCCAAGGGGTGTTGGCTTGTGAAAAAAACAAAGAATTTCATTTTAATTGAGTTTGAATTAAAGGCAAGAAATCTAAGTGTGAATGTCCAGCAAATGTCCAGAGCTCAGCAAGGAAATTGGAAATAGAGATACAGATTGGAAAGTCATGGTTATAAGCTGATAGTTGAAGTAGCTGAAGATCCCAGCGGGGATAGAATATAAAGACAACTAGAAGGCTGAGCTTTGAACTTTAGGGAATGTTCATCTACATGCAGTGCTGGGAAGAAGAGACAGCAAAGGATCAGAGAATAAAAGAGGCAGTGAAAACAGGTGAGAGAAAATCCAGGAGACTGAAGCCTCATGAAAGCAAGGGCAACTTTCAAAAAAGGAAAGGACAGTCAATATTAATTAAAACCATCTAATTTCAAGGGGTTTGTCAATAAAAAAGCAATAAAAGGGAAGTCAAAAGAAAGACAAGAATCCACAGACAGAAAGGAGATTCTTATCAAATCACAATCGGCAATCAAGATTGTAAAATAGGTTACCTGTTTTTAAAAATGAGTGTGAGAGCAGTTAATATCCTAGGTTGCAAGAAAATGGGTAGGCCACAGAAGGCCCATTACTATAAAATAGGACTCAGGAAGTGGCCCTAAGTTTAGAATCTTTGAAGACCCAAATAGAGTTTTTAGCAGTCCTGAGTTTTTAGCCTAGTAAGATGGAAAATCTGCTATCCTTGGTTGAATAAGAGACTCTGCAACCGTGGAAATGAACAGAAGATAATGTAGCTCAAATTTATAGAATTCTTGTTTTCATATTAGTTTAGGGATATATTTTATAATTTTTGTGACAATTTGGGTGTATGTGCTGGTTAAGTGTTGTGATAATTGTGCTTTTTTGGATTTGAAAGCCTAGGCTGTCAGATATTTGAAGTGTTTGAATAGAAATGTTAACTTTGAAAACAGAGTTTAAAATGTTTTAGGGGAATTTAATATTTTTGAATTTATAAGTTAACTGACTATTAACCTAGAAACAAGTAAAATTGATCTTTCATATTTTAAAATAATTAGATTTATAAATAGAGTTAAGTTGAACCTAAAGGTGGGGTTTTAAACTTTACAACTTTAACAAATTGAATACTGATTTTAATACAAGTAATTGTAGGTGGATATTACTTTCCAGAATCAAAAGTCTTCCCAGGACAATAATAATTGCAATTGACAGAGCTGTCAACGGGATAAAGATGAAGAGTTTGAGATGAAGCATCATTACTGACCTTCGAGAGATAAGTTTAAGTTGTTTTAAGGTTTTAAGGGAGTAGAAAGAAGAAATCAGAGGCTAAGAAGAATATGTATGGTGAGGAAGTAGAAAGAATTTGATAACATTTTTTTTTTCATTTTGGTTAGTGTTTGGACCATTTTATACAGTCCAGTGGCATTAATTACATTTACAATTTTGTGCTACTATCACCACCATCCATTACCAAAATTTTTTCATCACCCAAAGCAGGAACTCTGTACTCATAAAGCAATAACTCTCCATTCTCTACCCTCCCCCAGTCCCTGGTAACCTCTGATTTACTTTTTGTCCCAATGAATTTGCTTATTCTAGATATTTCTTGTAAGTTGGATCATACAATGCTTGTCCTTTGGGTCTGGCTTATTTCACTTAGCCAAGAAGGAATTTGATTTTGAAAGGAAAAAATATCCTGTGATTAGAAGAAACATTTGGATTACGTGAAGGTATTTTTAATTTAGAAACGACCTCTGCTCTGCATAGCTGAAGAGACAAAATAGGAAGAAATTGCAGATGATAGAAAGAGGAGTAAACGAGAGGAGAAAGTCCTGGGAGCAGATATGGGAAAACAGACCTGGAAAGATTAGTTTTAGAAAGAAGGAGGGACACTACTTATTTACCTAAGATGCAAAAGAAAAGAGAAAAATGTAAAGATGTTTTGGAAGTGGAAAGGCAGAAAGACCAAAGAGATCATTTATTAACAACTTTGATCTCTGTAGAGAAGGAGGTTGGAAGTTAAATCATCTCTGGGTAATGAGGACTCACTAAATGTCTTTGCATGATCTGTTTCATCTGACCTGAATGCTTTCTCCCTTAGTCATCACATGTCATCCATCATCTCCTTCAAGTCACCTTCCCAACGAGGCCAACCCCTGCACCGTATCTAAAATCTTAACCTGCACCCCCCAACCCACCCTGCCAGTTTTGACCCCCTTACCATCTCCTTTTTTCTTCTATAGCCCTTATCATCTTCAAGTATACTATATAATTTACTTATTGTATTCATTTTCTTTTCTCTGTCTCCTCCTCCTCCTACCAGAATGTAAGATCCACAAGGATGGGATTTTCATATGTTTTATTCACTTAGCGCAATGTCTGATGCTCAATAAATATTTTCTGAATGAATAAAGAGCAAGGCTAATGTTGAATAGGGGACAAGAAAATCGGGGAGGCAGTTTTTGGAAAAGTCATAGTTTAGACCAGGGCTGATATTCAGTTGGTTCAAACCATAGAGCTATACAGTTTGTTAAAATATCGACATACTTCTTTATCAGTTGGTAAGGAGCTGCAGCCCAGGCGATCTCAGTTTCTCTCCCAGAACCCTTAGCCAGCAAGTAAAGGGTAAATGCAGAGTGCATCTGGGGGCCTCCCTCGGACTCTGCTCCAGTGCTATATCAGGTTCAAGGTTGGTGCCTCTGCCACACTAGTTATTGTGACTATTATCCCCAATATCGAGAGTGCTAAGGAATCAGTAAGTGATGACCAAAATGACTGCTGAGCAGCAGGATAGGCTCTGTTGAGGTGGAAAGTTGAATTTATAGAAAGCCATCTGAGCGATGTTCCATGACTTCCTACAGCGACAATCATTAGCCTGGGGACCAGCACACACAGAAGGTGACGAGATAGATGATCCAGGTAGAGTAATGTGAGCAGGACAGTACAGAGCCTAGCAATTTTAGGTGATGGGAGGGAGCTTCCTTGGTATGACTGATAACAGAATCTGGGCTAAGGGTTAAATATCATTAGGAGACTAATGGGTTAAACGACTGGGGAGGGCTTCAGTAATGAAAGACACCAGAGTAATGGTTACCTGATTGGCCAACTTATTTGAGCTTTGGGGCTAAAAGGGCAGAGAGACAGTGTCAATTCTGATTATTTTGTCCGGCTGTAGTACAGGTCTGAGGACCTTGGCATTTCAATATTGGATTGAGACAATGCCTTTTTATCATGGATTGTCTTGGACATTATAAGCAAAACCATTGTCACAGAAGACATGGGACTAACTTATCATCTAGTGAGGAGACAAGATTAATAGTCATCAAACAACTCATGTCACTTTTAAGACTTAATGGATTATAAATATGATGTGATTTTCAATTCCATAAAACCATTGCAAAAACTATGGGGAGTAGGCAGCAGCTGGAAGTCTGCCACTGTTCTCTTGGACTCCATCACCAATGTGAACTGTGGTTTCAGCTCCCATAGAGAATTTTGTGTGCCCAATAAAAGTGCCACTTTGTGACTGTGTTGTAAAGTTTTCAAACCCATTTTAATTTTAGTGCATCTTGCCATTTTCTGTGATTAGTCAACTAGTCCAAGTTCCTGACCACACCACTACTATTCTAAATTTCCTCTTTGGAAAGAGTAGCTCTGGTGTAATATTTATCCTTGGCCAAGTGACAATTCTGTACCTTTCCTTTCACTTACATGGAAATTTTTCACTTCAAAGAGAGGTTTTTGTTTGTTTTTTGTTTGTTTGAATGTTATAACCAGTTTGTAAAGCACATATCCTCCTTTGATTTCTGCTATAAACCATGCACAATTTAAATTTAATTAGTGTCTGCTTTTCAGTCTAGACACACGAGTTTCTTGCAAGAGCAGGTGATATCATTTTTACATAAGAATGTGCTCTTATTAAAGCTATTTGGGGTTGAAAGCACCGTGTTTTGTAAGAAACTATGTAGAGATAGCTCTGCTTGTATTGGGGGAAGGGATAGCGGGGGAGGGAATGATATATTTCTTCCTTAGCTTATTATAATTAGTGATATTTGTATGAAAATAGAATATCTGTTGCTTAAGTGTTGCTCAGCTCCTGCTGATCAGTTCTCACTCACAGCCATCGTCCTTTGTGATATAATAGTTAGTTGCTGTGGAGATGATTATCCTGTCATGGAAAAAAAGAGACTTATGAATTTAAATGAAGAATGAGCAACAGGAGCAAAAGAACTATGCCAAATGCCAACTATTTCAACCAATTTAATTTTCTAATGACCCTTTAACATATTTTATATCATAAAGTTGGATATATCATATTAAATAATACAGCTTCTGGTTTAGTAATGAATAATGATGAAGGAAATTTTAAAAAAAAGGAATGATATAATGCTGACATCTTATACACAGACAGGAATGGTTATAAGTTAAAGAAAATTAAGTGATAATAAACATACTATTGGGCCATACCACCATAGTTTAGAGAAACAAACTATTTGGAAAGTTCTATTGCAGCCTAACTATTGATGAGTTGTTGAGGTAGTTTGGGCATCAGTCAACAGACAGGAAGCAGAATGTTGCGACAGAAAAAGAATGAGCTTAGAACCAACAGAGCCGCTTTGAATCCCTGCTCTGCCACTTACAAGTCATTGATATTAAAAGAGCCACTTCATCCCTTTTAACTTCAGTTTCATCAACTATAAAATCAGGGTACATTTTCAGGGTTGTTTTGGGGGCTATTCAACTGATATGGACTGATATGGCCACACAGATGTTTATAGCCAATGTCTGGTATGCTCAGTCATTGCATTCATTCTGATGGGTCAGTTTGCATGCTGTACTAGTTATTAAATATTCTGAATGTCATCTATGTTGATCATTACAGGATAGGCTTTGCTGCAGTAACAGACAAATTCTGAACTCTCAGTGACTTAACACAATGAAATTATATCTCTTGCTCTCATAGAGTCCAGTGTGGGTCCAGCGTAGCTAATGGCTTCCAATCCAAGATCACTACAATAGGAGAAAAGAGAAATGGAGAGGCACACTAGCTTTTAACCTCCTTTACTGTAAACAAATACAATTTCTCCTCATAGTCCATTTGCCAGAACTAGTCACATGGTCCCAACTTATCTGCAAGGGAGGCTGCGAAATGCAGTGGAGGTAATGAAGTCATTGGTGAACATCATTGGTGAGCACCAACTATCTCTCCTACATCAGCCCTTGTTTTTGTTTCTTTTTTAACTTTTTATTTTGAAATAATTTCAAACTTTCAGGACAGTTGCAAAAATAATACAAACTCCATACAGAGAACTCCAAAATACCCCCACCCCCTCCAAATATCAGATCCACCAGTTTTTAACATTTTGTCATTTGCCCTTTCATTCTCTCTCATTCATCAATCTTCTATCTATCTATCTATCTATCTATCTATCACTACTTATCTATCAATCTATCTATATATCTCTTTTCAACATTTGAGAGCAGGTTGCACACATCACACACATCATACTTCTTGAACACATAATACTTCCATGCACATTTCCTACGAACAAAGCAGATTCACTTATGTAATCACCTTAAGTGCAGTTATCAAGTTCAAGAAATTTAACATTGATATAAGGCTTACATTCTATATTCCAATTATTTTTTAAGTCCCGATAATATCCTTCTGAACCTTTTCTCCACCATTCTTAGGACCCTCTTCATGTCATGTACTGCATTTAATTGTCATTATCTCTCAATTTATCTTCCTTTTTTTAAAATTGTGGAAACATATGTGAAACATAAATCCTCCTATCCTAAACCTTAAGCAAAACATTCAGTGGGATTAATCATAGTACCCTCACCACCATCGATTACTAGAGCTTTCCCTTCACCCCAAACAGAAACCCTACAATCATTTTGCATTAACCCCCCCTTACTCTTACCCCCACTCCTTGTAACCCGTACCCTACTTTCTGTCTCTCTGAGTTCGCACATTCTCCAGTATTTTCTTTATGTTTTCTATACCTCAACATCTTGGATCTATAACAATCTCATTTGCTTTGATACCAGTTTGATAAGCCATGTTCCTATACCTCTCCATCTTCCCACCTTTATGTAGTTTTTGTCACAAATGACATATTTATACATCATGACTCCAAAACCATTGATTTATCATTACATTTTATTCATTTGCCTTTTAGATCCTGTAGGAAGTAAAAAGTGGAGTTGCAAATCAAAAATACAATAGTACTGGTATTTATATTTACCCGTGCTGTTATCCTCACTGGAGATTTTTGTTTCTTCATGTGGCTTCAGTCAACTGTCTAGTGTCTTTTCCTTTCTACCTACAGAATGCCCTTTAGTATTTCTTGCAGGTTTGTCTAGTGGTGACAAAGTCTCTCAGCTTTTGTTTATCTTGGAATGTTTTCATCTCTCCATCTTTATAGACAATTTTGTCAGATACAGAATTAATGGTTAGCAATTTTTTGCTTTCAGTCTTTTAATATCTCTTTTTCATTGCATATTTGCCTTCGTGGTTTCTTTTGAGAAATCAACACACTCTATCGACACTCTCTTATACATGGCATGTTGTGTCTCTCTTGTGGCTTTCAGTATTCTTTCTTCATCTTTGGTATTTGGCAGTTTGATTTTAACATGGCATGGTGTGGGTCCATTTGAGTTTATCCAATTTGGTGTTTGTTGAATGTCCTGGGTGTACACGTTCAATCTTTCGATAAATTTAGGAAATTTTCAGCCATTATTACATTGAATATTTTCTTTTTCTTCTCCTTCTGGGACTCCCACAATGTGTATATTGGTATGCTTGACGGTATCCCACAGTTTCTCAGGCTCTACTCACTTTTTTTCGTTCTTTCTTTTTTCTGCTCCTCAGACTGGATGATTTCAATTAGCTTTTCTTTAAGTTCACTGATTCTTTCTTCTGCCAGCTCCAATCTGCTGTTGAATCTCTCCAGGGATTTTTTAATTTCTATTATTGTACTCTTACCTCTGTTTGGTTACTTTTCATAATTTCTATCTTTCTATTGATATTCCCTTTGTGTTTCTCTATCATAATTTTCCTGATTTCTTTAGTTCTTTGTTCATGTTTTCCTTTAGTTCTTTGGGCATATTTAGGACCACTTTTAAAAAGTCTTGTCTGGTATGTGCCAGGTCTGGTCCTCCTTGTTGATGGTTTCTAATGCTTTAAATTTCTCCTTTACTGGGCCATCGTCTCCTGTTTCTTTATATGTTTTGTAATGTTTTGTCGAAACCTGGAAATTTTGATATTTTAATGCATTGTCACTGGAATTTAGACTCTGAGGTGTCTGTTCCTTAAGCGTGTATCAAGCTAGTGTTGTGACACAGCTTTCCTTGAACGCCAGGAGCTAACAACAACAACAAAAAAAGCAAAAAACAAAAACAAAGGGGGAAAAAAAACACCTTACTCAGTCTTTGCAAATTGACCAGCAAGAGTGTTCTCCTTCAGAGCTTATCCATACAATAAGTTTAGAAAATAGCTCCAAACCAAAGTATAGGGGCCTCTCCGGGCCTTTCTGTGCATGTATGTTGTCTTGGGCATGCACATTTGGCCCTAGGAATTCCCTTGTTTAGATTGATACAAATGTCCCCTCTTCCCTAGGAAACAGTTTCCTCACAGTCCTGGGCACTGCACTCCATGTCCTATAGCAGCAATCCCTTGTCCAGGCAGCATCTCGACTACTCTCCCATAGTGCTCTGTAGGAGAGTTCTGCAAGCTTCCTTCTAAATGAATTCTGAATTCTGGTACAGCAAGACCTTCAGGCCACTACGAGGCAGATCAGGCCAGGTATACACGCTCCCAGTGTGTGCACAAGGGTTACTTTGCTTGTTCTGGAGCCAGAACCAGGGAACTGCACTGGGAGTGTGGCCAGTTCCATGCCAAGCTGGTGAGGGGCTGGGGGAGGGGCGAACAAGGCACCAGGAGATCCTACTGCTTTGAGTGGCCTTTTTCTTGATATGGTGCTCATCTTATTACTGCAATCCTTTATTTTCTGGAGCTTTGGGAAAGATGTTTCTGACATTTCTTTCTGGTTGTTCAGTCCTTCTGTGGGGGATGGAGTTCTGAAGCTTCTTACTCTGACATCTTGATTAAGGAAGCTGATTAACTTCCACCCCTTGTTCTTGTTAAGGTTAGATGAGATAATGTATATAAAGAATTTATCATGTTGCCTGATGAACTGAGACAGACCACAAAGGCTGATCCAGGTTTAAGGCTTGGTATGAATGATAATTTGACTGAGATAATGTTCATTTTCATCTGAAACCAACAGAGGCAGAAGAAATGATACATACGCTATTGATTAAAGACAGCAGTAGTGCATGTTAAAAACAGCATCCCAGTGCCTCCACTTGCCTTGTTCCTCATTGACGCATGTCTTAGATTCAGCAGCCTCAGCAGCCCATGTGGGTGAGGAGTCTTGTCAGGTCAACTATTTTAGGGTAGGCTAGATGGTGGTAGTTTGGGGATGGAAGGTAGGAAGTCAACATGCAAAAATTTGCCCTATGACCATAAAGGAATTTCAGTGTCATAGTTACCTATTAAAGAATTTACTCCTTATTGCATCTTTGGGACTGCATTAATAAGAATTTCCTAAGTTCATGCTTTATGTCTACAGTAGAATTATGCTGGGTGCTATTGGCATTGCTACAAAAAAAAATATATATATAAAACCTTGCCTCTCTTAAACAATCTATGAATTAATTGTGGAGATGAGGTCACAGTCAGTAAACAAGCCAATAACTAACTGGCAAAACTATACCAAGAATGGCAAATTAAAACACTGGGCAGCTTATAATGAAGTGTTGATTTTGAAGTACAAATGACAAAAAGAGGAAGGAAAGAAGATAATGCTTATTAGGAAAGTTAGTAGAAGTCAGGCAGCACTAATTCTCTGTGGACAGTTGAAGACTACTTCAGATTGGGTTCTAGTACCAAAGCCAAGAAGTATAGAGAATTTCAGATCACATTTAATAATGAGACTGATCTTGGAGGCTGAAGAAATTTGAGTCCAGTTGCTCTGGACAAGGTTGACACCGGGAGTAGCCTGTATGCTGTGGGAATAGAATGCAGATGAGACATATATCCTGGGGCTTCCCAGAAATATCTGGAGAAGACTGGGGAGAAAGAGCTGAGGTCTTACAGGTACCCAGTGAGGAGCAAGTGAGAAAGAAAAGTTGGGCATTAATATATTCATGCAAATAGGTTTTAGGAATATTTGAATTCTATCTACAATCACAATTATTATCTGTATATAGTTTAAAACAATATTATATTATAAACATTTCCCATACTCTTAAATAATACTTAAAATATAGATTGTAATAACCAGAAAATATTATTTCTCAAGTGTTAGATAATGTCAAACATTTAGAAACATACATTGTTTTCGTATATTTAATTTTAAAATATTTATTGAAATAGATACTATTATTGTTGCCATTTACAGATGAAAAATATGAGGCTAGGTGACGTTAAAGTCACACAGCAAGTATCTGATTGAGTCAGGATGAAATCTGAGTTTGTCCGATTTGAAAGCCTATACTCCTAATTATTAAACTATCCTGCCTTTCCTATTGTAGCATCATATCACCAATTAACAAACTGCTCCCCTATTCTTGAATTTTTAAATTGTTTTGAAATTTTTTATTATCAGTTATACTCTGGTAAACATCACTGCATATAAATCTTATGTACATAAGATTTACTTACATTCTTTGACATGAATCTCTTTAAAAATGATTATCTCTGTAGGATAAACTCCTTACATTGGAAATACTGGTAATCAAAGGGTTTAAACATTAAAAAAATTTATAACATTATCAAATTTCCCAATTGAATAGTTACATCAATTTATACTTTCACCAAAAGAGCATAAAAGTGACTGCTTCCCTAAAACTTCCCCACACTGAGTACTGTAACTTTAAAAATTGTTGCCAATCTAATGGCAAAACCTCAAAAGCTCAGAGTCCCCAACAATTGCCAAGATTTGTTGTATTCTTAGAAGTCATTTGTGTTCTTCATTTGGCATTAGTCTTTAATACATAACAAATGCCATATTAATTAATGACAGTTATTTTACATACTTAATACTTGTTCCTCTTGAACCACAAATGAGAATTTATATTTTGAAAATTCATATTACTAAGTCTCTGAAATTTATTTAACTTAAGTCATCAGCATTGCTCAGCCAAAGACTGTTACTGTCCTTCAGGGGACTTTAATCTAAATTTGAAATTCTTCTCTAAAGGAGAGGGAAAAAAAATCACTGTTTTCTAACTTCTCTGTAGACATGAAGTCATCAGGTTTTCTTGTGTTTGTGTCCCTGAGTACATGCTCACGTGTATATGGGCAAGAGCAGGGGATGGTGAGAGCTGGATAGTTGGAAAAATGCTCAGTATAATCCTTTAGCTGGAAAATGCTTAAATAGTCTTTGGTAACTAGAGATATTTATTACAATCAGGTCACTCAAGCAGCTTTAATTTGTTTCAAGCCTAAAAGCCCTTGCTGGCATAGTTTGCTGTGATCTAATCCCAAAAGTTTACTCTCTGTTCCTGGTTACATTAACAAGACCTTCCCAGTTTTGCTTGCAGGGATAAGATAACATCCAAAGCAGGATGAAATGACACCAGAAACACCATATGGACTAATAAATCAGCACCTTCCTCCCTTTGAAAGAAAAAATTAAAGCCGGGATAGTCAGCAAAGAAAGGAGGACATATGAGAACAAGATATGCTGACCAAACAGAATGAAGCAGGTGACCATTATTCAATTTTAATGAATCCTGTGACTTTTACTTAATATTTTTTTCTTATTTTGTTTTCTTCTGGACCATTGCCATTTCTTTGTCTTCTTAAGGCTATAAAAGCCCAAATCACCTTTGTCACTTCGAACTGGTCTTGGAAAGATTTTCCTCCAGTTCCTTGTGAATACATTCTCAATGAAACTCAAAGAGACTTGTTTCTCTGTTTAATGCAGGATCAGGTGGGCCTAAATATTGAAGACCATGTGTTCTGGCAGTAGCAATGGGAATGCTATAGTGTGGTCCTAATGAGATTTAGGAAAATGAAGGAGTGATGAAAAGTGAAATAAATATGGATTAATTTGGGCAAGAGAGAAGAATAGTTGGGATAGAAAAAATGGTGAGATTTTTACATATGATGGGAGTGATTGTTGCATTTAAAAACAATTGCAAAAATGAAACATTGTTATTGAAAGGCAAATTCTACATAAGCCAAGAACATAGAATTTGAGTATGGGTAATAATTGTTAAGAAATGAGTTTTTTAAAATATTTTTCATATTGTTTTATGTTTTGAGTGAAATAAAAACCTTCCAGGACTCAGTAAATAATGTCTAGAACGTATGTATTGCTCATCAACTAAAATGTCATTAAGGTTATTATGTGAAAGCTAATTTAGTTGTTTTCTTGGAAGCATTAAAAATACTTAAAACTAGGGCACTTATTAAAGAATTCTACCTTACTTGTACCTATTCAGCTGACTTAACCACACTATCTATCAACAAGGAGGCTGCCTTAATTCCTAAATTCAGATAAAAATATCTGAGGTGCAAATGTGTATATTAAAATGAAAAACAGTAGGGTATGGCAAAGTATCATAGTGTTCAGAGTGTGGACTTCAAGTCAACAGTAGTCCTGAAAACCTTAAAGAATGCCTGGATGCCTATCTGAGACTCGACCAAAGTTTCATTCACTAAGTTTATTCATCAGAAGCTTAAATCCTTCAGAGTGCTTCTATGCCAGCTAAGTCCTGAAACCTAGAGGCAATAACCTCTTCAAGAACATCAACTAGATGTGACCCCTTTGCTCATAAAATGGGCACCCCTTTTCAACAACATCGCTGAAGATTGGAAAAGCAATTAAACTAGAGAAAGGTGTAGCAACAGACACGATGAAAGGAAGGGGTAGCAACAGACAAGATGGAATTTAGCAAAGGATTATGAATACTGAATCTTTATATAATTTTCTTTTTCTTAGTTGCTAGAGTATTCGAATAATTAGAAGGAAAGAATTGAAATAGTGGAGCTGAAACCCATAGCGTCCTTTGAAATTTGTTCTATGGCTACTTGTTAAATGGTAATTTGTAAGCTTACCTTTCTGTATATATATTGTATTTCACAATAAGGAAATAACTGAAACTGTGGACTGAAACTCATAATAACTTTGGAAATTTCCTATATATCTACTTGTTAAATCATGCTTTGAATGATATAACCTTTTTGTATATATATTTCATAATAAAGAAATAAGTGAAACTGTGCAATTGTAACCTATAATATTCCTTGAAATTTGCTCTCTAACTACTTGTTAATTGCACTTGGAAAGTTGTCACTTTTATGTGTATATGTTATATTCTACAATTTAAAAAATGGGAAAAAAATATGGGCTTTTGAATCAGGAAATAATTGAGTTTATATCTAGTTCTGCCACTTTCTAAGTGGGGGGGGGGGAGGAAGAAGGGCAATTGCTTAATCTCTTTGAACTTGTTTCCTAAACTTCAAAATAGGGATTCATATACTTATCCTGCAGCCAGGTGTAAGGTTTGAATGAGAATATGTATCTGAAGTGATTACAGATAATAGGTGGCTAGTAAGTGTTACTTATTTCATTATTCAGCATGTTCTTGGTAGGTAGACTAGTGACCAAGATCTGTAATGATCTAGCTATTCTGAATTCATTGTTATTTGACTTTATAGTAATTCAATTTGTTTAGTTAAAACAAACTGCCATTCTTACTGAGGGTACAATTAGGTGTGAAGTAAACAATCTGTAGTTTGTTGATTTTAGTTAACAATAATCCAAACCAGGCTCCAGAGGATAACAAAAGATCCGAGATCACTAGAATAAAAAAATAACTTGGAGAATTTTGAGATAATGCATTGTTTGAAGGCTGACACTTATTTGAAATGAGAAATAGTATTATGTATATGCTGGAGATTGTGTGCTTTGAGCAGATATGGTTTAGTGCTAACGCCTTTAATATATTTCATTTAACAGCCTCATAATCTGTTAAATAGATAAGTGATTTTTATTTTTATATATTTTATGCATGAAAAATAAATAGCTATTTAAGTACATTTTAATGTGTGAAGTAATGTACTTTTAATTGCCACTAGTAAGTGTCCTTTATTAGTGAGATCTGTTTCCTATCTTTGCCTCTTTGATAGGACAGAGAATATTTACTTATTTATTGGAATCCATAGATATTATGATGATCTGTTTTTTATTCAATATATCTTAACTTTTTTTAATAATTCAATTTTACTGAGATATATTCACATACCATGCACTCATACAAAGTGTACAATCAGTTGTTTACAGTACCACCATATAGCTGTGCATCCATCACCAAAATTAATTTTTGAACATTTTCATTACCACACACACAAAAGTAATAAGAATAAAAATTAAAGTGAAAAAGAACAATTAAAGTAGAAAAGAACAGTGGGTGCTTTTTTTTTTAACCCCCCTTTTTTTACTCATCCATCCATACACTGGACACAGGGGAGTGTGGTCCATATGGCTTTCCCAATCACATTGTCACCCCTCATAAGCTACATTTTTATACAATTGTCTTCAAGATTCAAGGGTTCTGAGTTGTAGTTTGATAGTTTCAGGTATTTACTGCTAGCTATTCCAATTCATTAGAATCTAAAAAGGATTATCTATATTGTGTAAAAGAGGGCCCACCAGAGTGACCTCTTGGCTCCTTTTGGAATCTCTCAGCCACTGAAACTTATTTCATTTCACTTCACATCCCCCTTTTGGTCAAGAAGATGTTCTCCATCCCACAATGCTGGGTCTAGATTCCTCCCCCGGGGACCATATTCCATGTTGCCAGGGGTATTTACACCCCTGGGTGTCAGATCCCACATAGTGGGGAGGGCAGTGATCTCCTCTGCCAAGATGGCTTAGCTAGAGAGAGAGGGCCACATCTGAGCAACAAAGAGGCATTCAGGAGGAGACACTTAGGCACAATTATAAGCAGGCCTAGCCTCTCTTTTGCACTAACACTCTTCCCAAGGGCAAGTCCCGTGATTGAGGGCTCAGCCCATCAAACCACCAGTCCCCAAAGTCTGTGAGCACATCAGCAACCAACGAGGTGGCAAAGCCCAACACCCCTGCATTCTCTCACAGCAATGTTCACATTAGTGGTAGCATATAATATTTCTCTCTTTGTGCCTGGCTTATTTTGCTCAGCATTATGTCCTCAAGGTTCATCCAAGTAGTCATATGTTTCACAACATCGTTCCTTCTTACTGCTACATAGTATTCCATTGTGTGTATATACCACATTTTATTTATCCACTCATCTGTTGAAGGACCTTTGTGTTGTTTCCAACTTTTGGCAACTGTGAATAATGCTGCTATGAACATTGGCAAGAAGATATCTGATTGTGTCACAGCTTTCAGATCTTCCGGGTATATACCGAGAAGTGCAATTAACTGATCAAAGGGAACTTTATATGTAGTTTTCTAAGGAACTGCCAGACTGTTTTCCGGAGTGGCTGAACCATTATACAGTCCCACCAACAATGAATAAGAGTTCCAATTTCTCCACATCCTCTCCAGCATTTGTAGTTTCCTGTTTGTTTAATGGCAGCCATTCTAATTGGTGTTAGATGGTACCTCATTGTGGTCTTAATATGCATCTCTCTAATAGCTAGTGAAGCTGAACATTTTTTCATGTGTTTCTTGGCTATTTGTATTTCCCCTGCAGAGACCTGTCTCTTCATATCTTTTGCCCATTTTATAATTGGGCTGTCTGTACTATTGTCACTGAGTTGTAGGATTTCTTTATATATGCAAGAGATCAGTCATTTGTCAGATATGTGGTTTCCAAAAATTTTTTTCCATTGAGTTGGCTGCCTCTTCACCTTTTTGACGAGTTCCTTTGAGGTACAGAAACTTCTAAGCTTGAGGAGTCCCCATTTATATAATGATCTTTTATAAGCATAGTAATAAGGGATTTTATAATGATATGTGAATAGGTAAATATGAAGATTTGCAGGAAATGTGGTGAGGTGAAAAAAATTATCTTAAGAAGTGGCACCAGAGTTTATCTTAGGGAGGGAACTGTCTTACTTAACTCAGATAACTGCTTGGGATGGAAGGTGAAACTCTGTCAGCAGAGTCAGCAGGAGAAAACAAAGGAGGTAGCATGCGGGTAGCTGAGCTTGTGCCTCGACTTACCAGGCCTGGGCCAGGGGACTTGATATCACCCCCTGGGGAGGGTAGTAGGTACGGGCGTGAGTGCCCTCTGCAGCCCCCCCGAGCCTGAGGAGCGAGGTCAAGGCAGCTCCCTTTTCCTCACCCAAAATGCCACTGGCAGGGGAGGCTTGCCGGAGGAAACCGCCTTTCTCCCAACTGCCCTTTCCCCACTTCCTTATCTTACCCACATACTCCCTTGTGCCAAGGCCACTCCTGCCACCGCCAGCGCGCATGCACCGTGGCCAGAACAACCCCCGCCCGCTGCAATGGCTCCTGCGTCCTCTCAGAACCAATCCTAGCCCCTCTCCCTTCAATATTGCCATTTTAGGCTACTTCACCTCCTTTCCAGCCCTGCCCCTCTTACCAGCCTATATAACCTGTAATCACCCCTGAATAAATCTCTTTGGCGCATACTCCTACTGGATGAAGAGTGTTTTTGTCCTTATCGCCGCCCTCCACACCTTGCACGCCTCTCGCCGAGGACTTTGGCCACGTCCTCCGCCTCGCCCTCGCCTCCGGGAAAGAGCCCCCGCCGCCGGTACCCTTTAAGCCGCCCCGAGAGCTGAGGGCTCGGCTACCGGCCGCCACTCCCCCTAGAAGCAGTAACCCCGACCGCAACTGGTGCCCCGTGTGAGGAACGTCTCCACACGACAGTTTGGCAGGTCACCCGCTCGCCCGGACGCCTCTCCAGCTTCCCATTTCCTCGCCTGCAAGGTAAGGGCCGCCTCTCCCTCGCCGCTTCCGGAGCCGTGGGAGGTTCCTTGCTCCGAAGCCGCTCCTCCCTTCCCCCACGCTCTCTTCATCCAGTAGGAACTCCTCCCTTCCCCCACGCTCTCTTCGTCCTCTTGTATGCGCACTTCTATGACCCCCGTTCCTCCTAACGCTCTCCCTCTTCCCCTCCATTACTTTGCTGTAGTTCTTTGTATCTTTATTTCCTCATTTGGTGCCGTGTGCCTCTTTGCAACCGCCCCCCCCTGACTGCTCCCGTTACCAAAGGGCACTGCTTTCTGCTCTCGCCGTCTCCTTCGGCCTTGCAGCCACAGTTTATCTCATTCTCTCTGCTCAGTAAACTACTCCTCCTTCTCCTCCCCGCCAGCCGGCCGGCCCGGCTCGGGAACAACTCCCCCTCCTCTCCCCTCAGCTATGGGTAATCGTATATCTACATGTCAGGCACCTCAAGTTCGTGCTCTGGCGGGTCTCCTAGACACGCATCGCTGTAAAGTGTCTGTCCGGCAGCTGCAGATATACTGGGATCTCCTGCTGCCCTGTAACCCATGGCTCACCACTTGCCATCTTTGGGACCCTGTTACTTATGATCGCCTTATTGATCGAGTCACTAATGCCATGGAACATGAGAGCAAGCGCTTCCCTCCCGGCTTGCTCCCCACCTTAATAACCATCCGCTCCTGCCTTCAAGGCTCCCTCCCCCCTGATAGAGGCCCCGTTAAATCCAAGGAGGCCCTATCAACCCAGCCAACAGATTCAGATAGCGATACTAATTCAAATCATGACTCGGACACGGAGTCCTTAGTCGAGCAGATTAACAACGCGCTCGAGGTGACTCCCAAAAAGCAAAATAACACTGCGCCACGCCAAGATGGCGAACTTCCTCCTTCTTCTTCCATCGAGGGGAGGAAATGCTCCGGCGATGACATCAGCCCTAAGCTGGGCCGGAAACCGCATATGCTTTACCCCGCCCTTCCACAGGGCGGAGCTAGTCCACCATCTTATGCCTTGAACCCCACCCTTTCACAGGGCGGGGCTGATCCACCATCTTGTGTCTTAGCCACGCCTACCGCGCCGCCATCTTGCGACGCTTGGGGCCTCCCACTCCCGCCTCTCCCTCCGGCGAGCTCCCCCTCGGAGCCGCTGCCGGCAGCTGCCGCCGCTCCTCCCACCCTGCCGACTAACAACCCCTGGCTGCCTTCTGCACCTCAAGGCAACCCTTGGGGCAACGCTCCCCCTACCCCCACTCCCGCGCCAAGTCCTCTGCAAGCGTGTCCTCCTTTCTCTCGTGCTTTTCGCTGTTTTCCTCTTAACCTTGCCCCCACCCCACAGAGGCCGCATGACTGGTATCCCATTGACTTAAATACTATCAAGCAGCTTCGCAGGGCCGTCAAGGAGGACGGGTTAGGTAGCCCATATGCTTCCCAAATACTACAGGATCTCGCCATGAACTATTGCCTCCCACAAGACTGGGCCTCGCTTGCCCGTTCAATTTTTAACCCCGGTCAGTTTGTTGACTGGCGTGCTCACTTCCAGGCGAAAGCAGCTAAGTAAAGTGAGCAAGACGCAGCCATTGGAGTCTATCATCCCCCCGAAGCCTATTTGGGCACTGGAGCATTTCTAAGTGCGTCTGCTTATATTAATGTACCTGCCACCTTTTGGCCTATCCTTTGGGGAATCGCCTTACGAGCATTTGCCAACTGCTCTGCCTGTCAGCCTAATAAATTCACCAAGCTCTTCAGGAGCCGAGTAAGCCTTTCGCCACCTTTGTCTCCAGAGTCGAAGAAACCTGCGCTTGAAAGGTAAGTGATCCCCAGGCCCAATATTACATGTGCCCATCCTCAAATCCTGGAAAATCGTACTGTAATTCCCCCAACGAGTACTACTGTGCATACTGGGGGTGTGAAACATTAGCCACTAATTGGAAGCCTCCTGTTCCTAATCATTACCTTACCCTAAAGTGGGCCCCTACAGGGTGCAAACTCCCTATTGTTAACTGGCTCGGCCAAGAAAGTGAGAGATCCTGCACACATCTTAATCTTACAGTGCAGCTCCCCACTAATCCCTCCTGGTTACTCAGTCAAACTTGGGGCTTCAGAATCTATGAGAAAGGAGCCAACCGAGAATCACTTATTCTTACAAAAAAGGAGGCTGTAAGCCAACCATACCAAAATACTGCTTTAAAAACACCCTCTGGCATAGGTCCCAACCAAGTCATTAACCCCCTTTTTCCACAGCTCTCCAGCCGCACCTCAGCTCCAACCAGCCGCACCTCAGCTGCAAACAACGCATCGCCAACCCCACCACCCCAACCTTTTCTACCCCCCTTCTCGTTATTCCTCTCCCCTCCTCAGCCTCATCCAAGCCGCCTTTGCCTCAGTGAACTCCTCCAACCCCAATTTTACCTCCTCTTGCTGGCTCTGCCTCTCCACCTCTTCCTCACTGTACGAGCCCGTTGCCTCCAACCTCTCCTTTTCAGAAAGCACAGAAGACAGCCCCTCGGAATGCAGTTGGAATACCTCTGCCGTCCCCCTGACCTTTCATTCAGTCTCCTATACGGGAAAGTGCGTCCGCCCTCGCTCCAGTAACTCTCCCGACCTCACTGCCTGTGCCAGCTACTCATCTCCCAGCAGCTCGGCAAAATTTCTCATTCCTCATAACTCCTCCCAATGGCTCTGCTCCTCTACAGGACTTACCCCCTGTCTCAGCACGAATATCATCAGTGAATATAAAGAAACTTGCCTCCTAATTGTCCTTATCCCTAGGGTCTTATATCATAGCGAAGAAGACTTCTTCCTCCGTCTGGAAAAAACTGCAGCTCCTGTCCTTCTGCAAAAGCGAGAGCCCCTCACCGTCCTCACAATTACCTCCCTCCTAGGTCTTGCCGGCACTAGCACCGGAATCGCTGCACTAGCCAGTCAAGGCTCCGCCCTAACTCACCTCAGGGCGGCTGTTGACGAGGACATTCGTCACCTACAAAACGCTATTTACCATCTAAAAAATTCTGTCAATTCCCTCTCTGAAGTCGTGCTCCAAAACTGCCGAGGTCTTGACCTTCTCCTCCTCAAAGAAGGAGGCCTCTGCGCCGCCCTAGGAGAAGAGTGCTGTGTATATGCCAATTCCACAGGTCTCGTCGAGGACAGCCTGAAAAGGGTCCGAAAAGGACTGGAAAAGCGTAAAAGAGATCGTGAAGCCACCAGTTATTGGTCCAGTTTTTTCACTCCCATCCTCCCATACATCCTTCCTTTTCTTGGCCCCCTATTAATAATTATTCTAGCTCTCATCTTAGGACCCTGCATCATACGCAAAATTGTCCAGCTTGTAAGAAAACAAACGGATGCCATTTTTTCCTCGTTCGTGCAAATCCAGTATCAGCGACTCGCCACCTCTGACGCCCCCCACTCCAAGATGACAGCCAACCCTCCGCGACCTCAACGCCACCGGTCAACCCGCCGACCGCGAGGTCCTTCCCAATCACCTGAACATCGCTCTCACCTCGAGTTCCAGCTTCTCTGAACCCCTGAACTTTAAACCCCTGAACTTTAAACCCCTCACCTTCGCCCAGCCCGCTGCAGCGAAGCCATTGTCAAGCGCCCGGGCACCACACCAACACTGAGCTCCAGCCTCGCCGAGCCACCGTCAACCCCTTTTTCCCTTCCCTGACCTCCCCCTTCCCTCACCCTTAGCGGGCCTCTCCGGTAAAGCCTCTTCCTCTAATTAGAAAAGAAAGGGGAATTGCGGGTAGCTGAGCTTGTGCCTCGACTTACCAGGCCTGGGCCAGGGGACTTGATATCACCCCCTGGGGAGGGTAGTAGGTACGGGCGTGAGTGCCCTCTGCAGCCCCCCCGAGCCTGAGGAGCGAGGTCAAGGCAGCTCCCTTTTCCTCACCCAAAATGCCACTGGCAGGGGAGGCTTGCCGGAGGAAACCGCCTTTCTCCCAACTGCCCTTTCCCCACTTCCTTATCTTACCCACATACTCCCTTGTGCCAAGGCCACTCCTGCCACCGCCAGCGCGCATGCACCGTGGCCAGAACAACCCCCGCCCGCTGCAATGGCTCCTGCGTCCTCTCAGAACCAATCCTAGCCCCTCTCCCTTCAATATTGCCATTTTAGGCTACTTCACCTCCTTTCCAGCCCTGCCCCTCTTACCAGCCTATATAACCTGTAATCACCCCTGAATAAATCTCTTTGGCGCATACTCCTACTGGATGAAGAGTGTTTTTGTCCTTATCGCCGCCCTCCACACCTTGCACGCCTCTCGCCGAGGACTTTGGCCACGTCCTCCGCCTCGCCCTCGCCTCCGGGAAAGAGCCCCCGCCGCCGGTACCCTTTAAGCCGCCCCGAGAGCTGAGGGCTCGGCTACCGGCCGCCACTCCCCCTAGAAGCAGTAACCCCGACCGCAGTAGCATATTGCTCAGCATGAGAAAGAATTGAAGAGTACGAGAAGCTAGGATAGGAGATGGAGAGGAAGGCAAAGGGATGTTGTAACAAGACAGTGGAGAGCCAAAGGATTCTTTTTAAAGCATTTCTAATATTCTATTTTAAGTTGTTTACTTTTCTGTGATATAAACTCCATCTGTCTCCCAGAACTTTCAGTAAAATTGGCAGTTTTCACTAATTACTTGTGCAAATTTGTTTTGTTTTTAATGTGAATGGGAATTACGGAAGGCATTAAGTTTCCCAACAGAATCCATATGGTATGGAATTGGGATGGCACATGTGGGGCAGTGAGACCCTCTGGTACCTGAATGCATTTAGCAGAAGGAAAAATTCAGAGACAGATGACCATGTGAGCATGATTTCCTCACAAATTTTTTAAAATCTTAGGGAGGCTATTGGACTTTCAATAAATGCAATGGATACTTGAGCTGATCTAACCCAATTGACGTCTCTTTTACATGCAAAGTATTCCTGGTTTTGATTAAGCTCCATAGGTAAGACAATTCAGCATATTTAAAGAGTTATTAGGAGAAATAGTCCTCTGAAACTAGCATGCTTATGTAATGAAGTTTTGTTTATCTTAATCCTGTGTAATATTTTAGGGAGGTACATTTCATCTAGAATTTCCAACTTTTGGCACAAAGTTCATAATACCATCTTACTAGTTTTTTATTATTCAAAAACTCACAAGTGTTTTCCATCCATTAAATATATCAGTAGCTCATCAAAAAGAAACCTCACAAGTGGCCTCTGTTGCACGAAATTCATGTTTCCCATTAAAATTATTTTATACATGACATTTACCATATGATACCATTTAAATGGAAAACAATGGAAAAATTCACAAATTATGTTATTTAAGTAGCTTCTTCCAATTTGGGGCTGTAAATGTAGGAAAGTATTAGTTCTGAAGTTGGGTCAGTAAATTTATATTGCTCTTATATTAGCTTGAACCTGGATTTCCATATTAGGTTGGGTATACACCAAGGGGAACTTCCAAATCATCCATTGCCTTGCCCAGACAGAAGCTTAGAATTTGCATGTGTGCACTCCCACTTCCCCCACCCCTTTGTTAAAATCAAAAAGCTGGTCCCTGAAGACAAAGGCTTAGAGAGGGTGAAATCTACTATCATTAGGAAGGATGGGAAGATAAAGAATCGACACAGGAATTTTAGGAAATAAGGTAAAAATGAAAGAATTTTCTGCAAGAGATCTAAATAGTGCTAATAGTTTGTATTGCTGAATACACAATCTCTTTTTGGGGAAAACTGTGTCTATTGACAAAACACTTATTTAAAAAATGTCTTGATTGAGATTTAACTCACATGCCATAAAATTTATCCATTTAAAGTGTAATGGTTTTTAGTAGATTCAGAGAGTTGTACAACCGTCATTACAGTCTAAGGTTAGCCTATTTTTATCACCCCAAAAAGAAACTTTGTTCCCATTAGCAGTCATTCCCCATCTTTATACAGCCACCCCAGCCTTAGGCAACTATGAATCTACTGTCTGTCTCCATAAATTTGCCTATTCTAGACTTTACATAAATGGAATCATACTACATGTGGTCTTTTGTGACTGGCTTCTCTCACTTAGCATAACTTTTTAATGGTTAGCAAGTATCAATACTTCATTCCTTTTTTATTGCTGAATACTATTTCATTGTATGGACTTACCACTTTTTCAAAATCCATTTATCAGTTGATGGACATTTGGGTTGTCTCCACTTTTTGACTATTACTGAATAAGGCTGATATGAACTTTCATGAACAAATTTTTGTGTATACATATGTTTTCATTTCTCTTAATACCTGTGAGTAGAATTGCTGGGTCATATGGTTACTTTATACTTAACATTTTGAGGAACTGCCAAACTGTTTTCCAGAATGGCTGACTATTATTATTGCTCTCAAGCAATGAATGAGTGTTCCAATTTCTCCACATCCTTGCCAACATTTGTTGTTCATCTTTTGGATTATAACCATCCTACTGGATATGAAGTGCCATCTCATTGTGGTTTTGATAATTATTTCTGTACTGACTAATGCTGTTGAGAATCTTTTCCTGTGCTTATTGGTCATTTGCATATCTTCTTTGGAGAAGTGTCTATGCAAATCCTTATTAATTTTTTGATGGTGGTAGCATTTGTATTTACGTCAGTCCCTTTTTTTTTTCATTCCTGATACTGATTACCTATACTTTCTTTCTTTTCTTAATCCGTGCTACCACAGGTTTACCAATTTTATTAATAGTTTCTTGGAAACATTGTCTGGCTTTGTTGATACTCTCTATTATATGTTTGTTTTCTAGTTCGCTATTTTTTTGTCAGTGTTATTTTCTTTCTTTAGATTTATTTTGCTGTAATTTTTCTGATTTCTTGAGAAGTCTGCTTAGCTCATAAATTTTCAACTTTTTTTCTTTTTAAATTTATGCATTTAAAGCTGTAAATTTTCTTTTGGATACTGACTTGGCAGCATCCTGCAAGCTTTGATTCATGGTATTTTAAAACTTAAATAATGATTTCTTCTTCAATTCATGGGTTATCCATAAGTATATTTCTTAATTTCTAAGTATCTTTTAAATTACTGATTTCTAGCACAATCACATTATTTCACTCCTTTGAAATTTGTTGTGACTTCCTTTATGGCCCTGTATTTGGTCAATTTTTGTAAGTTTCTTGTGTGCTTGAAAATAATGTATAGTTCATAATGTGTGGTTGGGTATGATGAGATATATATGTATATATATGTCTATAAGATCAAGTTTATGCTATTCATATCTTCTGTACCTTTCTATATTTTCTTTGGCTTCTTTATTCAGCAAAATTAAGAAATTTATAGATTCAGAAGATTAGTGAGCAAGCACATTTATTTTGTCAATATTGCATTATTTGAGACAGAGATTGTATAATGAGAAGCTTAATGTCTCAATAAATAATTCTATCATTTGTAAGAATTAAGAGTACTTAGAATAATTTAATTTTCTGGTCAGAAGTTGCATTGATATTTTTAAAGTTCTGGAGACAAAAATATCAGCATAGGGAATAACAGTAACAACCAGGAATAACAGGCAGGTGCCTCGAATATCTGCCATAAATGTCTGGGGATCCTGGGCCTGTACATCCTGGTTCCTTTTGTTGCAATTATTTATCTCTCTTGAATTCACCCCTGTTGTCTCTTCATTCTCAGCACCTCTAAATGAAGCTGCCCTCCCCATGCAAGCAATGCTTGCATTACTAAAATCTAGCCTCCAACCTTGGCTTTTGAGTATTTCACTCATTCCGTCTAGATGCTCCTCTTTCCGTTTCATCTGGTTTGAGTCTGCACTTCAGCTCCTTGGTCCTTCCTTGCTTGATTCCCTGTTTTTGATGTGTTTCTCTAGATCATGCTCTTTATTGTCCTTCAGGTAACTGCCTGTAGAGGAACCCCAGTATTCCCAGAATTATAGAGCTGATCAGCCAGACTTGCTTCCCACCCAGCCTTTCCTTCAAGAGAGGAGAATATTGCATTGGGTTCATCCATCAGTCTGTATGCACTTCGCTATCTGGTTTTCAGATGATTTCTCTAGCAACTCCCAACTCCCAGATACCTCTCTGTTCTGCATGGAGTTCTTGGCTTGCTGATTAGGGCTTTTGAACTCAGATTTTAGTTTTGGCCTCCCAGGTGACTTGTCTCCTTCCTTCCTCCCTCTGTCAAGCTCCAGTTTGTGGGCCTGAGTAACTTAGCCCTAGTGTACCCACAGTTGCGATTCTCTTTATTTTCTGATTATACAAAGGCACAATAATACTTCCTTGACCATCTGCAGTTTCCCGCAGGGCTGCTCACTTTTTGATTGCCTCTTAAATATTAGGGTTAAGCAGGCTTTGGTTCTTGCTTCTCTCCTTTTATTGTCCCACCCTTTCCCTCTGGGATATCCTCCAGTTTGCTAATGATGACTTAACCTAGGGTTTTAGCCTAAATGCTCTCCTGAGCAGACCCATGTTTTTACTTGAAATCTACACCCGGACACTCCACTGGCTGGTCAATTTCAACATGTCCCAACTGAACTCATCCTCTTCCTCCCAAAGCAATTAGTTTTTCTTTTTTTTTTTTTTCTGTATTCTTTCTCTAGCCTTCTGTTTTCCTTATTAGCCACATTTTCCCAGGCCAGACACTCAGGAGCAGCTCTATCTTCCTTTCCTTCTGCTATATCCAGTTTCTCACAAAGTCCTGTCTTTCCCTCTTCGCCTTCAGCAATGCCCCACCACATACCCTATAGCAAAGCATTCTGCTGGCCTAGCTCTAAATTTACCTCTGTGCCTTTTGGAAATCTCTTCTTTCTGCATGGAATATTTTAGAATGCCTTTCCTTGCTCTTGTTCTCTCTTTTCTTTATCCTGGAATACTTTGCCTCTTCTACTTTTAATACTTTGAAGGAAGTTCACCTCCTTGTTAAAGACTGTTACCTTCCTTTTGCAATCCCCTATTCTCTAGCAGAATAATCTTTCTGTCCTTCTCTTATAAGGAAGATGTTCCTATAAATCATTGTAAATGGAATCATTTTACTCAACACATTACAATTCATTGTAATAGCTGGTTTACTAGTCTGACTGTCATCCCTACTAGGCTGTAATCTCCCTGGGGACAAAGGCTGTGTCCAGCTGCCAGCACGCTACCTGGTGCTTGGTAGCTGCTTCTTAATGAGCTAAAATATCTACCTGTATAAACTTGCAGAAAACTAGAGGTGGTTTCAACACTTAAGGTTCATGTAGTTTCAGAAAAGTCAATTTATTTTTTGCTCTCTTTTTGCTGTTAGATATTGCTAAATGGGTGTCATCTAGCCATTCAGAACATTGTTGCAATTGCACTTCCCTCTAGCTTTTTGTGGTGGCTTAAGATGCTTTTATGATAGTTCTAACTTCCTATTTTAGTGGTTTTAAACTTACTGGGGCATGTCCAAAGATGGATGTTGCAACACAGTCTGGATACAAGTCTAGGTCTGAAAAAAAATCCTAGTGACTCCTTGAAATTACTGCTTCAGAATGTTTAAAGTTGCAACAACTTCTCATGACTTTAATGCTTCCTGAAAGCTATAATCACATGTTTTTTTAAATTAAAATGACCCACAATTAATTTTATTTCTTAAGTTATTGGACACTTCTGTACTATAATTAGTGATTGCAGAATTCCAAGCAGATTTGGAATTTACATTTCTGAATAAATGCTACTACCAGAGGGAGAGAGAGACACAGACACTTAATCTGCTTTAATCTTTTTAATACTGGTTGTTTCTTAAATCTTTTGCAAATAGCATGACTACCCTAGTGGATTTATCTATTTGTAGAAGATGACAAAAGCAGCAGCATTCATTCATTCATTATGTTTAACATCCCCCTCAAAAGAACTAGATGGTAAGTCAAAGAGAAGTCAACAAGGTAAATCCTAGGGGACTGCCTGACTTTTGATGGGAGTTTTATAATAAAACTTGATTTAAAAGAGATCATATATACATATGGAAGTATTGCTGTTAGTTATTTTTACCTTTCCCTGCAATTTGGCTTCCAAATTAGAACATTTGCTTGAGGAAGATAGTTAATGTTGAATTTAAATAGAGTACAGGCTATTGAGCTATAAACTGAATATTGTAGAATTTGCTAATTCCCATGGCTGAATAGACTGTATACCTCCTTTAGGAGATAATCCCTTCCTTATCTATAAAATAGGAAAAGAACATCTATGTCATATTTTTGTTGAGAGGATTAACTCATATATTGAAGTGTCTAGTACAGTGCCCAGGACACAGTAGGTGTTCAATAAATGTTTCCTCACTCTTTCCACTCAACAGTTCTCAGGACTGCAAACAGGGACAACCCTTGAGAAATAGCTCCTTAGAGTTCACGAACCAAATAAGACATCTCAGAACTTTCCATGAACCTCAGCATCTTATTCTCTTTTCTTTTGATTATCCAAGCCTACAGAAACAGAAAGAGGATTACCTCCCCTTTTTCTCTCATACATGCATGTGTACATGCATTCATATTCATTCATTCATTCAACAGTCCTTGAAAGCCTTCATGCCCCTGCCATTGGGGCTGGCACTGGAGATATTACAATGATCACTCACTATTATCCTCGTTCTAAAGGGGCTTACAGCAGATGACAGAGAATAGGATTGTGTGCACATAAAATCAGATAGAATAGAAAGAGGTAGATTTAAGTTTCTACTGATAATTTCCTTCATATTTAATTGTGGAAAGAATAATGTTTTTGTCTGCCATCATCCAGTATATAATATATTTTGATTTGAGAAAAATGCAACCAATTAAAATGGGAAGAGAGAATAATAAATGATGAAAAACTGTCTTAATTACAAAATATGTTTATTGTTGTGGTTGGCATATATACGTATCTATTCCATTTGTTATTATAGGAGGCCCAATTTAGATGCCTTCAGTATCAGTCAGAATAACCAAATTAATACTTAGAAGCTTTTGCTTTAAAATTACTTTTCTTCTGCTACTTTGATAACCATATCAAATTAGGAATGGTTATAGCCTTTAGTGAGGTCACTCTAGATCAAGCATGTGCCAAGCAGTACAAGCATGCTGTCCTTCACTTTTCAAAATGACTTTATCATACCCATCTAGGCAGAGTAGTTTGCCTAAGGTCACTGGTAGGAGCATGGTATGAACCCAGGCAGCCTACTCTATAGGGAAATTAAAAAACACATACACCCACACAAAAACTATGACAAAAAACTGCCCTGGAATGCTGAGATATCACTATATTTATGTATGCAATTCACATTTTACTTCCTTATAAAAAATAGGCAATACTCTCATATGGTTCAAAATTTAAAAGCTATAAAGGGTTTAAGTAAATAAGCTCTAACCCTCTTCCACCAACTACCTATCCTCTTTCCCTCAGGCAACTAAAACACTTTCAGGCATAAGTTCTTTTTCCCCAATTTTTACACAAATGGTAAGATACTATGTGACCTGTTCCAAATCTTGCTCTTTTTTTCCCTTAAAAATGTACCCCAGAGATCTTTCTACATTTTTCCATAAAGTGCTTGCTTTGTATTCTTTTATATGGATGTCCCATCATTTATTTAATCTATTTTCCACTATTAGTGGACGTTTAAGTTTTTACAGTCATTTGTTTTTGTAAAAATAATTGTGTATCTCTCAAATTGTGAGTATATGATTACAGAGACTCTGCTTAACTTGTACAATGTTTTTAACTTTATTTTTTTAATGTATAATGTATTTATTTGCTTTCAAATCTAATATGTATAAAACAGTATATTGTAAAAGGTACTTCTCCCTTCCCTGTCCTCCAGCCTTCCTACCCAGAGGCAACCTATCTTATTACTTTCTTGTATGCTCTTTCAGAGGTATTTTATGCATATATAAGCAAGTAAATATACATATTTCTCCATCTCCCTTTTATACAAATGGTAGCATACTATACACACTGTATCTGGCTTTTTTTTTTTTTTTAACAACACTAAACCATAGTACATTTATTAATTCACATAACAAGACATATGGGAGGAGGGCCATTCTAGGGTTGGTTTATTCAGTGATTCAATAACAACTCTGAAGACTCAGGTTCTTTCCACTTTCTCAGCACATTGACTTAATTCCTTTGAATAACTAAAAACTGAGGGCTGTGTCCCTTTTACACCAGAGATTGTACTCAGGCTTAGAGCTATAATAATTCCACTTAACTGGATAGTGACACTCTTGTAGCATTAAACTTAGCTTATTAGGTTTGCAGAATATTTTCATGCTGCAAATCAAATGAAGTAGGAATCTATCTTTTAAAAATGTAAGCTGGCTATGTCCAATAGTACAACAAATATGACTATTTAATTCCAACAGAAGCTATGTGATTCCACCCCAGAGTAGGATTTGGGGAAACTGGATTCAACTCTAATGACCTTGGCCAAGAGCTACCTCAGTTCCCCTTCACCAATCCAGCAGCACAACTGCAAATGAACCAGGCCCCTGACCTGTGGAAGAAGCGTCCCTGTTTCTACCCAGGGAGAATCCTTCCACTTTGCTCTGGATCTCATCTTCTCTTGCTTTCTCAAGGACTTTGGCAGTCTAACACATTTCCCTTGGTTCTCCATCCCCCTCCATTTCTCTTCTCGCCACCAAAAAATTTCCGAAAGCCATGTTTAACTTGCTACTTCTTTCTCCTCACCTCTCATTTTTTCCTCACTGTACTTCTGTCGGGCATTCATTCCCCTATTTTCCCATCCCCACAGTGATGAGAAACTCTTATCCAGGTTGCCCATGAAGATATCCATGAAGCCAAGCTCCTCTGAGTTTTCTCTGGCAAGTCTGGCAGCTCTTTCTCAGGCCCCTTCCGGCTCCTCCTCCAGCAGACCTCTTGTGGTGGTCGAGGCTCTGTCCTCAGTGCCCCTCTCTTCTACAACTGCTCTCTCTTCCCAGGGTTATGCCTTGAAATAGCACCAAGATACTGAAGATTCCTAAATCCATGTCTCTTCTCTGATCTCTTTTTTGAGGTCTAGACTTATTTATCCAACTGCCATTTCCACTTGAATGTTTAACAAAAAATCAAATTTGATATCTCCAAAGCAGAGTTAATCATTTCCCGCATCCTCCCAATTCATTCTTCCCAGATTCTTGCCCTTTACTGTAAATGGACATCCATTTGCCCAACTGCCCACATGCATCTATCAGCAAGTCCTTTACATACTTACAAAATATATCTTGAATCTAACTACTGCTCACCTTCTCCACTGCTACATTCCATTCTAAGTGACTACCATCCCGCCTGGATTACGAGGACACCTTTTCAATCACTCTCACAGCCTCCATTCTTGCCCCACCCCATCTCATTCTCCACACACAGTCTGAGTGATTTTTACAAAATGAAAACTAGTTTACATCATTCCTCTCCTCAAAACCTTTTTAATGGTATCTCATCATACGCCATAATATAACCCAGCTCCTTTCCTGATACACAGTGCTCTACATGGTGTGGTGTCTGCCCACCTAACTTCATCTCTGTCCATTTTCTCCCCTGCTCATTCCAGTTGAAGCACTATAGCCATTTTCTTTTCCATCAAACACATCAAGCTCGTTCCCATATCAGGACCTCCGCTCTTGTATTTGAAATGCTCTTCCTCCACATCTTTGCGTGGGTGTCTCCTTATTTCTCAGCCCACAGGAGAGTCCTGTGCTGTCATCTGGCTAAATCAGTTGTGTCACTCCATTCCCCATCAATATCCATTCAACATTCTAAATTAGTATTTTTATAGCACCATTTATCAGGACCTGAAATTATATTATTTATTCATTTTTATCATCTTTCCCAATGAAATATAAGCTCCTTGAAGGCAGGGATGTTGCCTATCTTATGCTGTGTTATATCTGCATAATCTGAAACAGTGCCAGATATTTATTGAGTAGTAGGTACTTGAAAAAAAAAGTTACTTTACTTCTTCTGATCTCAGTTCCTTCAATCTTAAGATAAGGAAGCTTTAAAAAGGATATGTGACATACCTTTGGCTCAGGAAAATCCATACTATGTCTTATAGTCTATAACAATTACAGTAAAAATCCTGTTGCACCAAAGATTTGTATCTATTTGTAGAACTTTCATTCATTCATGCAACAAACCTTTATTGAGTACTGACCATAAGCCTGACACTGTGCTGGGCCTTGGAGGCCAAGTCATACCCACCACAATCAGTGCATGAGTCTCAGAAAAACCAGAACCCCCAGGAAGTTGATGCTGTCCTTTTCCTCCAGCTGGTTTTCTACTGGCACTATAGGCTTTTGTGGTAGCTTTTTCAATATTGCTTAGTTTATCTACACTGGGCTCCCTGTGCTTAAAGCTATGCTTGCTCTCACAGTAGTTAATTTCCAAGAATTCTAGAATTCAGTGATATAATTTATATGACTATAACTTTAATAACACCATGTAAAACAGCTGTTAAGGCTGCAGACTTTCTGTCAATCTGATTTAGTTCTGTTCCAAACTCTGTCGTGCCTCCTAATTTAATTACAGCATCATTTGAACTAAAATTTTTAATTTTATGAATTTAATTTTTATAATGAATAAAATGGGAGTAAGATGGGACTATATTTATATATATGTTCAGGTCATAATGTGTGCAGAACGACTGCTAATTCTCTTGCCAACTTTTGAGCCAGCTGCTTTTAAATCTGAATTGGAATTAGTGTATCTGTATGGCCAATAATTAATCAAATGTCTAGAATGAAAATAAATCACTTTCAAAACTGACTATAGAGAATGAAAAATGACTAAGGAAAGAAAAGTCAATTGTTATATATTGTGGTAACCGCTACATGTTGGGATATGCTGCAAATCATTCATAGAAAGCAGTCTGCTTATATTGGCCCTAATCCACTATATAAATGAATATAGTACAGCAATAGAATGTTTCAATCTCAGATATAAGCACTATATTTAAAGCCTTATGTTGATCAAATGTTTTTGGTTGGAAAGGATGACAGAAGTCCAGCTCAAACTAACTTGACAAACAAAAATGGGAGGACTTATTGTTTCTTGTAACTGGGCAAGCCAGGGTTCAGCTAATGAGCTGTCATCAGAGAACTCTTTCCTTTCCTTCTGGTGGGCAAGATGCCTACTAACAACTTAAGATTCAGATCCTACAAATGTACCAATCCCAGGGGAAGGAAACAGTCTTTTCCAATAGTTGCAATAGCAAAATCTTGGGGCAGATTCTAATTGACTCATTTTGAAAATAGAGTACCACAATGTGTTTTGAAGAACCCCATGCTTGTACATTACTGTTTCCTCTTTCTTCTCCTTCAAAACTGTTTTCTTGCAGTGAGCTCATCTTAGCTAAGTTTTAGGAGGAATGTAATCTGATTAAATGGATTCACTTTAAGTTATTTGATATGATAGCCTTATCATGTATTACCTAAATGAACCAATAATTGGTACATCAAAATCAGAAGAATATTTCAAGGCAGTGTGGATGTGATAGTTTTAATCAAGTACAATAAATTGTGTCAATGTAGAAGAGGGTATATTCTTTCATATTTCAGGCATAGAAATCTGTACAACTCTACCCTACTCCCCCACACTATTTGTAAGTGCAAATATTCAGTGGTATATTAGGGGGGATGCTGTGGGAGTGGTCTGCTTTTGATGAAGGAATAAGGATGCGGGAGAGTGGAGACACCCCACAGCTGATACTCGGATGACGCTGAGTGATCCTACTGGAAAAGGATGACATGAGTTCCTGGGGACGACAGGGACATGCTTCTGGCCGGGGCCGAAACCACACTCCAACTGTTTATGTAGATGGCAATGGCAAAAATAATGGAAGAGATGGTGCATGAGCAGGATTTGGAGTCTACTGCGGACCTGGCAATCCTCTAAATGTAAGTGAGAGGGTTTCTGGATGGCAGACAAACCAGGGAGCTGAACTGCAGGCAGCTCACATAGCAACTGAACAAGCAAGGAGCCCAAGTCTGGATAAACTCATTATTGAAACTGATAGCAAGTTTGTTGTCAAAGGCATGACAGAATGGATTGATAACTGGAAAGAAAATGGATGGAAAACAGCCTCCGGAAGGGACATTGTCAACAGAGCAGATTTTGAGAAGATTGATGAAGCTTCCCAAGGAATGGATATCCAATGGAAGTATGTTCCTGGTCATTCTGGCATCAGAGGCAATGAAGAAGCTGATAGATTGGCTACATAAGGATCTAGAAAATAAGAGTTTTCCTCATAGGAGTTACCTGTCCTCTTGGAGAGCTATATCTGCTGACACTCATTTCCAAAACCATCCTCCCATGAGCATCTCTATCTGTAGAACTTGTCTTCTCACCCTTACTTGTTTCTACCTTTTTCTATCACTGATATTACCAACCTCTTTGTCAAGTACAGTATAATAAAAGCAAACTCCCTGCTCAAAAAAAAAAAAAAAAAAGAAATAAGCTGCATTGTCTACAGAGGATTGAAAAGCAATAATAAAACTAAAAGTCAGCTTGTTCTGTATTGCACCATGTACCAGCAGTTCTAAATATTGTCGGTGATATAATCATCCTGCCCACCTGAGTTGACCAGTCCCACAGCTCCCACATCCCAATACTTCCTCCTGTCTCTCCATTCAAGTCCACCAGAAGAACAGAAATCTGAGCCCTGCATATTACTTTTGCACAACTATTGTCTCCTGACTGGGAGAATTAATGTGTAGGAGAATTGTACTATATAAAGAGAAGAATGAACTGTGACTGTGAGAAAACAATCAGATGACTGCACTTTACAACATAGATTATAACTGATATCAAAATGTGTGTTATAGGCAGTAAGTGTAAGCTCCCATTATAAAATAATAGAATTAGTCCCCAAAATAAATTCAACAGGAAAAGTTCTGTTCCAGAAGAGTAATCCATTTGTCAGCTGGACAAAAAAGCTAGAATATTAGTACTTCTAAGAAATAGCTGAATAATGCCAAATGACTTTGCAAGCAATCTAGTTGCAGACATATGAATTTGATTTGGACTAGAGTGAGCATTGTTCCCCTCAATGCATGGAGCCCTGGCTCCGTGTGGAGTATCATGGGTGGACCAGCAGGTGGCACTCCTCCCTTTGTGCACTGGTACTAAGCTCACACCTACCCCCAGAACACAGCAGTTCAGAGCCCTGCCTCCAGCAGGACCCCTAGAATCTGTTTATCTACGGCAATAATTCACTTATAGTTTTTACTAGGACAACCTTGCTGGTCTGGTCTTGGTCAGATTTGAAGACTGATACCTACCCACATGTAAGTGTCTCTTTGTTTCTAGAGTTTGACCTCCTTAGTTAATAAGCCTTTGTTGGTTTCTGTACAATACTTGGACTTCTTCATGTCTAAGGTCTTATGCAGTGCTAGAGGGCTGCATAAAGTTATGATGATTAGTATTTGAAAACCAAGTTGAGAATCTCAAAAGCACTGTTTCTCAACATTTTAAAAGAAATCTTTGTCTTTTTCTTATAAAAATTCCACATTCTCTGGAGCTTCTAAAACTTCCCCTCAAGTTTCACTGATGAGCAGAAGTTGGATTCTATCTTCCACATATTTCCTCTAGAGAAGATTAATCAGTTGAGCTTTCTATAATTTCTATTATGAAAACAGCCATCTTTTTTTTGTTTTTCAAATATACAGTTAAAATATAATAGATACAGTTTTCCTTTCAAATTTGGTACTAGTGTCCTCCCCCCTGGAGAGTCTGATATGCTGTAAAATGGTGATAACAATAGAGCTTACTGCAATCGGTTTTTGTGAAGATTAAATTAGATAACTGATACAACTACCCTGTATACTTATGAGTCAATGGACTCATTACAGAGTTCCTACTCCTATAATACACAGCAGTACAAGGCACGTTGGGGAAGTACAAAGAAATATGAAACTGCCCTGCTCTGCAGGCACCTAAATGCCCAAGTTGACAGATGTCACTAAGTCAAATGAGTACATGGTAAACAAGCCAAGTTCTTTGGCTTGCAAGAGAATACACACATACACATTTCAGAGGTATTAAATCTCTATTAAACTCACTTGTTCCTTAAAAAAAAAGAAAGGTAATCTAAATGGATGAACTTTGTGGTATATAAATTATATCTCAATAAAGATATTAAAAAGGTAATCATTTTAGTATGTGATATGAAATAAAGTATTTCAATACAAAATACACTGATACAGTACTGAAATCAACATTTCATAAAAAATTCTAAACTAGATTTGAATCACATGAAATTGAATCTGGTTCATAAAAGTTATTGAATTGCTTGGAGACTCATTTTCAGTGTGTGATTAATAAAATGATGCCCACATAGGATTTGCAAATATTAAATACTATGACTAAAAAAATGAACTCCTTAATTTTTCATGTAAACCACTGGTAAAAAAAAAAGAGTTTTATTTGTTTGAGGGAAATAAGGCAGCGTTAGTTCTTTCTTAATGTAAACATCAAGGATTTTGAAGGCTCAATTAAAATTCTACTTTCTCTAGAAAATTGCTTCCTTGACCACTCTTGCCCTTACTGATAATAATAATCCTAACTTCTATTTACTGAGTATTTACTATGTTCCTGGAACGTGCTAAGTGCTTCTCAGCCTTGATCACATTTAATATTCACAACAGACCATGAGGTAAGTGGTATTGGCTCCATTTAACAGAGGAGGAAACTGAGATGAGTAAGTTAAGCAACTTCAGCAATGGCTTTTAAGTTATCAGGTTAGGATTCAGAGCTAGAACTGGCAACCTACAGAGCCTATTAATACTGCACCACACAGATCCCTCCTTGTAACTTGTTCTGTTCCATCTGTTGTGAATGCTAGCTACAGTGAACAGAGTGACAAATCAGAACAATCAATCTTTTCTCAGAGTGTTCCCAAACAAGAGGTGATGAGCTGAAACTATACTTCTGGCAGGAAGAATTAGTTTTCTTCAATATCAACAATAACATCCTGTACAATTATAGCAATTTATATAATGAAAGGGATTACTGCTCCAAGAAGATATACTTAACTCTAAGAGATAATTAGAATCCTGAGAAAAGAGTTGAACATTGGAGGGTTTAAATCATGAACAGTTATCTGAAAATGCCTTTTATTTACTTATTGAGATCAGAGCTTTCACTGGGTTCAGATTCTTCTATTTTATATTTCATTCATTCATTTACTCAGCAATAATCTGAGCATCTACTATGTGCCATATACTCCAAGGCACTTGGGATATATCAGAGAACAAAACAGACAAATATCCCTGTCCTTATAGAAAAAAAAAAAAGAACAAAGAAAACAAATAAATTTTTTTAAAAATGACAGAACAACAACAACAACAACAAACCAGAAAAAGAAAATCCCTGCCCTTATGGAACTTACATCTCAGTGGAGGGAGACAGATAAGTAAATAAATGTATGTCAGATGATGACAAGTAATACGAATAAAAATAATGCAGGGTCAAGGGTAGAGAGAGATGGAGATTAAGGACCAGGGAAAGCTTCTCTGAGGTGTTGGCTTTTAGTGGACACTTGAATGAAATGAGAGACCTAGAGATTAAGTCATGAATATCTGAGAGAAGATCATCCTAGGCCTAGGCAGAGCAAGTACAAAGGCCCTTGAGGACGGAAAGAACTAGCTTGTGGTGCTATAACAGAGAAAGCAAGGAGGAGAGTGGTGGTAGATGAGGGCAGAGAGGAAGCGGATCTAGTAGGTCATGCTAAAGACTTTGAATTTTTCTCCGAAGGAGAGAGAACAATTAGGAGGCTATTAAAATGATCAAGGAGAGAAATGATGGGGTGATGACAGTGAATGAGACAAGAAGTGGTTGAATACTGGACATATTTTGGAAGTAGAATTGACAAGATTTCCTGAAGGATTATAATGTAGGATGTGAGAAACTAAGGGTGAGGTATGACAAATATTTGTTTTAAAGTGCTAGTTATTTCGATTTTGGAAAAAACCTTCGAAGTCCTACTCAGGCCTGGCTCATGTGTGTACAGACCATTTGACCTTGTGGTTAAGTCAACAGAAGTCACTAAAAAACTGATTACTAAGAATAGGATGAAATCCTAAGCTAGGTCTTGCTTGGGAGAGCCTGCCAAGGTAAATAGTGGTTGTGGGAAAAGAGCAAATGTCCGTTCTAATAAACTGTGTGTTTCCAGTTGGCTAAGGACAGAAATGAACCTAAAGATGTAAGGACAGACTTTGATCAAGGACTTAGAAAGTTTCAGAGCTGGGATCATATTGTAAGACCCAGACCTTAGTTTTCCCCCTTCAAATCGATTTCCCTCTCTCTTTTGTCCTTCACTCCTTCACCCCCTCCTTGGCCCGACTTCTTGCCTGCAAGAAAGCACAGTTTACCCTGATTCTCAAACTTGAGTGAGCATCAAAATTACCTGGAGGAGGTGTATAAATCTCCCTGGCAACGCAGGATATGACTCCCAGGGATGAACCTGGACCCAGCATTGTGGGATTGAGAACATCTTCTTGACCAAAAGGGGGAAGAGAGGTGAAACAAAATAAAGTTTCAGTGTCTGAGAGATTCCAAATGGAGTTGAGAGGTCACTCAAGTGGGCATTCTTATGTACTATATAAATATACCTTTTTAGGTTTTAGTGTATTGGAATAGCTAGAAGTAAATACCTGAAACTATCAAACTGCAATGATTGTATAACTATGTAGCTTACATGGGGTGACAGTGTGATTGTGAAAACCTTGTGGATCACACTCCTATTGTCCAGTATATGGATGGATGAGTAGAAAAATGGAGACAAAAACTAAATGAAAAATAGGGTGGGATGGGGTGGGCAGGGGTATGATTTGGGTGTTCTTTTTTACTTTTATTTTTATTTTCTTTTTTTGCCAGAAATTCACAGCTTTAATATTAGATGCCACACACATTGCTTTGACACATATCTTTTTCTCTGCGATAACCAGCAAAGGATCGATGCTCAGGGAGCCACATGAAAATAAGAAATGCTTCACGAATTTGAGTGTCATCCTTGTGCAGGGGCCATGCTAATCTTCTCTGTATCGTTCCAATTTTTAGTGTATGTGCTGCCGAAGAGAGCACTTTTTTACTTTTATTTTTTATTCCTACTCTTATTCTTTCTGGTATAAGGAAAATGTTCAAAAACAGATTGGGGTGATGAATGCACAACTATATGATGGCACTGTGAACAGCTGATTGTACACCATGGATGACTGTATGGTATGTGAATATATCTCAATAAAACTGAATTAAAAAAATTACCTGGACGGCTTGTGAAAAGTCAGATTGCTTTGTCCCACTCCCAGTTTCTGATCAGGGATGGAGCTGGGGGCATCAAGATTTTGCATTTCTAACAAGTTCTCAGGTGATGTTGATCTGGGGCTACACTTAAAACTGGTACTTCCAAATTTGTACAGGAGGGCGTGTAATACAATTGGATCTTGAGCTTGCTGGACTTCACTGGATGTGGGTGGGGAGAGTCCCAGCTCACAGACGTTTATAATCATCCGAGAAATGGCCCATTTCCCCCAGGGTGTTTCTCAGCTGCCCTAAACCGGTGAAAATAAACAAAGCTCTACGAAAAGAAGGAAGGGAAACTCCTGTTAGGCTAGACATCCCCTTGGAACTCACCAGGGGAGCGAGGGCGGGAAGACAGCCTCTGGGCCAGCCCACAGATCCTCAGAGGGTGCGGACCTGGAGGAGGCGCCCGAGAAGGCGGCGTCTCTTGGAGGAAGTTTGCCCCTTAATTGAGAGCCCAGTTCCCCGTCGCATCAACCTCCTGGAGCGAGCAGCGAGCGGCCGGAGCGAGCAGTCAGTCCCGCCCCGGGTACGACCCGGCAGACGCCGCGCTCAGCACACGCCGGCACCGCGGCCATGGGCGGCTCGGTCTCCAGCCAGCTGGACGAGGGCAAGTGCGCCTACATCCGAGGTACGCCCGCGGGGGCCTGGAAAACCGCCCGAGCCTTTGGGGCAGGCTGGCCGCCTTGGCCCTGGCACCCCGAGGGGGCATCAGCGAGTCGCAGGCACCGCTGCGCGTCGGGTGTTTGCAGCGCGCCCCCCAACTAGCTCTCCATGCCCTTCTCTCTACCTGCTCCGCGCTGGGGATTTCATTTGCGCACCCACAGGCGTGCAGCTCGTTTGGCTTGGCTGGGGGCCTGCGTTGCCGCTGAGGGTGAGCGGGACGAGGATGGTTTGGGAAGCGCCGCAGGAGGGCTGGGAGAGGCAGGTGCATGATGGGGAGTTGGGGCGACTTGATACAACTCGGCTTCATCCACCTCAGTGTCTGTTCTGCCCCCTCCCAGAAGCACCTCAACTCGGGTACCTAATACTGGACTTGTTGCCAAGAGAAAATAGGGGCTATACCTCGTTTCTAGAGATTTCCCTGGGGATTCCCGGCCTAAAAAGAGAATTTCCCTTCTTGTAATGTTGGCCTGGTTTTGTAAAACGCTTTACTTGAACTTCATAGTATCACTTGTGGAATGATTTCATCAGAGGCAGAAAGGACGATGTCATTATGTTCCCAGGTTGTCCAGTTCCCTTCTCTCCCCAGAGAGGGGAGAGAGAGCAAGAGAGGAACACTGGCATATTTTGTAATGTTTGCTAAAGTTATAGAATGAGAGAAGCTCATTTTAGGAGATCTTCAGAGATATAGTGACTCAAAGGGTGTGAGGGAGAAGAAAAAAAAAATTGAACTGAAACTGCAGGAAATCATGTCTCTTTATCTCCTGGGTGTATTTGGCCCTCCCCCTCCTTCTCCCACCCCCCACCCCCTACCCACATCCACTACCTGACCTCCTACTGAGGAGGTTGTCCCCAGGAAGCCAAATTTTAAATAACCAGACTATCTTGATACTAATGTTATTTTTGGAAGGACGGTTATCTTTTGAATTTAGTGTTTTTATGGCTTGAGAGACAGCTCCTAAACAAGGCATGAAACTCTAAGTCTTACTCTAATTCTGTAATGAAATGACTAAATTCTTACTGATTCCTCTTTCTGGCCCTTGGGCCTATCCTTCTTAGAAGACTTAAGCTGGTAAGAGAAAAGTGTTCATTTGGTGTCCTTATTCCATATTCGTTTCAGTCACCACAATATCTAAAACCATTTACAAAAGATACCAACATTTAAAAAGGGTATCAAATCAGGGCACGTGAAGAGCAAAGTAATTGATTTTCCAGATTCCTCCCCTGGTGCTTTTGAAAGTAGATCATCAACAGTCCATACTGTCAGGGAATAAAACACAGCCAAGTATGCCTTTTGCTCCTGTTTATTAAAAGGGGGAAAAGATAGCTGACTTTTTTTATGTTAGTAAAAGAGCTAAGTTAAGCCTGCCTTAGTCTTAAAAATTTGACCATATATTTGTTTTCACCAGTGTGTAGGGAAATGAAAGAATGATGAGGCAGAACATTGCAAGAACAGTCTTGTGTTTAGGTGTTAGCGAAATTATATTTATGGCATTTATTTTATAAAACTTGTTTCACTGGAAAGCTTAGAAACACCTAAGGTTGAAGCATTGCCACCTATCATTGTTTAAAGTCCGGAAATGTGAGAGATTGATCTGCTTGAAGAAGACTTCATGGTCATGACAGTTCCTGCTGCTGATGGCCATGCAAGAAATGTACTCATAGGATAAGAAAATATATCACCTTCATTATTCTGAAATTAAATGATTGCACATTATGATAGTTGGTGCACATGAAGGACTTAAAATGATTGCGATTTGAATGTATAAAACTACAGCCGATTGTGTGAGTCAATATATTCTTAGTCTTTGTTCAATTCTGTCTCCTCATTCTGCTTTTGGGAAGACTCTTTCAAGGTATGTGTAGTGGGGGAAGAAAGAGAAGAGTTAAAGTCAGAATACCTCCAGAGAAAATGAGACATTGCCTCATGTGAGAATATTAAGTCTTGCCAAAAGAGAAAAGAGCATTGGAAAAATGCATGGTGATGAGAATCGTTAGTGCATGAGTAAATGAAGGTCACGGGACTGTTCTTTCCTGATGGTTTTGAAGCCTCAGATCCCTGCATAAAACCATAACCCTGTCTTCACCACTTTGCCCATTCTTTAGCCCTTAAATATTCCTAAGCTTTGATTTAATTGTAAGCAGAACAATTGAAAGTATGACGGTAAAGTTAAGACACAGTTTTATGACCTGTTTCTCGTAAAGTGGCTGTCAGGGAAATGTTACAGATTTGAAAGCTCCTGTAGCTGAGACAATAACTTTCTTTCAAGCTTGGTAAACTTTGCCAATGTATGGAAAGTAGCTATTCAATATATTTGGAGTGAATTTTACTAACTTTATTTTGTATGTGTTGTAAGCAGCTGTACTTTTAGTATGCTAATGACTGAATCAACATTTACTTTTAGACAAATCATTTAACAACTGCCATTTGTTTTGTGTGCCTCAAAACTTTGTTTTAATAGTGTTCTGTGTCACATGGATGTTTTGAAAATACATTATTTCTATGGACTTAGTAAATGACTAGGTAAAGGGATATCAGAAGTGTTTTGGAGTTACTTCATTTCTAAAGATGTTAACTTTGAAAATTAAGATTGTTTTTAGAGGTCTTTCAGTAACTTCTTAAGAGAAGATGTTGCTATTAATAAATAATGCTGAGACCTACTTGTAATGACATGGGCAATGTCATCTGTTAGCCTTTTGTCAGTGATGCTTTTAGCACTGGCCTAAAAGGGTATTGCTTTAATGAGATAGGATGCTCTTATAATCCAGGCATCAGTTATCAATTTAGGATGCTTTTCTCTTTGTATGCAAGATTTTGTTTTTTTTTATTTTTCTTTTTTCTTTTTAAGTATTTGGTGTGCCTGAAATTGAACTACAGTTTAAAAAATACAGTGTGTTTTACTGTTTAAGCAATAATTTTATTTCCTTTAGAAAATGACTGTTGAATTCTTAGTGAATCAAAGAGAAATAAACTTGAACCCTCTACTATATAAGAAATCCTGTGAAGCGTCAGAAATGTACTGGAAAATCAGTGCTAAAGTTGAGAACTATGAAATATCCAGGTCCTGGGCAGGGTGGGGTGGGATGGGGGAGGTGACATTCATCAGTGTCAAAAGCACTGCCAGGCCTGGTAGCAGCAAATCAGGTTTAGGAAAATTGTGTTCTTTTCCTGGATTTACTTTCCAAAGTCAGTCACTTACCCTATAAAGGGCCCAGTTGAAATGTCGATCAGTCAGCTGATGCTTATAAAGTAAGAAAGGTGTTGCAGCTTTAAGACAACTTGTATTTCTCTCAGGGGAGTTTTCTAGTACTCATACCAGGGAGTTAACTTAGGTGGCAATCTATGAAATTTATGCCAGTGACAGGGCCTAGAGTGAAGTCTCAATAAGCAAGATGAAAGGAGGATGGGAAGAGCTGCACATTGTTTGTAGCTGACTCAATCTAGAGGTATAGTATGAGTCCACATATTTGCTTATTCTTCAGCTATAATTTGTTAGTGAGAGATGGGCATAAGAACTGGTCCAATTTATCTGGACAACGATGGCAGTATAAGCTTAGAGTCCAATTTATCTGGCTAGTAATGGCAGTATACTTTGATGGAAAAGTTAGGAAATGGAGTGTGGCAGTCATCGTTGGATGCCAACCTTTTCCCTTTTCTCTTTCATAACAAAATCCTGGTTTTGTCCAGGTATTGAACCTCCTCTAGGTAACCCTATACTTCATTTATGGCCCTGTATTTCATTTATGGGGAGTGGAGATGCTGGTTGGTCCATGACTATCAGGGTGGTACTTTCTTCTTGCCAGTGGATTGTCCTATGCATGAGATCGTAATGTAGTCTGGCCAGTAAAGCTTGAGGAGAAGTTTTCTGGCTGTTTCTATGAAGGTTTTCCTCTTTTTAAAAAAGAAGACAAAAGGAAGAGATGCCCCCCAACTCTTCTTTTGGAGTTTGTTGCCTCTGGATGTGATGTCTGGAATTGCTGTTTTTATCTTGATGAGTAGTCTGGAACTGCTGTTTTTATCTTGATGTCTGAAACTGCTGTTTTTATCTTAGCTTGAAGGCAAAGCCAACACTTAGAGGAGTGCAAAACTGAGGCAGTCTCAGAAAAGATGCTGGAGATCTGACAAACCTTGCTGATGCCTGCCTGCCCTACTTGTATACTTATTGTTATATGAGTCCCCTTTGAGTTGGGTGTGGAAGAAATTACTAGTTGTCCCCTAGTATCCATTCTCTGTTTTCTTTCTTTAATAATAGGACCCCCAGATTTCACTTGGTCACATAAACTCCCAGAATAAAGATATTTTCCAGTCTTCTTTGTGACTAGGTGGTACCATGTAACTGAATTCTGGCCAATAGAATATAGGCAACAGTGTTGTATGTTACTTCCAGAAAGTGACCATAAGGTAAAGGACGTGCCTGTCTCTGTCCTGTCCTCTGTACTGCTGGCTGGAATGTGAACATGGCTGGAGCAGCCATCTCAGACCATGAGGAGGCCTTAAGAAGGAGTTCATGTCGAGCATCCTAACTGGACCAGAGGTGCTTAGGTTTCTGAGGACTTCATGAGCCCTAGATTACCTACATAAGAGAGAAATAAACTTCTATCTTATTTAAGCCAATGCTATTTATGATATTACTGTTATTCACAGACAGACCTTATCCTAACCAATACAATTGTCTTCTGTTCCTTGCAGCCCAAAGCATCCTAACTCGTATACTGACTGCTGCTGTATTGAGTCCCCTTTAAGAAAAATGAATCCAAAGAAAGTAAGATGTGTGTTAAGATTGTATCATGAATAGCTCTCTCAGTTCCTAATTTGTAGCAGTGAATGAACTCTCCTAAGAAGTGGGGAATTACAGCTTCCCAGGTGGGAGTGGCAGGTGTGGGGGAAACCATAAAAGATTTTGTGAATTGAGAGTTTCTTAGATTCAATCAAAAAGAAAGTAAAGATGCTAGACTGAGACAACTGAGCAGAAGAAACACTGACCTTCCCTCCTTTGGGTCCTAATTCAAACCTCAGCAAACCTTGTAGAGACAGATGCTGAATCAAGACCTGGTCTTGGTGAAACTCTTCCTTTTTCTGTGGACATTTCTGTAAGAGGACCACATCAGCAAGGGTGCTTAGTAATAGTAACTTCTAATGTGACAACAGTGATTTTTATTTTTTCATTACCTTATGTTATATTCATTGTGGACTCTTGAACTGATTGTATTTTTATTCTACTGTTACCCTTGGAAAGGCCTGAACTGGGTTCACAGGTAGAAAGTGTAACAGCAGGAACCCAACTTGTAACAGTATTTTCTGATTTAATTAAAAATGTACTGTGAAATTTTTTTTTTAAAATGCAGTGTGAATTATAGCAGTGAGTTTTAATCTCCTACTTAAAAATTGTAATTGTTTTGTCAGTAAGGGTAAGTAATTGCATTCTAAGAAACAAGGTACATGTAACAATTTGCATTATGAAATGAATAATGAAGTCACAGGCATGGAAAAAAAGAATAATGGAAAGGAAGACAAAAGAATAAAAGAGCACAATACATCTGCTACAGTTTGTTTAAAGCACTTTACTAATATTTAGGACATGAGGTCTAAAATTCTAGTAGTTACAAACTAAAAAAGCACATAACCAAACAAAATGCCAAATGCAATACAGATTTCCACCATTGAAACTGGAAAATCCATTTAAAAAAGAGATTAGCAAGTTGGTGCCAATAAGAAAATGCAAGCCAGCTTTTAAAAGTGCTTTTTTTGTGTGTGTACTGCATGTATTTTTCCCACTAAAGGAGAGACTAAACACTTTAGAAATATAAATGCAATTAATACTATTTTGCAAATTGCAAGGTCTAGGACCCAAAGAAGTTTATATTTTTATGCTTGATGTTTGAAATGAGTCTATAGGATCAGAATGAGTTAACAGTTTTTTCTTTTTTCCTTTCTGGGAGTCCTGAAGTGATTAAAAAGAAAGTCCAAGGACTGAAGGAACATTGGAAGAAGAACAGATAGTCTCTCTGCCAAACCATGCATGTTTTTTCTTTTTTAAAAAATTTTTATTTAAAAATAAAACGTAGGTTTAGAAAACCACACAAAGCAACTGTGTAGCTAAGTGAATCATTATAAAGCAAATATCCTTGTAGCCATCACCCAAGTCAAGAAGTAGAACTTCACCAGCCACCTTAGAATACTCCATGTGCCTCATCCCCATCCTAGACACCTTTGTCTCTCCAAAAATAACTTCTCAATTATCTATTGCTGCCTCACAAAATACTCCCCAGGATAGTGACTCTTAAAATCACAACCAGTTGTACACAATTCTGCTATCTGGAATGGGTTCAGCTGGGCTTGTTCTACCACTTATGTTGCTGGTGGTCATTCCTGTGGCTGCATTCAGCAAATGAGTCAATTGGTGACTGGACTCAGGCTTTCTTATCTCCCCATGTGGCCTCTTCATGGTCTCTGCAGTAAAGTAGCTGGATTATTAAATGGGGGGCCAGGGTTTGAAGAGTGTCAAAGTAGCCAGGGCTTCTTATGGATTAGCCTCAGAACCGGCCCAGCATTATTTCTGTCACATTGTTTTGGATAAAGCAAGTCACAGGGCCAGCCCAGACTCAAGGGAAAGGGACTACACAAAGGCATGAATATTCTGAAATGTGGTTCACTGGGGGCCACCGCTGTGACAGACTACCACACCACTAATCCTGGATTTTATAGTAATTATTTCCTCATATTTCCTATTATATTATCACCCAAGTATGCATTTTAAAACACTAGAGTTTAATCTTGCCCATTAAAAAATGCCTTAAGTCTCTTTTAATGTACAGGTTGCCTCTACATCTCTTTCTTTTCCTTATAATTCATCTCTTGAAGAATCTGGAGTGTTTAATATGTAGAGTTTTCCACCATCTAGATTTTGCTATGGTGCAGTTCAGCATGTTTTTGCCATACTTCCTTCAGGAGATAATAAAGCTTAATCAGACTCCGGAACAGTCCTTTCAGCAGGACTATAAATGGTCCCATGTTTTTCACTTTAAGAAGAACAAAATAATCTGGTTTTCCCTCTTTTTTGTGACATTGGCAGCTATTGATGCTTATTGTCTAGACCCATTCATTCACTGGGGACTGCAAAATGGTGGTATCCTAATTCTGATGTTTTGTTTTCATTATTAATTGGAATAATTTTATAGCATCTTAATTTCCTTTATCTACTAGTTGGTTACCCAGTATTATAGTTTATATAAGACAGACAGGATAAAAGCTTGATCCTTTCCCTCTATTTAACTGTTTTCAAGATAATTTATTGATTTCCTGCCATTCTCTGAAGGTGATGAATTAACTTTAAAAAATTTCATTATGAACCTAAACATATTCGATGGGTTTCAATCTGTTATAATTCTTAAGCTTACTGAAGCTCACATTTCCCATTTTGGGCCAGTGGGTATCTTTTCAGGCTGGCTAGATCCTTTTACCATGACCCTAGCAGGCTTTGATAACTTCCTTGCTCTCTGGTATGTCAGGATGTTCTAGGTGCATATTATTCATTTCTTACTCTATATTTGGAGTCAGCCTTTTCTATAAGAAGCTCAGGTTTCTTTTAGTGGTAAATGGCATTTCAAGACTACATTTTGGGTCTAGGTATGCTCATTACTACTACTGTGTTGGCCATTATCTGGACCTTTTCAGTGGGCAGAACTAGGAAAATATATATATTTTCTATAATATCTTTGCATTCCTTTTTTTTTATCTTCATTTTATTGAGATATATTCACATACCACGCAGTCATACAAAACAAATCGTACTTTCGATTGTTTACAGTACCATTACATAGTTGTACATTCATCACCTAAATCAATCCCTGACATTATCCCTTCATTAGCACACACACAAAAATAACAAGAATAATAATTAGAGTGAAAAAGAGCAGTTGAAGTAAAAAGAACACTGGGTACCTTTGTCTGGTTGTTTGTTGTTTCCTTCCCCTATTTTCTACTCATCTATCCATAAACTAGACAAAGTGGATGTGTTGGTCCTTATGGCTTTCCCAATCCCATTGTCACCCCCTCATAACCTACATTTTTATACAACGGTCTTCGAGATTCATGGGTTCTGGGTTGTAGTTTGATAGTTTCAGGTATCCACCACCAGCTACCCCAATTCTTTAGAACCTAAAAAGGGTTGTCTAAAGTGTGCGTAAGAGTGCCCACCAGAGTGACCTCTCGGCTCCTTTTGGAATCTCTCTGCCACTGAAGCTTATTTCATTTCCTTTCACATCCCCCTTTTGGTCAAGAAGATGGTTCTCGTCCCACGATGCCAGGGTCTACCATTCCTCCCCGGGAGTCATATTCTCCACGTTGCCCAGGGAGATTCACTCCCCTGGGTGTCTGATCCCACGTAGGGGGGAGGGGCAGTGATTTCACCTCTTCAAGTTGGCTTAGCCAGAGAGAGAGGGCCACATCTGAGCAACAAAGAGGCATTCGGAGGAGGACTCTTAGGCACAACCATAGGGAGGCCTAGCCTCTCCTTTGCAGCAACCGTCTTCCCAAGGGTAAAACCTATGGTAGAGGGCTCAACCCATCAAACCACCAGTCCCCTATGTCTGTGGTCATGTTAGCAACCATGGAGGTGGGTAGGCGAATACCCCTGCATTCTCCACAGGCTCCTCAAGGGGGCACTACATCCTTTTTTTTCCTTGTTTTTTTTTCTTTTTTTTTTTTAACTTTCCCTTCTTTTTTAAATCAACTGTATGAAAAAAAAGTTAAAAAGAAAACAAACATACAATAAAAGAACATTTCAAAGAGACCATAACAGGGAGTAAGAAAAGACAACTAACCTAAGATAACTGCTTAACTTCCAACATGTTCCCTACTTTACCCCAAGAAAGTTACATAATATAGCAACATTTCTGTGAACTTGTTCCTACTATATCCATCAGAAATTAACAGACCATAGTCATTCCTGGGCATCCCCAGAACAGTTAAATAGCTTATCTGTTCTTCTTGGATTATTGTTCCCCTTCCTTAATTGCTCTCTACTTGCTAGTGCCCCCTACATTCTACATTATAAACCATTTGTTTTACATTTTTCAAAGTTCACATTAGTGGTAGCATATAATATTTCTCTTTTTGTGCCTGGCTTATTTCGCTCAGCATTATGTCTTCAAGGTTCATCCATGTTGTCATATGTTTCACCAGATCGTTCCTTCTTACTGCCGCGTAGTATTCCATCGTGTGTATATACCACATTTTATTTATCCACTCATCTGTTGAAGGACATTTGGGTTGTTTCCATCTCTTGGCAATTGTGAATAATGCTGCTATGAACATTGGCGTGCAGATATCTGTTCGTGTCACTGCTTTTCCGATCTTCCGGGTATATACCGAGAAGTGCAATCGCTGGATCGAATGGTAGCTCTATATCTAGTTTTCTAAGGAACTGCCAGACTGACTTCCAGAGTGGCTGAACCATTATACAGTCCCACCAACAAGTGAATAAGAGTTCCAATTTCTCCACATCCCCTCCAGCATTTGTAGTTTCCTGTTTGTTTAATGGCAGCCATTCTAAACCGGTGTTAGATGGTATCTCATTGTGGGTCTTAATTTGCATCTCTCTAATAGCTAGTGAAGCTGAACATTTTTCATGTGTTTCTTGGCCATTTGTATTTCCTCTTTCAGAGAACTGTCTTTTCATATCTTTTGCCCATTTTATAATTGGGCTGTCTGTACTATTGTCATTGAGTTGTAGGATTTCTTTATATATGCAAGATATCAGTCTTTTGTCAGATACATGGTTTCCAAAAATTTTTTCCCATTGAGTTGGCTGCCTCTTTACCTTTTTGAGAAATTCCTTTGAGGTGCAGAAACTTCTAAGCTTGAGGAGTTCCCATTTATCTATTTTCTCTTTTGTTGCTTGTGCTTTGGGTGTAAAGTCTAGGAAGTGGCCGCCTAATACAAGGTCTTGAAGATGTTTTCCTACATTATCTTCTAGGAGTTTTATGGTACTTTCTTTTATATTGAGATCTTTGGTCCATTTTGAGTTAATTTTTGTGTAGGGGGTGAGGTAGGGGTCCTCTTTCATTCTTTTGGATATGGATATCCAACTCTCCCAGCCCCATTTGTTGAAAGACCATTATGGCTCAGTTCGGTGACTTTGGGGGGCCTTATCAAAGATCAGTCGGCCATAGATCTGAGGGTCTATCTCTGAATTCTCAATTCGATTCCATTGATCTATATGTCTATCTTTGTGCCAGTACCATGCTGTTTTGGCAACTGTGGCTTTATAATAAGCTTCAAAGTCAGGGAGTGTAAGTCCTCCCACTTCGTTTTTCTTTTTTAGAGTGTCTTTAGCAATTTCGAGGCATCTTCCCTTTCCAAATAAATTTGATAACTAGCTTTTCCAAGTCTGCAAAGTAGGTTGTTGGAATTTTGATTGGGATTGCATTGAATCTGTAGATGAGTTTGGGTAGAATTGACATCTTAATGACATTTAGCCTTCCTATCCATGAACATGGAATATTTTTCCATCTTTTAAGGTCCCCTTCTATTTCTTTTAGTAGAGTTATGTAGTTTTCTTTGTATAGGTCTTTACATCTTTGGTTAAGTTTATTCCTAGGATACTTGATTTTTTTAGTTGCTATTGAAAATGGTATCTTTTTCTTGAGTGTCTCTTCAGTTGTTCATTTCTAGCATATAGAAACATTACTGACTTATGTGCATTAATCCTTGTATCCCGCTACTTTGCTAAATTTGTTTATTAGCTCTAGTAGCTGTATCGTCGATTTCTCAGGGTTTTCTAGATATAAGATCATATCATCTGCAAACAATGACAGTTGTTACTTCTTCTTTTCCAATTTGGATGCCTTTTATTTCTTTGTCTTGCCGGATTGCCCTGGCTAGCACTTCCAGCACAATGTTGAATAACAGTGGTGACAGCGGGCATCCTTGTCTTGTTCCTGATCTTAGAGGGAAGGCTTTCAGTCTCTCACCATTGAGTACTATGCTGGCTGTGGGTTTTTCATATATGCTCTTTATCATGTTGAGGAAGTTTCCTTCAATTCCTACCTTTGAAGTGTTTTTATCAAAAAGGGATGTTGGATTTTGTCAAATGCTTTTTCAGCATCTATTGAGATGATCAATTGATTTTTTCCCTTTTGACTTGTTAATGTGTTAGTAATACATTGATTGATTTTCTTATGTTGAACCATCCTTGCATGCCTGGAATGAACCACACTTGGTCATGGTGTATGATTTTTTTAATGTGTCTTTGGATTCGATTTGCAAGTATTTTTTTGAGGATTTTTGCATCTATATTCATTAGGGAGATTGGCCGGTAGTTTTCCTTTTTTGTAGTATCTTTGCCTGGTTTTCGTATTAGATTGATGTAAGCTTCATAAAATGAGTTAGGTAGTGTTCCATTTTCTTCAATGTTTTGAAAGAGTTTGAGTAAGATTGGTGTCAGTTCTTTCTGGAAAGTTTGGTAGAATTCCCCTGTGAAGCCATCTGGCCCTGGGCAATTTATTTGTGGGAAGATTTTGATGACTGATTGGATCTCTTTGCTTGTGATGGGTTGGTTGAGGTCTTCTATTTCTTCTCTGGTCAGTCTAGGTTGTTCATATGTTTCCAGGAAATTGTCCATTTCTTCTACATTATCCAGTTTGTTGCCATACAGTTGTTCATAATATCCTCTTATAATTTTTTTAATTTCTGCAGGATCTGCAGTTATGTCACCTTTTTCATTCATTATTTTGTTTATATGGGTCTTCTCTCTTTTTGATTTTGTCAGTCTAGCTAGGGGCTTGTCAATCTTGTTGATCTTCTCGAAGAACCAACTTTTGGTGATATTTATCCTGTCTATTGTTTTTTTGTTCTCTATGTCATTTATTTCTGCTTTAATCCTTGTTATTTCTTTTCTTGCTACTTGGTTTAGGATTGGTTGCTGTTCATTTTCTAACTTCTTCAGTTGATCCATTAGTTCTTTGATTTTGGCTCTTTCTTCCTTTTTAATATATGCGTTTAGTGCTATAAATTTCCCCCCTTAGCACTGGCTTTTGCTGCATCCCATAGGTTTTGGTATGTTGTGTTCTCATTTTCATTCGTCCCTATATATTTAGCAATTTCTCTTCTATTTCTTCTTTAACCCACTGATTGTTTAGGAGTGTGTTGTTTAACCTCCAGGTATTTGTGAATTTTCTAAGTCTCTGATGGTTATTGACTTCTAATTGTATTCCATTGTGGTCAGAGAATGTGCTTTGAATAATTTCAATCTTTTTAAATTTATTGAGGCTTGTTTTATGTCCCAGCATATGATCTATTCTGGAGAAAGTTCCATGAGCACTAGAAAAGTATGTGTATCCTGGTGACTTGGGATGTAATGTCCTGTATATGTCTGTTAAATCTAATTCATTTATCAGATTGTTTAGGTTTTCAATTTCCTCATTGGTCTTCTGTCTGGTTGATCTATCTATAGGAGAGAGTGATGTGTTGAAGTCTCCCACAATTATTGTGGAAACATCAATTACTTCCTGTAGTTTTGCCAGTGTTTCTCTCATGTATTTTGTGGCATCTTGATTGGGTGCATAGACATTTACGATTGTTATTTCTTCTTGCTGAATTGCCCCTTTTATTAGTATGTAGTGGCCTTCTTTGTCTCTCAGAACATCCCTGCATTTGAAGTCTATTTTATCTGAGATTAATATTGCTACACCTGCTTTCTTTTGGCTGTAGCTTGCATGAAATATTTTTTTCCATCCTTTCACTTTCAATTTCTTTGTGTCCCTGTGTCTAAGATGAGTCTCTTGTATGCAACATATTGATGGTTCATTTTTTTTGATCCATTCTGTGAATCTATATCTTTTAATTGGGGAGTTTAATCCATTTACATTCAACGTTATAACCGTGAAGGCATTTCTTGAATCAGCCATCTTATCCTTTGGTTTATGTTTGTCTTATTTTTCCCCTCTGTCTATTAATATCCTTTATTGTACCCATACCGAATCTCTTTAATACTGAACCTTTCTCCAAGTCTCTCTGTCCTTTCTTTGTTTCTCTGTCTGTAGGGCTCCCTTTAGTATCTCCAGTAGAGCAGGTCTCTTGTTAGCAAATTCTCTCAGCATTTGTTTGTCTGTGAAAAATTTAATCTCTCCCTCAAATTTGAAGGAGAGCTTTGCTGGATAAAGTATTCTTGGCTGGAAATTTTTCTCACTCAGAATTTTAAATATATCGTGCCATGCCTTCTCTGCCTCCATGGTGGCTGCTGAGTAGTCACTACTTAGTCTTATGCTGTTTCCTTTGTATGTGGTGAATTGCTTTTCTCTTGCTGCTTTCAGAACTTGCTCCTTCTCTTCTGTGTTTGACAGTGTGATCAGTATATGTCTTCGGAGTGGGTTTATTTGGATTTATTTCTATTTGGAGTTCGCTGAGCATTTATGATTTGTGTATTTATGTTGTTTTGAAGATTTGGGAAGTTTTCCCCAACAATTTCTTTGAATACTCTTCCTAGACCTTTACCCTTTTCTTCCCTTTCTGGGACACCAATGAGTCTTATATTCGGACGTTTCATATTATCTATCATATCCCTGAGGTCCATTTCGATTTTTTCAATTTTTTCCCCATTCTTTCTTTTATGCTTTCATTTTCCATTCTGTCATCTTCGAGGTCACTGATTCGTTGTTCAACTTCCTCTAGTCTTGTACTATGAGTGTCCAGAATCTTTTTAATTTGGTGAACATTTTCTTTAATTTCCATAAGATCATCCATTTTTTTAATTAGTCTTGCAATGTCTTCTTTATGCTCTTCTAGGGTCTTCTTGATTTCCTTTGTATCCCGTACTGTGGTCTCATTGTTCATCTTTAGTTCTTTGAGTAGCTGCTCTAGGTGCTGTGTCTCTCCTGTTTTTTTGATTTGGGTGCTTGGGCTTGGGTTATCCATATCGTCTGGTTTTTTCTTATGCTTTATTATTTTCTGTTGTTTTTGGCCTCGTGGCATTTGCTGAACTTGATAGGGTTCTTTTAGGATTTGTAGGCCAATTGAAGTCCTTATCTCTAATTTATCAGATCTACAGCTTCGTGGAGTACACTTTCTCTAACTAACCAGCAGGTGGCGTCCACGAGCCACCTGTTCTCCACAAGCCAGTTCTCCCCTGCTTAGCCTTTTTGGTGAGTGGGGGAGTGAGTCTTGTGGGGTCCAATTGGTGTACCAGGCTTGCGTGTGTAGTTGGTGTTGCGTGCCCTGTATATGGGGCGTGTTTCTGGGCAGTCAGAGAGGGGGGGGTGGCCCTAACAATCAAATCTCCCTGGTGATCCTAGAGTTTTAAAGCTGCTGCAATAGTCTAATCCTTCAGTTCAGTCCTGCCACAGTTTGTCTCTGCCACTGACCCACAAGTCCTTGGTATTGGCGTATGGCTCCTGAGACTTGCAAGTGGGCCCCTCTTCCAGGCCGTGCACCCTGGGTCCTCTGTTGAGGGATGACTGTGCTATGTCACAGGTGAGTGCCGTCCCCCCAGGGCAGTTCTGGGCTGCTGGGCTGTGTAGGGAGGCTCCCAGTCTGCTGAAATGATGGCTGAATGGGGCTTTGTTAATTCACACTGCTCTACCTTCCCAACTCTGGGACAATCAGCTGAGGTTGCAGGGAAGGCTAATGTCCACGCCCAGTGTTGTGGTGTGTGCCTGTTATTTGAAGCACTTCCGTCACACTGGGTTGTCTGGGGCAGCTCTGGGTTATGGGGCTGGCGATGGGCAGGAGTGTTTCCTGTCCATCAGGATGATGGCTGTGAGCGGACACCCCCCTTTTCTTGGGAAGTTGTGGTGTTTAGTGAATTTTCTCAGCCACTGGATTATTGCCTTTTGTCTCAGAGCTCTCTTAGTTCTGCTCTTGACTTGACCTGCCCAAATAGCAAGTCTTTGAAGCTTTCTGTATTGGGCTTCTTAGAGTAATTGTTTTAGAAAAAGAAAAAAGGATTAAAAAAAAAGGGCCCTCCTCAGAGATCTAATGAATTACTGAAATGCTAAGAGACAAAGCAACCAGGGCCATTAAGGAGAGGTCCACAGGGCAGAGAGATCAGCTTTTCTTCGGGATTTGCATATGCGCCTCAGGGCCTGAGCTCTGCCCTTCCCCTTTCTATGTTCACCAGAACTCCAAAAATCCTCAGCTTTTATTTTGGAGTTTTTTGTGTTGTTGTTTTTCTATGCCTGTTTCCTCTCTGCTGGGCTGGCTGCTCTCAGATTCTCTGGTGTCTGGTCTCAGTCTGTCTATGGTTGGAGTTTGGATCAGTAGAATGAGTTTCCGATAAGGGCTGCCACTGCAGTTCTCCCTTCTCCTTCCCGGAGCTGACAGCCCCTCTTCCCACGGGACTGAGCCTGGCAGGGAGGGGCGCGGGTCCCCTGGCCGCAAAAACTTACAGATTTCGCTGATCTCAGCAGTTCCACGTTTTCATGAGTGTTGTATGAAGTATGCCCAAAGACAGATTGCTCTGTGGTGTCCAGTCCACGCAGTTCCTGGCTTTCTACCTACTTTCCTGGAGGAGTAACTAAAACATACAGCTCACCAGTCTGCCATCTTGCCCCGCCTGGCATTCCTTTTTCTACATAGAGAACCTTGGTTCTCAAAGACCCAAGGGATAATTACCCCCAAATTTCTCATCCTCTTTATCATACCTACTACACACAACAATCTCAGAATAATAATAGTAACACTAACATCACCAATTATGATATTAAGAAAAATTTAAACTTTTTTTGCATATGGAATTCCAATTTTCCCCCATTTTATTTTATGATTGTACATGTTAGAACATGTAACTATTATTTTCTATGCTCTTTCTCTTTTCTCATTTACTCTTAGTTCTACAATGAGTACTATGTAATGCACCTGTCCTGATGTTGATATCTTTGGTTGTCTGAAGCTCATTATCTAGTAGATTCCTCAAGAAGAGATAATGGAAATATAACAGAGAAGTGTGGAGATAGGACTAATTTAGTGACTTAGTGTTATCACCAAAGGCCACTTCTTTCTGTCTTTCTACTCTGTGTGGACTAGTTCTCCTTATGGTTGAAAGATGGCTGGAGCCTCAAAAGATTTCACATTCCTAGGCATAGCCATGACCCAGAGGCTGAAAGGAGGATTATCTGTTCTTTGAGTCTCCTTATAAAAGCAAACAATTCTTTCCCAGATGACCTACTAGTAGACTTTCCTTTATATTCCCGTGATCAGAATTGGGTCACACATTCCTTCTTAAGCCATTAGTGGCAAGACCATAGAATTATCATGATTTGGTTGGACCAATCAAGATTCACCTTTGGGCTGGGACTGGGACCAACCTTCACTGAAGTAAACAGCTGTAGGGAGGATCACATATACCTGAACAAAATCAGAGAGCAGAGAAAGGAAAACAGTTGCACAGGCCTAGAGAGGAACCAATCCAGACAGAGCAAGAAAACCTGGGGCCATTAGTGGGAAAGCTCCAGAGTAAAAATGGGTTTAATGGATTTTGAGGTGTGTTTGAACATTTGAAAAAATTATTGATGAGTGTTTGAGAGATATGTTGGATTATTTTCCAAACAGTTAGCCAGAAGTACATATAGAAAGCAAAGCAAATGACAAAAGAAAACAAATCAGTTATTAACTATTGGGAGAACAAAATTGTATGAGATAGGAAACACATTTATAATGGTTTACTTGATTTGTCAGTGAATCATAGACAATAATGTGAACCTGGCTATTGATTTAATGGAAAATTGTGAAATAACTATATTGGAGAATTGAGGGAAAGGAATTAGAGTGGGAGTTAGGAGAGTGCTGAATCTTCAATCACCAAAATAGAAATCAATATATCATGTCTAAATTTGATAAATCATAAGAGTGGAATGAACATCTTATTTATAAACAGGGAGGTAAATACCAGAACAACAGTTAAACTGTTGAAAATATGTCCTCAAGAAATTACAATGGGGGAGTGCAGGGTAGGAGCTGTCATTTTTCGTAATAGACCTCTTGGTACTGTTTGATTATTTAGTTCTGTGTATGTATTTCTGTAATAAAAATGAAAGTTAATTTCAATAAGAGTATTTAGAGGGTAAAGTGGAAACTGGTTCCATAGGCAGGTCTTTTGCAAAGTTTTCCTGTAAATGGGGCACAGAGAGATTGGGTAGTACCCATTGGTGGTCATTATTTAAAAACAGAGAATTGATTGTAATGATACAGTAGAAAGGGAAAAGCTGAAAATTCAGAGAAGAGAGAGGATGATGGTGGTCCTTGAGAAAGCAAGAAAGAGGTGTGGGATCTAGGTAGAGCACTGTGAAAGGACTAGCACTGAGAAGGACACTCTGTGTAGTAGTAGGAGGAAAGAAAATTCATGTAGATGCAGGTAAATTGCAGATTTGATGGTAAGAAGACAAGGGAGTTACTCTCTGAAGTTTCCATTTTTTTAATCAAGTATGAGACAAGGTTATCAGCTGAAAGAGTGAGTGAGGGTGGAGAAAGCAGGCTGTAAGTTTGAGGAATGGAGAAGGCGTGACATAGTTGTGTTGGAGCATGTGAGCAGGCCAGAGAGACATTATATTCTTTCTGAGCCAGGTTGATGAGCCATTTAATGGTTGGTAATCATGAATTTGTACTCTTTGGTGTGGGTGTCTGATTTTCTCCAGCATCAGCTTTTCTCTGTGAGACTGAATTGGAATTTTGACAGGTTATGCAATGGAAGAATGGGAACTCAATATATATTTGTTGAATGAATGAAAAAAAGGGAAAGGGAATTTAGATCCTTCGTGATGTGGTCAGTGAGTGAGGGTTTGTCCTGCCAATTATGTTCTTCTCAGTTGTTGTGAAATCTGATCCTTCTGCTGAGAGCCATTTACCTGTGGTTATAGGGTGTGATTGAGGAAATCATTCCTGAGGTTTGAGACACTGGTTAATGGAATCCAAGTTTATAACCCATTGAGAAACAGCCGAAGATAGGTAAGTGGAGACAAAACTGTCAGCTCTGTCGCCAGTGTTCTGGATTAGTCAGGTTCTTATGGAGTCTTGTTGCCAAATGGACTCCTTCCTACTACTTCTTCCCCAAGTCTAGACCTTGGGATGATCCACTGGAGGGAGATACTGGTGTGTGTCCATAAAGATACAGATGACAGTTGAGATGCTGTGGGAATCATGACTAAGTTCTGAATCTAGCTTGTGTGTTGTATCTTAACCAGAAATGGAGCTGGCCTTCAGTCAAAATAGAGGATCTCCTTTCCTTCGTGTGTCTTACAGAGTGGAAGTGAATGTGCAGGGCTTGACCAGTAGTAGGTGTTAAAAACACTTATTTTTGTTGTTGAATATCTAGGAAGGGGAAATGGCCATAACGGATTGAAATGTGGTCCAGGACTTTGCACAGATTCTTGCTTTTCTCCTTACTAGAAAGCAGGGAGAATGTATGCTCCTCAAATGCCTATTACTTGCCAAACTTTAGAATTGTATGTGCATTAACTCATACTTACATCTACCTTCTCATTTCACAGATGGGAATATGGAGGTCCAGGTTAAATAACTTTCCAAGGCCACCTAACTATAAGTGGCAGAGCCAAGAAGCAAAGCCAGGTCTGCCTGGCTTCAAAACTTGAGCTGTTAGTGATATACCAAATAGATAATGGAGGCCAATGAGGGTGGGAAGTCCTAGAGAATAAAAAAGTTTCCCTTCTGGTTTTGGGTATAAGCAGAATCGATTTGATAGATGGTAGTGAGTCACCCTAGAATAATGATTGTCACTAAGATTGGTTACTGACACTGAATCGAGGCTGTAGAATATTCTGGGACCATGTGTGTGCGTGCATGCATGCATATGTGTGTGTGTGTGTGTGTTTAGTGATAAGCTAACAGGAATGATGGAAAAGTTTAAGGCCTATACTACTAGCTTCTAAGTAAGTCTTCTTCTGTTCCTTTCCCACATACCTACCACATACCTTAGCCACCCCCCACCCCCCACCCCCCAAAAAAGAAAGTCATTCCAGTAAAGGAGTAGACTATCTAAACAAGGAGTACAGCAGATTTAGCTCACATTCAGAGGGCATCCTACTCAGGGAGGAAAAACTAAGATGTGGTTTTAGAAATACAGAGAGGAGATGCAAACAGGGGTCTCAGATGTATACCTAAGATCATTTCAGAAATTCCAAGTATGCAAAGGAAAATAGGGAGAGGGACTAGCTTTGGGAAAAGGAGATCTGGAAGGAGCAAAGCAGGTAGCAGGACCCAGAGAGGAAAGAAGTGTAGGCAACTACCTGGGCCATGTCATAGGAATCTTAAGGAACCATGTAACATTACTGCTTTAAGAATCTTAAGTTCCAGGAGACGTCCACTTTCACCCATAGACAATTGAGTGCTTTGAGAATTGTCCTTCCACCATAAACAATTAGAAAATTGCACAAAATATATGAAACAACTGTTCTCAGACTTTGGAAAACAAGCAGCACAGGACCCTGAGAGAAGAGAAACATACAAGGTGATCCTTAAATTGCCCCATCTGACATATTGGAGGCTATTTCTAGGCCACAGGTGAGGTAATTAAAGTCTAAACAAAGCTGGCAGTCATTGTTTTGAGGAGACAAAGCTAGGGATGGGGGAAAAGGCAGCTGGAATTTGCAGCCCAGAATACTGGAGTAGAGGGAACTGCAGAGAGAGAGAGAGAGAGAGAGGGAGAGAGAGAGAGAGAGAGGAGGAAGAGAGAGAGAGAGATCTGCAGAGCAGTCTCTGAATCCTTATTTGTATATTAATCTGCACAGGTATGGGGTTAAACTCCATGAGACTGGGGGAAAAAAACAACAGAAGCATTGGCTAAACAATTAAACAATTCCTGGAGCACACACAGAACTGGGAATAGTTCGTATTCCCAGAATCCAAAGTAGAAAGATCTTGTGATACACAGGGCATTGGGTAGATCCTCAGCAGTACTGAGCAGAAATTAGTCATCCACTAAAGGCTGCTCTGGACCCACTCTAATAAAAAAATTTAAAAGCAAACCTCAAAAGGATCAAACTGATTCCAAGTAACTTAACTGCATTCCTGAACAAAGCCCAACATTCTTTATAAGAATGCAATGATATACACGCTCAACAATGTAAAGTTTGCAATGCCTAGCATCCAATAAAGAATTACCAGGCAAATGAAGAAGCAGGAAAATGTGATCCATAAATAGAAGAAAAAAAGGAATTAGTTATTTGAAACAGACTCAGGAATCACAGAGATGATGAAAGTAACAGACAAGGATGTGAAATCAGTACTAGAAACATGCTCCATTTGCTAAAGCAGGGGGAAACATGAACACAATGAGGAGCAAAATGGAAGAATTCTAATCTGTCATCTTTAGGAAAGAGCAATATGACTACTGTGTTTGTGAAGCCTGTTGGAATGTCTGGGGAGAAAGTAGCTGTGCTGACCAGCTCCCAACACTCTCAATAGAGCTGTGAGAGAGGCAGAGCAGCCTGCAGAGAATTGTATGTTTGTAAAGAGCAGCTGAGATGAACCGGGCTGGGGCCAGGTAAATGAGCAGCATCGATTCAGAAATGAAGGGAAATTGAGGATGCTCATTCAAAAAGGACATTTTTAGTTATGGTCATGTGCCATTACCTCTGGGGCTCACACAGTGTAAGTGGCAGTTTCCATGATTGGCTCAAAAGGATTTGGAGTTTTTCCAAATTGGGATTGAATGTGTTTGTTTAAAAAATTATTTCCTATGTAAGTCATGCTGAATGAGTGAGTTAGATACGCCTGAATAATTGCCGAAACAAAACAGACACAGGCTTAGAGTTGGAATAAAGATAAATTTTATTAGCAAAAATGGCAAATGTGTAATATCTGGAGTATAAATATTTAAAATAGTTTGGTTGGATAGAAAGATTAAATTAGTAACATTAATTGAAATGTATGGTTTATACTTAAAGTAAATAAGAATTTTTGAGCATGACTAAGACCTGCGTGTATCAACTGAGATGTCAGTTCTTAACTGAAATTATAACTCCTGGTTTAAGGAATGATAATAATAACAATAGTAAAAGCTCACATTTATTGAGAGTCTATTATATGCCATCAAGTAAATGTCTCAGAGAAAAGATAATAGGATAGCACATGTTTTCCCAGAATGTCCAAGTCTTGTCTACATAGCTTTTTTTTTTATGTAAAGATGTATCAACTTGATAGGGTTTGAGCAGTGACTGGAGAGTGATATTCTAGCCATTTAAAAACTGAGCTAGACCAGTGATTTATTTCTTGTTATAGGTTAAAACATTTTGCTAAACGTTTCATTCCTTGTCTTAATTTTAAGTGACTTGGCTATTTTTTGAACTGAATATTTTCAGTGAATGAGAAGTAAATTATAAATAACTTAATATAGAATTAAAATCCATCTAAATGTTAACCAAAAATATGTACTATTTACAAATAAGAGAAAGCAGACATAGTAGTTCACTTTAAATTAGCTTTAAATAAAATGTCAACTTTAGACAACTTTATAAAAGAAGATATTTCTGTTTGGGAAGCAAGGCACACAAAGCTAATGAATGGAGCTTTCAAATTTGAAAAATAGGCATGACAATATGCTGATTCTGAAGCTGGATTCTCTGGATTTTGGATCTGTCAATCTTGCCGGCTTTCAGTTCCTCATATGTAAGATAGAGACAGCAGTAATGCCCAATGAGATAGAAGGAAGTTGGAAATGAAGTTATTATAATTCTCAGATATCCTAATCCTATTATTATGCTAATAAATTTGTTTTCACTATCAGTAACTGCACCAGGCTTTCCCAGAGTAAATAATTGGCTTTCACACAATCCCAAATAATACCTATCTCACACATTTGTTCTGTAGACTAATTAATGTTTCAGAGTGTTTAAACATAATGCCTCTACAGAAGCAATGGTATTGTAATGTGTCGGGACACTCAAGTATTGTAATTAGCAATTAGGACTAATTAGATTCTTTTCAACAGCTTGTTGAATTTACAAATTACTGCATCTAAGGTATTCTGCTTTATTTATTCATTATGAAAAAGTCAGACATAATTGTTTAAATGGGAGCCTTTTAACAACTCTTCTCAAACTCTACACAACCCCCTGACCTCAAACCAGGGAAAGTTAATAGCAAAACACTTTTCTAGGAACTGTTATAAGGGTAGAACATTCTCACACTGACTGGCTCTCTTCCCAATTCAGAGTTCAGTAACAGTGCCCTGGTAGCTTGAAATCAGCCATGGTGGGAATCTTTTTATTTTTTTTTCTCAGAGACCAGGTTTACCAGCACACGACTGCGGTGCCCTTCTCTTCAGTGCATGGACCCTGGCTGGAGTGGTGATCGATTGGCAGTTGTCTGAAGCCAATTTTCAGTTGTATGTTAGTCAAATGGGCTAACTGTCCAAACAAACACCCCTCACCCCCATTTCAATGGCTTGATATGATAACGATTTATATGTTACTTGTTACATAATCCCGTGTTATTTGGTGGGGGAGGGCAGAGAGGAGGGGTCATTCAGGGACCCAGGCTTTTTCCATGTGGTGCAGGGCTCAGGATAACATTTTTCAATGAAATTATCTATCTATCTATCTATCTATCTATCTATCTATCTATCTATCTATCTATATACAGGATTACAAATGAGACCAATTTTATTGAAACACAGTTACCAAAATATTCTAAAAATCTGTGCTGTATGTGCTTCTTTAATAATATAGGAAGTGACAAAGTCTCGTGGTGGTTCTGATTGGTACTGTTATTTAGAAGTGCTAGTTTAAGATACTGCAGCAACTGAAAGGGGATATGAAATCATCTGGATCTCTGTTGATGACACAGTCACAAGTACTGCTAAATTCTGGTGTGGTTTGTTGCTTACATTTGTAATTAAAGGAAATGCTGAATTTGAGTTGGAGGTTAATAAAAATAAAGATATAATTTTACTCTATTCATCTTTGGATGTCCTGAATTCTATCCATAGATCCCATGAGGATCCACAGACCTCAGGTTAACCCCTGATTTAGTATTCCGTCATCCCTAGGGCCACAAAACCCTGATGGATATCTTGCATACATATGCAGGTAAGGGAAGAGAGAGAGTGGAGGATTATGTGGAAAGATTTTATGGACCAGGCCTGGAGGGTACATACATCATCTCGGTCCAACATTCCAGTTTCCATTGGACACAGACTCCTCTGTATCTTTCTAGTTAGCAATTCCCATCAAAAACCCTGTCCCTTTCTTTGATGATCACCTCTTCTCCTACCTCCCTCTTAACAGGTTGAACCTAACATCTTAAGGAATAGCTGTTCTATTTTAAGTGGATTCTCAGTTTTAAGGTAGGTTATCTTCAGCTAAGAAAAGGTCAAACCTTTAAACCTGCACTATCCAATATGGCAGTTGTTAGGCACATGTGACTATTGAGCACTTCAAATGTGGGCTTAAAATAGCCCAAATTAAGATAGATAAATGTGTGTGTAAGATACACATTAGATTTTGAAGACTTAATACAAAGAAAAGAATGTAAAATGTCTCGTATGTAGTAGAGATTACATATTGAAATGATTCTATTTTGGTAATGTTGGGTTAAATAAAATATATTAAAGTGAATTTAATCTGTTTTAAGTATTTTGATGTAGCTACTAGGAAATTTAAAATGACATTTGAAGCTCACATTTGTGGCCACATGGTAGTTCTTTTAGACTGCTGCTCTAGAATAAGGATTCATAGAACACTATGAGATAAACAGCTAATCATATGCAACTATTGTAATTGGCAAGGTTGAGTGAGCTGCCCCCGTCCCTGTAACTAGTAGTGGTGGGTACTGGATGGAACTCAGGCCTCACACTCCGAGTACAGAGCTCGTTTCATGGACCATGGTATCTCAACCAAACCAAACCAAACCAAACCAGAAATCTCCAGGCTTTAATTTCCCAGTCCAAAACAAAAATATATTTCAAAATTATACATGAGTACTTCAAAATTATACCTGACCACTCTGAAAATAACAATTCCTTTTTTTTTTTTAACTTTATTTTGAAATACTTTCGAACATCCAGGACAGTTACAGAAGTAATACAAACCCCATACAGAGAACTTCAACTTACCCCTATCCCCTCAAATACCCAGATCCATAAATTTTAATATTTTGCCACATTTGCCATATCATTCTGTCTGTCCATCAGTCTATCCAATCCCTCTATTTGTTTATCCATCTATCTGTCTATCAATCCATTTTCTGAACATTTGAGTGTAGGTTGTATAAATCATGCTCCTTGAATATTTAATACTGCCATGTAGATTTCCTAAGAACAAGGATACTCATTTATAGATCCACCTTAAGTGCAGTTATCAAGTTCAATAAATTTAACATTCTTATAAAACTTAGAGCCTATATTCCCTTTTTTTTCCTTCATATGTCCCAATAATGTCCTTTTGAGTCTCCTTTCCTCCCTTGTTAGATCCCATCTAAAGGCATGTATTGCCTTTAATTGACAATACTTTTTTCAATCCGATGTATTATTCAACCCCAGATTTAAAATTCAAGTGAAGCTTCCCTTTGCTACTCAATAATTGAAGGTACAGGCAGCAGGCAGATAAAAGAGGCCTCCATGCAGTTCTCCTTTGTTTGAACCTAGGTAGTCTGTTTTGGAGGCTTTGTTGCATTTCCCTTTGTTGAATGTTTAAGCTCCTAAAGAAATCTTAAACTATTGTTATCACTTCTGGATTTTGTCTTAAAGGGATGGAAAACTTGTGAATCCTCGTAGTACTTAACATGACCGCCCCTATCTCCCAGCTGGGAGGTGGCAGAGTTGACAGCAATAAAAAGAAATAAATGATGGGCTTCATTTTCTTTTCTCCCTTTTTCTGTTCTTGGCTCCCACTCTAGACTCTAAGGCCAAATTTAAAAGGATGTCTGGAATCTTTAATGACATTTTTGTTCCAAAATTTTCCTTCCCACGGGTTTTCCCCTCCAACTCACTCTCCCTCTGTAATACACCAATTCCCATAGTTCTCTATGATCACATTTGAGCCACTGTTTATTTAAATAATATTTTAGATAAGGGATTAGATAAAAAGACCATTATCTTAAATGATGTATTGCCAATACACCATTTTTTCCCCTTCTTAGAAATGTTAAATAATGTATGTGCTTCTTGAATCATAAAATTTGCTGTTGAAATTGAATTAACATATTCAGTACTCTTTGGAAAAGATTAGATGTCATCTAAACTCTGGGATTGTCCTGTTTCCTCTGAACTTGGATTCCTTTACATTTTCAGCAGTCTCTAGAATTCTAAGCTCTGAGAAGAACTAGAAGGAATGCTGTGAAAAGCCATGAAAATTTTAGTGATCTGCCTACCTGTGTGTTTCACATTTTGAGATTTCCTCTCTTCTTTTCGAAATCTGGAGGCATGCCGTAACTAACCACCTCACTTACGTCAGATCGCTACAGCTGTTGACACTAGTGGAGATCTGAGAAGGGGCGCACCAAACCTTAGTGTCTCCTTATGGTGTTTGGGAAGATATATGATGCCTTGTGATGAGTCAATACAAACTCAGCATTTCTCCAGGCATATTTTAAAAATTTTGCATTGCTAATTAAGAGGAGAAATATATACTTGTGACATATTTTGCAAATGAGTGTAAGACTGAGTGTGATTTATGATAAAACTTTCATAGTGATATTTATGATATGCATCTGTCTCATTTTTGGAAAAGTGGACAAGATAAAGTAAACTTACAGAGCAGATAAATTCTTATTAAAAAATCACCATAAAATGTTAACTGTATGGCGTCCTTGATGTAGAGCATTGTAGTTAACCTTTAAGCTTTAAACAATGGCTCTGGAGGCAGCTTACCCAACTTCAAGTAATGGCCCCATCACTTGCTAACTGTGACCTTTAACAAGTTTTCTAACCTCCCCCAGCCTTGGTTTCTTGCACTGTAAAATGAAAATAGTAGTACTGCCTCAAAAGGTTCTTGTGAGTCTTCAGTGTGCTAATCCTTGTAAAGTACTTAGCACTGTGATAAGGATGTGGACTCTCAGCAAATGTTTGCTGTTTTATCATTTATATTAGTATAACTTTCTTATTCTGAAACCAAAGTCAAATATTTTAAGTAAAATCTTTTCCCTCACGATCCTTAGTCAACCAGTTGGAAGCACCATTTTCTTTGTCATATGGATTTGGGACTACAACATGCTCCACACTCGACAGAAAGCATGGGCTTCAGGGGCAAGTTCATAAAACGTGGCATCAGAAGAACTTGTCCAAGTTCTGGCTCTGTCACTTTACCATGTGAGTTTGGGTCTTTAGGCCTCAGTTTTCTCATTAGTGAAACAAGTGGTTTGATTGATTGATAAATTACCTCCAAAGAGACTTTCTTAGTATAAACTTATACACCTTAATCCTAAACTATAGTGAGGCATTCATTGCATGTCTGCCATTCTAGCCATCAAATAGAATGTGTCCTGCTCTATGAATTGGGGTAAACAAAAAGGACCCAATCGTTGCATTCATGGGGCTTACATCATTGAGGTGGTGTTGGTGAGAAATTAAAAAATAAATAAGATGACATGGGGTGATAAGTATTATGAAGAGTGGAGTATTATAAGAGGAGGAAGGGGAAAGAGAAGTATAAGGGTCACTATTTTAGAACTGGGGTCAGGGAAGCTCTCTGATATTTCAACAACGTGCAAGAGCAGGATACAGGAATATCTGGGATAGTTCATTCCAGGCAGAGAGAATAGCAAAATCTAAGGCTCTGAATTTGGAAAAGAACTTGGCTTGCCGTAGGAACAGCAAGTAGGCCCTTGGTTAGAGTGAAATGATCAATGGGTACTGCAGGAGGAGGGCAGGCAGAGAGCTGGGGGGTGGGGAGAAGGTCCACATTGCTTTGTAAGGACTTTGACTTTTGCTCTGAGTGAGATGGGCAACTATGGAGAGTTTTGAGCAGAGCAATGACATAGTCTGATTTCTGACTGCTAAGTAAATAATAAACTGTAGCAGAGACAAGGGAGGAAGCAGATCAGTTAGGAAACTAGAGTAAGGTCAGAAATCGTAGTGGCTTGGGCTAGGGGTAGCTATGGGGGTAGTGAGAAGTGCTTGGGTTATAATTACGTTTTGAGGGTAGAGCTGACAGGACTTGCTAATGGGGTCTGTGGGATATGAGAAAGAAAAGGATGACTCCAGGGTTTCTGACCTGAGACCAGAAAGAGTAGAATTGCCACTTCCTGAAACAGGGGAGATTGGAGCAGCAAGTTTGAAGGCAAAAATGAAGAGTTCCAGGCAGACTTATCAGGTAAGCAGATGGATGTCTTGTCTAATAATAACTGCCATTTGTTAAGTGATGCCCTTCACTTACCTGCCAGACATTATGTTAAGAACTTCATATGTGCTGCCTCACTTTAATCCTTATGAAAACACTTTGAGATAGGCACGATTATCCTCCTAATTTTACAGATGGTGAGACTGAGGCCGAGGGAGATTAAGTCTGCGGTAAAGGGCACACATCTAATATTTGGTGAGTGGCGTTCTCCCTGATTCCAAAGCCCTGCTCTTACAGTGCTGTGTCACACTGTGTAGCTGCAAGAGAAGGAAACTGGGCTTCAGAATAACTGAGCAGAGTTCCTGTTCCCACAAGGAGTTTGCTGTATGGCTTTAAAACAGTTGCCTCAACTTCTTTTTGTCTTAATTTTCATGGGCACTCTGAAGGTTGTTGGATTCGGGTCAGAAAAATCATTTACTGTCTAAGAGTAGAAAGACGCTGGTGACATATTTACGATATATTTTACTTCTGAGGATTACAAATAATTTTCAGTGCCAAATACGATGATTCAGGGGAGCAGTAGGAGCTGTCAGGTGATGAAATTACTGTTTTCAAAGGAAATAAGCTTGGATACTGATCTATGCCCATTATTGTCTGCTTTTATAGCTTGAATTAGGCATTTGACCATGAATTTTCATTTCTAGCATATTCTAATGTGAAACCAACTTCTTATTTGTGATGCTACTGAGCAAATGGAGTTTTCCCATCTATATTTCATGATAGCCTTTAGGTGAACAAGCAGAGGTATAATCAGGATGTTCTCATTTGCATAAGCATCTCCCTGACAGGTCATCAGATATCTTTATTGTTCTCAGGCACATTTCATGGGCTGCTGAAGGCGTGCATAATCATCTCTAGAAATTCATCTTCTTACTTAGGTTAATGGCCCCTGCTACATATCGGAAGAATGATGGAGTGAAAAGCAGTGTGTCCAGGGCTTGCCTGCCTGCGAATGTGCAATAAATTACAGCAGGGAATAAATTACATGAATTCATTCTCATCATTCAGTTATCTTTTGTAAATTTCATCTCACTCAGTTTAACAACCCTGGATGACCTGGAAAAAAAATCTTGCATCTTCTCCCCAGCAGGCTCAGATTCCTTGTTCAGCTTCTAGCTACTAATAGATTCGTTCATGAGAATATCTACTTCTAAATTAATGAATGCACTGCTAATGAGTGCTGATGCAGTCACTTGCTTTGGGGGTAGGTAGGGTTCTTACCTTTATCACCCTTGTTAAAAAAAATGTTTTGGGGATAAAGCAAATAATAATCATTATCTTAGTAGAGTTATTTTAAACAAACACTTGATTGAATTATCTTTTTATTCCTTTCTTGGGTTCCACTCAGAAATGAAAATGGCAATAATGATGGTCATGATTACCTGTCTGCCTGGGGGTGCCAGATACCTATGCCTGATCTGTGGCAGAGCAGGGACCCAAACCCAGTTCCAAAGAATTTGCTAAAGATATTGTCATCCCCATGTTCTAGATCAAGAACTGAGAGTTAATTCCAGCTTGTGAGTGTGCATGACTTTGTGTAACTCATGCTTCTTTGCATTGTCCTAGTTCAGTTGATAGTTACTCCAAAGGAAAACATTTTCAACAATAACTCCTTTGTTTTGAGAGGAGGGGTGCCATGTGTCTCTCATCTTCATTTAAATTTACAGTTGGTCTGACAAGCAGAAGGGAGATTTGGGAGGCAGTGTAATACAGCGTAACAAGGAGTCAGAGAGGCCTGTTTAGGTCCTGTTTGGGTGACCTTGTACAAGTTACAGTAACTTATCTGAGCCTCAGTTCCTTCATATACAAAATGGGATAACAACTAATTTACATTTTGTTGTAAGGATTAGATCATGCATAAATAATGTTTGATTCATAATAAGAATTCAATAGTTGGTCATTGTGCTGGTTTGGATCTGTTATGTACCCCAGAAAAGACTATGTTCTTTTAATCCAGTCATGTGGGGCACACCTTTTGTGGGTGGGACCTTTTGATTAGGTTGTTTCCATGGAGATGTGACCCCCACGCTTTCAAGGTGGGTCTTTATCCCCTTGCTTGAGACCTCTATGAGAGGATAAAAGTCAGAGACATTTTAGAGAGAGTGCAGAGAAGCTAAGATATGTAATCCAGAGTCTGCCTCCAAGAGAAGCTAAGAGAGACAGAAGCCCAGAGACATTTTGGAGAAAGCCATTTCAAAACCAGAACCCAGGAGGAGGACTAGCAGACATCTCCTTGTGCCTTCCCATGTGACAGAGGAACCCCGGATGCCATCAGCCTTTCCTCAGAGACGGTATCTGCCTCTTGATGCCTTAATTTGGACATTTTCATGGCCTTAGGACTGTAAATTTGCAACCTAATAAATGTCCATTGTTAAAAGCCAGTCCATTTCCGGTATGTTGCATTTTTGCAGCTTTAGCAAACTGAAACAGTCACTATTGTTATTATAGTAGGTTAATTTCTTTGAATAACAATCCAATTTTAAAAAAGAGAACTAAGGCAAATTTCTCACTAAATGTCATGAGTCCAGTAGATGCAGAAGATTTTAGAACCAAAATTAGGCAAAAATATTAAAAGACATCAGTTTTATTTAAATATTTTGGTGACATTTATTCTAAATATAAAATTCTTACATGAAAGATGAAGAAAAATATAAGTAAAATAAGTTATCCAAGATTCCTCAATCTGTTGTTAAGTAATGTTATTATTTGTCTATTTCCTTTTCTTCTCTGTCTCTCTTAATATTTCGTATACATATGTTCACACACATATAAAAAACAAAATTTGGATCATGTTGTGTATACAAGTCTGCGTGCTGCTACTCCACCTTATATCCTAATCACTAAATATTTTTCTAAAGCGTAAGGTTTGTTGGCTGTGGAAATGCTAGCTTCTGTATATCCCATTCTTTATTTAACCATTCTCCTCTTGTTGGATATTTAGGACATTTTCAGATGTTCGTTATTACAAATAGTTTAGTGAGCATCCTAAGATATAAATATTTATGTGCGTCTCTGATTATTTTCTTAGAATTACTCCTTAAGTGTCAAAGAGTGTCAACAATTTTTAAAATTATAGTTTTAAAAGGAAAGGCATAATAGATGCATAATAGATCAGCCATACTTAATTTTTGAATTATCTTGGAACACAGTAATAAATCTGAGCGCTTCATAGCAGAAATTTTATCTTAGTCATTTTCCTATCCGCAGCAGTCCATAGTATCTGTCCTCCATACTGGTTTGTTGAATTAACGAACAAATGAATAAATATTTGCTTTGAACTGGATTTAATTGATGCTTTGCCTCTTTCTGACACAAATATACCTAATTAGTGCTCATTAAGTACCTTATATACCTAAAAATCTCATGAAAAAATTCTATAAGTTTATTTAATGATTATTGCATTTGATAATTCTTATTTTTAAGGATTCTTTTCTTAATATTCCATAATCTTGAATATTCTTACTTAATCAAGCTACCCCTGGATAAGCACAAATAATCTGAGTTCTTTTTTCCACTTCACCTCTTTTTGAGGGCATTACCGTGTGTCTCATAGTTTAAGGAGATTATGGTACAGGAATAAACATCACCTGTTTGCCCCTTTGGAAGGGAATTTAAAGGTCATTAAAGGTCATTTTTTGCTTGAATGCCCTCACCAAGCAGGCAAGTAGATTTCAACACTTCCAGTAACAGGAAACTCACTATCTCCTAAAGCTGCCCAATCCATATTTGGACAGTTATTTCTGTTAGAGAGTTGTGCCAGGGCTGAATTCTTCCTAGTTTCCACCCCTGCCCCTTGGCCACACTTAGCTCCTGTTCCAATCCTCTGCTACCCACTCTTTCCCAGGCAGCCAAGTTTTCTTAGGTCTCCAGCCCTGATCAGCTCACAAGCACCTGTCTATGGAAGGGACTGTAACCTGTAAGACTCTGGGATTCAAACCCAGGTCTGCCTGCTGAAACCCAGACCTCTTTTAATACAGCACCTTACCTTCAAATCTCCATCACTAATGCATTTTGTCTATTTAGGCTTCCTAAACTTATCCAGTTCCAAGAGCTACCACACTACTATAAAGATCTCAAATGCTTTGACTACATGTCATTTGATTCAACAGAAAGCAAGGCAAGAGAAACAATGCATTTCTTTGTCTTGAACTTTAAACTCCTCTTTAGGCAATTTCTTCTTCCAGTTGTACCAGTTTCCCTTTTACGAAAATATGGAGAATGGGGAATATCAGTGCCTTCCTGCCCCCTGTAGCAGTCATTCTGGTTTCAGTCCTGATTTTAAAGAGAAATGCCTCTATTATTTCTCCACTAAGTTTGATGCTGGCTTTTGGATTGAAGCAGATACCATTTATGATGTACTTCTTTTGTTTATGAATTTGCATGCCTTCCCATTAATATTGATTCCATAATCTTACTAGGTATTAAAATCAAGCTCAAATGCCAGTAGGTTGCAAAATCTGTATATGTTTTTTCTGTTTTCCTTTTTTTTGAGAATCAGATCTGCAATTTTTCATTCAGCTCTTCCAGCACCTTTACTGGTTTGTAGCAGCTTAGCCATATTATATGAATGTTCTCAGTACACAGGATTGTAGTTACTTTATAGCATCAACACTGGTCACTTTAAAACCTCTTTACCAGTCTTGAGCTTTCTTTTTTTTTTTCTTGCCATATAGTTAGTCTACTATTTTAAGCCCCAAAAGCCATTATCCTTGAAAGAGAAGCTAAGAACAAAAGTAACAGTGGAGCAGTTCTCTGTCTTTATTATTCCAGCAACATTATATCACTGGCCCCAACATCTGATTCTTTCTTCCTGGTATTTCTTTTGGTCCTAACATAACTAAAAGAACACTTTTTGTTGTTCTAATAAAGTATAGGTCTCAACCTATCTGTCACTCTTTTTTGGAGGGTCCCAGCATTCTCTTACTTTTGATCTTGGAAGGTCCTCTTTCTATTTTTTATTACAGCCCTTATGAAATCAGAGGTCATGACAGAACTATTTAGGAACCTCCATCATGTCTCTCTTGCTAGAATCATCTGTGATTATGTAGACAAATTGCAGACTATGTGGACATAACTGAGGCTACTCAACTCTTTTTTAGAGCCTCTTGCTCTAGAGTCATTGCTATCATTTTGTTGAGCCTTTTGAAGTCTGCCTTCCTGAAGTCCAGGCATTATTATTCGTATTTTCAGCCATTCTCTACCTGGCTATCAAAGTTGTCAGGATGGAAACCTTCTAGCTGTCACTATTGGAATGGAGTTGGACAATTAATTAAAAGACAGTTAAGTGATACATGTACCTTGAATATTTTAACTGAAAATATATTAATGAAACAGATATAGTCATTCACCAATCTTTTGACATAAGGCTAAGGTCTTTTCTTTGCATTCATTAGAATTCCAGATTGTCATTTTTGCCTCATCAATAATTTTCAGTTTTGATTTTTTTTAAGTTGGGCAAGATCTTGTAAAGAAATATGATCAAAGAATCCAGGCGTATTTTTTTTTCATTTTTAGTTTTAGATAACATTTAAAGTTGTCTTGCCTATACCTAATTTAAGAGCAATTCTTTTTTCATGCAATTTTATTGAGATATAATCACATAACGTACAATCATTCAAAGTGTACAATCAGTTAAAGGTATCATCACATAGTTGTGCTTTCATCACCACAAACTTTGAACATTTTCATTACTCCAAAAAATAAAATAAAAGTTAAAATAAAAAAAGAACATCAAAACATCCCATTCCCCTCTGCCCCCCATTGTTCATTTTTTAAAAATACAATTTGAGATATATTCACACACCCTACAATCATCCACAGTGTATATTCCAGTTTGCTAATGCTGCCTTTTTGCAAAACACCAGAAATGGATCGGCTTTTATAAAGGGGATTTATTTGGTTACACAGTTACAGTCTTAAGGCCATAAAGTGTCCAAGATAATGCATTAACAATCGGGTACCTTCACTGGAGGATGGCCAATGGCGTCCGGAAAACCTCTCTTAGCTGGGAAGGCACGTGGCTGGCGTCTGCTTGCTCCCAGGTTGCGTTTCAAAATGGCGTTCTCCAAAATGTCTGCATCAGCTTCCAACAGTAGTCTTCAAAATGTCTGTCTCAGCTCCGCTGGCTGTGAGCTTCTGTCTGAGCTTTTATAGAGTTCCAGTGAACCAATCAAGGCCCACACTGAATGGGCAGGGCCACGCCTCCATGGAAATTATCTAACAGTTATCACCTATGGTTGGGTGGGTCACATCTCCATGGACACAACCTAATCCTTACTAATATGTCTGCCCCTAAAAGAATGCATTAAAGAATATGGTTTTTTCTGGGGGACGTAATATATACAAACCAGCATAGTATACAATCAGTTATCCACAGCACCATCATACAATTGTGAATTCATCACCAGAATCCATTTTTGAACCTTTTCCTTACTACAAAATAAAAACAAAAGCAAAAAAGAACCACTAACTCTCTGCATCCCTTCCATCCCACCCTATTCTTCATCTAATTTTTGTCTCCATTTTCCACTTATCTGTCCATACACTGGATAAAGGGAGTGTGAGCCACAAGGTTTTCACAGTCACACAGTCACACTATGCAATCTACATAGTTATACAATAGTTTTCAAGAATCAAGGTCACTGGGTTGCAGTTTGATAGCTTCAGGTATTTCCCTCTAGCTATTGTAACACACTAAAGACTAAAAGGTGATATCTATATAGCACATATGAATACCCTCCAGAGAGACCTCTTGATTCCATTTGAAATCTCTCAGCCACTGGAACCTTATTTTGTTTCATCTCTCTTCCCCGTTTTGATCAAGAAGATGTTCTCAATCCCACAGTGCTGGGTCCAGGCTCATCTCCAGGAGTCATTTCCTGCATTGCCAGGGGGGTTCCCCTGGGAGTCACATCCCATGTAGGTGGGGCTGGTAGTGAGTTCACCTGCCGAGTGGGCTTAGAGAGAGGGGGCCACATCCGAGCAACAAAGAGGCTCTCTGGGGGGGACTCCTAGGCACAATTATAAGTGGGCTTAGTCTCTCCCTTGCAGCAACTACCCTCACAGGGGAAAGCCCCCTGATCAAGGGCTCGGCCCACTAAATTGGCAGTCCTCAATGTGTGTGTGGGAAAATCAGCAATAGCCCAGGTGGGGAAGTCCAACACTTCTGCATTTCTCCCCAGCTCCTCTGGGGGAGGGGTGGGCCCCACAAATATGCTTATACTCTCTGCCCATATCACTCTAGGATGTGTCAGGATTTCACCCCAGCCTAACAGCACTTCTTTTTAATCAAACCTTTCTAAAATATTCAATTTAGTTTTCAAATAATTTTTCTTATAGTTTTGTGTGTGTGTGTGTGTGTGTTTGTGTGTGTATACAACTTAGTTTTCATAGAAACAACAATTCTCTTCTATTTGCATTATTTGGTCAGTTTATATATTATTTTATTTCAATTACATATTCACAATATCCAAAACAACTGACATAAATACATTTGGAAGGAAGCACAACAGACTTGACTAGTGAAACACAAGTGCTAGATAGTAGCCTACTGGCCTTGAGCCCTGGAGGCCTTGGACATCAGCAAGTGTGTTTTACAAAAATAGTGAAAAGCTTTGGGTGAATGGAGGATGGTTCTGTCATATACTATAACGACATCATTGCTCACATCCATTATTTCACTTCAGAATAAGGTCCAAATAGCAGTTCCCTTGGTAACTTCCTCTCTCTAAAGAGAAATAAAGCTGTGATCTACTGTAGACTTGATTCTTGATGATGATTGTATAACTATATAGCTTTTATTGTGTGACCATGTGCTTGTGAAAACCTTGTGATGACACTCCCTTTCTCCAGTGTATCAGCAGATGAGTAATTAAATAAAGACAAAAAATATATAAATAATGGGGGGAGAGGGGTATGGATGTTTGGGGTATTCTTTTTTATTTTTATTTTTATTTTTTCTTTATTTTGGAGTAATGAAAATGTTCTAAAACTGACAGTGGTGATGAATACACAACTATATGTTGATACTGCGAGCCATTGATTGTATGCTTTGGTGTATTATATGGTGTGTGAATATATCTCAATAAAATTGCATTAAAAAAACAAACAAACTGCAGTCTAGTCCAGGCAGTGACTTGTCTGACATTCTGCTTTTAGTTTAGAGTCTTCAATCAAATATTTGGGTAGTTGAAGTTTACCATCACGACTGTTTCATGTCTCTCTACCAGCATTGTAAGCTAAATTAGGTGCACATCATCCATTTCTTCCATTTGACCAGATAGTTTGTTATATATATAATTCATCAACAATATGACTAATTTTCCTCTCATTTAATCCTCATTCAAATGTCTCTCCATCATCTTTACCACCTAGGTTCATGAATTTTCACATATGTTGTCAGTAAAATATTTCTTTATCTTTACAGATGTTTCTTTAGAATACTACCAAATCCCAGTAATTACTATGATTGTATTTCCCATCCTACTCTCAGGTTCCCATGCTGTGTACTGGTTCCATACAACTATGAGGCCCTCTAGAGAATTATTTTGGGAACTTTTCCCAGTTTGTTTTCTTTTTTAAAATTTTTATTCTAGTAAAATATATATACAACCTAAAGTTTCCCTTTTTAACCATATTCACATATATAATTCAGTGCTGTTAATGACATTCACTAAGTTGTACTACCATCACTACCATCCATTACCAAAACTTTACCATCGACCCAAACAGAAACTTTGTACATCTGAAGCATTAACTCCCCATTCCCTACTCCTACCCTGTCCACTGGTAACCTATATTCTAGATTCTGACTCTATGAGTTTACTCTTTTAATTATTTCAAATCAGTGAAATCATACAATATTTGTCTTTTTGTGTCTGGCTTATTTAACTCAACTTGTTATCTTCAGGGTCCATCCACGTTGTTACATGTATCAGAACTTTATTCTTTTTTATGGCTGAATAATATTCCATCATAAGTATATACCACATGTTACTTAAACAGGCAATTTTCACACTAATATTCATAGCAGCATTATTCACAATTGCCAAAAGATGGAAGCAACCCAAGGGTCCATCAATCAATGAATGGATAAGTAAAATGTGGTATGTTTTAAATACCACATTTAAAATGTGGTCCCTGCTTTCAGTTCTTTTGGGTATATGAAAGTGGGATTGCTGGATCATAAGGTAATTCTCTAGTTAATTTTCTGAGGAACTGCTAAACTGTCTTTTGCACCAGCTGCACCATTTTACATTCCCACCAGCAATGAATAAGTGTTCCTATTTCCCCACATCCTCTCCAATACTTGTAATTTCCTATTTTTTAAATAGTAGCCATTCTAGTGAGTGTGAAATGTTATCTCAGTGTGGTTTTGATTTGGGTTTCCCTAATAGCTAATGATGTTGAGCATCTTTTCATATGCTTTTTGACCATTTGTATATCTTCTTTGGAGAAATGTCTATTCATATCTTTTGCCCATTTATTAATTGAGTTGTTTGTGTTTTATTGTTGAGTTGTAAGATTTCTTTAAATATTCTGGATATTAAACCCTTATCAGATTGTGGTTTCCAAATATTTTCTCCCATTGAGTAGGTTGTCTTTTCACTTTCATGATAAAGTCCATTAAGGCATAAAAGTTTTTAATTTTGAGGAGGTCCCATTTATCTATTTTTGTTGTTGTTGGTGCTTGAGCTTTGGGTGTAAAGTGTAAGAAACCATAGTAGCACAAGGTCCTGAAGATGCTTCCCTATGTTTTCCTTTAGGTGTTTTATAGCCTGATTCTTATTTAGATCTTTGATCCATTTTGAATTAATTTTTGTAAATGGTGTGAGGTAGGGGTCCTCCTTCATTCTTTTGCATATGGACATCCAGTTCTCCCAGCACTATTTGTTGAGTAGACACAATTGATTTCTTACAGGAACTCATAGCCCCTCCTACCCTATTCTTCCTTTTCCCACAACTTGCCTGTATACCTTATGGTAACTGGTTTTGTGCTTTTATTTGGGCATTGCTTTCTCTTCTTGTTGCTTCTCTCCACTTCCATATTTAATTTTAAGGTCATCTAATAGTTTTCCCGATTTTCTTCCCTGTCTTTGTTTCTCCAACCCTACCCACAAAGCCCATCATTGCAGAACCTAAAGGCTTCAAACAGAAATTGACATCCTATTTGCCCTTCACCTCTTCATAGTTAGATGTTCACTTCCCCCACTCATTCTCTCTTTTCCAAAGTCCTAACCATTGAAAGGAAGAAGCACAAAACCCCCATCTGTGTTCCTGGGTCTTCCAGTGCTCTGCCTGTAACATTTGAGGTGCTGACAGTGCTCCTTTTGCCTTCTGTCAGTATTTATTCTTGTGAAGATCTGAAGACTGAATCATGGGCTAGCAGACTTACTATGTTTCATTTGACTATCATATTTTAGAACTAAGCCCCGGAAATATGGAAAACAAGTTTGACTGAGTATATCTTGTCTGCATAGAGCCCTTTAGTACCTCAAAGACCACCTACCATCCATCCTCTTCCTCCCAGGGCAGTAGCAAGTTTCTTTATTCTAGTGGTGCTTGGGTATCTTCTGGATGTGACTTCTTGAAGCTCCATGTACACAAAGACAGTGACCAGCAATGTTCATCCATAGAGGGAACTGTATAGTTGTTAATGTTCAATTTGTCAGGACTAAATGTAGTACATGATTTTTCCATATTTATTTTTGCAAAATCATCCCACCCACCCTTCCCCACTTCTGTGATAAATCCTTCAAGTCCTATGGTTTGTTTTTCCTTTTGGGTTGTATTCTTCCATTAATGTGCTGTATTCTGTTACACCAACCACAATATCTAGAACATTATACCAGATAATTTAGCACTTAATAAAGATTTTCTAATTAATTCATATAGGATCCCACCAACTATTTGAGCTAAGATTTTGGGAGTCATTGTTGAACAAGAATTTGTTGTTGCTGAGTTATTGGTCTTGACTTACTATACTGTATTTCCTTAGCAAATTGAAATGTTCAAGCAGCAGGATATGTGGTCAACTACTAATCAATACTCTTGGTTTTCCTGTGTCCTTTAGCATTAACATGTTAATTTTATTGACTTGAACCCCAAATACAACCCCTCTGCTTCTATGAGGGAAATGCTCCTCTAAGAAATGGCATTGATATATATATTGGTGCATTAAAGTTGCAACAATCTAGGAGCCTATATTGATCCCAGAGAATCATCATTTAAAAAGCTGAATTAAGTCTGAAATAAAACATCCATAAAATTGAGATGTAATATTTTCTTTTCTTTACTCTTTCAGGATAAACCCATTGTTTTTTCATTTGTCAGCCAATGCAGACTTCCTATGGAACTTATTCTGCTCTAATTTTGTAGTTGACAATATTAGGCTTGCTAGCATCAGAAGGATTCTTCACAGACATCTAAATCACCATTCTTGACTTGGAGTCAGGGAGTTTGAAGTTGCAAATTTTGTGTCTATATGTCTCTTTCTGGTATCCAAAGCTTTCAGCAGGTTATAAATGGGGCCTGTGACCAAAAAAAGTGTAACCATTTTCTAGACATCTTAGATTACAAAGAAAAGTATAATTTTTTTTCCAAAATAACCAAATCACCTGGCTCATAATCTCATTGCTATTCCAATCATTGCATGTTAGTTTTTTCTATTCTGGGCTGAGGATTTTTCTGAGACATCATTGATTTTTCAAGTCACATGGGAGGTACTTTTTTCATATTCAGTATGACAAATCATGTGACAGATAACAGGGGACAGCTGTATTCTTAGTGTACAGAGTTAGAGTTAGTGTGAGACTCTGCTCCCACCAGTCACTACTTCAGTATTAAGTGTGGGCAGTTACTCAGGCATGTCAGTAGACAGTGTGCAGGAGAACTGCGATTTTTTAAAAACTGGCAGCTCTCAGTGTATTTCTCCTGCACATATGTCTAAGATTAAAATTTATCCATTTAAATACATTTGTAAAGATTTCTTCAACAGGCGCTGTAACCCAAGGCTTCTATGGATTTCATTTGTGTTCTTTATACTGGGCTAGAGATTTGCTCCAACTCTAAGTGTTTTTGTATTTTAGAACCTGCAAAATGCATCTCCTTTTTAAAAATGATAACAGCTAAATGTATTTTAAAAAGCATAACATTCAGGCACCTAGGAAGCAGAAAGATACAGTAATAACTGTGCTCTCTTTCTGATAGTTTATCATTGTATTTTTTGGTCTACAGGCTTTCATAATGGATGGTATCAGCTACCTGAGAAATTATTCTACAGGTCAATAATTTTTGAGTATTTGAGTAAATGATAACTCTTGGGCCTCAGGAAACTTTAAATTGTACCTTTTAACTTTTTTTAAGCTGCAGGCTACATTATTTTGCCAAGCATTTTACCACAATATTTTTTCTCATTGACGGTGAGCTGTGGGAAGTTGAGTCAATCTCAGTTCTCTCTTCTATCATTGCCTATCTTTGAGCTGTTTCCATATCCTTCCCCATGGTAAAAAGCCTCCCTTTTCTCCTGAGAACTGTGAACATCCATCTTGAGGGATACTTTCCTCACACTGCACTTCTCATTTAAGGCAACTGACCTCCATCAACCCAGCTGTAACTTCAGAAACTTCAATTACAGACTTGCTCCTTATTCCTGATACTATTGTGAATCATCTTTCCAGATCCTGTAGACAAAGTTCATGGTGGGACTGATACCTTCACTAATACCTTCTTAAAGTGAATTGGGGGGACCAGATCTGAATGGGGTGTAAGGATGTCAAAGAGATGAAGAATGAGTGGCTAAATATTTGCTACAAATTAGGGCAAATCTGGTTTCTTCCATCTCCCAGCAGCTGACCTGTAGCTTAACTACAATTGTAGCAGCATCTCCAGGAGCATTGCTGGAACATGGCAACAGGCACCCCAATCTGTGATATCATTTAACATGGAACATAGGGAAGCAATTCTAACTGGTTTTTACTAACCAGAACAAAGTAATCCATTCAAACCATCTCAATCAGAAGCAGTGGCAGAATGTTTATGGCTTTATCATACCTTTCTCATTCAGAAATTACTTGGCCTTTGGGTCAGAGGTGACAGAAAGGGCCTTCTCACGTTTTTACAGAGGTTATCTATGTCATCTGTTAACTGAGAATGCGGAGTGTTCATGAGCATTTCTCCTCACAGAAAGAGTGAAAGCCAGTTTTGCTTTGATTTTTCTCTTTCTCATACAAGTGGTTTGCTTAACTTTCTTGTCAAAAGTCTGCTTTAATAGTAGGTTAATAAGAATCGATTATTTTTGGAAGTTTTAAAGACAAATGTAGTGCTCCCTCAACCCCCTAACCAAATAAATTAAGGTATATGTACAGAGGTACTCTCTATCTATCACTGTGATTTCGTCAGGAAAGCATTTGTCAGCAATAAATCATAAATCATTTTCTTTCCTACATTTTTTGAAGCTACTCACTGTTGAACTATGTGTGGGGAATCTGTGGTATTGTACTGTTTGAGGAATTAAAGAAGTTGCAGTCACTTCCATGTCTGCTAAAGTTATTTGGAGACATTTAGTCACTATAATGCTTCCTTGTTATCATTCACAATTACTGATTCTTCAAAACAGGTGTCTTGCAGTGGACGTGAAGCTTCTTTTTTAGCCTCTGAGGTCCAGCATAGTGCTGCTGCCAGTGGCGCTGCACGTGTAGCATGAGGAGCTGTTCTAGGAACCCAGGAACTTGGGCTGCTGGGGTGTCGTAACATCCGGGTCTCTAGCCACTCACTCACACTGTCCTTTTTCAGGGGACATGCTCCTCCTATTCCCTCGGTAGCCCAGGACCTGGCCTCTTCATCCATTCCCCTTGGTTTGTAAATGGAGACTTTGCCACTTTACTGTTTTCTTTACTTCATCTTGGAAACAGGCTAAAATCTTTCCCATCACACACACCGTCATCACCACCTCTACCCTCCACCTTAAGAAATCCTTTCCTCTGACCTTTTGAGTTATTCTTTGAGCTGCTATCCTTTCTCTCCTTTCCTTCTTCCAAGCTTCTTCCAAGGGTAGTTTTTTTTGTAACTCTTCAGTTCCCCTCACTCTCTCACTCCTAGCCCCATTATATTCCTGTCTCCTTTTTCACCTGTCTACTGAAACGATTGCTTTCATGTTATCAGTGACCTCTATTCATGAAATCAATGTTTCTCATTTTCTCCAATCTTTACTACTGATGAGTCAACCACTTTCATTCTGAATCTCTTTTTTCCCTTGGCTTCCATGAGCAAGTCTGTCCTATGGTTTTCCTTTCTCCCTAACCAATCCCCTCTCCCACTATTCCTGTTTTTTCTTTCTTCTCCAGTTTGGGAAACATGAGATTACACTTTGGCTCTCTCCTCCTATTCTCTTCTGTTTCTGTATTCTTCCAACCAGCGATAATCTTGTGATATCAGTGTTCTGTACATACCTCCAAAATTGACACATCAAAGTAGATGATTTTCTTCTGAGCTCAAATCCTGAATTACCATCTGCCTATTGAATGTTTCTACCTGAAGATCTTCTGAGAGACACTCCCGAAACCAGACATTGGCCACTAAAAATTTTAATTTATTCAGTGTTTTCCAAGTGCCATGCTAGACTCTGGAGATACAAAAAATGAATAGGTTTTATCCCTACTTGCCAAAGGTTTACAATCTAGTGCGGGAGAGAGATGTATGTATGAATGTTTTAATAGTTCTTCTAAGTATGTAATAATAGTAGTAGCTAGTATTTATTGAGCATTGACTTACTAAGGTATGGTGCTAAAGCATTTGATATAGCTTATCTTGTGTAATACAACCCAGTAGATATCATTGTCCCCATTCTATTGAAGAGGATATTAAAGCTTAGAAAGTTTACAGTAGATTGTCCAAAGTCCTATTGATGACAAGTGGGCACAGCAGGGACTTGAAACCAGGCAATCATTGTTAAATAGTATGTGATAAGTGCATTTGTATTTTGTGCTTAGGGGCTTTGTGAGTTCCAAAAAGGAAACATTAAATTCAACCTAAAAAGGTTAGAGAAGGATTCCTAGAGGAAGTAACATTTGAATTGAGGCCAGCAGGAAAAAGGAAGGAAGACAGGCCTCTCAGGCAAAAGGAATTTCTGGTGAGAAAGAGCATGCCCTGTTGGGGAAATTGTAAGAATAAAGGGAGAAGCCTTGCACTTGTCATTTTCCACTCTTTTTTTGTTCACATGGTTCTCTCTACCTTCATCTCTGCTTCCATATTACTCCCGCTGGGAGTGTAACTCACCTCCAAACTCTGTCTGAGAGCCCTGTTTATCACATTATGTGGTTCTCAGCTCTATTCCCTCTGTAATTCTGTGGCTTCTAGTATAGTTGTGTATAATAGCAGCACAATACACATTCACTGAATGTCTAATGAATGTTAATTAGGGCAAGACAGATAAAGTTATTGGAAAAATAAGCCAGAAAAATCCATAATCTTTCCCTAATGGAATGGTAATTAATCAGTTTAATTCAGTACTAAATTAGCCAAAGGCTTTTTAAAATAATGTAACCTACTCAGAGTAACTTGATTTAGCTGCTGCTGCTAGCTATTTAGAAATTCAGCTTATCCACTGCCCATGGGATGGATGCTGGTTATGATTATTGGGGTGAACCCTAAAATTCTACCTTATAGTTTTGTTTACATTTACATTTGGAGTATAGGGCCCCTCAGCACTCTATAATTTCTTATTAGTGAGAAGTATGCTTTAACTTGAGAACTCCATCAGAATCAACAAATTTTGAATGCATAACAGGATTTAAAAACACATTTATAGGGCTTCATGATATCAGAATGACCACTTGGAAGCTGAAAATTATGTTCAAGATTTTTTTTATTTATATCCCAGTTCAACTTTATTTTTGATTCAAAATGGAAGATTTGATTTTATTTGATTTGAAAGAGAGAGAGAAAAAAAGAAAGAAGCTGATTCTATTAATTGTTTTGATATCATGCATATATAACTTGCAAATTTTATCTATAGCCACTCTGGTCTCCTCCCTCCATTACCTGCCATAGTCAATCCACCACTAAATAGTAGATACCAGCTCCAAAATGTCTCTAAGATTCATCCTCTCGTATCCATTTCCGTGTCACTGCCTGACATCAAGCCTTTATGAACTTTACCAGGATTATTACACCAAGTTTTAGCTGCTCTCCCTAACTCTCATCCCCCCCCTCAAACCATCCTTGACATGTCTGTACAAATCTGGGCATGTCATGTTCCCGTTTACAGAAGGTCTCCAATGGCTCCTGTTAACCTCCATGACTGACTCCTGCTCACCTCTCTAGCCTCATCTTGAGATGTTCTTTCCAATCGCCATGTGTTTTAGCCTTTGTCTGGAGTGGCCTGTTCTGACCAAACTATGTGCCTGTCAACTTTCAGTTCATGCCTTACCTGTCTCTCCAGCTTCTCTGACTCTGTTGGGCAAACTTTAGATGCTCCTTGCAAATGCAACATGCCAGGTGCTTTATATATATTATACTATTTAATTTTCTCAATAACTATTTAGAGTGGGTAGTCATTGCCTCCATTTTACAGATAAGAAAACTGAGGCTCAAAGAGAGTAAGTAATTTGCCTAAGGCTATGCAGTAAAAAAATAAGTGGCAAGTTGGGATCTGAAGCCAGTTCAGGGTTCAAGAACCTTTGCTCCTTCTACAGCATGCTGCTCCATTGCTTTAGCTTCCTTTGGTGCCTTATTTACTTTTCTTATGGCATCCATCACATTTACTGTGTTTGCAATTCTTCATTTCTGCTGTACTCCTTAAAGGCATCAGCCCTATCTCCAAGGACCAGCACAGTGTGTAGCTTATGACAGGTGGTTAAGAAATATTTATTGAGGTGATGAATGAATGTACCAAACAATGTACAAACTACACTGCCTATGAAGGAGTAATATAAATTGGCCTTTTCTGGGTGGTGGTGGTGGGGAAGCAGAAGAAGTGGGAACTAACGAATGCCACTTTCAGGAGTAGAAGGGTTATAATGGGACAGTAGAAGGGTTGTGTGGTCTCCAGAACCGTCTTAGGAGAACTTTTAGAATAGGCTAGTAAGAGAAACAGGAATGAATACTTACATAATTTTATTAGATTTTTGCATGTTTTTGCTGCCACATAATCATTGCCTCCTTAGAGGGACTAATAATGAATTCGTTATAAAGAAAAGTGCCTGTTCAAGGAGGAAAGGGGGCATAGTAGGAATAAGGATAAGATAGAGAAGAGTCTTTTAGTGTGGTTTCATGCAAGACCTTTGGCTTCTTTATTTGAAAATATTTTTATATTAACAGTGGGGATGGAAATTGTTAATAGGGTGTAGTAGACTGAAGAAGATCCCCCAAAGATGTCAGGTTCTAATCATTGGAACTTGTTACCTTATTTGGAAAAGGTATCTTTGCAGCTGTAATTAAATTAAGGAGTTTGAGATGAGATTATCCTAAAATATCTGGATGGACCCAACATGTAATCCTAAATGTCTTTATGAGAGAGAGAAAGAGAGAAATATGACACATAGAAGAGAAGTCAGTGTGACCCAGAGGCAGAGATGGGAGTGATGTGGCCACAAACCAAAGAATGCTGGCAGCTACCAGAGCTGGAAAAGGCAAGGAATGGATTCTTACCTAGCACCTCTAAAGGGAGTGTGACCCTCCCATGATACTGATTTTGTACTCCTGGCTTCCAGAACTGTGAGAGGATAAATTTCTCTTGTTTTAAGCCATCAAGTTCATGGTAATTTGTTATAACAGCCACAGGAAACTAATACACATGGGATGGTAGCAAAGTGGGAGTCTGATAGATATGAGACCTGACAAACATGTCTGTAAACCCCCAGTTCTCCTGGAAAGCTTCCTCCTTTCACTCTCTAGGGGATCAAAAACAGGGAGAATGTCTGCCTCTAGGACTATAGTCCTGAAATTTGTTAGCTCTCCTGTAGTTCTTTTCTCTCTTAGGATCCTCTGATCACAGTATCCATCATAGTTCAGACAGAGCACATATGTATTCCTTTTGAGTTCATGTGGCTTTTACTGCCTGGTGATGGAATCTGGGAATGCACACTATATTTGGATGAGGTCAGTTATAACTGGACAAGCTCGTGTTACTTAATTAGTTTAGCATAAGTGTAAACTTTTAAATAGGCTTTTAGCTTTTCACTGTTTTTACATCTAACACAAGAATAGGTTGCATTAGATAATAGCCATGTTTCCTTCCAATTCTAAAATTCTGTGACTCTGACTAGTCTGCATTTGTTTTCAATCATCTGCCTGTAACCCTTTCTTACTATGTCACTAGATCCAAGTTGAGCTCTCTCTCAGCTACTTTAGTTCCTGGAGAAAGAGGACTGTTTTTCTTTCTGAATCTCAGGTCCTAGCCAAGCTTAAAAAATAAATCTAAACTTTTGACTCAGTTAGTGTCCCAGAATTCAGGCCTTGGAATTTACCCAACTATGCTTTCTTTGGCCCAGGTCTTACATCTCAGCCAGGATTTGTGAACAGCGCTTGATCATGCCAGTCTGAATTATTGCAAACTTTTACTGTCTTTTTCATGTTTTTCTTTTTGTTACATTTCTAGTAGGTTGCTTACTTTAGAACTTCCTATTACACAGATCATTTGAACCTATGATTTCTTGTATACATTCTGAGATCTTGTGCACTTGTCATCTTCCCTTTCATCCCAACTTCTGAAAAGGATTCCATCTATTCTCACTCCTCACAATATCAGGAATGTTAGGTGGTTGTCAGACCTTCATCCCTCCATCTTTGTGAACCAGTATTGGCATTTACCAGAATAGTTGGAACACAGCCTGCTTTAGTAAGCATGTTTTGAGTTATACTATAAGCCAGATTTTTCATTTGGCTAGCATTCAAGCTATGAATAAGTAAGATGGAATTTTTGTTCTGAAATTTTATTGTAATAGAGAAGGTAAGATAACAACACAAACAATCATATAAGATTGAGTATTGCTGAATATCAATGAGAACATCCCCAGACACAAGTCAATAGACTTCGGTTTTAGTCCTCTATGGGCCACTTACCATCGAAGGTGGATTTATGAGCCTGTTTTTTTCATGTGTATGGGTCTGTAGAGACCATACTTTGTGAAGGTGTTGTGTGGAATAAATTTTATAAAGGTATGTTAAAGTGCATTGTATGTACCTGGCATATAGTAGGAGATTAGTAAAAGATTCTTAAATTGAAATAGCACAAAAGAATGGGATTCACAGGAAGGAGAGATCTCATGTAGTTGAGAGGATCCAAAAGAGCTTTATGGAAGATGGAGCACTTAAGATAGGCCAGACTAGGGGCTCCTTAGGGCAGGGAGCTTGCTAATTAGTTGTTTTTATCTTTAGCATGCTACACACAGATTGTGCTTAATATACGTTGAATGAATGGACTTTGAAGGATGGATAGGATTCTGAAGGGTTGAATTGGACTTGGAGTCAGGGCATTCCAGGCAGAGGGCACAGCATGGACATGGGTCGTGCTGCCAGAACAGTAGTCTAGTTTTGACCAGAGTGTAGGGAAGTAGTAGAAATAAGAGTAAACTATAAGCTGAGAATATTATGTAGGTACTGAACTTTCAGTGTTAGACTGGTTCATGTACTCTGTCCAGTTACTCTTTAATTCCTCTGTCTCCAGCCAAATTTGAGGGGAAGGTTTTTTTTGGTCAAGCTTTCTGGGTGTTGAGAATTTACCATTATAATTCCCATCTGCTGTGTTTCTCCTTTTTGATAGCAGGTTTGAAGGCATCCATTGTGGAGATAAAGGGATGCTTTTTCTGTGTGCTAAAGGAAACAGATATAAAGAGACTGATTCTAAGAAGGAATAGAGGCAGATAAGTATTTTTTTGATTATATCCAAACCTTGTCTTTCTTAAATGTTATGTTAAACATTATTAATAGCTTTCAAACTTTTAAAAAATCATAGCTTTCAAGTCAAAGAAGCCAAACATATTCAAGGGAAAGATTCAAGATTTTTGAATGAATTGGCATTCTTATTTGTAGCCACCAATAAAGGAGTCAAATACATTTGAATCTGATTTTCCATGTATTCTAGATAGTTTCAAGAAATAATGCAAAAAACAGTTATACAGTTTAAACCAGCCTTACTCATACCTCATTTCATAATTAGATATGATGTTTCTAATACCAGGATCCCTGAGAGAGGCAGTGCTGACATGCTGAAACATCTGGGGGATGTATTGAGGTATCTGAAGGAAGGGAGAACCACAGAGATCGTGGTGAAGATAAAGTTGATTACAATATTTCATCGACTCTAATATGACCTCAGTTATAAGTGCACAATTTTTCTATGTTTCATTAAGGAACAAAAGTTCTGCTAATTAAATAGTGTTTCAAGATCACCCTGTTCTACATATGAATTGACCACACTGACTTCTTACTTTGACGTTTCTTGCATCTCTTAGATATTTCTCACCTTTGCCTGCCTTCAGTTGTATTGGTTGGCTTGATATAGGCAATCCTTTTGCATGTCTCCCAGCTGTAAAATGCAACTCAACTTCCTCTGCCTCTTGTTTAGGTCTTGTAAAACAATTGGTGGTTGCTTTGTAACAAAATAAGGAATTGTGGTCATTCTTCCAAAGGTAAACATTTATTCTATGAATATCAAATTTGCCCTGCAACTCTGTTTCCATGCCTTTCTACTTACACAATTAGTTTTTGTTTTGATGTCAAATCAGTGCAATCTTTTAAAGACACATAAAATGACGGTTAAATTTAACACTAATGATATAAAAAACACACTTAAAATGACAACAGTGTGAACAACTATGACCAGGTTTGTGCACATGCAACCAGTCATGATAGCAACTTGACTGGAGCCAATTATAAGACCCTATTGATTATAAGATACATTCCCAATCCGGAGATGTTAAAATGCAAAAAACATGTCTTAGGATCAATGAAATCCACTCACTTTAAAAATTTGCCCAAAGTGCTGCCTTCCTCTTACTAAGTGTTGCCTCTATCAGTAAAGACTAAATTGGTTGAACCACTTCCCTTTGTGGCTCTGGTTTCAGGAGGTGCACTAAACATATATCCGAAAACCATGATGTTTGTTGGCAGACTACACTCATCCTACCAAAGGACTCAGCCCCAAGGGAGGCCAATGTACTGAGCATTCACATTTAGCTCAGTTTTCCAATTTGGTGGTTGTATGTTTATGTTTAGAGGTGGCATAAACACATTTGCCCTTCCTGCCTTCCACCTATAACGTGCACCAGTTAGGAGATTGTTTCATGGATGATTTTGTCCTCTTTTTGCTCAGTTTACTTCTTGAAGGTCCTCATTTCATAAGTCATATTTTTTTTTCATAGTAGCACAGGAAAGTGTATGTTGAAATCACATAACGTACCCTCTTTGACTCAGTTTCATTCTTATCACTCTGATCATGTTCATTTCAGGTATCTCTGTACTGCAGAGGATGCCCCACAAACGGAAATGTGGGAAACCTGCCAGGGGAAATCAAACTGTCAGCCTCCTTATCTTCTGGGCTGAAGACTGATAGATATATCTGTGTTTTGGCAGCCTTCACTCTGAATAGAGTGGATTTCAAACTTTCAGTAGTGCATTTAAAGTTTAATCTCTGAAGACTTTTATTTCATTGCTGATCATTTGAAAGATGGATATATTTGAGCTTTGCCTATCCATTTTTCTCCATTCATTGGGAAAAGAAACTGAGGAGGAAGTTGAAAGAGGATAAAGGAAAAGCCCAGCAAATCTGAATCTGTGAGAGATGACATAGAAGGTAAACCTGTTTCTGGCAGCCGAGTTCGTTGGAGCATGAATTAAGATGACTTAAGCTTCGCACTTGATATACTAGGTCCTTTGGAAATTTTCTCAGGGAGGGATGGTTTTTGTTTGTTTGTTTGTTTGTTTTTGAAAGGCATTTTGGACTCCTATCTTTGCTCATACTCTTACAGGGTTGCTTCTGCTCTAGACTGCTTGCTTGGTGCAGTCTTACAGCTAGTTAGATGATGAAATGTGATAACATTTAAAACATCCAGCACAATGTTCAATAAAAGTTAGACAAAAACTTCTTCCTATTTGCATTCCATTGGGTTCACTCTTCAGCATTTTTGACTAAACATTAGTGGAGGTGGAACAATTAGCCAGCACTTGTTTTATTGTTATGTTAAGAAAAAAAATACAAAATTTAAGCTTAAATGTACAATGAAAAATCAATTCATTTGGGGGAGAAAAAACAGATTTCTATGTTCAGAGGCAAATTCTTATACTAGTTAGTTGTATTTCTTAAGAATTAAATGGATGCTTTAAAACTTACATTTTTTCTTTTTCTTTTTTTTTTTTTGAAATGAAAAAAAAATTCCCAGGAAGTTGCTACTTATAAAAAATAAGTGGTAGACCTTTCAGCCTTTTAGAAGACCCAACCACTAAATCTCACTTAGGAAATCAAAGGGCAACATTGTTCAGAAGCATTTTAAGAATTATTATTTTAGGGTTCTTGAACATTTAAATGGGAATAAAAGTAATTATATATTAGATGGCCTGAATTGGTTTTTAAAAATTTGGCTTTTGGGCTGGGGAAATTTTACATTATAATTGTGTGGTAGATGTACAATTATAAACATTTGTCAAAACTCACTGAATTATACCCTTAAAATTGGTGCATTTCATTTTATGTAAATCATACTTCAATAACCCTTCATTAATAATGTAGATTATACTTCAAAAAATTACAATATTTGGGAATTTAGAAAAGGACTGGCTGGAATTCCAAGGAAGGGAGTTTCTGTGGACACACTCCGACACCAAGGTGGGAACAGAAATCATTTCATTCAGAAATCAAATATACTGAAACTATTAAGAAAAATGACTTAGTATCTGTTAGTATTTTAGCTGCTTATTGTGCTTTCTGGTTCTTCTTACATTTGGGTTCTTTCTCTAGTTACAGTAAATCATTTTTACCTGGGAAGGTGGAGTGGGATGGGGAGCAGCACATAAAGGGTGAAGGGACAAAGAAGGTAATCAGTGAGAGGGGAATAGTGGGGAGAATTCTTCTTTTTATTTCTACTCCTATCAATTTATTTATAATTATGTGCATGTAGTAAGCATTTAACATTTTTAGAAGCTGTTCGAAAGCATTACATTAAAATTGTAGTATCAAAGCAAAACGAGTAGAGAAAGAGAAGAGCCAAAACTGGTATCTTTATGTAATTACTGGTTCTTTAAAATTGGGACTACAGGTTTAAAATAACCAAAGCACAGAATCATAGTTTACATGAATTGATTGCTTGTTTCAACTGTCTGAATGTTATTGAAAATTATGGCAAAATTGATGCTGTTTTGGAGATTACTATTGATTATTATTACCTTTGAAATATTTGGGTCAATTAGACCACACTTTGGCAGTTAATAGGCCACACACTTGCCTTGATTTTTAAATACTAATGTAGTGGTGTGAAATGGTTTTATTTGTGCAAATATTGTATGCACTCTAAGCAGGCTTCTATTGCCTTGTCTATGCTGTTTCCTTGGAGACAGTTTTGTTTTTTTTTTTTAAACCATTTCAAAAACATAGTGCTTCATAAAAATAGAAGGGAAAAACTTCCCCATAGGCACCCAATGATATTATTATTTTAGTATAATTCTTTCTAGTCTTTTTTCTCTGCCCAGCTGATTTTGTTTCTTTTACTTATTTGTGATTTTATGTATAAAATTTTATGTTTACTTTTTTTGGCTTACCTTTATGACATACATTTTTTTCATGTTAGATACTTTTTTACAAACATATTTTTAATGGTTGCATTAAATTTAAAGTATACCATACTTTACATAGTCTATCCCAGATCTTACCACTTGATTACACTTTATTATCCATAGTTAGACCAGGAAATACATTTCTTTGCTTCAACTTTTTAAACTTTAAAACAGCACTAAAACTACCAAGTTTTATAATAATTAAGATATCCAGGGTCAGTCTATTGTATTTTAAACAGTCCCAGGTGATTAATTAAAAAAAAGGTATTCTTATTCGATCTTTAAAATGTTTCCCTTAATCATTTAATGATTTACATATATTTTAATGGTAAATTTAGAAGATTTAAGATATAATTAACCTGCTTTCTTCTTGGTTCTCTTGATTATCTTTTTATAGTTTCTTCAAATAGCCACAAGAGACTAATTGGATGTATTGCTAGTCATGGGCTCTGAATTTCTTTTTTAAGATGAGGACCCTGATTTTTCATTTTTTTGGACATCTTGTGGGTTTACTATTCATCAATTCCCTCACGTTGCTGGTTCATAACCACTTCCTCTTTAAAGTTTGCCTCATTTCCTGTGCATTCATTTCCCTGGCTTTCGTTAGCAGGTCTTATATATATTCAAACCATAATAGCCGAGACAGACCTGTGTGTGTGTGTGTGTGTGTGTGTGTGTGTGTGTGTGTGTGTGTGTGTGTTTCTTCTAGCTCCGGGGTAACTAAATGAGACAACACTTTTCATTCAATTCCCTCCTAAGGGAAGTTGCTTCAACCTGGAGATTATCTTTTCTTTTGTGTGGGATTAAAATTCTTTTTGTCTGTGTATTTATTTATCTGGACATTATTAAAGAGGCTGTGACTCAGAAAGCATTGTGAATGCAAATATATCTTACGCCTACTACCTAGGATGTTTACAGGATTTCCCCCTTGGGAGTCAATCTGCAGCTGTTTTATAGTCCTCACCTGTTGCCGTTATCCAACTATAGACAAGTCCAATGTACCACAGAAAACTCTATGGAAAACAGCAAAACAGATGACAAAATAGCTCATGTCTCTTCTTAAGAATCTCTCTTTTAAAATGATTTAAAGAGTAGATTTGTCTGCTTTGTTTTTCCAATAAGTAGTGAATTTCTGATATTCAGACTGTTTAAACTTAATTCTCTTCTCCTTCAACTGAGTTGGGTTAAATACCATGTTTTTGTGCCATATATGCACATTCTTAATCTAAAATTTCACTTCACAAATTTCTTTGTAAATGTGTGGTTTTGATGCTTTGCTCTCAAAGCAGCAGTAAGCTTCAGAGAGGAGTTGGAAAAAAGGAATGAAATCTGCTCTGTAAGCCCCCATGCCAGTTCCCCAGTTGCTTTAAGCTGGTGAGCGTGGTTCACCAATAGAAACAATCTTGGAATGGGATTTCGTAAAGAATTTTAGAGGTACTTACAAGTTTAAGTTATGGTGTAAATGTGCCATTTGTGTGGCAAATTAATTTTTCATCTGCTTTCCCTTTAGCCCTGTGAAGGATGAGATTAGGAAGGTGCATAGGGAAGATGCGTTAGATAGAGAGCTACTAGTTACAACATCAATTCAATGAATATTTATTGAGGCATGCTATGTTCCAACTACAGACCTCTCTAGGCTCTCAGGAATCAAAGATGAGTAATGCACGTTCATTGGGCTGCTGTACTAGAGAGAGAGGGCATATAAGCAAATCACTACACTACAGTGTGGAAATGGGCAAACTGGAGGTTCAGGCAAAAGGCTGCGGAAATATAGAGAAGGGAGCAATAAATTCTGCCTGAGGGGGTGGATGAAGGGAAGTCAGCAAAAGCTTGAGAGGTAGACTTTCAGTTTGACTTTGAAGATAAATAGGAGTTTGTCTACATCTGTGGTTTCCAGGAAGAGTGAACAATGGAGGCAAAGGTTCAGAGATGCACTGTGCTGAGCAATGGTAAGGAACGAGGAGTAGCCAGGGCACACAGAGGGGGCCTGGGCCAACCTGGGAAGGTGCTAAAGAGTGCAGTGGCTTTTAATCAGGGGAGGAACCTGCTCAGATATGCATTTTACAACGTTACCTTCGCTGGTGGTATGAAGAACAAATTTGAAAGGGGAGAGATCCGGGACAGAAGACAAGTTAGGAGCTCATTGCAGTAATGGTTCTGGCAAGAGATGGGGGCCTGAACCAATCATTGGTAGCAGGGCTGCATTTGAGGGATATTTCCAAGGTCCAATGGGCAAGATTGGTGACTGGAAGGAGGAAAAGAGTAAAGAGCAATTCTGAGGTCTCTATTGAGGACACCCAGGTAATGGTGACTGTTAACTGAGACAGGGAAGCAAGTTTGAAGCACATGTAAGGACTGTCATGTGAAGTTGTCTAACAAGAGATAGTTGAAAATGTATGACGGGTTCAGAAGAGGTTGGGGTTGCAGACAGACAGATGGAGTCATCAGGGTGTATAAACTGTGCAGTGGGATTTTGTTTTCAAGGGGGAGAGTGGCTGATGAAGCAGTTAGGAGGGACAGATCTGATTAAAGTGGATTGATCTGGTGGAAAAGGTTTGATGGAGAAGGGAGAATCAGAGATAGATGAGTTTATTTATATTTATTTTTAGGACTTAAATACATTCATGAGTCTGAAGGTAAAAGCCAGTGCAGAAGAAGATAACGGCAATCCAAAGGGAAAAAAAAAAAAAAAAAGAGAGAGAGAGATAATTGATGGAGTAAGAGTTTGGAGAAAGAAGATTTAGATGTCTTACTTGTGCCATAAGCAGGAAGGAGGAAAGTATAGTTGATGATGAAGTGACCTCGGAGGTGGATAGGAAAGAATTGAGATTTGTTACCTCTATTTCTTGAAGGAAGAAGTCTTCTGAGAGTAAAGGGAGGGTGGAGAAGGGACTTGGGGGATACTGATGAAGATGAAATAGCTGCTGTGAAGAGTGGAAGAAGAGGTAGTCACCTGCGGATGAGAAAAGGTTTCCTGAACGTGATGGATCTAGGCCAGGTTGGGGTTGTTTGTTTGTAGTGGAGCTAAACAGCAGGCTTTGTGGTATTGTTCTGCACTGCTGGGAAATCTGCAAGAAGCAGCCAAGAAAATTGGCAAAGGGTTTATCCAGGGCTGGAAATTCCATGGGCAGACTTTGAAGAAAAATAGTTAAAAGGTAAGATGATCAGTATTCTTGACTGTGGTATTGAAAGATAAACCATGGTATCCAGGAGATACTGGATAGGTAGTGAAGGAAGTTAAGCCTGGAAAGGTCTGACAGGCTGGGAGAAGACATTGTGGGCAAGGAGTGGTGTTTTCACATATGCTCAGTTCATTCATTCAATAAAAATATTTATTTTTGCTGTATTATAAATATAAAGTATTTATATCTTGTTATATTAAATCGAATATACATCCTTCAAACTTGACCTGGAAATTGAATATTGTACTTTTTATTTTAAAAATCTTCATTTTAAAGCTTTGGCCAAGCTATGTGTAATTTATGTGGTTTTTTTTAACACAAGTTAATTATACAAAGAGGATGAAGGGAAGTTAATGAATTATTTTATATTTTTGCTTATAGCTAGATTCTCTCCTATCTACTATAGTAGTGAAATAAAAGTCAAATATTACCTTATGCATGTTGCAATTAAAGTGAAAATTTAAAAAATGCAAATCAAGTGAAGTTCCTAACTCAAGCTTCTTTTAGCTTTGCACGTAAGTAATTTATTTACCCTGTTGTGGTTTTTTATTCCCTTGTTTCACCATCTCTACTACAAAGCAGATCCAATGGTGTCTATTTATACTATCCAGATCAGTTTCCTGGTTGAGAAGAGCCCACAGAAACCATAACAGATGCGTTTATTAGCATTTGATGTTTCTGTACTGCAAGTATAGTCTTTCTTGTAATGTTTTGTATCTTTTATTTGGAGACCTTCAAATATTCTAAAGCAATCTCTTTATATTCCTTTAAGGAGAGTAGTTGAGCAGATGGATTCCACATCTGCAAAATGGGAATGTTCGTGGAGTTTTGGAACTGGATTGAAATTTCAGAATTCTCTGTGGTAGTCATATAATATGCTCTTTGAAACAAACAGCAGCAAATTCAGGAATGGACTAGAGTGTAGACTGTGTTCCCCCCCAAAACTATTGAGATAGTTTTCTCTCTATTTCATAAAGTTAACAACCTTGACTTAAAGAAGACTTTGCTATACAGTCTCCCCACTCTCCTTTCATTCTTTCTTTCTTTTATATCTGTTTTAAAAATTACCTTTTTGAAAATTGATGTAGTTACACATTTGTCTTTTTCTCTTATCTTCCATTCCAAGTTCCTTCACCAGATTTCCAAGTAATTTGCCCCATCAATTAGAGTCAAGATCATCCATCCTTCAAGCTACACTTCAACATATTCATACCTTATATTGTTCTCTTCCTCCTCATCACAACAAAACAAAGCAAAACTGATCAAGTGCCCTCAGTGTTCTGGAGCACCTCCTCCCACTCCAGAAATATTCGACAGTCTTAGCGTGGGTTATTTATGATACTAGTGAGCACATGTGTTAGCACGACTAACTAATTTCCAGAGCACATGCCTTCTTCCACTGGATGATGAACAGTGCCAGCCCTTCACCAAGCAAATGTTTACAAACGTCAGTATCTGCTCTTCAGTACAGTGCTGTGATGTACATCACTATTCCCCAAACTAGCCTGATCATGAGACTCACGTGGAGGAATATATTGAAAACACAGATTCTCTAGCCTCTCTCCTGTAAATTCTGATCCGTCTGAGGTAGGGAATTAAATTTTCCATTTTTTTCAGAGGGCCCAGGAGAATTTTATGACCAGTGAGACCAGGGAAACACTAAGACAAGTGTTTTTATACTGATTTTAAAAAAGAAATAGAGACTCTCTAGAGCTTTGTCAGGCAATACATTAGCCACTAGTGACATTTGGCTATTTACTAAAATTAAAATTAACTTAAATAATAATCCCATTTCCTAAAGGTACCTTTTTCTGGTTTGCACATGAGTGCTTTATGAGGTTGCAGCAGATTTGGATGGGAAGAATCTATCATAAAGATATCAGTTAGCCTCAGAATAATTTATAAATTCACTGCTGTTCCAGTAAAAATCCCAACATTGTTTATTCCTGGGACTTAACATAATTCACCCTAAATTCTTGTGGAAGAGAATTGGATGAAGATGATAATTCTGAAGAACCAAGTGGGAAGACTTTCCCCTCCAGATATCAGAAATTATTGTAACATTCTGTTAGTGTAATGTATAATTAGTATGGTACTAATTGTAAGAGACAGACAAATAGATCAGTAGAACAGAGTAGAAAGTGCCAAAAAAACCCATTCAAATTGGGAAACTTGATATAAGTCAGAGGTGGCTATATAGATCTGGGGAAAAGTATTGGAACAATTGGTTATCTGTATGGAAAAATAAAGTCCCTAACTTGTACTCTATACACAAAAAATAAATTGTAGGTTCTCAAAATCTTAATGCAAAAAGCACTTTAGAAGAAAACATAGGAGAACACGTTTAGGAACAAAGGACAAGTGTAGATTTCCTAAGCCAGACCCAGAAAGCACAAACCAGAGAAAAAAGGATTGCTAAATTTGACTCCACTGAATTTTAAAACTTTTTTTCAACAAATAATCAAAGTGAAAAGACAACCAAGATTGGGAAAAGATATCTTCAATGCTTGCTCATTTCTGTGAAGAATTCATATGCAAAATTTATAAATAATGCCTGCATATCAGTAAGATATGGGGAGAAGATAGGAAGACATTAAAAAAAAACCTGAATGGCTAATAAATATTATATGAAGAGATGTTCAACTTTACTAGCCAGATAACTGAAAATTAAGGCACCTCCTTTCGCCCACTGAAATAGATGAAAGTGTGTAAGTGGGACAATACCAAGAGTTGCCAACGATGTGGAAAGAGGGAATTCTTGTACTCTGCTGATTAGGGTGCATTGTGCAGCCACTTTGGAGAACAATTTAGCAATATCTAGCCCAGATGAAGATGCTCACATTTTGCCCCAGTATTCTAGACACACATACTAAAGAAACTCTTGCATATGTGTATCAGCAGCCAACACATAGATAAATGTTCACATCAGCATTGATTATAAGAACAAAAATAGGAAACAAATGAAAGGTCCATCAGCAGGAGATAAATAAATTGTGGTATATGTTAGAATTATAGATAGTAGTGGAAATGAACAAACTAGAATTAAACATATCACATAGATATATCTAACAATATATAATGTGGCTGAAAAAGCAAGCCGTGGAATGACAGGTAAAGTCAAATTTAAAAACACATGTAACAATTCTGTTTATTATGTGTGGATACTTATGTATGTTGAAAGAGTCAAAAAGATTTACAGGAATAAATACTATGTTCAATTTAGTGGTGCTTTGCTACTTCTAGTGAGGGTGGCTGGGCAATGTTGTGGAGTGGAATAGAGAGGGCTTCAAATGTAGCTGTAGTGTTTTATTTTAAGAAAATTTTGAGGCAAATATGAGATGATGTTCAGATTTTATTTAGCTGGGTAGAGGGTACATACATATATATAGCTTTACTTTTCTCTGTGTTTGAAATACTTCATAATTAAAGAAAAAACACATACACAAAACCCTTATTAGTGGAAATCAACATATCTCATTTCTTGGCTCATATAAAGTAGGATATGGAGCAGAGACCAGAGAAACTTTGTTAAAGAAATCTCAAATATCATGCAGATGTTGGGGCTGGGCCTTAGTGGTGCCTTTTAACCTTGATTTTGTGCAAAACAGATTCTCAATCAGTAGATAAGAAAATCTGCTTAATTAATCCATTTCCCAGGGAGCCTTAAGTTATTAACCAGCAAAGACCGAAGTTTTAATTGAGACGATGATGCCACTTAATTGGAAAAGCTGAATGGGATTAAGGGGTGCTCAGATAAGGTCAACTGGTTTCCCCAGTGCCCAGAGCTTTTCTGGGTCTCTGCCTTCTTGGTGGCAACCTCTGCCAGTTGGGATGAAGCTGAGCCAAATGCTTTCACTGTCCTTTAAACATCACTTAATGGAATGTTAAATACAGATTCCATATATTGCAAAAAGATTTATGAAGCACATTGGCAAGCAGATTCTGCTGATAAATTTTAGAACAAATTATATGAAGCACTAGACATTTGCATTGCTTTTAAATTGTTATTGATGGCACAATTTAACATACATTAAGTGAAGTAAATTGATAATTGTGTTGGGATTCAATAATGTGTTTCAATTGATAACATCTTTTTACCCCAAATTAAGATTGTTTCACAGGGCTTCTTGACAATGGGGGTCTTATTACCAAAGAGTATTTACTTACTTACATACTTCCATTTAAAAAAAGAGTACTTGAAACTCTCCATAAAAATCAATGTAATATTGGCAAAGAGGACCACCCTGTTAAAAAACTGGCACCGATTTCTTTTTCATAAATAAAAGGTGCTAATCAAAATTGGTCTCCATAAGGTCTCCAAAAAACCTTATTCCTGCTCTTACAGTTTTAAACACAATATCCTTTTTGGATTCTATGTGAAGTACTGTTATTAACTAGTTTCCTGACCTTGGGCCAATAAATTCTTTGACCTGAAAATAAAAGAAGAGTGGGGAGGACCAGTGTGATCTCATTCAGACCCCTGTAGGAGGTCTGTAACCTGTGCTCTTTTCATTAGTATATGGGATTTGGAATGTAATTGGCATGTCTGTGCTACTGTCTATGTGAATTCAACTTGCTTTCTTAGGTGTATTGTAGAATACTCCTTCATAGTTGATTCTCTTGGTGCATATAATCACTAGTTAGCAGTACATGTGATTCACCTGTGAGACTTGGACCCCAAAGACAGCTAATGTCATGAGGTTCCTGCATGTTTATTAAGTGCCATGTGAATTTACTTTACAGAAAAACAATTTCTTTAGTGAAAAGGGGTGACTTGAAAGAACCTGGTACTATCTACATCTTTGAGTTTGTTTTTTTCCCTCTCTATTTGCCAAGCATCACATACAGTAGCTTTTGGGTCATTTTTCACTAACATACATTAATCAGGTCACTTTTGATTTATTAAATGATCCAGTGACTGGCAATCATTAGATTGCCAAAAAAGTAAAATTTGACTATGTGATGAGCTAACTGGTATATTCAGTGGTACTAGGTTGGATTTTATTACTGGGAATGTTTGGGTTATTTTCAAGAAAACTGTGTTCAGAAACTCAGTGCTTGACCATCAAGCGGACAACTGGTCTGAACCACTTGCAGTTTTTGAATTCTTGTGTGGCTAAGTTAGAACATGTCAAAGTCATTTTCACTAATGAGTACTGTGTAAGCCTTGTAAATAGTTGTAAATAGTCAGCTGGGTCACAGAAATGTTGAATGGTTTACAAAGTTTTCCCTGGTCCCTCCCAAGCCTAGCGATACTACCCTTCATTTTCTACCCAAGTCCGCTCACATCCCCAGCCTAACAAAACACAAGCATAGCTGGACCCCAAGATGCTTTAAAAAATTAATTAATGGCATAGATTCTTGAGAGAGAAGAAGTAGAAAAGATCATAGAAAGCATCTCAAATAAGTATGTATCTGTGTGGAGTGAAAAAAAGTGAAATGAAATAAGAAAAAGGAAGGACATGGGAAAATAAAAGAGAAACATGGACAAAATGCCAGTGAACCTATTGTGTTGGGAAGGGGAATAATTTATTAAAATTCTTAGGCATGTTGCCTGGTTTATTTTAAGTCTGGCCTGATTTGTGCCTGGTGTGTTCATTTGCATAGTTTCAATCTATAAGCAAAGAATATTTTCAGTATTTTGGAACAATCTGAGTGCCTCTAATACAGTATGCGCAAAAAATTTTTAATGACCCCACAATTCAGATCCAGAATTGCAAAGGGAGAATATCATTAGTTCTGTGTCTGAATTTTTTCTCCTGAAGAAACACACACACACATATATATATTCTTCAAAACCAAGAAAGTTTGTCTAATGGGCAAAAATATTATTATTCCTCCTGAATTCATAGTTCTTGTGATGTTTTCTGAAAAAGCAGGTATGTCAGATTGTTTCATTTTGTTTTTCCCACACTCTTTTCTCTCATTTTTGTAAAGAAAAGACAACCAATCTGAGGCTTCCTTGGGAGACGTTAGACAGCTTAGACAAGTGCCAAAATAAAGATTTAGTCTCATCAAATGTGTCATGAGGAAATTGGAAACATGCTGTGAGGTAATGGCGAAATAATTTTGAAAATTTCCAAGCACTTTTTCCAAATTGAAATGGAAGAAAATTTCAAGTTAGCTCCCATCTAATTATAGCTAATGAAAGATGTGTGCATAAATGTAAGATATATACATATATATAGTTCTAGCAATACTATTAATTTCTTCTTCTATAAAAAGAGGAGACCAGACTGTAAAAACCTTTTACAGTTCTAGAAAGCTGTTCTCTGGAGTAGCTGAGCAGAGCAGGGGTTTTTTTTTTTCTATAAAATAAGGTAGTGGGAATTGCAATTTGTGAAAATGGTAGTGTTTTTCCCCACTGTTCTCTCCTAAGGTTTCCTGCCACTCTTATATTAACCAGTGAAGGTTTTATTCAATGAAATAACTCAGCGCAGATGGGAACCTTAACTTATTTCAGTGCCTGTGGTGTTTGTAGGAAATGTGGTTTTTTGCTTCTGCTACTGGAGCTGGTGCCTGCCCCATCATGTCGAACCTGTGAATCCTTGTGAATGCTTTGAATGCCCTTGGCAGGCTAAGCCTTAAAGATACTAAGCCTTCAGATACTGGGCAAACCTTAGTGTCTCTCTGACAATCCAATGGTAGGTAAACTGCAAGCTCCACTCACAGAATTTTGGATCTCTATGAGTGTGAACTTTGGAAACCAGAAAACTGTTCTATTGTTTGTTCCAAAGCATGCCTGCTTTTTATCTAGATGGTTTTTCTGTCTTGGGAGGGACCTGGCATGACTTTGATGTATTTAATAGAAGCTCTTGGGAGCATAAATGTTTGTATGTTTCTCTTCTGTGGATTTGTATTTGAAGTAAATCGCAGAGAACTTAAATTGGTTATATGCCTCTTGTTTTTAACTTAAGGTAGTGTTTCTGCGGGGTAGGATATAGGAATCTGCTGGCATCAAAGCTGGCTGTGAAGAATTGTTGCCTTCTCCTGGTAAAGTCTGTTTAAAAACCTGTCACTCAAGCACCAATTATAAGTGTGTTTAAAAAAAAAACACCCTTAGTTCAATTGTAGAGAATCCAATTTATTCCCATTCTCTAAGGCATTCACTAGGAGAAAAAGAGAGTCCTTGGGCATCATTCTGTGTAATTAGATTTTTGCACTTTTGTACTGTGAATTGGGATTTCCATTTATCCACCCTATGTGTAAAGCAAAAATGCTTAGCAACTTGAGACCATCGCTGATGTTATAATTCATTGAGACTCACACTTTTTTAATTTGAGAAATTCTGGGGAAGAATTACCAATAGTGGACATTTTATTTTATAGACATTGAAAATATTTTATTTTTATTTGAGCCACTCATCTGGTTCCCTAAAATTAATCTTCACCTGAAACCTCAGTGGTTCTTAAAAATTGTGTCAAAAGCTGGAAAGTACTCTCCTCATGTGTGAATTTGTCACAGTTCCTAGGAAACAGCCATCTTGTTTTAAAATAAACTTATTTTTTAAAATTTCATATTTATCCCCCATAGTAACAATAAAAATTTAACATCTGAAAATAGTGATTTTTATGTAGTGTCTTCGGAAAAAACAAAGATGAAATGTTAAGTAAATAAAACTGAAAACAAAATAAAATAATCTCAATTACTTAAACCAATAATTGAAAAAAGACTAGAAGGAAAAATAAAAATAAATAGTGTTAGGATTTGAAAAAATATCTTTCTGTACTTATGAGCTAGTTTTCTAAAAGTAATTGAAACAAAAAGGAATATACATATTTCAGAGAAGATTGGAAGGTACCATAGTTGTGTTGATACTAGAAATGATGGAATGATGGGGGAGGTAGGAATAATCCTATAAACAGTACCATTATAGGAAGAAAACTGTTGATAAAGAATAGATTAAAGTTGAAGTGTTGTAGGACTGTGGAGTTAACAAAGAACATTCTGGAATGAGAAAATAATACAAATCTGTAGGGTTCTTCAGATGTCGTATAAATTTTACCCAGATCCTTACATAACCATGTTTCCAGACTGGTAAGGGAAAACAAAATCAACCAAGCAACACAGGCTTTAAAAAAACAAAGAAAACTGTATTTTTATAAATAATTTCATAGACAAAAATATAACAATAATATTCAAACTAAGAACCATCCCTTTGCTCTTTCCTGGGACCCTGGCATGGCTTCATTATTATAAGGCACCATAATTTGCTTTACTCTAAATATTTATGCAGCCATTCTTTCATTCATTCAACAAATATTTGCTGAGTAAATAAATATACTCTTGGAGGAGAGATAAGATATATTGGCTTCTTATTGGGTTGAGAGTGCCGTCTGAGCTTGAAGGGTCTGAAAGTGTGGGCTAGCAGAGCATTTTGGGGGGTGAAAGGAGGAGTAAAGGCATGGGAATGTATAGGGGACAAGTTTGATTAGTTTGAGTGGGAGAGGTAGGATACAATAAAGACAGTTGGGGCCAGATCACAGAGCTATTGGTGCTAGGCTAAAGGGTTATACTCTAGGTAATAGGGAACCATTGAAGGTTTTTATGAAGGTAGGGTCATGTTCTGGCCACAGTGTGTTAAATGAAGTTTGTGAGTCTTGGACCCAGAGGACTGTGCCCTGAGACTATGGAGATGTGCCTCTATAGCCCTCAAAAGAATTCCCTAATAGCGTTAATGCCTTGACTTATTCCCATAGGACAGTTTCCCACTTTAACATCTGAGCCTTGGTAACTTGTACCAGCTTTTCTCTTAAGTGGGACTATGTAGTCAGCTTGGGTTTGGCCTCTCCTCTTCTGCTCCATCAGCTCAGAACTCTGGCCACTTCCCAGAATCCTGTTCTGCCACTCAAATCAAGCTTTGGCTTATTTCCCATAATCCTACAGTCCTGATGCTCCCCGCTCCCATCTGGTTTTGACTTTTTTGTTCCTGATTTAGAGCTGAGAGTCAGTTAAGTTTTTTTTTTTTTTTTTTTTTTTTTTTTCCTTTTTACTAATGTGAAGCTGAGGTAGAGCAGTTAAGAGAGTTAATAAAGACTTGATTGAAGTGTAGTGGTTGGGATGGGAAAAAGGGAATGAGTTCAAGAAATACTGTGAAAATAGAATTGACAAGATCTGATGATTAGGGTTGGAGGAAAAAGAGTTAAAAGATAGTCCGTATGGATTTAAATGGTTTTCAAACATTTGCTAAATTGAAGTGAAGTGAAGTTTTGTCTATAGAGCTGTCAAAGATGCTTCTTTAAGCTTTAATGATGATTACCCTGCAGCATGTTAAGGGTATCCTAGTTAAGTGAATTGTACCAACACGATACCTAGAACAGGTTGCAGTAATTGATTAGATCAGAAAAAATTGAAAGATAAGAAGCAAAATGCCTGGGCCAAAAACATAGAAGAGGCCTTTCCATTGGTTCTGGTCTTTTATTATTGAGTAACCTCCTTTTAGTGGAAGACTTGGAACTATGCTTGACAAACAATTTCGGAAAGGGAATGTGATACTAAATTGTTGGGGAATGAAGGAAACTTAGTACTCAAAAATCTTGAAAACCGCATGGAAAACAAACTCAGCTGGTTTCTGCTGAGGTTATTTTATATGGTGCCTGTGGGTTGATCCACTTATTTGAATGTTTCAATGCTAGAATATTAAATAATAATAAAAATATCAAAATTTATTGAGCCACTAATACATGTCAGGCACTGCTCTAGGCACTTGTATCTACAGAATATGCCATTGAACCCTCACAACAATCCTGTGATGTGGGCATCTTATTATCCCCATCTTACAAGTTAGAAAATTGAAGCTTAGTGAAAGATTAGGTATCTTGTCCAATATAATACAGCTAATATCTTAGTTTCCTAGGGCTGCTGTAACAAAGTACCCCAAATTGGGTAACTTGAAATGACAGAAATTTATCTCACAGCTCTTGAAGCTGGAAGTCCAAAATTCAAGGTGTGGGCAGGGCCATGCTCCCTCTGGAACCTGTAGGGAAAATCCTTCCCTTCCTTTTCCTAGATTCTGTGGTTGGCCGGCAATCTTTGAAGTTCTTTGGCTTGTAGCTGCAGCAGTTCAGTCTCTGCCTCTGTAGCCACATGCCTGTCTTCCGTATCTGTCTCCTTCTATAAGAATCCTTCTTATAAGGATACTTCCCTTCTCATAAGGACCCACCCTACTCCAGTATGACCTCATTTTAACTAATTCCATCTGCAACGACCCTGTTTCCAAATAAGGTCACATTCATATAAACGGGGGTCAGGACTTCAGCCTTTCTTTTTGGGGAACACAATTCAACCCATAACAGTTAATGACTCATGCTTTTAGCTTCAGCTCATTAATGCTAATGTTTGTTTAGCTGATTTCAATTCAGGGGTGCATTGTGCCTCTTACGTGATAAGTGTTTCTGAAACATCTTTGAAAATGCAGATGATGTTTCCAGCCTGCATTGGATGGGACAGCTGTTCTATATGTAGCAGGGCAGGACAGCCCAAGATAAAGAGTTAATGTGGGCAACCTGCTCTTCAGCTTCTCCTTGAATCTTGACTTTAGCTTGAGGACCTTCCTCTGTGCTTGGCTTGGTTGCCCCATCATCACCATTTTAATTGTTTTAATTACTGTCATTTATTGAATACTTTCTATGTGCCAGCTATGGCACTAAGCACTTTACAGGCATTATTCCGTGTAATCATTACAACCATCCTATGAAATTGCTACTCTTGTTGCCTTCATTTTACACGGGAGCAGAAAAGGTGAAGTAAGTCGCACAAGGTCCTGCAGCTGGTAAATAGCATAGATGGGACTTGAATCCATGCCTGTTTTGGGTCCACAATCCGTGTTCCTTATCATGGTGGTTTTTGCTCCAACACTAGGCTTTGCTCTTAATTCTCAAGGTCACCTTTAGGACATTCCTTCATTTGGGTTTAGAGAGGCTTAATCTAAAATCCAGATATCTTTCAGGGATAGTTTTGGATTCTTTTCCCCAAGAGCTTTGATGTTGTTGGCTGTTTTATTCATGTTTTGAACTGGTCACTAGTTTAATTACCTAAGGGAGCTGTGATCCTTTCTTTGCAAATCTGCCTGGTGGATGATGTGGTGATTATACCCTGTGTAGATATTCAAATGACAGAAGCATTTTTCTCTTACCTTGGGAGGAAGTGGTGGCATTGTAGTATCTCAGTAGAAGCAGGGCATTCCTGGGAGCAGCTTGGTAATGTGGCAGGAAATCAGGTTTTGGAGGTTTGTAGAGCTAATCATAAAATGGCATCTACCTCCTTTCATTTCAATCCAAGTGCTTGCAAGAGTGCATAAATTAGCATCAGGAATTAACATGCTGCTCTTTTGATAGACCAAACAAAATCTAAAGGGCAAATTTTGTTAATCTTTTATGTGTTTCATTGAAGTGAGACTCATTCTCATTGTGGGAATCCTCAAAGATATCCCATTCTTATATAGGAAAATTATAGTTGAGGATATAGAATTTTACTACTTATGCACTATATAAAACCTAATAGAAATAATAACCAGTTAGATGGTTATAAAGCCTGAATTTATTGAAATTGTTATGCACTTGCTGATTAATAGTAATACTGTAAATTATAGGCGCTTTTATTTACATTTCTACAGAACCTATTATTAGTGAGTCTCAAAGCACCTTACAAGTATTAATTATTAAAGCCCATAAATATGAACAGTTAGTGGCATTTTGTTAAGAGAACAAATAGAATTCCCCTTTATCTCATGCATTTCATGAGACCTATATGACTGAGTGAAAGAATTCTCCAACACAGAGCATTTATACACTATGGGCATTTAGGGCTATAATTCCATAGTCCTAGAAGCCAGCAGCAGTGGATTCCAAATACATGTCGAGTATCTCAATCTATATGGTTAGAACTCAGGTTATTTTTAAAATTCTACATACATAATAGCTCTAAACAAATCTTGCTATATTTCAATATGTCTCTGTTGACTGTTATATCAAATTTGAGAAGCAAAAATTATGTCAAGTCCACATGAAAGTATTTAAAAATATTTTGGAATATCATAGCACATTTATTTTTCCTCCAGCTAATATCCTACTCTGAGAACTAACAGCTTGTAAACATAGTCATTGGGACCTTTATTTATTGCTATGCTGTGTAGCAAGTAATGTTGTGAGGATTTCAAATCTACTTCAGAATACTCCTTTGTCCCTTCCCCTCTTATTTCTTCTTCTCCTTTCTGCCTTTGCAATGTTCCTACCCTCTAAAGCTGAGTACAGATGGAGAAGTGCAAAAATATTTCTGGTGCCTGACTCTCCCTCTTCTTCCATCTCAAATCCTTAAGCTCTCCCTCCCCTTGCCCCATTTGGTTGATACTCAGCTTCCTTTTCTTTTGGTGCTGAGAAACTATATTGGAGTTGGGGGTCACTAACACAAGGCAGCTGCATTTCCATGATTATATTTCAATGTCACGAAGATTCAAAGGAAGGTGTGGACTGGTGAGCACCTTCCTTTACATCTAAGGACGCTGGAGCTTGGAGAGAATGAATGACTTGACTGAGGCCACACAACTGCTTTCTCTGCTACAACTGGCATTGGGACTAGAACCCAGTTCTCCAGTTTCTTAAGCCAGAGCTCTTCGCTTTCCCTCATGGCAGTTATTCAATGGCTTGAATCACAAAAAAAGTTTAAACTAGAAACACAAGTGCAAAACTAGAAGAAAGGGTTTGTTGATTTCATCCAAGGCTATGGTTTGGCAGGACAAGAGGTAGAGCCTCAGGGATCTGAAGGAGTATGGAGTATTGAGTATACACGGTTGAAATGTTGGCCTCTGGGATCCATGTTGGGTAGGAGGAGTTGAATGACTAGAAGTAGAGGGGAATGAAGAGCAATGAAGAGCACCTTCTCCTGAGATGGAAAAGAGGCTAAGTAGAATGGTAGTCTTAGAAGGATGAGAAGATTGATTGAGTTTATGGTCATGGCATTGGATCACTGATGTAGAAGAAAGACCATTGGTCACTGAATCATCCTTAGGGACCCTGAAGTCCCTCAGAATGATTCCAGAAGGAGAGGGAGAGATAAAGGCATGTGCAGCAGGTGTCAAAGTTCTCAGAGAATGTGAGCTAATAACAAATCTGTGGGGAATGGTGGTATTGGGGAGACTGGAGTCTGGGGTTTATAGAATTAGGTAGATATGCGGCTATGTTGTGAGAGATGTTACATTTTGAAATTCTAATTTTCTTATTTTTTCCAGGGAAAACTGAGGCTGCTATCAAAAACTTCAGTCCCTATTACAGTCGCCAATACTCTGTGGCTTTCTGCAATCATGTACGCAGTGAAGTAGAACAGCAAAGAGATTTAAGATCACAATTTTTGAAAACCAAGGTAACCCAAGGATATTTGGCTTACATAGCTCTGCTGCTGAGGAAAGCTTTCTTGCTCATAATATTTCTGAAATAAGCAATCATTTGAGTGACATTTAAAAAAAAATCTGCTCTGAATTAATTTCATGCTCAAAAAACTCTAGAGTTTAGAATGTATAATTTCTTGTTGATGGTGTAATCCATATAAAAAGAAAACTGGCATGCTTACAATTTTATTATGTGTTTTTCCACATTGATGCTTTGATACTGGGAAATTTTCCTTACTGTTGTACAGTTCAGTTTTTAAAAAGTCATAATTTCAATGCCTTGTATATGTGCATTTTCATTTTAGCTATTGATCAATTATGATTTTCCTTCTAATTCCCTAAATTTATTCTTTCTCCTTTCCTTCATTATAATCATTATTCACAACTTCTACAAATATTTCTGTGCTAGGCCCTATTTCAAGTCCTGGGAGATCAAGACACTTTTCTCTGCCTTCCTGAAGTTTATTTTCAACTGTGGGAGACAGACTATAAACAAATGCATATATAGATGATGTCAGGTAATAATAAATACTACAAAGAAAAATAAAGCAAGAGTCTTATTTTCCATAAGCTGGCCAGGGAAGCTCTGTCTATGGAATGATGTTGGAGCAGAAACTGGAGTGAAATAAGGGAGCAGGCTACATAAGTATCTGTGGGAAGAGTTCCAGGCAGATGGAGCAGCAAATGCAAAGACTGTGGCAGTAGTAAGCTCAGCAAGAAGCTAATGTGCCCAGAGCAGGGTGAACAAGGGAGGAGGGATAAGAACTGATTGCAAGGGGCAGGTAGGGGATGGATCGTGTAGGACCAGTTGGCCACCCTAAGGGCTTTTATTTTGTTTTAAGTGTGATTAGAAGTCATTGGAAGGTATTGAGTACAGAGTGACATATAATTTCAGAAGATCTCTCTGGCCTCTGTGGAGAATGAACTGTGGGGCAAGAGAGGAAACGGGAGATTGGTGAGGAGGATACTGTAGCACTGTGAGCGAGACACGATGGTACCGTGGATTAGGGTGGTGGTGGCAGGGGTGTGGGAAGTGGTCCAAGTCAGCATGCATTTGAGACAGAGATGATAGAATTGTCAATGGATTGGGTGTGAGATAATAGAAGAAGAGAGAAATAAGTATGACTTACTGGTTTTTAGTCAGAGAAAAGGAGTGGTTGGAGTTGCCTGTTACTCAGAAGGAAGATTGGGATGAGTGAGAATCATGGTTCACTTTGGGCTATGTTAAGTTTGACACGCTTGTTTGATATTCATCTGAGGAAATATTGCAAAGATAGTTGTAGGTATGATCTGGATCTCAATGCTGTTGAGGCTATAGGTACAAATTGCGGAGTTGCCAGCTTCTAACTGATATTTAAAGCCATAAGATACAACTTAGGGAGAAAGTATAGACAGAGCAAATAAGAGGTTCCACTACCAAGCCCTGGCCCCTCTAACATTTAGAGGTCAGAAAGAAGACAGGTTCCAGCAAGATGGTAAAGTCTGTGAAGTAGGAGAAAAACCAGAAAAGTGTAATGTGCCAAAAAGAAAATGAAGGTGTTTCAAGGAGGGAGTAATCAATGAGTTAAATATTGCTGAGAGGTTAAGTTAACCAATAGAATTAGCAGCACAGGTATGTAAGGATACCTCTTTCCTATAAAACTAGTTCTCAAACTTTGGGAACCTTGTTAAAATGCAAATTCTAGGCCACACCCGTAATAAATTGATATAGGAAGTCCAGGGTGAGGCCACTTTTTTAACAAGTGTATTTGTTGCTTTATATGATCCAGGATTAAAAAATTCTACACATGAGAACCATAAAGTTCAGTTTATATAATGGTTTAAAAGTTCAGTGTGTACAATGGTTTCATCCTCATCTAAAGAAAACAGTGAGGTCCTCTCTTACCCATTTTTTCCCCTCCCTCTTACCTTTTAACAAGGCAAGAAAGGAGACTGTCTCATTTTTCTTCAGGACAGAATATTAGTTACTAGAATTTGGAAGGGAATGAATTTCATCCCATAGATGATTCTTAAACCAGAATGACATATCTGCCTTCTCTGTATGGTTCATATGAATTTTTGTTTGAAAGGAGAGAGTAAAGTTTCTAAAAACACTGTGATTTTGTAATAATGGGAAAATAAATGTAAATTCATTAACAGCATATAAAAGACAAGAGGCCCATTTCCTATATTTTGAAAAAATACAGGACTTGTACAATAAGCCAGATAGGAATTATCCCATATACAATGAACCCAATGGAAGACCTAATGAGAAATCTAACCGAAACTCCCACAGCATATATGTCACCAGGGTTAATGAGAAACTCCCAGACTCAGAAGCTTTTAAGTAGAAGAGGTAGAACTGAGGGTTGCTGGCTTGGTGCAAATAGCAAACATCGTATCCTTGAGGAGTACGGGGATGGACTGTTTACAGCCTGGCTCCCCCTGGGCTTTGGGGTCTTGGAAAGGTGCTGAGCACTGACTCTTGAGGCTGTGCCTGAAGGTGTGATGAATAGGGAAGAGCCTGTTAATTCTTCTGTTTTCCCAGGACTTAATACTGAGAAACGTTCAGGGTGTTATGACCACAGGATAGATAGATGTTCCCGACTTAAATTGTCTTATTGCATTCTCTCTCTTCCACAGAGTTTATTAAGCATTTATTAGTGCCAAGTGTATGCAAAGATGGCCCTATTCATACAATCACTTTGATCATATGCTTCTGTTCCTGTAATATAATGGAAGGAAATAAAAACCACAAAACTATGAATAAGACAATACTTTGCATTTGTTCTGGAGGTGTAGGAAAAGGAATTTGTGAAGGGAAGGGAGGGAAGCGAAAATTTTCCCAGAATCTCAGAACAAGATAGTTTCCTAAAACAGTCCCTGAAATACCATGGATAGACTTAGTAGTAACATATTTTATCTTCTGTTGTAATAGTCAATTGTGTTTTTCTTTAAGCCACCTTTGGAGCCTGGGACTGTTTTGTATGAAGCAGAGGTATCCCAGTTTGCTGATGATATAAAGAAATGGAAGGACAGATACATTGTGATTAAAAATGATTTTGCTGTGGAGAGCTATGAGAACAAAGAGGTAAGACATTTGCTCCTTACTATTGGTTCTTGCAATATTCTTAAACGTTGGCAGTGTTGATTGGCATGCCCTCTCCTTTGAGATCAACTCATCCTGTAAGCATCCACTCATGCAGGTACTCATTTCAGTTAACAAATATTTATTGAATACCTACTACATGCCAAGCGCTATGCTAAGTTCAGGATACTGTATTTAGCAGTAAGTCAGACTGTTGCTTACAGTCTAGTGGGCAAGACAAACTTTAAACATGTAATTGCAAGTGATGGTGAAAATGGAAGATTGTACTGAATGACCAGTGTTTGGGGCAGGAGCCTTTCCAATGGCCATTCAGCCATGAGGCCTCTCTCAGTCGCTGCCCCGATAGCTCTCCTTCTCTACCCTGTGAGCCTCTGTACTTCTAAGCCTCTTATATGACAGGTGGCTGAGGGGTTATTTAATAATAATCTTATTAAAGTGCATTTTCCTGGGTTCCTAGCAATTAGGAACATTTTGAACACTTTATTCCTCTTATGGATATTTTTCTTTTACTTTTTTCCTAGTTATCTCTTTTTTATTTCAGCCAGAGAGTTAGGCCAAATGATCCCAATGGCTCCTTCCATGTCTGGTATTGTGCATGTTTTAACCTATGTAGATTCTCAAGTTCAGTTTGAAGTAAATTGTTACTATATATCAGTTAAAGGCAGATTTAAAACTCCACTCTCTTGACTCCTCAGTTCAGGAGCAGTCAGGACTCCCTCCACTCAGTTCTCTGAACAGTACCCCAGAGGCCAAACCATTAGGAAGAGGCCTCAGGCTGTCAGACCAATGTGTTTCCTTCCCATCTCTGCTGGAAAATAGAAATAAAATACAGAACAAACTTGTTCCGCAGACTACCAGGCAATGCTCCAGTGCTTTCTTAGATAGTCTTATTCTTTTTAGTTTTCATTAAATGAATATTTTCTCTATCAATATTCAATACTTGACTTCCACTCAGAAGCAAATTATAAAATGCACTATAAATAATAATGATGATGATAGCAAATCACCTTTGTATGGCACCTTACACTGATGCCCTTTCGGGGTAGCTAAAGGAGAGGCGGTGTAGCATAATGGCTAATGTGAGCTTTGAATCACACCTTTACCAGGAACAAGATATGTGTCCTTGGGTAAGTTACTAAATCTCGTTGAGCCTCTGTTTTTTTCATCTATGAAATGGTGAGCAGTATCCCTTTGTCACAGTTGTTTGTGAGGATTGAATAAACAAATGTATTGACGTGTTTAGCACATGGCCTGGTCCAGGGTAACTACCCAACATAGAGCAGTCCTTGGTCTGATTACTAATAGTAGTAATAGGAAACACAGAGGTTGTTCTTGGATTTATTGAGGTTATCACTGCATTTGACACTAATTGAAGTTCATTTTAAATTAAGTTTTGGTGTTTTTCTTTTTTACCTTTTTTACACTTACTCCCTCTACTTGCAATTTGAAGATTATGCTGCTTTCTTTTCTTGCGCATCATTTCAACTGAACCTCTTCAAGTTGTTAAGATATAGGAACTGAATTTAGTTACTATATATAAAAGAAACAACTTGCAAGTTTTAAAAAAATGTCCATTAAGTTTGACATTATTTATCAAGGTTTTAATAATGTCCTATTTTTTTTTAATTTACAGAGGAGTATTTTTATTTTAGTTTCACCTAGCAGTTATACATTCATTACCTAACAGTTGACTATTATTTTATTGAATAACTTATAGAGGAGTATTTTTATTTTAATTTCACCTAAGAGTTATACATTGAGTATCTATAAATTGACCATTGTTTTATTGAGAATCCAATTTTAGCTGGTAATTAAGCAGGAGAAAATGAAACCTTCTCATCTGATAATTACTTCCTTCTTCCTGCACACTAGCGCTGGGGCCAGATAGATCTGGGTATGAGTCCTGGATCTGTCACCTTCTCATTTATAAAGTGAAGATAATAACACCTATTTCTTGGTGCTCCTTTGATGACTGACTACCGTAATGTTTATAAAAGCCCGCATTGGGGCCTATGGTAACTAATAACACAATTCAGATTTGAGGCCAGTCCGAACCAAACGTTACTAAATTTTTTGAGACCACACAACTTCAGGTTCTTCTCTGTTATGATCTGGATGCCTGATAGGCTTATGCTGTTGATTAGTGATTCTTACAATTGGCCTGAAAATAAGCATCTTAACTATATGAGAGTTTGTTTTGTTTGTCTTTTCATAAATATATTTTTCGTCAACAATGTCAATCTGTTTGGGTCAGTTATCATATTGATGCAGAATATGTGTTTTAATTTTCATTTAAATTATTTCCAAGAATATGCTCTAGATTTTGGGTTTTTTAGTTTCTTGGTTTCATTTCTTTACTCACCTTTAGGTTACTATCCTCAGAATTTTTCCTGGATTTAAGCCTTCCTGTCAAATGCACATACTTAAATTTTATCTTACCTGTGCATGTTCTTGTGTGTCTTCTCTGCTTTAGCAGTGCTCTGCACCTTTATCAAACAACAGAGCTTCTTGTCAGCTGGCCAGTGTGTGTTCTGATATCACATTATTGCACTTCCATTCCAGATCTTTTTACTGCGAAACAGTCTCACAGCTGAGAGAAAAGTAGTGGCATATTTTATCATGGCAACATATTTATATTTTAGATGAAAATCCATGGCAATCATAATTGCAGTTGCATGTTCCAAAGTGTCATCAGTCACTGTTCATGGCCCACATCAGTCATCAAGAATTTTGTGTAGTTGGGATTGGTGGGCATTATCAGAGTGATTCAGACATTAAGCTCTGAAATGCTAAGTGGGATGCTGAATATCTAGACATTACTGAGATTATGGTTTCCCCAGTTGATAAAATTAACTACAATAAACCTCCCTGAGGCTAGTGGCTATCATTTACCATTTTGTCACCTTCATCCAAAAGTACTAAAGTACTACCTTGCAAGTAGATATGCAAACTGTATTTTTTTAGTAAATGGCTTTAATTCATTGACACAGTGTGGGAATTTCTATCTCTGGGTATATGTGTTGAGATCTATTTTTAATATTCTTGATATTTTCCAAAAAGCCAAATGGAAAAAAAATCATTCACTTGAGCCCTTCTTTTCCAGGCCTATCAGAGAGGAGCTGCTCCTAAAAGCCGAATTCTTCCAGCTGGTGGCAAGGTGTTAACCTCAGAAGACAAATACAATTTATTATCTGATCGGCATTTCCTGGACCCTCTTGGTAAGTTGCTGAGCATTTTTTTCCAAGCCTAAATTCCTCAACTTGCTTTGTTTGGCTAAACCAGTGGTTCTCAACAGGAGTAAAGCCATTTATTAAAAAAATACAGGGACATTTGGCAATATGTGAAGGCATTTTTGGTTGTCACAGTTTGATGGGGCAGTGGGTGATGCTACTGACATCCAGTGTGTAGTGGGGTGCTGCTAAACTTCTCATAATGCACAAGACAGCCCCTGACAGTGAGGAATTATCCAGCCCAGACTGCCAGTCTTGCTGAGGTTGAGAAATCCTGGGGTAGCCCCATATCTCCACAGACAAATAGAAGATGTAGTTTCTCTAAAAGGTCAACATTGAACCTCTTTTATTATTTTAAATCACATTTACTGTGTTTCTAGCACATAGAAATTGTGCTATTGGCAGGTATCTTGAAGCTTCTGGAAATATTGCAGGCTTTGATAACACCACAGAGGGCAGCCGAATAAACAGGTAGGGCTCAGTACATGAAATGTACAATCCCACCTTTCAGTAAGCAAGCCTGGACCTGTTGGGAAATGCTATTTTTCTGATTTTAGGGTGATATGCAATAAAATATTCTAAATTGGCAAAATACTTTTAACAAGTATTACAGTAACTCATAGCTACTGTATAAAAAACATTGCATTTATTAGCATATCTATAAATAATAGCTGATGGTTGTCATGGAAAGAACATTGAACTGAGAATCAAGACTGGATATTTATCTAGTTCTAACTGAGCCACTTATCAACCATATTACCTTAGCAGGCTGCTGAAACTCTCTGTTTCTGTTTTTACTACTCTAAAATAGGGTCTTATAAAACTTGAAAACTGGAAGGGTCTTTCCAGCTCTAATATTCTTTGATTCTCATTCATTTCACTTTTCCATGTAGTGAAATTGATGGATAATATATAGACCAAATAGGGCATTTCATGGAGATTTATGAACTGTAGATAATATAATAACTCCATCTGGCTTTGTATAAATCATTCTACACAGTAATTACTTGGTTTCTTGAAGAGAGCCCTGATTCTTATTAATGGGTATGATCATATCATTAGAATTTATGGAGGCAATAATCATTTTATCAGTTATTATTTCAGTGCAGAAATGCTTAACATAGTGTTTTTAATGACATGGTTATAGGATTAATACGTGGATCATAAACCTAGGTTAACAAATTATTACTAAGTAATTCAGGCTAAGACAACTCTATATTATACATATTATTTTCTAATTCAAATTCTACTTGTATGTTATTTTGACTATGGTGCTACAGCTAAAAATGAGAATACCAGCATGTTGGCTCTTCAGAATCTCTCCAAAAGGACTTTCCAATGAAATAAGTCAGAACAGACAATATGTTTATTGATTTATTGATGAAATCATGTCAGAAGGAATAAAAAGTACAAGGCTGTGTGACTAATACCAGTTGACTCAGGGCTCCAGATTGAGGCATTTCAGTAACTTTTTTGTTGCATGGTATGGACTTCGGAGTTTTAAAAATAGAATATTCTACAATAGATCATTGTAACTGTACTTGGAAAAAATGCAGACTAATAACCTCTGGAAAATTGTTGTAAAAGGTCAAGTGTGAGATAACTTGAGGTTAATAGGAATTAGTTTTATGGGGATTGCTGCAATTTTTAAATGCAAAGGATCAATGTGGCTTTCAGTTATTTGTACAAAATTGTGATGTCTTGCAAAGGGCAGGGAGAATTTTTTCACAAAACCATATTAATCCAGAAGACTGACTGCATGATACTATTTCTACTGGAAAGACACAATGAAGATGGGAGGAATTAACCTTGCTTAAGAAAAAGCACTAAAGGTTTATGAATAAATATATCATCTTTATAGAAAGTTCTGCTAAAATGATGTATCAAAAATTCCCTCATATTTTTCTAAAGTGATTGACATGTGTGGCATTTTGTTAGTCAGAATCTGGTTTGCTGCATACAACAAAAAACTCAAATTAAAGGCATAGAATTTTATCTGATAAGAAATATTTGGATGCTAGCAGTCCAGGACTGGAATGGCAGTTCCATGAATTTGTCAGAAACTCAGGCTCTTTCCATCCTACTCCTCCTTTATCTCTAGGTTGTAGACCTTTATTGGCATGGTCCAAGTTGGCTGCTGGAGTGCCAAACGTAGCTTTCTCATTCCAGATGGCAGGAAGGAGTAAGGGGAGGAGCATGGTATGTCCCTTCTCTTTAAGGATACTTCCAGGAAGTTTCGCATACCACTTCCATTTACAGCCCATTGGCCAGACTTAGAGGCTGTGAGCAGACCAAGCCATAAGGGAGACAAGAAATGTAGTCAGCCTCTTGTCCAACAAAAAATCAGGGGTTTTATTACTAAGAAATCAGGAGAGAACAGCTAATCAGTTATAACTAGTGCCTCTGCTATAGCATTCAATAATTCACTCATCTGTGTGTTCATTCATTTGTTAATTCCTTCATATATTCCAGGCATTGTGCTGATCCTGGTGCACCAGCATGTGCTTCCAGCACATTCCACCTTGTTACCTTCAGGTTTCAGGACATTTAGAACAGGGTTCCCAGATATGACCCCCAGAAGTCTGTTCTTCGTCTAAGCCAGTCCTGATTTTTTAAATATCACAGTAGCATGACTCTGTTCTGGAGTCTCCTTTATGGTTAGCATCCATTTCTTGGAATGTCCAGTGCTTTCTATTGCCTCTTAGAGTCTCTCATTCCCTGAGGTTAGTGGCCATTGTGCAGGCAGGGAGCACAGAATTTCCTCTTCTGTTTGTTCTCCATGACTGGAAATAAGCTGGGCTCATTTAACCAAGCACAATATCATATAATTGTAAGGCATGGAAAGGAATAGGGTTTAGGTGGGGTATCTGAAAAGTAGAATAGTTTAACATGAGTTTATTGGAACTGATTTTGAGGGAAGAGGTAAAAGTCCCATTGTTGAAAACTTTTAACATTCCCTAGGACAATGTTGCACATTCATTCATTCAACAAACTATAGTTGAGCATCTGCTAGGCTCTAACTGTGCAGTGAGCTGAAGATACAATGATAAGTAAGGCAGTCTCCATTCTTTAGGGGCTCAGGATCCAGGGCAGGGGACCTGCTTGCTGGCCAGGGGGACTTTGTGAGAATCAATGGGGGAGCTTACTTCGCTCTCCATCCCCACCCACAGTGTGGGCACCAGACATGAAAACAGATCTTAACAACATCTCGGGAGAACAAGGAAAGGAGCACCCAATTCTGTCTCTGGTGCCAGGGGCAGGTGCCAGGGAAGGTAGCTTTTGAACTGATTTTTGAAGGTCGATGAAAATTTTCTAGGTGAAGAAACATAATGAAAGGGAAGGAGGTAAGGGTAATATGGACTGCAGGAACAATTTATAAAAAGTCATGTAATGGATGAGCACACCCAGGGAGAATGGAGAATACAGGGACTGAGAGTGGAACAGAAACCAGCACAGAACAGAACAAACACCAACACTTAAGGGAGGGATGAAAGAGGGGACAGAGGATCCAATAAAGATGACAAAGAAGAAACAATTAAAAAAAAAAAACATGAAGGAAACCAGGAGAGGGAGTTGCTCCTGAAATTGAAGGGAGAGAGAATGTTTTCAAAACAGGGTTTGGTTAGCAGCAACAGATGTTTCAGATCAGATGAAAAAGACAGGTAATAAAGAAGAAGCCATGGGTTGACAGAATAACAGTAGTGCCTCAGCCATCGGGTTTCAGGAGCTCGTGGGCCAGACAGGTGAGAGAACGGGGTGATGGTGTGAAGACAGCAAGTTGGTTTCTGTCAAGAAGCCTGGTAGTGACAGGGAAGAGTGAGAGGGTGCAAGGCAGAGAGCAGAGCTGGTGGAGCAGAGGCCTGCCGGGCCAGCAGGACCAGTCCCTGCCTGCGCAGACGGGGTAGTCCGCAGCAGGTAGCATGGGAGAATGAGCTCTGCTGGTGGGCTACTTAGATGTGAGGGAGCTGAGGGAGATGGCTGATGGCCTCTGTTGTCCCTTTGGAGAAGGAGGCGATGCATCTGCTGGAGTGAGGCAGGTGAAGCTGGTGGAGGGGTGCTGGAGGAGCGTGAACTCTGATTTTCCCCCACTCAGACCAACTTTCCACCCCATGGCCTTCACTGCCTGAAACAAGTATTCTGAATAAAAGATCTATGTTTTTAACACATATTGATGTTTTCAATTATCTTTAGCGCCCAGTGAGAAAGAGAATGCTCAGCCCTTTGTGGTCCTGCCCAAGGAATTCCCGGTGTACCTGTGGCTGCCATTCCTCAGACATGGCTGCTTCTGTTTCCAGGAGGCCTCTGAGCAGAGGAAGTTCAGTGCTGTCCTGAGTGACTGCATCAGACATCTGAATCACGGTATGGCACAGCTTCCTTCTTGTCCCCAGCTGGGCTGCATTTTCTGAGTTTGTCCTGGTCAGTAATCCATTACAGTGATTCCTAGAAAGAGTCACAGATGGTGCTGCCCTAGGGACATCAGTGGTGGGAAGGGGAGGGAAACCAAGTGAAGGAAGAGAATTTATTGTACACAAGGAGCGTGGTCTGCCTGCTGGTTGTTCAGTCACTTTGGGAAGTCTCCGTAAAACAGAATGTAGAACAGTTACCTAATGCAAGGATGGGCATGCATTCTGAGTGCTGTATTCATGCACATAATTTCTCCCTTTTCTTAGTGTTTATATTTTTAATCTAAATGTCAGCAAGAGTGTGTCACTTGTCTCTGGAAAAACCCTAGTCTTTATGGCATTTCTTGTTTATCTTCACCTTCATTCTGAATGATAGTTACTCATTTAAAAACAGTGGCATTTCCCAACCAATGTTCTCAAACTTGAGGGTTCAAACAGATTATTAAAACACGGATTCTTCGGCCCCATCCACAGATATTCCGATTCACTGGGTCTGAGGTGGAGCCCTGGAATTTGCTTTACCAACAAGCTGCCAGGTGCCGTTGGTCTGTCAGCCACACTTGGAGAGACATTGCTTCAGGCTGCTTTGCCTCTACATATGGGATTTAAATACTACTACATCTATTTTTAAAAAGAGACTTTTCAATCAAATATGTGGCATTTTTGATGAATTGATGCAAATGCTGGTTTTTCTGGACTCCACAAAGCCTTTGGCTGCTGCTAACAGCCTTTGTTCTTTGGTAGTGGGAGAGGCCACCAGTCAGCCAGTCAGATATTATCGAGAGCCGAGTCTACACAGCCTCTGTCTGGGGGTTAGGAACAGAGTAATGATTAAGTGCAGTTTCTCTCTCAAGGAGTCCAAACTCGGACAGAGAGGGGGGACAAACCCATGCACGAATTCTCAAGATAGTCTGATAGTTATCAAAGCTAATGTGTTAAAGAACAGCTCCAGGTGAGTGCCTAGTGAAGAAGGAAATAGAGTACTTGAGGCTTGTCGGGGGAGGCCTCTTTGAGAAGGTGACATTTGAGGTAAGTCAACTTGTGCATTTGTGCCTTTATTTCCTAATATGGCTAATTTCACTTTACACTGTAAAGTTCTGAGGTTTCCCTGAGAGTGTCAGAATCACAGAGCAAGTCACCATGATGAATCTCAGCCTGTTCTTGGTTTTACTAGTGTCTTGATAGGAGGCTAATGGAAAAACATAATGTCACTTTGTTTTGCTGTGGCAACTGTGAGTATCGTTGGTCATGATTTTGGCTCATAACTCTTCAGGGGCTTTACGAAATGATGCCCTTGTTAATATCTTGCCTTGTAGTTTTGATGTTTTAGAGACAAAGAATGGTACAGCAATGCCTTCTCCATCTGGCTCGTTTTCTCATATGCTTAACACCTTTTGTGTTCAGAGCCTTGGTCTAGTATGAACACGCAGTTGGCACTAAACACAAGAACCGCGGAGTTTCACTAAGCAGAGAATGTTCTCTGCACAGCCAGATGGAACTTGCTGCATTCCCCCTTCCATGTACATAATAGGAATTTCTCTGAGTTGTTTTGGATGATATGTAGGCTGCATTAGACAGACTCCATTTATGGAAGATTTCAGTTGACTCAAAACCTAACTCTGCTCTCCAGTATGTTATCAAAGGCACTGAGATAATAGGGTCCAACCAAGTTGCCCTGGTTCTCTGTAACATTCCTTTGTCCACAAACCACTTTTCCCTTGCTGAGGCTTTTTGCAGACTTAATATGATTTGGCATAACTCCCAGTAGCTGCAGTCAATACCGGAGACCATCAGAACATTGTAAGGAATAGTCCTTGTCTGTCATGTGCCAATAACTTCATGGGTCTTCACTTCTCACCTCCATTTCTGTGCTTTTGATGGCACAATATATCACTCATCTTCAGCTGAGTTGTGCGTCTTTTACTGGGTCACTTTTTCTGTTCCAATCTCTCTGTTATTCATTGTATGATCTTGGATACACTGCTGAAATGTTTTCACAAGCTGCGAGTTAACTATTTTTTTTCAAACTTATGGAATAGTTTAGAAATAAATGTAAAATTTGGCATGAGGTAATGGCCAAAAATGCTGAAGGGGATAAGGGGAGGCTGGTGACTTCTATACCCTTGCAAATAGAGTAAAGGTTCATCTGCTGTTGCTGTTATAAAGTAGCATTGCTTCTTTGGTAACCATGTGCCTCTGTTGAGAGCTGGTCCTAGACCTTCTAGCAGCTGATGCTGAGCCACTATTCATCTGGTCCACTTACAAGTGTCCAGGGATCTTTGAGGAAAGATAATTTTATTCCTTTACGGTCAGTTCCACCAAGAACATCTGTCATGTGGGTTTCCTAGAATACATCCCTTAATGCTCAAATCCCACTTTGACCCAGCCCACTTGTCAGAATAGGTCCAGGTATTCTTGTCCATTCCTTCTGAATCTGGAGCTGCTTCTCCTGTTCCTCTTGATGGGGTGGGTGCATTCCCTATTTAACCCTGACAAGGGCCTGGTACACCCTGTTCTTGGACAATAAGCCCATTTGCTAAGGTAGTTAAAGGAAAGTAGGGGGTCTGTGTTCCTCCCTTCTTCAGGGGAGGTGCTGCCTCTAAGTGTGTCAAGGATTATTTACACTCTGAAGGAGAATAAAGGTGGATTTTGGGGGCATGTGGTCCCTGAGCAGGCATAAAAAACCCTGCAAGATTAGTCTTCAGCAGAACATCCCACTCAAACTCACTGGACTAGGTATCAAGCCCAGAGCAGCTGCTCCCCTCTGTCCCTTTTGGAATCACACTGCAGTCACTTCTCCCTGATCAGGGAAGGCCACTGTCCTGAGCATCTGCTGTCATGAAATGGGACTAATGGAGAGCCAAGGTATTCCAAGACAGTCTCATCCAAAAATTCAGCCCTGTTCTTCAGAATTTTAGTTTGCCAGATGTGATCATTATAGTTACAGGGATATAGTTAAAACTTGACAAATAATAGAAGGTTGTACACATGCAACGTGTACTAATGATCATTCTCAATACTAATCTATTGTTTCAGCTCAGGATAATCATTCCTTGGCACGTGGACTTTGCAGGAAGGGGAAAAAGTGTTCTTGGCAGGAGGGTAGGATATATGAGGGCCAGGATGGAGCATGGACCATTAGAGGAACTGAAAGAATTTGGTATAGCTGGAGAGCTGCCAAGTGAGAATGAAGAGATGGGCAAAGGCCAGGGTACAAAGGGGCTTTGTGATGCAGACTAAGGAATTTGAGCTTTATTCTAATAGCAATGGAAAACCATTATAGGGTTTTAAGCACATAAGTGACCCAATCAGATGCACGTTTTAGAAAGGTCATACTGACTGCAGTATGGAGAGCGGAGAGGGGTTATCATGCCAGGAAGTCACTTGGAAATCTTTTGGCAGGCCACAGATGATGTAGCCTACATCAGAATGGTGACAGTGGGGCTGGATAAGAGAGACATCTGGAAGTAGAAACAACAGAATTTGGGCATAGATAGGAATTGGGGAGTGAAGCAGTGGGAGACCCCAAGGCAGATGCCCAGGTTTCTGTCATTCTCTGAAATGGGAACATTGTATGAGGAGGAGCAGGTTCTACTGCTCTGTTCAGCAGATGCTTAGTTGGAGGGGTCTGTGGGCATCCAGGTGAGGGCGTCTAGTAGACTAAACAAGGAGCATGATCAAATGGAGACACAGTGGGCATCAGCAGCCTGTGTGCGGTCATTGGATCAGTGGATGACTTTGTGGGAAGGAGGTAGATTGGGAGCCCTTCAGAGGCGGAGGCTATCTTTTATCTCTATTCCCAGCAGTTGGCCAAGAGCCTAACACCTGGTACAGGCTCTGTGGAGGGAGAATAAATGGATGAAAGATAATGTCCATTTTCCATCCTTAAGTATAGTAGCACATATGCCCATGTGTGAAAAAGTATGGGGGCATGTGTGGTGTGCAGTTTAAAGATGCTTGTAGTCCAAATCTATAAATATTAGGGTAAAATGGATTGGTGCCTTTATGATATATAAATCCCTGTTAAATACTACCTTACACAAAATTCACTCATTACATGGATCTATGATTTTATTGTTGTTCCTTTAGGCGACATATTCATCGGGAGTGCAAGGCTCTTGTGAAATTTGGTAACTCAATAAGGCTATCTTGGACTCACCCTCTTCCTACAGATACGTACTCAATTGTCTCTTCTTTTTATTTCAAGTTCACTGCTCCCAACTTGCTTTGGGACTCAAATAAAAACTATTCCCATTTTATTTTATTTGATCTTTTCATAGTTGCTGCCACCTCTTTCTATATGTAACAATCAGATAAATCATCTTTAAAGCATTATTTCTGTCATGGCATCTTTTAGTGTAATCCTTCGTGGGCACTGCTGTTGTCAAAAGGATGAAACACTCATTCCAAACAGACTGGTGTGTGACCTTGCAGTCTTATTTCCTACTACTCTCAAGCATAAGTCTCTTTGCCCCCCAACCTTTTTGTCCTACTCCTCCTGCCTGTTTTGAATGGAACTTTTTCATGAACATCTTTGGCCTTTGCTTACTCCTGGAACACCCACTCCTCCTTTCCACCTATTCGATTTCTCAGTTGTTTCTTCGAGTACATGCTTAATTCTAACCCCTGCCATGAAGGTCATGATGATGACTTCTTTTGAGCAAATCCTAGCCTCTACTATCTGTCCCACTGACTGCCTTGTAGTATTCATTTTCATGTCTATTTGTCCTGTTTCTCTGATGTATTGCAAGTTCCTCGAGGCAAGTCATGTGTTATACTTCCTTAGAATCCCCCCATGGTGCTAGGACAAGTACTTGTGTTCCATAAAATGGTTTAAAGACACTATTGAATGTAAATGTGATTTTATATGACAAATTATAAATGTGGTTTGGCCTAATTAATACACACACTGGCATACATGATTGAAGAAATTGATCACTATAAAGTCACTGTATTCATTCTAAAGGATTTGAGGGACAAGGCAGTCAGATGTTAGAAGGCAGCCATGACTGGATGAATGGTGATTTGGGAAAGGAGGTCAAATGCTGGGGAAGCTTTGTTCAACAGCACTGTGCTTGCTTGAAAGAGCCAGGATTGGACTAAACAGATGCCAGTGTCCATATCATCATGAACACTAAGGAAGAAGGGAGTTTAGAACATCTGGGTGGCGTGAAGGGCACACAGACCAAAAAAGATAATATACTAGAAGACCCTAGAGGATTTCAATGAAAGGACCACAATGATGTAAAGGCATTCTGCAAACCTCTCCTTCAAGCTAGACTAGGACCACTCTAGTTCAGTCACGATAACAATTATAAAATTCAAGGGCACTTGTGAAGGAGCGAGTCAGGCTGAATGTGGAGCCATAGTGATGATTAAAGTTTGAAATTGGTTACTCTAGGTGTTGTATGCCTTAAGCTCCCATCCCTGAAATCCCCTGTCAAATCAAATACGTTTATCAGATTTGACTTTGACCCTTGCCCATTTTAGGTGTTCAATAAATGTTGCTGAATTGAATTGAATTTTAGAACAGAAAAGGATCTTACAATTCAATTCAGATAGAGCAAATCCTTTTTTGTGTATTTATTTGAACGTGATGTGTTATGCTCTTTAGGCACTCAACAGGAGGTCTCAGATCTATTTTCACCAACTTTATTTCTACTTGGTACAGTCTCTCCTAAGCCCATTATCACCCATAAAGCAAGTTCATTACTTGAGGGACAAAGTCCTGGTGAGAAAACTGATCAATTTTAACCTAAAATAAATGACTTTTATTCTGTAATATTTGAAAATACCATATGTTTTGTGGCACATGCCTATATTTATAGACCCACACCTATCTATGAGTCAGAAAATTCGAACTTATGCTTAGGCTCTTTTGGACACTTTTACTATCAAATAAATAATGTTTGACTTGAGTTAGAGTAATAAAAACATAATTTTTATAAACATCTATTGAATGCTTTTACTTATTAAAAAATTCTATAGTATATTTTTGTTGCAATATGTAAATATCTCTCTGCAGTGAAAACAAAATGGTTGGTAATTATGGTTTAATAAGTAACTAGGTACCAATTTCCAGTTTTCATAGGACTGTCCCAAACAAAATTCTTTAAGAGGGTTCTCTCTGCTTGGAGACTAATTCTCTCCTTGAGTTTAGCCTGTTCTATTTGCTTTTCGTAGTTAATACTCTACAAATTAATTCCTCTCTATCTATCCCTTTGTATGTAATTTTCTCTTAAGAAGTTATCACTTCTCCCTCTCTGACCCTTGCTTAGTGTTCAGAAAACTCCAGTTTGGAAGGGACCTTTATGAACACCTATTCTAACCCCTCAGAAGGTATTTATGATGAGGCTCAAATAATGAGTAATGTGCCCAAGGTTACAGCTGGTTAGTGACAGACAGCCAGTTTTCCTGACACCCAGTCCTTGACATCTGTTTCAGTTACGCTTACCATGTTGTCTTCTCAGCATACTTTTTAACAGACTCATTCATCCTTCTGTCATTTTAAACACATTGCTATTAAATTACTTTTGTGACATATTTCCATGATCAAGAGTGAAGCAAATTCAGAACTACTCACTGGAGATCATTTGAAACCTGGGATATGATTGGTTTTTTGATAAGTACTATCTGAGTTTAATTCAATATTCTGCCACCAGCTAAACATGACTATATCTTTTAGTTTAGATGTGCTCTGAAAAGAAAATATTTAATTATGTAGCTTGTATACTAATCAAGTTTTATGCAGTCTAAAAGGCAAACCATATATGATATTATGCAATTTAAATTAAAACTGTAATTTGTATTAAGGAACATTATATTGCTTGTGAGGACATGGGTTGGAATACTTTAAAAATAATAGATTTAAAACATACTTTTGTATTATTTATAATTAGGAATTTACTTAAATTACCTGAAGCTTTCAAAACAATCTAAGTGTTGGAACTGAAAGAACAGTTCTCCGTCAGGGACCAGAATAAATAAAACTGCTTTCTTTCAGCCTTTTGGCATTTATCACTTCCAGTGCATATATAGTCTTAGGTTCATTTGTTGCCTAAAGCTGTGTTGCCATGGAACTGCATCTGAATACTTCTTTTGACGTGTCAAATATGTTGTCATTTCGGTGAAACCCCTGGTGTAACTGATTTCTGACCTCCCCCACTTCCATTGATCCAAGTAGTTATTTGATCTAATTGCATGTATACTTTGGTATGAAGGTCTAAAAGTTTATGAGTAGGGTAGTTAAGGGTGACAAATTGGGACAACAACAAAAAAAGGTTAAACAAGAAGAGAGTTGAAGTTAATTTAAGCAAAACTTTTTTTTTCTTGTTGCCTGTGTTACTTGAATTGGTTGGATTCCAAAATCACTGGACAGTTTTTGACGTTGTTATGACTTACATTGGCAACACTTGACCAGCTTTAAAGTTTTTTTTTTACTTGTGGTTGGACTATGGTACGGTCTCAACATACTCGTTAAAATGACAGTGCATATCTTCTATGGTTGTTTTAATATTTTACTATGTTGTTAAATGATGAACATTATGAAATAACTCTATTTGGCATATATCTCTGGGATTCTTTAAAAAAATCAACATTCAGGAGAGTGTGGAAAAAATCATGATCTGTTATGGGATGATGAGCCAGGTTCTTCCTTCTCATACCAGCTATAAACTTCTAGCATGTGAGGTGGAAGGGAACCGGGCTAGGGGCCACCTGCTCTTTACCACATTAGTAGTTTTGAGTTTTTAAAAACAAATATTGAGTTGGCATAAAGGAATGTTTATAAAATATGTAGAAGATATAAAGAAAATTACTGTTACTTCTGAAATTTCTTATTGGCCCCTCTCAGAATCTATTATTTTCTTTCCCCTTCGAGAGGACACCATTCTACATTTTGCATGTGCAGGTTTTTTTTTTTTTTTAATACTTTAATCACATATAGTTAACCATTTTTCATGTTAAAAAATTTTGATCCATATGGAATTTTATTATTTGTCTTCTTCCATAACTTCCTTTTGTCAATATTATATTCCAGAGATTCACCTGTTATTGCTGGTAGTTGTAATTGATTAATTTTCAATGACAAAAATATTCTGTTATATTAGACTGTGATTTTTAATTCCATTTTACTGTTTAAAGGCATTTGGGTTTTCCATTATTTATTAAAATAATGTCACCATGAACACTCCCTGTTTGTTGCTGACTTAAAGAAATTCAATTTTGATTAGGTTTACTAATGTTCTTAGAGAAATTTCTTATCTATGCTAATGAGTGTATTTGGCCTACAGTTTTCCTATTTTGCAGTGATATTTTCAGTTTTTGCTATCAAGATTATTTTTGAATCATAAAATGAATTAGAGAGTGCCCCTAACCACTTTTCTATAATATGAAATCGTTTGTATAGGAGTAGAATTATTTGCATTTTTCATATTTGGTAGAGCTTGCTTGTAAAACTATCTTGGGTTGGTGTTCTTTTTGAGGGAAGATTTTAAACTATTGACTTAAAATTTTTAATAGTTATAGGATTATCCATTTTTTTCTTGCTCTTTGTAGGTTAGTTTTAGTGGGTTATAGGTTTTTAGAAATTCATCCATTTTGGTTTAAAAGTTAGTGACACAAAATTATATATAATATAATCTTACATTTTTAAAAATATATTCATGACATCCTCTTTTATTCTCTGTGGCATCTATAGGTGTTTTCCTCTTTATTTCTAGTATTGTTTATTTTTGCCTCTTTTCTTCCTTGATTATACTTCCTAGAAGCTTGTCAATTTTATTAGCTTTTTCAAAGAATCAAATTAGGAATTAGCTAATGATTATTGTATGTTTGTTTTCCACTACATCAATTTCTGATGTTATCTTTTTCATTACCTTTCCATATTCCTTGGGCTTTATTTTGTTGTTTTTTCCCCTTTACTTCTTGAGATAGATGCTTAGCTCATTTGGATTACTTTTAAATGCTTGCAAATTCTTTGACACTCCTTTCTTCAAAAAATGAACTCTAATTTTCCTCCTCTTGAATGTGGGCTACACTTAGTGATCCTATGAATGGAATAAGGCAGAAATGATGCTATGTGACCTCCAAGGATAGGGCACCAGAATAATAGCTTCTGGAGGTACCATCCCAATCAAGATGCTTCAGGATTCCATCCCCCTACAGAATCTTTGAACAACCAGAAAAAAACCTGCAAAAACATCTTCTCAGAACTCCAGAAAATAATTAAAGGACTGTAATAACAGATGAGTGCCAAATTAAAAAAAAAAAAAAAAGGCTTCTTAGCAGTAGGATCTCTTGGCACCCTGGCTGGCCCCTCTTGCACCCCTCACTGATTTTGTGCAGAGCCAGCTTATGCTCTCAGTGCAGCTCCCTAGTCCCTGTTCCAGAGGGAGCAGAATAAACTGGGAACATGAATATTTGGCCCAATCTGTCTGGTGGTGGCCTGAGAGACTTTTTATCCCAGAACTTGCCCTGCATTTAAAAGGTGGCTCACCAAGCTCTGCCACAGAACACTATGAGAAGACAGTCAAGGGGCTGCCTGGGCAAGGGGTTGCTGGCTGTAGGACACGCAGGACAGTGCCTGAGATCATGAAGAAACTTTTTCCTGAGGAAGAGTGGACATTTGTATTCGTGTAAATAGGGTAATTCCTATACCAAAGGCACATGCCCAAGACAAGATGCGGGATCAGGGTAGCCCCTTTGCTTTGGACTGAAGCAACTCTAATTCTGTGGATAAGCCCTGAAGAAGAGCACTTACACAGGTCTGCTGAGACTGGGAAATGGGTTTTCTTTTTTTTCCCCTTCATTTTTAGCTCCTGGAATTCAAGGAAAACTGTGTCACCACACTAGCTAAATACATGCTTAAGGAACAGAGACCTTAGAGTCTAAATTTCAGTGACAACACATTATTGATGTCCAGGTTGCAACAAAAGATTACAAAACATACAAAGAAACAGGACATGGCAGCCCAGGCAAAGGAGAAAATTAAAGCATTAGAAACCATCAATGAGGAGGGTCAGACCCGGTACATATCAGAGAAAGGCTTTTTAAAAATGGTCTTTGTATTAGTCAGGGTTCTCCAGGGAAACAAAACCAACAGGAGATATCAATAAATAGTATGAGATTTTATAAAAGTGTCTCATGCAACTGTGGGGATGCACAAGTCCAAATTCCATAGGGCAGGCTACAAGCTGGCACTCCGATGAAGGTCTTCGATGAATTCCCCAGGAGACGCTGGCTGGCTGAAGTAGAGATGAAAGTTATCTCTTCTGACTGCTGAAGTCATTAGCTCCCCCTTAAAAGCCTTCAACTGATTAGATTAAACATCTGTCATTGTGGAAGACATTCCCCTTAGGCAACTGCCGATGTAATCAGCCACAGATGCAACCAACATACTGACGATTTAAGTCTACGAAATGTCCTCACAGCAACAGATAGGCCAGTACTTAACTTGATAAGACAGCTGGGCACCATCACCTAGCCAAGGTGACACATGGACCTAACCATCACAGTCCTAAATATGTTCAAAGAGCTAACAGAAAACATGGGCAAAAAACTAAAGGAAATATACTCTATACATAACAACGAGACAGAGGATTCCTACCTCACAGCTTATACAAAAATCAACTCAAAGTGGATCAAAGACCTTAATATAAGAGCCAGAACTATCAAACTCCTAGAAGAAAACATAGGAAAGCATCTTTGGGACCTTGTGTTAGGCAATGGTTTCTTAGACTTTACACCCAAAGCACAAGCAACAAAAGAAAAAAAATAGATAAATGGGAGCTCATCAAAATTAAAAGCTTTTGTGCCTCAAAGGAATTTATCATGAAAGTAAAATGACAACCTACACAATGGGAGAAAATACTTGGAAACCACATATCCAATAAAGATGTAATATCCAGAATGAATAAAGAAATCCTTCAACTTAACAACAAAAGCCTGATTATAAAATGGGCAAAAGACTTGAAAGGGTATTTCCTCAAAGGAGATACACAAATGGCTAAAAAGCACATGAAAAGATATTCAACATCATTGCCCATCAGTGAAATGCAAATCAAAACCACAATGAGACCCCATTTCACAACCATTAGAATGGCTGCTGTTAGAAAAACAGAAAATAACAAGTGTTGAAGAAGATGCAGAGAAATAGAAATACTCATTTATTGCTGCTATTTATTTTTCCTTGAATTTCTGTTAATAGTTGAATTACATATTTCAAGACTCTGTTACTAGATGGATACATGCTTACAGTTGTAATACCTTCCTAGTGAATTGAATTTTTCTACTTATATCTCTGTTAATGCTTTTTGCCTAAAAGTCTATTGTATCTAATATTACTATAGTTGAATATCATCTTTCTTTCTTTTTTCTTTTTTTTAGGGCTTGCATGGAATATCTATTTAAAAAACATCTAATGTCTTTGTCTTTTAAATGGCGCTTAGTCTATTTACATCTTTTATTACTTGTACTTTTTATTCTAAATGTGCTATCTTATTTCATGTTTTATATATCCTACCTTTTCTGTTTCCTTTTCTTGCCATCTTCTGGATTGATTATTATTGCTATACAATAGAAATTTGTATATGCTATTTCTATTTTGTCAGTGGTTGCCCTAGAAATTTTAGCCTTCATAACTTAACAAAGCCAAAAATTAATTAACATCCTTACCTTTCTCTCAAAAAATACAGAGACCATACAACACTCATGCTTACAGGGCATTTTATTTAAATATGTTTATTTTTAAACCTCAAATACATTATTATTGCTGTTTTATACAGTTTTAATGTATAGCATACATTTACTACTCTGATCATAAATTCACCTTGCATCTCAAATCCTCTATCTGAAGTACATCCTTTAAAATTTCCTTTAGTGTTCATGGCACACTTTTTCAGTTTTTATTTATCTAAAAATGTCTTTATTTCATCCTTTTCTTAAAAGATATTTTTACTGATATGAAATTCTGGGGTAGCACTTATTTTCTCTCACGACATTAAATATTTTATTCCACCATCTTCTGGCTTCCATTGAGGATAAGAAGTAGTTTGTAATCAGCCTAATTATTGTTCCCTTGAATGTAATTTGATTTTTCACCCTTTTTAATCTTCTCTTTGTCTCTGGTGTTCTGAAATTTCCACAAGAATCTATCTTATCTGTGATTTCCTATTTTTTATACTCCTTAAGATTGTTGGGTTTTCCTGAATCTATGGGTTATTGTTTAATCAGTTCTGGAAAATTCTCAGCCATTATCTCTTCTTCTGCCCCATTCTCTTTTTTCCTATTGGAAATCTGATTAGATGTATATTAGATATTCTGTCTTCCATATCTCTTAACCTTTCATTTTATAATTTCCTTCTTTTTTTCTCTTTTCCAAATAATGTCTCTATATATGCCTTTCAGTTCTCTACTTCTGTCTTCACGTGTATTTAATCTATTAAACCCATGCATTGAGCTTTTATCTGAATTTTTATATTTTTCATTTCCAGGAATTATTTTGGTTCTTTTTCTAATCTAAATGACCATTTAAAATAATCTTTATTCATATTTCAATTCCTTCTCTTATTTTTAAAACATATTAAACTTAAATATTTTAAATTCTGCATTTGCTAAATCCATTATCTGAAATCTTCATGGGTTGTATTCTGCTGTCTGTTATTTGTGCTTGTCCTTGCTCAAGGTATCTTACTAACTTCTGTACTTTGTGATTTCTGCTGATGAGCTCATATTTCTTTGAGGTCACAATTGAAGGTGAGTTCCCAGAAAAAATTTGTGTTTTCTCTTATCAGATGCTTGAGGGCACCAAAAGATATTTTGGACCACCCAGCTAATGTTGAATTTAGGCCATAAAAGTTGTGGTGACCTGCTTGTGATTCTGATTTCTCAAGGGACATATTTATTTATCTCCTTCACTCAATGCCAAGTTTTGAGAAAGGTATTTTCCTTGTAATGGACTAAGACATTTGTATGCAGGTACTTTCTTTGGATTAGATGTCCTACCTTATGTGGATTGGAACTTTGATTCTGGGAGGCTGTGAAAAGTGTAGTTCAAGATCATTAGGTACAAATTAACACCCTCAAAGAGAAAGCTAGCTTCAAGGCTTGGCTTACCTTTTTGGGTTCCATACTTTATTGCCAGGTCATCAAAGCATTTAAAAATATTTTTTAATGTAATTTGTGCAGATTTTTGGGGGGTGGGGGAGTAAGAGGATTGGTTAAGGTGTGGAGCCTACCATATTTCTGGACACCTATAGATAAAAGTGAATGGTGTTGACAAGTTAACAGTCACCAATAGCAGTTTTATAAAAGCTGTCTTTGAAGCACCCATTCACTTTGCAATCAGGTTACAATGCCTTGGAGGTTCTGCAGCTGCATATTTGCCACTCTGCCTCATCTAGGAAAAAAGTCTCAAAAGTTAAAGCTGACAATCAAAATATTTTCAAGGTTTGGTCTGTGCTGGTTTGTATAAATTATGTCCCCCAGAAAAAGCCATATTCTTTAATGGAATCTTGTGGGGGCAGATGTAGTAGTGTTGATTAGGTTGGAACCTACTGATTGTTTCCATGGAGATGTGACCCATCCAACTGTGAGTGATACCTTTGATTAGGGTATGACCTCTTGATTGAATGTTTCCATGGAAATGTGGCTCCGCCCATTCAGGGTGGGTCTTGATGAGTTCACTGGAGTCCTATAAAAAGAGCTCACCATCAGAGGGACCCCAGAAAGCAACTGAGAGTGACATTTTGAAGAGGAGCTGCAGTTAAGAGAGGGCAACATACCCCAAGAACAACATTTTGGAGAACGCCATTTTGAAAAGCAACCTGGGAGCAAGCAGACGCCACCCACGTGCCTTCCCAGCTAACAGAGGTTTTCCAGATGCCAATGGCCATCCTCCAGTGAAGATAACCTATTGTTGATGCCTTACCTCGGGCATTTTATGGCCTTAAGACTGTACCTTTGTAACCAAATCACCCCCCTTTATAAAAGCCAGTCCATTTCTGGTGTTTTCCAAAACAGCAGCATTAGCAAACCGGAACAAGGTCCTCTTTAGGCATCACTGTTCCAGTAAACTCTATGTTGACTGAATGCTCTCTGCAACCATAGCACACATCAGGATATGACAATAATAATGGATGAGCCTCAGTCATCAAAATAAATATAAATAATGTCCTACATTCCATATGTAAGATGATAGAGAAATGTGAGAAACATTTTAAGAAGCTTGCCATTAAAAATTGTTCAAACCTTTCCTCTACATAAAAGGTTAACTCTCAGCTTTTTGAAAACTTTGCTTAATCAGAAGATCTTATTCATTTAGGCTTATCCATAGACAAGGATTTTTAGCATTGTTTTTCAAAATGTGACCTGTCAAGCACTTCCATCTGACTGACTAGGTATGGAGTCAGGATGGAGGTGGGGAGACAGTTGGTAAAAATTTCAAATTCACTGGCTTTACCCCAGACCTAGGGAATTAGAATCTCCAGGGAAGGGGGCCCTTTAAAATTAGAGAATCATTGTTGCTTAGGTTTTCCTCTCATGGCGTTTAGCCTTAAGCAACTTGGCTTTTATTTTTTTCTTAAATTACATTATTGGTAGAGAGTTATGATATTTATAATGTGAAATTGGTGTTTGAGGTGATAGTCAATAAATCAATTAAAAATTAGTGAGTGGTTCCAATGTGCTTGGCAATCATAAGATAATATTGAATCATAATATTTTAGTTAGGGTGCTTTAGCTTTACATAGAATTACATAGAATTTAATAGAATTTCCTTTTTGAAAATAACCTTAAATCTAATAGCAAGTGCAACTGAGATTTTATTTACTGAGTTTTGCCTTTCCAGGGTGACCTTTTTTCTTTTATACTGTATTATTTAATTTCTACTTGTGTGTAAATGCTTGCTCCAGCAAGTGGCACCTTGTGTATGTGTGTACATGTATATGAAGAATCTCCTCTAATAAAATAAAATATGTCACCTTCCTTTTGCTTTCGTCCTGTTCTTCCATTAGATTGAGAGACTATCTGCCACCTTTAATTTAGACATGGCCATAAAATCTCAGAGGTTTAAGTATACCTCTAAAAGTTAGTCTATTCCCCTTGCCTGGCCAGTCGTCTTGGAAGCTGTACTTAATGAGTACAGGAGCTTTGTGTTTCAAAACATCTAATTAGGCCACAGGCGGAGTGGAACTCATATGGGTGGCGGACGCAGGTGCCGACGGCGGGGCTCGGTGAGATCCGCTGTCGGTGGCGCGCCCCAGGTCACGCGGGCACCGCACGCCCCAGGTTCGGGTGGAGACGCCATGCCTGCGGTTACAGGGCAGAGACGCCCACTACACAGGTTCTCCCTCAATGTTCCTTTCCCGTCTCCCAGGCAGGCAGAGATCGCCTGCCGCTCCCTGGCCCCAGATGCCGAGCCCCACCGAGGGGCGATCCAGAAGGAGCTCACAGTGGTCGGGAGTGCCCTGGCTGTCCAGTGGACTGCTGAGGACCCTCGCCCCTGCAAATTTCCATCCTGAACTTTCTCGACCAGCTTTCCCTGGTGGTGAGAACCATGCAGCGGTTCGGTCCCCCTGTTCCCCGCTAATCCTGGGCAGGGGAAAGGGGTCTGAGGTATGACCTTGTGCCCCCTCCTGGGCAGTGCCCCTTCCCTAAGGCATTGATTCCTAGAGTAGTTGCCATTTTCTTATTGGAGCCTAATTTTTGGCCGCATTGGCCCTTGGATGATGGGGGCCCACTTGTTTTATTTGGTGTTTAAATGTTTTTACCGCAGAAAATAAAAACGAACTACTATCCAGAGTTTCTTTTCAGCTACTGCACCTCCAGATTTTCTTGCCTTTATTCTGGGGTTGCAGGAGAGGTTCTGTGATTCAGATCTTCAAGTAGTCAAGGTAATGTGCTATGTAATGTAAGACTATATTAAACATATAGCAATAATGTATAATGTATAATTTTTTGCAAGTTTACTATTAAATTTTTTTCCTGATTTTTTTTCATTTAATGTGAGATTTTCCTCTTTCTGAAAATTCTGCAAAACACATTGAATGAATGTATCAAAGAAACATTATAATGTAATTGTTGACCATTTAAATAATTTCCAGTTTACCCCTATAGTAGGTAATGATTCAATGGGATGCTTGTATATAAGTCTTTGCATGAATAGTTATTTCCTTAAGATAGATTCCAAAAGGTAGAATTACTGAGTTAAATATTTTCTATTTTTAATTTTAAGGCTCTTGATCCATGGCATAAAATTGCTCTCTAGAAATTGTGCCCTCCCACCAAAATTCTGGTTTGTCCACATCCTTTGTCACCATGGGGTCCGCTTAATGCCAGAAACACTGAAGTAGGATTTTGTGTGTCTTTCTGCCTTGCTTCAGATCAGTGAAGAAAAGCATTAGGACAGTTCCTTAAGGGTTGGGGGGAGAAGTTGGATCCCTCTAAAATATCTTGTATCCTGCAACCTTGCAAAATATGCTTAATAGTTTTAATGGCCATTTTGTAGATTTTCCGTAGGATTTTTCTACATAAGCAATCATGTTTTCTTTTAATAACAGCATTTTTACTTCTTTCTTTCCAAAAAAAAAAAAAAAAAATCAAGTTAACCTAGCTGCCAGTTTTAAATGTTATATAGATGTTTCCGTTTGTTAAAGTTGCCAGGATGCAATATACCTGAAATTCGTTGACTTTTACAATGGGGATTTATTAACTTACAACTTACAGTTCTTAGGCCATGAAAATGTCCAAATTAAGGCATCAACAGGATGATACCTTCTCTGAAGAAAGTCTGCTGGCACCCGTGACACCTCTGCACATGGGAAGGCACATGGACGATGTCTACTGGTCCTTCCCTCCTGGGTTTCATTGCTTTCAGCTTCTGCCTTCTGTGGCTTCTTCTCTCATCTTCTGTGGGTTTATTCTTTTCTCTCAGCTTCTCTGGGGCTTTTCTGAGCTCTCTGGGCTTTTTCTGTCTTTTATCCTCTCATAACAAACCCCAGTAAAAGGATTACAACCCACCTTGAATGGGCTAGGTCACATAATTGAAATAAACTAACCCAAAGGTCCCATCCATAATAGGTCTGACCCACAGGGATGGATTAAAAGAACGTGACCTTTTCTGGTGTACATAGTATCTCTAAACTACCACAATAGATTAGTAATAATATTTAATAGTCATTGAGCACTCCCATTAGCACTAGAACAAAAGGTACTGTGCTGTGTGCTCTACGGTAATTAACTCAATGATTCTCAAACCTGAGTGTGTATTAGAAACACCTGGAGGACCTATTAAAGCACACATCTGGGCCCTGTTCCCAGAATTTCTGAATCAGCAATTTTGGGGTGTGCCCCAAGAATTTACGTTTCTAACAGTTTCTCAAGTGATACTGATACTGCTGGTCTGAGGACCATATTTGGAGAACCACTGTATTGACTCATTTAATCCTCACAACAGTCCTATGACGTAGGTGCTATTATTATCATCACCCCCATTTTATAGATGAGGATTCTGAGGCACCTGGTGATTGGGTGATCAGACTTTAAACCCAGGCAGTCTGACCCCAAAGCCCATGTTTCTAACCCTCTCTACCATATGTCTTCTGGATCAGCAGGTACTTATTAAGCGTCTGTGTGCGCCCATTATTTGGCTAGCTGCTATTTTAAAAATCTAATCCAGTTCCTTATTCAGACCCAGATGATTTGAGGTAGTCATTCTTATGAACTTGGCATTGGTTTAATTTCTATTTGAGAAGGAAGTGTGCTACTGTACGTCTGTTGAAATTCAGGTGGCAATTCAGATAGAGATATTAAGTCTTTTCTCTGCTTTTAAACCTGATGTTGTGCCTTACTAGGCGTTCTGGTGGTAAACTGTGTACTGTGAAAATGCTCCCCAAAGCCACAATCTTCTTGGCTTGTGCAAATATACAGCTGAGAATAATTCTGTAGGACACATTGCAGGTATGGGGTTAAAAATTCATTGTACTTGTGTATTACCATCTCTTCATGTTTTAACTACTTATCCTTTTTTTTTTTGTTTTTTCTTTTTAGCATTTGCATATGCTAAGTGGATTCCTGTATTGACTGTTGCTCAGGGGAAGTCCTAACTTGATCTGCTTTTTTGGTGTTTTCTTGCAGAGACCACAAATCATGCTTTAAGTGAGCAACATTTGGCAGTTAGTGGGACATTCCTATTTTAAGAGGCTTAGAAAGGGAGGTGAAAGGGAGGGAAGTTGGGGAGAAGCAATGACATCAAAATGCCTACTTTCACATCTTACCAGACTGAGCCACTCCCTGTCAAGTTCCTTTCCTGTGGGAGATCAGAGCGTGGTCTATATAAGTACCAGCTAAAAAAGAAACTGAGATGTTTCTCCATTTGTACTTCCCTTCTCCTCCAGCTTTCCATAGAAAGTTGAGAACTGCCCCAACTCTAGATCAGCCTCATTTTCTTGCCATTTTCTTCTAGTTTTGTGCATGTACGTCAGAGATAAATGACACTTTAAGTGACACATTAGACAAATGTTGGAACAAAAGAACCTTTATTAAGTGTCTACAGCGTCCATAACGTCTTAGAGACTGGAGCCAAACAAATAAGAAGGTATGGCAACTGCTTATACACACACTGAGATATAAATATAGCCCATTCAACTGATAATGGAGAGCTTTTGGAATTATGTTCTCCTGACTCTCCAGGAGAGGTGGAATAAAAGAACTGAAAAGTAGACCAGGAACATCGTTTCACCTCAACTCATCTCACCTGAAGTCAAATTTGCCCGGCTTTAATTGGTTCTATTCCAGAGAACAAGATGATTCAGGCCAGATGTGCTCCAATAACAGATCTTAAACATCATCCTTTCATTCTTAAATCCCTCCTGAGGAGGATAAGAGTTGAAGTCCTAGGTATTTTCATGTTTTGAGCATCAAATTCTTTCTACCACATAATAGACTCCTTTTGGAAATAGTGATGAGTCATTCTTGCCGAGAAATAGGTGGTTTGCATCTGTCTTTCACTTCTTGTCAGAAGAAGCTTAACATAAACAGTGTTGCGTACTTCCTGGCACTATGTTCCCTAGTCACAAAGCATAATATTTTGAAACAAGGTCATTCCTTAAGGGCATCTGATATCACAGTTGGATCACTTTGAATAGGTGTATTATATGTGTGTGTTCATATATTGCATATGATAGAGATGACATCTCATCTTTCTGGTTGGTTTTGCTTGTTTCACTCCATTAGTACAGGCGCTGTACTTCATGCCTTTTTTATAGATTCAGGGTCATTATACTTAATGTTTGATTAAAAAAATTAAACCAGTGTACCCACATGTGTGCTGATAAATGAACAGCAATGGAAGGGAAAAGAAATGTTGAATTCTGATTGGCAGAAAGATGTGCAAAATTTCCATTATTTCTTCTATAGATATCTTGCAAATTAAATGCTTCCTAAGACTTCCAGGTGAAGTGCTAAATATCATTAATTTTGAAATGGGTTGATTAAAATTTATGATTGGATTTGGCCATGATTTGGTATAGGAAAATTCCCAGAGTTGCCATTGGACTAAGGTGATCTTAAATTTTTCCATCTCTGATTTCTCTTCTGATTTCTAGTTCAATCAAAAATTTCTAGTTTTAAAAAACACACATTAATACTGTTCTGTTAATAACATTATCCTGTTAGCAGGTCAGTTATCTAAGTGGCTTATGGTCTAAGTAAGGTGTTGCTGGAAATGTGAACTTCACAACTGAAGAAAAGGGAGTAGATTAGAAATTGAATTATAATAGGGGCCTAAAAATTGGGTTAAATGAGCTGTTACACATTGTAATCCTAAAATTTATTTTCTTTTCTTCTTTCCTCCAAAGAGCATTTCCTGGAATTACAACACTATTTTCACTGCCCTTTGCTTCTTTCTGCCCTTAAAAACAAATCCTGGGCTAGTAGTTAGTTTGGGTCTCCTACAATGATGTCCTTAGGTTGATTTTCTGAAGGCCTCAATTTAGGTCATTCCTCTGGAAAGCCTTCCTTAATCTGTCAAGCTGGATGAAAGCCCCTCTGATTTTCCTTCTTTCTACCTGTCCATTTGTCTGTCCTTCCCTGTTTCCTTCCTACTAATCACCTTATACCCTCATTGCCTGTTTACTTGTCTGCTTCCTGAATCTAGATTCTCCTAGAGGCTGGGCCTGTGACCATCTACCATTGTATCCCAAGCCTTAGCACTGGGCCTGGGTATAAGAAACATGCAGTACTTTTTTTTTTTTTTTAACTGAATGATTGAGCATAGGGAGGAGGTTATCATGTGAAGAAGTATCTGGAAATGATAAGAATGGTTAGTTAAGCAGTCCAGATTGTTTGGGAGGAAGACCCATTTTACATGTTTTAATAGCAGAGTCTTGGAAGATTCCACTCTCTTCCTTGACTACCTATGCAGGGATTTTCTTATTTTCCATTTCTCCAGTGCATCAGCTTTGCAACTTTTTCTCATGTTCCTCATCACTTCCTGTCATCCCTGTGTAGTCTACCTCCTTTATATAAAAAATAGTGTTTTGGACTAAATTGGGGTAATTTGTGAAAATGAATTTCGGTAGTTAAGATTTCTGACTACTAACACTGACCAGGCAAGGGGAAATTTGTTGCATTATGCCGTTATTTAAATTAGTTATTTTTCTGGCTGTGCCCCATTTAACACCCCCCTTCTTTGTGTTTAAAAAAAAAATCTATTATTTTTATACATCTGTTTTCATTTTATGCGTATCTCTTTCCAGTCACATTGGTGACTGTAGCTTTATAGTCACCTTTGAATAAATGTCTTAACAAAAGAAGAACTCCAAACAGTGTTTCCTTACCTCTGTAGACTTTTCCTCTCACAGGGAAGTAGCTGCCCTCCATGAAGCTTTCTTGGAATAATGGCAGGGAAGATAACAGCTTCCTCCAGTCTCTCCCTATTCAAATGTACAATTTACACTTATTCTCTAACTAAAAGAATGCATGTATAAAGTGTTAATTTGCTATTAAATAGCTCTTAGAGGAAGGAAATGGAAGTGTAATGGGTCATATATTATAGCTTGTCAGAAATATTACTGCCAATTACAATGATAAAATATTAGCTAATGTTGCCATTTATTGAGCATTTACTATATGCCAAGCACAGTGCTAAAGCTGAAAACAACCCTATGGGTTAGACAGTAATATTATCCTGAGGAAACTGTGGCTTAGACAGGTAAAGGAAGTTGCCCAGAGGTAAAAGGTTATCAAGTGGTGGAATCAGAATTCATACCTGAATGTTTGCTTTTGCAGCCCAGGCTCCTAACTGCTGTGTGTGAACACCCCAACCCCTGAAAGATTGTATTCAGTTTTCCCTGCAAGAGGAATTTTAGAAAGTAATAATGCTAGCAACAGTTATCAGATGTCTGCTATACCACAGAGTGTACTGGGTGCTTGATCTATGCTCTTTCAATCTCTGGGATGATACTAAGGATAAATAATTTTTATTCCCATTTTACATATGAGGAAACCAAGGCTCAGGGAACCTAAGAAGCTTGTTTTAGGTCCTAAGGCTATTAGTTAACTAAGCCAAATTCACATCTAGATTATAATATCTTGCTCTTGCTGCTGCAGTGTACTAGATTGTGTTCAGAAAAGCGTTGAACAGTGTGAGCTCTGGAAACCAGATTGTATGATTGAGAAAATGGGGCATGTTTAGCCTGGCAATGACTGAAGGAAGGAAAAATCTTCAAATATCTTCTCTTTTATAGAAGAATCAGACATATTTTGTTTTGCCCCCAAAGGCAAAAGTGTCTTGTAAATGTAGGGAATCCAGATTCTGCAATAGCAGCTGCAGTTGCTTGCTTCTTGGAATTTTATTTCATTAAAAGTAAAAATCAAATCTATAATCCAAAATTAGTAAAAGTTAAAATTTGAACTCAAAGTCCCAAGTGGCATCTGTTACATGAATCTTCTAAATATGCCATCATAATTTTCCTGTTTCAGGAAGAACCACACTTCTAGAATGATGGAGGTGAAGCCTCAATTTCTATTCTTGATCTGCCAGAGTGAAAACAAAAATAATCTTATCTTTCTTCTTACTGTGTTTCTAAGAATAAGTATCAGTTGTTCCCAAAGAAGATAAGGTCAACTGATGGGGCAGGAGAGGAGAATCAGCTTAGAGTTCAAATCCTGTTTCAAAAGGCTGGGAACATTGGAATATCAGCTAATATCTACCACAATATGGAGATGAGATAGGAGAGCATGAACAGTTAAGTAGGAAGTTTTTGTCACTCCTTAGAGGGGCACGTTAACATTAAATTAAGAAATCCTGGTGAGAGATTGAGCACGACTAGGGAGGTGTTGTGAGGAAGATGAAGAGGCCTGGTGTTAGCCAGCCTGATGGTTGGCCAGTTGCTTCCTTGATGCAGTGGCCCGTGTTAACCAGGCGGGGGGGGGGGGGGGGGGGTGCATTTAAGCCCTAAACAGGCAGTGTCAAGGCAAGGCTGCAGGCTGCTTTCCCAATATGTACTTTGGCATGGTCTAATGTTGACTTTTTGCAAGGAAAAGGCCAGATGAATCCTATCATTCTTTCCTATTTTTGAATGAAAGATTAACTGTGGGTGCACTTGCACCTGTGGAGAAAAGGACAGAAAAATTGTTCATCTTTCACATGAAAGGATTTGGGGCAGTTTGGTTTCTAATGGTACCACAAGGTTCCATAGCAGTAGTCACAGAGGGGCTAGGGAAGGTGGACTTCTGGAGCACACTGATTCCACTCCAGAACACAGAACCATTTTAATTAGGAGAAACTGATGTCTCCCTCCCTCCCTTCCTCCCTCCCTCTCTACTCAACTCCTTCCCTCCTTCCTTCTCTCCCTCCCTCCCTTTCTTCCCTCCTTCAACCAACAAATACTTACTGAGCATCTTTTGCATGCTAAGCACTTGTTAGGTGCTGGGAATCCAGTGATATACAAAACAAATATGATCCCTGCTTTCAGGGAGTTTACAAAATAGTAATAATAAAGAAATATTTAATTACAAATTGAGATGTGTGTGTAAAGAAATTATAACAGAGGGACTTGATTTAGATCGGTTTAAGGGAAGGATTCTGTGAAGGAGTAAATTAGCCCTGAAGAATGTATGGTCTAGAACAAGGATTGGCAAAGTACAGCCTATAGGCCAAATCCAGCTGCAGCCTGTTTTGTAAATGAAATTGGACTACACCATTACCCATTTGTTTAGGTATTGTCTGTTTATGGCTTGAATTTCATGGTCTTAGTTTGGCCCCTGCCTTCTCAGGCAGGGTGGGCCTTAGACTTTACGTGATTGAAATGTTTGTGGGCACAAATTAAATGGACATCATAGTGTATGTTTCTCCATGAAGTAGACCTATTTAAGCAGGCAAGAAACTTTCTTAGAAACCTAAGATTGCATATTTTGAATGGATTTTTTATTACAAATACTCTAACCACAGGAGAGAGGTATTATAGCATTGTAGTCCTAAACTTTGCATTTGGAATCAAACTATTTGGGGTTCAAATCTTGGCTGTTCAAATCCTTCTGAGCTATGATACCCTCATCACTCTTCAGTTTCCTCATCGGTAAAACAGAGGTAGTAATGGTGCCTTCCCCACATAGGTCTTGTGAAAATTTAATGAGATAATGCAAAGAAAGTACCTAGTGCAATGACTGACAAAAAGTAAATATTGAATACATGTGTTACACATTATTATTAAGATATAAAAATAATTTGATAAAATGTCAATTTTTGTAATGTCCTCCCAGAAACAGTGTTCATAGTTGTTACTTTTGTTGTTATTCTTCTATCCTAATAAAATGATTTCTTTCACAATGTCCAAGAACTCATAAAAGTGGTGACTACTGAATGACAATTTTATAATTTTTGAAGCTGACTTTATAATATCTTGATATTTTTAGCAGGTTTATAATTAAAAAAAAAAACAAAAACAACTCTCTAAGTGCTATTCTGGGGTTGGGGGCTTCTTGCAGAACTTACTCCCAACCCCATGTAACTTTGCAGATCCTTCAGTGCCCATGAATGTATATTCTCTTCTTCATAGCTCCTTCAGGCCATGACCGTGGCCTATGTTAACCTCATAGTTTTAATTCCAGCCCCACTCAACAGCACAGGTCTTGGGTTCATTTTTTAGCCAGTTGAAGACAGAGTCTATTCTTCCAGCCTTTTCTTATCTTTTCTGTCTTTATTGTCTACAGTCCTTCCCCAACCACCTCCCCATAGCCCTCTCTACCCTAAAGTTTTGGCCTTAACCTTTAGCTCTAATTTCCTATGGCTCTGACTTCCTGAAAAGCACAGGTACTGATTGATTGGCGTCTCAAAGCTATGAGGCAATAGGGTGGCACACACCCTTTCCTGTTTCAGGCCTCAGTTCCCAGTAGAGCAAATGGCGTTCTCACCATGCTGTCCACGAAATAGGCACCCACTCTTCTCTTAAAATGCCTACTTGGTGGCCAGCAGTCATTCCACAGAAATTTAGTGAGCGTTAACAGAGCTCACTAGTAATGCACAGCAAGAGAACTTACACACCATGGTAACAGCTTCACAACACCATGAAAGTAAGCATTGGCCTGAATGCCTAGCCAAGGAAGAATAAATCAGAACAGGTAAAACAGAAATCAGGCTGTGAGATGTTCTCTGCTTCTGCTTTCTGATTCTTTTTGGCCTGTTTCCTAGGCTACGTGGTTAGTGGGGAAATACACAAGTAGACCTGCATTCTCTGAACCCGGTCGTCTAGGAAGCAGAAGCATCAAATAATGATGGCAGAGCTGGGAAGTACCTTAAAAATCATGTGGTCCATTGCCGTCATTTGATAACAAGGGCACAGGTCCAAGGAGATGCAGCAACTTACTCAGCATCACATGGAGGAAATGTGGCATTGATAAACGTGGGCAGGCTGAGGACAAATTTGCAGCCAGCAGAGAATTTTAAGGAGCCAAATGAATTTTTATAACAAATGTTTTCTCTCTTTTTCGTTTTAATTTATTCTGAAGTTCTCTTTCTTACGTGGATATATATAGGTATTTGTAAATATGTATACACACAAATATAATTTTATATAAATGCTTCAATTAGATCATATCATAAATGCTAGGCTTTTTTTTTTTTTTTTTTTTTTTGCTTGCTCACTCCTTCCATTCTCTTCACTCCCTTGTAGACAATATTAAAAACCCTCTGTGTGTCTTTCTATATTTTTCCCATATATACACATACACTGTAAGGGTTTTGTTGGTATTTTTTTTTAAAGGAACCATATGATAGCTATTTTTCTGTGTTTTGTTTTTCCCACTTAACAAGGCCTCATGGCATCAGTCCAAAAAAATTGACATGGTTCTAATTCATTTATTAATAGCTATATAATTTTCCATGGTTTGTATCATACATGACTCAACCATTCTCTGTTGATGGTTTTCACTTTGTTCCAGGCTTGCCACTATAAACAATGATGAAATAAATGTCCATGTACATATTTCCTCATGTTCTTATTTCTGTGAGGCAGTGTCCAGGGAGTGAGATTGCTGGCTTTAATTAGAAATGGTATTTCTAATTTTAACAGATGTTGACAGATTAATTTTCAGATGGACTGTAAAAATCTCACATTTCAACAGTGTACGAAAGTACTCTTTTCCTTGCATTCCTACCAGCACTAGGATTTTTTGCTCTTTCTCTGTTTTGGTATGCCATTAGATGAGAAGAGAATCGCCTTGTAAATTTGAGTGACCTTACCCAGACTGTCGGTAAGTCTGAGCATCTTATCACATTTTTGTCAGTCATTTGAATTTATTTTTATGTGAATTTTCCAACAATATTCTTTGCCCATTTTCATTTTCTTTCATTCTTTCTTTCTTTATTCCTTTTTTGTCATTTAAAGAGGTCTGTGAAAATTCATATAATAACCCTTTCTGTGTCTCCATTGAAAATGGTTTTCTCTACTTCATCATTTATCTGTTATCATTAGTCTTTGATTATATGTATTTTGCCATGCAAAGATATCTCATTTTTCAAAATACGCGGCATTCTGGTGCTGATTACTGGCAATCCTTGGGGTTCCTTGGTTTCTATTTCTGCCTCCCATCACATGGGGATGTCCTCTCCTTTCTCACTTCTGTGACTTCTGGGTTTTCTTTATAAGACCTCCAGTAATACAGATTAAGGCCCACCCTGGTTCATTTTATCCCACCATAACTAAAAGTGACCTCCTCAAAAAGTCTATTTACAATGGGTTCACACCCATAGGGACACATATTAAGGTTAAGAACATGTGTTTTTGGGGGTACATAACTCAATCTATCACACAGTCTCTATTAAGATTTCCTCCCTGCCTTCCCTAGGTTATGTTATTTCCTCGAATTTTCTTCAAGTTTTGTATTGCTTTATTTTTTAAACAAAAATTTCTATATGGCTTAATTTTTGATGTTTAAATCTAATCTGTCTGGATATCACATTTATATATAATAAATGTCAGTGGTCTCAAATTTTCTCTTCTAAATGGATAACCAGTTGTGACAGCACCATTTGTTAAATCATCCAACTTCCCTATGAAGTTAGTATATAAAATCGTATATATCTTTTCCATTGATACATATGTTTATTCTTATGTTAGTGCAATTTTGATTAGATTCCAGTACATTTTTACTGTGTGTTCTTATATCTAATGATGTTTCCTGTTATAATCCATTTAATGTATTTCTTGGCTATTTTTAGACATCTGTTCTTATTTATGAACTTACATTAATTGTAGCTAATTATCCTCTACTGCCTGCTGGGATTCTAATTGCGATTGCCTTAATTTATGTATTATTTTAGAAAATATTATTAAATTATGACATGTCATATTCAATTAGGGATTTTTAAAATTCACTTAAAGCTTAGACTTACGCTTACAGGGATAGACTAGATGTTGTAATATGTGCTCTCCCCGTCGGGACTAGGTTCAAGATTGCAGACAGTAGGACACTGAGTGAAGGAGAAGACAGAAAGTCACTGGTGGCCATGGAAAGCCCACCGAGTGACCAGCTTGTCCTCGGCCCTTTGCTCATGGTATCTCCTGTAATTCAGCAGCATCTTGATCAGTTAGGAATTCCTAGGCCTTGCTGACTCCAGAGCCTACTGCCTTGCACTCTGTCACAGAGTGTGATAACATGGCTTTATACCTGGATCTAATATAAGTTAGGAACTCTTTCTACAGGTTGTTTTGAAGATTTCATAGCTCAAGTGTTCGAAAACAGGAAATGCTCTTTTTTATGAGGACAAGTCGAACGTGCTCTGTGTGGTTTGTTTGCCTCTGTGCCTTGCTTCTGCTATTCCCATTGCCTAGAATGCCTGCCACCTGCCACCTGCCACAGTTCAACTTCCCCTTGTCTACTTAGCTCCCTATTCCATGAAGACATCCCCATCCCAAATCAGAAAGACCCTTCCCTCTTCCGAACTCCCATTGCCCTTTGTTTTCTCTGATAGCATTTATCACTCGAGTGTTCTGTGGATACTCATACATTTTTTTTCACCAACTCTTATTGAGCATCTTATGCTTTTTCTTTTAACCACACATTTACTGCCTGTGGTTGTTAGAGATGCCAGGGATACAGTGGTGAAGAGAAGGTGTATTTATCATTGTTTTCCACACTAAACTCCATGCCTGTGAACTGAACCATGTTCCTTTGAATTCAGAGAATCCCTCATAGTGACTCATGCATGAAGTATGTTCAACAGTTTTTGGTGAGTGAATGATTATAGTTATTAGGCCGTGAGAGCAGTAATTCTGGTTGAAATATGATCTTTTCAGTTGTATATCAGTCTGAATTATCACTTTTTAATCTTACTGTTTAGAAATTTTTTCCCTGATTTTGAATATAACTTATTTGTTGCTTTTTTCCTAAATGTTCCTGGTCAGACTTTTTGAAGTTTGCCAGAACTAAATTTTCATTAAATAAATATTTATAGAGTGACTATTATGTATCAGTCACCATAATAAGCACTGGGGAGGAAATGGGGATAAAAATGACCCACATCAATAGGATTGATGTTTTAAAAAATGAAAGTTGAGTCAGTTTTCTCCAGATAGCATGTAGGCACACTATTTTTTAATCTAAAGTCATGAGCTCTAACTTATAAAAAAGGTAAAGATGTCAGTCAGGAGCCTAAAATAGATTTAATATTTGAAACCTGTATTTAAATTGAGGAGTGGGAATAACTGAACATTCTAGACTTGTGGACAAAGCGTATACAATTAGAAAAATATGGAAATGAATCAGAAATAGTGCTTCCAATTTGGATAGTGAAGATTAACAAATATTTTGAAGAGTGAATACTACTGTTAAAACCAAGTTGCTTTCTTCTGTATTATAATAAAATAATTGATTATTTTTATTTTCAAAATTTAATTTAGTTTTTTTTTTTCTTTTTTGGTAGAGGGTAAGAGAGGAGTGAACAATTTGTTGCTATAAATATAGCAGATTGTTGTAAGGCCATATCCTGTTTGGAAATGATCTCACTTAATAGTCTGTTGGTGGTTAGCTGTTTTCTACCACGCAGAGGAGTATTGCGATATGACATTGTTGTTAGGGAGCCCTCAAAGTTAAAGCAGCAAGGATTCCTCATTGCCCATAAGGTAGAGTTTATAAGAAAGATATAATTGTCATGGATCTTAAAGTCTAACCTCAATCCACGTAGGGATCTATTACGAGTCGTTGTCTTATTTTTGTGCATTATTGTGGTCTTGAGATGAACTATGCTATGTGTGTAATGATGAATTAGAGAATGTCAGATTTCTTCCTTCTTTATTGATTTAGAGTAGGAACACATCTGAACAGGTCCCCTTTGTACTGATGCTGTTTGAATATGGCTCAGGGGTTCAGTGGCATGCTCCCTTTTATTGCCTTCAGTTCATAAACCATGAGCATCTAGAGCTTGCTGTCTGCTGATCACTTGAAATGTGGCTAATCAGAACTGAGATGTCCCATAAGTGTAAAATACACAGCAGATTCTAAAGACTTAGTAGTAAAAAAAAAAGAATCTAAAATATCTCATTAACAATATTTATATTGATCACATATTTTGAATATATTGGGTTAAGTAAAATATATTAAAATTAGCTTACCTGTTTCTTTTAACATTATTGTGGATACCAGAAATTTTAAATTACATAAGTAATTTTCATAAATATAAATATTTGTATTGAACAGTGCTTGTCTAGAGTTTCTTTGCCCTCTCCTTTCCCCTTCTGTTACCCTGGAGGAGGCCTTTAAACCCAGGGATTGATTACTTTCTGCTGCGTGCATGCATGCCCGTGCACTACACATTACTAAGAGAGAAAGAGAAACAAGGTTCAGTGGGAAGGATAAGGAGCAAAGGAAGGGAAGAGAAGTAAGCAGTTTCAGCCAATGTTAATCCAAGATGACAGCTACTCTTAAAGTAAGTAACAAGGAATAGCTGAGCACAAGTTAGTTTCTCACAGGGTAACTTTTCTCTTCATTTTAAAATAGGCTGAATCACTGGATCATCAGACTCATCTAAATTTGAATGTAAATACACACAAAGCTTCCATAACTTCAGTACAAAAGCAAAGTTTTAAAAATTATCATCGTCATGACTTGTCTTACTTAGGATAATCAAGAACTGACCTATTTCCCAATTGATGGTCCTTTTTAGACAAAAGCAAATAATTTCTTTTATTCTGCAGCATTTCATAAAAGGGAAATTTCTTACTGCAATAGAATCTCTTAAAGGCCTTGTGGTTCAGATTCAAATAAACACCCAAACTAATATGATAGCTTTTCTGGAGACCTAGGTGATTTTGTACATCACAATGCTTTTGTTGAATGTTAAATTAAGGAATACCAGGCTTTTTTTTTTTTTTCCAAAAAATAAAAGATATTTTAGAGACTAAGTCCATATGATTGTCTAAGTTAATGATTTAATATTTTATAGACAATGAATCTGTTTTACCATAATCTGATCATAGACCGTGAAATGGCAAACTTAAATATTTTCACTCTTGTATTAGCTTAATTTATCAGCAGCCCATGTAGGGATCCCACTGGAAATAAGTACAAAATGAACTATTATTCAGGGTAATGGAGGGGGAAATGGGCAGAGCAAAGAGAACCTAGAGCAGCAGTAACCAATAGAAATATAATGCAAGCCACATGTTTAAATTTTAAATTTTCTAATAGCCACTTTTATTACTTTCTACAGCCCAGAGAAAGATGTGTATATGAGAGAGAGAAAAAAACAGAAAGAAAGCAAGAGAGAGAAAGCTCAATGGGAAGGGAAGAGTAAAATAGCCATGCAGATAGAATTTTCTGTCCCAAGTTAAGGCTATCATGGAAGCCTCCCACATGTGAGCTAAACTAACCATACTTTAAGTTTATCATAAAGTCATACTATTTCATAGGTGAAAAAGGAGACCTGAGAGTCAGCATCTCACATTTCAAATGAGATATTAAGCCCAGAGAAGCCATGTCACTCACCTCAAGTCCCATACTTTGTGGCAGAAGTAGAAGTGGCATCCAGTTTTGATTACCATAAAAGTTGTTCCCACTATACCATGCTAACTCTGTATTACAGAGTCATTAATTTCTTTGTTTATGTGTCTAGTCAAGAAAAGTATTTAGTGCCAGGCACTGTGCTATGGCCTAAGGATATAGCAATGAATAAGACAATCCTTGTCCTAAATGACAATATAGTGTAGAAGGACATAAATTCTTCCAGCTGTGCCATGGATGACATCTGCAGATGAGATGGATGAAAGAATGACCTCTTCAGTTGAACTCACATTGGAAACTGCTTATGTTACCAGACCAAGGTGGTGGATTCTCTTGCCCGATGAGTTCAAATGACCAATTCCTGAGACAATGGGGTTTCAAAGAGAGAAAAAGTTTATTGCTAGGCGCAAAGTAGGAGAACAGATAGCCTTTCAGTCCAAAATCTGTCTCCCTGAACAGCGGTAATTCTGATAGTTTTATAGCATCAAAAGACTGGCAGGTTTTAGGATAATGAGCACAGTGGCCCCAGGTGATATAATTAGAAGTGATCTAATCATTGAGCAAGTGCATATTGACTGCATGCTTAGTCAAAAAATGTATGTAAGAAAATGGCAGCCTTAATATGATGATGGGCATGATTTTTAGTATTATTACGAGGTACCGGTGACTTGTAGGTTAAAGTCTAAGCTACTGCGCATGTCAGGCGGGCCCATTTTGGTTAGACACAGCTTTGGTTATCAAGATAACTTTGGACTTGGGATGCGCTCGTTCTGGGCTGACCCAAGACCCTTCATTAATAAACATTAGGGACTGTCTAAAGTGATGATTAGACTTTGAAGTTGAAAGACTGGATAAATGGGTACAACTGAAGATTAGTCACAAGGTTTTTGCAATCACAAGGGCACAAGATAAAGACTATACAATCATTATCAGAGATCAAGGCAGCTGGATTACAGTTTAGGTTTCAACTATTTCCCTGTCTACTCTAATATACCAGAAAGTAAAAAGGAATATCTATATAATGATTCAGTAATCATAACCAGTCCTTAAATCCTAACTTCTCAATTACACTTGTAGGACCAAGTGAGGAGCTGGTCCCCAGCTCTACCCTTTTTGAGCAAGAGGAGAGTTGGTCTTGGGGTGTGAAATTCCACTCATTTCAATTCATCTACTTTACAAAAACCCAGATATGGACCCTGGATGTCAGGACCATGGAGCTGACTGCCTGTGCTCACAGGAGGTCTTGAAGTTCTAAGAGGCAAACGGCCACGGACCATTTTGATTCTGGAGAGGCAGATAGCACTTAGGGACATGAGAGGATTAGCTGAAGAAAAGTCATTACATCACCACCTGTCTTCCTGAGAACATACTATAACAACATTCATACAGTTTATCCACAAATATAAAACCTCCCATAACTTACTTTCCATTTCTTATGCATTCCCTTTCCATCTGTGTTCAGATGGTGCATATTTTACATTGCTTACTCAGGATAGGTTTATGTAATTTTATAGTCTGTTTTTTTGCAACTAAAATTATCAGAAAGCAACTTTTCTATGATGCTTTTAAATCATCATAATTGTTATTTTGGTGACTGCATAATATTCCATTCCATCATCATTTCATGTTTTGCCTAAACTTGTTGTTAACCAAGTTATTAAACAAGATGTTCTTGGGAACTTAATGACAATAATTGCAAATGTTTAGATTTAAAAAAATCACATATTTATCCTAAGCATTAAGCCATATGAAATGGATCCTTTAGTGAGACAACAGATGTGGATTCACAGACAGCCCACGAGTCAAAGGCCTCCAACCACCCCAATAGCCAAATGCTTTCCAAGCGTCTTTTGGCTTAAAGCAATTATGCAGAGTTGGTACACATTGTGGGTTCAGCTAGCCCCAACATTAAAAAGAACTTTCTTGGCAGCACTGCCTTTTCTTGTAATAGGTCAGGAATGTAGACACTATTTTTATTGGTACATCACTGCTAAAGTTCCCATTTTTTTTAAAAAATGATCTCTCCCCTAAGAAACTGAGCACTAAATTGCATACTGCCTCTCCAAACCAAAGAGACTTTCTTAGTTTCCTAGGGCTGCCGTCACAAAGTACCACAAACTGAGTGGCTTAAACAACAGAAATTTATTGTCTCACAGTTCTGGGGGCTAGAAGTCCAAAATCAAGGTGTCAGCAGAACCATGGTCCCTATGAAACCTGTAGGGGAGAATCCTTCCTGGCCTCTTCCGGCTTCCGGTGTTTCCTGGCAGTCCTTGGCTTTTCTTGGTTTGCAGCTGCTGTACTTCAGTCTCTGCCTCTGTCATAAATTTATCTCCTCTTATGTCTGTCTCTCTTTTACCCAAATTTCCTCTTTTCATGAGAATAACAGGCATATCAGATTAGGGCCCACTCTAATCCAGTTTGGCCTCATCTTAACTAATCACATCTTCAGAGACCCTGTTTCCAAAGAAGATCACATTCATGGACCAGGAGTTAGGGCTTGAACATATCTTTTCGGGGGACACAGTCCAAACCCATAACAGAGGCCATGAGATTAGCAGGTGTTCTTATCTTCCTAACAGGGCAGGGTGATGGGTTTCCAGGAGTCTGTGGCCCTTATCCTTACTTCTCGCAAAGGGAATGGAGCATGGATCAATTTAACTTCTTAAGTCTTCGGGAAAAAAATTACAAATAAGGAAACTGAGATATTTTATCCTAGAGAATGACTATTGTAGTTGGAATTTTCAAGAAAGGTTAGGTGCTTTTCAAAGCTGAGTCTGTATGGGACTAGAAATTTATTCTCATTTGATGAGCTGATAAAATGAGTAATTTATTCATGTGACCTTGAACAATGACTTAGACTTCTTTGAGTTTCTTTTTTTTTCCATTTTCTATCAGGAATTAATTACATCTGCCTTACCTGTCTCATGAGATTGCTGTGAGAATCAAATGGGATGTTGTACATTCTAAAGCCTCTGACAAGTGCAAGTTGGATGCTGTTATTAATCATCAGTAATGATGGAAAGTGGAAAATCCCCAGATAGCACCATCAGACAATGCTACACTATGTGAGCATGTCAGGCGAGGTCATGACGAAGTGATGCCAAGTAAGGCCAGCAGTTTATTCTCCAATGTAAACTTGGCCAAGTCATTTTAATATCTGCCTTTACTTGTAGAAAACATGCTCTCATGGATGTGGAAAAGATTAAGGTAAGGTGCTCTGAGCTCATAAGATAAAACTTACAATGTAGAATCGGTCAGGAAGAACTTCCCTAATATTTCTGTCCATTATAATGACAAATTATGCCATGATCCATTTGTAAACAGTCGTTTCCAAGGTTAAGAGAAAGTGTCAGAAAAAAGGAAGGACAATTCTGAGTTAGAGATGCTTCTTTGCTATTTCTTTGAAAACTCAAGCTTGCTTTAATTTGCGCCCAGGCTGTGTGGTGAATTTTTATCTGCAGGGAGTGAGCCACCCAACTCCCCACAACGTCAGGGAGAGGCACATGACCCAGTTTCCAGGGTCTGAGCTAAAAGATTACCCAAGTGTGTGCATTGCCCCAACTGCCTGTAAAACATTACTTGGTAAACACTTTTTAAAATTCATATTTTAAAAAGGAAATTAGATAGTTTTCATTGGTTTTCCTTAGGTTTGGGGTGTAATTATTTTTTTCCTGAGGTCTTTTCAGCAGCATAACCACATCTAAATAGTTATTCGGGCATTGGGAGACAGTTCTGTAATCACGGTCTTAGAATATAAATCTCACCCAGATGAAACCATATATATTTATCCTGGGCAGAGAGGAAATAATTGATCCTGTCAATATTCTCTTGACCTGATTTCCCCCAGGTATCTAAGGCAGTAGGGTGACATTAACTCTTTTAAGCCTATGGAAGCCTTATTCAATGAATTGTAAATTAGGACACAGAGCATTTTCATGGTATCCTGAAAGAAGCAAGTATTTCCTTCTCCCTTATCAGGAAACTGATGCCGCCAGCCTTACTTTTTGGAAGACACTGGAAAATGGGCCATTTTTAATTTCTTTAAGGCTTTGAAAAAAGGTTAAGGTAAAGGAAACAGAAATCATTTTGCTAGAGAAAAGAAAGCTGTCCCACAGAAGATACAGTCCACTTACCACTGAGTACCAAAAAACGAAATGAGATTCAACCCGGGTGACAGCTGAGAATTTATGTGCAGATAATGATTGCTTCTGAAGGGATTGGGGAGTTCCCCTCACATGCATGGAGTTCTCACTGTTTGGAATGGTTTCCTTATCCACGTATCATTTAATAAAGCTTCATTGTAATACTGTTTTATTAATTAAAGACATTGTAAGTTTACAGAAAAATCATGCAGAAAATAAAGTTCACATATGCCCCCCCACACACAGTTTTCCCTATTATTAACCCTTTGCATTAGTGTGCTACCTTTGTTATAATTGATAAAACTGTTATTTATAATTATACTATTAACTATAAAACCTAAAACTTCCCCTTTTAGCCACATTCAAATAAATAATTCAGTGGTATTAATTATATTCACAATGTTGTGCTGCCATCAATCCCATCCATTACCAAAACTTTTCCATCGCTCCAAACAGAAATTTTGTACCAATTAAGCATTAACTCCCCATTCCCTGCTTCGGCCCTTGGTAACCTGGTCTGGAGTTTTCTCTTCTTGTGGTATCTTTATCTGATTTGTTATTAGGGTAATGTTAGCCTCATAAAATGAATTAGGGAGTGTTCCCTCCTCTTCAGTTTTTTGGAAAAAAGATTATTTGACCTGTAAATGCAGGATTGGTGTTCATTCTTGGAATGTTTGGTAAAACTCACCAGTGAAGCCATCTGGTCCTGGGCTTTTCTTTGTGGGGAGGTTTTTTTTGTTTTGTTTTGTTTTGTTTTGATTCAATCTGTTTACTTGTTATTGGTCTTTTGAAAGCTTTTATTTCTTCTTTAGTCAGTATAGATAGTTTGTGTGTTTTGAAGAAATTTGTCCATTTCATCTGGATTATGTATTTTGTTGGCATGTAGTTATTCATAGTATACTCTTACCATCCTCTTTATTTCTGTGGCATCAATAGTATGTCTCCCCCTTCATTTATGATTTTATTTGTGTTTTCTCTTTTTTCTTTGTCAGTCTAGCTAGAGCTTGTCAATTTTAATTGATCTTTTTAAAGAACCAACTTTTTATTTCATTGAATCTCTCTATTGTTTTTTTACTCTATTTCATTTCTCTCCCCTCTAATTTTTATTTCCTTCCTCCTGCTCACTTTGAATTTAGTTTGCTCTTCCCCTTCTAGATCCTCCAGTTGTGAGGTTAGAGCTCTGATTTGAGATCTTTTTTCTTTTTTAATGTAAGTATTTAGAGCTATAAATTTCCCTCTTGGCACTGCCTCTGCTGCATCCCATGAATTTTTTATGTTGTATTTTCATTTCCATTCACCTCAAGATATTTCCTAATTTCCCTTGTGATTTCTTCTTTGACCCATTGCTTGTTTAAGGTGTGTTGCTTAATTTCCAAATATTTATGAATTTCCAATTTCTCCCTCTGCCACTGATTTTTAACTTCATTCCATTGTGGTCAGAGAAGATACGTTGCATGATTTCAACATTTTTGAAATTAGTGAGACCTGTTTTGTGACCTATCATGTCATCCATTCTGGAGAATTGTGCACTAGAGAAGAATGCTTATTCTTCTGTTTCTGCTGTATTCTGCTGGTGGGCCACTGTATCATACAACTGACTTGTTCTGAACTCACAGTTAAATGAAACCTTGGTTTTTAAATTTTTTTCTTCTTCAAATTTACCGCCTCGGTTCATTAAATTTATTCATCGAACATTTGTTGCATGCCTACTTTGTGTCAGGCACATATATACTTTTGTGTTTGTATTTTTAGACTTAAGTGCTGGATCTGTTTATCCTTATTAGCCTTTATTTTGGATTCTTATTTAATCATTACCAAACTGTGAGGAACTTGAAGTTAGAAGCCATCTTTTTTTCAGCTTTGTATCCCCAAGACCTAGCTTGGTGCCTGCATATAGTAAGTAAACAAAATTCAATAACAGAATACTATATATATGTCTATATGTATATGCACATACATGTATTTGTGTATATATGTATTTATATAAACTTTTCAAGTAATTAAAAATGTTTAAGGATGGTGCCCCAGAGATTTTCTTCTAGGTTGCCATTAATCTCAGTCTTTTTTACCAGCACCAGTCATTTAAGTTGTTCATTTGATGATGTCAATTTGCATTATCAACCAATCTAATTTCTTCTTTGTGTCAGTCAAAATTATGCAAGACTTTAGTAATCGTCTTTCTAGAATCTAGATATAGAATGTCTCCAACAGCTTTCTAATCTATTAATCTAGTATGTCTAACTAAAGGAAATGAGACTAGTCTGTTTTCACTTGTTCTAGTAATCACCACTTCGTTTTCTGTGTTGACAGTCTTCTAATAATTACTGACAAGTTGAAATTCACGAGATGCACTGCTTTTAAAAGCTGGGATGAGGCATGCAGCAAGTACTTTTGTGCATGTGGTTGAAAAATTTCATCAAAAAATATCTTGAGTAGAAACACCTTTCTTCTATTTATTTGACTCATCTTTTATATCCTCTGAGTGAGTGCTTGTATCTTTATTTTTTCAACCAGAGCATCACCATTATAATTCATCCTCTGGTTCCTTGATCTCAATGGAGGTGGGCATTTTTCTTTTCATATTCTTCTTTTCTTGGCTGCTCTGTGTTCTCTAGCCAAGATATGATTTGGTCAGTGGGTGAATATTTTAATCTTAGTAGTGTACAAAATACAGTTCAGGGACCTCGGGTAATTTACCAGTTTCTTGTAAGTAGTCCTGGGACTAGTCGTCTGTAAGTGTGGTCACTTAAAATATGATAATAAATATTTGCTTAGTTTGGTCATGAATAAATAAGTTATTTAATGAAAAGAAAAACTGTTGCTACCAGTTCATTAGAATGGACACCATTCATTGCTAACTCCAGTGAGGGAGTTTTGTTTTGTTTTTAATAACATCATGTCAAATTCTATCTGGTCTTCAATCCCTGTTGGTAAAATGAGTGGTTTGGACTAGATGATCTCTAAGGTGCTTTCAAACTTTAGGATGATATAACTCTAATCCTTAGAAGAAGGAAAAGAAATTTCCCTTAAAAATAATTTAAAAATTAAACTGCAGCACACACACACACACACACACACACACACACACAGGAGTACATATAAAACTGGTAAAGTCTGAATGAAGTGGTTGGATTGCATCACTGTTGTTATATGGTACCATAGTTTTGCAGGATCTTACCACTGGGGGAAACTGAGTGAAAGGTATACAGATTTCTCTATATTATTTCTGACAACTGTGTGTGAATCTACAATTATCTCAAAATTAAAAGTTAAAAGAAAATTAAACCAAGTGTTGTAACAGGACTTTGAATGTAAGTGGGCCTTGTTTGACCATATACTGGCTTGCACAAGTTATTTAATTTCCCTGAGACTCAGTATCCCTGACTGTAAAGTGGGGATATTCATTCCTACCTAATAGGATTCTCAGAAGAATTTTATAAGACAGAGTGTATAAGCATCTTACATGGTTCCCATTACATGGTAGGTGTGCAGTAAATGATGGTTACCTTTCCCTCATGCTGCTTCTCTGTTGTTGTAGAGAAGAAAGGCGGGTAAGCAGCCTCGCTGAAGTTCCCCTCATTCCCAGCCTAGAAGTGTACATTAATGAGATGAGCCCATAGCCGTGCAGTGAGTAATGGTGTTACATAACTTCCACACATCACCAGGCAGATCAGCTAACATGGCTTGGCACAGTTTACTGATAAAACAAAATAACAAGGCAGCTTCCAAACCCAGCCCCAGTCAGGGAGTCCCAACACAGCAGCCAGAATCAAAATCCAAAATGACTACACAGGCCTTGGAGCTTTGTGTTTCAAATGACTCAGACATGTTATAAATCTGTGTAAATGGAAAAACAAAAGTTATTTCTCTCTGGCTGGTCCCCTGAATGACTGTCCCTAAGGGGCCTAGAGAAGCTTTCCTTCCCTTGCAAATCATGTCTTCCAAATATGCATTTTCCATGCAGCTGCACGGATGAGGAAATGGGGAGAGACTAAGGAGAATAGTGCCTTCCTAAACATTTCTCGGTCCTGGGGATGAGATTGTTGAATGAATGGCCAAGTTGTGTCTCTCACTTGTCTCCACAAATGCTTGGAGTTTCCCAGGCTCTGCCCTTGCCTTGGAGCTGGTAAATGTTTTTATCGGTGAGTTGGATGGAAATATAGAAGGCAAACTCATCACATTTTCAGATGATACCAAAATGAAAGAGAGGGGACAGAATTAGAATGTAAAATTATTTTGGCAGGCTCTGGAGCACTGGGCTGATCACAGTAAGTTGTAATTTAATAGGGACAATGTTAAAACCTGTATGTCAAGATCAAAAGCAGAAATACAGGTTCAGAGAGGCTTAGATTAACAGAAGGTTATGTAAAAAGGCAGAGGGATTTTACTTGACTCCAAGAAAAATATGATTCAACAGTATGATGTGATTGTATTTAAAAGGGGTTAGGTACCAGAAAAAAGCAAGTAATCTATTTACTTAATTGACACTAGTCAGAAAATACCTGGTGTATTGTGTTAAGTTCTAAGGGTCAAGTTTAAGAAAGATTTTAATAGACTGGAGTTGATCACTGAGGAGAGAAGGAGGAAAAAGGGAGGATCAAATTGAAAAGATCCAAAAGATGTATTGTTTGAAGAATGTTTGAAGGAAATAAGAATACTCAGCTTGGAGAAGAGAAAATACAGGGAATTCGTGATTGCTGTCTTTTAGAGTTACCATATAGAGGAAAAGTACACTTGCCTCTTTTCCTCTGAAAGGCAGAAATGGTGAGAGAGGGGGGAGGGGGGAAGGGGAGATGAAAGGGAGAAAACGTTCATGGAAAAACATTTTGGCCCACTAGAAGGAAAATTTTTCAAATAGTTAGAGCAGTTCAGTGATGGAAAGGGCTATTTTATTAATGTGTGAGCTCCCTGTCACTGGAAATATTTAAGCTGAGGCTGGACAAATGTCTGTCTGGGATTCTGGGATTCTGAAGGACCCCAGCTTTGGTCAAGAGCTTGGGGTAGGTGAATTTTAAGATGTCTTCAACTCTCATAGTCTGTAATTTAAGTAAGCATGTATGCCAAGGCTGCTTATGACATGCCAGAGCCATTTTTTCTACTTTTGGCTCTGATACTGACCAGCTGCGTGACCTTCAGCCAAGAAATTAGTTGTTTCTTGCTCCAGTTTCCTCATCCATAAAATGAGGGAGCTGAATTTAATGATGTCTAAGTTGCTTCTTAGCATGTCTGTCTCCTTGAGCATCCTCATTATGACAGTGTGTTGGAAAAGTAGAGTTTGTGTTGATATCTGCCATTTTTCTAAGTCTGCCTACAGGGAGGAACCTTGAAGACCAAAAACCATTGTTGATACTTGGTGCCATTGAACTAAACTCTCAGTTTGCTTGTTGGAAGGAGAAAGAGTGATCATGCACCTGGAATGTGTTTCCTATGAGATCTGTGGCAGGAAGTTGATCACATAACTAATCATCTGGTTTCTCTCAAACACCTGTATGTTCTGAGTTCAGCAGTGCCTTTGCAAACAACTGAGAAGAAATGAAGATCATATTACCATTGCAGTATAGTTTATATTTTACAAAGCAAACCTTTGTTCTTTACTTCCTTAATGATCTGGCAATTGCTATTGAGTTTTGTGTATACTCATAAGAACAAGTATTTATAAAGCAGTTTACCCTGTGGCAGATGCTGTTCTAAAAGTGTTTTGTTTTGTTTTTTTTAATATCAATTAACCCATTTAATTAGTTTATAAGCTGAAAATCTGATGAGTTGGGAGGTGATTTCTCTTGGGGAAAGAGAGTAGTTAAAATCCAGTTTACGTCTGTCTTAATGGTAGAGTCCAGAATTCAGATCCATGTCTCATTCTTTTAGGTTCCGTTGCTGATGTTCTATTGCTGTAATTTCCTTTGTGGTATATGTGATTATTAATACTTCTCTGTCTATATTAAGGTGCCTTCTGTCCACCGCTATTACTTTCTAGCTCCCTTATTCCTTCTTATACTTCTTTCTGACTCCTTCATCGTCTCCAAATTCCATTTCTTCAATTTTTTTCCCAAGGAAGGTGTTTTAAAATGCGACCATCAGTGAGAGTGTCATTGTTTGCTTTGATAGAGATATAGAAGTTATGGACAGGATTTCAAATACCTGCTCCAGCTACTGAAGATAGCAGGGGAAGAAATAAGTAAATGTATGCTTCTTGTAAGGACATGAAGAATTTAAAACTTCATTTCTGGGATTGTGGTTCTGGCTGTAATCAGTCCATCCAAGTACAGTACCACATTTTTCTTCCATCTCTTTGTTTCCTTAGGTTGGAAATAAGAGCAGCTGTTAAAAATAAGAACACATGAGTCAATCTGGAATCCCAGTGTAGTAATTACAGTTTCCATTTCAATTGGCAAAGTCCCTTCCAGTGTGCTGAGCCCCATATTCACAGCCCCCTTGTGGGAAAGACTTTACTGATAGTGTTGTCAATTTTATACCAAGACTTTAATTTTTTGTTTTCCAAACCTCTAAGATTAAACACTAAATCAGTTGCCAAGCCAAGCAAAATAACAAGGAATAAAATACTTCAGTTTAAAAACTTGATTCTTGAGACATGCCCTTTTGCTGCTTTGAATTTTGCTTTTGACCAGGTCTCTATGTTGATAATTAGAAATGTCAATTACTGTTCCACGTTTTTGAAGGTGGAACTTCTGGGCTTCATGGTGTCCTCATGGAGAATTTTCTTGAACTGTTGTAGAGGCCATGCCTTGAATTGTGTTGTTTCTTTTCCAAGTTACTGCAGCTTACAACTCAGTAAACCAATCTTAAAAGAGTCACTCATACCCTATTACCTGGTTATCACCTTTCAAAGCAGATTGATCCTCTTTTAGTTCTGCTCAGTTCCTCCTATCAGCCATTCATCCCTTGACAGAGCAATCACACTGCTTATGGCCTTTTGGTCCCCAAAATGAATCAGATGCCTTCAACTGACCAATGTATTATTGACCTATAAATGCAGATCAGTGCTGCTGGCAAGAGAATGTTGTGTCCTTCGGGGGAGTGGGGGGAGACAGGAGACTCGGCCTTTTCATTTACTTTTTCCACATTATTTCTCCTTCTTAAGACTTGATTTCTTTATTGTTAGATACGAATATTTCTAAAGTTCCTTTTTCACTAAGATTTCTATACTTCTGTTATCCCTAGGTCTCCAAGACCTACTTTTATGTGTTAGAAATATAGACATTTGTAAGCATGATGGGATTCTGGGAAGGCCACTCAACCTCAGCTCCCCAGACCACACCTAAAATCCTATCTTTAGAATGTCATTCCTTCGTGGTAGGATATTACCTTTTCATCCAATACATTTGGAGGGGTAAGCGCATAAATTGTAGTGAGGCAGTATAGTGTACTTAATAGCACAGGCTCTGGGGTCAGACTGCCTGAGATCACACCTTGGCTCTGCCACTCACCAGCTGTATGACTTTAAAATTAATTTATCCTTCTGTGCCTTAGTCTTCTTATCTGTAAAATGGGGATGATAATATTCATTTCAGGAGTTTTAGTGAGGTTTCAATGAGATATGTAAAGTACTTAGAAAGTATCTTACTATATTAGTGTTAGCTATTATTGTCAGCCATTTTTTTCACTTCAGAAAAAAATAATATGTAATGTTGATATCTTTTGACAGAAAGATTAGATCAGGTCACAAAGAAATTAGAGTTTTTTGTGTTTGTTTGTTTGTTTGTTTCTCCAGGAAACAGGGAGGGGGTGATCTTGACACACGAGGCACTGTGAAGGAATGGCCTGCCTGTGTCAGTTCTTATGGTTGGTAGCATAAGGCCACTGGGTGCCTGAGGGTAAGGAGGGGAGCATACACAAGCCAGAGAAAATGGGATGGACCTGTTCTATTCTGACCAGAATGTCCAGTCACTGATAAAATCAATTAGCTAGTGTGGTGAGCAAGTAATATAATGTATACCTACAAATGAACATTGAATTTAATACTTGCTTAACTTTTTCTGTGTCTTGTAATTCCATCCCTTGTAATATTCTGGTAATGCTAGGTCCATGAACTTAAAGAACGTTGGAAAAATGTAAAATAAAGTGTTTTTTGTTTGTTTGTTTGTTTTGCTAAATGCCCTTGCCTCTTTCCTTAGATTACACGAAGCAGATGACATTTGAAGCCCAAGCCTTTTTAGAAGCTGTGCAATTCTTCCGGCAGGAGAAGGGTCACTATGGCTCATGGGAAGTGATCACTGGGAATGAAATCCAGGTAAATCAGGGCCCAGAATTTCAAATGCTCTCTGTGTCTGGGTGGTAGGAGGTAAGAATCATTTTAGCAAGAAAACAAACACAGAAAATGTTGCAAGAATGGAAGATATGATTTCACTGGCCATTTTTCTCAATTTTTAGAATCATTTGGTCAGCAAGGTATAGAGTACCTTACCATGGCAGCCAGAGACACTCCACAAGGGAGAGAGCTGCTTATGTTGTTTTGTTTTGTTTTCAGTATAAAAAAATGATTATTCTCTCAAATGACCTCATGCTTCCAGAGGAGAAGCAAATGTGAGCAGCACTGGTGTAGTGGGAGAGTTTCTTGGGGCTCTAGAGTCAGCAGGCTTGGATTTAAATCTGGAATTTTATTTAACTTTTTTCAGTCTCAGCTTACTCCTCTGAAAAAAAAAAAAAATGAGAAGAATAATGCTTACCTTGCAGGGTTGAGAGAATTAAATGAGATGTTGTCAGTAAAGTATTTGGCACACAGTTGGAGCTCATTATCTACCGAATGATATAGCAATGAAATGATTCATGGAAGCGAGTTTAAAAAGCATTAAGAAGTTTTCTATACATTTCATTTGCCTGTTGTAATTTTCTTTCCTCCATGGGCCATTATAATTCCCCTTGATCCTGATTAAGTGCCAGTCATGTATCTAAACACTTCAGCAGGTGTGGTCCCAGGGGCAATGTTACAAGTCTCCAAAGGAAACCGTGTCTCATGACGTGATCCCCGATTCAGCTAAGAAGCGGGGACTGGGTAGGTAGGGGCATTATTTAATTACAGACACAGTGTCCAAGAATGCTGTTCTGTTCTTCCTTTCCACATCCCCCAGAGTGCCTCTTTTGGGGTCTTTGAAATTTGTTATTAAGAAACAGCATTTGGAAGATGTCGGATGGCAACATGCCTCTCTATGGACATTAAACATCTAAGCCGGAAACATTTTCTAATGATGATGGGTCTGTTGTTTATTGTTTTACCATATCACTCAGAATCTTCTTTTTTTGGATGATTCTAAACTCATTTGTTTCTCATCCTGAGACTTATTCCAGAATGTTCACTAATTCTTGGTTTCTGATATTTTTGGAAACATCCATTTATATAGTACTTATGCCAAAAAGAAAAATGAAAATACAGAAGAAGAGGCAGAAGCATTTGACACAGCTTGGCCTATCAGAAAACATGTTTGATAGATAAACCAGTATTAAAATGCCTTTGAGTGATAATTTATAATGTCTAAATCTTAATTATATCTCTTTGTTTTATCAAATTTATGAGGTGGGTAGGACAGTTATTATTATTTCCATCGAGTAAATAAGAAAACTGAGGGAGGCACATAGAAATTGAGCAACTTTCCCAGTTTTGTTGAGTCAGCCACTGTTTATTGAGCACCTACTGTAAGCCAGGTACTACGCCAGATGCTAGTGATACAGGGATGGACAAGGCAGAATGACCCTGCTCTGGGGAGCTCATAGCTCACATGCTAAGTTGACATATGGCAAAGGAAATGAAGCTTCTGACTCCTGGGCTGATGAAAGATCAACACCAATGTTGGAATATACTAAGTTACACATTTATTCAGCTATGCCACTTGCTTTATTTTTTCTTTCACCTGAAATCTCCTATCAGCACACATTCCTCCACAATGCCATGAGAGCTGGTACTTAATAAATATTTTCTGGTAGGTTAGATATTGAGTTTGTCATGGTTTCTTTTGTTTGCTTTCTACTTTTTGCTTTTGGCCACAGGGTACTAAGTGCTGAAAGGTACAAGAGAACAAAATGACACCTTCCTTGCTATCATGGTGATATACATATAAAATATCCTGAGGACACGGCAACATTGTGTATGTGTGTGGGTGTATAGATGGGTCTGTATATATATGGATATCATGGAGGATTAGCATGGAGCAGTCATGTGAGAGGCTCGTTTTACAGTATAAAAAAATACCATAAGCAGAAAAACAAAACGAAACAAAAGCAGAGATAAGTAAAAACTAGAGTTATCAAGGGACCCAATGGGAAGCCTTGCTCTCCCAGAAATTTGAGTATCTTTGGTGAAATCACAAACTCATAAAAGTTGAGTGCTGAAACAGCATTTCAAAATTATTTGAGCAGCACTCTCTAGATGAGAAAAAGGATGCTCAGAGAGGTTAGAAGGCTTGGCTGAAGTTGCAAGGCCAGCCTGTGAAAAAAATGCATTTTCAACCATATCAGGCTCTCCTTGGAGAAGCTGATAAAAAGGAATTGGCTTGCAAAGCTTTCCTGTGTGGGGTTTGGTAAGGACTACATCTCCTAATAAACTATGGATGTGAAGCTTAGCAATAAAGCAAGGTTTATCCTAAAGTTCACAGAAAATAGTGATCAGGGGTCCAAAGAAGCTACCAAGTAAAGAAAGTGACAGCGTAACTGAGTTTGAGAATAAGACATCTTTAAAAGCACTGGCTTTATTTGCAATTTTTCTTCACGTCTGCTAAGAACTTAATCATCACATTACCTGAACCCCCTACCATGTATTCAGAAGATTTCCAATCTTGTTATATTATTATTTTTATAGGAATGACTCGGCAATTAGGGCATGCCGTCAAGGTGATGGTTATTTTAGGCAATTGCCCAAGCAAAGCTAATATCTTGGAATTAACTTGCCTGAAAGACTGTTAAGGTAAAAATATTTGCATACCAGTAAAAATATCAATATGTTTTCTATTTGTCAATATAAATGTATCAAATGAGATCATGAGGGAAAGTAGTTTGCAAAACATAAAATACTCTACAGTTACTTGGGTTATTTATTTTTGCCTTTAAATTAACCACATGGGCCCAAGAGAGTAATTCATAATTCTCCAGACCAGGGTGGGTTCAAGATAAAAAATCTATCTCCATTTTTTTAGGCCTTGTCCATACCTTCTGGACTTGTCTTTTGTCTAATAACACTGAATATGGCCCCTATAAAGGGATTGTTTCACCCACAACCACTTAGCAACCCAAAGGGCATGGGGTCAAGGACCAGGTCAGACCATGGGGCCTCCCTCAGGAGGGGGGGCAGGCTCTGAACCTCACACCTTCCTCACAACTTCAGTATCCAAAAGGTAGCCGTGTGGCAAGGCCTTGGGGGTGAGCCTGGGCTTGTTGGTTTAACCAACCTAACTGGCATGTTTGGTTTCTTGTATGCATGGTGGAATTAAAAAAAGTAATAATCTCTACATCCCAGCATGTTAAATTTGCATATCCCCTATCCCCACCCCACTGTTTCTTTTTTGTTGAGCAAAGTGATATTTTCAAGCCCTTTGTGGTAAAGCTCAGTAGATCTTATGTTGAGGAGAGGAGGATGGGGAACCCCTTAATTATTACCATTTATTTATCAAATTAGCTACTTTTCCTAGAATATTCCACGGGCTTGGGACCCTGCTCTGGAGAGCTGACCAAGATAGGGGTTCCTAGAGTGGACCCTGGGCAGGGAAGGGGCAGCATAGGGTCAGGGTGAGAGACTGGAGGTTAGAGGAAGAGGATGGTGGAATTGGGATGAGACACAGTGGGGCTTCAGCACCCAGAGGCTCTGCCTGTCCTGTGGCTATTTCCAAAGTCTCACTTCCTGCAACCCACAACCACTTCTTTTTTCTTTGAAAAGCATTTTTCCTTTTCAAAATTCCCTAAGTTGTAAAATAAAACCAAATTTCTTGGAACATTGTATGAGAAAGACTAAAAGAAGACAATAAACCCACCCCAATGGGACATTCTCTTTCTTTGGCCTTTGTATAGCCTTTTCATTTTTTTAAACTCCTTTCTCACTTAGGCTCAAATTCAAACCAAACTCTGCATGGGATGATTTAGGACAGTTATTAGGATTCTTGAATTTAATACTTTTTAGACCCACTGATTTTTAGTTCTGACTTCTGGCTCCATTGCCCTCTTAACTCACTCTCCCCATGCCACACTTTCATCACTCTTGGGCATACATGTCCCAGATAAGAACTTATTTCATAGAGCAGAATGAGAGTCCATGGATTATTAATTATTTACTTGAATCTAATTGTCAGACCTGCCAATTTCCGTGGAGCTTGTACATGTCAAGTTCCTCTTAAACTCATCATCAGAAAATAGTGGGCTGGCTCTAGACTGCCCCCAGAGAATGGTTAAGAAAGATAAAAACATCCCCACCAAGAAATTACTAAGACTAGTGGATACCTCATCCCCACTGTCATCATTGTCATACCACACAGTTCCTCACCACAGAGGACAGGAGCCCACTGCCTGCCCTGAGCTGAGCAGCCCTTTCTCCCAAGATCCTACAGAACAGCTGAGTGGATGGTTTGCCCACCCTCCACCCTGGGAGTGATCCCGTTTAGTTCAGCTCACACATTGCGCTCTGCTCCAACACAGCTCTGGTGAAAGACAAAATCCAGTGAGCTCATGAGTTTTTCCACAAGCGTAAGGCTGACCTCAGAGACCTCAGAGAAAATCTTTCTTAATTCCCGAGGCTTAATTTGAAGTTTTATGAGAAGGGAGAAGGAGAAGGTCATTATTTTAGACAAATATTATTTTGAATTCGATGAACAGATGTCTCAAGTGATTCTCCACTTTTCCTGCCTCCATTCCCAAAACTCCTCTTGTCTTTTATAAATCTTAGTCTGCAGCCTGACATCAGAAGCTGAGCTGTGAGCCTGAAAAGGCTCATGGTAAAAGTGAATCTGAACAGCAAAGCTGTTTGAATTCAGGGTGGGGGCTAGTAAAGAAGGAGGGGCAGTGTTATGTGGAAGACTGCAATGAGTGGACATGTAGAAATACTGCTCAAATTCAAAAGAATCATTTTCATGAAACAAATATTTTGGATAGCTTTAGGAACAATTTGTTTTTAATTTGAAAATTTAGACCCCCTGAATTCTGCTCAGCCCACAAATATTCAATTGTCCCAAAGTATTTTTACTCCCCCTGCCCTTTGTTTAAAGAGGATGGAAGTGGAGTTCAGGGGATAGGGACAAAGAGCATGAAGATGCATGGATCCCAGGGGAGCTCAAGTGCAAGGGACACAGACTAGGATTCAAGCCACCACAACCGAGCCTGACTTACTTTATGATTTTGCTAAGGATGCCTTTATCCATAACTCAGTTTTCCTCTGTTATCCAAAATGCATTGAGTTCTTCTAGTTTGAATTTGAGGAATTAGTCCTTTCCAAATGGGCAAACGTGTAATCCAGATGTTGTTATTCTTTGTGGATGTTTAAGAATATTTACACTCCAAGATTGTCTAAATAGATACTTCTCTGGCCTCAGTACCAGGGTTTAAGCTATAAGATTAATCTTACGGATTTTACATAACCTGGACAATCTTATGTTGCCCAGGATAGGGACAGCCAGCTCAGATTTAGCCCATTACAACTGACTGACCGACTCTTGGGCTCTCTTCCGCACTGCAGATCCTGAGTAACCTGGTTATGGAGGAGCTCCTGCCAACCCTCCAGATGGACCTTCTGCCTAAAATGAGGGGGAAAAAGAATGACAGAAAGAGGACCTGGTTCAGTGTAAGCAGTGATTTTGCCCTGCAACTGTGCTGCTCAAAGTGAAATTTCCCGCTTCCCTTTATAGGACAGCTTCTCTTTCTTAATAATTCCTTCCCTGGGTGGAGAACTGCCTACTTTGAATCTGCTCAGTCTCACTTACGTGAGAACTAATCCAGACTCAAACTTTGAAAGAAAAATTAGAATGTGTGTGCAGTTTTGTTTATGTTACGATGGTGTCTGATAAACTCTCATCCCTCTACTTGTCTCTTGTCAGGTGCTTATACATGACAGAGCCCTGATTTATGAGTTATTCCCTATTGCAGCTCCTCGAGGAGGCCTACAACCTCGTTCAGCATCAAGTTTCAGAAGGATTAAGTGCCTTGAAGGAGGAATGCAGGACTCTGACAAAGGGCCTGGAAGGAACAATCCGTTCAGACATGGATCAGATTGTGAACTCAAAGAACTTTTTAATTGGAAAGATCAAAGGTCAGTGGAGATAATCCATGCTCCGACAAATTAAACAAACTGTTCATTTGGGGGATCTACTGCATAGTTAAAATACATGGTTTCAGAGGAGAATTAAGCTGGGAAATTGGGAAGGGACGATAAGGAGCTTGCCAGAGGTGCTGTAAAGGCCTGAAACTGCCCACGGAAGCTGCAGAAGCTTACAGCAGAGGAAATTTTGTTCCTTGTCTGTGGTGGTGCTTGTGTATTCTGAAACTGCCTCTACTTTCCACATTATAGCACCTCTTTAACTGAATTAAAATGGCCTTTGCCTCTGCCCCGTCTCTGCTGGAGGCTCCCCAGGAATAGAGTCGCGTTTTCATAGTTCACTCAGGTATACCCAGTGCCTAATACCAGGCATGTACAGGCTCTCCGTGAATCTTTGAACCAGTGAATAAGTGGATTTTCCCTTAGGAAAGCCCACATTATTGGCATGGAGTCGATAAATCTGGATTCTAACCCCAAGTCCAACATTAGCCAGTCGTGTTCTTTGGCAGATGCTTGGGCAAAGGACTTCTCTGTGCCTTAGTGTCCTCATCTGAAAACTGGAGGATCTGCAAGAGCAGGTCAGCAAACCAGCCCATGGGCCAAATCCAGCCTGCCACCTGTTTTGGTAAATAAGGCTTTATTGGAACACACCTATACCCATTCACTTATGTATTGTCTGGGGTGCTTTCATGCAGAATTGAGTAGTTGGAACAGAAGCCTTATGGACAGGACAGTAAAGCCGCAAATATTTTCTGTCTGTCCCTTGATAGAAAAAGTTTGTCTATCCCCTCACAAGAGGCCTTAGATGACCTCCAAGGAATTCTACAAGACAAAAATTCTCTGCTTCTCCACTCTTTCTGGGTCCCCCACATCCCAACAAATACACCAACATTGAATGTCACTTCAGAGGAAAACAGGCCAGCCCATCTGTGATTGTTTATATAGTCACTTCTCAGATTATTCACTCCTTCACTCACCCCTCACTCCCTCTTTGATTCATTCAGACATATTTACTATGTACTTACTGAGCAAGGTGCTAGAGCTTTAGCAGTGAACAGGGAGGACCCAGTTCCTGTACTCTTAAGGCTTATAGACTAATAGGTGATTGTCTGCTTGAGAGGTCATTCTTTGTGAGTCAGAATCTCCTCGTGCTGTAGCCCTGCTGGCTTCAGGGCTCCATAGAACGGGTCCTGCTGAGAGGAGATTGCAGGAGGCTTAACTACAGCAAGAGTGTGCGTGTCTGTGTTATCTGTTTGTGTTTACTCAAATTGTGGCTAGCTCAACAGATGAGAACACTGAGACAGAGATTAAGTAAAAGAGATTAACTAATTTGCCCAGGATTCCCAAGCTAGTGTGGCAGAATCAAGGCTCAGCTGAACTAGCTCCAGCACTTACTTTCTTAATCCCTGTGCTCAACTGCCTCTCGACAGCCACCTTAGTTTCAGTAATGTGTGTAAATTCGTGTGTCACAACATAATATCACCACAGCAGTCTGTATGCTTGAAAAATAGCAGGGTATACGTGTGTGGGATGTGAAATTTATTCAGCCCACAAGGAAGCATCCACAGACCACAGTTCAGGAAGCACTGTGGTGATTCCAGGACGTGAGGCACCCCTGAGTGGGTAAAATTTGAAACGAGCCTTGAAGAAGTGAGTACTTTGTTAACAAGCAGAGGTGGATGAAGCAAGGCACAAGTGAAAAGAGTACTGAGCATAAAGGTGCAGTGAGGGGGCCAGGGCACACTGTGGAAAATAGGGCATTGGTGGGAGATCAGGCAGAGAGCGGAGCAGCCACAGCAGGTACTTTCCCTCCCACACCCATTCCCTGTGTCAGACTGCACCCGCACCCTGCCGGTCAAAGCAGCAAGCAGTTGCTAAACCTTTCCTTTATGTTAGCAGTGCCCATTAGCAGTGCTCATGATTCTGAAATTTTAGTCACATGCTTTTCAAATAGTTCTTCTCTCAAGGTTAATTAATTTGAAGGGGTTGTTTATTCTATTAGGAAACAATTTTGCATCTTGGTAGCAAGAAAGTCATTTTTAGAAAATTCATTCATTGTTTCATTTTGGAATCAACCAATTGAAAGACTTTTTCCCAAACACCTGTATGACCTATTTAATGCTTTTTAAAATTGCTTTTACTACAGGAGTTGTAGGTTTACAGAAAATTCATGGAGAAAATACATAATTCCAATATAGCCCCTGTATCATGAATACTTTATACTACTGTGGTACCTTTGTTACAATTGATGAAACAATATTATAATTATACTATTAAACCCATGTTTACTGTTTGTGTTGTACAATCTTGTGGTATTTTTTTAAAAAAATAATTCTGGTAACATATATAAAACCTAAATTTCCCCCTTTTAACCACATTCAAATAAATAATTCAGTGGTGTTCATTACATTCACAATGTTGTACTACTTTCACCATCATCCATTACCAAACTTTTTCATCACCCCAAACAGGCACTCTGTACCAATTAAACATTACTTCCCATTCTCTCCCACATTCCTACCCCTAATTAACCTGTATTCTAGTTTCTGACTCTATGAATTTGCTTATTCTTATTCATATCAGTGGGATCATAAGTATTTGTCTTTTTGTGTCTGGTTTATTTGTCTTCAAGGTTCATCCATGTTGTTGCATGTCTCAGAACTTCATTCCTTTTATATGGCTAAGTAATATTCCATTGTGTGTATATACCGTATTTTATTTATCCTTTCATCAGTTGATAATACTTGGGAAGTTTCCATCTTTTGGAAATTTTGAATAATGCTGCTATGCAGATATCGTTCAAGTCCCTGCTTTCAATTCTTTTGGGAATATACCTAGCAGTGAGGATTGCTGGGTTGTATGGTAATTCTATTCTTAACTTTCTGAGGAACTGACAAACTGATTTCCACAGCAGCTGCAACATTTTACATTCCCACCAACAATGAACAAGTGTTCCTGTTTCTCCACATCTGCTCCAATACTTGTTATTTTCCATTTTTAAAAAAATAGTAGCCATTCTAGTGGGTGTGAAATGGTATCTTATTGTGGTTTTGATTTGCATTTCCCTAATAGCTAAATGATGCTGAGCATCTTTTCATGTACTTATTGGCCATTTGTAGCTCTTTGAAGAAATGTCTGTTCAAGACTTTTGCCCGTTTGTCATTTGTGTTGTTTGACTTTTTGTTGTTGAGTCACAGGGTTTCTTTATGTAGTCTGGATATTAAACCCTTACTGATGTGATTTCCAAATAATTCTGTATTTTGCCTTTTTATATTCATGATGAAGTCTTTTGATGCACAGAAGTTTTAATTTTGATGAAGTCCTATTTATTCTATTTTTTCTTTTGTTATTGGTGCTCTTAAAGTCTAAGAAACCATTGCCTAACACAAGGTCCTGAAGATGCTTCCCTTTTCTTCCAGTTTTTTTTTTTTTTTTTTTTTTTTTTTTTGACTCTTACTTTTAGGTCTTTGATTGTTTTTGAGTTAATATTTGTTTATGGTATAAGACAGGGGTTTACTTTCATTCTTTGCATATGGTATACAGTTTTCCAGCACTATTTGTTGAAAAAAATTGAAGACAAATTTCCCTATTGAGTGGCCTTGGCAGCCTTCTCAAAAATCAATTGGCCATGGATGTGAGGGTCTGTTTCTGAATTCTCAACTCTATGGTTTATATGTCAGTCCTTGTGCCTGTACCATGCTGTTTTTTTTTAATTGAGATTGATCACATACCATACAATTATCCAAAGATTCAAAGTGTACAATCAATTGTCCCTGGTACCATCATACAGCTGTGCATCAACCACCACAATTAATTTTTTTTTCAATTTTTAGAACATTTTCATTACTCCAGAAAAGAAATAAAGACAAAAAAAGGAAACTCAAATCCTCCCATAACCCTAACCACCACCCCTCCACTATTGATTCATAGTATTGGTATAGTACATTTGTTACTGTTGATGAAAGAATGTTAAAATACCACTAACTGTAGTATATAGTTTGCAATAGGGATATATTTTCCTATATGCCCCTCTATTATTAACTTCTAGTTATAGTGTCATACGTCTATTCTAGTTCATGAGAGAGATTTCTAATATTTGTGCAGTTAATCACAGACATTGTCCACCACAAGATTCACTGTTTTATACATTCCCATCTTTTAACCTCCAACTTTCCTTCTGTTGACATATGTGACTCTGAGCTTACCCTTTCCACCACATTCATAGACCATTCAGCACTGTTAGGTATTCTTACAACATGCTACCATCACCCCTGTCCATTTCCAAACGTTTAAGTTCACTCTAGTTGAACATTCTGCTCATAATAAGCAACCACTCCCCATTCTTTAGCCTCCTTCTATATCCTGATAACTTATATTTCATGTATGTGAGTTTACATATTATAATTAGTTCATATCAGTGAGACCCTGCAATATTTGTCCTTACGTTTCTGTCTTATTTCACTCAGTATAGTGCCCTCAAGGTCTCAAGGTTTCTTCATCAACCATGTTTTTTTAAGATGGTTTTGTTCACATACCGTACATTCCATCCTAAGTAAACAATCAGTGGTTCCCTGTGTAGTCACGTATTTATGTATTCACCACCATCACCACTATCTATATGAGGACAGCTCCATTTCTTCCATAAAAAAGGAGGACAAGTCAAAGAAGGTAGAGAGACAAAAGAAAAAGAAAAAGAAAGAAAAAAATGACAGCTAGGAAGCAACAAAAGGAAAGATAGCATTAAACTAAAGTAGAATAAAGAGTCAGACAACATCCCCAATGCCAAGAGTCCCATTCCCTCCCCTGTGTCCCCCCCATATGCATTTAGCTTTGGTATATTGCCTTTGTTACATTAGAGGAAGCATAATACAATGTTTCTGTTAATTATAGTCTCTAATTTGCATTGATTGAATTTTTCCCCAATCCCACCCTATTTTTAACACCTTGCATGTTAACATTCATTTGTTCTCCCTCGTGCAAAAACATATTTGTACCTTTTATCACAATTGCTGAGCACCCTAGGTTTCACTGAGTTATACAGTCCCAGTCTTTATCTTTCCTCTTTCCTTCTGGTGTCCCACATGCTCCTAACCTTCCTCTTTCACCCATACTCACAGTCATCTTTGTTCAGTGTACTTACATTGCTGGGCTACTGTCACCCAAAATTGTGTTCCAAACCTCTCACTCCTGTCTTTTCCTTTCTGTCTGTAGTGCTCCTTTAGTATTTCCTGTAGAGCAGGTATCTTGTTCACAAACTCTGTCATTGTCTGTCAGAGAATATTTTAAGCTCCCCCTCATATTTGAAGAACAGTTTTGCCAGATATAGGATTCTTGGTTGGTGGTTTTTCTCTTTCAGTATCTTAAATATATCACCCCACTTCCTTCTTGCCTCCATGGTTTCTATTGAGAAATCTGCACATAGTCTTATCAAGCTTTCTTTGTACGTGATGGGTCACTTTTCTCTTGCTGCTTTCAGGATTTTCTCTTTATCTTTGATGTTTGATAGTCTGATTATTTAGTGTCTTGGCATAGGCCTATTCAGATCTGTTCTGTTTGGGGTATGCTACGCTTCTTGGATCTGTAATTTTATGTCTTTCGTAAGAGATGGGAAATTTTCATTTCCTCTATTATTACTTCTACCCCTTTTCCCTTCTTTTCTCCTTCTGGGACACCCATGACACATACAGTCCTGCATTTCGTGTTGTCATTCAATTCCTGGAGAGGTTGCTCATTTTTTTCCATTCTTTTCTCCATCTTTTCTTCTTGTGTAGGCTTTCAGGTGTCTTGTTCTCCAGTTCCTGAGTGTTTTCTTCTCCCTCTTGAGATCTGCTGTTGTATATCTCCATTGTGTCTTTCATCTCTTGTGTTGTGCCTTTCATTTCCATAGATTATGCCAGTTATGTTTTCGAACTTTTGATTTCTACCTTATGTACACCCAGTGTTTTCATTATATGCTTCATCTCTTTCGCCATATCATCCCTAAACTTTTTGAATTGATTTAGCATTAATTGTTTCAATTCCTGTATCTCAATTGAAGTGTAAGTTTGTTCCTTTGACTGGGCCATAACTTCATTTTTCTTAGTGTAGGTTGTAGTTTTCTGTTGTCTAGGCATCTGTTTTCCTTGGTTACCCCAATCAGGTTTTCCCAGACCAGAACAGGCTCAGGTCTCACAAGGAGGCAATAGTATCAGAGTTCCCTGAGGGAGTGTCTTAGAAGATTGATGCACCCTGTGAGGCCTCAATCCACTGTGCTTTTCTGCCCAGCAGGTGGCACCTGTCAGCCTGTCACTCCTGACTGGTTTAAGGAGGTGTGGCCCAAGGCTGTTTTCCCCCAGGCTCTGCGATTGGGTTCTGAATGGAAGGTGGGTAGCAGAGCTTGGCACCACCTCTTTCCTCTTAGGGAAGATATACTCCCTAGGGAGATATCATTTGCATTTGAATTGTCTCTCTGACTCTGCTATCTCCACCCTTGTCTGGGTCAGAGCACTGGGCAGTGAAAATGCCTGAGGTTTTGTCCACTGAGCTGAAAAAGGGACAGAAAGCCCCCTTTCAGGGCCTGACCATGGGCACCCTCAGTTTCACCCACCGGCCAGAGACAGTACCTGGTCCTCTGGGCTTCCCCTCCCTCCCAGAGAGGTCCTTCAGCTCTCCAAGGTCAGTCATCACCAAAAGCCTCTCTCTGCTTGTTGGGGGTTCATAGCTTGTATTGAACAATCAACATTTGTTAATTAAAACCTCAGTTGGAGCTGGACTGAGGTATATTCATTTGTTCAGAGAGTGCTGCTCTCTACCACAGCGAGGCTTTGCAGTTCAGGCTGCCATGGGAGAGGGGCTCTTAGTGCAGGTCCGCAGTTTTTACTTACAGATTTTGTGCTGCAATCTCTGGCATTCCTCCCAATTCAGGTTGGTGTATGATGTATGGACTATCACATTTGTCTCCCAGCAGTTATTCCAGATTATTTACTAGTTATTCCTGGTTGCTTATTAGTTGTTCCAGGGGGACTAACTAGCTTCCACTCCTCTCTATGCTGCCATCTTCTGAAACTGTACCATGTTGTTTTGATTACTCTGACTTTGTAATTTTTTAAATTGAGAAGTGTGAGTCCTCCAACTTCATTCTTCTTTTCCAAGATGGCTCTGGCTATTCAAGGCCCCTTACCCTTCAACATAAATTTGATGATTGGCTTTTACATTTCTGCAAAGAGGGTTGGAATTTTGATTGGAATTGTTTTGAATCTATAAATTACTTCGGGTAAGATTGTCATCGTAGTCATCCAATCCATGAACACAGAATGTCTTCCCATTTATTTAGGTCTCCTTTGATTTATTTTAGCAATGTTTTGTAGTTTTCTGTGTATTCCTAGATATTTGTTTCTTTTACTTGCTACTGTAAATGGAATTTTTTCTTGATTTCTTCTTTTGATTGTTCATTGTTTGCATATAGAAACTACTGATTTGGAGGTGCCACTTTGCTGAATTAATTTATTAGCTCTAGGAGCTTTATTGTGGATTTTTCAGGATTTTCTGTATATAGGGTCTTATCATCTGCAAATAGGAAGGCTTTACTTCTTCCTTTCCAGTTTTGGATGCCTTTTAATTCTTTTTCTTGCCTAATTGCTCTAGCAAGAACTTCCAGTACAACACTGAATAACAGTGGTGACAGTGGACATCCTTGTCTTGTTCCAAATCTTAGAGGGAAAGCTTTCAGTCTTTTCACCATTAAGTAGGATGTTAGCTGTAGGTTTTTCATGAATATCCTTTATCATGGTGAGGAAGTTTCCTTCTATTCCTATTTTTCTAAGTGTTTTTATCAAGAAGGCCTGCTGGATTTCATCACATGCTTTCTCTGCATCAAGATGGTCATGTGTTTTTTTTTTTTTTGCCTTTATTCTGTTAATGTGTTGTATTGCATTAATTGATTTTCTTAGGTTTAACCACCCTTGCATACCAGGGATAAATCCCACTAGATCATGGGGTATAATCATTTTAATATGCTATTGGATTTGGTTTGCTGGTATTTTGTTGAGGATTTTTGCATCTATATTCATAAGAGATGCTGTTCTGTAATTTTCTTTTCTTGTAGTATCATTATCTGGCTTTGGTTTGAGGGTGATGTTGGCCTTGTAGAATGAATTAAGGAGTGTTCCCTCTTCAGTTTTATGGAAGAGTTTCCATTGAATTGGAGTTAAGTCTTTTTGGAATGTTTGGTAAAATTATCTTGTGAAGTCATCTGTTCCTGGGCTTTTCTTTTTGAGGAGGTTTTTATTAGATTCAGTCTCTTTACTAGTAATTCATTTGCTGAAATCTTGTATTTCTTCTTGAGTCAATGTAGATAGTTTGTGTGTTTTTAAGAATTTGTCCATTTCATCTAGGTTATCTGGTTTCTTGGCATACAGTTCAGAGGATCCTCTTATGGTCCTCTCTTTTTCTTTGTCAGTCTAGCTAGAGGTTTGTTGATTTTATTGATATTTTCAAAGAAGAAACTTTTGATTTTGTTGACTTGCTATTGTGTTGTTGTTGTTGCTGTTTTCTATTTCATTTATCTCCATGCTTATCTTTCTTATTTCCTTTCTTCTGCTCACTTTGGGATTAGTTTCTTTTTCTAGTTCTTCCAGTTTTTAGGTTGGGTCTCTGATTTGAAATCTTTCCTCTTTATTAATGTAAGTTTTTAGAGCTATAGATTTGCTTCTCAGCACTGCCTTTGCGGCATCCTGAAAGTTTTGGTATGTTGTATTTTCATTTGCATTTGCCTCAAGATATTTCCTAATTTCCCTTGTGATTTCTTCTTTAACCCATTGGTTGTTTAAGAATATGTTGATTAATTTCCATGTATTTGTGGATTTTCCATTTCTCCCTCTGTTATTGATTTCTAGCTTCATTCTTTTACGGTTGGAGGAGACACGTTGTATGATTTCGATATTTTTTAATTACTGCAACTTGTTTTGTGACCTTACATATGATCTGTACTGGAGAATGATCCATGAGCAGTTGAGGAGAATGTGTACTATTGTTGTGTGAAATGTTATATATATATGTCTGTTAGGCCTAGTTGGTTTAGAGTATCATTCAAGTCTTATATTTCTTATTGATCTTCTGACTAGATGTACTATCCATTTTTGAGAGTGGTGTGTTAAAGCCTTTTACTATTAGTGTAGAACCATCAATTTCTCCTTTCAAATCTGTCAATATTTGCTTTATATATTTTGGGGCTCCGCTGTTTGCTATATATATATATATATTTATATTTGTTACGTCTTCTTGTTGAATTGACTGCTTTATCAGTATATAATGACCTTCTCTGTCCCTAGTAACTGTTTTTTAGTTAAAGTGTATTCTATCTGATATAAGTATAGCTACTCCAGCTCTCTTTTGGTTACCACTTGCATGGCATATTTTTTTTTACCCTTTCACTTTCAGCCTACTTTTATCTTTGAATTTAAGGTGAATCTCTTGCAGACAGCATATGGTTAGGCCATGATTTTTAAATCCATTCTGCCAATGTCTGCTTTTTGACTGCAGCATTTAATTCATTTACATTTATAGTCACTCCTGATAAAGCAGGACTTTCTTTTGACATTTTGCTATTTAGCCTTTTAAATCTTATTTCTTTTTTTGTCTTCATTTCTTACACTAATGCCTACTTTTATATATATATATTTTTTTTCTGTTGTACCATATAGAGTATTTTCTCTTTTCTATTTGGATATAGTTTTCGTCTATTTTCCTTGTGGTTACCATGGGCCTAAAATTTGACATCCAATATATATAACAATTATATATTTTTTGGTACTAACTTAACTTCAGTAGCACACACATACACTTTCCCTATACCTCACCTTCCCCCACTTATTTTGTACTTGTTCCCACTTATATCTTTGTATATTGTATATCCAGAAACATAGATTCATCATTACTTTTTATACATTTGCATTTTTAGCACCTGTAGGAAGTAAGAAGTGGAGTTACATACCAAACAATATACTACAATAATACTGGCATTTATAGTTAACCAAATGATTATTTTTGCTGTAGGCCTTTATTTCTTTATGCTGCTTTGAACCACTGTCTAGTGTCCTCTCCTTTCAGTCTGAAGAGAACTCCCTTTAGCATTGCTTGTAGGGCAGATCTAGTGGTGATGAACTCCTTCAGCTTTTGTTTATCTGAGAATGTCTTTCTCTCTCCTTCATTTTTGAAAGGAAGTCTTGCCAGATATACAGTTCTTTTCTTTCAGCACTTGAAGTATTTCATCCCACTGCCTTCTTGCCTCTGTGGTTGCTGATGAGAAACTGGAACTCAGTCTAATTAGAACTCCCTTGTATATTACCTATTGCTTTTCTCTTGCAGCTTTCAGAACTCTCTCCTGTCCTTTGCATTTGATAGTGTGATTAATATATGACTGGGTATATTTTTCTTCATGTTTATCCTGTTTGGTGTTCTCTGGGCTTCATGGCTGTGCATATTCATGCTATGCAGGCATATTCTTTTGTTGACATTGGGAAGTTCTCTGTCATTATTTCTTTGAGTATTCCTTCTGCCCCTTCTCTTTTTCTTCTTCTTCTGGGACTCCCATAATGCATATATTGATAAGTCTTGGTGGTTTCCCAGAGGTGTCTTAGGTTGTTTTCACACTTTATATTTATTTTTCCTTTTTGCTTCTCAGCCTGACTCGTTTCAATTGTTTTGTCTTGGCGTTTTCTGATTGTTTCTTCTGCCAGCTCCAATCTGCTGTTAATACCCTACAGGAAATTTTTCATTCCAGTTATTGTTGCCTTCAACTCTAATGGTTCCATTTTAAAATTTCTGTCTCTTTACTAAGATTTTCATATTGCTCATTCATTTTTTTCCTGATATCCTTTAGTTCTTTCTCCTTATTTTCCTTCATCTCCTTGAGTATTTTCAAATCATTTTGTTAAAGTTTTTATTTGGTATGTCCACATTCTGGTCTTATTCATTGATGTTTTCTGGATTTTTATCTTTTTCCTTTGGATGGGCCATCATTTTCTATTTCTTTGTTTTGTACTCTTTTTTTTGCACATTGGACATTTTAATATCTTAAAATGTTAATTCTGGACTTATTCCCTGAAATGTCTGTTTCTTGATTTTGTAGACAGAGATTTTTTTGAGCTTCAGGAAGATCTGCCCAAGGCAAATGCAATGTACAGGGTCCTCCCTGTCTTTTCTTGGCCTGTGTCTTGTCTTCATCCTTTTAGTTGTTTTGGAGTTCCTCTTTTTTACAGGAGTTTATATGAACCCCTCTAATTCCCAGGAGACAGCCTTTCCTCTCCCAGGTGTTTAAGTCAGAGAAGCCTATGCCACCTTTATAGTTTCTTATGCTCCTTTCATTGTCCCAAGCTGCTTTTGCCTGGAGGGCAAATTCTGGGAGGGATGGCACACCAGAGAGAAGTTTCCTAATCCAATCTTTTCTAGCCAACACAGGGCCAGTCACCCATGAAGGGGGTGCAGACCTGCTCCAAAGTGCCCTGGGGAGGGGATCAGGAAGGGTGCCAAGAGCCCCTTGCACAACTCCCAAAGGTGAGCTTTCTTGACCTTCCCAGCAAATGCAGCCCTTCAACTAATTGTCCTCTGCAGCCCTGAGGAAACATAGTGTCATTCATTAAGTCTCCTCTGCCACTGCCTTTGTCCAGGGTGCGTTGGAACAACCCTCAGAGCCAGGCCCCTAGATATCTGAAGTCACTACTCATACGCTGTGATTGGTGATTGACTATGCCCACCCTTGGGCTTGGGGAAGAGGATTTTTTATGTCCCTTTCTATCACCAATGAGCTAGCCAGGGGTTGGACCCCACAGTGGCCTACCACGAGAATGGGAGAATGGGTGCCTACAGAGCAATATACTGGTCTTTACCATAATTTACCAGTCTCTTCCTCCCCCTCTTTCCCAGGAGCTGTACAATATTCTACTGGCATACAGAGTTTCACACTAGTTGTTTCAGACAGTTCCTCCCTGTATAATAGTTGTTCTTGTGTTAGGACTGAAACCTCGAACTCCCTACTTCACCATCTTCCCACAGTACTCTCTCTTGTAATCTTTTGTTGCACACTGTGTATTTTAATGTGTTAACTCTGGATTTGGTCCCTGAGATTTATGTTTCTTAAGTTTGTATCCAGCTGATGATATGATATATTTCCTTGCGTGCCAGGAGGTAACAAAAACAAACCAATGCACAAAGCACCTTCACGGTCTTCACAAATTGGCTCTGCTTTGGCTGGTGTTCTCCTCCAGAGTTTAGCTCTCCTAGCAAGAAGATTATTCTAAGGCAAAAGTGAAGTGCAGGGTCCTCTCCATATTTTCTGAGCCTGTGTCTTGTCCTGGGCTTGGGCTTGCTGTTGGCCTTAGTAATTCCCCTATTTACAAAAATCCAAATTTCTCCTCTAATCCCTATGAAAGTGACTTTCCTCTCCTTCTAGAGTGTTCTGTAATAAGTCTTAAAGCCAGTAAGCCTTTGTCTCAGGCCACTTTGACTTAATTTTTTCTTACACTGCTCTAGCCATCTGCAAGCTGTTTCTGCCTGCAGGCTTAATTCTGGCACACTGAACCTGAGAGGAGTTTCCTGGTTCATTCTTTCAGGCCACCACCCCAGAAATTGTCGCCGACATACAGTTCTCCAGTCTGCACATAGGGGCTACTCCATTCCTGCAGAACAGAACCAAGGACCCACAATGAGAGCACAGGCTGGCTCTACACTGTGCCAGGGAGGGGGTGGGATGGGAGCCAGCAAGGGTGCCACAAGCTTCTACTACCCTTTTTAAAGCTGCATTTTCTTGAATCAGTACTTTCCCAGTTACAGCACAGCGACCCTTTAACTGTTTTCTGGAGTTTTGAGTAAGAATGCTCTGCCAGTTTTTACTAGTTGTTCAAAGATTCTGTGGGGGAATGGTACCCCAGAGCATCATACACATCTTGATTGACTGGAAGCCCATTTAATGTTGTTACATCCCAAATGTTTATGAAAATTATTCATAATAATAACAGTATTTGTCATCTCAGATTCTGAGATGAAGAGGGAAGTCTAATCTTCCATAACCATAAAAAATTTCTTTGCAAACTGAAATAAGAATGTGGCTAAGTATCTCATTGTAAGCAAGATATCTACCAATAATAAAATTGAGATATACACTTGAATTGTTGTCCCAGTTCTGGTAATGAGTGTGTGTTGGTCAAGTCATCTAACATTTCCAGGCCTCCTTTTTTTCCATATGTAAAATGGAAGACACCAAATAAATTTGTAGTGCTCTTCGGTTCTGTTATATTAGGACAGGGTTATGTCACTTGCCTACACCCACAAAGCTAGCCTTCTAGTCTACACAGCAAGCTCGGCCTCTTCCAGAGCAAACCTCAGGCTTCCTTTACTAGATTGCTGCTTCCAACCCTGGCTGATCATGGGAATCACCTCTGTGCCTTAAAAAAAAAAAAAGGAAAGCAAGGAAGCAGATTTCCATGTCCTACTCCAGACTTACCGAATCAGAATCTTTACTGTGCTCTTTCTTTTCTAAATCTAGGGGCATAATATCCCTCTGGGGAGTGGAATTGTGGTTAGAATTTTTTTCATCCTTCTTTTAGTTTTCTGTACTGTCTATATTCATCTTGACTATCAGGAAAAAAATAGTTTTTTTTTTTTTTTTTTTGTAATTGGGATTTGGATGTGACATGGGTGGGGGACAAAAAAAGTGGAATTTGGTTCCATTTGCCTAAGAAAAGACTGTACTTGATTTTTAAATAAATAAATGGAATTATATCAATGGATTAGCTCTTAGGGAAATGAATTAAAACTTAATGAATTGTCTTTGTGGAAGACAAAGTATGCATATGTATTGATGATGATTGGTGAATGGGTGTGTCAACAGCATTTTCTCCTTTATTTTAGACACTACATGCTTGTAGGGTCCCAACAGAAAAAATGTGTTTCATCCCAGTGCAAAGGAAAGCTTGGACAGGGAAGGGATTCTATTTGTTCTAAGTCTCAAAGCATCAGCTAGTTTTCAATTCTGGTGAATGCTGACACAGGACTCAGTAGGCTGGTCTGGCTCACCCATGTGAGCTTCCTTTGGCTGTAAATGACTCATCAGGGCACCGTCCAGTCCCGGCCTGTCTTCAGTGCCTCTGAATCCAAATTTGTTCTAAATCACAGTTTTCTGCTTATTCCTCCCTCAGCAATGGTATCCCAGCCAGCTGAGAGAAGCTGTGCGGAGAGTGTGCAGCCATTCCTGGCATCCATTCTGGAAGAGATCATGGGTCCAGTGAGCTCAGGATTCAGTGAAGTTCGCACACTCTTTGAAAGAGAAGTGGATGAACTCAGCCAGAGCTTTCAGACTACAAAAGACAGTGCCCAGCTAAAGGAGGTAAGATAAGAAGCTGAGGAGCCAAGGAGCTGAGTATGAATGTTCTCCCTTGGTCTGCCTTCTCCTTTAGGCTTTATTTATCATCCTTCTATTCTGTTTTCCTGCCTCTTTTCTTCTTCCTTCCTTCCATTCAACCATCCTTCCATCCATTCATGTATCCTTCCATCCAGCCAGCTACATTCATCCATCAACTCATTCACCTCATCCTTCCTTCCTTCCTTTCTTCCTTCTACCCACCCACCCATCCATCTACCTACTTGTGATTTTCAAGTTACAAAAATAATACCATGCTTGTAACAATTGAAACAATAATCTCAAAGGTAATACTAATCACAATCTCTCATGCCCACCTGCTCTAACTCTTCCAAAAAATGAAGAATAGATGTGATGGTTTGAAGCTGTTTGTATCCCAGAAAAATATGTTCTTAAATTTAATCCATTCCTTTGGGTGGTTTGAAGCTGTTTGTATCCCAGAAAAATATGTTCTTAAATTTAATCCATTCCTTTGGGTGTAAACCCATTTTAAGTAGGACCTTTTGATGAGTTTACTTCAGTTAAGGTGTGTCCCACTTCAATCAAGATGGGTCTTAATCCTTATACTGGAGTCCTTTATAAGGGAATGAATTCAGACATGAAAGAGAGAAAGCCACAGATGGAGCAGCCAGAAGCTGGACATCAGTGGAATCCAGAAGATAAGGGAGAAACCAGGGGATACCACCGTGTGTCTTGCCATGTGACAGAGGAGACAAGGATCACCAGCAGCCTATCCCAGAATGCCAGTCTTCAGGAAGGAAGGATCACCTTGATGACACCTTGATTTGGACTTTTTGTAGCCTCATAACTGTAAGCAAATAAAATCCCATTGTTTAGCCTAACTCATTTCATGGTATTTGCTTCAGCAGCATGGGGGACTAAAACAGGAGAGAACACTCCCTAATTCATTCTATAAGGCCAACATCACCCTATACCAAAATCAGGTGAAGGTACCATAAGAAAAGAAAATTACAGACCAATATCCCTTATGAATATAGACACAAAAATTCTGAACAAAATACTGGCAAATCAAATCCTATAGCACATTAAAAAAATTATACCCCATGATCAAGTGTGATTTATCCCAGGCATGCAAGGATAAAAAAATATAAGAAAATCAATTAATGTAATACACCACATTAGCAGAATGAAGGAAAAAGAACACATGATCATCTCCATTGATGCAGAAAAGGCACTTGACAAATTCCAGCACCCCTTCTTGATAAAAACACTTGGAAAGCTAGGAATGGAAGAAAACTTACTCACCATGATAAAGGGCATAGATGAAAAAACCACAGCTAACAATCATACTTAATGGTTAAAGATTGAACACTTACTCTCTAAGATCAGAAACAAGACAAGGATGCCCACTGTCACCACTACTATTCAACATTGTACTGGAAGTTCTAGTTAGTGAAATTAGGGGGAACAAAAAAAATAGAAGGCATCCAAATTGGAAAGGAAGAAGTAAAACTTCCCCTCTTTGTGGATAACATGATCCTATAGATAGAAAATCCTGAAAAATTCTCAGCAAAGCTCTTAGAGCTAATAAGTGAATTCAGCAAGGTGAAAGGGTACATGATCAACATGCAAAAATTAGTAGTGTTTCTATACATTAGTAATGAACAATGGGAAGAAAAAATCAAGACAAAAATTCCATTTACAGTAGCAAATAGAAAAGCAATTAGCTAGAAATAAATCTAAACAAGGATGTAAAGGACTTGTACACAGAAAACTACAAAACATGCTAAATGAAATAGATGATGAACTAAATAAATGGAAGGATATTCCATATTCATGGACTGTAAAACTAAAATCATTAAGATGTCAAATCTACCCAAAGCAATTTACAGATTAAATACAATCTCAATCAAAATTCCACCAACCTACTCTGCAGAAATGGAAAAGCTAATCATCAAATTTGTATGGCAGGGTAAGGGGCCCTGAATAGCCAAAGCCATCTTGGAAAAGAAGAATGAAGTTGGAGGACTCACACTTCCCTATCTTAAAATTTATTTCAATGTGACAGTAATCAAAACAGTATGGTACTGACACAAGGATAAACATGTAGAACAGTGGAAAAAAATTGAGAGCTCAGAAATCAACCCTCACATTTATGGCCAACATATTTTTGACAAGGGGTCACAAACCACTCAATTGGGAAAGAATAGTCTCTTCAACAAATGTTGCTTGGAAAACTGGATGTCCATATGCAGAAGAATAAAGGTGGCCTCTACCCCACACCATAAACACAAATCAACTCAAAGTAGATCAAAGACCTAAATATAAGACCCAGAACTATAAAACTAGAAGAGAACATAGGAAGCATCTTCAGGATCTCGTGTTAGGCAATGGTTTCTCGGACTTTACACCCAAAGCACAAGCAAGCAACAAAAGAAACAGTAGATAAATGACACCTTATCAAAATTTAAAACTTCTGTTCATCAAAGGAATTTATCATGAAAGTAATATATAATGGGAGAAAATATTTGAAAACCACATATCCAAAAAGAGTTTAATATCCAGAATATATAAAGAAATTCTTCAACTCAGCAACAGAAAGACAAATAACTCAGTTAAAAATGGGCAAAAAACTTGAATAGAAATTTCTCCAAAGAAGATATACAAATGGCCAAAAAGTACATGAAAAGATGCTTAACATCATTTGGCTATTAGAGAAATGCAAATCAAAACCACAGTAAGATACCATTTCACAGCCACTAGAGTGGCTATTTAAAAAAATGGAAATTAAAAGTTCTGGAGAGGATGCAGAGAAGTAGGAACACTCATTCATTGCTGGTGGGAATGTAAAATGGTGAAACCACTGTGGTAGACAGTTTGGAGGTTCTTCAGCAAAGTTTAGAATTACCATATGATCCAGCAATCCCGCTTGTAGGTATATAACCAAAAGAATTGAAAGCAGGGACTCAAATAGATATTTGCATACAGATGTTGATAGCAGCATTATTCACAATTGCCAAGAAATGAAAGCAACCCAAGGGTCCATCAATCAATGCATGGATAAATAAAATGTGGCATAGACATACAATGGAATATTATTTAGCCACAAAAAAGAATGGAGTCCTGATACATATGACAACATGGATAAACCTTGAAGACATGTTGAGTGAAATAAGCCAGACAGAAAAGGACAAATATCGTATGAACTCACTGATATGATCAGAATAACCAAACTCATAGAATTAGAATCTAGAATATAAGCTACCAGGGATGGGTTGAGGGTAGGGAATAGTGAGTTAAGGCTTAAAATGTACAGTCTCTGTTTGGGATGCTGGAAAGGTTTGGTAATGGATGGTAGTGATGGTTGCACAACATTGTGGATGTAATTAACAGCACCAAATTATATATGTGAATATGGTTAAAAGGGGAAATTTTAGGTTGTATTTATATTACTAGAATAAAATTTTTTTTTAAATCCTTGAAACTGTACAACACAAACAGTGAACCCTAGATTAAACCATTGACTATAGTTAAATAGTACAATTATAAAAATGTGCTTTCATCAGTTGTAACAAATGTACCACACCAATGCAAGGTCTTAATAATAGGGTGGTATATTGAAATCCTTATTTTATGCATGATTTTTCTGTAAGCCCACAACTTCTCTAATAAAATAAACAAATGAACAAATAACCTATAAATATATTCTTATACACTGATGATTTTATTCCCACGGACCAGATTCCTAGAAGAGGATTAAGAGGTTAAAAGTAGGTATATTTCTAATGTTAACAGATGTTGCCATTTACATTCGAAAAAAGGATTTAAATTTTACCTTTCCACCAGATGTGTATGGCAGTGAGGACTCTCTCCCCCATATTCTGATCTGCAATATATGTCATCACTTATTCAAACTTTTGCCAGTCTGACAGGAGCAACGTGATATCCCATTTTTCCTCCCTATCAGCTTAATTTATTTTTTTGAAAAATAAACACATTGCATACTGTATGACAAGGAGCATTTTGATTGCATGCTTTTGATCATTAATTCCATTTCGGTGGAACTCTCCATAACTCACTTCTTTAAGGGAGTGCTGTTTTCCTTTTACAAGCACAATGAGAATGGGCCCTTTTAAAATTCTTGCATTTGTTTAGAAAAATCTAGATTTATGCCTCTTCTGGGATTTGAAAATCAGACAGTGCATTCTCCATTGTTAGTGCTCTTCTCCCCACTTTGTTCCCTAGTTTTCCCTGGAGCCTCCATTTGCAGCACCTTTCTCTTTGTCTTTTCCTCTTCCACCCACACTTCAGTTTATTTTAAATCTCTAATATTCAGTTAAAATATTTTTAATAAGTCAGGAAAACAGAATGTATTTTGTTTGCAACAACATTCAGCATATGAGTATGTTGATAACATTTGATGGCTTTAGCGGACAAGCTCTGATGCTGTCCTCTCACTGGAAGCCCTATGGTCTCATCTATTCAGTCATCACTGGTGCAAACTAGAGTAAGATGAATCCCAGTATAAAACTGGATACCTCTCCCAGGTCAGGCTTTACCCAGCTCCCCATCCACTAACACCGTGGAGCAACCTACAGCAGAAGAAACCCTGTGGGCACTGACAGAGCTGCATGGAATTGTGGGGAACTCTGGCTTTACTCCCAGAGTACCCCATCCAGCCTGGGGGATTTTGACGGAGATGTCACTCATTAAAGAAGGCTTTGGAAGCTCAAGGGCCCAGCAGCACTTTCATGTGCCATAGAGCTTGCCTGTCTGGTTCTTGAGCTGTAGAAATGGGGGCTTGGAGCCCATCAAGAGCTGAAGAAGATTGGAGTCCTCCTGAGTGCACCCTTTGTCTTCCCATAACCCGATTGGTTTCTTCTACCAATTTGTTTCTGTCCTAGCAATAGAGCTGTCCCAGGGACCTCCCAAAGGAGGGAAATATGATGATTGAAGATTTCAAGTGATGTGGCAATGCTGTTAGCAATTCACTGTAATAATGTACATTTGATTGTTTAAAATTTAGCTCATGTAGTATTGCTCCTAAGTCTAAAGGTGTTTAATTTTTCCCTTCATCAAAATACAGCATCTAGACCAGCTAATGAATCTTCCACTGGATTCTGTGAAGATGGAACCTTGTTATGTTAAAGTCGACCTGCTTCAGGAAAGACTGCAGGATCTCAAGAGCCGCTTCAGATTCCCTCACGTCGATCTGGTGGTCCAGAGGACACAGAACTACATGCAAGAGGTGGGAGCATCAGGGGCATGCTTGGCAGAGGAGGATGGAGAAAGAGCAGAGAGATAATAGCTGGCAAATGTGTGAGTGAACGCAGGGAAATGAGGCACAGTGCTCTAGTCATCATGTCAGTGGAAGACGTATTTTGTCCTTCCAGCTGGCTTCATCTTTCTTCTATTGATGAGCATCACAGAGAAGAAATATCTCAGGGAAATAAAGTAGCATTAATTGATAATTACTTGATTTGTCAGATCTGTGCTTTTAACTCTGGCTGCTTGTTAGATTCATTTGGGGAGCTTTTAAGAAAAACTGATGCCTGGGCCTCAGCCCCAGAGATTCTGATTCTGCCACTGTAAATTTTTTAAGTGCCACCCTACCTCCCATTCCCATGGCTTCTAATATGCAGCCAAGGTTGAGAACCATTTGCTTATGTTAAATTTCCCAGCCTAGTTAAGAGTAACAATATAATCATCACCATCATCAATAACAGCTTCATAATGATCATATTTGAATATCTTGAGTCTTCTTGGTGGATTCCCTTTCTTCCCTTCAAGGAACTTTTCCTCTAGGAACAAGAATGAGTAGCATAAACTCTTCCATATTATAGTGCTTTTCAAATAAAGGGTGTGATTCTTGAAATTTATTAGATATTCTGAGGGAGCTTACTGTGGGTCAGAGCCTGTACTGGATCCCACTTCAGGAGGTTCAGTGTGACAAATTCTTAACAGATGAATTCACTACAGTGTTGAAAAGTTGTTGGGGTCATAGGCTTAGGGAAGAAAAAGGGGTTTTTTCTTAAAATAATGGGCAGGAGTAAGAGATACCATTTATCATTACTTAACATATGAGTTGTGAGGGATTAAAGACGGACAAGGAATGAAAGTGGCAACAAACAGAAGTCCCTCTGATGATACCACCAGACCCTGGTGCTACATTTACAGGCACAAATGCAGGGAATTAGGAATCTGAACTACTTGTGTTGCCTAACCCAAGAGCATGTCAGCCGCTGTCTCCACCAAGCCCAATCCTGCTTCTCTTCCCAGCCTTGCAGAGAAAGGAAGAGACCTGAGGTAGTAGGGTACAAAATGGAGGCAGATGTGCTGCAGAATGGTTTGCTTCCACCAAAAAGTGGAGGTGCAGAATGAAAGCAGCCAAAACACAGACAAGGCTTTTACCTCATCTCTTTAAGCCCTGGCTGCAGGTACCAGAGAATGGCGGAAGGAAAATGAGATTCTCAATCCCATGATCTTGGGTTCTCCAGTTCAGGGCTGAGGAGAGGAGAGGAGAGGAGAAAAAAGATGTATGCGTGTCGTGTGTGTGTGTTTCCTAGCCTCTTACAGCTCCCAAAGTGGCCACGTGGGTATTTATTTCACAGTATATAGTGGGATGAGGGCCTCTTGCCCTGGATTACCCCTGGAGTTGTGCCTCAGGTGACTCTTCTCGATGGTTCACCCCTCACTTCTTCCTCCAATCAGGTTTAGATAGATGTGGGGCCTGATAACCCCAGCCTCTGAGTGTGATGTGTTTCCGTGTTCATTTTGGTTTCTAGCTCATGGAAAACGCGGTATTCACTTTTGAGCAGCTGCTTTCTCCACATCTCCATGGAGAAGCCTCCAAAACTGCAGTTGCCATTGAGAAGGTTAAGCTCCGTGTCTTAAAGGTAAAATCTTTCTTTCATTTGTGGGAAGTATAAAACAGAAATGTGGCCCTGTTTCTTTTAAGTGGAAATACCATGTTCTCTTTTTTTCACTGTCCCTTTTTCTTTCTAATCTTTCCCCTCCTCTGATGTACCAGTGACCATAATCAAGCTGCAGATCCCCCAGCATGACTTTCATGCCTGGTCTGCCATCTAGTGGCTCCGTGAGGTGCTCAGCATCACTGCGTCCAGTGATGCCTCCAGCTTATTTTCACAGCAATTGGACTTGACATTTATTGACTGTCCACTATAAGCAAAGCATTGAAGTAGGTGTTGCCTGCAACATAAAAATAGGCAAGGCACAGCCTCTTTTTCTTCAAAGAGTTTACAGTATGGTAAAATCAATTTAAATTGTCTAATGTTTTATAGAAAAATAAAAATCTCATGGCTGCCATATGAAATTGTTTTAAATGTATTTAATGAATTAGTATATATATCACAAAATTATTGTAAGAATAGGAACTCGCACATAAAGGATATATTTTAAAGCTTTTTTAAACCTACCTTATTTCACTGTATCCTCACAAGAACTTATGAAATAATTACAATGTACCATCATTCTACAGATGAGTGAACCAACTCTACGATATAAAGTGACTTACTTAAACTCCACAGGCTCAGCTGTGATGAGCTTAGAGCTAAAACCATCCCTACCCTTAGCCCACTAATTTTTTACTACCTCCTACTTCCTTTACTACCTACCACTTCCTTTCTGCTTTGGAGTAGAAGATCAAAGTTCACTGAGCCTAGGGATGGTCCCTGAATTTCAGACTTGACTGATGCCCCACAGGCAGGTGGAAATTCTGGCAATGAGATCATTGGGATTGAAGGCAGTATTTATTATGGTAGCACAAATGACAAAATTGCAGTTGAGTTGAAAGAAAAGATAGTGTCAATGTCAAGTGCTTCAGCACAGCAGAGAGGAAGAAAGGACGTAGAAATGCATTTAGATATTAGTGCCTCAGGCAGAGAGCCTCTAGTCCAACTTTACATCCAGTTTAACATTGAACAGCATTCCGGGGTGGTCAAGACATTGGATACCTCCAGCATCAGGAGGATTTCTCCTTCTCAGGACAGCTCATTTCTCCTCTGGACACTTTTGACTGAAAGGATGTGCTTTTATATGTTAAGCTAAAGTTCTAGCCTCTGGTAATTCTAATTCTACCCTTTTTGTTCATCTACTTCTTCCACATGTAGCCTTTGGTTAATTGAATGGAGATGTTTTAGTTTCCTAGGCTGCCTAAACAAATACTATGAAATGGATTGGCTTAATGGGAATTTATAAGTTTACATTTAGAGGCCAGGAAAATGTCCAAGTCAAGGCAGTACCTTCTCCCCAGGACTGTGGCATACAGGGGCTGGCTGCTGGTGACCCTTGGTCCTTAGTTTGTCACATGGCAGGGCACATGGTGGCATCTCCTGGTCTTTTCCGGGTTTCGTTTATTTCACCTTTTTACTTGCTGTGACTTTCTCTCTCTGTCTGAATTTCATTCTCTTATAATAGGATAATAGTAATAGGATTTAGACCCATTCTGATTGAGGTGGGTCACACTTTAACTGTCACAGCCTCATCAGAAAGGTCCTATTTTCAATGGGTTCACACCCACAGGAATGAACATGTTTTTCAAACTACCACAAGAGTTGTAATGGTGTCCCAAGTTATCAAACCCTTCATCTCTTTAACCGTCTCTTATTTGGCCTGGCCTTCTGCTCTCGTACCTGTGACTGTGCTCCAGTTTGTCTGTGACTCCTTTAAGGTGACATCCAAAACCAACCCTGGTCTCTAGTTTTGGATGTTCAGTCTGGAGCAGAGAAAATCACCTTTCTTGTTCTAGATATTAAACTTCTTTTGTTAACATGTCACAGTCAAATGTAGCTTTGACAGATTCACTCTTCCCTTGAGGAAACTATTGCAGCCCACACTGATCCTGCTTTCAGGTTGTAGAGAGAAAGATGTAGATGTTTATGTTATTCCTGGACATACCCTGGGCAGGATTGAAGGAATACAAATTCATCCCCCTCATTCTTTCCCCGACTTTCTTTACAACACAGAAGTCACTCTGCTTTGATTTTGCCTCAGTTCCCATATCTGTAGGAGGGGAGGGTAATATTGGCCATTATCAGTCATAACCTCCACTGGAATGTAAGAGAATTATGTCAAAAGGTCTCTGTGACCTTGGGAAACAAACACCACGAGAGACCTCAGAAGTCAGGGGGGGAAAAGGGGAGATAATGTGGGTGGCTGAGTTTTTTTGTTTAAGTAAAAGTTAACAGATTGCCGTGTTGCTCTTTAGCATATGTTTCTATCTCTGTATTGACAGCAATATGATTATGACAGCAGCACCATCCGGAAGAGGATATTTCAAGAGGCACTGGTTCAAATCACACTTCCCACTGTGCAGAAGGCACTGGCGTCCACGTGCAAACCAGTAAGGGGATGGATTTCTCTAAAGGGCCTGCTCGTACTCCCTATGAAGTTCAAGCAAGTTCTTTTAATATGATGTGTTTGATATGATGAAGTATGCAAAAGCATACTTTTTCTGTAAAGGATCAGATAGTAAATATTTTGGGTTTAGCAGGCCATACTGTCCCTGACACAAATATTCAATGCTGTGGTTGTAGTGTGAAAGCAGCCACAGACAATAGGCAACAATGTAAACAATTGTGTATGACTGTGTTCCAACAGAAGTTTATTTACAAAAACAAGTGGCTGGCTGGATATGCCCGCCATTGGACTAGACATAATTCAAAAAATAATGCTTTGAGTTTGAGTCAAGCTAGGAGTTGACATAGAACACCTCAGGATACCAGGTGTTCTCATCATAGACTGACTCAGGTCCAGCATCTCCTTTGAAACTTGACCTCTACATCTAGTAAAATACCTTAGGTAACATGATTATAGAAGGATGCTACTGGGAAATTTGTCTTGTCCAGTAGTTTTTGTTTGGTGAAATCGATGAAACCATTTAAAGCTGCTACAAAAATGGGACATCCAGTGATGTCCGTGAACGGTGATTATGATTATGAAGCTATGACTTAGTCTGCAGAGCAGAGTAATGGGCAGGCAGACTCTGGCGGCAGAGACCTGGGTTCACGTCCTGGCCTCGCCACCTGTCAGCTTTGGGGTCTTGGGCAAGTCACTCTTTCTCTCTTGGCCTGGGTTTCATCTTCTATAAAATGAAGCTCATAATATTTGCAGTATCTTTCTTAAGATTACGCTAGACGACTAGAATGATACAATTAACATTTACGAGTGCTTACCATGTGCTAGGCGCTATGTTGAACACTTTGTGTGGGTGGTCTCAATAATTCTCAAGACAACCCTATAAAGAGGTGCTATTAATATCCTCATTGTACAAATGAGGGAACTGAGGGGTTAAGTAGTAGTCCCAAAGTCATAGAGCTGGTAACCATGAACTTGGGACCCAGCACACACTCATCTGTTACAAGGCAGGACCCAGTAAATGGTGTCTTTTGCTGCACCACCACCACCACCACATCCACCTCCTCTACTGCCGCTGCTACCACTGCCACGGCCAGTCGCACCTACCACCACCACCACTACACTATTATTACTGCTCCTGCTGCAGTTACTACTACTTCTACATTTCAGAAATCATCTCTGAGGCTGACCATTTGCAAGACCTGTTCCCTCTTGAAGCAAATGATAAAGAGCTTTTTAGAATTTAAAAAGAGCTTTTTGGCAGTTTGGAGAGTCTCCAAGCATTGGAACATTGAAAATCCTTGCATGAGTTATTTTACTGTGGAAATTTTGGGGGGCTGTTTTTATATTCTGTAAATGCTATTTGTTTTCAGATAGTTATCAACATATGTAGTATCTGGCATTTATTTCTGAGATTATGTTTCTGAATGTAGAAAAGAATTCGATTAAGCCAAGGGAGTAGGGAATCAGTCTGCGTGACCTTACATGGATAGAAAAAGTTCTCCAGTCCAAATGGTGACTCAGTCCACCTCTGGATGTGCCTCGTATGATGAGGTTCTACGGAGGGCTTTTTTGTATTTCAAGCCCAAAGGCAGTTAAGGGACCTCAAGAGCCGCTTTCTCCCAGATAAGGAGAAGGGTGAGGAGGGTTCCCCTTTCAGTCTTTTCCCATCTTTCCAAGCATCAACAGAATGAGCCATGTCCCATGTGTGAGAGACTTTTGTGATTTTTAATTAACAGAGACTGGCTTCAAAAGATCCTGTGAACTAGAATTTTCAGTAATGAAAGATTTTGTGTCAGTAGCAAGAAATTTTTTAAAATCTAGATGTATAAAATGGATAAAATAGGGATGACCTACTCATAGAATGATTCTTTTATTAAACTATTTTTTTCCTAGGTTCTTGAAGTAGCAGCACCCTAGTGGCATATTAGAATTGCCTGGGGAACCTTAAAAAAAAAAGAAAGAAAAACTCTGATTCCCTGAGACCCGCCCTCAGAGATTACGATTTAATTGGTCCAGGGCATTAAAAATATGATACAACTCAATCAATTTTAATATAGAAGAGTTATTTTTTAAAGTTGGGCACATCACAACTGAATGAATGTCCCTAGATTATTCCTATCTACAGAATTATTTAGCTAGTTGAAAATGTAAAGGTCTACAGCTTATTTACTCAACTAACATGTATAGATACGTATCACATGTGACCCAGGCATTGTCCCTGCTGTCCTGGAGTTGCCAGGCTGGACCGGGAGACAGGCTGTTATCATGCTGCGTGATGAGCACAATGGTCGCCATTTGGGGAAGAACGATGGCCAGAGTTCCCAGGGGCCAGCTCTGCCATGGGGCCAGGGAGGACTTCCCAGAGTCATTCTCTGACCCAGTCCTGCAGGATAAATAACAGTTAATCAGAGCGGAAAAGGAGCAGGAGGCCACTTAGGGAAGATGAAAGGGTGCTCCAGGCACAAGCCCATGACCCTGAGGAGACAAAGATGAGACACAGAGCACTGCAGTGGCTCACCCAGGGCCACACAGCTAGGCCAGGGCAGTGTGCAGTCTCCTGGGCAGTGCCCTTTCCATACGGTACTTGTCTTTATGTCAGTCATGTCTCCTGGACCCTCTGGGGTCATTGATGCTGAAGTCAATGCTAGTAAAAGCATTACTGTCTGCCCTGATGTGGTCTGGGCTATAACTCCCCCAAGTCCTAGAACTGAGGGTTGCCTGAATGTGGTGGCTTCTGATATCTTTGCTGTAAATCCTATCCCTTCAGACCAAAGGCATAAAATCCCGCTGCTAAGCCCCGGCTCTCCAAAGTCACAAGCAGGGAGCCTCCCCCAGCACCGTCAGGTACAAGGATTGCTGAATTAATCACTGGGATATGATTTGGTATATTTTGATCCCTACCTGTCCTCATGCTGATAACAAAACAAACCATTTGGAAACCCTTAGAAAGCAGGGAAGGTCGGGGCTCTTGCCTCATTCCCGGACTGTCTAAAGTGTCAGAGCCAATTGGAGGGAAAGAGGAAAATGTTTCTGAAGAGTTCTTGATTCCCAAACTGATTCTCCCAACCTGAAAAGGGGTCCATTCTAATAAGGTTAAACAGACTCCTACCCTGTGACCCAGGAATCTCACTCCTAGATATATACTAAGATAAATGTCCTTAAATCCATGAAAAAAACATGTACAAGAACGTTCATGGCAGTTTACTCATAACAGCCAGAAAGTGAAGAAAATCTCAGTGAAGAATGATTAAACGATTTTGATTTATCCATATAATAAATGTTATTTATCAATAAAAAGGAATGTGCTACTGATAACACATATGAATCTCAAAAACAGACACAAAAGAATATATGATTCCATTTATTTAAAATTCCAGACTAAGCCAAAACTATTGTAATAGAAATCAGAAGAGTGCTTGTCTCTCCGAAGCCGTAGACTAGGGAAGGGCATGGGGGATCCTTGGAGGGGTGATGGAAATGTTCTCTCTTCTTGATCGGGGTGATTGTTACATAAATACATGCATATATTTAAAGTTATCAATCTGTTCTTTTAAAATTTGTGCATCTTATTGTTTGTAGTTTAGACCTTAATAAAGTACTGTTGGAAATTTTAAAAAGGAACAAGTAAACATTTTGGTTATGATGAAAAAAGTGGGGAAGAGAAGCCAGGTCTCCTGGCCTCTTGAGATGATCAAATTCTCCAGTCATCTTCCCCCATGAAGGTGCACAGAACATGTGCCAAGTGCAAGGAATTGTGCCCGGGGAATGGGAAGAACTGTAATGGCCGAAGTTTGTGGACAGATTATAGGAGATGCGTTGAGGTTCTCCATGGTGCTTAGCACACTGAGTTGGATCAAAGGGAACACGAGAAATTGAATTAAGTTGTCGTTTAAACATCTCTTGCATGTGTTCCAACATTGCCCTCCCCCCCTGCACTCCAAGGAGGGGATCGTGAGTGGAAGTGATCCCCACATCTCCTTCCAAAACAGCCATCACATGCCTTTTTCTCTTTATCTCCTTATCTCGTGCCCCAGGAGCTTCAGAAATATGAGCAGTTCATCTTTGCAGATCATACCAGTATGATCCAGGTTGAAAATGTCTACGAGGAGATTTTACATCAGATCCTCCTTGATGAAACTCTGAAGGGTAAGGAAGGTTTACCCGGTGCTGGAGGGAACTCCATATAGAGGGAGCCCCTGAAATGGGACTCAGATGGGCCAAATAGGTTTATATCAACAGATGTGGAAGGGGGAGAGGAGATTGACACTAAGGTGCTGGGGAGAAGGCAAGGAGAGGAAGGGAAAGAGGGAAGGAGGCTAGCATTGATCGAGCATGTACTATGCTGGCCCTTCAGATGTTATTTTTCCTTTTAATACAAATAAGAAATGTGTGAGAGGAGAATTTTAAGCTTCATCTTACAAATGAGAAAATTGAGGGATCAGGCCTAGTATTACTCAGTAGGTAAGTAGTAGATCTGGGACTCAGATGAAGAGCTGTCTTCCTCCTGCTGTTCCAGACAGAACAAGGTCAAAGGACAGAACAAGGGCAAAGAGGCTCTTGTTACAAACAGGCTCACGACCTCTTCCAGAGCCAGGAGGAAGTGAGTGCAGCAGCAGGGCTCACCAGCCACTCGCTGAACACATTCCTCACCTCCACTCAGCTGGACAGAAAAAGACACAGGGCACTGAAGCCAGCCTTGTTAGGACTCTTGCACCCGCTGTCCTGTGGGTTCAGGCCTTGCTTGGGATAGGAATGTGGAAAGGAACACAATATGCTGATGAGGGCCACCCATCAGACTTCGACCACAGGCACATCTGGGCTCCATAGGGAAGCCCCTCCACAAAGAAAACTGGCCAAGCACAGGCCCCAGTTCACAGTAACTTATCTCAGGGGATCCAATGAGATAAGGACTATAAGGGGTCAGCACATTATCTGCACAAAGGAAGGGCTCACTTCTCACTTAGGGCCACTGCCCACCTCTACAGCACTGTGAGGCAAATTAGAAAAAGGCACCCTTCTCCAGACTCTTATTGCCCTCTCTCAGAAAATAGTCATAGTATTCTGATTTTGTTAGAATAGGACGCTCTACTGCCAACTGCCTGAAAATTACTATACTGAATATGCAAATCCATGCTGTCTGCGATATGAATGGCACCCCCTCGGATGTGGTGTTGTTGGGCAGTGTACAACCTGCAAAGACGTAAGCAAAGGCCTGTGGTCCAAATGTCAGCTGCTGTTGTTGCTATTCTTGCTTTCCCATGGCCTGGGGGCTGAACTAGATGAACCTAGGTCTTCATTATGGGCGCCATGGATCAACCAGGCTCTCTTATCGGCATACTGGGTACTGAGTACCTGTCACACACTCAGGATCTTCTAGACCCTGCAGGGAGAAGCAGAGAAGTATCAGACCCTCCCCTGCTCTGGAAGAGTTGCAGTCTGGGAAGACAAACTGAAGCCACACATAGTAGCAGCTAATAAAATGTCACGGGGGCCTCCATGTTTATGCAGATGATAATATTCTAGACTGTGAGGTCTTTGAAAGCAAAGGCCATATCTTATTTTATTTCTCTTCGGCTTCCCAGTGCCTGGCCCGTAGCAGATGCTGAGCAGATATTTGCTGGCTGAATAAATGAATGAGTGAGTTAATGAATCAATGCTACAGAGGTTCAAAGTATGAAGAGTTTGTAGGTTTCAGTGGTCAGGGAAGGTTACATGAAAGAGGGTGGATGTAAGCTGTTACTCGAAATTGAGAGATTTGGATAGCTAGGAAGGCTGAGAGTGGAAATTGGTTTCTGTATAAAATCTGAATATGCAGGTTGGTCACAGCAGAGTGGTAATGTCATGTTTTGTTTTCTGGCATCTCTCAGTGATAAAGGAAGCTGCAATCCTGAAGAAACACAACTTATTTGAAGACAACATGGCCTTGCCCAGTGAAAGTGTGTCCAGCTTAACTGATCTGAAAACTCCCGCAGGGTCAAACCAGGCCAGCCCTGCCAGGAGAGCCTCCGGCATTCTGCCAGGAGTCCCAGATAGTGAGAGCCCGAGTAACGAAGTATTCCAGGAGTCAGAGGAAGAGAAGCAGCCTGGGGTTCCTACTCCGCTGGCCGAGGAAGAAAGCACTTCTTTCTCTGTGCCCAGCCCTCCTCCAGGTGGGGACGGGCAGCTGATTATTTCAAGCATCGAAGACCCCGTGAATCTTGTGGCTGCAGAGGACGAGGCAGGACCCCTGGGCACACAGAAGTCAGAACTGGAGTTGGAAGAGATTCCTGAGGAAGAGGGAGCTGCCTGTGGAGACCCAGAAGCCATCTCTGCCTCAGGCTCTTTGAAGGAACTCAGAAAATTGTTGACAGTGGCTGTTGAAGTGCCAGTGGAGTCTGCCCTCATGATCGAAAAAGATGCAAGTGAGGAGACCCTTTTGTCCCAAGAAAATGAAAACGAAGAGGAAAACACCCAGATCGACACAGCGGCCAACCAGGCTCCTGCCTCCCATCAGAATCACCGTGAAGAAAGTGAGGGCGGTGAGCGGGAGGCCCATCCTCCCTCCCCAGAGGCCAGCAGGAGGGAGGTGGAGGGATTTCCAGAAGCCAGCAGCCCTGCCTCCCAGCCAGCCTGCGGAGGGCTCACCGAGGGGGCCAGTCGCCTGGACCCCACCGGTGAGCCGGGTGAGGAGGATGAGCCGGTGGAGGAGGGGGAGCCCCCTGAGCCGGGGCTGGCAGGGAGGGCTGCCAACCTGGATGGCGAAGAGGGTGGGGTCATGTGCTCTGTGGAGGACGAGGCGGTGGCCCCGGAGGATGGCCTGCTCAGTTCTGATCACGGCTGCCCTCGTGAGAGCCAGGTTTCGGTGGAACAAGAAGCGGCAGAAGGGAATAGTAGCATGGCCCCGGCTCGTACCAGCATGGGTACAGCCAAGATTGAGGCTGCCGGTGTTCATGAGTGTCAGTGGGTGGTTGAAAATACTCCAAACACCGATATCCTAGATTCACACGAAGATGATGTGAGGGAGAGAGAAGATTGTCAGGAGAGCTCCCCAGAGCAGCCCTCAGAGATGTGAAAAGGACTGGTTGGCAAAAGTCTCTTTTTGAATAAGGTCAGTCAAAGGGTGATAAGGGGTGCACTTAGGGACTGCATGCAAGACCTTCCAGGAGAAAAAATTATTAAGTATTTCCTTAATTTGGATAATAAAGCCAAAGGCAAAGTGCACAGGGTGTGAGCACAGAGCCAAACCTTTGTGTAATTGAACCGTTCTACCATGAATTATTGCTTTAATGCTTTAATAGGAACTACAAAGACAATGAGGTGTTTGGGGTTAGAGGCAAGCTGAGAGTGTTAGAAGGAGGGAGTGGTGTTGCAGTTAAGACAGAAAACAGTAGGAACACGTTTTTCAATACACTGCATGTTTCAGTGGTGCAATCTTCTAATGCACTTTAAGGCTTTTCAGGTTTTTTGTAAGAATACAGAGGTATATGGTAAATCCAGCTTCACCCTCTACTGTACCAGCCTCCCCGTCTCTGCAGATATCAGCATTCATTCACAGGTAGGCTACAGGAAAGGGTAGTTTGTGAGCACCAGGCACCCTGCAGTGTGCAGCTCTCAGAGCCAATCATGCCTGCTAAGGTTCAGAGGAAGCAGAACTGGAGAGAAAAGCAGAGGTCTGTGGAACTGTCTGGGCCTGTTAATAATTCTGCTCTCAACTTCTTGTTAATTAATCTTGTTGATTCTTATTAATTAATCACCTTTTGGAGAAAGTCAGATGAGGTAAGAAAATTTCACTGGCATATTTAAGCCTGAAAGCATTCCAAATTAGCCCTAGACTGTGCAGAGAAAAAGCTTAGCTAAATTATTGAGCTTAAAGCCTGCCAATTAAACAAATATTATTTGAGCAGCCACTGTCTGCTATCTACTATATTAGGCATAGCAATTTTAAAAAAACAAGATGAGGCAGTTTGTCTAGTATAAATTAAAAGGCCCAAGTGAATTCAATCAAGAAGAAAAGAAAATGCCAGTTTTCAAACTGTGACAGTTTTCTGTCTGTCCGTTGAAGCAGTCTTGATTCTTTCCCAGAAGGTAACATGAATAAAGACAAAAGCTAAGGTGTAGACCATCAAGTTTGAAAAATGTTACCAAAAGTGGAAATCATTGGTTCAGTTGTTCAGCAAATTAATTGAATTCCTATTATATACCAGGTGCTGGAGATGCTGTGGTGAAAAAGACTCTATCCCTTTCTCCTGGAGAAAATGCTTTAGTGGAAATAGAGACAAATATAAATACATTTCTAAATGGATCATGACCTATAACCGTTAAGGTTAAAGGTCAAATGGTCTTAATTGCAAAAGCTTAAAAAAGATTTGTTCTATTGTCCTTCAGAAAACAAAACAAAATAAAATGCAGATTATTTCCTAAGAGCTTCAATCCCAAGTACTGCATTTTGAAGTTTCCTTCCACAGGTTTTAATATTAGATCCCAGCATAATTCCCAAGAGTTTATTTTGATCTTCAGCAATTAAGTTGTATCACTTTAGACAGTTTGTCCCACAGTTTAACTATTTAACAAGAAATTAAAATGCCTCCCACTCCACCCCTCCCATGAAGAATTTCTTGGATTTCTGAGTCATAAAGGATGAAAAATGATCAGTATCATTATACTCTCATACTGAATTGTTTTAACTTTTATAAAGTGCTTACATCTTTAGGTCTGTGAAGGATCTCTTCATAGGTAAAGGAGGCAGAGGCCACTTCTCCCCTGGGTCCCTGCAGTATCTGGAATTGGCCCATATATCCTGCACTTTGCATGGAGTACTGAAATTATGTTTGCTTCCTGTCTCTCCCAGGATGTCTCTCCAAGGGGATCCTGTCTTCAAGGACAGGAACTAGATTTTAGTCATATGTGCTTCTTGCTAGAAATATACAACCTTGAAGAATGGCTTCCTGCCTCCTCAAGTCACTTTAATACCCTGCTGCCTAGCACGGGAACTGGAAAGTGTCAGGCTGCTCAGAAAGTGTGGGAGCTGAACACCCGCTACACAGCTGTGCTGGGGCTGTTTGGGGCTTGCTGTCAGGCAGGGAAATGTTTTTAATTGGGCTTTCTGCCCTTGGTGACTCGTCCAAAGTCCATGGGACAGATGGCCAGGTGCGTTGCCCAGTAAGGGAAGGAGTGCCAGCCCCATCAAAGTCTGCCCTTCTCTGGGAGAGTCTCAGCTGGTGAGAGGTCCCAACCTGGGGTGCCCTCCTCCAACTCCAGAGCCTCCCGCCTTCCTCCCTGTGCTCACCTCAGGGCTTCTCACCCCCGCCCCCACAAAGCTGAGAGATTTTTCCAGCCCTACAAGAGAACATATTTCACTGCATTGGGTGGATGAACACCAGTGCCCTTCCTTTATTTGTCTTATAGGCTAGAGGGGATTAGGCTCTAAGTGGGAGGAAGTACTCAAGAACATGGATGAAGAGTTTTCGGTACATATTTCACAAAAGACAGGTTCAGGAGAATAAACAAAAATAGTTGTCCCATTTCAAAATGGGTAGTAAGCTAAAGTGCATTTTAAATATTCTTTAATTCATCTTAATATGTTGAATGGAAAAATCTGACTTACCATGAGTTTGTCTTGCTTTTAATATGGAGTCGTATGTGTTGCTTCATTGTTTTCCAGGATGGAGCAAGGTTATTGTGGGTCTGGGGTCTAAATGAGCATCATGGAAAGATTCTGCATGCTGCTCTGGGGGTCTCTGCTGTGGTGAATCCATTAGAAACATATAAAGCCTCAAGACATGGTTTCGGGCAAAAACTCAGTGACTTTAAACTCATGTTACTATTGACCTTTTGCAAAGAAAAGGTATTTTCCTTGAAAAAATCGGCTTGTCATTTTCTCCTTTGTGGATTGGAACAGGGATCAGAGTGCCCTCCTTATGCAGAGTAGACTCTCTTTTCAAAGGAAGGGTTTTGGAACCCACAGGGAAAAGATGCCGTTTTGGTCAAATGTTTTATAAAGAGGCTGAGTGTGAAGAACTGTAGGTCTTTAGGCCTGACCTCCTATATTAAAGATATTCTCAATTCTGGTTTTGTAATCCTCCAGATTGAAGCCAGTGATTTCAAAGGACTTCACAATTCTCCCTGACAAAAGTGGTTTAAGTCAGTTTTTTAAATTCATTAAAATTTTAAAATTCATTATTAAAAAAGTGCTACATAGCACTTGTGTAGGGAAGGGAGGGACATCACTGAATTAAACAATAATAGTTTCACAAGCTAAAAATTTGACATGTGCCTTCTTACTTTATTGCAAACAAAAGGGTTGGGGACTTGCTTTTTGTAGTCTGCGATCTTAAGAAAAAAATGTACACTATATATAAATTGTTTTTTTCTGATCACTATATAAAAGCAAATAAACTGAAACCACTTTGTAACCACGTATTTACTCTGTCAAGTGCCTATATTCCAATAAAATGTTCATCCTTGAAGAGCTGTCCAGATGTCATATTTATTTGGAAGGGGGTTGGTTTCATCTTTTAAGTAAATGTCATGCCTGAGTTGGGAGGATCAGTCATCAGAGATGAAAAGGTGAGTCATGGTTGCCATATTATGGAACTTTTTACTTTTTTGTTGTCAGGAGGGGACTCCTCAGGGAAGCCACTTAATGTCAGGTGTAATTATGCTTTGATAATACATATGCTATTTCTCTAGGAATTGGATCAAGTCCATATTACAGCAGTTGGCACTTACTCTTGACATAATTGAATTGCTGTTCAAATTTAAATTTATCTTGATTGGGTCACATTGAGTAAAACATTCTTTCTTTCTGTAGTTATAAAAAAAACAGTATTTACGCACCAAAATCCTCAGTTGCTCATTCATCTGTAGATTCTTGTATCCACAAAACAATGATTGTGTGCCTGTTTTATGCTGGCACTCTGATGTGTGCTGGAGAAACAGAGGAGAACACGGAGGATTTGATCCCTGACAGCAGCAAACTTAACATGCTCAGGGTGGATACGACCAGGGTAAGGCAGGAGAGGAAGAAATATTAGAGAAATCCATGTCTAGTGGTGATGGGAACACAGCGTGGCAGGAGCTTCATCACTTCCTCTCCTTCCATACCAAACTTCTAGTACAATAATCATTCCTAGAGTGGCCCCACTAAAACTTCTAGTAGGGCCAATAATTAGATTGGAATTGGGGAATAAGGGATTGATGTAAAACTTCATTCACATAGTCTTTTCTCAGATTATATGTTTATTTGGTGTGACTTGGACAGGGCTGATGGAAGTTTTGGGAGGGGGGCAGCTAAAGCTATTCTCTCCTCAGCCACACTTGAAGCCACCCTGCTTGAACACCTCTCAACCTTTGCCATATCCTTCCCTTTGCCAAGGACATCTGACCTTCCCTTTTCCAACTGGCCAATTCCCACTTTTCCTGTAAGGAAAAATTCAGGACAAATTCTCCATCTACCCCCACCTCCAGTAACCCTTTGCCAAACTCTCACCCTGGTCTTCCTCTCTCACTCTATGTAGCCATCTGCCTTCCCTGTGCCTTTGGGGACAGGGACCGTCTTCAGTTTTCGAATCCCTAGCAGAACATAGGTCCTTGCACAAAGCAAATGCTCAATGTATATAAATGTTGAATAGACAAATATCACTGATCTGAGATGCAGGAGACAAGTAGAGATATAGCTGGTGATCCCATAGTACATCTTAAGGATTTGAGATAGAGAACTGCAGAATACTTCTGTTTTAGTGAGAAATTTGACCTGTGTTTGTGCACATCCATTCCTCTGGGAAGGGGCTTCACAACCAAGTTACCCAAAAAGCAATATAGCCATATAAAACACTCCCTGGTATTCAGTGCAGTGGCCTCCACTGGATTTTCCTGAGGGCCCTACAAAAGTTTTGGGAAGGCCACTCTTGAATTATATCCAAGTCTCAAGACATGCAAATGGCTGAGAGTACATTGACAGTAACTGCCTTGTGACTAGCCCTGCTCTTTGGCAGTGCAATAAGCAGGAAAGAAGACATGATCCCTGCTTTTAGGGAGCTCAGTCTGGTGAAGAAGACTGAGAAGCCAACTGTGGTTATGGAAGAAGAGGAGGAATAGCTCTGGCAGCACCAGTGAAGGTTTTTCCTATTCAAGAAATCTTCAAATTTGATTGTTGAACCTCTGAAGCCTGCCATTTGTTTCTTATCTTCTTTTATTTCCACCCTAACATGTACTAAAATCCAAAATCCAGCTGCCAGCAGATACCCTGGGGAAAATTTCTACCAAGATCCCTACACACCCAGGAATCCCATGCCATTCCAGGCCTTTTGCAGACCTAGTTGTGTTTTTTCCCTCTGGTCTCTACACAAAGCGGTACGCATATGAGAAAGAGTGTGGCCTTCTTTGTATTAGCAGTTCCAAGTAGAGGCTAGGACAGGACATGGTTGGGATAGAAAACTTGGTGCTTATTGTGTTGGGATATTCCTACGAGACACTAAGGTGATTATGAAGCCAAGGGGGTAGCCTCTCCTGATAAAGGCTTAAATTTCCCACTCTCCATCATGGTATTCTGTGCTACTTCCTGAACCACATGGGGAGGAGTTTTTCTGCACATTGGTTTGAGAAAAATTGGGGGAGGAGAGTATTTTAATTTGTATCTGTTGGATGCCTCAGGTTTTGAACCCTTGAGTTTTGTTTGTTTGTTTTCAGCCCTTAGAATAGGTGGTGTTTTCCATTGCATCAGCATCCAGTCACGATTCATTCATGAATTCATTTTTTTTCAAAAAAATTTTATTGGTATCTACTATGTCCTGGGGATTGTAGTGGGCCCTGAGAATAGAGTGGTGAACGAAACCATCAGACCCTGCCCTCACTACTTTTAGACTTGTGAGTTATTATACCTGTACTGAAAATTTCAATTATTCAACTTAAGGGAAACACTTCTTTTTTATTTTAAATGAGCCTCTCCACCTTTCAAATCATGCTTTGGAATTGTCCACTTTTTTCTTATAAACTTGGTTTAATTTCCTTGAGGTCCTTTGAGAAAGTTGTACGTCTGTCAACTCACCGTGTGACCTTGGGCTAATCACTTAATCTTGTGGGAATTTGTTTATAAAATGAGAATGACTTTCACCTCACAAAGTTGTTGTGAGGATTAAATAAGATACTGTATAATAGGCATTTACACACATGAATAAAATGAGGCTCAGAGAAGTTAAGCAACTTCCTGAATTTTACACTAATAACTAACAGCTAGTAACAACTAGTTACAGCTAATAACTAGTTGAGCCAGGTGTACTATTTAGGAATCACTACAAAACAAAAGAACTCCAAAACTCAGTGGCTTAAAATAGTAGGGACTTTGGATGGATTGTATGGTGTGTGAATATATCTCAATAAAATTGTATTTAATAAAAAATAAGATAAATTTTAAAAAAGAAATGGAAGGAAAATGAAAAAAATGAAAAAAAATAGTAAGCAATTATTATTGGTTGCAAGATTACAGGTCAGCCATCAGGTGGTCAATGGATCTTGGCTGACTCTCAACATGTTGGGAGTTGGCTGGCTGTATGTTGGTATAACTTAGGCACAGCTGGGAGGACTGGGCTCCAGTTATGTGGTCTCTCATCCTTCAGCAGACTAGCCCAGACTTACTCCTGTGGCAGAAGCAAGGTCCTGAGAGAGAGAGAATAGAAGAACAAAGCTTCTTGGGACCTGGGCTCAGACCAGTTGCACCATCCCTTCTGCCACTTTCTATTGACCAAAGCAAGTCCTGAAGCTGGCCACAGTTCAAGGGATGGGAGGCTCTGCAAAGTCACCTTGCGCTGGGCATGAGTCCAAGGAAGCCGGTAACTGGGGCCATCAATGTGATTAGTCTACCTCACCAGTGTTCAGACATACTCCTGTTAAATGTTCACACCCAACTTTTTCACTGACATGCTTCCCTAATGCCTTTTCACCACTCTAGCCAGACTCATCATTAGGTGAACAGAACATTGTTTTCTCGACTCCCAGCCTTTGATCTATTGATTATTCTTGATTTTTGCATTGGTTTTGAACATTATTCTAACACAGAAATCATTTTTAAAGCCTTATAAATTTTGCAAGAAGAAAGGTTTAAAAGAGAAGTTTTTGTAACTTAGTAACAGAATTTACATTGTTCATATATTGTTTAGGTTAATTTTAACAAGATAAGTGGTCACAGTCAATATGTTAATTATCTTAAGGCGAGTGAGAAAATTTAACCTGTGACCAACATAGTTTATAACTTCAGATAGACAAGCACAGTTTCTGTAACAAACATGCTGATAACAGATGCTTTATAGAATAGATTGTTATATAGCAAACAATCATAGTATTCAGAAAAGTTTACAGTCCTTGAGAAATAACTATAAACATACACTTTTGAAGAAAAGCTCTTTTCGCTTCTCAAAAGTAAAATAAAACCAACCAAAAACAAAACAAAAAATTAGTGAAGAACTCAATTTCATGCTACTAAATTACTATATACATATAAATCTTACTTAAAACCTTTATCCTACCTAGTTAGTATTCTTTATTCTTTGTAACTCTTAGGTACTTGATTTGTAAACGTTCTTCACCCGTCTCCATTACCTGTTAAAATATGCCTCCCCGGATGTAACATTTTTAAATGCACTTTGTATCAACATATTTTGCCATTCCAGTCTTCTCAGTAGAATATTGTTCTGCTTAGTAACCTATGATTTTCTTTAAAAATGTAAAAGAAGGTTGGTTGGGTCTGTTTTTGAGGCTGATAAAATTTTATTCTACCTTTTGTGCTATGCCATTTCACCAAGAATGTTCTTTCTCCACCCATCTGCACCACATGTAGGACACATAAGGACCCATGTTCTGTTTCCAGCATCATCTCAAGCCTCCTCCTTTCTCTGAATTTCTTTCATATTATTATTGCTGCCAACATTGAATTTAGCATTTAATTTTGTTTCACAAGAAATTGTAAATGGTTTTCCCTGTGTTTTCTCTGGTGTTTTGACTCATAACTAGCTTTGGAGGACAGGAATTTTCCCCTGCAGGTAGAGATGCTCAATATATTCATAGAATCATAGACTAAGGGTGGTAAGATACCCTACAGTGCATCCAGGGCAAATGCTTTTGTAGTGCTTACATCCCCCCAAAATGGTCACCTACAGATATGAGGAGCTCACTAACTCCCAAAGAAGTTCATTCCGTTTTGACAGTTTTTTTTTCATAGTTTATGTACATTTACGGCTTTATACAACAGCAAGAATTGTTCTCGTGTCTCCGTACATCGTCAGGCACTTCTGGGAGAGTCCCTGACAGCAGCGTGAGCTCCGCGGGTAGCTGACCAGCAGCAGGGAGAGCAAGCGAGCGTGGCCACCCGGGAGGCACCGGGTGTAATCCGGCAGTCCCGTGTGCGTGAGCCACCTTGCGTTTCCAACACACTGATGGCCCCCGGACCAAAGCCAGGAGCAAAACTGCTCATCTGAAGTCAGTTATAAATTAAAACCTCTTAAGAGCTGAAGGTAAGAATTTCAAGTAATGGGGGAAGTACTGGTGACATATCTACAGCTGAACAAGTTCAAATTTTATACCTTTGGAGAACCGTTTCCATTTTAAGTGTCTTTTTAAGGATGTCCCATTGATTGAATGCAATATTTGCTAATTATTTAGACTCTGTCAGTTTGCCAAAGCAGAACTTTCCAAGGAATGCATCTACTCCCTAAATATATTCCTTACTTCTACATTACGGAAACAATACATCTTTATATTTAAAATAGCTGAATAGTTCCATAATACAATATGCTTTTAATAACAGTACAAACCAGAGGAAATAAATCAAACAAGGCTGCATAGGTGGCATCATCTGCATGTTTCACAAAGCGATCGTTTACAATAATGACATACTAATTACTCCAGAAAGTCAGTATTCTTACAGAAAAAGAATAACCGGAGGTCACATAATGTTTGCTTTCCACTGGACTTCACTGTATCCCACAGATACCAACACAAAGAAAAGCTGGAGGGGGGTATTTACACAGACTAAGGAGAAAGAAACATCTTTTAAGATTTAAACAGTGATTTTACTTCATTCTTTAATGAACTGAGGGAACTGGGTCCCTCTGTTACAGGGAGCCTCAAAGTATTAACGCATCGTGATCTGCATATGACTTAGGTTGCTAAAGGCTAAAGAAGTTCTCAAATTCTTAACTTAAGCTAAGGCTTTATAATAAATTCAAATGTATAAATTACAGCTGGTTTGTTGGTTTTCAAATCAATTGCCCCAATTTTTAAACAAGATCTATTCTGCTTGTGTATAGTAACTTAGGAGTACAAAGCATTCTACAAGTCAGTTCTGTTGTAAAGTTTTCTCCTTCAACTCAACCTCTCATACTGCACTAGAAGGAAAGAGGGATGAAGCGTAAGTGTTGACAAGAGTTCTTCAAGCGGGGCTACAAAACCAGCCTCCACGAGACCAAAACAAGAGCAGAGGATTATGAGGGGACGAAGGGTCAAGTTTACAAAGCCCCAGGAATTTGAGGAAGGAGCGCTGTTTTAGACATGGGCTTTCCGACCTACAAACATCATAAGCCTCCTGGGAGTAACTAGCAAAGCAGCACACAGGTTTCTTTCGGAATCACTTCACCCTACACGGTGCATTCTCAACTGGGAACAGAAGCATATCAAGTTCTCCTAAAAAGAAACGCAAGGCATCCAGGATGATTAGTTGCTTTCCAAGGACACGAGACCATCACAGTGTTACAAAAAGTATAAACTTTCCTTGGACCAAGTGAATATTTAAAAACTTAAGAACACTCACAAATACAGTTCTGTATCTACTGCTCATGTACAAAAGTTGAAAGCACAGCAGTTTCCAAAAGTCTTTTCTGTAATTATACAGTGTGGTGAGATTGGCACTTCATTGTAATGAAATTTCCAATGGCACAGTCCTTATCTGCAGCAGCAGACAGCCTGCAGATAGTGGGCAAACATCCTGTGCAGGAAAAGGGTCTCCGCTGCCAAGTTTCAGACAGTTTTAATGGTTAGTGAGAAAAATGTTACCCTCCCATTTTCCTCTCCTCCTCCACCAGCATCTCCAAGCCATGGGTCCAGTTCTGCCTTCAAGACTATTTACAACATTTTAAGCCCTTTACCTCATAACAGACTTCAAACATCTGCACACAACTGAGACTTCCTTTCTCCAGGCAAAATATTCCCAAATCTTTATAACCATGTGACATGGCTTTGAGTTCCTATGTTGGGTCTTTGTATGACTCAGGTATAAACTAGTTCCTTGTGTTTTCCATTATTCTTTGAAGCAGGCAGCTCAAAAAGTTGTCTTCTTTCCCTCAATAGCCTCTTCCTCACAATCTAGCACTCTTTTCCTTGATCTTCTCTCCCTAAACCTGACCCAGAGTAGGGCATCTTCTTGTCACTTCCTTCCATCATTGTTGTCTTCAAAGGAAAGAAAAAAGCTGTTCTTTTTTATAGTAAAGCTTTTGCTTCCAAGCACTATGGGGAGATAAGTGAGATAAAAATAATTTAAAAACTATAAAAATTATTTAAAATGTAAAATTCACTCCTCTTGAGAAGGTAAAAGGAAAATGCTGTTTATCAGCCCACTATTCTGGTTTCTAAAGGTGGGTCTCACTAAACTTCGTTTTCTTTCTCTGAAACCACCTTAGAGAAGGCCATATAAACTCATTCCTTCAAGAAAATGTCTCTTCCCAGAATGCAATTCTGGTGAAACCAGTGCATAAATGATTACATTTTATCTTCAGGGGCTTCGAGATTCCATGAAATCTCCACTGGACCTTTGTTTTACCTATTAATGATCTCCCTTTGGAATTTTATCACTCCACTTGGAGACCTACATGTTTTCTGGGCATTTATTGATCATGTATTTTCATTAAAAAATTGGATATATAGGACAAGAGCACAAAAAAATCAATGCTAGATATAACAATGACGTATTTTTGGTAGTTGAAGCCATGGGAGTGGAGAGACTGTCCACTGGAGAATCTATAGTAGAAAAGTGGGTTCCAAAACAGGGAATGTCCTCTCATTGGTGGAGTAGGTGGAAAAAAAATCATGATCAGAAAAGTAGTAGGAAAAGTAAGAGAAGCTAACAGAGAAGATCACATAAAGAAGGAGAAAGTAATCAATATGTCAAATGCTGCAGAGATGTCAAGTATAATAAGGAATGAACTGTGTCCATTGGCTCACAAAGAAGTCACCAGTACCTTGGTAAAATAGAAACCAGATTACAATGGGAGGTGAAGGTGTATATACTCGAGATTGTCTTTGTCTTCCTTGAAGTGTGTTACCTACAATGGAACCTGATATTCCAGATACTACTGGTGGAGTAAAATGGGATCATCTATGAACAATGTACTTTGTCTACTAATGTAGATTAAGGTCACATTAAGGCTTTTTGGCAGCCTCACTTACTGCACCACTCCAGTGACTCATATGAAATGTAGTCAGCTTAAACTTTATGCCACTTCCATACGTAGCAGAAGGGATTCATGACTTCCCCATTCTGTGCTTCTGCAGTAGATTTTTAAAACTCCATTTAGCTACATTTTACCTTGTTCGTTTCAGTTCTTTGTTCCATTTTATGGAAATCGTCATCCTAATTCTGTCATCCAACATATTAGCTATCCTCCTGGCTTTATGTCATCCACAAATTTGATTTATACACCATCAGCATTTCCATCCAAGTCATCAGTAATATCAAATCACAAGCATTCAGCAAGGGTTGGGTAGAAACTGGAAGATATGGCTGAGTCTGAAGCCAATAACAAGTGTCTGAATGATGACACCAGCTGGTCCAAAGCCAGGGGAGTCAGTGAGGTTGGTAATAAGAGCTGTCCTAGAAGGGAAGAACAGTGAATAAGGAATGGTACAAAAGCCAAGAACTGAACCAAATCAACCTAGATAATCAGAGTCAAAAAAAGGCACAATTTAGGAACTCTAACATATAATATTTTTTGAAATTTGCTCTCTAACTACTTGTTAAATTACACTTGGAAAGTTATCACTTCTATGTTTATATGTTATATTCCACAATAAAAATATGATTAAAAAACAATTTAGAAACTGGAGAAATTAAAAGGATATCTAAAGATGCCTCAATTATCTGTGCTTTTATGAAGAGGAATTAAACATGCAAAGTGTAAAAAACAAATTTGTGTTTATTTTGTTTGACTAGTTTGCTGCTAATTATGTCCTCATAAATATATGAAAGTTCTTTGATATTTTACTGTTGTGTGTCTTTAAAGTAGCCATTGCTTTTGAAAATCTGATAGTATCAACATTTGCAAAAGTTTTATATGAAGTTTTTATGTATTTTTTAAAATTACAGTAGTACCATTTTGATTAGTCTGAATGTTTTGGATGTTTCCAGGCATTGAAATAAATCATGACTCAGGAAAATAAAAGGACATCTAAAGTCACAACAGGCTCAGTGGTGGAGTGTATATAAGGTACTAACTTTTGGACCTCAAGTGGCTTTTATTTCCTCTCCTCCCCGTGCAAGGATATGTATCTGTCCTGAGGACAAGATGCCAAAGCCTTCTGATAAATTAAAATATGGTATAAGCAGGTATTCTAGCAGTTTACTAAGGACCTTCCCTCACATGGGGTTAGTTTTTGAGTTGGCCAGGTGACCAATTACTGATTCACCTAACTTCACTATCATCAATCAAACCCCAGAAGAGATTTTATAAGGAAAGGAAGGGAGGGGGAGGAAGGGAGAGATTTATTTTACCATGACTTTTCATTGGGCAACCCATGTTGTATTACACGGTTTTATTTTATGTCCTGGAATTTCATTCAAGATTAGCATCAGTTTGGTTTTTAACACATACTAGCATAGATAAAATGAAAATAAAACTGACAATACCAAATGCTGGTGGATAAGTGGGCAACTAGAACTCTAATATATTACTCATACAAAATGGTGTGGCCACTTTGGAAAAGTTTGGGAATTTCTTGTAAAGTCAAACATACCCTTACCACATGGCTCAGTAATACAATCCTAGGTGTTTCCCAAAGAGAAATGAAAATGGAAGATAAATGAAAATGAAATTTTTGTCCACAGAAAGACCTATAATCCATTTACTCTACCAGTTGCTTTATTAATAATCATCAAAAACTGGAAACAACCCAAAAGCTCTTCAGCAGGTGGATGAGTAAACAAACTTTGGCACATCCATATGATGGAAAAGTATTCAAAAATAAAAAGGAATGCACTAATACAAAATAACATGGATGAATCTCAAAACAATTAGAAGTGGTGAAGAGAGTCACACACAAAAAAAGGCTACTATATGATTCCATTTATATGACATTGTGGGAGAGACAAAACTATAGGAACAAAAAAATAAATCATTGCCAGGTATTGGAGATGTGGGGACAGATCTATTAGATAGGGGCATGAGTGAATTCTGGGAGTGATGGAACTGTTCTAAATCGTAATTAATATGGTGGTTCCATTACTGCATGCATTGTCAAAACTCATAAAACCATATACTAAGAGGAGCAAATTTTACTTATATATCAACTATATCTCAATAAACCTGACTAAAAAGATATATATTTTTAAATGGCCTAAACTTTTTTAACCTCTTATTTTGAAATACTTTCAAACTTACAGAACAGATAATAAAAATAATATAAACCCCGTACAGAGAACTCCAATATATCCCTACCCCCTCCCAGATACCCAGATCTGCCAATTTTAACACTTTGCACATTTGCCATATCTTTCTTTCTATCTGTCTATATCTATCTGTCATCCATCCATCTATCTATCTATCTGTCCAGATCTGCCAATTTTAACACTTTGCACATTTGCCATATCTTTCTTTCTATCTGTCTATATCTATCTGTCATCCATCCATCTATCTATCTATCTGTCTGTCTAGCTATCTATCTAATTCTAGTTTGCTAATGCTGCCAGAATGCAAAACACCAGAAATGGACTGGCTTTTATAAAGAGGGTGTATTTGGTTACACAGTTACAATCTTAAGGCCATAAAGTGTCCAAGGTAAGTCATCAACAATCAGGTATTTTCACTGGAGGATGGCCAATGGCATCTGGAAAACCTCTGTTAGCATGTGGCTGGCATCTGCTCCAAGTTCTGGTTTCATAATCACTTTCTCCCAGGACATTCCTCTCTAGGCCGCAGCTCCTCTTCAAAATGTCACTCTCAGTTGCTCTTGGGGTGTTTGTCCTCTCAGCTTCTCCAGAGCAAGAGTCTGCTTTCATTGGCTGTCTTCAAACTCTCTCTCATCTGTAGCTACTCTGTCAGCTTCTGTGCATTCTTCATAGTGTCCCTCTTGACTGTAGCAAGCTCGCTCTTTCTGTCTGAACTCATATAGTGCTCCAGTAAACTAATCAAGGTCCATGCTGAATGGGCGGGGCCACACCTTCATGGAAACTATCTGATCAGAGTCATCACCAACAGTTGGGTGGGGTGCATCTCCATGGAAACACTCAAAGAATTACAGTCTAATCAACACTGATACGTCTGCTCACACAGATTACATCAAAGGTAATGGTGTTTTGGGGGATGTAAGACATTTAAACTGGCACACTATCTATCCATTTTCTGAACACTTGAATGTAAGTTGTGTACATGATGCTCCTTGAACCCTTAATACTCCCATGTACATTTCCTAAGAACAAGTATATATTACTTAAGTAACCCCCTTAGGTGCAGTTATCAAGTTCTAGAAATTTAACATTACTATAAAGCTTACAGTCTGTATTCCAACTTTTTCCTGTATCCCAATAATGTCCCTTTGAGGCTTTTCTCCTCCCTTGTTAGTCCCAACCAAGATCCTATATTGTATTTAATTATCATTGTACCTTGAGTTGTTCTTTTTTGTTAAATTGTGGGAACATATATGTACTATTTTGAAGCTGTTATGTACCCAGAAAACACCATGTTCTTTTAATCCATCCCTGTGGGGGCAGGCCTATTGTGGATGGGAATTTTTGATTAGGTTGTTTCAAATTGAGATGTGACCCAGCCCATTCAAGGTGGGTCTTAATCCTTTACTGGAATCCTGTATGAGAGGGTAAAAGGCAGAGACATCTGGAGAGAGAGAGAGAGAGAGGTAAAGAGAGAGAGAGAGAGGTGGAAATGCCCCAAAGATGCTAAGAGAGAACTCACAGATGCTTAGAGAGGAGACCACTGGAATCAGAAGCTGAAAGCAATGAAACCCAGGAGCGAAGGACCAGCAGACACCAGCCATGTGCCCTGCTATCTGACAGAGGAATCCTGGATGCCCTCAGCCTTTCTTCAGAGAAGGCATCCTCTGGTTGATGTCTTAATTTGGACATTTTCAGGGCCTTAGGATTGTAACTTGTAATTTAGTAAATCCCCATTGCTAAAAGCCAACCCGTTTCTGGTATACTGCATTCCAGCAGATTTAGCAAACCTAAACAATATATAAAACATTAATTTTCCCAAACATACAGTTCAATGGGATTAACCACATTCACCATATTGAAGTACCCTCACCACATCCCATTACTAAAATTTATCATCTTCCCAGATAGAAACCAATTATGCCTTAAATCCCCATTCCCCATTCTCCTGACCCCCTGCTCCTGGCAACCTGTGATATACTTTCTATCTCTATGAGCTCCTTATTCTCCAATATTTTCTTTATAGTTACCATGGGGCTTAAATTTAACGTCCTAGATTTATAACAATTTCATTTGCTTTGATAAGAACTTAAATAGTACACACAAACTATGTTTCTATATCCCTCTGTTCCCCCACCTTGTCACAAATTACATGTTTATACCTTATGAGTCCAAAACCACTGATATATGATTGCGTTTTGTGCGTTTGTTTTTTAGATTCTGTAGGGAGTAAAAAGTGGAGTTACAAACCCAAAACACGATAGTACTGGCATTTATATCTAACCATGCCGTTACCATCACTGGAGATCTTTATTGCTTCATGCAGCCTCATGCAGCCCTTTTGCCTACTGTTTTTTTCTTTCAACCTGCAGAACTCTCTTTAGCATCTCTTGTAGGGCCAGTCTAATGGTGTGAACTCACTCAGCTTTTGTTTATTTGGGAATATCTTAATATCTCCCTCATTTTTGAAAGACAGTTTTGTTGAATATAGAATTCTTGTTGGCAGTTTTTTGCTTTAACACTTTCAATATGTCATCCCATTGCCTTCTTGCCTCCATGGTTTCCAATGAGAAATCAGCAATTAATCTTACTGAGGCTTCTTTGTACATGACAAGATGCTTCTCTTGTGGCTTTCAGAATTCTTTCTTTATCTTTGGAATCTACCGCTAGATTATAATATGCTGGATGTGGGTCTATTTGGGTTTATCCTCTTTGGAGTTCATTGAGCACCTTGGATGTGTATATTCATATCTTTTGTTAAATTTGTAAGTTTTCAACCATTATTTCTTTGAATATTCTCTCTGCCCTTTTCTCTCTCTTTTCTTCTTCTGGGACTCCCACAATATGTATATTGGTGTGCTTGATGGTGTCCCATAGGTTCCTCAGGTTATGTTTACTTTTCTTCATTCTTTCTTCTTTGTGCTCCTCAGAATGATTTCAATAGTCTTTAATTTCTCTGATTCTTTCTTCTGCCTGCTCCAATCTGCTATTAAACCCTTCTAGGGAAATTTTAACTTCTGTTACTATAGTCTTCAGTTCTGTTTGGTTCTTTTTCGTAATTTCCGTATCTCTATTGATATCCTTTTTGTGTTCATCTATAGTTTTCTTGATTTCCTTTAGCTTTTTGAGCATATTTAGGACCATTTTTTTAAAGTCTTTGTTATGTCCCAGTCTGGTCTTCCTCATTGATGGTTTCTAATGCTTTAATCTTCTCCTTGTGGTAGCCATCACTTCCTGCTTCCTTATATGTTTTGTGAACTTTTGTTGAAACCTTGACATTTTGATATTTTAATGTAATATCACTGGAACTTAGACACTGAAGTGTCTGTTCCTTAAGACTGATTCTGCTACTATTATGACAGAGCTCTCCTTAATTGCCAGGAGCTGACACAAAAAGGAAAAAGGAAAACACCTTTCCAAGTCTTTGCAGATTGACCTGTGCAAGTGCTGTCCTTCAGGGCTTATCCATATAATGAGTTTAAAGAATAGCTCCAGCCCTGATCCTTTCTGAGCATGTATTTTGTCTTGGAATTCCCCCACTTACATGGGTCTGAATGTAACCTCTTTCCTTACAGTCCTGGGAACTGCACAGTATAACCTACAGCCAGCAATCCCTTAACCCAGGCCGCACAACTCCACAGTTCTTCCACAGAATTCTGTAAGAGACTTCCAAGAACTGCCTTCTACATGCAGGGCAAGTCCAGGGATGGCAAGTTCCTCAGACAACCACCAGACAGTTTGGGCTAGACATATATGGTTCCAATATATGTGTACAAGGGTTACCCTGCTCTCTCTAGAATAGGGACCAGGAATCTGCACTTGGAGCATGGTCCAGCTCCCCAACAAACCGTTGACAGTTTGGGGAGGAGCCAGCCAGGGTGCCAGGAGATCCTAACACTTTTAAGTAGCCTTTTTCATGATTTGGCATTCACCCTGTTGCTGAAGATCTTTAAATATTTTCTGGAACTTTGGGAAAGATGTTTCTGCCAGTTTTTGTGGTTGTTTAAAGCTTTTGTGGGTGGACGGAGCCCTGAAGCATCTCATGTGTCCATCCTGAACAGGATGGGGGCTAAATGGCCTGAATTTTTAACAATAAAGGGATTATTAAATGTATTGCAAAACATTATATAAGAAAACATTACATAGTTGCATTGGGACTTGTTATATTTTTTGTCTACACAACAACTATGAATAGCCTTATTGTCTTTGGGAAATTACTCACTTTGTAAGTCTGCCAGTTCCTAAATTGGAAGTTTCCAACTTGCTTTTCCATCTTCCTTTGCAGCTAGGGCATGAGTATGTGATATGTGCTCCACCAGACAAACTCACATTTACAAAATTTCATTTCAAAAGAGTGATAAGAAGACGGAGGTATCTTATGAAAAATGTATTCTTCTGAGGGTGGAGGACTGTAGCAGAGAAATATCCAGCTCTCAGAAGTGGCAGTGACAGAGGTTTTAGCAGCAGTGTCCCACCGCCAGAGCCAACAGTGCTGTCAAATTCCTGTCGCCGTCTGGTGCCATAATTTGGGCTGCATATTCTTCAAGCCTGGTTCTTGGGCCTTCTAAGAGATCAATAAATTTAATTAATTTAAAATAAATTGAGTTAATTTAATTTGTAATTAGTTTAATCAGCCAGAGTGGGTTTGTTATTTGCAAACTCACATAGAACAGTCATTAAAAATTATGTTTATGACCAACATGGGTTATGGTTACACTGTGAATACAGTGGCTTAGGCCATCATTGAGAAACGCAACTTGTGCCTGACAACGACTTCTACTCCACGAGCTGTGTAGGGGGTGAATGTCCTCATCCTCAGCAAGAAGCTCTACCACAAGATACAGCTTATGCCACTCCCCTTACCAAGTGGATTAGACAGTTGCCATTTAAACTGCAGGAAAAAAAGAGAGGAGATTAATTGTCTTCTCTAACTGCAGGTCTCCAAACTCATAACTGTGATGAACTTCAAAACACCAAAGAAGAGCTGTTTGAGTTTTTCTGCTGTGTTAGTATTTTATTTTCATTATACTTGGGTGTACCAACCATGAAAAAGAATTGTTTACAAATAGTTTGTAATAATGTGGGAAAGTCATAGTCATGATTTTGAGTGGGGGAAAAAAAGTTACAAGAGGATTAAATACATATGCATAGGGGGAAAAAAAGCCTGGAAGAAAATTAACTGAAGTGGAAAGTGTGGTGAAATTTTAAGTGGTTGTTACTGTCTTCTGTAACTGCCTCCTGCAGTTCCATAATCCCAAGTTCAAATCAAGATGTATTATGTTAATATCAGAGAAACATAGATATTTAAAATTACTTTTAATTTGAATTTAAATTCTGGCAGAAGAGCCCTCTGTTTTGCTAGTACCCCATAAGTTAAGGGATTCTTTGGGTGCATTTATTCCTAATGTTCAGTCCTTTACCAACAGTTTATAACTGGGAGTATGTTTTGTTCATGTTACCTTGTGTAAGGTAGGGTAAGGCCAGTTGCAGATTCAAGACACAGAGACCAGAAGAGTTTGAAAGATTCATTATGCCCACAGTTCCTGGGAAGAGGGCTGCACACCATTCAGGACCACACTGGGAAAGCACCAGGGTTGGTTAGAAGGCAAAGAAAGCAAGTGAGACACAGAAAGTGTCTTATTGTGGTTTCTGTGGGAAGCATGCAAGGGTAGGGCAGGAGCATGAGATTGCTGGCTATATTTGAAAGTGTTGCTCCAGCAACTGGGGTTGGAATTATCTAGTAATAAATATACAGGTGGGGCTTGGCTACCTAGGGATGCCTGTAGACATTAATGCACCAATTTACAGAAGCTAGAAAATGTGGTTAAAACAGAATAATGTACAAGAGAAGGGGAAAAAGCCACCGGACTCCTTTTCCAAGTTAAAATTGGCATTCTAGGATACAGTTCTGAAGAGGTCTGCTGCTCTTTGTAGTTCTGATCTTGTCTCAGTCTTTTCCGTCTGAGTTACTATCACATTGCCCTAGCAGCTGCCCGTCCTCCTTGCCTGCACTCTCTTCCCACCACGGGGAGCCAAGCACCTGGGCCTGGCAAGATCTGACACACTGCCCAGTGGGGAGTTAAGAACCCCTAGGCTATATTTTCAGCTGTGTATTGCTGAGGAACCCCCCAAGAGCTCTGACATGAAAGACAATTTAAGCCCAATACCAGTTGCTTAATATGATGCCTTAAAAATTTACAAATACTGAAAGAGATCACACATCTCCAGAGCACAACATGCCATGCTGTGAAAAACACAACATATGGCTACTTGAAGACTAAAAAGCCTACTGCGTTTTAAATCTTTCATCTGAATATCCTCTAATGTATAAAAATGTCCTTTTCAATTCTTCAAAAAATAGTGGTTAACAGATCAAAACTACAGGTGGAAACCTTCTCTCAGTAGGGAAAAATTGCCATTAGGGGATGAGATTAAACATATGGACAAAAAGCATTTTAAACACATCTCCATGAACAAAACAATCCTGCAGTTACTCTCAGTGAAAATTAAAATATAGTAAATCCATAAAATGTTGGAGAGATGTCTTATTTAAATGACATATCTTTTCCTTGTAGTTATGAAATAGTTATTGTAGAAGCAGTGGCTTTGTTCTACGTCATTAAAGCTGGTGACCTTTTATATTGTACAACAACTGTCATCAAGAATCTATCTTGAAAAATATTTACTCTGAATTAGCAAAACTATAGTATAGTCCTTGAGAACAGGGACTATGAATGAAATTTTATGTGTACCTACTGCTATTTAAATTAGTGCTAAGATGTGGTGATAAGGTTAATCATGAAGAATGTACAGTGTGCATTTGTCTCCTCTATTATCTTCTAGTACTTCTGGCTCACCAACCCTAAGCCTTTAGCTGTGATCTGGTTCCCAGTACTTTTTCTCTGTGGTAGTCTAGATACACCAATAAGATGTTGGTGACCAAACACTAATCTTCCTGTCTCAGTCAGTGCTATTTTGCATGCAAGTAGCAAATTCCTACTCGAACTAGTTTAGGCAAAAAGAAGAGTTTATTTTATGGTTATAGGAGTATCTTACGGAAACCAAAGAACCCAGAATCCCGCAATATAATTTCTCCATCTTTCTCTAGGTCTGAGGCTGCCTGATCTCCTATTTCTGTTTAACTCTGCACATATATGAAAAACCCACAGCTAACATCATACTCAATAGTGAAAGACTGAAAACTTTCCAACTTAGATCAGGAACAAGACATGGATGCTCACTGTCATCACTGTTATTCAACATCTACAGGAAGTTCTAGCTGGAGCAATTATGCAAGAGAAAGATATTAAAAGGCATCCAAATTTGAAAGGAAGAAATGAAATTTTCTTTATACAGAATATTACAAAAAATGGACAAAAAAGCTACTGGAACTAATACATGAATTCAGCAAAGTAGTGGGGTATAAGATCAACACCCAAAAAATCAGTAGTGTTTCTATACACTAGCAATGAAAAATCTGAAGAAGAAATAAGAAAAAAATGCTATTTACAATAACAATTAAAGGAATCAAATATCAAGAAATAAATCTAACAAAGGATGTGAAGGACTTGTACACAGAAAACTACAAAGCATTGCTAAAAGAAATTAAAAAAAAAAAGACCTAAATAAATGGAAAGACATTCCATGTTCATGGATTGGAGGGCTAAATATTGTTAAGATGCCAATTCTACCCAAAGTGATTTACAGATTCAGTGCAAACCCAACCAAAATTCCAATAGCTTTCCTTGCAAAAATGGAACAGCCAATGTGGTAGTTTGGAGCTGTATGTACCCCAGAAAATCATGTGCTTAAACTTAATCCATTTCTGTGTGTTTGAACCATTTTAAATAGAACATTTTGATGAGGTTACTTCACTTAAAGTGTGGTCCGGGATGGGTCTTAAATCTTATTAATGGAGACCTTTATAAGAAGAATGAAACCCAAAGAGAGATAGAGATAGAGATAGAGATAGAGATAGAGACAGAGATAGATAGAAATAGAGATGAGAGAAAGAGAGTGAGAATAGAGATAGAGATAGGGGGAGAGAGAGAGAGAGAGAGAGAGAGAGAGAGAGAGAGAGAGAGAGAGAGAGAGAGAGAGAGAGAGAGAGAAAGCCATGGAAAGTAAGAAGCTGAAATTCAATAGAAACCAGAAGAGAACTGAATTGCCAGAAGAGGCTGCCATGTGCATTGCCATGGTACAGAGGAAACAAGGACCAAGGATCACTGGCAGTCAGCCTAGAATGTCAGTCTTTGGGAAGAAAGCATTGCCTTGATTTGGACTTTATCTTAGCCTCAAAACCATGAGCTAATAAATTCCCATTGTTTAAGCCAATCCATTGCATGCTGCTTGCTTGAGCAGGCAAAGAAACTAAAATAGCATATGTGCCAGTTTGAATGCATTATGTCCCCCAAAATGCCATTATCTTTGATGTAATCTTGTGTGGGCAGACATATCAGTGTTGATTAGATTGTAATTCTTTGAGTGTTTCCATGGAGATGCGCCCCACTCAACTGTGGGTGATGACTCTGATTGGATAGTTTCCATGGAGGTGTGACCCCACCCATTCAGGGTGGGTCTGAATTAGTTCACTGGAGCACTACATAAGCTCAGAAAGAAGGAGCGAGCTCACTGCAGCCAAGAGGGACACTTTGAAGAAAGCACAGGAGCTGCAGATGAGAGACAATTTGAAGACGGCCGTTGAAAGCAGACTTTTGCTCTGGAAAAGCCAAGAGAGGAAAAATGCCCCAAAAGCAAGTAAGAGTGAGATTTTTGAGGAGCTGCAGCCTAGAGAGGAATGTCCTGGGAGAAAGCCATTTTGAAACCAGAACTCTGGAGCAGATGCCAGCCATGTGCCTTCCCAGCTAACAGAGGTTTTCCACATGCCATTGGCCATCCTCCAGTGAAAGGACCTGATTGTTGATGACTTACTTTGGACACTTTATGGCCTTAAGACCGTAACTTTGTAACCAAATAAATGCCCTTTATAAAAGCCAATCCATTTCTGGTGTTTTGCATTCTGGCAGCATTAGCAAACTAGAACAGCACATCATCAAACTTATATGGAATGGTAAAGGACCCTGAAGAGCCAAAGCCATCCTGAAAAAGAACAAAGTTGGAAGACTTGCACTTCCTTCTCCTAAAATGTATTACAAAGCTGCAATAATCAAAACAGCATGCTACTGGCACATGGATAGACAAATAGAACAATGGAATAGAATGGAGAGCTCAGAAATCAACCCTCACATTTATGGCCAACTGACTTTTTTTTATTTAAACATGTTTTATTGTGAAATATAATTTATATACAGAAAAATGATAACTTGCAAAATGCAGTTTAACAAGTAGTTGTAGAACAAATTTCAAAATATGGTATGGGTTAAAGTGCCACAATTTCAGTTATTTCCTTCTAGATGTTCTAATACATTAGAGACTAAAAAAAAAAAATCTATTTAATGATTTAGTAGTCATGACCCTTTGTTAAATTCTATCATGTCTGTTGCTACTCCTCTCTCTAATTTAATCACTGTCTCAATCTTCAGGGATATCTAGGCAATGACAATTCTAACTTGTTTATATTGAAAAGAGGTGTTGACATTATGGGAAGGGGGATGCAGCTGGCTGATGTTCTTGAAGAGATTTGTGCCTCTGGGTTTTGGGACTTAGCTGTCATAGGAACAATCTGGGGGTTTTAAGTTTCTTGAAAAATAAACCTGGTGAGTGAAACTTTTATAGAGTCTCAGATAGAGACCTGGGTATTCTTTAGGGTTTTGGAGAATGCTGTTGGGTGGGGCTTGGCATACTGTGGCAATTTGCAATATCTAGCTGAAACTTGCATTTGCATAAGAGTAACCTTCAGGATAGCCTCTCAATTCTTTGAAATCTCTTAGCCACTAAAACCTGATTTTGTTGCATTTCTTTTCCCATTTTGGTCAAGAAGGCATTCTCAATCCCACAATGCCAGGGTCAGGCTCTTTCCTGGGAGTCATGTCACACGTAGGGGGGAGGGTAATGAATTTATATGCAGAGTTGGGCTTAGAGAGAGAGAGAAGCCACCTCTGAGCAACGAAAGAGGTTCTCTGGAAGTGACTCAGGCATATTTATAGGTAGGCTTAGCCTCCCCTTTACAGCAGTAAGTTTCATAAGAGCAAGCCTCAAGATCAAGGGCTTGATTTATTAAGTAGGGGTCCCTAATTTCACATAGAATACATTCTGTCTGAAATAAACAATCAATGTCTCACATTATCTTCACTTAATTTACAATTACCATCACTTTCTTATTTCACTGAGCATTATTTTCTCAAGTTTCATCCATGTTGTCACATGTTTCAGGACCTCATTCCTTTTTACTGCTGCATAATATTCCATTGTATGCATATACCATATATACCAATTTTTTTCATCCACTCATCTGTTGAAGGACACTTAGATTGGTGTATAAATGTCTGTTCATGTCACTGCTTTCAAATCTTCTGGGTAGATACTGAGTAGTGCAATTGCTAGGTCATGGGGCAACTCAATATTTGGTTTTCTGAGGAACCACCAAACTGTCTTCCACAGCAGCTGTACCCTTATACATTCCCAGCAGCAGTGGATAAGTGTTCCAATTTCTCCACACCCTCTCCAGCATTTATAGTTTCCTGTTTGTTTAATAGCAGCCATCCTTATAGGTGCGAGATGATATCTCATTGTGGTTTTGATTTGCATTTCCCTAATAGTTAATGAAGATGAACACTCATTCATGTGCTTTTCAGCCATTTGTATTTCTTTTTCACAAAAATGCCTTTTCATATCTTTTGCCCTTATAATTGGGCTGCTTATACTTTTATCATTGAGTCATAGAATTTCTTTATATAGACTGGATATCAGTCCCTTATCAGATAAATGGTTTCCAAATATTTTCTCCCGTTGTGTTGGCTGCTTTTTCACCTTTTTTGACAAAGTCCTTTGAGGCTCAGAAGCGTTTGATTTTGAGGAGTTGCCATTTATCTATTTTTTTTTTTCATTGCTTGTGCTTTGGGTGTAAGGCCTAAGAAGCTACCTCATATTACTAGGTCTTGAAGATGCCTTCCTATATTATCTTCTGGGAGTTTTATGGTATTGTCTCTTATATTGAGGTCTTTGATCCACTTTGAGTTAGTTTTTGTATAGGGTGTGGGGTATGGGTTCTTCTTCATTCTTCTGGATATGGTTATCCTGTTCTACCAGCCCCATTTGTTGAAGAGACTGTTCTGTCCCAGTTCAGTGCATTTGGGGGCCTTGTCAAAAATCAATTGACCATAGATCTGGGGGTCTAATTCCAAACTCTTAATTTGATTCCATTGATCAAATATTTCTATCTTTGTGCCAGTACCATGCTGTTTTGACCACTGTGGCTTTATAGTAGCCTTTAAAGTCAGGAAGTGTAAGTCCTCCCACTTTGTTCTTCTTTTTTAGGATGTTGTTTGCAATTTGAGGTTCTTTTCCTTTCCAAACAAATTTGATAACTAGTTTTTCCAAGTCTGCAAAGTCAGTTGTTAGAATTTTGATTGATGTGCTGGTTTGGAAATATTACACCCCCCAAAAATCCATATTCTTTAATGCAATCTTGTGGGGCCAGACTTACTAATCTTTTTGATTAGAGTGTGACATATTAATTGAATGTTTCTGTAGAGATTTGACCTCACTAACTTGGGTAGGTCTTGATTAGTTTACTGGAGGTCTTGATTAGTTTAAAAAGAGCCAACACAGATCCAGATGCTTGCTGACGCTTTAAGATGCTAGCCCAGAGTTTGCTCTGGAAAAGCTAAGAGAAGACAAAATGCTCCCAGGTGCAGCTGAGAGAGACATTTTGGAGAATGCCATTTTGAAATACAACCCTGGAGCAAAGTACCAGCAGATGCCAGCCACATGCCTTCCCAGCTGACAATGGTGTTCCAGATGCCATCGGCTGTTCTTCTGTGAAGGTATCCTCTTGTTGCCTTAGTTTGGATGCTTTTATGGCCATAGAACTGTAAATTTGTAGCCAGATAAACCTCCTTTATAAAAGCCAATCCATTTCTGGTATTTTGCATAATGGCAGCATTAGCAAACTGGAACAATTGGTATTGCATTGAATCTGTAGATCAATTTGGGTTGAATTCACATTTTAATGACGTTTAGCCTTCCTATCCACGAACACAGAAAATCTTTCCACCTGCTTAGGTCCTCTTTGATTTATTTGAGTAGAGTTTTTGTAATTTTCTGTGTAGAGGTCTTTTACATCCTTTGTTAAGTTTCTTCCTAAATATTTGATTCTTTAAGTTGCTCTTGTGAATGGAACTTTTTTTCTTGATTGCCTCTTTTGTTAGATCCTTTACTAGTGTATAGAAACATTCCTGATTTTTTGCACATTAATCTTGTATCTTGGTACTTTGCTGAATTTATTAGCTCAAGTAGCTTTGCTATTGATTTCTCAGGATTTTCCAAATATAGGATCATATCATCTGCAAATAATGAAAATTGTACTTCTTCCTTTCCAAATTGATTGCCTTTTATTTCTTTTCTTGCTCAAGTGCTTCGGCTAGAACTTCTAGAACAATGTTGTATAATAGTGATGGCAGTGGGCATCCTAACCTCATTTCCAATCTTAGAGGGAAGACTTTCAGTCTCTCATCATTGAGTACTATGCCGGCTGTGGGTTTTTCAAATATGTGCTTTATTGGATTGAGGAAGTTTCCTTTATTCCTACCTTTTGAAGTATTTTTATCAAAACAGGATGCTGAATTTTGTTGAATGCTTTTTCAGTTTCTATCAAGATGATGATATGAGTTTTCCCTTTCAATTTGTTAATGTGCTGTATTACATTGATTTTCTTATGTTGAACCACTTTTGCATGCCTGAAATGAACCCCACTTGATTGTGTATAATACTTTTAATGTGACTTTGAATTCAATTTGCAAGAATTCTTTTGAGAATATTTGCATTTGTATTCATTGGGGAGACTGGCCTGTAGTTTTCCTTTCTTGTAGTATCTTTAACTGGTTTGGTATTAGAGTGATGTTAGCTTTGCAAAATGAGTTAGGTTGTGTTCCTTTTTCTCCAATTTTTTGAAAGAGTTTGAGCAGGAATGGTGTTCTTTAGGGAATGTTTGGCAAAATCCCCCTGTGAAGCCTGGCATTTATTTCTCTTTGCAGGAAGATTTTTGATGGCTGATTGGATCTCTTTATTTGATCTGGTTTGTTGGGGTCTTCTATTTCTTTTCAAGTCAGTCTAGGTTGTTCAAATGTTTCCAGGAAGTTGTCCATTTCCACTAAGTTGTCTAGTTTTTTGGCATAAGTTGTTCAAGATTTTTAAAATTCTTTGGGATCCATATAATGACCCCCATCTCATTTCTCATTTTGTTTATTTGGGTCTTCTCTCCTTTTAACTTTGTGAGTCTAGCTAAGGATTTGTCAATCTTGTTAATCTTCTCAAAGAACCAACTTTTGGTTTTATTTATTCTCTCTATTGTTTTTCTGTTCTTCAAATCATTTATTTCTGTTTTATGCTTTGTTATTTTTTTCTTCTACTTGCTTTAGGGTTAGTTTTCTGTTCTTTCTCTAGCTTCTTCAATTGTTCAGTTAGGTCTTTGGTTTTAGCTCTTTCTTCCTTTTTAATGTATGCTTTTAGAGCTATAGGTTTCCCTCTCAGCATTGCCTTTGCTGCATCCCATAGGTTTTCATATGTTGTATTCTTGTTTTCATCCATCTCAAGATATTTACTGATTTCTTTTACAATTTCTTTGAGTTACTGACTGCTTAAGAGTGTGTTGTTTAACCTCCATATGTTTGTGAAAGTTCTTGTTCTTTGGTGGTTATTGATTTCCAACTGCATTCCATTATGGTCAGAGAACATGCTTTGAATAATTTCACTCTTTCAAATTTATTGAGACATGTTTTGTTCCCTAGCATATTATCTGTCCTGGAGAATGTTCCATGAGTACTAGAGAAAAATGCTTATTTTGGGGGTTACAATGATTTATATATGTCTGTTAGGTCTAATTCATTTATCACATTGTTTAAGTTCTCAATTTCTAGTTGTTCTGTCTATAGAAGAGGGTGGTGTATTGATGTCTCTCCCTATTATTGTAGAAACGTCTACTGCTCCCTTCAATGTTTGCCTCATGAACTTTGGAACTCCTTGATTGGGTGCATAAATGTTTATGATTATTTTTTCTTGGTGAATTGTCCCTTTTATTAACATATATTTCCTTCTCTATCTCTTATGATCTCTTTGCATTTAAAGTCTATTTTGCCTGATATTAGTATAGCTACCCCTGCTTTCTTTTGGTTAGAGCTTATGTGGAATAATTTTCTCCCATCCTTTCACTTTCAATCTCTTTGTGTCTAAGATGAATCTCTTGTAAACAGCATATTGATGGATCATACTTTTTAATCCAGTCTACCAGTCTGTATCTTTTATTTAGGGAGTTTATTCCATTCACATTCAAAGTTATTACTGTAAGGTACTTCTTGAACCAACTATCTTACCCTTTGGTTTTTATTTTTCAGATTTCTTTTATCCCTCTCTCTCTCTCTTTTTTCCCTTTGAGTTACCCTTACTAATATTCTTCAGTTCTGTGCCCTTCTCCAGAACTCTCTCTCCTTTCTTTTCTTTCTTTTTTTTTTTTTCTTCAGCCAACAGAACTCCCTTCGGTATTTCTTGCAGGGCAGGTCTCTTGTTAACAAATTCTTTCAGCATTTATTTGTCTGTGAAAATTTTAAACTCTACCTCACTTTTGAAGGACAGCTTTTCTGGATAAGGAATTCTTGATTGGCAATTTTTCTCTTTCAGAATTTTAAATATGTCATACCACTGCCTTTTTACCTCCATGGTGCCCATTGCATAGTCATACTTAGTCTAATGGTTTCCCTTGTATGTGGTGAATTGCTTCTCTTTTGCTGCTTTCAGGCCTTTCTGCTTCTCTTCATTTGAAAATCTGTTCAGTATATGTCTCAGAGTAGGTTTTTTTGAATTTATTCAATTTGGAGTTCATTGGGCTTCTTTGATTTGCTTATTTATGACTTTTATAAGGGTTGGGAAGTTTTCCCCAACTATCTCCTCAAATATTTTTCCTACCCCCTTACTCTTCCCTGTCTGACACCAAAGATTCTTATATTTGTGCATTTCATGTTGTCCATCATTTCCCTGAGATCCATTTCAAATTTTTCTCTTTTTCACCAATTTTTCTTTTGTACATTTGCATTCAATTGCAATGTCCTCTAGTTCACTTATTCTTCCTTCTGCCTCTTCACATCTGCTCTTGTGTTTCTAGTATATTTTTAATTTGATCTACAATATCCTTCCTTTCCTTAAGGTCTGCTATTTTTCTATTTACTCTTTCAAATTCTTCTTCATACTCTTCTAGTGTTCTTTTGATGTCCTTTATGTCTTTAGCCAACTCATTAATCTTCCCAAGTTCTGTGTCTCCTCTGGCTTTTTAATTTGGTAATTTAGCTTAGCCATATCTTCTTGGGTCTTCATATGATTTCTCAGCATTTGCTTATCTAGATAAAGTTGTTTTGGGAGATGCAAGTCTATTTGGACATCTGTATAAAATTTGGCAGAACTGCAATTTGCCAGAGTGCAGTTCCTCTGTGTTCTCAGCAGATGGTTCTCTTAGGCCACCTCTTCCCCTCAAGACTGCTTTTCCCTGACTATGGCTATGTGCTGGGCAGGGCCCAAATCAAGTGGAAATCCAATCCATGCAACAGTTCTCCATGTGCAATGGAGACTGCCAACAGCAGGTGTGGGGGTGGGCACAGTGTAATTCACAGGGGAATCTGCTTAAGGGCACAGAGGGTCTGGTGATTCCCAGGTCTCTGAGTGGACCAATTTTGGGCTGTGGGGCTGTGAGCCTCACCCTTCCAGCCCTCAGTCAACTCAGAAATGCCCTGCTTTTAGTCAATCCACAAGATCCCTTCCTGCCATGCATCCACAGGCCTCTGGAGAGGGGGAAGAGCTTTTGTCGCCTTTGTGTGGCACTCCCTCTTGTCTCCACCTCTCCACCCATGCACACTATGGGCCTCCATGGAGAAAGGATACAGGCAGCGAACACAGAATGTCTCTCATGCCTGCTAATTGTCTGATCATCTCTGCATCCCCTCTCTTCCTGAGGGGAGGGCTCCCCAGTCCTCCAGAATTCCATGCCCCCATACTGGCCCACCTCAGGAATGAGGGGTAGGCCCTGCCCAATGCAATAAGGTGTGTGGTCAACTCAAGTTCACTGGTTACTGAGTTCCCTCATGGGTGCTCCCTGTTGCAGGACTGAGAAGGGTTATCTCCCCAGCTGGTTGATGATATGGAAATACAGGAGTGTGGGGCTCCTCCTTCCCACACTGGCCTTCACTTAGCTGCCAGCCCCAGAGGCAATCATGATTGAATAGACTCACTCTGTCCTTTCAGATGTAATTTCTCCTTTTTCATCCAGGTCCCCCTTTATATTGTAGAGGTCCTTCTCTGGCCACTTGTACCATTGAACAGCTGTCCTGGTCATTTTCTGCCTTTCCTCCAGTTATTCCATAGGGGAGAAGTTTGTTCTGCCTCTCCTATTCCACCATCTTCCCAGAATTGTCCCTCAAGGAGGATTTAAAAAAAACAAGAACACAAAAGGTCCCAGAGACAATGGGGTGCCCTGAGAGGTTGATGGGAGGCACAGTTGACTGGAATGGCTCAACCAGCAGGTGGGGAGCACTCAGGCAGAGCTCCAAGTGACTTTTGACAAGGGGGCAAAGATCACTCAATTGAGAAAGAATAGTTCTTCAATAAATGGTGCTGGGAAAACTGAATATACATATGCAAAAGAATGAAGGTGGCCTCTACCCCACACCATATTCAAAAATCAACTCAAAGTAGATCAAAGACCTAAATATAAGACCCAGAACTATAAAACTCTTAGAATAGGAAATAAGAAAGCATCTTCAAGACTTTGTGTTAGGCAATGGTTTTTTTAAACTTTAAACCAAAAGCACAGGCAACAACAACAACAAAATAGATCCCATCAAAATCAAAAACTTTTGTGTATGAAAGAACTTTATCATGAAAGTAAAAAGACATCGTACAGAATGGGAGGAAATATTTGGAAACTACATACCCAAATAAGAGTTTAATATCCAGAATATACAAAGAAATCTTACAACTCAACAACAAAAAGACAAATAAACCAATTAAAAAATGGGCAAAAGACTTGAATAGACAGGTCTCCAAAGAAGATTTACAAATGACCAAAAATACATGAAAAGATGCTCAACATCACTAGGTATTAGTGAAATGCAAATCAAAACCACAGTAAGATACTATATCACACCCATTAGGATGGCTACTATTAAAAAAACAGAAAATTACAAGTTTGAGAGGATGCAAAGAAATAAGAACACTCATTCATTGCTGGTGGGAATGTAAATTTATGGAATTACCTTATGACCTGGCAATCCCACTTCTAGGTATACACCCAAAACAATTGAAAGCAGGGAATTGCACAATGATATTCATAGTGGCATTATTCACAATTGCCAAAAGATGGAAGCAACCCAAGTGTCCATCAATTGATGAATGGATAGATAAGATGTGGTATATACATGTAATGGAATATTATTCAGCCCTAAAAGGAATGAAGTTCTGATACATACAACAACACAAATGAACCTTTAAGATATCATGTTGAATGAAATAAGTCAGACACAAAAGGACAAATCAAATGCTGTATGATCTCACTGATATGAATTATTAGAATAAGCAAGTTTATAGAGTTGGGAACCAGAATATACATTACCAGGGGCCAGGGTTAGAGTAAAGATTAGAGAATTAATGCTCAAATTGTATAGAGTTTCTGTTTGGGATGATGGAAAAGTTTTGGTAATGGGTGGTGGTGATGGTGGCACAACATTGTGAACGTAAGTAACAGCACTGAATTATACATTTGAATATGGTTAAAAGGGAAAATTTTAGGCTGTATATATGTTACTAGGTTAAAAATTAAAACAAAAACATAGGCCTGTACAACACAGTGAATCCTAATACATCTATAGTTAATAGTACAGTTATAAAAAGGTTCTTTCATGAATTGTAAGAAATGTACCACACTAATGCAAGTGCTAATAATGGGGTGGTGTATGGGAACTCTGTATTTTATGCATGATTTTTCTGTAAAGCTAAAACTTCTCTAATTAAAAAAAAAAACAAAAAACACAACTTCTTAGGATATGTGTTTGGGAAATTCTGATCTAATTTACTACTTTAATTTTATGGATGTGCTAACTTTGACCCAAAGTTTGACTGGCTTAAATTGACAAGTTAGTAGTAGAGTAGGGATTATGATTTAAGGCTCTTATCTGCTGAGACACTTGACGTTCTATACCTTCAGTACAACTGGATGCCAAGAAAAAGTATGATGGCTATCTGAAGCAAAGAAAGGAATGAAAGCTGACTATTTCTTTCCTTTTCCTCTCTACTTCACAATTTAAGGCCTTTCTCATACTAGACAAGGCCTTAGAAGGTTTCACATCGTACTTAAAAGCACCAAGGGGGACAAAAGGGCAGGGATGAAAGAGTACGATTTGGGATTTTTCTTCTCAAAAGTGGGAGTTGAAGAATACAGGATTGAGAAAGAAAATGTAGTAGAATTTCAAGAAAATACAATATTATATTTTTCAGAATGTAAAATTTACATTCCTAGATAGTCCTTGATTCATTCATTTACCTAATATTTCCTCAAAAGTGTTTATTGGATTAATTAAAGAAAAGCAATCATGAGATGAAACTTGGAAAGAATAATACCAAAATTCACAGTCTCCTGCTGAGGAAAGAAGTGTAGAGACTAGCAATATGATTGATTGCAGGAAAGATTAGAGAGGACTCTGTTGTCAAAATGAAAACACTATTACCAAAGATTCAACAAATTACTTCCAAAGAATCAATAAGACATGAAACTGCTTGGCATTTAGCAAAAATTTATACAGAATCATGTACAAATTACTTCTTCAGGGTTTCAGCAGAACAATTCTTTTCCATCTCAGAAAAGGCTGAACAAAAACAATACAAGTGACAGTGAAGGTTAAATAAGGTTTGTTTTTTAGATTTAATGCTACACTGGTGTTGGGGGAGATGGAAGATTTTTGGTAATGTATGGTGGTGATGGTAGCACAACATTGTGAATGTGATTATATTGCCATTGAATTTTATGCTGGGAGTGGTTGTTTTATGTTGTATATGTTTTACCACAGTTTAAAAAAGAGAGGGAGACTAAAGAGACAATGAAAATTAAAATGCAATACATGATCCTGGGTTGGATCAAATAATGGAGGAGAAAATGTCCAAAAGGACAATACTGGGATAACTGAAAAAATTGGAATACAGACTGTGTATTAAGTTCATGTGTCAACTTGGCTAGGTTATGGTGTGCAGTTGCTAGGTCAAGCAAGCAGTGGCATGATGGTTAACTGTGAAGGTATTTTGTCGATGGATTTGCAACTGTAATTAGTTGATTCCGTCTATAATCAACAGAGCAGATTGCCCTCAGCAATCGGGGAGTTTCCTCATCCAATCAATTGAAGATCTTAAAAGCCACAACTGGGGATTTCGGAAGTCAGAAAGAAGAATTTCTCCCTCTATCAGCCAGCCAGCTTCTCCTGGGTGAATTCAACTTCACCTTCATTAGAGTTTCCAGCTTGCAGTCTGACCTATAGAATTTGGACCTGCCAATCCCATGGTCATGTAAGCCAGTTCCTATAATACTTCTCTTACTATTTATATAATGTACATATATTCTATCAGTTCTGTTTCTCTGGAGAACCCTAATACAGACTGTATGCTTCATAGCAATGCTAAATTTCTTGAACTTGATAGTTGTTCTTAATGTGCTTATATGAATGGATACCCTTGTTCTTAGGAAATGTATATGGAGGTATTAAATGGTAAAGAAGCATGATATATGCAACCTACTCTCAAAGGTTTAGTGGATACATAGATAGAACCAATGTGACAAAATATTACGTTTGTAAATCTGGGTATTTGTGTAGGGGGTATATTGGAGTTCTCTGAGTTAGTTTTGCTAGGTTTGCAACTTTCCTGTAAGTTTGAAATTATTTCCAAATGAAATTTAATAAAATAACTTTTATTCACTACAAGATTAGTTTAGTGATTTGACAAGAACACTGAGGAGTTTTCAGCTAAGGGTTAAGCATGTAGTAGTCTTCAAGCAAAGAGAATTGCCTAGAAGTACAACTGAACCAGGTCTTTACAGGAAATGGGAACTTGGATAATGCTTGGATAATGAAAAAAAATATTGCCTGTTAAATTCCAAGAATCAGTATTTTTATGTTCCCCCTTAAAATGTGGCATCCATAATAGAACCCAAAGCTATTGGAGTATTAGCAAACGTGGGTAAGAGATTATTAATGGCCAAAATAACTGAATAGATGTTAGTAGTGTAAAGAAACTCATACACCCAATTTGGAACAGAATCTTTTCAGTGATATAATTCACAACTTCCTTCTGAAAAAAAAAATTAGCATGGCAGATAGACTGCTTAAGTAGTTTTCTAACACATTTTAATAGTGTGAACATTTATCACCCATTCACCCAGCTATCTGTCAGTCAAGAATCTAATGACCTATAAACAACACTTCTATCTCGTCTAACAATGATTATCTCTGTTTTCTTGTAAAATGTGAATCTTTGAAATAGCATACTAGTGGCCTTTTCCTTTGCAGCAACATTGTAATAAAACTTTGACACACAACTAAATCATCTAAAAAGTTAAAAACAAAACAAAACAAAACTGGAGTCACTTTAGCTCAAGTCTCCAAACTCATGAATTACATCCTCTAGTGTTAAAAGAACATGTGTGACCAAAGAAAGTTTCAAATACACATGGATGAGCTGCCTAATAGGTAGTATGAGGCAGAATTACAGTTATGGAGGACAGCAAAAGCACGGGACTACCTGATGGAACATGGTCTGATCTTCATAGGGGGAGCAAAGGTGAATTTTGGAAGCTACAGATATATAAGCATAACATTCTCTCAGGAGTTATTGTGAATGGAATTTTTTTTTTAAATTTCCACTTCAGATTATTCTTTGCTGATGTATAGAAACACAACTGATTTTTGTGTAGTAATCTTGTATCCTTCAACTTTGCTGAATTTATTAGCTGTTGGATTTCTCTTGTGGGTTCTTTGGGATTTTCTCCATAAAGGATCATGTTATCTGTGAATAGAGATAATTTTATTCTTCCTTTCCAATTTGGATGGCTTTTATTTCCTTTTCTTGCCTAATTTCTCTGGCAAGGCCTTTCAGGACAGTGTTGAATAGCAGTGATGAAAGTGGGTATCCTTGTCTTGTTTCTGATGGGTTTGATATTTTAGCACACTGAAGTCCCTTACCAATGAGAGTGACCTGGCAAAGGGCACAAACCTTGATTCTTGCCCAACCTGATGGGGTGATGTATAGGGCTCCATAAATCACAAACATGTTGTTAACATGTAATCTAATTTTCTTTCATATTCGGATCTCAACTACCCTTCCCTCCTTGTGGCTAACGTCCGTAACTGCTTGATTGATGTAACATTTCTTTAGCCCTTCTGACATAAATCCTTCCCTTCTTATTCTAAAGGGATTTAATGGTTTTATGTTCCTTTATAATTTTATTAAACTTAAACTTTACTGCCTCTTTTGAGTTGATGGATACCTTAACCTGCCAAGACTGCTAAGATTAAGTCCCGCAGACTGGCTGGCTTAAATAATGGCAATTAGTTGTCTCAGTTTTGGAGATAGAAGTCTAACATCAAGGAACTGGCAGGGCTTGCTTTCTCCCTGAGTCTTAGGGTTATGCACTCCTCTGTGACATGCTGATCTATCTCTCCTTGTGTCTACTCCTCTGGTTTCTACTGATTTCTGGCTTTTATTTCCATGTTCAATTTCCTTTGCTTATAAGGACTTCAGTTGTGTGGAGTAAGGCCCTGACTTAATTTGTCCTCATCTAAATAGAATCCTCAAAATTCTGTTTGACAGATGTGTCCACACCTTAACTAACAATAACACCTTCAAAAGTCCTATTTACAAATGGATTCACACCCACATGACTGAGGGTTAGGACTTGAACGTGTGTTTATGGGGGACACGATTCAATTCTCCAAAAATACAATTCCGCGTCCTTTTTCAATTGGTCCTAATCTGATATGACCACAACTCTTAAAAATATTAAAATAATGTCTGATTGAATTTGGCCTCTCTCTCAAGTCTTTATCTTTCTCTAAGTCGGCGGTTCTCAGAGCGTGGCCCTGGTCCAGCAGCATCAGCATTACCTGGGCAGTTGTTAGAAATGCAAATTCTGCGGCCCCACCCCAAATCTAATGAATCCAAAACTCTGTGGGTGGGGCCCAGCAATCTGTTTTAACAAGACCTCCAAATTTATTGCTTCGTGCTCAAATTTGAGAACCACTGTTCTAGGTCACTGGTTCTTAAACTTGGCTGCATATTAAAATAACATGCAATTTTCAAAAGGATTGATGGCTTGGTCCCACCCACAGTAATTCTGATTTCATTGGTGTGAAGTGTGACCTGGGGCATTAAGAATTTTTAAAAGTGCCACTGTTCTAAGTCACAATATTAAAGTGATATTAATCTTATTAAATACATGATTTGGAACATTTTAAAAGAGTGTGATTGCAAGAAATGGCATAAATTATCCTGATGTAAACTCACTTCCTTTTTAATATGTTTACCTAGGAGCATATTATAGATATGATGTCACTTGTTTTCAGCATGCTATTTGCCAGAGATGCTCAGCAGTTTCTCGAGAGCAAGATGGAGAAATCTGGGGTGGAAAATGATCTATACATCTATCTATCCATCCATCCATGTATCTATCTATCTATTGAAGATAGTGCATTAAAATTTTTTATTCTTTTGCAAATTTTTTAGTCTCAAATAGTTACAAATTTTCAGAAAAGTTGCACGAACAGTGTAAAGAATTCCTGCATCCCATTCATCCAGATTCTCCAGTTGAATCAACCACATTTACTCCATCACTTCTAAATACTCCTGAGAACAAGAATGCTCTCCATCATTACCATCGTAAACAAAGCGAGCTTCAAGGACATGCAACTTGTGCAGTCACATAAAGATTTACACAAGGTTTGATTTATTTAATCAGGAGGGCCTCACCCTTTGTCTAATGCTCTGTTGTCACTGTCTTGAAATTTTTAATAATGTTTGAACAAGGGCCCTGCATTTTCATTTTGCACTGGGCCCCTAAAATTATATAGCCAGTCCTGACCATATAACCCTCCCAGTCAGGTATTCAACATTGATGCAACACTACTGTCCAATTCCCAGGGCCTCATTCAAATTTCACCAACTGTCCCAACAATGTCTCTGTTCTCCTAGTAGTCCAGGATTCCATCCAGGAACAGGCATTACATTACGTCTCATCAGTCTCATTTAATCTGGAACTTTTTCTCTGTTTCTCATGTCCTTAACAGGCTTAAAGAGTACAGGCCTTTCATTCTGTAGGATGATGCTCAACTGGGATCTGTCCACTGTTTCCTCATGATCAGACCCAGGTCATGCATTCTTGGCAGGAACATCACAGAAATGATGCTGTGCTGCACACCAGGTGGTGCCTAATGTTTCACCTCTGGTGATATCAACCTTGATCACCTGCTCAAGGTAGTGTCTGCCAGGTTTCCACTCTGTAAATTCACCTTTTTTTTGCATGTGATTTTGAAGGCAATTAATATTTTATGGGCAGTTACTCTGATACTATGCCAGTATTATGTTCCTCAGCAAACCTCCACCATCACCTTTAGCATCTATTGATAATTCCTGTTTTTATCACTTACCACTACAAAGGTGGCTAGTGATTGTCTATTTCTGTCATTCCTTCTTCATTTATTGACTTTTTACTAAAATGGTTTTCCCTTCTCTCCCAATTGGGTATCTACTCATTTATTTATATTAGTTTCAACTCATCAATTCCTAATTTACTCAGCAGTTTATAATCTGATACTCTATTTATATTGATGCTCAAATTGTGGTAGGTTTAGCCAGTGGGAGCCTCTTTAGCTGGGTTCCAATGTTCTTCTGACATGTTCCCATCATTCTCTGAGCATGTCCTTATTTTCTGGCACAAAGTATTCCAGACATATTTTGAACTTTCCCTGCTCTGGTCTTAAAATCAGCTATTTCTTTGGGGGAGTACTGGTTCCTTTTATTGGAAGATAATATTTAGAAAATAATATCTGAGATGTCATTACTTCTAGGCCCTCTAGGCAAACAAAGCTAGGAAATATTTGTATGTATGTATGTGTGTATATATGTACATACACATATACACACTTACAGATATACTTATACTTATTTCTCTATTTGTGTATGTACATAGTACATATATATACTTAAAAACCCAGAAGTTTATACTGCTTCTTCCAAATCCAACCTAACATCTCAGGGTTCTTTCTAGCTTTCACACTTTTCTTGTTTATGAATCTCTTTTCAGACAGTGAGTGACCTGGCTTCCACCACCCTTAATATATTTACTTATTTGGCCAATCAACTAATTAGTTTGGTCAGTGTAACCAACTTTCCAGACACTCCAGCTGTCTTCTCATTCCACTACCTTTGCATAAACCCCTCCCCACATTTTTACCAACAGCTTTTCTACCTCAGTGCATTCTGATGAACTCTTGAAGTACAGGAATAAATGCCTGCCTCAACTTTTTATTTCCTGAGTCAAAGTCAAGGCTTGGCACATAGCAGGGACTCAAAATATGAGTTTTCAGATTATTCATTTGGCAAAAGTTTATTGAGTGTCAAGCAGGTGCCAGACACTAACCTGGGCTTGATATACTTCACTGAACACACCATCGAAGATCCCTGCCTTCATGGAGCTCACATTCCAGTGGCGAAGATAGACAATAAGCAATAAATATGATAAGTAAGTATATAGTAGGTTGGAAGGTGATAAGTACCATGGAAATAAAGGTGGAGAAACTAAGTGGGATTTGAGTGGAAATTCCTTACTGGAGGAACTAAGGCAGGGTGGAGGGAAGGTTATTGTATTAAATAGGGTGAAACCTCATTTAGAAGGTAAAAGTTGAGCTGAGACTTGAAGTAGGTAAGGGAATCTGCAAAGTGAGAATCTTGGGGAAGAGCATTCCAGGTGGAGGGAATAGCTAGAACAAAGGTCCTAAGACAGAATTGAGCCTTGTGTGTTCAAGGAAAAGCAAGAGGCCATGTGGCTGGAACAGAGTGTGTGGGGATAGAATTGTAGGATAAAAGGGGAAGTAAGAGAGAACACAGTAATGGGAGGTTTATCATGAAAAAATGAAAATGTAGGTTATCATTTCACTCATTCCAGTCTTAGAATGAACAAAGAATTGAATCAAGTTAACCAAGTAATCTATTTCTGTGTAACAAACCACCCCAATATTTAGTGGCTTAAAATAGCAATTCTTTTATTTCTCATGATCATGGCATTGGCTGCCTAAGCTGCAAGTGGCTGTGATGGCTACATGTGGCTGCAATCACCTGGCGACTTGACTGGGACTGGAGGATCTAAGGTGGCCTCACTTATACCTGGGGCCTTGGGGTTGTTTGTTGGTTGGAACACTGTCTCCACATGGTCTCCCATCATCCAGGAGACTAGCTTGGGCTTCCTTACATTGTGGCAGGAGCTTTCCAAGAAGTCAAAAGTAAAAACTGCAAGGTCTCTTGAGGCCGAAGATCTGGAACTCTCACAATGTCACTTCTACCACATTCTGCAGGTCAAAACAAATCACAAGACCAGGTCAGATTCAAAGAGTAAGAAAGAGACTCCACTTTTTGATGGGTGGTACTGAAAAATATTGAGGCCATGTTTTTCAATCTATTGCACAAGTGTGATGTTTTGTTTTCTTTTTTGTTACATTTTATGCCAAAAATTTTTGATAGTATGAGACAATTCATATCATATGAATTTTGCTACACCATCATAAAAATTGTCCTTTGAAAGATTTCAGCAGTTTTCCCATGGTACTTCTCATCCTTTGGTATTTAAATAATTCTGTTTGAAAGAACCTATTGTGTCCAAGGGATACCAGTGCTAAGCTAAAAGTTATGTTCGAGTACTGACTAACTTCCTTAGAAGACAGTTCATTGGTGAATATTTTCATCTTATAATGACTCTTGCTTTCCTCCACAAACCTGTATATGCAGAGTTTTGGAGAATGAATATTCTCATAAAAGGACAGGTGTCAAACAAGTAAGAAATGGGATTGTTCTCTGTTTGCTCTGTGGAAGAGTAGGTGAGCTGGGGAGGATGGAAGAAGGATGATAGCTGTTTACAGTTTCTGACACAGTACCTTGTACTTTTTAAACTGAACTAAATGGGAAGATTCTCATATGGAAAGAAGGATTAGATTTATTTTAATTACGCTAGATGGAAAACTCTTAGAAGAAGTTGAAAGTACAAAAGTAAACTTTCTGCCTAATGTAAGGAAAGGCTTTCTGGCAGAGTTGTCCATAAATGGAAAAGGTCATCACACAGAGTAGGAAGATATCTACCATTAGAAATTTTTCAACCCAGAGCCAGATGACTTGGGAATCTGCTCTCAGTGTTCCTGCATTGATTTGGGATGTGACGGAAGTAGGATGGGGAAGCTGTTGGTTTAAAACTCGAAGACTTTGGATTAAGACATTGTGCCATAGAATAGGTCAATTCAAGCCTAGAAATAGAGATCTTTTGCTTTCTTTCTCTTCCATAGCTTCTAGATGGGCACTGTCCAGTACAAATATGATATGAAATATGATATGATCCACCAAGTAATTTAAATTTTCTAAGTAGCCACCTTAATAAAAGTGAAAAGAGACAGGTGGAATTAGTGTTAATAATATATTTAATTTAACCCAATACATCCAGAATATTACCATTTAAATATATAATCAATATTAAAATTATTAATAGGGATATTTTACATTATTTTTTCATACCAAGTCTTTGAAATTCAGTGTACATTTACACTTACAAGACTAACCACCTTTCAAGTGTTCAATAGCTACATGTGGTTAGTGGCTACATATCAGACAGCATAGTTCTAGAACATGCCATTAATGAAATTACAGATCACATTTCTGGGAGTAAAAAAATCCTCGTAAACCTACAAAAAGGTTTCTAAAATCAAGGTTCCCTCTATACTGGAAGAATGGAAGTAGTGGTGAAACACTTCTATTTACTGGGATACATTCACACTTCCTCAGGTGACCCCTTTCATAATTTCCCAGCTTTCTCACCAAAACCTAGTATCAAATAACTTTGCAAACTATTAAATTGTTCTTATCAACTTCTAACAGGCTCCACCTAGTAAATAACAGCTGCCTAATATTTGTATGCTATTCCTATCATATTTATTTTATTCCAGAGAGCAACTTCAATTACTGATAGGACATTTTTTTCTGTTTACTAGCTATGCCTCCTAATGCCATGGGATTTAAATACTCTCAAGGGAAGCTGCTAAGCAGAATTTCCAATAACATATTATCTCTCTGTATCATACGCAGAGGAGAAAGGATAAGGCAAGTCATAAAGATGAGTTGAGTTACCTTGTAATTGTAAAATTTCTCCAAGGCTTAGTTAAAATGATGATGTCTTTTTACCACCTCTCAAGGAGATCACATTATTTATTTATATTATTTAGGGAATTTATTTATACTATATCAAATATACAAATTATATGTAATCAGCAAAATTAGAAGTAAATGGGAATAATTTCCCATGTTAACCCATTTTAGAAAATTCATATTTGCATCTTTACTGTAAGTATGATGGTGACTATAAAGACCCCAAAGCAAGGGTTTAACACAAACTTCCAAGTGTCTCCTAATATTTGAACTCCTCTTCTTCTTCCTAGTTTTAGAATCCTTAGAGTTTAAGTTGGGCATATGGCTGTCCACTAAAAGGCTAAAAATCTCAGCCTTCCTTGCAACTAGGTGAGACCAAATGATTAAATCATTTCCAATGAGATATGAGAAAAGTGATATGTGCAAATTCCAAGTCAAATCCTTTATAAAGGAAGCACTTGCCTTGCTCTCTCTCTTTCCCCTTCAGGCATACTGGAAGGCTTATGTGATGCTACTGAAACAGCTTCTACCATAGATCAGAAGAGCAATCTGAGTCCCTGGATGATTTTGTGGAGCAGAGTTACCCATCAGCCCTGGATATCCCACCTGCTTCTAAATATCGTCTGGGAGAGAAATAACTTTCTATCTTGTATAAACCATTGCATTTGTGATCTCTTTCTTCCAGCCCCTTGGCTTGTACCATAACTAATAAAAGGGCTTAACATCATCATCACTATTTGTATTATGCTCAAAATTTTTTTCTGTTATTTTAAACCATTTTTGTATGTCAGAGACCATTTCCTTAAAAGACATAAGGATTTATTTTCTTGAACTTAAAAGGAAGGCTTTTATGAGTACTTGCTTTGGGGTGATTGTTAGTATTAAATGACATGATACAGTATTATGAAATTTTCTTTATAGACCTAAAAGCATTACAAATAAAAAAATTGTTATATTACTTTCTAGCTAACAGTCTATGACAGTAGTGCGTTAATGATATTTCGACAAACATGATAGCCAACTAATGGCTCTCCTAATCCAGTTGACATGCACCTGGATTATTTCAGGCACTATAATATAACAGTAGAAACAATACTGAAAGATAAGGAGACATATATTTTGAATTACTCTATGGAAGTGGCTGCTTACTTTACCTGTGTATAAAGCTGGCTCTAGTTATTTGGGAGACTGATTCAGTTCACCACTTAAAGAGGCTTTATAAAATGACCTAATAAAGTGCTATCTACTTTCATATGTATTTTCATTTGTTAATGTAAAGTCAAACATAATTGAAACCCCCCTTTGGCATATCATTAATTTCATTCTTCAACTTTACTCCTCTCAATTATATAATGTATATAATTTCTCTGTCAATATTTAGTGAGTATCTGCTGCATGCAGAACATAACCAGAAGGAATTGGTGAGTATGATATGGACCTTTCTGTCTTTATCTCATCTGACTTTTCTGCTTTCACCTTTGACTACTCCAGACCCATATATCCAACTGTCCACTGTATCCTTCCATTTGGATGTCAAACAGAATCTTCAAACTCATCATGTCCAAACTGAATTAATCATCTACTCCCACTCTTCCCAATTAACACTCTTCTTGCGGTTTCCATTTTGGTGAGCAACACCACCATCCAATCAATTGCCCAAGTTATAAAGAAATAAAGGCAGCAACCCAGGTTACTCCTTCTGAACAAATGTTTGTTGAATGACTACATTAATGAATGAATGGCAAGTCAGATCAAGTATGACAAAAATAATAGAGAATAGCTAATGAGAATGATGTAAGGAGGCATATTTTCAAATGTGCAGACAGGTGCTGAAGGCTGGTTAAGTAAAGTCTTCAAATTAATAAATATTAAGTGTGTATTATTAGCACAAAGCATTGTACTAGGCACTGTTTTCTTTTAATTTTTTTTAAGGATTAGAATTTAACAATATTTTCAGGGAATTGAGGAACATGGTAAGTCATTAAAGAGTGACAGTATTTCAAGTGAGATAACTTATTTACTTAAGTTCAATTAATCTTACCTCATGACTAAGACATGCTAAATTATTAACAGCTTCTCTAGGGTCTTGCTCCTTGTTATGACGTCTTCAAAGATTTCATCATAGTTTATACGTAGTAGCTATTACAATGGATACTCAAGAACATAGGACATTCTTTGGAGTTTAAAGTCTTTAAATTTGGCAGCTTCACCTCCCTGAACTCCCTTAGCTCTTTATTTGCATTTCTCTGGTGGCACTTATCAAATGAAGCAGAAAGCTTCATTTTGTGATGATTTGTGTACATATCCTATCTCTTCTACCAGAGTATTTTTCCATAGACTCTGCACACTCAATTTTGTACCTGTGTCTGGGAGAACAGTAAATATTGAGGAAATGAATATTTTTTAATATAGAAAAAACTCACTTAAAGACAATGTCAAATATCTGAAAGTCAAATAAATATTGTCACAAGTGGTGTTATAAAGTTTGTAATGTTTTCCAATACAATAGCAGCACACGGAACATTTAAGTAACTTACAAATTTTGTTTCAGTCAGTAAGGCACAGGGAATGTGCTAACTCATATTGGAGTGTTATTTGTGAGGCAGGGTTTTGACTGGTCAAATGCTGCCCCTTGGGCCGAACTGTGTGGGTTTGAAGCCTGGTTCTGCCACTCAATGCCTGGGAAGCTGAGGAGCCTCTCAGTGCCCTACTTTCCTCATCTGGAAAATGAAAATAATAATAATGCTTATCTCATAGAATTGCTATGAGGATGCAAACAAATTATGTACAGAAAGCACCCAGAATGTTGTTAGCACTCATTAAATGTGAGCAATGACTTTCTTACAATTCTAACAAAAAGTGTCGGGGATTGAATCATGTCCTCCACAAAAGACATGTTCAAGTTTTAACCCAGAGTGTGGGTAAGAACCCATTTGTGAATAGGATCTTTGCAAATCCTATTTAGATAAAGCCAAGAGGAATCAGGGTGGGCCCTAAGCCAAGGACAGAAGTCCTCATTAGCAGAGAAAATTCATACGCAGCCAGTTAGTAGAAGCCAGAAGACAACAGAAACCACAGGAGCACACACAGGGAGAGACAGCCATGTGAAGGACTGCTGCACACTGCAGACAGTGGGAGAAAGCAAGCTCTGCCCATAATTTGATGTTGCAGCCTCCAACTGTGAGTCAATCAGTTCCTGTTGCTCAAGCCAATCCATTGTGTGGTATTTGTCACTGCAGCCCTGGCAAACTAAGTCAAGGAGAGGCTTCCCAGGCATTGAGTGGCAGAACCAGGCTTCAAACCCACACAGTTCAGCCCAAGTGGCAGCATTTGACCAGTCAAAACCCTGCCTCACAAATAACACTCTAACATGGGTTAGCACATTCCCTGTGCCTTTATTAGATTAGAAAAGAAAGTCTGTTTCTTCTTTGGAAAATGTGATAAAGACAGCATCTCTCCCATTCTCCCAGCTCAGAACACTCCCATGATCCCCATCCTCTTCACAACACATACTAATGACAGCTGGGTATTTTCTAAGATGCAGGTAAGAGTCGAGACACACTTTATTATAAATTCTGGCAAGGTTTCCATATACTACTGATTTATAGTGCTGAAGCCTTTAAAGATGGTGTCACTAGTAAATTATCCATGTCTCTGTCTTTCAGGAATTTTATTCAATCTTTCAAAAAATATTTATTAAATGTTTGATGTGTACTAAGTATTGATTTTGCAAATGACAACTAAAAGTTGTATTTTCACAACTATTTACACTGAAGAGTGTGCCCTAAAATAGCCTCTTTGCATAATCTCTTTGGTACGTTTCAAAAGGAATTTCTGTGGTGAGTTTTGATCCCTTGAAGAGAATAATAAATCAGTAAGAGACAATTTTGCAGGAAAATTTTTTATATTTCTCAGTCCTTAGAAAGGATGTTTCTTATGGAGGTGTGTGATTTATAATCAAATAGGTGTAAATTCCACCCAAAAAGTGCCCTATCTTTTTCAGAGTTCCCTACTCAAAAGACTTATTTCCTGTCTCCTCCCAGACCACGGGAACCCATAACCAGTTCTACTCTGTAGTTGTCTTTCCTCCCCATCCCCATTCTACCCCTCCACCCCCACAAAAATGAAACAAAAATCCTCCTAGAACTTAAGGAAAGAGAATGGATCGAACCAAATCTAAGGCACAATGCAAGGGATTAATGTTAATCAGAGAATTCCAAGACGTCTAGCAGGCCTTGCTGGCCTCCTCAAATGTTCTTTTTCTGTAGCTGCTGCCAGTTGAGAGTCTGCTGTTGGCAAGATCTCAAGCTATGTCAGAGGCGGGAAGAGAATGTGAATGGCTGCAGCTTAACTTTGGTGCACAAGCTCCAAAGAACAGAAAATATAAGAAAGAAGGCCGTGAAAATCAATGAAAGAATTGCTGCTGATTGGCTGAAGTATAGCCAGGGCAGTCATGAGACGATGGGTGACAGAGGCTGCCTTTGCCTCACACAATAGCTCTGTAGTCTCCTTGGTTCTGGAGGTCTGCTGGCTACTGGGTCACACAGTAAACCCTCGGATGAGGGTTTGCATTTCTCACCCCATACAAATCCATAGGCAGACGCCTTTATCATCTCAGGAAAAAGTCATGGCAGCGATAAAAGATTTTGCTTTTGCTCTTTGAGTAAATTTTCAACATATCCGAGAGAAGTGCTTTACAATTAGGTTATTTATGGGGGATGAGGTATTTAGGAACGCTGCATTTTCTGCACAATTTTTCTTTAAATCTAAAAGTGGTCTAAAAAAACTGTTTCCAGGGTAAGCATAAATGGAGACTGACTTGAAATTTAGTTAGTAAGGATGTTCTGGGACAAACAGTTGAAAACATAGCTTAATTTCAATATTGGTCATATTCTTCTTATTTTAATGTTCATCACATTTTATAAAATTTAATCCATCCACTTCCTTGGTGGCTTATTACATCTTTCTTAGTAAAGGAGACTTGTATTTCCTGTTAGCAGGTCTTTTTTTCCCCCTGAATTTGTGCCATCTAATTAAACTTTTTTTTTTTTAATTCAAAATAGTATGGTGGGGCAAGAAGGGGTCAAATCAAGAGCACCTGCTGCCGTGTGTTCATAAATCTGATAAAGTCTGACATAGGGGATGGAGGTCCTTGGACTCTGGAGACAATATAGAACGGATTGGGTGTTCATACAATTCATTAATCAAATGGGGACATTTCTGAGAATGGAAGAGGCACCAATCAGAGAGGACAATGGTGTAAATAAAGACTGAGGCAAACCAGAATTTATGGTCTTCCTCGTATGCTGGAAATGGTCTGGACTTATATCCAAATCTTGACTGTACCTTTCCTTGCTTTTTGACCCATGAGAAGTGACATAACCTCTCTGAATTTCATTTTCTACATCTATAAAACAAGGATAATAATTCTCACATTTTGGGGGAGGAAAAAGTGCCTGGCATATTGTATATCCTCTGTAAATATTATCATAATGATGTCTTCTCATTTACTTTAAAATTTTTCAACAGAAATAGGATATTACTTATGAATTAGGTGGTTACATGAGGTGCAGTCAGTTACCCTAATTAGAAATTCACACCGCAGCTACTAGTTTAATCAGGGAAACCTCCTAGAGAGGTTAGCTACTACAAGCACATCTGTCGATCTTATTTGATTGATACCAGAGATTCAGTATAATGAGTGTCAAAAATGAATTTTCATTTTTGAAATAAGTGACTTGTTAGTTATCATAATGGATGTTGGAAATAGGCTCTCATTGATAGATCTAGCGATTTTTTTTTTTTTTTATTAAATTCAGTTTTATTGAAATACATTCACACACCATACAATCATCCATGATATACAATCCACTGTCCACAGTATGATAACATAGTTATGCGTTCATCACCACAATCTATCTCTGAACATTTTCCTTACATCAGAAAGAACCAGAACAAGAAAAAAAAATAAAAGTGAAAAAAGAACACCCAAATCATCCCCCCATCCCACCCCATTTGTCCTTTAGTTTTTTTTTTTGTTTTTTTTTTTAATCATCATTTTATTGAGATATATTCACATACCACGCAGTCATACAAAACAAATTGTACTTTCGATTGTTTACAGTACCATTACATAGTTGTACATTCATCACCTAAATCAATCCCTGACACCTTCATTAGCACACACACAAAAATAACAAGAATAATAATTAGAGTGAAAAAGAGCAATTGAAGTAAAAAAGAACACTAGGTACCTTTGTCTGTTTGTTTGCTTCCCCTACTTTTCTACACATCGATCCATAAACTAGACAAAGTGGAGTTTGGTCCCCATGTCATTCCCAATCCCACTGCCACCCCTCATAAGCCACATTTTTATACAACTGTCTTCGAGATTCATGGGTTCTGGGTTGTAGTTTAATAGTTTCAGGTATCCACCACCAGCTACCCCAATTCTTTAGAACCCAAAAAAGGTTGTCTAAAGTGTGCGTAAGAGTGCCCACCAGAGTGATCCCTCGGCTCGTCCTGGAATCTCTCTGCCACCGAAGCCCACCCCATTTCCTTTCACATCCCCCCCCCGGCCAAGAAGATGTTCTCCATCCCACGATGCCGGGCCTACATTCCTCCCCGGGAGTCATATTCCACGTTGCCAGGGAGATTCACTTCCCTGGGTGTCTGAGGGATCTAGCGATTTTTAAGATAGGTGGACTGGCTAAAATATTTTAGAGGCAATCCTACCCTTGTATGAGCAAGTTATAAGAAGTTAGTGAGAACACTAATCTGGAATATCAGGGATGGTGCTTGGGTTGAAGGACACCAGCTGTCTGATGCCTACTTTAAGGGTGAAGGATTAATGGCTCTGAAACATTGGTCTCAAGTGAGGCTTTCATGAAAGATCATGCTTGCCCACCTAAAAGGACAGAGACCTGGAATTTCAACAAACTCACAGAACAAGTATGTAACACCTTGTCTCTGCTTGCTAATAAATGTTTATTCTATAAATGGCGTAAGACTTGGTTTAATTATAAGCTACTTATGAGGTTGTTGAGGAACAATTTTTATTCCACTTCCTATGATTTGGTTGCTACCATTATCAACCAAAAATAAGCCAGTAGTTTTGGGTGATTAAACTGGTAGAAATGGGGCATGAATTCAATGGTCTCTAGAAGGGCTTCTTACCATTTTTTGAAGGGGAACCTGCAGTGGCAGGGCATGGTCAGAAAGCCAAGGAAGTAGACAAGATTCCAAGCTGGGGACAGAAGTAGAACCAGGACAATAGGAAAAGCTGCACCTACCCTTGAATCCTACTCTCAACAATGGCAACTTTTCCTTTCGATCCCATAATAATGATAAGATAAATAGCATTTCTTCAAGTCTTTTAGACTGTGCTGAATATTTTACACACATCATTTCATTATCTTCACAACACCATAGAAGAAAGGTATTATTATTGTTTGAGTTTTCCCTCCTGCTAAAACAAATATCATACAATGGGTTGGCTTAAACAATGGGAATTTATTGGTTCATGTTTTGAGGCTAGGAAAAGTCCAAAATAGAGGTGTCGGCAAAGTGATGCTTTCTCCCCAAGTCTGTGGCATTTGGGGGCTGACTGGCAGTGATCTCTGGTCCTTGGCTTTTCTGTCTAACTTTCACTGTGCTTATAAAGGATGCCAGAAATCCTAATAAAGCCCAATCTGATCCATTGGAGCAATACCCTAACTGAAGTAATGTCTTGAAGAAATCTTATTTACAAAGGGTCCACACCCCCAGAATATGGACCAAGACCAAAATTATGTCCAGTCTGGAGTATACAATTCAATCCACCACAATTATGTCCATTTTAAAGCAGAGAAAACTGAGACTTAAATAGGTTGAGTAATTTGTGCAAAGCTAGTAAGAGACAGATACTGCTTTTAAACTCAGGTTTTTCTACTCCACTTGACGATACTATGCTCTCTCCACATCATAACTAGTTCTATTCTACAGCCAAGATTGTCAAGCCTAGGTGAAGGTTAGCCAGTGAAAGCCGCATGCATTACTATATATAGAAGTCCTTAAAATAGTGGCTGGCACAGAGAAAATGCTCTATTAACTACTAACATTTACTAAGGACACCTTATAACTGTTAAATCATTTAATCCTCCTAAAAACCCCATTTTACAAAGAGGAAATTAAGGCACAAAGACGTTCAGAATTCTGGTTACGGTCACTTGGCTAATGAAGGGTAGAGCTGGCTCAGAGGCAGAGTTCTTAGCCACTATGCTACCTGTGTGAAATGCTGTTCAATGGTGCTGAATTACAAGCTTGTGGCCAGACCAAAACGCTAAGCAGGAACTTCCTTGGTGGCCCAAAATTTAAAATTTAAAAGTTTAAAAAGAGGGTCCGGAGGCAAAATTCAATGCTTGTGAAGATCCACGTGACTTGGCATCGTTTCTGATATATAAACTATATGTCTACTAAATGAGAGAGACCTGGCCACAAGAATGAGCAAGGAGAAAATTTCTTGCTTGAGAGGGCTAGTGTCACTGAGAGAATTGAGATCATAATCTGATAATCTTGAAGATCCCAAATCATGATTACGAGGTGGAAAAAGCCCTGGAGTCATCCTTGTGGAATAGTGAATCATTTGAATTCTCCATTTTCTTTCTTAGAATTTGAGTAAGTCAGTGAGAAAGCCAGACAAGGAGTCAATCCACAACATTCACTGAGTACCTTCTTCATGAAGTATTCTTTCTAGGGCCTTAATTCCCCTGGTTGTGAAAGTAGAATAAGTACTATTTCTATTTAATGTTTGCCAGACCGGGTTCTTAAGAAAAGTATTCTGTAAATTCCACACACTGTTAAATTACAGGAAAAGTGATTTGAAGAATGACAAAATCACCACTCCCAAATTCCACACCAGAGTTTGCAGAGTAATTAGATCTAACCTGCTAAAGAATTCAAGACATTTAGAGGCGGGCAACTGCTGCTCTGTGACCCTCTAGCACAGCTGGTCCCAGCCTCCTGGGACTATTTCTGAGCTATAATATTAAAGTGGAGTCTCTTCTCTTACGTTTGTGAATCCATACAGTTATACCCAGGGCTCCTACCTCTACCTAACTCCTGACCCATCTTGGCAGGAAAGTAAAGAGGAAGCCAGGTGAGGATACATATTTACATAAGCTACAAGGCTGTGCAAACAAACTCTTAACTGGTTAAAGGGCATTTTATAAACGGCTCTTAATTCCTTCCATTTTCAATAGGTTTTGCACAACTAAAATCTGTTCCATAGTCTTTTTTTTTTTTTTAATCATCATTTTATTGAGATATATTCACATACCACGCAGTCATACAAAACAAATTGTACTTTCGATTGTTTACAGTACCATTACATAGTTGTACATTCATCACCTAAATCAATCCCTGACACCTTCATTAGCACACACACAAAAATAACAAGAATAATAATTAGAGTGAAAAAGAGCAATTGAAGTAAAAAAGAACACTAGGTACCTTTGTCTGTTTGTTTGCTTCCCCTACTTTTCTACACATCCATCCATAAACTAGACAAAGTGGAGTTTGGTCCTTATGGCATTCCCAATCCCACTATCACCCCTCATAAGCTACATTTTTATACAACTGTCTTCGAGATTCATGGGTTCTGGGTTGTAGTTTAATAGTTTCAGGTATCCACCACCAGCTACCCCAATTCTTTAGAACCTAAAAAAGGTTGTCTAAAGTGTGCGTAAGAGTGCCCACCAGAGTGATCTCTCGGCTCGTTTTGGAATCTCTCTGCCACTGAAGCTTATTTCATTTCCTTTCACATCCCCCTTTTGGTCAAGATGTTCTCCATCCCACGATGCCGGGTCTACATTCCTCCCCGGGAGTCATATTCCACGTTGCCAGGGAGATTCACTTCCCTGGGTGTCTGATCCCACGTAGGGGGGAGGGCAGTGATTTCACCTTTCAAGTTGGCTTAGCCAGAGAGAGAGGGCCACATCTGAGCAACAAAGAGGCACTCAGGAGGAGACTCTTAGGCACAAATACAGGGAGGCCTAGCCTCTCCTTTGCAGCAACCGTCTTCCCAAGGGTAAAACTTATGGTAGAGGGCTCAACCCATCAAACCACCAGTCCCCTATGTCTGTGGTCATGTTAGCAACCATGGAGGTGGGGTAGGCCAATACCCCTGCATTCTCCACAGGCTCCTCAAGGGGGCACTACATCTTTTTTTTTTTTTTTTCCTTGTTTGTCTTTTTTCTTTTTTTTTAACTTTCCCTTCTTTTTTCAAATCAACTGTATGAAAAAAAAAGTTAAAAAGAAAACAAACATACAATAAAAGAACATTTCAAAGAGACCATAGCAAGGGAGTAAGAAAAAGACAACTAACCTAAGATAACTGCTTAACTTCCAACATGTTCCTACTTTACCCCAAGAAAGTTACATACTATAGCAACATTTCAGTGAACTTGTTCCTACTACATCCATCAGAAATTAACAGACCATAGTCATTTCTGGGCATCCCCAGAACGTTAAATAGCTTATCTGTTCTTCTTGGATTATTGTTCCCCCTTCCTTAATTGCTCTCTACTGCTAGTTCCCCTACATTCTACATTATAAACCATTTGTTTTACATTTTTCAAAGTTCACATTAGTGGTAGCATATAATATTTCTCTTTTTGTGCCTGGCTTATTTCGCTCAGCATTATGTCTTCAAGGTTCATCCATGTTATCATATGTTTCACCAGATCGTTCCTTCTTACTGCCGCGTAGTATTCCATCGTGTGTATATACCACATTTTATTTATCCACTCATCTGTTGAAGGACATTTGGGTTGTTTCCATCTCTTGGCAATTGTGAATAATGCTGCTATGAACATTGGCGTGCAGATATCTGTTCGTGTCACTGCTTTCCGATCTTCCGGGTATATACCGAGAAGTGCAATCGCTGGATCGAATGGTAGCTCTATATCTAGTTTTCTAAGGAACTGCCAGACTGACTTCCAGAGTGGCTGAACCATTATACAGTCCCACCAACAATGAATAAGAGTTCCAATTTCTCCACATCCCCTCCAGCATTTGTAGTTTCCTGTTTGTTTAATGGCAGCCATTCTAACCGGTGTTAGATGGTATCTCATTGTGGTCTTAATTTGCATCTCTCTAATAGCTAGTGAAGCTGAACATTTTTTCATGTGTTTCTTGGCCATTTGTATTTCCTCTTCAGAGAACTGTCTTTTCATATCTTTTGCCCATTTTATAATTGGGCCGTCTGTACTATTGTCATTGAGTTGTAGGATTTCTTTGTATATGCAAGATATCAGTCTTTTGTCAGATACATGGTTTCCAAAAATTTTTTCCCATTGAGTTGGCTGCCTCTTTACCTTTTTGAGAAATTCCTTTGAGGTGCAGAAACTTCTAAGCTTGAGGAGTTCCCATTTATCTATTTTCTCTTTTGTTGCTTGTGCTTTGGGTGTAAAGTCTAGGAAGTGGCCTCCTAATACAAGGTCTTGAAGATGTTTTCCTACATTATCTTCTAGGAGTTTTATGGTACTTTCTTTTATATTGAGATCTTTGGTCCATTTTGAGTTAATTTTTGTGTAGGGGGTGAGGTAGGGGTCCTCTTTCATTCTTTTGGATATGGATATCCAACTCTCCCAGCCCCATTTGTTGAAAAGACCATTATGGCTCAGTTCGGTGACTTTGGGGGCCTTATCAAAGATCAGTCGGCCATAGATCTGAGGGTCTATCTCTGAATTCTCAATTCGTTTCCATTGATCTATATGTCTATCTTTGTGCCAGTACCATGCTGTTTTGGCAACTGTGGCTTTATAATAAGCTTCAAAGTCAGGGAGTGTAAGTCCTCCCACTTCGTTTTTCTTTTTTAGAGTGACTTTAGCAATTCGAGGCATCTTCCCTTTCCAAATAAATTTGATAACTAGCTTTTCCAAGTCTGCAAAGTAGGTTGTTGGAATTTTGATTGGGATTGCATTGAATCTGTAGATGAGTTTGGGTAGAATTGACATCTTAATGACATTTAGCCTTCCTATCCATGAACATGGAATATTTTTCCATCTTTTAAGGTCCCCTTCTATTTCTTTTAGTAGAGTTATGTAGTTTTCTTTGTATAGGTCTTTTACATCTTTGGTTAAGTTTATTCCTAGGTACTTGATTTTTTTAGTTGCTATTGAAAATGGTATCTTTTTCTTGAGTGTCTCTTCAGTTTGTTCATTTCTAGCATATAGAAACATTACTGACTTATGTGCATTAATCTTGTATCCCGCTACTTTGCTAAATTTGTTTATTAGCTCTAGTAGGTGTATCGTTGATTTCTCAGGGTTTTCTAGATGTAAGATCATATCATCTGCAAACAATGACAGTTTTACTTCTTCTTTTCCAATTTGGATGCCTTTTATTTCTTTGTCTTGCCGGATTGCCCTGGCTAGCACTTCCAGCACAATGTTGAATAACAGTGGTGACAGCGGGCATCCTTGTCTTGTTCCTGATCTTAGAGGGAAGGCTTTCAGTCTCTCACCATTGAGTACTATGCTGGCTGTGGGTTTTTCATATATGCTCTTTATCATGTTGAGGAAGTTTCCTTCAATTCCTACCTTTTGAAGTGTTTTTATCAAAAAGGGATGTTGGATTTTGTCAAATGCTTTTTCAGCATCTATTGAGATGATCAATTGATTTTTCCCTTTCGAGTTTTTAATGTGTTGTAATACATTGATTGTTTTTCTTATGTTGAACCATCCTTGCATGCCTGGAATGAACCCCACTTGGTCATGGTGTATGATTTTTTTAATGTGTCTTTGGATTCGATTTGCAAGTATTTTGTTGAGGATTTTTGCATCTATATTCATTAGGGAGATTGGCCGGTAGTTTTCCTTTTTTGTAGCATCTTTGCCTGGTTTTGGTATTAGATTGATGTTAGCTTCATAAAATGAGTTAGGTAGTGTTCCATTTTTTTCAATGTTTTGAAAGAGTTTGAGTAAGATTGGTGTCAGTTCTTTCTGGAAAGTTTGGTAGAATTCCCCTGTGAAGCCATCTGGCCCTGGGCATTTATTTGTGGGAAGATTTTTGATGACTGATTGGATCTCTTTGCTTGTGATGGGTTGGTTGAGGTCTTCTATTTCTTCTCTGGTCAGTCTAGGTTGTTCATATGTTTCCAGGAAATTGTCCATTTCTTCTACATTATCCAGTTTGTTGCCATACAGTTGTTCATAATATCCTCTTATAATTTTTTTTAATTTCTTCAGGATCTGCAGTTATGTCACCTTTTTCATTCATTATTTTGTTTATATGGGTCTTCTCTCTTTTTGATTTTGTCAGTCTAGCTAGGGGCTTGTCAATCTTGTTGATCTTCTCAAAGAACCAACTTTTGGTGATATTTATCCTTTCTATTGTTTTTTTGTTCTCTATGTCATTTATTTCTGCTTTAATCCTTGTTATTTCTTTTCTTCTACTTGGTTTAGGATTGGTTTGCTGTTCATTTTCTAGCTTCTTCAGTTGATCCATTAGTTCTTTGATTTTGGCTCTTTCTTCCTTTTTAATATATGCGTTTAGTGCTATAAATTTCCCCCTTAGCACTGCTTTTGCTGCATCCCATAGGTTTTGGTATGTTGTGTTCTCATTTTCATTCGTCTCTATATATTTAGCAATTTCTCTTGCTATTTCTTCTTTAACCCACTGATTGTTTAGGAGTGTGTTGTTTAACCTCCAGGTATTTGTGAATTTTCTAAGTCTCTGATGGTTATTGACTTCTAATTGTATTCCATTGTGGTCAGAGAATGTGCTTTGAATAATTTCACTCTTTTTAAATTTATTGAGGCTTGTTTTATGTCCCAGCATATGATCTATTCTGGAGAAAGTTCCGTGAGCACTAGAAAAGTATGTGTATCCTGGTGATTTGGGATGTAATGTCCTGTAGATGTCTGTTAAATCTAATTCATTTATCAGATTGTTTAGGTTTTCAATTTCCTTATTGGTCTTCTGTCTGGTTGATCTATCTATAGGAGAGAGTGATGTGTTGAAGTCTCCCACAATTATTGTGGAAACATCAATTGCTTCCTTTAGTTTTGCCAATGTTTCTCTCATGTATTTTGTGGCACCTTGATTGGGTGCATAGACATTTACGATTGTTATTTCTTCTTGCTGAATTGCCCCTTTTATTAGTATGTAGTGGCCTTCTTTGTCTCTCAAAACATCCCTGCATTTGAAGTCTATTTTATCTGAGATTAATATTGCTACACCTGCTTTCTTTTGGCTGTAGCTTGCATGAAATATTTTTTTCCATCCTTTCACTTTCAGTTTCTTTGTGTCCCTGTGTCTAAGATGAGTCTCTTGTATGCAACATATTGATGGTTCATTTTTTTTGATCCATTCTGCGAATCTATATCTTTTAATTGGGGAGTTTAATCCATTTACATTCAACGTTAAAACCGTGAAGGCATTTCTTGAATCGGCCATCTTATCCTTTGGATTATGTTTGCCATATTTTTCCCTCTCTCTATTAATATCCTTTATTGTACCCATACCGAATCTCTTTAGTACTGAACCTTTCTCCAAGTCTCTCTGTCCTGTCTTTGTTTCTCTGTCTGTAGGGCTCCCTTTAGTATCTCCAGTAGGGCAGGTCTCTTGTTAGCAAATTCTCTCAGCATTTGTTTGTCTGTGAAAAATTTAAGCTCTCCCTCAAATTTGAAGGAGAGCTTTGCTGGATAAAGTATTCTTGGCTGGAAATTCCTCTCACTCAGAATTTTAAATATATCGTGCCACTGCCTTCTCGCCTCCATGGTGGCTGCTGAGTAGTCACTACTTAGTCTTATGCTGTTTCCTTTGTATGTGGTGAATTGCTTTTCTCTTGCTGCTTTCAGAACTTGCTCCTTCTCTTCTATGTTTGACAGTGTGATCAGTATATGTCTCGGAGTGGGTTTTTTTGGATTTATTCTATTTGGAGTTCGCTGAGCATTTATGATTTGTGTATTTATGTTGTTTAGAAGATTTGGGAAGTTTTCCCCAACAATTTCTTTGAATACTCTTCCTAGACCTTTACCCTTTTCTTCCCCTTCTGGGACACCAATGAGTCTTATATTCGGACGTTTCATATTATCTATCATATCCCTGAGGTCCATTTCGAGTTTTTCAATTTCTTTCCCCATTCTTTCTTTTATGCTTTCATTTTCCATTCTGTCATCTTCCAGGTCACTGATTCGTTGTTCAACTTCCTCTAGTCTTGTACTATGAGTGTCCAGAATCTTTTTAATTTGGTCAACAGTTTCTTTAATTTCCATAAGATCATCCATTTTTTTATTTAGTCTTGCAATGTCTTCTTTATGCTCTTCTAGGGTCTTCTTGATTTCCTTCATATCCCGTACTAGGGTCTCATTGTTCATCTTTAGTTCTTTGAGTAGCTGCTCTAGGTGTGTCTCTTCTGGTCTTTTGATTTGGGTGCTTGGGCTTGGGTTATCCATATCGTCTGGTTTTTTCATATGCTTTATAATTTTCTGTTGTTTTTGGCCTCGTGGCATTTGCTGACCTTGATAGGGTTCTTTTAGGGTTTGTAGACCAGTTGAAGTCCTTATCTCTAATTTATCAGATCTACAGCTTCGTGGAGTACACTTTCTCTAACTAACCAGCAGGTGGCGTCCACGAGCCACGTGTTCTCCACAAGCCAGATCTCCCCTGCTTAGCCTTTTTGGTGAGTGGGGGGAGTGAGTCTTGTGGGGCCCAATTGGTGTACCAAGCTTGCGTGTGTAGTTGGTGTTGCCTGCCCTGTATGTGGGGCGTGTTTCTGGGCAGTCGGGGAGGGGGGGTGGCCCTAACAATCAAATCTCCCTGATGATCCTAGAGTTTTAAAGCTACTGCAATAGTCTAATCCTTCAGTTCAGTCCTGCCACAGTTTGTCTCTGCCACTGACCCACAAGTCTTTGGTATTGGCGTATGGCTCCTGAGACTTGCAAGTGGGCCCCTCTTCCAGGCTGTGCACCCCGGGTCCTCTGTTGAGGGATGACTGTGCTATGTCACAGGTGAGTGCCGTCCCCCCAGGGCAGTTCTGGGCTGCTGGGCTGTGTTGGGAGGCTCCCAGTCTGCTCAAATGATGGCTGAATGGGGCTCTGTTAATTCACACTGCTCCCCCTTCCCAGCTCTGGGACATTCAGCTGAGGTTGCAGGGAAGGCTAATGTCCACGCCCAGTTTTGTGTTGTGTGCCTGTTATTTGAAGCACTTCCGTCACACTGGGTTTTCTGGGGCAGCTCTGGGCTATGGGGCTGGCGATGGGCAGGAGTGTTTCCTGTCCACCAGGATGGTGGCTGTGAGCGGACACCCCCCTTTTCTTGGGAAGTTGTGTTGTTTAGTGAATTTTCTCAGCCACTGGATTATTGCCTTTTGTCTCAGAGCTCTCTTAGTTCTGCTCTTGACTTGACGTGCCCAAATTTCAATTCTTTGAAGCTTTCTGTATTGAGCTTCTTAGAGTAATTGTTTTAGAAAAAGCAAAAAGGATTTAAAAAAAAAAAAAAAAAAAAAGGGCCCTCCTCAGAGATCTAATGGGTTATTGAAATGCTAATAGACAAAGCAACCAGGGCCATTAAGGAAAGGTGCACAGGGCAGAGAGATCAGCCTTGCTTCGGGATTTGCATATGCGCCTCAAGGCCTGATCTCCGCCCTTCCCCTTTCTGTGTTCACCAGAACTCCAAAAATCCTCTGCTTTTATTTTGGAGTTTTTCGTGTTGTTTTTTTTCTATGCCTGTCTCCTCTCTGCTGGGCTGGCTGCTCTCAGAGTCTCTGGTGTCTGGTCTCAGTCTATCTATGGTTGGAGTTTGAATCAGTAGAATGAGTTTCCGATAAGAGCAGCCACTGCAATTCTCCCTTCTCCTTCCCGGAGCTGACAGCCCCTCCTCCCCCGGGACTGAGCCTGGCAGGGAGGGGCGCGGGTCCCCTGGCCGCAAAAACTTACAGATTTCGCTGATCTCAGCAGTTCCACGTTTTCATGAGTGTTGTATGAAGTATGCCCAAAGACAGATTGCTCTGTGGTGTCCAGTCCACGCAGTTTCTGGCTTTTTACCTACTTTCCTGGAGGAGTAACTAAAACATACAGCTCACCAGTCTGCCATCTTGCCCCGCCTCCTCCATAGTCTTTTAAAGTCCTTATTTGTATTCTCAAAGCTACCTACCATATTTTCCCCTTGTGTAAGTTTATCTGTCGATAAACTTATCCCCTTGTATAAGTTTATCCTAGTATAAGTTTATAAGTTTATCCTTGCATAAGTTTATCTGTTGATAAACTTCTATATCCTTTTTATTCCAAAGTGTGTAAGTTTTAAAATAATGTATTTAGGTTTATAACGAGTATAACTTTTCCCTAGTGTCCATAAACTGCCAATTAGCTAAGACTTTCCATTAATGGGTTAAAATGGGTTCCCTTTTTAAATGCCCTTTGTGAATTTTCTTTCACTTCCATGGGCTCTACATTAGATATAAGACAAAATATTTTTTAGGCCACACTAGCTTTTCTTCTTATGCTTTTGCAGAGATCAAGGAAAAATGGATTCAACCATTGGGTAGAAATTGAATTTCAGTAAGGGAGGAAAACATGCTTATTATTTAGCAAGTCAACTAAGAACCTTTTCTGTGGTCTCCATATACTTTTAAAAATGCAGTGTTAGCTTGAAAACAAACAAATAAACCAAGGAAAAAAACTCAGAAAATGCTAAACAGTAAAAGCCTATACTTATCTTTCTTGAGTACAATGTTTCTTAATGATAGTTAATTGTCAATTTTGACTTCTTATACAGGTTTGGAACATCAGAAAGGTAAAGAAAACTGAGTTATTGCCAATAATCCACTAGAAACAATTGACTATATTTCAATGTAACTGAAGGTCACTGTTTCTGTATTCTTTGTTCCTAGTTCTCAAATATTGGTTGATTGGCATAGACTTTTAGCTTGTCATGTGCCCAAAGCCAAGACCAACTCACATGTATTTATTTATTTGGCTATCTTCATCATTAAGGTTGCCGAACAGGATCTGAGATGGAACCAATGTAGGGTTGCAGGTCTTTCAAAAGGATAAAATTAAACACTGTACAGAAATGTGTTTTCACAGCATCCATGTAAATTAAGGGACTATATTTTTCCCACTTTATAGATAAGGACATTGAAGCACAAATAAGTATATTTAATATTTACTGAGTATATTCAATATTTACTAGGTGTCTGTAACAGGAGTTTTGGAACATATATGGATAAATAAGCTAAATTCCATTCTCTCCAAGTGGTCAAAATCTAGTAGACATGACAGACTGAAAAAAACAGTAATAGAGATACAGAATACAATGGAAGAACAGGGGAGAGGGTGACTTCTGACTGGAAGTTGTTGTTTTTTTTAATTTTATAAAGGGGGTTTATTTGATTACAAATTTACAGTCTGTGCCGGTTTGAATGTATTATGTCCCCCAAATGCCATTATCTTTGTAGTTTTGTGGGGCAGACGTTTTGGTGCTGGTTAGATTTGCTTGGAATGTGCCCCACCCAGCTGTGGGTGATGATTTTGATGGGGTGTTCCCATGGAGGTGTGGCCCCACCTGTTCGGGGTGGGCCTTGATCAGTGGAGCTATATAAATGAGCTGACTCAGAGAGAGGGAAGGGAGTGCAGCTGTGAGTGATGTTTTGAGGAGGAGCAAGCTTGCTGGAGAGGAACGTCCTGGGAGAAAGCCATTTTGAGGCCAGAGCTTTGGAGCGGACGCCAGCTGCCTTCCTAGCTAGCAGAGGTTTTCCAGACGCCATTGGCCATCCTCCGGTGAAGGTACCTGATTGCTGATGTGTTACCTTGGACGCTTTGTGGCCTTAAGACTGTAACTGTGTAGTGAAATAAACCCCCATTTTATAAAAGCCTGTCCATCTCTGGTGTTTTGCATTCTGCAGCATTGGCAAACTAGAACAGGGGGTTTATTTGGTTACAAATTTACAGTCTGAAGGCTATAAAAATGTCCAGATTAAGGCATTAACTTGAGTATACCTTCACCAAAGGAAGGCCAATAGTGTCCGGAAAACTTCTGTTAGCTGGGAAGGCTTGTGGCTACATCTGCTGATCCTGGGTTGTGTTCCAGCTTCTCTCAGCTCCTGTGCTTTCTTCAATATGTTGCTCTTTGGGGCATTTTGTCCCCTCTTAGCTTCTCTGGAGGAAATACTGGGCTAGCATCCCCAAAGTGTCAGCAAAAGTCTGCTTTCAGCTGCTGTCTCCAAGATGTCTGTCTCTCTGAGATGCTCTGGGGTCCTTCTGTTTGTGAGTTCTTTTATAGGACTCCAGTGATTAAGTCAAGACCCACCCTGAATGGGCAGGGCCAAAATCTCTATGGAAATAATCCAGTCAAATGTTTCACTCACAGTTGATTGAGTCACATCTCCATGGAAACACTCAACCAAAGAATTCCAACCTAATCAACACTAATATGTCTCCCCCCACAAGATTGCATTAAAGAACATGGCGTTTTGGGGGACATAATACATCCAAACTGGCACAAACAGCAGGATCAGAAATTTGGGCATCATCCTAGAATGCCTGACCCTCACCCCGGCCCCTTCCATCTGTTGCCCCACCCACCTGCTCATCTCCTAAATGTTATCAGGAACCGTCTTCTCTCCCCGCCCCTTCCATGCTCTCATCCAGGTCACCAGCATCTCTCAGCTTTACCGCTAGGCACAGATTCCTAACTGGCCTCCCCACATCCACTCACACTTTTCTTTCATGGGGTTGGGGGCCTTCAGGATTGTGGTTCCATATTGAAAAGCAGCTGCAAGATACCTGGTGAAAAGTCCCCATCTCACTTCTTCTCCCCAGGCACTGAGAGCTCTCAGGTTACCAGGTTAGCAGCTTCTTGTTTATCTCTCTGGAGATACAGTCTACATATTTGTAAGCAAAATTATATATATATATATATATTTTCTCCATCTCCTTTAAAAACTGAACAACCAACCAGAAAATGGGTTTTATTATCTTCTTCTCCCTCTAATAAATAGTTGTATGTGCTTTTACTAGTTACCCTAGAGATTAGAATATGAATTGTCTATTAAAATCAACTATAAATTAGTTGACCACAAATGGTAACTTACTATACACTCCCTTCTATAGCTTTTTTTTTTTCCCCCAGCTTGGCAATATATCATGGAAATCACTCTATATCAATTCACTGAGTACTTCCTCATTTTTAAATGCAATTTTATTGAGATATAATCACATAAACAATTATTCAAAGTGCACAATCAGTTGTAGACAGTATCGTCATATACTTGTGTTTTCATCACCACAAACTTTGAACATTTTCATTACTCCAAAAAATAAAATTAAAATAAAAAACATCCAAAACATCCCATTCCCCTCCTCCCTACATTGTTCATTTACTTTTTTTAATACCGTTTAATTGAGATATATTCACATACTCTACAGTCATCCACAATGTACAATCGATTATTCACAGCACCATCATACAGTTGTGCATTCATCACCAGAATCAATTTTTGAAATTTTTCCTTACTCCAAAATAAAAATAAAAGCAAAAAGAACACCTACATCTTTCCATCCCCTCCATCCCACCCTATTCATCATCTAATTTTTGTCCCCATTTTTCTACTCATCTGTCCATACACTGGACAAAAGGAGTGCCAGTAGTGACTGGAAGTTTTTGGAAGGGTTTTGTGGAGACAGAATCTGAGCCAAGCCTTAACGGATAGTAGGTGTTCCACAGAGAGATGATGGGGTAGCACAGGGTGACTTATGGTACGGCAAGGATTTAGGATGAAAATTTATTTATGTTAGTTATAATACAGAATTTAAGTCTCCAGAGGATTTGTATTGTCTTTGAATGCCAACTGTGGTGGCAATGTGAAGGAGAGTATGGGTGCAGGGAAGTCTTTCAGGAGGCCACTACAATGATTTAGGGAAGTGGCAATGAAGGCTGGAACTGGAGCAAAAGTGGGAGAAGCAAGAAAGTTAGTGATCTGAAGATAGCAGAAATAGATGCTGTTTAATTGGCAACTGATTGGGAGTGGACCATGAAGGCTGAGTTGAAGATGATTCTGACTGAGGTTGATGTTGTCATTAATTTGAAAGCAAGATCGTAATATGTTTACAGAGCTACTCACAGGCCAAACACAGACATTTCTATTAGGGAGGTGAAAATGTGGATCTAGAAATAGGGACAGATATTGATTTAGAAATCAACCTTAAAAAGATAATGGCTGAATCCATATGAGTAGAAGAAATCACCAAGGGAGAATAGAGTACAAAGAGAAAAAGGACAAAAAGAAAACCTTAAGGGAACCCGGAATTTTCAAAAGTATAGAAGGGTGGTGAAGGAAGGAGTCATTGATGTAGCCTCAATGGTCAGTCAGAGAGGTAAGAGAAAGATGCAAAGTGATAGAAGCCAAGGAAGAAGTTTCCAGAGAAAGCGCTGAATGATGCTGAGGGGAGGAGTAAGTAATTTGCTGTGGTCATAAACGCTGAACTCTGCCACTGAATTATCAAACAACAATTTTTTTTTTTTTTCAAGAGGGACCTAGTTGTCATCTTAACAATTGTTAACCTGGGTCTCAATCATCAAAACTCATCGCAAGATCCACTCTGCATCATGGAACTTCCTTTGATCACTGCAGCCCATACTGTGCTCCCTCAGCATTGAGCTCTTTAGACAATTACTATTTATGTTTTTTTAATTGTATGATACTTTTATTCAGCCCTTAATCCATGATAAAAATAATGGACAAAATAAGAGTATAGAAATAATGAATGACAGGTCAAATTTATAAAACCACATTTAACTCTGGATCCTGAAAATAAATCTTTTCATATGTTCATGAAGCATTCATAAAACAATATTATGCTATACAAGGTCTACAACTAAATACATCTTTGTGAAAATACCTGTAAAACAGGTACAAAAATGAAGTGATAATGAATGCACTAACCACGTTTTAACCCTCGATGCCCTCCTTCATCCGCTGCTGCGCAGTGGTTAAGTGCTCATTGGAATCTAATCCAGCAGTGTGATAAGGCCTTTTTAACGAACTTCTCTACGCCTCGGTTTCCTCATTTGCAAAATGAGGATGATAGTACTTACCTATCAGAGCTGAGAAGACTACATGAAATAAAGCAAGTAAAACTGTTACTACATTCCGTCAGAGGCTCAATTCATTTTGCTGTTACTGTTTTGTAAACTTTCTAAGGGCAGGGGACAACTTCAACACGATCCTTATGGCATTGTAGCACCAATCGGGGGACCTGTGAGCCACATCCTGCCAACTCTTAGGGCAACGTCATTAGCAGAAGGAGGGATACATAGCTGACGGGTTCCAGGGGACTCGGCAACCTACGGAGGACGGACAGGCCGCAGGGCGCCGGGAAAGAGGGGTCCCTGGGACCGCCGGTGACCCTCGGAGGGACCACACGTCCCAGAATGCAGCCCGTCCACTCCGGGTAGAAATTTAGCGAGGCTGCCCCCGAGTCAGAGTGGGGGAAAGAGTCGGGGAGGAAGCAGTGAACGCTGGGACCGGTAGTCCTCAGGTCGGAAGTTCACTGGTCTGGGGAGGGTCGAAGCGACAGGTCCCTCCCCAGTCCCGCCTTTTGTCCACGTCTCACTTCTCCCAGCCAATGCACTGTCCTGTCGCCGGAGCCAACCCCGCTCGGATCCCGGTCCAAATTGGTCCTGAGGCTCCACGTGTTCAGCCCTACCCGGAAGTAGCGTTGGGGGAGGCGGTTTCCTAGACTACGACACCGGAAAGCTGGGGGAGGTGCTTCCAGGTTGTTGAGGGCGGAGGGCGGTGGCAGCGCTGGCGCTGGGGACCGGCTTGGTGGCTTCTGGAAACAGTTCGGTGCCGGCGCCCGTCCGCGTTTCTCTGCATCCTGCCCTCCTCACGGCTTGCAGCCCCCTAGCCACCGGCGTCCGGCGATGTATTCCACCCGCCGGGCGTAGCAGCTGCGCGTGCGCGGAACCGTGGGGCCATGAGCGAAGCCGGCGGAGGCTGGGGCTGCGGGTCTCCGGTCCCCCAGCGACCGCCATGGAGCTTGGTGGCGGCGACGGCCGCGCTCTGCCTGGTATCGGCCACGTCCGTGTGGACGGCGGGGACCGCGCCCATGAGTAGGGAGGAGAAACAGAAGCTTGGGTAAGGATGCTTGGCTCCCTAGGGTGGGTTCTCCTTGAGGGTGACCACTGGCGAGGTGCCTGTCGTTGCGACCTGGGCGCGCAGTAGACTCTGCTGTCGCGACTGGGACGGTCGTCGGTGTCCGGCGACCCCGGCGGGGTTGGCAGGACCGGGAAGCTGGGGGCCGTCTCCCGCGATGTGACCTCGGGGGACTGTCGGGGTGTCGCCCGAGTCGTCAGGAGCATGTGCCAGTTCCTTGATGCCAGCCCCAGTGTGTCAAGACGCCTGCCGTGTCCTTGGCCGTGAAGGGGGCTACAGCCCGTGTCTCTGCGCGGGCGAGTGTTGCGGTTGCCTTTCGTCGGAGGCGTTTTTAGGTTTCTCGCATAAATGAGCTCCGATCTAAGAAAATGATGCTGATCTCACAGTAGTTAAGGGAAATAGTGTTTGCACCTGTTGTAGAAAAGGGACGTCTATTGGAACTTAAACTTTGCACGTTACTGTTTCCTTTCAGTATTTTCTTGCTTTTCGTTTTCATAATAGAACAGAATATTTGATGGTGGTGTTTAGAAGTCCCAGTTAAGTATTCCTATTTACGTAACTCAACATAATTTTTTCAGTCCTGGAGTGTCATCAAAGTTATCAGTTATTGTCAATATTTAATTCAGAGTCGATATTCTTAACATACAGTGAGATAACACAAATGAATAAGAAAAAAGCCAAGAACCCAGTAGAAAATGGGCAAAGGGCATGAACAGTTAATTTACAAACGGAACAGCAGATAGTTAATAAACATGAAAAGTTACTGAACTTCACAAATGTGGAGATGCAGATCGAAACAACGAGAGCTGGATTTTTGCCCATCAAATTAGTAAAAACGAACACGTGTATACAGTATTGGCTAGTTAAGGTGTGAGAAAACATTTGGTGGAAGTGTAAACTGCTATTAACTGGCAGTATCAGCTACAGTTTAAATTGTGTATATCCTTTGATTCATTAGTTGATTCTGTACCCTACAGAAATAAAAAAAAAAACACTATTATTATAGAGATAAGTGTACCAGGATGTGCATTTTGAAAGAAAAGAACTGTTCTTTGGAGGAAAATGGTAGAATATGGTACATCCATATTATGGAACAATAGTCAGAAACTAAAGAGAAAGTGGTAAATCTTTGGAAGTTATCCAGGATATACTCCCAAGACAGGCAAACAAACATACAGGTTCTAGAATATGTATAGTACTATCCCATTTTTTTTTTTTTTTAATTGTCTAAGCTGGGGGAAAAGTGGAAAGATGATTACCTCATGGGGTTAGGATGGAGAGGAGGGGGGACCTTCAGGTTTTACTGTATATACTTCCTTATTTAAATTGTTATAAGAGTGAGTCTTGTACTCACAAAGTTTTTTTGATGGAAAAAAGATAAAGTATCAGCTTTCAAAACAAAATGACCAGTAAACCCTAATAATTAAATATCTTAAATTCTCTTTTTACTAATTGAATGTATCATTGGTAACTTTTTAATTTAATTTAATTTTTTTTATTTTACAGAATGCCCCACTCTGTGCCAGGCACTTTGCATATGTTATCTCTGTAATCCTCACTATTTCTTAATGAGGCAGATGTGATAACCATTTTGCAGATGAGGAAATTGAGACTGAACGTTGACTTGTTCAAAGTCACCTAACTACTAAGTGGTGGAACCAGTATTCAAACCCATATCCGACTCCAGAGCTGATGTTCTCTTCATTGAGTTGTCTTATATTCCATAAGACTTGGAAAGAAAGTGAGCAAGTCTTAAGGACAGCAAGTATCTTATTTGACCACCACTCCCCATTCTTCCCTTGTTTATTAAAAATTGTTATTTGAAAAAAGCCTCTGGATAATTCAGTTTTAAAAGCATCTTATTTTTAAATAAGGATAACTCATTTTTTACCAAATTAATTTTTAACTGGAAAAGTCCAACCAAATTGACATTTCAGCTCAAATTTTGAGATCATATAAGAAAGTGAAATTTTAATTTTTAATTTTTAAAATCATCTAGATTGCCATACTCTAGAGTAATTTCCAACTGGGAATTATTGGGAACATGAACTCTGATTCATTAGGTTTACTTGTGTGCTTTTTTTTTTAAAGCCCAAATAATGATTTATGATAAAAAGGCAAGAAATGCTCCAACCCTTTTTCTAACCCCCAAACCAAACAAATAGTAATGGAATTTCACAAATAGTAAGCAGTTGCTCAGTTGCTTGCAGTTTATAATTGTAGAATTATTTACCTGGTCTTACATAGTCATCCTATCTGTGATATATTGGTTTTTTGTTTGTTTGTTTTTAAATGTTACAGCTGAAGATTTTGCTAATGTTACCTTTTCATTTAAAAAAGGAATTATAAAACAGTCCAATTTCTACAGCATGTTGGCAGGCAATGTAACTTAGAAAAAGCTGACTTAAAATTATTATTTTTAATAATGAAAGAACATAACATTTTACTAACTCACCATAAGTTTCCAAGATTCAGGAGTGACTGTCAGGTAGTGAGTTGTTTTGCAGAGACAAACTCAGAATCAGAATATTTCTTAACAATTCTAAGGCAGATAGGAATAGAAACCAAATAATCATTAGAAAAACCTGAAATGATAGAAATCATTAGAAATATCAAAGGAAAAGAGTATCAGTGTTTGAAAAACCAAAAAAAATGTGAAGCATTTGATATTGCTAAAGCCATTATATGCATAAGTCAGCAACAAATCAGCCTATCTCAAAGTAGACTAAGCTGCGTGTGTTGGTTTGAAGCTGTATGTACCCCAAAAGAGTATGTTCTTTTTTTTAAATGCAATTGTATTGAGATATATTCACACACCATATAATTCATCCAAAGAATACAATCAGCGGCTCACAGTATCATCATAGAGTTGTGCATTCATCACCACAATCAATTTTAGAACATTTTCATTACTCCAAAAAAATATAAAAAATAAAAAATAAATAGGAACACCCAAAACATCCCATACCTCTTACCCCCTATTATTTATTCATTATTTACTTATTTATTTTGTCTTTATTTTATTACTCATATGCCCATACACTGGATAAAAGGAGTGTCCGTCACAAGGTTTTCACAATCACACGGTCACCTCATAAAAGCTATATAGTTATCATCATCAAGAATCAAGGCAATTGGATTACAGTTCAACAGTTTCAGATACTTCCTTCTATCAATTTTAATACCCTCAAAACTAAAAAGTAATATCTATATAATGCATAAGAATAACCTCCAGAATGACCTCTTGGCTCTATTTGAAATCTCCTAGCCACTGAAACTTTGTTTCATTTCTTTTCCCCCTTTTGGTTAAGAAGGCATTCTCAATCCCATGACGCCAGGGCCAGCGTCATCCCTGGGGGTTGTGTCCCATGTAGGGGAGAGGGTAGTGAGTTTATTTGCCGAGTTGGCTTAGAGAGAAAGGCCACATCTGAGCAACAAAAGAGGATCTCTAGGGGTGACTCTGAGGCATGCTTGTAAGTAGGCTTAGCTTCTCCTTTGCAGGAATAAGTGTCTTAAGATCAAGGGCTTGTCTTATTAAATTGGGAGTCCCTAATGCTTGAAAGAATATCTGGAGTTCCCCAGGTGGGGAAGTTAAATATTTCCACATTTTTGCCACAGTCCCTCAAGGGACTTTGCAAATACTTTATTTTCTGCCCCAAATACTCTGGAATGTATCGGGGTATTACATTAACCTGTACCGAAAAACAGGATCTCATTCCTTATTCTAGGTTCCATGTAATTATTTTGTTTAAATAAAGTGAGCTTACAGGTTAAATTAGATAGTGTGCTACAGAAAATTTAAATTTTGTACCAAATAAGCATCTCTTCCTTTGGTCTCACACAGAAGTTGGAGTTTTAAAATACAGTCAATATCATCTTTTACCTTGTATTCTGATTTACCTTAGTTCTAAACAAGTCAATTTCATTCATATCTCTAATTGAAGTCTGATCTCTTTTTTGGCTTCTTTAGCAGTTGCTGGATATAAAATTATTTTTAAATGGAGGACAGACACGTAATTTTTGAACTGTGGGTCTGATTCCCAATACATTTTTTATCTAATTGTTGAATAGATATAAAACTTTATGGAAACATTTTTTGTTTGATATAGTAATTATGCTACCATAGTGCATTTAGATATAGTAAACGCATGCATACCATGCATATGCTTTCTTTTGATAAAGCATGTAGTATAAGCAATAAATGGTACCAATAACTGTTTCTTTTGGGGCTCTCCAGCAATATTCTCCTTGTCCAGACAGGTGAGTTAATTATCTTAAGAGGTCATTGTTTTTCAGCATCAGATTTCCTTCTCTGTGCATGGCATGCATCATTCATCCCTTTTCTTAGAAAAAACAGTAAGGTGAATTAACATAAATTACTAGGAATAGTAAAAGTTTGGCCCAACTCTGTGTGGTGAATTCATGAAAGCTTGTCTACTAACATTGGTTTATTTCTTAACTCCATGTTCCCCTCTAACTAAATTTTAAAAAAATTTTTGTTGGTGTATTTTTATGAGGGAGCAGTAACTTTTCAAAAGAAAACAAATAGAATGTACTTAACTTTTTCCCATTTCTGCTCTTTTAAAATTAGGAATCAAGTACTGGAAATGTTTGATCATGCTTATGGTAACTATATGGTAAGTAGAAAGCTTATCTTTACATATTATTTATGTGAGCTGACAGGGGACACAGTCGGTTTGGAATTTTGAAACCCGAATAGCATTTTAAAAAAACGAAGTCTTAACTCCAAGAACAGCAGGGCAAACATAGCCTAACACAGTATTCCTGATAATGGTTTTTAGGGAACCAGTTTATTGAATAGGTAAGAATAAATTGAAAATAGATTATGAAACTTTGTATTATAAGTTTCCTTTAAAGCTGTGAATAATGTTTACTGAAGGCTTTAGAGTTAGATATTGTGGATGTAAGAATGAGTAAGATGTTGTCACTAACCTTAAGAGAAATTATTCTCTAAAGAGTTCAAAAGGAAGCTTTACATGTAAATGTGTGTAATTTTGAAGAGTATAATCAAATTATCCTGAGAATTACTTATAACCTTATTTTTGCATTTTAAAACATGTCAGCAGATTTTCTTTTATGATTACGGCCTATAAAATGTGGTTAGGAAAAGTTTTGCAGAAAACTAACTTAATTTATTCTGCTTTAAACATTTTCCATCTGATTCTGTGATCTGTTTTTCATTATATATTAACCAAAATATGTTGTCATTATCTTTATCTGTGAACATTTAAGTGAATATACTTTATGCATTTTTGTATTCTTAAAGTCTTATATTTAGTAGTCCTTGGTCCATTTTATAGTGTGCATTTAAGAGCACATATTGAGTTTTTAATAAATGTTTTTAGAAATTAGTGGCAAAATTTTGGATATTAGCTCAATTTTTAATTGAAAACACAGTTTTACACTAATTTTTCAAGATCTCATCCATTCTTTTAATATTTCTTTTAAAATCATTATCCTTGTTTAATTCATTGGGGGCAGTTTAGCACATCTAAGCTAATGGTTTTGAGATGACCAGGTCCATGCAACACCCTCAAACCTTAGCCATGTTATACATGCATACTTTTGGTTCCAAAGTTGAATAAAATGGTACATAGCTGGATCAGTTCAATACATCTTGCTGTGAGTAGGATCTTCTCTTTATAAAGTGCAGTATCTTTAATATTTTGTCCCTTATACAGTAAACAGCAGAAAGTTACAGCAATACATTTTTTCCTACATTTTTTTTCTACTGTAGAATATACTTAATGTTTTATGAAGGGGAGGTGGAAGTCTTCAGAAGTTTTCTTGCCCCAGTTCTGTTGCAACCTAACTGGCTAACTTTCTGCTACAACTATCTGGGAGATCTGAGGGAGAGAGATTTCACCCCCAAAGACTGGGAGCCCTTGGGATTAACAACCCCTTCCATTTTTCCAGGGAGGCCACACCCACGTTTAATCCATTGCAACACGTTTAAAAGTGTTCAACTATTTTACAACCTGAGTGACTCTTGCAGTGTACTTGTGTTATGCTTAAATCATGTGAGGTTTGTAACCCAAGATTTAGTCTAGAATTCACACTTTGTCTTTTCAAGTTCTCATCTAACATGACACAGTTCTAAAATATTAAAGATCGTCCAAGTGGCTTGTATTTGTTATTTGAAGTCAGTTGAAAAAATTTTCCAGTTTTTATACTCAAAAACAGCATTAGCTTGCTATAGAGTAAAAGTGTCTAGGTTAGGGTTGGATGGATCTGAATTCAAATATTATCTCTACTATTTACTAGTATAATCCCTAAACAGATCATTTAACTCCTCTGAGCTGTGTCTTCCTCTGTAAAATGGGGATGGTTATAAATGGTTATTGTAGAGTTTTGAGAGCAGAAACCATTTCTTTTCTTTCTTTTTTCTTTTTTTAAATTCATCTTTATATGTCCTGTGCCTAGCATTGTGTCAGATATATAAATGCTTATTACATGTTTTTTGAACAAACCAAATTGAATTCTTGCAAGATTAAATCAAAGAATGTTTATTTTTTGCATTTAATTATTGTGATGTAGCTTTGCTGTTTAAATAAAAAAATCATTTAATAAACTTTTTTTAAAATTCAAGTTTTATGGTGAATTTTGGGGTCTATAAATCTATTTACTTAGTTGTAGTCAGCTGTCTACTGTGCTAAAATATAAAATGCCTAGCAGAAGGTAGGCTTTTAATAAATTTAGAGCACTTTTCTTCATTTCTCATTAGTACTTTCTAATGTTACTCTCCAGTCTAGTCTACAATTAGAACAATTGCTTTTAACCTTCTTGGTTCCCACCAATGGTATTTCCAAAGATAGGTAATATAATATGATTGAGAAGGAGACCTCTGGAAATGAAGCAGGACAGTCTGAGTGTGACTCTCTTGGCTGTGCTGTCTACCAGCTTGGTTACAATGGGAAAGTTACTGAGCTTCCTTGAGTCTGTTTCCTCCTCTCTGTAAGATGGAGGTAATGGTTTGCCTGCCTCACAATTTCATAAGGATTAAACAAGTTAATATAATTAAAGTGCGAAGAACTGGTGTCTGGCAAATAGGAGGCCATATGAGCTTACTACTACTGTACTATCACTACTGCTATCACTATTCATTCTTTGCCTGAGTTTGAAATTACCCTCCTAATATTCATCTAGGCTTTAACTCAGAACTTGTTTCCCAGATTATACATAGAACATCCTTAAAGTACACACATTCTTTCCTGTTCTGGGCATATGCCCTTTGAGTTTATTTTTGACTTTCTTTTTTTGTGAAGCCCCCAGATTCTATTAATGTTGTTTCTTTATAACACTGCCCTGCTAGCTTTAGGTAGATTACTACCTCTCTGCCATCCTTGGAGTTAAATCCAGGAATTTTCTGTTTGTATCAATTATTGGCATAAGTATTGATATTTTAATGACTGTATTTGATAGATCTCTAGCCCCAGACTGCACAGTTCATCCACAGTGAATTGCACAGATGGCTTTCTCTTTTTCCCAAATAACATGAAATTTAATGTTTGTTTTGGCAATTCTTGTGTGACCTTATTTAACCCTAGACCTTAGCCACTTTAGAGTTCCTATTTGGCATGTTTTGAGTATTTGTGCCTAGTTCAGTTTGCAGATTAATTTAGATAACAAAGTGACATGTATTTGGGCCACTTGAATGAAGAACTTTCTTTGTATCTGAGCTCTATGATTTGATCTTTGTTTCCCATTTTTTTTCTGTCTACTGTAGACAACTTAATTAAAATATTAGACTAGTTAGCAAAAACTACTTTGGTAAAGCCCAGTACCTTACAAATAAACTTGAAAAGAGTTGGTGAGCACATTTTCCTTTTAGTAGGAATTATGCTTAATAACCACTTTTAAGCTTTATTTTTTGAAACACAGTTCAAAGAAACAGTAGATAGGTCTTTATATCATTCAAACCAAAGGAACTGTTTTTTAAAAAATAACACCCTGTGGATTTCTAGAATTCTATAAGTTTTCATGGTAATGTTTCTTTTCTTTTCCTAATGCTTTTTTTTTTTTTTTTAATAGTTTGCTCATCAAAAAAGAATAATCCTAAACCAAGTCATTAGAAGTGGTATTAATGGTTGAAGGGAGGAAAGATAATTTATATTTGACTATTTTTGCATGGGACTACTTTGTATTAGTTGTTGTTCCTTGGCCTCTTCTCTAAGAATATCCTAAAACCCTACCAAAATTACATAAGAAATTTTTTAGTATCCCGTCATGATGTTCTATAATCAGACCCTATTTTCTAAACAAGATTTTTACTCAATAGGACTAGGCCTTTTTGTTTAATCAGCTTTAATGAAGTATGATTTATAGACAATTTAATTCCAATTCTAAGTGTACGATTCTGAATTTTGACAAATATATACAGTTATTTAACCATCACCACCGTCATGATATAAGAATATTTCTGTAACCTCCCAAAGTTTCCTTGTACCACTTTAGAATCCATCCCTTCTACCCACCCCCAACCCCTAGCAACCATTGATCTACTTTCTGTCACTGTAAGTTTTCCCTTTTCTAAGATTTCATATAGATGACATACAGTATATAGTCCTTTGATTTCAGTTTTTTTATTTAGCAGAATGCTTTTGAGATTTATGCATGTGGTTGGATGTACTTTGTTTCCATTTATTGCTCAGGATTATTCAGTTGAATTGATAGAATAACAATTTGTTTATCCATTCACTAGTAAATGAACATTTGGCTTGTTTCTGGGTTTTGGCTATTATGTATAAAGGTGCTATGAACGTGTGAGTACAAGCTTTTGTTTGGACATTTGTTTTCATATATTTCCCATCTAGGAATGGGATCACTCAATCACATGGTAAGTGTAAGTTTAACTTTATAAGAAACTGCAGAGTCTTCTGAAGTGGCATGTAAGATTTTGCATTCTCCACTAGGAATGAATGTGAGTTTCAGTTACTCTACATTGTCTTGAACACTTGGTATTCTGTCTTTTTAATTTTAGCCATTCTAGTAGGTGTATAATGGTATTTCAGTGTGATTTTAGTTTGATTTTCCCAATGACTAATGATTTTGCAGATCTCCATGTGCTTTTTTGCCATTTGCATATCTGTTTTGGTAAAGTATCTGTTCAAATCTTTTGCCCATTTTAAAATCAGGTCATTTGTCTTGTTATTCCTGAGTATAGTGTCTTAGTTTGCCAGGCAGTTATGACAAATACCACACAGTGGGTTGGCTTAAACAGCAAGCATTTATTGGTTCATGATTTTAGAGGCTGAAGTTTAGATGAAGGTGTTGGCATGACTATGCTTTCTCCTGGGGTTGTCAGCATTCCGATGCTGACTGACAACCATCCTTGGAGTTCTGTAGTTTATTAATAACCACCTCCTGACACATGATGATGTCGTCTCCTTTTTCTTCCAGTTTCCCACAGACTTCCAGCTTTTCTCTGTGGCCTTCTCTTTATAAGGTCTCCAGTAATTTAGATTAAGACCTACCCTCATAAAGTTGGGCCACACCTTAACTAAAAATAACATCTTCAGCAAGTCTTATGATGTGTTCACACCCATAGGAATGCAGATTAAATAAAAAATATGTGTTTGTTGGGGTACATGATTCAACCTACCACATATGGTAAGATTTATGAATTCTGAGTATCAGCCCTTTATCACATATATGTTTTGCAGATATTTTTTTCCCAGTCTATGGATTGCCTTTTAGTTTTCTTAAGAGTGCCTTTGCAGAGCATAAAGTTTTTAATTGTGGTCAAGTCCAGTTTAATCATTTTTTCTTTTATGTTTTGTGCTTTTTTGTATCCTACTTAAAATATATTTGCCTTGCCCAAGGTCACAAAGATTTAAAATCTTCTGTTTCTAGTTGTTTTATAGTCATAGCTATTCATTTAGCTCAGTGACCCGTATTGAGTGCATTTTTATGTGTGGTGTAAAGTGAGGGTTGATTTTTTTTACCCGTGTGGCTAGCCATTTATTCCCGCACCATTCATTGAAAAGGATGTCCTTTCTCCTTTGAATTACTTTGAGACCTGTGTAAAAAACATCAGTTGACAATATATGCACAGGTCTGTTTCTAGATATTTTATTCTGGTCCATTGATCTAAATGTGAGTTCATCTGCCAATATCACATTGTTCTTGTTTCTGTAGCTTTATATAATAAGTCTTGAAATCAGGCAGTACATATCTTTCAGCTTTGTTCTTTTTGCATTTTCATGTAAATTTTAGAATCACATCATCAGTTTTTACCAGAAAGCCAGCCAAGCATTTGATTGGAATTAATGTTGACCCTATAGATGAGTTTGAGGTTTGAGTTCTTAACAATATTGAGTCTTCCAATCCATGAGCATTGTATGTCTTTCCATTTATGTAGGCCTTATTTAATGTAAAAAAAAAAAATGTGGTTTTTAGTGTACAGGTCTTGAACATCTTTTGTTAAATTTCTCTCTCAATATTTCACATTTTTGAGGCCATTGTAAGTCATAGTTTTTCAAATTTTAATTTGCAGTTCTCCATTGATGTTATATTGTAATATAATAGGTTTTTGTATATTGCCTTTGCCTCCTGTAACCTTGCTAAACCCACTTAATATTTCTAGTAACTTTTACTTTCCTAGATTCCTTAGGATTTTCTACATGGACGATCATGTCATCTATAGGGTTTTATTTGTTCCTTTCCAATATACCTTCTTTTTATTTCTTTTTCTTGCCTTATTTCAGTGGCTAAGACTTCCCTTACTATGTTGAATAGAAATGGTGAGAGCCTTGTCTTTTTCTTAATCTTAGGGAAAAAGTAATCAGTGTTTCACTATGAAATACAATTTTAACTGTGTGTTTTTATAGGTGCCATTTAAAAGATTAAGCTCCTTTCTATTCCCAGTTTACTGATAACTTTCAACATGAAAGGGTATTGAATTTTGTCGAGTACTTTTTCTGCATCTATTGAGATTAACTTTTCTTTCTAATCTGTTAAAAAGATGGATTTATTTCATAACTTTATTATTTATTTAATATAACATTATTATTTATTTCATAACATTGCTTCATAAGTTCAGTTTATTGTCACTCACCAAAACCAAATTGATTAAGATATACTGAGGAATTTAGAAACGTTGTTGTCATCTAACTTTGAGTATAAATTTAAAGTAGGCTAGCTCTTTACTCTGTGGTGATTAATTTAAAATCTTTGAAACAACTGCATTTTTGTTACTTGTTTCTTCTCAGTGCTGAGAAATATTCCATAAAATATGCCACCTAAAAGAACAATAGATGTTCAGTGTAGGAAGTGCATCCAAAAGATTAATAGTTTAGATGAATGGGATCTTAAACCTGAAAATGATTTGATTAGTGAGTATGAATGGGGAACAAAAATGAATAGGAAAATTTGACTTGGGGGGATGAAAATAGAAATGATAAGTTGCTCAGTTTCAATCAGTAATTAGTATATGCTATTAGTATGTGATAGATGATTTATTAAGTATCATTTAAAGGAATTCTTTAGTTTTGTTTTAGGAAGGAAAGTCTTTTCTGCCTCAAAGAGGAAAATGTTTAAAAATAAGGATCTGGAATAAAACATTTAAAAATGCATATTGGAAATTAAGTAGAGTTTTGTGTTTTTAATAACTCACTTTTCTAATTAATGCTTTTGTTTTATTATTGTTTTCACTAGAATAAGGATTTTTCCTTTGCCTAGTTTTGGAATTGATTTTACTAAAGAATCAATTTTAATGCTGCTTTGACTTTATTATTTAGAGCAGAGTTATATCATCTCAAATACCCAGAAAATATAGAGTCTGCTGTGGAGGGTCTACTATTTTTGTTTTGCTTTTGGTTTTGCTCTTTTGAATATGGCTAGGCATATGTTTTACTCAATTTATGTAGCACTCTCATCACCTGAGTTTCATTTCTGAGTGATAATTTATTAAATGTTTTTAGTGGTTCTGAGTCCTATCAGTAGGAATTACTTCTTCCTAGTTCTTGTAATCCATTGTGAAGAGGAAGTATTACTGTATTTCAAAAGGCCAGAACTTTGAGGCCTAATAAGGCTGTTTGCCATGTATGCATTACACTGGATTTATGCAAACCACCTGTGGTTTGCTTTGTGGTTAACCTGACCAGTAAGCTATGGTTTTATTTTTATCTTTAGTCTTGAAACTGGGGGACAAAAAGTATTTTTACACCTGGTTCAAAACTGCCCCGTATGATTATTCTGGTTTGCAATTGCTATTGATATTTTTCTTATCTGGCTAAGCTCAGGGTTTGAATTTCATATTTAATTTGAGACTAGGTGTTTGTATTTTGTGAAACCCTAAAAAATAGTATGAAGCTTTCAAAGCAGTGGTTTAAATAGTAAGGAAATTTTTACAACCAAATTAACATTTGAATGATCTCTTACAAAGTATCTTTCAAAATATATCAGCAACTTTAAAAAATATTGCTTTTCTTGAGTCACTTCTAAGTGTTGCTTAATGGGTTAGATATGAAACTATAAAGGAATAAAACATGAGTATTCTGGGAAATCACGGTTCTTTTGAAACTGACACATGAAAAAGTAATTATGAATTTATGCTGACAAATTATATGTAATGTTAAAATTGCGAAGTATTTAATACAGAATTTAGTAGCTCTGTGTGAATTCTCAGTGTATCAAAGCATTTGTTCCCTGAAACCTGTACTCAGGAAATGAATCAATATAGAGTGCTGAATTTCTCTAAATACTTGAAGGTTGGTAGTCTTCAATGCTTTTTGTGTTCTTTAGCCTGCTTTTTGTTCATTATTTTTTCCCTTTTCCTTTCTGTTGGTATAAATGACTGCAGTAACTACAAACACTTCCAATAGCAACAAGTCTCAATTCAATTATTACTCCACAGGTTAAGGGCAATCCTCAATAAGATTGCCCTTTGGGTGCTATTTCCAAATTCAGGGTCCCGGGCTTATTATCATTTCTGACCAGTTGGCTACAGATTCGGAGTTTCCACCATCCCCTTGGGTTTGGTAATCTACTAGAATACATAGAAATCACAGAACTTGCTAAAAGCCCTATATTTAGGATTTTTCTAAAAGGATACAGGTAATAAGCCAGGAGAAGAGACAGAGAGAGCCAGGTCTGGGAGGTTCTCAAAGGCAAGCTTCCCTGTCCTCTCCAGGAAAGGTCAGGACTTATCATGGTCCTGGGATAGGGATATATGTTATCAATTGTGGAAGCTCACACCAAAGAGTTTTGTATATCCAGGGTTTATATAGGGTTTCATTATGTAACCATTGGTGGACTCAGTGCCCACATGATTGAACTCAATCTCCAGTCCCTTTTTCCTCCCCTGAGGTCTGTGAGGTTGGGCTGAAAGAAGTGACTCAAAGTCCCAACCCTTTCATCACTTGGTTGGTCTTTCAGGTGGCCAGTCCTGCTTTAAGACTGCAGGTATGGCGCCCTAGCATACTGAACTGTCAGGTGTGATCTAGAGGCCCATCATGAATAACAAAAAACACTCCTATCATGGGAAAATTCAAAGATCAGCCAAGGTCTTTATTACAATACAGTTGGTCATGCCTTTAGTATTCCTGGCCTCTATTCTGTTTTTCTGCTGTAAGTTTTGGATCCAAATGATTGAGTTGAGTGAGAGGCAGTAGGGTAGAATTGGATGTGGAATCGGGAGTAGTTTTGCTCAATTTCAAGAATTAAGAAAGAACACAAGGGCATACAAGTAGTAAAAACAAGTCGTATGCAAGGCATGAAATACCAGATTAGTTTTAGAAATTGACAAAGCACTGTCCAATGAATCTGAGAAGGGTGTAGAAGATTATCTTTAAAGGTCTGGTGGGAAGAAACTATATCTCAAGCTCTTCCTAAGGATCCAGATTGTTCTTCCAAGTATGAGGCAAGAGACAGAGAAATACAATACCCACAACCCCTCCTGTAAAACAAACGAACAAACAAAAATAAAAAAGCTGAGGACAAAATCTAGGTAACCAAAGGTGGCTAAAATGAAAAACTCAGGAATGAAGAAGCAATAGGAAAATTTGTGTGCATTGACTTTTTAACTAGAGTACTAACACCAGCAACTGAGAATTAGGATTACAGACCTCGATGTAAATGTTACAGATGTGGATGATAGGAATGTATAGGTGGTTCTTGCTCTGCATGGTAGTGTAGGACTGTAAAAATGATCTTACAAGCTGAAACAATGCAAAGCGATCTTTATCTGTGGGAGAAATTATGATTGTTCTGTTACCTTTAAAAATCTTTGTCAAAACATTAAAACCCTTTTACTGTTGGTTATAAATGTATGGGGAAATGGAAAAATTAGTAAAACTAACAATTGCTTAGTATACTGTAATTCAACGTTTTAGAGACATTGAGAATTAAAGTGTTTTATTTCTTTGTAAAAACTTAAGTTTGAACAATGCCTTTCTTCTTGTATAACTTAAGATACAGAATGAGCTTCTTTTCTGTGGCCTTTGTGAATTGTCATACTCCTTTCTAAATTTGGATCAGCTTCCAACATTTTGTTCTTTGTACTTTCAAAGTCATGAACTATCTCTGTAAATTCCTCAGATGGGAAAGTTTTTGCGTGCATTGCTTCTTCTAGAACATCTTCATCCTATACATCACAACCACTTTTCATCATTTATGTTGATAATCTCACCTTCATTAAATTTCTCTGGATACATGAGTAGAGTCTCTTGGATGGTGGCAGTGTCGGCAGTCCCATGATTATCTGTTTCTCCTGTAACCCTATTTACATTTGATTAGAGTTTCACTTCCAGTGTTATCACTCTGTTTTTTGTTTTTTGTTTGTTTGTTTTGTTTTGTTTTCGTTGTTGTTGTACTTTCATCTTTTTTGGCTAATTCCTTCTTTCAATTATACACTTTTGTCTTGTAGGTATATCAGTGGGAGACAAGAAGGCATCACAACTGCATGCTTTGCTGTCTGTTCATGAACTGAATAACAGATCCACAGTGATTAATCACTGATCATGATGAACATCGTTGTTTATGTAGTGATTTGTAGACTGAAGAGGTGGCACCAAAGTCTATGTTTTATTCAGTTATTTGCAGTTGTTATATCTTGGTATCTTAGTTTGCCAAGGTTTCTATGACATGTACAACTCAATGGGTTGGCTTAAACAACAAGCATTTATTGATTCATGGTTTTGAAGCCTAGAAGTCCAAAATCAAGTTGTCAGCAAGGCCATGCTTTGTCCTGGAGTTGGTGGTGTTTGGGAGGTGGCAGGTTTTCACATAGTGATCCCTCTTGTACTATTCAGGTTTCTACTGATTTCTGACTCCTCCTGCTTTCTGGTTTGTAATAACTGACTGCATCCAAATTTCTTGTATTTATAAGGCCTCTAGTAATACAGATTAAGAACAGCCTGGTTCAGTTCGGCCACACCTTAATAAATAATAACGTCTTCAAAAGGTCCTAGTTACAAATGAGTTCATACCCAGAGGAATACAGATTATGATTAAGAACATGTCTTTTGTGGGGTACATGATTCAATTCCCAAGGTAGCTGAAATTCAAACCATGTTGTTGTGTTACCAGACTAAGGCAGTGGATTCTTTTGCCTGATGCACTCAAGTGACCAATTCCTGAGACACTGGAGTTTCAAAGAGAGTTTATTGCTAGGTGTGAAGCGGGAGGACAGATGCCCTATGGGTCCAAAATCTGTCTCCCCAAATGGCAGTAATTCTGATAGTTTTATAGCATCAAAAGATGGTCAGGTTTTAGGATAATGATTACAGTAGCCCCAGATGATGTAATTAGAAGTGATTTAATTATTGAGCATGCACAGATTGACTACATGCTTAGTCACAGAACGTATGTAAGAAAATGGCGGCCTTCATATGATAATGGGCATGATGTAGTATTATAATGAGGTATAGGTGACTTGTAGGATAAAGTCAAAGCTGTGCATGTCAGGCGGGCCCATTTTGGTTAGATCCAGCTTTGGTTATTAAGATAGTTTTGGACTTAGGGTAGGTTAGTTCTGGGCTAACCCAAGACCTTTCATTAATAAACATGCCTGTCTTTAGTGATCATAAGACTTTGAAGTCGAAAAACTGGATAAATGGGTACACGTGAAGATAAGTCACAAGGTTTTTACAATCACAAGGGTACAACATAAAGGCTATACAATTGTTATCAGAGATCAAGGCAGCGGGATTACAATTCAGGTTTCAGGTATTTCCCTCTGTCTGCTCTAATACACCAGAAAGTAAAAAGGAATACCTATATAATGATTCAGTAATCATAATCAGTCCTTAAATCCTAACTTCTTGGTTACAGTTGGAGGACTGGTGGTATTTAACTAAATTATGGCAATTGAAACTCTTGCATAGCGAAATCATGCAAAGTGAAGACTGTCTGTGATAACATATCTTGCAAAAATCTTAAATTGACTGGAAAAAAGTATGAGTATGTTAATCCTATTATTCCTGGTAGGTAATCAATAAATACTGTCTAAAGGTGAAATTTAATTAGCACAGTGCTTCTCACCTCTCAGTGTCTCTTCTAATCATAATTTGTTAATTTTAGAGGAATCTTTTAGGGACTTTTTCCTGGCGAAGAAAATATAAAGTTCAGAAGTTTTTTTCTGTTTCTTTCCTTTTCGGTTAAGATCAGGGACCAGTAGGTGGAATATTCCAGCCCAGTTTCCCTGAAGTAAATACCTATCTTACAGAACCTAGTTCTGGCTTCTGGCCATTTATGTAGGACCAACAGCATCAACTCTCTTCCACTCTGGACATTAACATAACACTTACTGAATCTTGTCTTTATTCCTAGTACCCATGTTGTTCACATCACAGCTTAATTTCTTATAATCTACTACTTTCTTTTAGAACTTGCAAATTTCTTTTCTTACTCTCAAGCTCAGCTATATTTTAAAAATGTAGTCAGCATTTCAGTGTGTTTGTAGTGGGTAGGAGGGAAGATTTCTGTATGTGATTCATCACCATCTAGACTGGAAAGGCTATCATGGTCATTCTTAAAAAAAAAAAAAAAAATCCCTTTCATAAAAGTAACCAAGACTCTAAAGTACCTAGTAATAAATATTAATAAATATGTAAGACCTATAGGAAGAAAACTGTAAAACTTAAATCAATGCATAAAAGAAGACCTAAATTAATGTGGTGATACACTGTAATCCTAGCTAGGAAGACTCAATTGTTAAAGGTATTAATTTTCCCCAAAGTAGGTGCTTCCAATTGGAATTTCAGTGGAATTTTGAGGAAACTTTTAAGTTATCCAGAGAAGTAAATTCAAGAAGGTAGTTAAGAAAAATATTAAGAAAAACAATGAAGGGAAGAGGGTAGCATTGCTTTACCAAGTAGCAGAATATGTTGTAAATTAAGAACAATTAAGATAATGTGATATTGGAACAAGAATAGGCAAATAGGTCTGGAGAACAGAATGGAGACTACAGAAATGTGTAAATATACAAAAAATTTTGAACAGTTAAAGCTGGTATTTCAAACAGTTGAGGAAAAGGTGGAGTATTCAAAAAGTGGTTTTTAGAAAATTTGCTTAAATTTTGGGATGAACAAACACACTTGCATCCCTATTTCACATCATAAACAAAAATAGATGCCAGATAGAATAAATATATAAACATAAAAAAAAATCATAAGACTACATTTTCAGAGGCTCAGGGTGGCCTTCTTAAACATACCTGAAATCCACTACCCACTATTAGATTTAACTCCGTAACCAGTGCCTACTTTGAAAAGTGAAGCAAAAGACAGAAGAAAAATATTTACAATATTTGTAACAAAAGTAATCTATAAGGAGTCCTTTTGACCCATAAGGCAACCTACAAAAAAGGACAAAAGGTAGAAATAAACATTTTACAAAGGAAACAGTGGCTAATATAAAAAGTTGCTTATCCTCATTAATAGTAAAACTTCAGGTACCAAATATTTTTTATCCAGGATATTGGTAAAATTTAAGCCACTGATTATCTCCCGTGTAAGTGAAAGTATAGTGACAGTGTAAATTGGTATGCTCAGTTTGGTAGCATCTATCAAAAGTTAAATACCCATATCCTTGACCCCGAGCGTTTGTTTCTAGGGCTCTAGTCCACAGAAATGCTACCATAGGTGCATACGATATATGCACATGGATGTTTACTGAAGCATTGTATATATAGTAAAAAATTGAATTCAACCCACATGTTCATCAATCGAGGAATAAATAATTAAATTTTAGCATGTGCATTGCCTCAGTTTGAATTTGGAATACATCATTTACAAGTTGTATGACCTAGGCAGTTCACCTAACTTCTCTGTGTTTCAGTGTTCTCAACTGTAAAATGGAGGTAATGAGCCTAGCTTAAAATGTTGTTTTGAGATTTAAATGAACTGAAATATACAAAACAGTGCTTAGAACATAAGTACTCAATAAATACTAGCTAATATTAAATTGTCACTTTACAGTAGTGAAAAAGAGTAAATACATCTATAATATCAGATCATAGAAAAAAAAACAACCCTGTGATTTGTCAAGTAAACAAATTTTAGAGCAATATGTATGGCCTGAGACCATCTATAAATAAAATTTAAAAGTTATGTGTGTACGTGTATTTGTATGCACTTGTATATGGAAAAATCTGGAAGGATAAGTCGAATTTTGACAGTAGTTATCTCTGTCAAATGAGATTGTGGGAGGGGGCAGCAGATTATCAGTTAAAAAAACATTTTCTTGTATTGACTTTTTATACAAAGCATGTGTTACAATTGTAATTAAATTAAAAAAAATGATGCCACAGACTAAGGATAGTACAACTTTTAACCAGTCTACATTTCACTTTTATTTTTTGACTGTGAAAAGGTTATAATGGCTAAATGATGTGTGCTTGGTTTTATTTTTCTTAGTGACTTATTAAGGTTTTCCTTGTAGGATCATGCTTACCCAGCTGATGAACTCATGCCCTTAACCTGTAGAGGTCGTGTTCGAGGCCAGGAGCCAAGTCGGGGTGATGTTGATGATGTCTTGGGAAAGTGAGTATTTATACAAGGACTGGTGTGGCATCTCAAATTGCCCAAGTCTTAGACTTCTTGGAGGCAGTTTATGATCTGGGTATTATAATTCCTAGGGATTGGCTAAATTTTAAAGAGTGCTTTAAATACCATATTAAGCTCCGTTGTTCCCTTCTGTTATCTTTTGTAAAAAGTTAGTTTACCTCAGTGAAAAGTTTAGGTAGTTGTTAAACTGGATGCAGCTTTTAAAATGTATATGTAAAGTCAATAACGTATTACAAGGTACTAATGCTTTAAATTTTTCATTTGCTTTAAAAAGAGCTAATGAATATTTCTATTCATTTGAAAAGATATGTAGACATGCTGAACATAAATATAATGTTAAGGCTTTTCAGATTGGTGCTTTATCTGTATATTGTACTAGTTAATAGAAAGTACCAGGCAATAGGATGTAGATAAGTCTGCTTGTACATTCATGGATAAAATATTTAGAATTCTGATGTTTCTCATTGTATCTCATTATACTTGTTTCTTAGATTTTCCCTGACACTGATTGATTCATTGGATACTCTTGTGGTAGGTTTGATTCTTCTTGTATTTATTTTATAAATTTCTCAATATGCATATTAATACATTAAGAAGGCTTTAGAATATAAGATGTTCAGATTTTTGCTTCTGAATAAATCATTCAGACTGTCAGGAGTTCATACTATCAAGTTGATGTCAAGTGGAATATCTGGAATAATGGAGATAAAATAATTTGTAGGGCAGTCAGTTTATGTGTTGGCACCTTAATCAGAAAGTAGTAACTTAGGTTTTGTTCCTGTGGACAAGGAAGTTGAAGTTATTGGAAGAGTACTCAATTACTATTTTAGAAAATGCCATTGAGATTCTTGTTCTGAAATGACACGCCACAATGATACTGAAATTTTTAAATTAGTATCTTTGTATGCTATACTCATAAGTAAACATTTATTTTTCCCAGCAGTGATTTTTAGCACCAAGTGATCACTTCTTTTTTTTAATTCAATTTTATTGAGATATATTCACATACCATACATACCGTGCAGTCATACAAAGCGTACAATCAGTTGTTCATAATACCATTATATAGTTGTGTGTTCATCACCAAGATTAATTTTTGAACATTTTCATTGCCACACATACAAAAATAATAAAAATTACAGTGAAAAAGAACAATTAAAGTTAAAAAGAACACTGGGTGCCTTTTTTTTTTTTTATGTCCCCATTTTTTCTACTCATCCATCTATACACTGAACAAAGGAGAGTACGGTCCAAATGGCTTTCCCAAAAAGAGATCACTTCTTGGTGTTCCTTTTCAACCTCATGGGGCACAAAGTCATTTTAATTAATTCTGGTTGGAGATGGTTTGTGATGGCAGAGGAGAAAGATTGAGTTCCAAATGTCATGGTTTCTAAATATAGTATCTTTCTAATTTCTTACTCTTAGGTCATTTGTGGTATAAAAATTGAGCTTGTTTCAAGATTTTCCTTAAGGCATAATTCTCAACTCTGACTTAATATCCCAAGAAATGATTAATAACAAAACAAAAACAAAAACTTTGGGGTGTCATAAATTTTTCAGATTTTTTGCATATTGTACATGTTTTGGATATTTCAGTATTGTTTCTACATTATTTTTTCACTGGGACACTTGTTTTTGACCTGAGAGTCTCAACTCTACCAGCACCTGGGAAGTTATGAAAAACACCCCTTGCCTCTAAGATATTCTGATTTAATTTTTCTAGAGTGAACATGAGCATTATTATGTATTCTTTTTAAAGCTGCTCTTATGGTTCTAAAATGCAAACATAGTTGAGAAACCATTGTTTTAGATCTTTCATTTTCCAGAGATTAGTGGAATGTGCAAATTATGTTCTAATAATTATGGGAATGAGAGAGAATATGGTATATCTTGTTTTTGATTTAGTGGTCCTAGGCATTCAATGTGTAATAGGGAAAGACAAAAAAAAAATACAAAATATCCTGAGAAGCACAAATTACCACCTTGGGATCCACAAAATTCTTGGCTTAATAAGATTCTAGACCCACATGGTAATAATAATAGTAATAGGCCTTGTACTATAAGCACCTTATATAAATTATCTCATTTAAGAAAACAGCCCTATGAGAGCAGGTATTTCCTCTTTTTTGTAGATGAAGAAATAGGCTCAGAGACTTGGCTGGGTTTACATAGATTGTGAGTGAAAGGACCAGAATTAGATCAGAGCTTGCTCTTAATCACAGCATTGTACTGTCTCTTTAGTTAGGGGGTGGGGCATCCAAAGGCAGGTGGGATGTGGTTTAAGATCAGTTGATGATCCCCTGAAGGATGTGCTTTCTTCTGAGTAAACATCTTTTAAAATTACGTTTTGTGAATAGGATGGCTTTTTGTTCTGTTTTGACTAGGAAACCAAATCCCAGTAGAGCTTACCTCACGTAGCTTTAGGTCATGAGTTATATAAAGAAACCAGTAACTATTCCGATGTTGACTGTTTTGAAGTCTTAATGATATTTCGTTAAGTCTCAAAAAGATGCAAATAAAGATTCCATATAATATAATCAGGCATTTAATTGTTTTCAGTTTTAGATAACACATTTTTTAATATACTTGAAGAAAATATTGTTTTGTATGTGTCACTTTTTAGAAAACTTTGTAGAAAAGAATTTTATTTTAATAATTTTCTTCTCCTAGGTATTAAATAAAACTAAAGAATTTGAAGATGCGGTGAGAAAAGTTTTAAGAGATGTTAATTTAGATAATGATGTAGTTGTATCAGTCTTTGAAACAAACATCCGAGTTCTTGGGTAAGTGTGTAAGATACTACAGCTGTAATTTAATAACAGAAAAGTTTAGGTAATACTGTTTATTACTTGATGGTAAAAAAGCAAGAAGTTTCTTGTGTATAAAAGATTATGAAACATAGGCTGTGGGATGCTTTTGCATTGTATCCGTCACACAACAGCAGACTTTGGAAGTACTTGCAGACCCAAATCAAAGGTAATGTATCTGTGTCGTTAGGAAGGGCCTATAGGTTAAAAATTTGTCATATTCGCTACATCACAGGTTTGGGTTTTTTTTGTTTTTTGTTTTTTGTTTTTAATTAGTTTACATAGTTTGCTAACCTGAGTAAATATCTCTTCAGAGAATCTGAATGAAACTGAGCTTACAGGATTACCTCTCCACTAAACAGTTTGCAGTGTTCTTGGATGTTTAAAAATGTAGAATTACAGGATTTATTAATTCAAGTTTCAACATTATTAAATTTTATATTTAATGATTATTTTTATGTTATTGTATCCTGTTTCCTTTTTTCAGGCAAATAATTAAATTAAAAAATAGCTTTATAGCTTTTCAGAGTTTGTCTATTACATTTAATTCAGGGTAGGGTTTTATTTTTGTTTTTTTGTTTTACATTTTAAGAGAGTTGTGGGGTGATATGATTAACTTTGTTAAATTAAATTTAAAATTTGTTAAAATTAAATTTATCTAATTTGATTTCTAGGATGTTCATTTTAAGAAAACTTAAGGTATTCAAGATTATCAAACACTTTAGGTTAGGCATCCATTTTTTTTTTTTTTTTTTTTTTTTTTAATCATCATTTCACTGAGATACATCCACACACCACGCAGTCACACAAAACAAATTGCACCCTCGATTGTCTACAGTACCACCACACAGCTGCACACCCACCACCCAAATCAATCCCCGACACCCCCACCAGCACACACACAAAAACAACAAGAATAATAATCAGAGTGAAAAAGAGCAACCGAAGTAAAAAAGAACACTAGGTACCCCCGTCTGTCCGCCTGCCTCCCCTACCCTTCCACACATCGACCCACAAACCAGACAAAGTGGAGCCCGGTCCCCACGGCACTCCCAATCCCACTGTCACCCCCCATAAGCCACACCTCTACACAACTGTCTTCGAGATTCACGGGCTCCGGGCCGCAGCCTAACAGTTCCAGGCATCCACCACCAGCCACCCCAACCCTCCAGAACCCAAAAAAGGCCGTCCAAAGTGTGCGCAAGAGTGCCCACCAGAGTGATCCCTCGGCTCGTTTTGGAATCTCTCTGCCATTGAAGCTTATTTCATTTCCTTTCACATCCCCCTTTTGGTCAAGAAGATGTTCTCCGTCCCACGATGCCGGGTCTACATTCCTCCCCGGGAGTCATATTCCACGTTGCCAGGGAGATTCACTTCCCTGGGTGTCTGATCCCACGTAGGGGGGAGGGCAGTGATTTCACCTTTCAAGTTGGCTTAGCCAGAGAGAGAGGGCCACATCTGAGCAACAAAGAGGCATTCAGGAGGAGACTCTTAGGCACAAATACAGGGAGGCCTAGCCTCTCCTTTGCAGCAACCGTCTTCCCAAGGGTGAAACTTATGGTAGAGGGCTCAACCCATCAAACCACCAGTCCCCTATGTCTGTGGTCATGTTAGCAACCATGGAGGTGGGGTAGGCGAATACCCCTGCATTCTCCACAGGCTCCTCAAGGGGGCACTACATCGTTTTTTTTTTTTCTTTTTTTTTTTTCCCTTGTTTGTCTTTTTTCTTTTTTTTTTTATTTAACTTTCCCTTCTTTTTTCAAATCAACTGTATGAAAAAAAAAGTTAAAAAGAAAACAAACATACAATAAAAGAACATTTCAAAGAGACCATAGCAAGGGAGTAAGAAAAAGACAACTAACCTAAGATAACTGCTTAACTTCCAACATGTTCCTACTTTACCCCAAGAAAGTTACATACTATAGCAACATTTCAGTGAACTTGTTCCTACTACATCCATCAGAAATTAACAGACCATAGTCATTTCTGGGCATCCCCAGAACGTTAAATAGCTTATCTGTTCTTCTTGGATTATTGTTCCCCCTTCCTTAATTGCTCTCTACTGCTAGATCCCCTACATTCTACATTATAAACCATTTGTTTTACATTTTTCAAAGTTCACATTAGTGGTAGCATATAATATTTCTCTTTTTGTGCCTGGCTTATTTCGCTCAGCATTATGTCTTCAAGGTTCATCCATGTTGTCATATGTTTCACCAGATCGTTCCTTCTTACTGCCGCGTAGTATTCCATCGTGTGTATATACCACATTTTATTTATCCACTCATCTGTTGATGGACATTTGGGTTGTTTCCATCTCTTGGCAATTGTGAATAATGCTGCTATGAACATTGGCGTGCAGATATCTGTTCGTGTCACTGCTTTCCGATCTTCCGGGTATATCCTGAGAAGTGCAATCGCTGGATCGAATGGTAGCTCTATCTCTAGTTTTCTAAGGAACTGCCAGACTGACTTCCAGAGTGGCTGAACCATTATACAGTCCCACCAACAATGAATAAGAGTTCCAATTTCTCCACATCCCCTCCAGCATTTGTAGTTTCCTGTTTGTTTAATGGCAGCCATTCTAACCGGTGTTAGATGGTATCTCATTGTGGTCTTAATTTGCATCTCTCTAATAGCTAGTGAAGCTGAACATTTTTTCATGTGTTTCTTGGCCATTTGTATTTCCTCTTCAGAGAACTGTCTTTTCATATCTTTTGCCCATTTTATAATTGGGCTGTCTGTACTATTGTCATTGAGTTGTAGGATTTCTTTGTATATGCAAGATATCAGTCTTTTGTCAGATACATGGTTTCCAAAAATTTTTTCCCATTGAGTTGGCTGCCTCTTTACCTTTTTGAGAAATTCCTTTGAGGTGCAGAAACTTCTAAGCTTGAGGAGTTCCCATTTATCTATTTTCTCTTTTGTTGCTTGTGCTTTGGGTGTAAAGTCTAGGAAGTGGCCTCCTAATACAAGGTCTTGAAGATGTTTTCCTACATTATCTTCTAGGAGTTTAATGGTACTTTCTTTTATATTGAGATCTTTGGTCCATTTTGAGTTAATTTTTGTGTAGGGGGTGAGGTAGGGGTCCTCTTTCATTCTTTTGGATATGGATATCCAACTCTCCCAGCCCCATTTGTTGAAAAGACCATTATGGCTCAGTTCGGTGACTTTGGGGGCCTTATCAAAGATCAGTCGGCCATAGATCTGAGGGTCTATCTCTGAATTCTCAATTCGATTCCATTGATCTATATGTCTATCTTTGTGCCAGTACCATGCTGTTTTGGCAACTGTGGCTTTATAATAAGCTTCAAAGTCAGGGAGTGTAAGTCCTCCCACTTCGTTTTTCTTTTTAAAGTGTCTTTAGCAATTCGAGGCATCTTCCCTTTCCAAATAAATTTGATAACTAGCTTTTCCAAGTCTGCAAAGTAGGTTGTTGGAATTTTGATTGGGATTGCATTGAATCTGTAGATGAGTTTGGGTAGAATTGACATCTTAATGACATTTAGCCTTCCTATCCATGAACATGGAATATTTTTCCATCTTTTAAGGTCCCCTTCTATTTCTTTTAGTAGAGTTATGTAGTTTTCTTTGTATAGGTCTTTTACATCTTTGGTTAAGTTTATTCCTAGGTACTTGATTTTTTTAGTTGCTATTGAAAATGGTATCTTTTTCTTGAGTGTCTCTTCAGTTTGTTCATTTCTAGCATATAGAAACATTACTGACTTATGTGCATTAATCTTGTATCCCGCTACTTTGCTAAATTTGTTTATTAGCTCTAGTAGGTGTATCGTTGATTTCTCAGGGTTTTCTAGATATAAGATCATATCATCTGCAAACAATGACAGTTTTACTTCTTCTTTTCCAATTTGGATGCCTTTTATTTCTTTGTCTTGCCGGATTGCCCTGGCTAGCACTTCCAGCACAATGTTGAATAACAGTGGTGACAGTGGGCATCCTTGTCTTGTTCCTGATCTTAGAGGGAAGGCTTTCAGTCTCTCACCATTGAGTACTATGCTGGCTGTGGGTTTTTCATATATGCTCTTTATCATGTTGAGGAAGTTTCCTTCAATTCCTACCTTTTGAAGTGTTTTTATCAAAAAGGGATGTTGGATTTTGTCAAATGCTTTTTCAGCATCTATTGAGATGATCAATTGATTTTTCCCTTTCGAGTTTTTAATGTGTTGTAATACATTGATTGTTTTTCTTATGTTGAACCATCCTTGCATGCCTGGAATGAACCCCACTTGGTCATGGTGTATGATTTTTTTAATGTGTCTTTGGATTCGATTTGCAAGTATTTTGTTGAGGATTTTTGCATCTATATTCATTAGGGAGATTGGCCGGTAGTTTTCCTTTTTTGTAGCATCTTTGCCTGGTTTTGGTATTAGATTGATGTTAGCTTCATAAAATGAATTAGGTAGTGTTCCATTTTTTTCAATGTTTTGAAAGAGTTTGAGTAAGATTGGTGTCAGTTCTTTCTGGAAAGTTTGGTAGAATTCCCCTGTGAAGCCATCTGGCCCTGGGCATTTATTTGTGGGAAGATTTTTGATGACTGATTGGATCTCTTTGCTTGTGATGGGTTGGTTGAGGTCTTCTATTTCTTCTCTGGTCAGTCTAGGTTGTTCAGGCATCCAGTTTTTAAAAATATATATATTAGGTATGCAATTATAAAAGTTTGCCATAAAAAAAGTAATCAGGGTTAGGTAAAGAATTCAGTTCTTCTGTAGTCTTTCCTTATGTGTGCTAAATTGTTGATAACAAAATACCGTAACTCTTTTAGGTGGTGACTTTTAAGTGTCTGTAAGATGTGAATACTGTTTCATCTCTACAATCATAGGGGCCTTTTGGGTGGACATTCATTGGCAATCATGCTGAAAGAAAAAGGCGAGTACATGCAGTGGTACAATGATGAACTTCTCCAAATGGCAAAGCAATTGGGTTACAAACTATTGCCAGCTTTCAATACTACCAGTGGCCTTCCTTATCCAAGAGTAAGTAAATTCTGAAAAAATATGACTGTCTTTATGTACTTCCTTAGCTGTCTTTATATACTTCCTTAGCTGAAAAAAATGCTTCAAAGCTACATGACAAAATTATATTGATGTTTTGATTAGTTTATGTTTAAATGATGTGAGAATTTAGATTAGTGTAAGTTTTTATGTGTCACTGTGTAAGAAATTAGATTATGTTGCAGAAGGAAGAAACAGATGATAGACTAGAACTTGGGTACAGAAGATATACTTGAAGCTGTGAGAGTAGGTGTTAACTCTCCCAAGGAGAGGATATACAGAGAAAAACACAGGACAGAGAGTATGAGGAAGAAGTAGAGGTGGTGAAAAGGAGAGGAGTCAGAGACTTAAGAGTAGTGTGTAGTAGCATAAAAAGTCCAAAAGGAAGTACTATGGAAAACCTGAGAATTAGGTGCAAACAGAGCCTTGAAGGATGATGCAGTGTGGTAGAATAAAGGGGAAAGAAGGGTTCAGAATAGGTAAAAAGTAAGTAGGTATGGACCACTCATTTTGAGATTTCTTCTATGTTGGTAGTTAATGGAGATTTGGCAGCAGAGTCAGTTGAGAGAGATAAATAAATACATAGAAGTGGGAGTCTGTATATATTTAAAGCAGAGGGAAAGAAGCCTTTGAAGATGAAAAGAGCTCTTTCCTGATTTATCTCATTTCTTATTAACACTATTACTCTTTCTCTGTTATCAAAGTCAGACACCTCAGCTATTACCAAGCATTATCAATTTTTTTCTTTTCATTCTTATTCCTTCTATACTAATTGAGGCCCATATAATTTTATTCCTAAACTACTGTTACTAACTAGCTTACACCTCATGGTTTCTGCTTCAGAGTACTCAAAAAGCTTTTCTTACTAAGGCATAACTTTTTATCAAATTACTCTACCCTCAAATGTTTCACTGACGCTCTCTGTTGCATTGAGTGTCCTTTTACTTTCACAGTTCTTTGTGGTTTGGCAATAGATTACATTTCTGACATTCTATCATATTCTTTACATGAATGTTCCATTTCATCTGAAATGATCTATTAGCTGTCCCCCGAAACATCTAGGGTTTTTTCATTTCCATGCCTTTAGGCCAGTCATCTGTATTACCTATAATAACTTTTCTCTCAGTCTAAATCAAAAGTAAGGTGCATTTCCTCTGTCAAGAAGTCTTCTCTGACTGGAGATACACCATGATATGGGGTATTGCTTTTCAAATAAGCGGTCACAGTTGGTTGGTGTACCCATCAATTTAGTGGGTCATGATGAGCCCTTTTTATTTTTTTAGTGAAACAGAATAGAATTGCTTTTCTTAGTATTTAAATTTCTATTTTTGATATTTTTGAATAGCTTTTCTGTGAACATTTTTTGTAATAGACATCTTTTTTTTTTAAATTCAGTTTTATTGAAATATATTCACATACCATACAATCATCCATCGTTCACAGTACGATCATATAGTTATGCATTCATCACCACAATCTATTTCTGAACATTTTCCTTATATCAGAAAGAATCAGAATAAGAATAAAAAATAAAAGTGAAAAAAAGAACACCCAAACCATCCCCCCATCCCACCCTATTTGTCATTTAGGTAATACACATCTTTTTAGATATTTCTTATTTCTTCCTTAGGATAAATTACCAGGAGAAGAAATAATGTCACAGGGTAGAGAATACTTTTTAAGACTTTGGGAAATTATTGCCCAGTTGCCCTCCAGAAAGTTCTGCTTTTATACTTTTTCAGTGTTGCATAAGCATATGTGTGTCATTGTACTCATTCTTTGTCAATTTAATGAGGAAAAAAATGAAACCATGTTTTAATTAAAATTTGTGTGATCATTAGTGTGGTTAAATTTGTTGAGAATTTATTTTTTTCTTAGTGTTAAAAGCAGAGTTATTTAGAACAATATGTACAAATTTATTTAATTGAATTTATTTTTATTAAATAATTTTAGCTTTTGTTACAGATGGAGGTGCTGCATTTTGATGAATCAAGCATTTCTTAACTTTTGCCAAGCATAAGAAGCAGGCAAAGAATTAAAACGAGATAACCATGAGCATTACAGTAAAAAAAAGTTATTTTATTTTCTTAATATTCTCTGAAGTGCCAAGAAAATTTTAAAAATTCATTTATAGAAAAGTGCTACAGGAAAAAAATAACTGCCTTCTTGTCCTTCCTTATGCACACTTGATAAATATTTTTGACCATGAAATTTTGTGGTAATCACTCTCTTAACGCATACATACATAATTGATAGTATTTGCAATGTGGGTTTTAACTCAGAAGAATTTACAGACAGAAATACTGTAGTAATGGTTAATGATCTTTTTTTTAATGCAATTTTTTATTTAAAAAAATTTTTTATCTGTATTTTTTTATAATTCAGTTTTATTGAGATGTATTCACATACCATACAGTTATCCAAAGTGTATAATCAGTTGTTCCCAGGATCATCATATAGTCGTGCATTCATCACCACAATCAATTTTTGATCATTTTCATTACTCCAAAAAATAAAAATAAAGGTAAAAAAGAACACCCAAAACATCCTGTACCCCTCTTCCTTCTCTATTATTTACTTTTTGTCCCTGTTTTTCTACTCATCTGTCCATACCCTGGATAAAGGGAGTGTGAGCCACAAGGTTTTCACAGTCACATGGTCAATGATCTTTTTTTTTAAACTCACATATAAACCCATACTTAGAGCCAGTCCACATTATGTAATGCCATTCACTTAAAGTTAATTGAAAGCAACTTGCCAGCTTTTGAGGTTAAACTTCATTGGTCAAGTTGATTAGGTGATTATTACCATAAAATATAGGGCTAATAGGAATTCAGTTATGATTTATACACATGATAAATATTTGCCAATGTAGCAAATACATAGTGTAGGTAAATCTAAGCTTTTACCTTTCAATAAAAAAAGTGTTCTTTTTAAAAAACTCCTTGGCGACTCTAGAACATAGGGCCAGGAGGAACGAGGCTCCAAATTCCTTTCAAGTGTGAAACCTTAATTATACTTTCATCCCTTTCTGTCTTAAGCCTGTTGAAGAAGCAGGGCGATAAGCTCCTTGTTTTGATTTCTACATGAATAAATGGATGCTTCTACCAGTGCCCTCTGTACACTAGTCATTTGAGGCCTAGTCAGGATTACAAGAACCTATCTACGAACCTCTACATCAAAAGTCAGCAAGAGAGCACACATAAGAAAAAAGGCACTGAGCCCTTCTTCCTTGCCTTGTGGAAAAAGGGGTGCCCCTGCAGGCAGAAATGCATTTTGGGTTTGAATTTGAAAGTTGTTTAATGTCACTTTTACCTTCAGTGTAGGGGATTGAAAGGATTGAAGTGACCTTATACTATAGATATAGGTATGTTAAATCGTTGTTTTGTATAATTTTAGATTAGCAAAGGCTGCAATTTATTATACAACTATCTTAAATATTTTTAATGTACCAAAATTTTGATGATTCAAAATATTTCCTTTTTTCTAGGGAAAAGATGATAAAAATGGGATTAAGTTGTTTCTTCTGTTTCTCTTTTGCTTTCCCATGACTACCCCCTTCCATTCTTAGGTCTCAGCTACCCCCAATCCAATGATATTTCCTCTTCTGAATTTTAGATATTTGCATTTATTGTCTGTTCCATTATTTATTTATGACTCTGTTATTAGTTATCTTCTCTATTTATATATCTGTCTTATTTGTTCTGGATTTTAAGCTTCTTGAGGGCAAGGATATCCTGTATTCCTTTGTATCTTTACCATAACACATCACATAGTAGATACTAAATATTTATCATTGATTGCAATAAATAATAGAGCTAACCAGAAAATATTTTTTCACTGTTGACTCTTGTTGCAAGTATTTGTAAAATTATTATACTTTACATTAGTTTAATTAATGTAATTAAATCTTTATTTCATTATTGAGGAGCGATTCATTTTAAGTTCATTATTCTTAGCATCAATTTTTAATTACAGTTCTAGTAGATAAGACAGCAGGGGATGATTTTCAATCTTGTTCATGGTACAGAACTAACTAAAGTTAGTTCTTCTTCCAGAAGTGCAAACAGTAGAGATAATTATGAACTTGGTATAAATGCCTCAAGTGACATTCTAAGAAGATAGAATCGCAGTGCAGAATCCATCATGATTATCCACTCCCTATGTCTTACCTACATTTTACTTGTTGTGGTGGTGGAGTGGGTATTTTTCCTTTCTCCTCATTTAGAAATGCCTAAAGTTTGTTGATTGGACACTGTAAAGGTAATAGGCATACCCAGCAGTTGCATTCTGAATATTTCAATTGAAATATAAATCTATTTGAACTTTTCTCTGTAAGAGTTTGAATAATAACTGACCTGAAAACATACCCTTGACATTTTGTGTTTGATCTTTTTGTTTGCTATTAAGCTAAATCCTTGGCATATGCTTGCTTTTTTGTTGTTTATTTGGACTAGTTTTAATTAGATTCTGGTCAGTTTTGTTCTAGTTAATTCAGGTTTTTACTACAGTATATTTAGCTGTCTTTAGAATGTTAATAGTAGGATGGTATGTGGGAATCCTGTATTCTATTCATGATTGCTCTGTAAACCTACAACTTACCTAATCAAGGAAAAAAATGTTTACAAAAGAAATACTCCATTGAAAAAACTTTCCTTGTGTTGTTAGCCTGCCAACAAGACAATATAACTCTTTATTTCAAAACTTTTTAAAACTTGTAAATGAAATTTTAATTTCCTTTTAAATTCATATCGTAATAAGTTTTTCTCTATGACAAACTATTTAATATAGTCATGGTTTTTCACAAATTCTCAATTAAACCTAATTTTGTTTAGGGTTGCTGTAGTGCCCTGTTCTTCTGTTAACCAGTTCAAACTATCCAAAGACCAAAAATGTTATAGAAGGTATTTTTTCCATGTAATTGTTATATAATAATATTGAATTTTGATATTGTCATGGAACCAAAAAGAAATTTATTTACCCTATGAATATTATGTGCTTAAAATATATATCCCTAGATGTTGGAAAGCCACAAAGATCATCAGATTAAATTTCAGTGTTTAGTTATTTTATGAATTATTTTCATAGTTTGATAACAAGTCTTGATTGAAAAATAGCTTTTTATCAGAAAGTCATTTTATCTGAATAATTGCAAATGATAATCTTCTAATTTTGTTTAGATTAATTTAAAGTTTGGCATCAGAAAACCAGAAGCTCGGACAGGAACTGAGACAGATACCTGTACAGCTTGTGCAGGTACCTTGATCCTTGAGTTTGCTGCTTTAAGTCGATTCACAGGAGCAACAATATTTGAGGTTTGCTTTTCATGGTCTTTGATATTCCTGGGTGTTGGGTATAGCTAACTTTATATCCTTTGTTCATTGGTCAAGTATTAGGATTATCACTTGGACAATTACTTTTTTTATGTCTCTGTTTATTTGCTAGGCTTCCAGATGGCCTATCACATTTCTGAAACCTTCTAAAACAATCTTCTAAAACACAGTAAAAGTTTTGTACATATGTCTTGATTGAAAGTATAATCTGTAAACCTGTTTACTCCAAGGGAAATGCTACTCATTATCCAGAAGACTTAATATCCCCCAAATAGCTGGTTGTGGAATAGCTATGTCTCACACTTTTTCATTCTATGTAATTGCTTAAGCATGTTGTTAAAGTGCAGTGGTAACAGAAAGCACCCTCTTTTTCAAACATATGACTTAAGAGAATTTTTAAAATTCAACAAATGGCATGCAGGGGGCAAGAAGAAATAGGCAAAATATGTCAGTATTACAAACATTGAATCTGAGTGTAAATAAACCAAGTCAAATAGTCTTTGTGTGTATGTATGCATCTGTATAAATGTCTGTGTGTTTAAAGTGTCTTGACAGATTTATCATGTTTGACTGGGTAATCTTTTATACTTAAATTTTTGTTTTATAGCTTGCTGACTAATATTTTTTATTTGTTAAAAAAATGGATGCATTTTTACATACTTTCTAATGTAATATGTACTATATACTTTGTGAGATACTGATGATTTTACTGGTGAGGAAAGTGAAGCTCAAAGAGGTTAACAGACCTGCATAGCTAATGAGTGAATGAGTGGATTCAGAATCCATTCTTTATGAATTTAAAGCCTATACTCTTTACAATGAGCTATCCTGTAATTAAGAACAAATCTTTTAAAAATCCCATTTTTTTTTACTTTTTGATGTACAGTGATTTATTATCAGAGAAGCAACCTCATGCAGTTGAAAGAGCATCAATCTAATACAGGGTTGGCAAACTACAGTCTGCAGGCCAAATCTGGCCACTACCTATTTTTGTAAATGAAGGTTTATTGGATCACACTCCTGCTCATTAGCTTACTTTTGTCTGTGGTTGCTTTGTGCTATAATGGCAAGGTTGTGTTATTGTGACAGACTGTTTGACCCACAAAGCCTAAATATTTACCGTCTGGCCCTTTTCAGAAAAAGTTTGCTGATCCTTGGTCTAATAGAGATCTGAATTTTCATATTAGTTGTCTTATAATTCACTTTTAAACTTTGAAATTAAATCTTTAATTTCACTGGGGCTGTCTCCTCATCTGTAAAATAAGAATAGGGAAATACAATCTTTGTGTTGCTTTTCAGCTTTGAAATTCTACCATTTAATTAGAGTTGTAATCTACTTTGTTTTTAAAAAAAACTAGCATAGATAGGTTGAGTCAAGAATTAAAACTATTTTAGACCATACTTTTAAAGCTACTAAGTGACACATTTGTTTAGGAATTTTTTTTCTTTTATAGAGGTACTTCTACAATGCTAAAATATGTTCCTGCTCTGAAATTAATTTTATTTTAGAAAACATCTGTACATGCCCTTTACTTTTACATTTTGTAACATCTCTTCATCCACAGTTAAGAATTTGATCAGAAATAACTTTAATTTAGTGTCCAACGGATAAAAATAAATAAAAAAAAGAAAAGGAAAAGAAAAAAGAAAAATTTTATCATGAAGTTATAAGTGTGGTATTATCAAATCAGTACTCATTAGCCTAGTTGATTTACTAACCCTTCACTAACATGGTTGCATGCCATTAACAAAATAGGATCTGAAATGCCTGCTTGTATTTCAGAGATGGCATACAAACTTTGAGATCCTTGCTGATTTTCTAAATTAGAGTATCTAAGGAGATTTTCACTTTGCATTTAAGTTATAGAAATTATTTTAAGAGGCATGTTTTATTATGCCTGTGATTAATATAATTTAATAATACATAGTGTGTAAATGTGAACCTGTACTACAAGAGTGGATGAACATGGGTGATCTCAAAGTAAGATGATTGCCACTGAATAGCATTTTCAGTCATTTTTCTAGCTAGACTTGATTGGCCAAAAAACAACCAAGATTTGATTGTAAGGAAAATTTAATGTGTATTATAATTGGTTGTCTTAGGAATTTTACTTAGTCTTTAACATCCTATGGACCTTTGATTTTTGTTTTCTGTTTCCTATTTGCCAGTGACATACAATTCTTTTTTTTTTTTTTTTTTTTTAATTATAGGAATATGCAAGAAAAGCTCTTGATTTTCTCTGGGAAAAAAGGCAGCGAAGTAGTAATTTAGTGGGTGTGACTATTAATATTCATACTGGAGATTGGGTACGCAAAGGTATGTAAGTTGGGTGTTTAAAATCCAGACTTCACATCCACAGTGGTTGGGAAATTATGGATCTTCATTTGTTAAGATAATTTTGGGGACAAAATAGAGCATAGTTTCTCTCCAGATTGCTGGAATTTTTATTTATTTAGCCAAATTTTCTTCTTTGGTGCCAAAGAATCGCACAGATAGCTGATTTAATTTTCTGTTCCATGTCTTAATTGATGAAATAATAGGGTATATATGAAATACTAGAACTAATTACCTTTGAGGACTAGAGGATCACAAAATACCTCAGCCATCTCACATCAAGGTGGTAATCTGTATTTAATAATACTTTCTCTAATCCTTATGTTTTATCCTTCCTCCATAGATAGAGCATAGCGTAAAAGCTAAAACCCATGTTGTTGAAATTCAAAACTCAGCTTCTGCAGCTTGTTGGCTGTGGGATCTTGGGCAGATTTAACCTCTGTGTGCCTTTCTATCCTTATCTGTAAAATGGAGATGATAATAGTACCTGCTTCATAGAGTTATTAAGAGGATTAAATGAGTTAACCTATGTAAAGTGCTTAGAGCAGTGCCTGGCATGCACTACATTCACTATGAAACAAGTGCTCACTAATGTGAGCTGATATTATTATTATTAATAATGGTGTTTCCAGTATAAAGTCCATTGTTGGAAAACATCCTCTTATAGGAGATAAATTGAATAGACGACATTTCATCCAAAGTCAGGAAGTAACTTGTATACCGAAGTACTGTGTAGCTATAATGATTTGGGCCAATAATGGCAAATGAATTACTGCTGTTACAGCTTATTCCAGGTAATTAGTGGAAGCTTCATGCAGGGCTATGCTGAAGATTCTGAGGCTTTCTTGGAAAAAAGTTTCTATGATTAGTTAGAAATGTCTGAGGCTTATTGTCTGGGTTTATTGGACATAAAGTGCTATTATCAGTTATCACTGTTTATCATGCCATATTTGTATCCCTTTATAATAATATTTCTCCCAAAATGTACTGATGAATGAGGTTAAAATATTTAAATATAACACCTTAAGGATATATTGGTGAGGATGAAAGCCGTACCTTTTTATTTTTCTTTTTTACCTAATTAATTAGATTTTTTTCTCTTTTTTGCTTGCTTGTATGTTTTTATTTGTGTTTTAATTGGGAACACTGAATACTGGTGAAGATAAAGAAATGGGCACATTCATAAACATCTTGAAGTATACAATTCATTTAGAAAACAATTTTGGCAGAATGAGCTGGTAGCCTTAAAATGTTAGTGCCTCTAATTAATTATTTTACTTATTACTTATTGAGAGTCTTGCATAAGGAAATAATACAAAATGCAGAAAATTATTTCTTTCCAAAGGTGTTCATCACATAATTATTTATAATAGTGGAAAACTTGGAAGCATTCTAGGTGACCATAAATAAAGGAATAGCTAAGAATATTACTTTACATCAATGTTGGAATATTAAGTTATTAAAATGAATCATGAGGAGAAGCATAAAACTGTGTTATATGAGCAAACAGGATATAGGATTGTAAAAGAGTATGATTTTTATCTTTATAAAATAAGCATAGAAGAATGAAAATAGACCAGAATATTAGTAATGAAATTATCTTATTTGTACATTTCTCTACTTTCCAGCTAACCTTGTTTAAATATAAAAATATAAAAATTGCCTATTTTTAAATAAAAGTATTATGATTATTAATTTGAACATATTAAAATAAAATTATTTCCTCTATTCAGTACTGTATAAAATTTTAAAAAAGTTTTATCTAAATGGTTTCTAAACAAATGTAAATCCAGACTTCAAAATTCTGCAATTTGTTTTCCTTTTTTTCCATACTCACTTTAATCCTCAGGTACAAATTAATTGTAATTAATTTTTAATTAATCATAATCCTTGGCCTATGGCACTCATCTTTAGTCCATACAGAGTCTCTTTTATTTGGTCATTTTTAGTAATGTAATAAACACCCACAAATGGAACATCCATCATAACAGCAGCTCTCTTGTGCATATGGTCCTTAACTGTCCCCATCTCTGCAGTCTCACCCCTCTGTCTATCCCCACCTGAATTGACCATCATCCTCCTCCTGTGTTGATCATTCCCTTGCTCTCCTTTTAATAAAGTTTTATTATGTTACATCTATTTGTATTCCCAAAACCTATATATATATTATATACATTTGTTTTAGTAGTTTTAAATGTTATAAAAGGATATCATGTAATATGTAACTTGTTTGAGACTTCTGCTTTTATGTTATATTGCCAAGATTCATGCATATTGTTGCTGAAGTTGTAGTTCTTTTTTATTGCTGTATAATACTCCACTGGATGAATAAATTGCAGTTTGTAGACATTTAAGTTGTTTCCAAGATTTTGCTGCCATGAACAGCAGTGCTGTGAATGTTCATGTAGGTGTCGCCTGTTGTACATATGTAGGAGTTCCTCTGGCTATTTACCTAGGGGTGGGACTTTTAGATCATAGGAATAGCTAATGTTTAGCTTCAGGAAATAATGTCCGATTGTTTTCCAATGTTGTTATACCACTTTATATTTTCACCAGCAACACGTAAGAGATCCAGTGGATCTACATCCTCCCCAACACTTCAAATTGTCAGTCTTAAAATTTTTGTCAGTCAAATGGGGTACAAATAATACCCCTTGGTGGTTTGGTTTTATTTGTATTTCCTTGATCACTAATGATGTTGAACACTTCGTTTTTGTTGGCCATTTATGTTTTCTTTTCTTTGATATGGATGTTCTTGTCTTTTGTCCACTTTCTATTGGATTAGTTGGGTTTTATTGATTTGTAAGAATTCTTTATATATTTTTGATAATAATTCTGTCAGTTGTGTGTATTGTAGATTTATTTTGGTTTATATTTTGGCTTTTCACTTTCTTTCTTTGTAACTTTTAAAATAAAATTTATCAATCTTTTATGATCAGTGCCTTTGTGTAACTTAAGTTTAAGACTCCTTCCTTACTCAGAGGTCTGAAATGTATTCACTTTTACATTAAGGATTTCAAAGCTTTTTTTTTATTACTGATATTGAAGTCCTTAACTCATCTGCAGTTTTGTTTATATTGTGAGGTAAAAAAAATATGTTGAGATATTTTAAGACATTTTATATTTCTAACTCAATGTTCTATATTATATTTATAGTCTATGTGGTACCTATCCTTTGAAATTTATTGGGGTTTTCTTTTTCGCCCAGAACAGATCCATTTTTGCAAACGTCCCATGTATATTTAAGAAAAACATGTATTTTTGAATTGTTGGATGCAGAATTCTGTGTATGTCTGTTAGCTCAGTTTTAATAATATTGTGCAAATCTTTGCTGTTTTTATGTTCCCTTGACCCATCAATAACTAAGAAAAATGGATAACATCTCCAACAATGATAGTGGACTTCTTTATTCTCCCTTTAGTTCTACTTTTGCTTTATAATATTTTGGAGCTATTTTGTTTAGGTGAATTCATTTAAAATTGCTGTCTCTTCTTTGTTAGTTGAACCTTTTGTCATTGTGCAGTGACCCTCTCCATCTCTAGCACTCTTTGTCTTAAAGTCTATTTTATCTAATCATTATATAGCAACATCAGCTTTGTTTTGTTAAGTATTTGCCTGATAGATCTTTTTCTCTCCTTTTGCTTTCAGCCTTTGCATATGCTCATGCTATAAATGTATCTCTTGTAAAATGTTTAAATATTTAAAATCCAATTTGTCAGTCTTTGCCTTTTAATTGGTGAGTTTGGTCCATTTACATTTATTGCTGCTTTGAATAAATTTGGACTTATCTGTGTTTATTATTATTTCAGTGAGTCCCACTTTTTCTGTTTTTTATTAATCCTTTTGTGTTTAATTGATAACTATATCTAGCTCCTAATAAGACAGGAACTTTCGCATGTTCTTCCATAACTTTGTTTCCCCCACTCCAATCTTTATCCCCTGTTATGTTGATAGTATATAGATATTTGATTTTGATAGCAACTATGTATTCTCTTTTTTCTTTTCACCTTAGCACTCTCACTCTATGTAAAGATAAGCTTTATCAAAGCTTTTGATCATTTGTGCTTCATGTGTCTCTTGCAACACCTCCTGACTGTGTTTCTCTTCTTATTTGATTATTTCATCCCAGACTATTTTCAGTAGCTTTTAATAGCTTTTGAGGCTTATATGCCTAAAAAATATTTTTATCATGCTTTCATATTTTAGTGGCATTTGACTAGATATAATTTTAGGTTTAAGTTCTTTTCCTTCAAGTGTTTGAAAATACAACTCTGTTGTCTTCTTAAATCTTATTAAAAATCTGCTATCAGTCTGATTTTTATGCCTTTATATATGATCTACTTTAAATACATAAAAATATGACAAAAAACAAATTTCTAAAAATAATCACTATAATTTTTTTTTGTAGGTTTTTGTTTATTTCTCCTTTTTTGATATTCTGTGGACCCTTTCAATCTAAGATCTTCAGGTTTTTAATTGCTGAAATTTATCTCCTTTATTTTTTAAGATATTTTAACCTTTTTATTTTTATTCATCTCTCTTTCTGTAATTCCTACTACCTAAATCACTTCTACTTCTATTCTCCATATATCTTAGCTTGTATTTTATACTTTTTTATTTATTTGTCTTTCTTTTCTCCTTCTGAGAGATTACTGCATGTGGTGTTCCAGTTTGCGAATTTGTTTCTGAGCTTATCCTTTCTGCTATATATCCCATCTTTCATATTTTTTGTTTTAACTGTTGTATTTTTTATACTATATTTTTCTGCTTAAATTTTTTTTTTCTTCTTGTTTCGTATTGCTAATATCCTCCCTTATCTCTTAAATATGTTTTTTGGTCTTAATTTTAAATTCTCGGTTTGTCTGTTCTAATATTTCTTCTGCTGGAATCTTATGGCAGTACCTTGTTTTCTTTTTAAAAGTCATGCTTCTTAAAATCTTGTTTTGGGCCTATGAGTTCATGTTCCCTTATTACCTACTTTGTGGCAGGACCAGACCCGATTCCTGTTACCCCCAGAGATCTTAAGGATGAATTCTAAGTAATATGAGAAAACACTGATACCTGGAACCCTCAGAGTTTCTGAATTAATTGACATGGGGTGTGCACTGGGTGTAGGGATTTCTAAGATTGTGTAATCAAAATGTAGAATGTAATCTACCTGGCCTACAGTTTGGAGGGAAAACTGCCTAAAGTTAGTTAGTCCCCATGTCTGCCTTTCAGTTCCTTACACTCAGCTTCTGCGCTGTCCTGATTTTACTCCTGAGGATGCCTGGAGCAGAGATCTGAGGCATATCATGTGTTGGAGGAGACATTGTGATCCAAAGCAGTGGCAGAGGAGCCCCAGCAGCTTCCCTTCTCTTTTTTATCCTTCCACAGCCATACCTGGCTGCCATTTTTCCAGATGTTTCCTACAGTTTTGTTATAGTTGTTTTCTTACTTTGGTCATCTATGATATTTGATATAGAAGCCAACAGTTGTGCTAATCTTAACAATTACTGGAACCTCCAAACAGCAGCAGCCCTATTTTCATATTTTCACGTCTATTATAACTTTAAGATTAATGTCTTACTGGTTAATGGTCTAATCAAGAAAAGACATAATGGCAGCCTTTTGTGTTTATTCTTTGAAGTTTCTCACTGAGAAAATGTGCTTTTAAAAAATTCTTAAAGCTAGTATCTCGTTTTTAAATAATACCTTTCTAACTAATTTTTCAAAGTAAAATTTGTTTTAATATATAATTTGTTTTTAAAGCACATTTATCAGCAAACATACTGTTATTCATATAATGGGGTGAATCATTCTGTAAATGTGTAATTTTTACTTTAAACAGTTTCATGCTTAGACTGATTTTTCATTCTTAGTGTACTAGTAGTATGCTCACTTATACTATGTAAAGAATTTTTAAGACTTGTTTAATAAAGAATCACATTTATATGTATTTTCTGTAGATAGTGGAGTTGGAGCAGGGATTGATTCATATTATGAATATCTTTTGAAAGCCTATGTCTTGCTTGGAGATGACAGTTTTCTGGAAAGATTTAATACAGTAAGTTGATCCAGTTTTGTATTATTTTAGAGCTAATTTAATTTGCCAGACTGTGATAGAGGTTTAGTTATCTGAGTGACATTCTGGAAAATGATTTGTTTTTAAATATGTAGTAGTTTTCTGTCAGTATTCCAGGGTATACCGACAGGGACAGGGTAAAAGTTAACATACTTTCCAAAAATTAGTTCGCAGTTAGTTTAGAAAGTAGTTTTATTTTCCTCTCTTATCAGTTTTTCCAGATCTGCCAATAAATGATAAAATACGTAGATCTGAGTTTTACCTATTCTTTTGTACTAGGAAGAGAATTTATTGGAATAGGTTACTAGTTAACTTTCAAATTCCAGTTCTTTTTGAAATCTTGGCAGTTTGACCTAGTCCTTGATAACACCAAGTATTCAGGGCCTTAGACTTGGAGAAATTAGTGAGTATTCATTTCAAAAGCAGGTCTGTAAGTCTAGATTGGAACCATAGGCATATTTCTTGGATGGTGGGAAGGATTATTGAACCTTATTACATTGTCCTTTTCTGTAATTGAAGCAAACTGCGATTAATATAGCAAACTTACTAGCAATATCACTGCATTCTTTTTGAAATAATTTACCATTTCTTTGCCTGCCCATCAATTTGTCCCATTGCACCTATGAGACAGTTTGATATAGTGATTAAAAATATGGGAGTTGTTCTGCTTGGGTTAAAACCTGATTCTTCCACTTAGTAGTTAGTTGTGTGACTTTGGGCAGGTAACTTACACTATATGCCTCAGTCCCTTATCTGTGAAAGGGGAATGCTGTTACTATTTATAGGGTTATAAGAGGATTATGGGTTAGTGCATGTGGTGATCACAACTGTGCCTAACATATAGCAGACATGAGACACTTAATAATAGTTATTAAATAACACGTGTTGGTTAAAAAATAGTAAAAATACTAAAAAATCAATTGAATACTTTAAAAAACACTATCACATATATTGTTTATTAGATTTCAACAAGATTTTCTTGAGGTGAATGGGGACAGATATTTTTGGTAGCTTGTTACTATTCACTGACTTTAACAGTTCAACCTTGTGAAAGCTGAGAAGTATCTAGGAGAAAAAGACAAAAGAAGAGGAAGAGTTTCTATGCACATAAAAGTCAGAGATAGTGGACCTTAAAAGTCACAATAGTGAATAGTTGCATTAATTTAGGTGCTGGTGAATATTAGAATATTACTTCAGCTGAGAAGGAAAACACACTGCCTAAACAGGGGAGAAAACTAGAATAACTGTAAAATAGAAGCCTGTAACTATATCCTAAGAAGACCTAAGAGCATCATTGGGCCACCAAGGCATTCTGATCATTGCCTAATTCCACAGGTTAGGGATATTCAGATCTATTCTCAGAAGGGCTTATATTAAATATAGTGATTATTATACTGCATCTGAGTTAAAGAACATGGGGGAGGGGGAGTTATATATTTTAGAAAGATTTCCATCTAAAATAATGTAAGTATTTAAAAAGCTAATTGATGATTACTTAGTAAATTTATTTATGTATAAATAAAGGTTGAATTTCTATTTAATAAAATGTTTTGAATATACATCTTTTTGCATCTACTTTCATGAACGCATATTGTAATCTTTTAGCACTATGATGCCATAATGAGGTACATTAGCCAGCCACCTCTTTTACTTGATGTGCATATCCACAAACCAATGCTAAATGCTCGGACTTGGATGGATGCTTTGCTTGCCTTTTTTCCCGGTTTACAGGTAAAAAGAACTCTGCTCTTTTCTTAATAATAAAATGGAATGACTATTATTAAGTACATTTGTGATCTGTAAAATTAAATTACTAAACTCACATTTTGAAACTAATAATATACATTTTTCTGTTTATATAATGCTTACAGTTAAAATCAACTCATATTTTATTAGATAATTTTGTTATTTACTTCTAGGTTTTAAAGGGGGATATTAGACCTGCTATTGAAACTCATGAAATGTTATATCAGGTGATAAAAAAACACAATTTTCTACCAGAGGTAAGCAAATAGTAGTTGGAATTGTAATATACATATGTCATATTAATTGCTAATTTAGAGATAGAAAATACCATCTTTAAAACTTGTTTGTTCTTTTTAATTTATTTTTTCTTAAGTTTCTTTGATTAATTTATTTTTGGTTTGTACAGTATTATATAGCCTTTTCCTTTTCCTTGCTTATTAAGGGAAGGCTACTTTAGGGTAATGCTGTCATTTCATTAATTTTACATTAAAAAAAAAAAATCCCAAATCCTTTCTAATCTATGCCAATTGCAATATTGTCTCATTCTAACTTTTACATAAATGCACCAGTTAGGAAGAGCTTGTCACTTTTTATTTTCCAAAGTTTGTTTTATAAAAATGATATACATTGAATATAGTGTTGCTAATCACACATCCTCCTTGCAAGTTTGGTAAATGCCAGCTTTTCCTCATTCTGATTGAGAATTACTCTTTCTGGTTTTAAAACATTATATTAGTAACAAATATTCCTGTGATGGCAAGGTTTATACCATGTAAGATATAATATGTTCCAGAAATGTACCATGAACATTTTCCAAATTTGTGTATGGCTTCGTTCTATCACTGCTTATTGACTACCCTCTGAAATACCTAAGCATTCCACCAACTTAAGAATGCTTCCTAAAATGTTTGTTTTGGAAAATAAAGTTTTATGAGCCGTAAAGGGAGTAGGATTGTTAGCTCCAGGATATTTACATCAATACAGAATAAACTGAAGTTTCAACTAAATACATCTTATCACAACTAATGTTTTTATTTTGTTCTTATGAAGATTTTTGTTTACTCATTTTTATCCTTTTTTTAAAGCGCTGTAATTTAATAAAGTTGAAGTAAGACTAATTTTATATATTTTTAAAATTATACCCTTTCTCATTCCCCAGAGGAGTTGACATTATATAAAGAAACATGCTAAAACAGAAACATGAGAACTGGGAAAGTAAAAGTTAAGAGGAAAAAGTAAAGATAAGGAAAAATAAGAAAACACAATTATATAGACCTTCAGGGTCCATGTACTGGCATTACTGAGCTTCTGAATAGCCAAAATGATGATTTTAAAAAGTAATTCAATTTAATTGGTAAAAATAGCAGCCTTTGCAAAAATGAATTGTGATTTTAAGCCATGAGAATTGATGTTTTTTTAGATGAAAATTATGTCATGATTGACATTTTAATTACCTGTTAATGATCTAATTTATGTACTACTGAATATTCTAGAAGTACTTGTTTATTTCTGTAAAACCACATTTTTTTATGCTTAATTTGTTTTATGTAGGCATTTACAGCGGATTTCAGGGTACACTGGGCCCAACATCCTTTAAGGCCAGAATTTGCAGAAAGTACCTACTTCTTATATAAAGTAAGATGATTTACTTCTTTTTTGTTGTTGTTAAGCCCCTGTTCTCTGTTGAACACTTCACTAATTTATAATAGTAACTGGGTTTTCAAAGTCCTCATTTAATGTTATAATGGTTGTATATATCACAGTTCTTACTGATCTAGTCAGTTATTGAGTTCTGCAAGAATTGGCAACTAAGTTTTTTTAATCTTTTCAAAATATTTAACCATGTCTTTAGAGAGAAATTTTATATTCTAGAGCTGTTTTCTAAAGCATGTTTCTTGCCTTTCTTAAATCAGGCAACCTCTCTGGGCATTAGAAATTTAATCAAAAAGTCAAGGTATACTGTTGGAAAGCTTTCCATTGTATAGTTAAGAAGTGCTGTAAAGCAGATACACAGCTTATTTTCAGAGCTAGGTTCTGTGTAACACGAGTTCCAGTGCCTGATCGAGTACCTGGCACCTAGTAGGTACTCAATAAATATCTGATAAATGAATGGGTATATGGTAATATGTAAGCTATATATACATATATGTATATTCTCCTTTTTAATAGGCTACAGGAGATCCTTACTACCTTGAAGTAGGGAAAACACTTATTGAAAATTTAAATAAATATGCTAGAGTGCCTTGCGGATTTGCTGCCATGAAGGATGTTCGTACTGGAAGTCATGAGGACAGGTAAAACAACTCCTAACATCACCTTTCTTCAGGGTTAACAACTCAATATGACTACTAGTTACCATTCGGATAAGCTTAATGCTTTTACAAAGGGTATTTGAGGAAGCAAACCTTAGTTCATTATGTTTAGTTTTTTCCAGGCTCTCTTGAATACACTACTTTTAAATTGTTTAAAAAGTTATATTTTTTTTCATAGTGGCTGGCATATAGTAGGTGCTCAAATGATTTTTAAATAGGTGAATGAATAGAAATTAGATATCAGAACCTTGGCATTAGGAATCCAGTTTTTCCTGCTTTGTTAATAGTTTTTTATATTATATAAGTGTTAGAAATTATCCAAATGATGATGAATAATTTGGATTATGATTCATTTTCAGTCAAAAACTCCTCAAAAGCAATATTGTGGTTAGTGTGGTGTTCTGTTGTTAATTTGGAAGAGTGGGGAAGACCAATGGCAGTTTCTGCTTCAGTGGATACTGGATAGGTGTGGTTGACATTAAGTACTAAACTATAAAAATTATGCTTTGGTCAGTATGATATTCAGTAACATGCCAGTTATTCAGAGGTCCCTTGTCTGTTATTTTAACTGTCCAGAATACAGCAACACATCAAGGAATCCAGAAATAAGGGAGGAGAGCGAGAGGGGGTTGCTTCTGAGTAACTAGAATTGCATAACAAACCTCTAAGTGAGCACTAAAGCTCGTTTGTTCATTTGGTTAGCAACTGTTTATTCCACACAAATTTATTGAGGCTGCTTATGTGCTAGGAGTTATACTACTTTTTTAGGATTAAGGATATGAAGACATGTCCTTTCCTGTGTTGAATCACTGAGGACAGGCACATAAACAGACCTTTAAAACATTGTATCAGTCCTGTAAAACCTATTAAGGGAGCAAGAATTGCAAGTTGGAATCTGATACTCACTGAAAGTTTCCCAGACGAGGAGATCCTGAGTCTTGAGTGATGAGCAAGAATTAGAAAGAAGAAAAATGTCAAAGGAGTTTCAAGCAGAGGGACCAGAGACATGAGAAACACAGCACTCTTCATCTGCTCATAGAGTTGTCCTTTAGTCTGTCAGTCAGAGTATTTAGATAATAGTCAATTAAGCTTGGTACCTCCTTTCTTGATGACAGTGGATGAGAAGTGGATAGGTTTCTGGAAGCAGTCACATGATAACAGCAAAAAATGAAAGAGATAGCCTATTTCTTTGTAACATTTATTGGCTGCTGCTTATTTTCCAGAAACTTTTTCTAGGCACTTTATATGTTTAACTCATTTGATCCTTACAATATCCCTCTGAAGTGTAAGTTCTTTTATGACCCTCATTTTATAGATGGAGAAAACAAGGCACAGAGGAGGTTAGGTCACTTGCCCAAAGCCATGCAATTAGTAAGGTAGATTCAAAATTCTAAGCAAGGTAGGTTGGCTCTTTTTTTTTTTTTTTTTAATATTTTTATACTCCCCAGTTTATTTTGAAAACAACCTTTTCTGATATAGCCAAATGAATTTGAAATTACAGTTAAATTACACAGAAATTAATTACCTGTATTTTCCTATAAATGAAACAGTGATAAGAGAACACTTGACATATTATTTAAGGTCTTCAACATAACAGAATTCTCTTTTTCCAGTTTTTTAAACTATGTTTTTCAGTCTAACCCAATATGTAATATTTGACATTTGGGTTATATGTGCATATAAAGCAGACACATTTGTCAGTGAGCATAAGATGAAACAGCATACAGTGTCCTTTCTGAATATAAATTTTCAGAGACAAGGTGGTCCAAATGGGAACAAAAAACTAGAAATAAACTAGATAAGCAAAAATTAAGAATAATGCTAAAGATTTATTCCATACCATGAATCATTTTCTTTCCTATCCTTCTAACATACAAGTGTGCGCTCTGGGTATGTGTGAATCAAAATACTTCCAATCAAGATTATGACTAAGGATTTCTAATTCAATAAAAGGCCCTGGGGTAAAGAGAGAGTTAGTCTAGGTGACTGGAGGACATTCATACATCTAGTTATACATATCTAAGGTAGGTTAGGTCTTGACCACTTTGTTACATAGTTAATTCAAGGAACCATAATTAAACACCTCTACTATATAATAGGCACTGCACTTAGGTGTGAGGATGGAAAGAGAAATTGGAACCAGACCTTGCTCCTCTGTGACTTGTACTTAGTGAAGAAGATAGAAGGGTAGAGAAACAATCATGTGTGATAGGTACTATAGGACAAAGGAGTAAGAGGTTGAGGAATTACAGAGAAAGACATTATTTACTTTTTAGAGAGCGCCATTTTTCTAAACTTAACATCCTTTTTTATTTTCTCCATCAAATATTCCTTACATGACATTGTTTCTGAACCTCTTGCCACTGTCTTTGCCCCATGCTGACTTTATTCCAGTATATAAAGTATCTTTTGAGTATCATATCCAGAATTAACCATACACAAGATGTATCCAGCACAACAGCACTTTTACCATCTGGATTTAGATTGCTAATTCTCTGAAGGACTAAAGGGCTTATACAACCTTTTTTCAATTGAGAATCACTCCTTCATCAACTCACTGTTCCTCATGGGAATATTGTACCTCCTGGATGCATTTGGCCCAACAAAATATTGAGAACTACTGATTTCCATCATATTGTTACTAGATGTACTTTTAATTTCTCAGCAGTGTTATTATGTTCAACTCGCAGTAAGCTTGTGGTCATTGGCTGATCTCAGATACGTAATTATGGCTTGCTGAGAAATGGATATTTTCCATTCTGCTCTTGAGCTGCTGATTTATTTTTTAATGTAAACTTATAGCTTTATATTTATCTGGGTAAAATGTCATTTTATTGATTTCTTTTTTTTTTTCTGCTTCTAGACCAGAAAGGGAGCTTGACTCTAATCTCAGTGATATGATGTATTAGCTAAACTACCGGTTTTAAGTGATCTGCGGTTTGGCTAAGCATGCCTTGTGAAACTTTCCTCTAAATTGTTAGGAAGAATTTTGGATAGGACCGTGACCAGTGTCTCATGGCAAGGCACTCGAGAGCTTTCAGTTACAGACCCTTTGCAGAACTACTAGCACTATCTTCTGGCTCACCACATGCATCATATGCACACACTCAATTTTCAAAATAGAAATATCTATTTATTCCTAGTAAAACATGATCACTGAAAAGAATTCAAATGGCAAAAAGAATATGAAAATCTTTCTTGAGTCCCTCCCCCCTACCTGCCCTAACCACTGTTAGCAATTTGATAAACAGGCTGTCAGACATTTTTAATGCCTCTGTATTTGTGTATTTGATGCCCATTATTGTATAAATTGCTAGCTTTACCCAACTCATATTGTAGTTATCTTACCATGTCTCTATTTTTTTCAAAGTGTTTGAGAATCATCTGTTTCATAATCAGTTCTAGAATTTGCCAAAAACCAACATCCTGCTCATCAGTCTGCCATTCTCAAGATAGCAGTTGCCCATGATAATAGCTGTCAGTCGTCTAGAAAAGGTTAAATTATGATAAGTGTATGGCAAGTTGGCAGGGAAGTGTTTTATCCATTCTAAAAAGATTAACATCCAAAATGAGCAAAAAAGTTTTGAAACATTACAGGTGAGTTTTTGTTCCAAAATAAAAAACATTTATCGGAATGAGAATAATAGCTATATTTTTTGAGCTCCTACTGTATGCCAGGTGCTATACTAAACAGTTGATATATGGTATCTCATTTAGTCTTTGTTATCAGTGTAGTTATTTTTATGTCCCTTTTACAGAAAAATAAACTGAAGCTCACAACCCTTACATAATATCCCAACAATCACACACTAAGTGGAAGGGTTTTCTATTTCCAAAGTCCCCATATTCTTTATCATTGCATTCCATGGCCTCTCCAGCTCATTCTTTAGTAATGCTGTTTAAATTTGCTTTCAATTTAATAAACATTTATTGAGTGCCTGCTATGTGCCAGGAATTGCACTTGGCCAGAGATGTGAAACTGTATAACCTGTCCAGTAAACTACAAGTTATTGATTATAACTTGGATGTGCTGCTCTAAAACCTAGCATGCCTTGGGAAGCAGTAAATCTAATTAAATCTAATGCTACTTTAACTGTAACAGCTATGCTCTTGCTCTTTTCCTGCCACTCTTAATTTTATTAAAACTTTATCTTTAAAATATTTATTAAAACATTATAACATTAAATTGTTTTGTAAAGTAATGCATATTTTTACCCCCTTTATTTCTCTATATTCTTTTCCTGACAGGTACATAAATATTTGCAAAGTTAATAGTACATATGTGATTTTATGTTGTAGTGTTTTCATGTAACATTTTAAAAATAAAAGATATCACTTGCTTATCACTTAAATGGTTGCATAATCAGCTCCATCAAAATTGTATTACTTTACCAAGTTCAGTTAACATTAATTGAAAATTCCTAAGTGGTTCTCAGTGGTAAAATTCTTCAAAGTTAGCTCCTTAATGTTGATTCTCTGTAGAAGGATATGGTTTTCAGATAGTTGGCATTTGGATATTTTTATGTTCTTAAATTTATGTGTGACCCTTTATTTTAGAATGGATTCTTTCTTCTTGGCTGAAATGTTTAAATATCTTTACCTGTTATTTGTGGATAAAGAAGACATTATTTTTGACATAGAGGATTACATCTTTACAACAGAAGCCCATCTTTTACCACTTTGGCTCTCAACTACAAATCAAAATACGTCTAAGAAGAACACAGTGAGTTATGTTTTTGAATTAAATGTCTTACTCTTTTTAACATCTGTTTGTTTGTTTTCCCAAGTGAAAATAATTCATAATTAGAATTCAATGAATATAAGTATGGTAAGAGGAAAAGTACATTTAATGTTCTCTTATTTAGCTTTTTTGTTAATTGCATCTAGTATATACTTACATTGCATTAAATGTTTCCTTTTAACAAACCATAATGTTAAGTAAAATAATAATTTCATAAATTTCTTTTATATCATAGACTTCAGATTATACGGAATTGGATGACAGTAATTTTGATTGGACTTGTCCAAATACTCAGATTCTCTTCCCTAATGACCCATTGTATGCTCAGAGCATTCGTGAACCCTTGAAAAATGTGGTGGATAAGAGCTGTCCTAGAGGCATCATCAGAGTGTAAGAGCATTTTTTTACATTTGTTAATATCGAGGTTAATTCTTAGTAAATCACAGAGAACTTAAGGAACATATAACAATGGCCAGGAAGACATTCATTTAGACCAAAAATATTGAGGTGTATGTAGTTATCACTGATTAAAATAAAAATTATTAGTGAAGTTAGATGTAAAGGTTATTCTGTACTAATGTCTTTTTAAAAAATTATTATGGAAATTTTCAATATAACTTTTGTTTTAATGAATTATGTAGTAATAGTCTGGGCAACATAAAACAGTTTTTAACTTCCATAGCACATTTTTACCTAGATAAGTTTCATCAAATATTTCCATGTCTTGTATGTGTAGAAAATATTATCCTTATGCCTGTAGTTTCTGTATTGTGGAAATACAGTTTTTTGTTTTGTTTCATTTTGTTTTTTGAGCGATTGCTTGTTCTTGGTTATTAAGTAAAATTTTTTTGACTTAATAAGTGTATTTTCTTTTCCTTTGCAAATAGTTACGTTAGAAAGGCCATTGCAAGGAAATTAAAAAAAAAATTTTTTTTAAGTGAGCCTTGCCATTCACTGATATAAATATTGTTTTGCTTTTAAAACATCAAGAGAAAAATCTGTATTTTTAGAGCAAAAGATCAATAGTAACAAACCCCCAAACCAACCTGTTCTGTATCTTCATATAGTTTTAATGTTGTTGACTAATACTAGTTTATAGATGGTATGCGTTTGTAACTATGTAAGATATTGAGTTTGAAAGCTATACCACTTATTAGTAACCTAAATTATATGTAGGAAAATAGCTGTTTGTGGTTATTTCAAACAGGTTTCAGTTCTAAACCTGGCAGTGTTGCAAGTATCTAACACTATTTTTATCTGGCTTATGTTTTTCACCAGTTCTGATACATAGTTTTAAGTCTTGCTTATATTACTTTTAGCAGAGAGGAGAGTTTCAGGAGTGGAGCTAAACCCCCTCTGAGAGCCAGAGATTTTATGGCCACTAACCCTGAGCATTTAGAAATTTTGAAGAAGATGGGGGTGAGTTTGATTCACCTCAAAGATGGGAGAGTCCAGTTGGTCCAACATGCAATCCAAGTAAGACATTGCTATACTAATTAGATACCATCTCTTCTTTACCCTTTTGGTCTCATTAGCTTTAATAAAATAATGGCATTTGGCTTTTAAAAAATTTTTTTTTCCTGTAACAGTTTCATTGAGATGTAATTCACTATACAGCTGAATATCTTATTGTGGTGATGGTTATACAAGGCTACACATGATAAAATTACATAGAACTATACACACACAATGAGTGCATGTAAAACTGGTGAAATCGGAATAAGCTCTACGGATTGTACCAATGTCAATTCCTTGGTTTTGATATTGTACTCTAGTTGTATAAGATGTGAACATTGGGGGAGGCTGAAAGGAGCACAGGACTTCCCTGTACATTTTCTTGCAACCTCCTGTGAATCTGTAATTATTTCAAATTAAAAAGGTAAAAAATTGTTAAATGCAATTTTAACTGCCTCATCCAAAGTTCCACTCTTACCACCACTATAACTGCTTAGCCTTCTTTATTTTTTCTTCCAAGTATATGTCTCTACCTGACATTATACTTACATAATGTAATTTTTATATATAATATTAAGTGTAAGTAATTTATAAGAGGTAGCATATATTTGTATTACTCTGTCTTCTCCAGTAGAATTTAAACTTAGGAGGGCAGTATGTTTTATTTCTCACTGTATCCTCAGTGCTAGGATAGCTCCTGGCATATTGTATTCACTGAGTGAATGCATGAGTTTACTTGGTTTCTTGTAGGTATCCATTTCATTTATCATGTCTACACATAAATTGGCTCTTATATCCTCTTGCTAAAAACATGTTTATCAAGGTATCCATCTCATGCTCTCAGTTCAAAGGGTATTTCAGTTGTCTTCTCTGGTAATTGCAGTTTTTTAAAAAAGGCAGTTTTATTCACACTCCATAAAATCCATCCAATGTGTATAAGCAGTGACTCAGTAAATCAGGGTTGTGCTTTTATCACCACAGTCAATTTTAGAATGTTTTCATTGCTCCAAAAAGAAAAACCCTATACCTTTTATACCCTACCCCTCTTATTATTGACACTTAGCATTGGTCTGGTACCTTTGTTAAAACTGATGGAAGAATATTGTTATGTTACTGTTAACTACAGTCCATAATTTGCATTTGGTGTATTTTTTCCCATATTATTAACACCCTATTGTTTATACCTTGTAATAGTGACATACATTTGTTCTAAGCTTTTTCTTCTAGTGACATACACAACCCTAAACTTTCCCTTTCAACCTCAATCACACACATGATTCAGCGCTGTTAATAACACTCATAATAATGTGCTACTATCACCTCTGTCCATTTCCATACGTTTACAAAGTAAAAATTCTGCACAAATTAGGCATTAGCTCCTCATTCCATGCCCTCATCTATCCTCTGATAACCTGTATTCTAGATGTTAACTCCATGAGTTTGCTTATTATATTTAATTCATATTAGTGAGGTCTTAATACTATTTGTCCTTTTGTGTCTGGCTTATTAACTCAGTATAATGTCCTCAAGATTCATCCATGTTTTCATATAAATCAGGACTTCATTTCTTCTTACAGCAGCATAATATTCCATCATATACTTCATTCTGTTTATCCATTCATTAGTTGATGGATGATGAGGTTGTGAATAGTGCTGCTGTGAACATCGGTGTGAAAATGTCTGTTTGCTTCCTTCATTTCAGTTCTTCTGGGTACATACCTAGTAGCAGGATTGCCAGATTACATGACAGTTCTGTTCGTAACTTCCTGAGGAACCACCAAACTGTCTCACACAGCGGCTGTACCGTTTTACATTCCCACCAGCCCATTATGAGCACATTATTGTAAATGTTCCTATTTCTCCAAATCCTTTCCAACACTTGTAGTTTTGTGTTTTTTTAATAGTGGACTTCTAGTAGGTATGAAATTATATTGTGTTTCTGATTTGCATTTCCCTAATAGCTAGTGATATTGAGCATCTTTTCAGGTGCTTGTTAGCCATTTGGAAAAATGTCTATTCAAGTCTTTTGCCCATTTTTAAATTAGGTTTTCTTTTTATTGTTGAATTGTAGAATTTCTTTATATATTCCTTATTGGATATGTGGTTTCCAAATAGTCTCTCCCATTGAGTAGGCTGCCTTTTCACTTTTTTGAAAAAGTCCTTATCTCTGCCAAAAGTCTTCAGTTTTGAGGAGGTCCCATTTATCTATTTTTGAACACTACCTACTACAAGGTCTTGTAGATGCTTCCCTATAATTTCATCTAGGAGTTTTATGGTTCTGGCTATTATATTTGGGTTTATGATCCATTTTGAGTTAATTTTTGTATAAGGTATGAGATAGGGAGCCTCTTCATTCTTTTGAAAATGGATGTCAAGTTCTCCCAGTGCAATTTATTGAAGAGACTGTTCTGTCCCAGTTGAGTGGACTTGGCAGCCTTGTCAAAAATCAGTTGATCCTAGACCTGAAGGTCTATTTCTGAATTCTCAATTGGGTTCCATTGCTCAATATGTCTGTCTTTATGCCAGTATCATACTGTTTTGATCACTGTAGCTTTGTAATATGCTTTAAGGACAAGAAGTGTTAAGTCTTCCAACTTTGTTCTTCTTTTGCAAGATGTTTCTGGCTGTTTGGGGTTCTTTACTCTTCCAAATAAGTTTGATAATTGGCTTTTCCATTCCAGCAGAGTATGCTGCTGGAATTTTGATTGAGATTGTGTTAATTCTGTAAATCAATTTGGGTAGGGTTGAAATCTTAATGTTTGGTCTTCCAATCCATGAACATGTATTGTCCTTACATTTATTTAGGTCTTTTTAAAATTTCTTTTACAAAACACAGTGTTTTTTAGTTTTCTGTGTCCTGGCCCTTAACATCCTTGGTGAGATTTATTTCTAGATGTTTGATTCTTTTAGTTGCTATTGTAAATGGAATTGTTTTCTTGATTTTCTCCTCAGATTGCTCACTACTAGTGTGTAGAAACACTACTGAATTTTGCACATTGATCTCATATCCTGCCACTTTGCTGAACTCTTTAATTAACTTCAGTAGCTTTGTTGTAAGTTTTTCTAGACTTTCTAAATATAGGATCTTGTCTTCTGCAAATAAAGAAAGGTTTACTTCTTCCTTTTCAACTTGGATTCCTTTTAGTTCTTTTTCTTGTCTAGCTTCTCTAGCTAGAACTTCTAACACAATGTTGAATAACTGGTGACGGTGTGCACCCTTGTCTTGTTTCTGATCTTGGAGGGTTTTAGTTTCTCAGCCTTGAGTATGGTGTTACTGAGGGCTTTTCATATATGCCTTTTACCATGTTAGAAAGTTTCCTTCTGTTCCTTTCAAAGTGTTTTCATCAAGAAAGGATGCTGGATTTTGTTAAATGCCTTTTTTTGCATCAGTTGATACGATCATGTGGTTTTTCCTCTTCTTTTTGTTAATGTGGTTTATTACATTAATTGCGTTGAACCACTGTTGCATACTTGGGATAAAACACACTTGATCATGCTATTTAATTCTTTCAACGTGCTGTTGGTTTGATTTGCAAGTACTTTGTTGAGGATTTTTGCCTCTATTCATTAGAGTGATTGATCTCTAATTTTCTTTTCTTGTAGTATCTTTATATAGTTTTGGTATTGGGGTGATGTTGGCTTCATAGAATGAGTTAGATAGTGTTCCCTCCTCTTCAAGTTTGTTGGAAGCATTTGAGCAGGATTGGTATTAATTCTTGGAATGATTGGTAATATTCCCCTGTGAAGGCATCTTGGTCCTGAGGTTTTCTTTGTTGGGAGTTTTATGATGACCGATTCATCTCTTTACTTGATTGGTTTGTTGAGGTCTTCTATTTCTTCTGGAGTCAGTGTAGGTTGTTTTTGTGTTTCTAGGAAATTGTCCATTTCATCTAAGTTGTCTAATTTGTTGGCATACAGTTGTTCATAGTATCCTCTTATGAGCCTGTTTATTTCTGTGTGGTCACTAGTAATGTCCCCTTTCTCATTTCTGTATTTATTTATTTGCCTTTTCCCTCTTTTTGTCTTTGTCAGTGCAGGTAAGGGTTTGTCAATTTTATCAATTTTCTTAAAGAACCAGCTTTTGGTTTCATTGCTGTTTGTTTTTTTTTTTTTTTTCTTTTTTCTTTTTTTTTTTTTCATTTTCATTTATTGCCCCTCTAATCTTTGTAATTTTTTTTTCCTTCTGCTTCCTTTGGGATTATTTTGCTTTTATTTTCCCAGTTTCTTCAGGTGTTCAATTAGGTTTTTGATTTTAGTTCTTTCTTCCTTCTTAATATAGGCATTTAGGGTTATGAATTTCCTTCTCAGCATGCCTTCATTGCATTCCATAAGTTTTGATGTATTACGTTCTCACTTCCATTCATCTCAAGATATTTACTGATTTCTCTTGCAGTTTTTTCTTTGACCCACTGATTTTTTAAGAGCATGTTGTTTAACCTCCATGTATTTGTGAATTTTCTAATTCTCCAGCTGTTATTGATTTCCAGCTTCATTCCATTATGGATAGAGAAAGTACTTTTTATGAATTCAATCTTTTAAAATTTATTGAGATTTGGTTTGTGATCCAGCATGTGGTCTATCCTTGAGAATGATGCATGAGCACTTGAGGAGCATGTGTATCCTGTTGTTTTGGGGTGCACCATTCTATACGTCTGTTAGGTCTAGTTCATTTATCATATTATTTAAGTTCTCTTTTCCTTATTGATCATCTGTTTAGATGGTCCATCTATTGAAGAGAATGGTGTTGACATCTCCCCTATTATTGTAGAAACATCTATTACTCCCTTCAGTTTTGCCCTGATTTACTTGGGGGTACCTTGATTAGGTGTATAAATACTTATAATGTTATTGCTTGTTGGTGAGTTGCCCCTTTTATTAATATATAGTGTCCTTCTTTGTCTCTTATAACATTTTTACATTTAAGTCTATTTTGTCTTGATACTAGTATAGCTATCACAGCTCTTTTTTGATTATTGCTTGCATGGATTCATCCTGTCACTTTCAACCTATTTGTATCTTTGTATCTAAAATGAGTCTTTTGTAAACAGCATGTAGATGTATTATATTGTTTTATCCATTCTGCCAATCTGTGTCTTTTGATTGGGGAATTTAACCCGCTATCATTTAGTGTTATTACTATAAAGGCAATACTTATTTCAACCATTTTATCTGTTGGCTTTTATATGTTCTAATATGTTTTGGCTCTCTTTTTACCCTTTTAGTTTCCCTTACTGATAATCTTCATTTAGGTACTCTCCTCCAAGCCCCTCTCTTCTGTTTTCTTTTCAGCCTGGGCATTTGACAAAATCCCTTTAGTATTTCTTGTAGGGCAGGTCTCTTGTTAACAAACTCACTTCGTTTTATCTATGACTGTTTTAAACACCCCCTCTTCTTTGAAAGATGATTTTGCCAGATGATGAATTCTTGGTGGGCAGTTTTTCTCTTTCAGTACCTTCAATATCATACTACTACTGCCTTTCACCTCCATTGTTTCTAGATAAGAAATTGGCATTTAGTCTTATTGAGCATACCTTGTATGTAATGGCTCACTTTTCTCTTGCAGCTGTCAGAATTTTCTCTTTATCTTTGGCAGTTGATAGTCTTATTAGTATCTGTCTTGGAATGGTTCTGTTCAGATTTATTCTGTTTGGAATATGTTGCGCTTCTTGGATATGTATATTTATATCTTTCACAAGAGTTGGGAAGTTTTTGGCCATTATTTCCTCAAATATTCTTTCTGCCCCCTTTCCCTTCACTTCTCCTTCTGGGACCCCCATGATGTGTGTTTGTGTGCTTTGTGTGTCATTCAGTTCCCTGAAACCCTGCTTAATTTTTTCCATTCTTTCTCTTATCTGTTCTTTGTTCGGTTTTGGATGTCCTGTCTTCTAGGTTGCTGATCCTTACTTCTATCTTTTTTAATCTACTGTTATATACCTCTAGCTTATTTTTTTAATTCAGTTTTATTGAGATATATTCACCTATCATATAATCATCCATGGTGTACAGTCAACTGTTCACTGCACCATCATATAGTTGTGCATTCATCACCCCAATCTATTTTTTTGAACATTTTCCTTATACCAGAAAAAGTAAGAATTAAAAAATTAAAGTAAAAAAAAATCATCCCCCTCCCCCATTTTTCATTTAGTTTTTGTCCCCATTTTCCTACTCGTCCATCCATACACTGAATAAAGGAAGTGTGATCCACAAGGCTTTCAGAATCACACAGTCGTCCCCTATAAGCTACATTGTTATACAGTCATCTTCAAGAGTCAAGGCAACTAGGTTGCAGTTTGATAGTTGCAGGTGTTTACTTCTAACTACTCCAGTACATTAAAACCTAAAAAGGGTTATCTGTGTAGTGCCTAAAAGTGCCCACCTGAGTGTCCTCTCAACTTCATTTAGAATTTCCCAGCCACTGAAATTTTATTTTGTTTCATTTTGCATCCCCCTTTTGGTCAAGAAGGTGTTCTCAATCCCACGATGTTGGGTCCAGATTCATCCTTGCAAGTCATATTCTGTGTTGCCAGGGAAATTTATACCCCTTGGAGTCAGGTCCCATATGGGGGGAGGGCAGTGAGTTCACCTGCCGAGTTAGGTTAGCTGGAGAGAGAGGGCCACATGTGAGCAACAAAGAGGTACTCAGGGGGAGACTCTTAGGCACAATTATAAGTAGGTTTAGCCTCTCCTTTGCAGCAATGAGGTCCATAAGGGCAAAGCCCCAAGATAGAGAGCTTGGTTTACCAAACTGCCAGTCCTCAATGTTTGTGAGAACATTAGCAACAATCCAGGTGAGGAAGTCCAACATCTCCACATTTTCCCCTGGCTCCTCAGGGCCCTACATATGTATTTTTATTCTCTGCTCAAATTACTTTGGGATGTGTTGCTATTTCACACTAACCTGTACAAACCTACCAGGTCTCACTTCCTATTCAAAGTTCCATGTAATTATGGTGTTTGAGGAACCTGTGTGAGTTAGATTGTTTAGGAAATATAGATCCTGCACCAAATAAACATCTCTTCCCTTGGTCTCACATGGAAGTTGAAGTTTTAAAACACAGTATCGTCCTTTACCCTTTGGCCCAATTTGCCCTAGTCCTAACTAGGTCTGCTTCATTCGTATCTCTAATTGAAGTCTGGATTCTCTTTCAGCTTTTTTAACAGTTGCTGTATGTGCTAATACTGGCATTCATATCTGCTGAGCTCTAGCTCTGAGTTTCAGGTGTCACACAGATACCTAAAGTTCCAGGGATTGATCAGGTTATACACAAAGGATTCAGCATCTCAGAATCTAGAGATAGCCATTACAGTTCAGGTATAGATGTGACTGCTGTAAGAGCTTACAATCTAGGGACCATTACAATAAACGTTCCCCTAATAAGCTGTGCTTTAAGATTCAATTATGAGTTTACACATTGTAGTTAGTCCATATTGGTGAGGCATTATAGTGTTTGCCTTTGTTTCTGGTGTAGTTCATTCAAAATGCTGTCTATAGGATCTTTTTACCTCGTTGCGTGTCTCACAGCTTCATTCCTTCTTGCAGTTGCTCAATATTCAATTGTATGCACACACCACAGTTCACCATTCTGTTCCTCAGTCGATATACCCTTAGGCCACCTCCACCCATTGCAAATCATGTATACTGCTTCCATAAACCCCAGTGTGCAACTGTCCATTCATGTCCCTGTCTAGGGTATTTTTAATCTCGCCTATTATGCATTTCATTCCCATAAGTTCTGTTATTTTTCTTTGTATGCTTTCAAATTCTTTATGCTTACCTAAAGTCATCTTATCTTTTATCTATTTAGCCATATTTTCCTTCATCTCTTTGGTTTAAGAGATTTGTTTGAACATTTCTGATTAGTTGTTCCAAACTTTTTATTTTCTCTGACTTTTTAATTTGTTCCTTTGACTGGGCCGTATTTTCCTGTTTCTTAGTATGGCTTATTAGTTTTTGCTGATATCTGGGCATCTGATTATCTTGATGAGATTATTCTGAAGGTCAGTTTCTCTTTTCTAGGATTTTGTTGTTGATTGGGTTTGTGTTAAGGCTCTTCTTTGACCCTTGATTTGTCAGTGTTTCCCAGCTCAAACAGAGCTAGGAACCCACAGTGGAGACACAGTTCCAAAGGTCCCTGGAGAAAGGGTCAGGAAAGACACCAAAAAGCCTTTATTTTAGGTCCCCATGGGTGCACTTCCTGGTTTTCCCAGCAGATGGTGCTCTTTGCCAAGAAGCCTTTTTTGCCAGCTCAACTTGTGCTTTTGCAGTCTGCCCTGCAGGTAGCGCCCTTTGGCGACATATTCCCCACAGTCCTAAGAAGGCAGGGTATCTTAGCCCTCTAGTGACTCCACCTTTGACATGGGTTGAAACAGTGGCATGGCAGCACCTGTCTGGGACAGGCTAAAGCAGTGGGACCCAGCGGTCTTGAATTCACCAGCCAATACTAGATCCGTACTGGGCCTTGTCCCCTTCTGTTCTTTGGGCGGAGGGCTTCCATGGCCCTCCCAGTCTGCAACAGCCTACTGGCCAGGGACCCAGGCTACCCAAAGCTGCTTCTTTTGAGGGTGGAGGATGGGTGCCAGGAGCCTTGGCCATGGCAAGTTTCTCAGTCTCTTTGTCTCTTCCCTGGATGCTCTGCAGTACTCCCTGGTTTCTGGCATCCCAGAACAGTTGTTTCAGATAGTTCTGCCTGTTCATTAGTTGTTTTTGGAAGAGGAGTGTGCCCTATAACTCCCTATACCATCATCTTCCTAGAAGTCCTAATCTCGTCTTTAAAAACTTTCATTGTGTGGATTAGAATTAGAGAATGAGAATTTTAGGACTGAAAATATCTTGTAAAGCCGTCTAAATATCTTGTAAAGCCATCTATTCCAACCCCTTTGTAGTATAAATAACTAAATCAGATAGGTTGGGAAATTTGCTCAAGTTAATATCTGAGAAATATAAAACTCAAATCTAAGTTTTCTGTTCCTCAATCTGTTGCCTTTCTTATATTTTATTTATAGGTTAATCTTAAAAGCTAGTAATCAGTTTTAATATTTTCATCTCTGTATTTAACATTATTTTAGTTTTCAAAGAGCTACTGGATCTAAGTATTTTATTCATCATAGAAATAAAAATTTGCACTTATTTATCTATGCCTAGGAATGATAACATTGCTTTTGTGAAAATTTCTATTGATTTTATTTTAAGTTTTCCTTGTGTAGGGCCTTTAAATTACTTACCTTATCAGCACATTGATTCTGAGAAAACTACATAGTTTGTGATATAGTCCTTCAGCCTAGAACTATATTCATGTATCTCTTAATCTTAAATTCAGCCTTCCTACAACCTCATCATCTTCTCAGATTTCTATCTCATAAATATTCTTGCCACATCCATCTTTCATTAGAGTATTCTGCCTGCTTCTTTATGTTTCACTCATTCTCATGCCTAAGTAGTGGGAGTGACATCTCTAAAGAAGTTGCTTTCACTTGGCATACCAATGACATAATTGCCTTCCAGAGGCCTCTTAATCTTTGTGTGATTTAACTTTTCTGGAACTGTTGACTGGCCTCTTCTTAAAAATTTCCCTTTCTTGGCTTACAGGGCATTTCACCAATTCTAGGGCATCCCAGTGGTTATCTTTTCTACTTCTCTGTTCATTGCTTTGTAGATTTCTTTGTAACTCTCCTTCCTTAGCAAAACTACAAAGTGTAGGTAGGCACCTACCAAAGAGTCTGGATCATAACCTTTCCTTTCTGTCCTTTTCTTCAACAGTCTCATCTACTTCACAAGCTCAGCTATCATGTTTGTACACATATTTTCTTAGAGTCCTAGACCCTACTTTAATCTCTGTTATACATTGCAGTATCCCAGTCTCAAATATGTCCAAACCTGAATTATCTCTTCCTTCTTTACTCCTTCCCTACTTCCACCTCAGTGCATCTCTTTTCCTTGTGCTCTTCATCTCAGTAAACAATATGTTCATTCTCTAAGTCATTCTGGCTAGAAATCTCAGGATAGGTGTTAACTCCTATCTTCTAGTACCTGTCCTGCTGATTTTTGTATAAAGTGTCAGGAATCCATCCTCTTGTTTTCTCCTATAGTTAAGCACTCTTTAACTTTTCCTCCTTTAAGGCTGAATTCAAATCTCATTCTCAATCTTTTCCAGGTCACACAGGCAGAATCAATCATTTCCTTGTCTATATTCCTATTCCATGTTCCCTCTTGAGGAATTTTATCATAGCAAATTTTACATGTCTTTCTCCTCTAGATACAAACTTCTTAAACTTAAGGAATGTCTCCTCAGTGCCTAGACAAGTGCTAGGATATAAAGATGCTTGATACTTATTTTTTTAATTGGATTTAATTTTAGGGAGAGAAAGTATGAGTCAGCTGTGAAGCTTATTTCTTTACAAAGGAAGCCAGTGGACAAAATAAAGAAGCATTTGAGTGTTTAGTAGAAGTGCAGTAGTCAATGTGTATCAAAAGTGGTTTATAGAATGGTCAGATATTGATAAAAATCACAGATGAGTTATTTTCAGAAAGTGTAAGATCTGGAAGTAATGTTTTTGAGAATAAATTAGGCTGTATATATTTGGAAGGGACCTAAACTGAAAGGAGACATTTTAGTGTAGAAAATTATATAGGTCCAATAATATTTAGGAAATTAAAAATCATTGAAAGTTTCCAGAAAGGAATGATAAAATTAATCTGTTTCTTTTGTAGGCTGCAAGTTCAATTGATGCTGAAGATGGATTGAGGTTCATGCAGGAGATGATTGAATTGTCAAGTCAGCAACAAAAAGAACAGCAGCTCCCTCCTCGAGCTGTACAAATTGTTTCCCACCCATTTTTTGGCAGGGTAGTATTGACTGCTGGACCAGCTCAGTTTGGTTTGGATCTGTCTAAACATAAAGAGGTGGGTGCACTTATAATGTGCTTGTTAAAACTGTTTTTGAAATATTGTTAAATATTACCCAGTTTTTAGTCTCTGACAGTTTTATTTTAAAAACCTAAAAATCAATCCTACATATTAGATTAAAGAAAAAGCCTATCTTGAAAGTTGAATCAAAATTTATGAATGTATAATAATTTATGTATAATTTGCTTTTAGAATTTTATTTAGAGTTTCTTTCAGATACTGTCCAATTTCTTGGTGTCTTCCCTAATATACTACCTTTAACTTATTTTAAAATGGTTTTCAGACTTTCTGACAACTATCAGAACCTTTCTTTGAACAGAAATCTAATTCCAAAGTTTAATGTAGGAAACATTTGAAAGCAGGGGTGCTCTGGCTCAAGTGGCTGTGGAGGGCATGGGACCTGGAGGTTCCACCAAGTAAACTATGAAGACCACTAAGCTAGTCCATCCTCCTGGTTATAATATAGGAAACAAAGACCTACAGAGCTAAACATTGTACAAGTTAATCCAACTAGTTGCTTGCAGAGATGGGAGCAGAACCCAGGTATCCTGACAATCAAAAGTCCATGTACTTTCTGCTCTATTTCCTTTAATTACACTTTTTTCTTTAGGGTGTATTTTGAAGCTATGTAGGTTTTTAGATTGATTCATTCATTCCACAGGTATTTATTGAATGTTTATTCTGAGTATATATCCTGTATTCTGTATAAGATCTTGGTATGTTTCAGTTAACCAAACCAGTGAAGATCCATGCCTTCAAGGAGTTCACATTCTGGGAGAGAGAGGGATATTAAAACATGTTTACACTAACCTCTTTAAAATATCAATTATGTGGTAGAGTTAAATTTTCTAGAAAGAAGAACTGCTTGCAGTTTTATGTATGCTAAATCATTTTTTTCCTTTCAAACATTTTTCTAGCCACAAGTGATGGTTTAAAAATGGTTCCTATGGTAGGTATATTGGAACTGTGTACTTTCTGCATGATTTTTCTATAAACCTACAACTGCTCTAAAATGTAAAAAAAAATAAATCAAAGTTCCCAGCTGTTGTGTGGGCGTGGGTATAGAAAATCTGCTTAGAAGTCTCAACTTTACCACTTACTAGCATTGTGTCTTTGAGCAAATTACATGAGTCTCAGTTTCCCCGTAAGTATGATGGAAATATTATCTATATTGTTTGACTCAGAATAGTTATGAAGATCAAGCTTAGTAATTTACATAAAAATGTTCTATAAACTGCAAAGCACAGTGAAAATATTGGTTGGGTATTGTGATATGCAAAATAAAAAATATTAAAATAAAAATTTATGCTACATATATATTGGATATATTATCATTAGAAAAGAAGTGAGTTCTAGTTTCCTTAAAGTACTAGGTATTGAAGTTTAATGTGACTAGTGGTTTGAGAAAGTAAAAGAACATTTATTTTTCTTTTTAACAGACAAGAGGATTTGTTGCAAGTAGTAAACCATACAGTGGTTGTTCAGAGCTTACCAACCCTGAGGCAGTGATGGGGAAAATCGCTTTGATACAAAGAGGACAGTGCATGTTTGCAGAAAAGGCACGCAACATCCAGAATGCCGGAGCCATTGGCGGCATTGTTATTGGTAAGTAATCCTCCATGTCTTTGTGTTGACTAGCAGAATGTAATTTTTTCAGAGCTTTCCTTTTCTTTTCCAAAATTTTATCAAAGGATTTATCTTATTATTTTTAGGTAATTAAATGACTGTAATAATTTCTATATATCTAGTATCTTTTTTAAAGCGTAGGTTTAGGTTTCTGTATATTAATGTAGGTAAAAATACTTGGAAACAGGTGTGAGGGTGGGGTGGGTGGGGGATGGGAGGGAGAGAAGAGGTGAAAACACCCAGTACCATGCATAAGAAAATATGTCCATGAGATCCAAAAACCCTGTAAGGGAAGGAGTTATACTCTGCCATCTCCAGTGAGGGGCCCTGGAAGATTTCCATTTCTCCACCAAGATGCAGGCTTTGGAGTCAGATACATTTGAGTACAGCTCCTGCCTCTGCCATAGATCTTTGGCAAACTTCAGTTTCTTCAGCTGTTCATTCAGTAGAATATTTTTTGAGCTTCAGTGAAAATGGTAATAAATATCTTTTCCGTCATTGTAGGCTTTAAAGATTGTATGTATCATACAATATATATAATATATAATAGTATAATATCTATAATTTCTTAGCATGGTAGCTGACATATCATAGGTATAAACATTAGTTGATAGCAGACTTTAATCTCCTTGAATTTTTTGTATTAAAACTATAAATTGCCTTAAAGTCATAGTGCCCATATTTCAGTCAATAGATTTTATATATATTTTTTTTTATTTTTGAGGTGGTGGACTTTTTAAAAATAAATTTTTATTGTGGTATCATATATACAACATATTTCCCATTTTTACCATTCCCAAATATATAATTCACTGGTGTTAATTACTTTCAGTTGTTGTGCTGCTGTCACCACCATCCATTACCAGAACTTTCCTATCACCACAGAAACTGTACACATTAAGCATTAACTCTCATTCCCCACACCACCCATACCCCCCATAATCTACTTACTAGCTCTATGAATTGCATATTCTAGTTATTTCATAAAATGGAGATCATAAAACTCTTATCTGTGTGTGCTTCTTTCACTCAACATGATTCTTCAAGATGGGCTTTACTATTTTTCTTTCACAGATAAGAAAATAAGGAAATCACTTAATCATGATAAGCAGGTCATGACTATCAGGGGAAATATAAATTTTCTATTCTTTAAGTAAGGAGTTTACATTCAATAAGAACTGGGAAACCTGGAGTCACACCCTAATTTTGAACTTATTTCTTCTGAATACCTTCTCTAGCAGGGACAATCCATTTTGATTTAAAAAAAGTTTTTTTAAGGATGAATTTCCTATCTGAATTCAGGATAAATAAAAATTAAAGCATTTAAAATGAAATATTAGGACTTATTTCAATGAAAGATTGTTCACTAGTCCTTTTGCTTATTCCATACGTGTACTCCAGTGTTGATTGAATGTGTAAGTTTCATTAGTTAAGAAAGTATTATGAGAAATTTTGTTAATAACTGAAATCAGTGTTTGGCACATTACAGTTTATGGGTCAAATTCAGCTCACTGGTCTGGTTTTGTAAATAAGAATTTTATTGGAATACTGATTCATTTGCATGTTGTCTATGATCACTGTTGAGCTATAATTGTGGAGTTGAGTTATTGCCACAGTATGTCCCCCAATGCCTAAGTTACTTATTTTCAGGCCAATTACAGAAAATGTTTGCTGATTCCCAAGTTATATCATCCTTTTTACTTGGTTATCTTGCACACTGAAATTATTTTTATTGGAGAATCTAATCTTTTGCCATCATTGTCATCTTGAACATGTCTTACTTACTGAGACTTTAAAATATTTTATTTTATTATTCATCTGCCCATATACTGGTTAAAGGGAGGGTCAGTCACCAGGTTTTCACTATCACACAGTCACATGATAAAAGCTACATAATTATACAATTATCATCAAGAATCAAGTCTATTAGATTACTGTTCAACAGATTTAGTTAGCTGTTTCCTTCTAGCTATTCTAATACACTAGAAACTAAAAAGGAATGTCTGTATAATGCATAAGAATAATCTCCAGATTGATCTCTTGACTGTTTGAAATCTCTCAGCCACTGAAACTTTATTTTGTTTCATTTCTTTTCCCCCTTTTGGTCAACACAGCATTCTCAGTCCCACAATGCCATGGCAAGGCTCTACTCTGGGAGTCTTGTCCCTCATTGCCAGGGAGACTTACACCCCTGAGAGTCATGTCCCGTGTAGGGGGGAAGATAGGGAGTTTATTTGCAGAGTTGGCCAAGAGAAAGGCTGCATCTGGGCAACAAAAGAGGTTCTCTGGGGGTGACTTTTAGTTATTAGTAGGCTTAGCTTCTCCTTTGCAGGAATAAGTTTCATAAGGGCAAGCCCCAAGATTGAGGGCTTGACTTACTAAATTGGAATTCCCTAATGCTTGCATAATGTCAGAAAGTCCCCAGGTGAGGAAGTTTAATATTTCCACATTTTTTCCCAGTCCCTCAAAGGGACTTTGCAAATACTTTTTATTTTCTGCCCAAAGTACTCTGGGGTGCATCAGGATATCATAGCAACCTGTATGGAATAACAAGATCTCATTCCCCATTCTAGGTTTCATGTAACCATGTTGTTTAAATAAACTGACCATACAGGTTATATTAGAAAGCTGCTACAGAGAATATAAATATGTACCAAATAATAGTCAAAACTTAGGAATAGATGTGACTGCTAAGAGCTTACAAACTGCAGACCTTTACAACAAGCTTCATTGAACACTCTGTACTCTTGCATCGTCGATTGCCCACTCTCTGTCACATTCTATTCCCAGGTACCTATGCTTTCAAATTCAGTTCTATTAGTGAGGCCTTAAAATATTTGTCCTTTCGTTTCTGGCTTATTTCACTCAACATGATGTCTTCAGGGTTCATTCGTCTAGTTGCATGCCTCATGACTTCATCCCTTCTTGCAGCCATTCAATATTCCATATATACCATATTTCCCGCTTCTTTGCTCATCGTTTCCAAAATTGCAGACTCAGCCCTGTGTCTGTGTCACTTAACTGGACCACTACCCATAGCTAACTGAAAGTCTTTCTGTGGGCCGATTTCAGGTTCCCCAGAGAGACTGATTGCTCACTTTAGGTCAGGTAGCCATCCTTTGTCGAATCACTGTTGCTAAGAGGTGGGTCATACATTGTTCTTTCCATTTAGCAGGGCCTATGAGAGCAAGTGCACTGAGATGGGACAGGCAGGTTTTCCAAGGAGCCTGGCATGTGTAATTGGGAGTGGACATGATAGACATCTCCAGTAAAAGAGAGTATCAATTCTACTACCATTATTTAGCCAATGCAGAATAACAGTACTGTTTATTTCAGCTTAGAGGGAAGACCACTGTAGTCATAATTATTCTTTGTGAACATTATATAAAAAAACTTACCTGTTTATAGTTGGTAAAACAGTATAATGCCATTAGAGGAAATCATAAACAATAACAAAAATTCATAGTTCTATTATTGCAACCCAAGCCTTTGAATTTTTCCATTTCTAGGCTTTTTAATATGAAATTTTTAGTCATAATCATGGAATTTTGTGTTCTACTATTTTCATTTAATGTTATATTAATCACTTTTTTATATGTTCCATCAATTAGTTCATCATTTACTTATATTGGTTTACAGTTGTTCACAATTATAAGAAGCACTCCAGTAAACTTTGGGCATAGAACTTTTTGCTTCTTTTGAATTATTTCCTTAGGATAAATTTCTAGGAGTAAAATGAGTGGATCTGAAAAGTATGTTTGTTTTTATGGTTCTTAATACATAAAATTAGGGTTATATATAACAATTTAATTCAGGTTAATATGCCATCAAGAGGTAAAAACAGTAAAGATTGGTAGATAGAGCTTTTTAATGAAGGAATTTTTTTTATGTTTGCTGTATTTGTTTTCTGCTAGATGACAATGAGGGGAGCAGCAGTGATACTGCCCCTCTGTTCCAGATGGCAGGTGATGGAAAGGACACGGATGACATCAAGATCCCCATGCTATTTTTATTCAGCAAAGAAGGAAGTATCATACTGGATGCCATCCGTGAATATGAAGAGGTGGAAGTGCTCCTTTCTGATAAAGCAAAAGATCGAGGTAAGAGTAAAAACCTTTTCTTTTTTTCTTTTTTTTAAATTCTGCTTAGTATTTATTTTAGTAGTTTGATACCAAAAATGAGTTACATTTTTTTTGTTTGTTTGTTTCACTGGTAAAATAAGTAAAATTTTTATGAGATGGTTTTAAAATGTATTTTTCTTTTGGAAATAAGGGTAAGAAAATATTTATTTTGCTTTGCTGAGTTAGGATTTTTAGAATTATATTTTTATATGTAATTTAGTTTTTGCCGTGATTTTTCCCAGTGATAAAAATACAAGAGATTACATCAAGGGAATCATTTTAACAGCCAGAGATGTTTACCAATTTCACTATATTGCATCTTATATTTATCTTCTAAGGAAAAAAGAGATTGTATAGAATGGTGTTATATACAATGCAATAGTAGTTGGGTCTCACCAGGCTACTTATCATCAAATGACCACTGTCTTGGTTAAGACAATAGAAATCTAGTAGCTTCTCCCTACTGAGATCTAAGTTTATCAGACATATATTATAAATAACAAGAGTTATCAATGGCTGATGTCTAAAGAACAAGACAGCGTACTGTAATTCATGGGTATTTGTAGTCCTCTCTAGGCCAAAATATTTGTTAGTAATCTGAAAGCTCTTTGAAGCCCAAATGACTATATAAATGTGAGCTCTTAGTAATAGTGTTCTTTTGTTACTTTCATGGCCAAAGGATAGAGGAGAAATGCAGGAAAGTGAGCCATCAGACATAGGCTTTGATCCTGCTGATCATAGCAGCCTTTCTTATCCTTGGAGATACCTGTTGAGTGTGGTATTCCTCCCACATCCTTAGATGGATACAATTGTATAGTTCATACAGGGTTGTTATTTCCCCTGGGGTGTTTGATAGATATGTAGAAAACTGATTCAATTCAGTACAGCTTCCAACTGGGACATCTTTTTAAAAATCCAAATATTTAGTGATAATCTAGTGCTATCCTAAGCAGTGTTTTGTCTCAGCTCATCATCTTGTATTGCTTTACTCTTCTTTGAGTCTTTCATATGTCAACTATTTAAGAGCAATGGAGTGAGTGAGTAGGATGTATGTATATAAGAATGTGTAGATGAAAATGGAATAGACTACAAAGGTTTTCTTATCTTCTTAAATCCCTCTGTTGTACCTTATGTTTTTATCTATGCCCTTTTTCTAAATTGTGATCTTCTTTCCTACATATATGCATTTAGACACATCAAAAACATAGGCAAATTATTATTTCATATAACTCTTTAATGCCTTTGCTTTTTTCCCCCTACTTTGTGCTACCATTGGAATTTCAGCAGCAATATTAAAAGGTAAAATGATTCCAAACTACATTATAAATAGTAGTAAGTATCTTGTGTTTAATAATTCTTAAATTATATATTTATATATGTGTATGTGTATATATATATACATATATATTTATAGTTTTCTTTCAATGGATATCATGATAACATCTGGTTTAATGTAACTATTTTCCTGTCTAGTTAGCTGTCCCATAATAATAATTCTTTATTTACCCTTTCATAACAAATTCTATTATACATCCCATGTAAAAGAATAATTCACTAGTCCCATGTCCGTGCAAGAGTTACTCTAACAAAGCCATTGTTGTTTTGGCATTTATCACTTTTGATTACTTCCTTATTTGAGTGCAACATAAAATATTTTAAATATTGACTTATTTTAAAACCTCACGTATGTGGAGGTAGGACATGTAGGGTTAGGACTAGGAGATTATGGTCCTTAACATGCCAGAGAAAGGGTATGAGAAATGGGGAATTTTAGTAGGGGAAAAAAAAAGGTTCTTTGAATAGTATTCCCTTAAGGACCTTGTCGTAAAAGGACTTTTATCTAAATGATATTTTTAAAAAACTTTGTCTGTAAATCTGTTGAAATGTGATTCCGTTTAAGAGTGGTCTTTTGATAAAAGTCTTCAACAATCCCCTTTGTTTTTTGTGTGTTCTTTTGAGAACTTTACAACTATACCACTCAGTAACAAGTTGTAGAATAACTATGAATATTCATCAGTGTAGCAAAAAATCAATAATAGTTTTATGAAATCAACTCTTTATTCACTTAGGAAACTATCCTAATAAGTTTGTAGTGGTTATCGTTAATTTATTCTATACCATTAGATATCTGTTTCTCATCTGCATCAGAATCAGCTGGAGTACTTGTTAAAAATATAGATTCCTGTGTCCTTCTCTAGAATATTGAATCAGAATCTCTGAAGGTGACAAGAGGAATCTGAAATTTTAAACAAGGTTCCCAAGCGATTGTGAATTTAGCTGGTTACTCAGCTATACTTTGAGAAACTCTGAACAAGACCAAGAAGGCATCCCTTTTCTTCAAGCTATGTATCAGGCCATCTTATAACATCAGGGGTACTAGGTAGGATTATACAAGTACACCAAATAATAATATCCTTAATCCTCTAGATTACCCTCTCTAAACACTTCATTCTAGAAATACATTATTCCTTATAATGTCACACAGTACTGACTGACCAGTCCTTCTTCCTATATATGAATACAGAAAAATAGAAGCCCCAAAACAAGCTCCCACCCCCATCTTCTTATTCTGGTAAGTTCTTGTTCCAGTTTCCTAATGCTACCAGAATGCAGAATACCAGAAATGGATTGGCTTTTATAAAGGAGGTTTATTTGGTTACAAAGTTACAGTCTGAAGGCCATAAAGTGTTCAAGGTAAGGCACCAACAGTCTGGTACTTTGACTGAAGAATGGCCATTGGCGCCCAGAAAACCTCTGTTAGCTCAGAAGGCACGTGGCTGGCATCCACTTGCTTCCAGGCGATGTTTCAAAATGGCATTCTCCAAAATGTTGCTCTTGGGGCGTTTTGTCCTCTCTTAGCTGTGGCTGCTCTTGAAAGTATCACTCTCAGTTGCTCTCCAAAATGTCACTCTCAGCTGCTTTGAGGTCCTTGTGTCTATGAACTCCTTTATAAGACTCCAGTGATCCAATTAACACCCACTCTGAATGAACGGGGTAACATCTCCATGGAAATTATCCAATCAGACATTTCACTCACAGTTGATTAAGTCACATCTCCGTGGAAACACTCAAAGGATTCCAATTTAATCAACACTAATACATCTGCCCTTGCAAAATTGCATCAAAAAACATGGCGTTTGGGGGAACATAATATATCCAAACCAGCACAGTCCCAGCCATTAGTATAGGCATATCTAAAACAGTCCTATCTGCTAGCAAAAGTTTTCAGGTATCTCTTCACACATTCTTCAGAAGCTAAAGCCTTAGTTATTTATGAAGTAGAGATGTTGCTTCCTTGGGTCAAACCAGTCACACTTCTAAAAGTCAAGGTAGCTACAGTCTGTTGTTGAACAGAATTAATATCCTGCCTCTCATATGTCCCATCTTTCCAAAATTGTTATTTTCATTTATAAAGGTACTTACTTATAATTCCAAACCTGTGCCAACAACAAAAGAAAATATATTATTACCTTTAGATCTCAGTTGAAGCAGCTTACAATTAAGAATTAAGCATCAATTTTGTTATCTCAGTAACATTTCTCAAGGAAAAAAAAATCAGGATTTTTAAGTTCCAGTACATTATCATGCTTTGACTTACAGTGTAAGCCTACAGTGCTTTTAAGGGCTACAAACTAATGTTTTTAGCACTATTCCTTTATCTGTGTCTACCTGGTAAAGAGGCAGAGAAAATGGGGGAGAGAAAGGTCCCATGGGGAAGTCAGGCAGTGTCAGTTTTCCTAAGATTACCCCTACTTAACTTTGTTGGGTGAGTCTGTCCTTGAGTTGAACTGTGGCACTTAGGTTGCTGTTGGAAAGGATTCAATTCTGAGATGAAAAATCAAGTACAAATGCAGATAGATGGTCTGTTTGGTGAGGAGCATTGAAAACATTCTTAGCAGAATTGATGCCACTCTTCCTGTCTCCAACCATGCCATGTTTTCTCACACATTTTTGCATTTGCACATCTTTCCTGTCTTTTGGGAAATGCCTTATCAATCCTGATCCCCACCCTCATGGCCCTTTTCCTTTGAGAATACCCAGTTTCTCTGAGAATACACAGTTTAAATGCTGCCTTCTTTATGAAATTTTTTCTTTTTCAGCTAAGTAAAATTAAAGGAGTTTAAAAAATATAGCTTATAATACTTCTATTGTATCTCTTTACCTACTTCTCATCTCTGTATTCCTTATTGTCAGTAATGCTGTAGGTACGAATGAATGAATGAATGATTGTAAAAGGTTCAATCTCTAAGTCCTTACCTAGGATCCTTTTCCATTGAATAGCTTTCCTAAATATTGAAATTTACTAATTTTCTTTTCTTTGTATCTTGAGATTTTCTCCATTCTTTCTTTGCTTCCTGAGTTTTTCATATACCATTCCTGAATTTAACATTGTAGTTGTTATTCTCCTGTAACTCTGATACATACTCAGAAGGAAGATTTGTAGCAGTATAGCAGCCCCTAATTCCTTTTTTCTTTTTTATACTTCTCTAACTGCCATTTTTACTTTCCTGATTGCTGCTTCTATTTCTATAGTTCTTGAAGCCTGTGAAAACCAGAATATTATCTTCTGTGGGTATCTTCTTCAAAACCCTCTTTTTATTTACTTATTTATTTTTGCATTTGAATTCAGTTGCTCCTTGATGACTTTTCTTTGTATAGTGCCTCATTGCTGTCTTGATTTTGTTAGTTTTATAATTTAAAAATTTTTAACTTGTAAGAAGTTAAATAATTCAGAGATATATTAACAGAAGTTTAATAATCTCTTTTTCCTGTGATAACCAACAAATGTTAATAGTTTGATATGTAACCTTTCATACTTTTCTCTGTGCTTTATGCATTTTCAAAGTACAGATTTTTCTTTTTCTTGTCACCAAAATGGATTATATTATACGTCATTCAGTAACTTGCCTTTTACAGTTAACTCTCTTAATAAGACATTCCTCCAAGCCTGTAAGATAACATAACTTATTCTTTTGAAAAGTTGTATTACATTTTATAGTATGGTTATACAGTAATTTATTTAACCATTTCACTATTAGGCATCCAAATTATTTCCACATTTTTTTGTTTTGCTAATACAAACAGTGGTACAGGAAATACCCTTGTACATATCTTCTTATATATTGATACTTACCTACAATTTTGAGATTCCCTATAATGAGAATGCTGGGGAAAGGATATGGGTCTTTTTAATTTTAATAGCTGTTGTAGGATACATTCTGAAAAAGGTTGTGGTAATTCACATTCCTTCCAGCAAGGTACATGATTTGTACTAATTCTAGTCTATCCTGGATATTATTGCTGTTTTAAATTTTTGCCAATCTAATGAGTGAAAATAGTAATTTATGTTAATTTACATTTTGCTTTATAGGAATAATTTTCACTTGCTTTTTCTCTTTTCTGAATTGCCTATTAATAAGATTTGCCCTTTATAACATTTGTCTTTTTCTAAATAATCTATAGGACCTCTATTAGATATATATACATATATATAATATTTTCCCAATAGATTATCTTTTTACTTTGTTTATGATACTTTTTTTCATTTAAAATTTTGTGTAATCAGAAATATTAATTCCTTTAAGGTCCCTGGGTTTTCTTTCTTACTTCAGAATATCACCACCCGACCCCACCCCACCCCACCCCACCTCATTTTTACATAGTGTTTTCCTAAATTTTCCTCTGAAATTTTTGCCATTTTAATTTTTGCATTTTGGTCTTTAATTCATATGGAATTTATTTTTTTATGTGATATGTTAGGCTTCTAACTTTCTCTCCAGATAAATTATCATAAACTATCTTTATTTTCCTTTAGTTAAACTGCTATCTTTGCTATATATCAAATATTCTTACATAGTTGGATCTGTTTCTGGACTTGTTTTCCTGTTTCACTAACCTGTTTGTTTAGTCCTATGCCAGTATTAAAAGTTTGCTGTTTTTAATAAATTTTAATATCTGACCGGGTAAGTTTCCCCTTACTGATTCTTTTCAGACTTTCTTGACTTTTCTTTGAAGTATGTTCTTCCTTAGGAACTTTAAAATAGTTGGTCTGGTTCCAAAAAGAAAAGAAGAAGAAGAAATGGGATTCATTTTGGAGTTGCATAATTGCATGCCTTATATATAAATTGGGAATTTTTTTTTTTTTTAATTAAGACTTTCTGTCTAGGAACACACACCTACCTATAAATTTAATCAGATTTTGTTTTATATTCTTCACTAAGACTTTATAGGATTAAGCAATATGGGTCTTGTACCTTTTATAATTTAATTCTCTGTTCTATAGTTTTTATTTTTTTATGAAAAAGATATTTACTTGATTTCATTTCTAACTAATTATTGCTATTATAGAGGTGTTCTTGGTATGGTCTATACTCGTTATTCATGGATTCTGTATTTTCATATTTGCCTACTTGCTAAAATTTATTTGTAATGCCAGAATAAATACCTGGGATGCTTTTGTGATCATTCTTGGACATGGCAGAGTGGCCCAGTGTGCACGTTTCCAGCTGAAGTTGAACAAGGCAATACTCTGCCCCTTCTTGTTCCAACTCTCCTGTAAACAAGTGCCCTTCTCATGGTATATTTTAGTACTATGTTTTTCACATTTTTTACTTTTTATTGGTGAATTTGCTGTTTAAATTGGCCCTCAAGCATAGTGCTGAAGTGCTGTGTAGTGTTCCTAAGCTCAAGAAGGCTGTGATGTGACTTACAGAGAAAATATGTGTTAGACTTCATTTAGACATCAGTTATAATGCTGTTGGCTGTGAGTTCACTGTACATAAATGAACAATATATATTAAATAAGGAGTCTTTAAACAGAAACAAATATAAAAGGTTATGTATTTTTATGTTGATGAAAATGTTGTGACTAGAGGCTTGTAGAAACCTAATGCTGTGTATCCCCTAGGAGCAGTGGTTCAGTATTCACTAATTCAGTGTTCATGGAATTGACTATATTTGCATAAGTTGAACTTTCATTTTCCTATATTTACACTATTTTATTTTCTTATCTTATTGAGTTAGCTAGGTTTCCAAAATAGTATTGTATAATATGTATCCCTAGGAGACTTTTTGGCCGAAAGCACAATCTTTGTTACTAGACAAAACAACCCTACATCTTTACCTATCCTTCTGAGCTAGATTAATATAATCTAGAAAAAACTTGACGATTTTTCTTTTTGTTCTTTCTTTAACTCAGGGTAACCTAGCATAAATAAGCTCTAAGCAGACAGTTCCCTGTTTTCTCATCTTGGCTCCCTACCACCACCACCACCACCTTAGTTTCCCTAACTGTCCAGAAAAAATGCACCCCTTCCATCGCTCAGAAGAGAGAGAGAATGAATATGTAGTACTTCTTCTTCCTTCGCTCCACCCCCCCCCACCCCACCCCCCCAAAAAAAAGCCTACTAACTGAAACTCCCCTAGGTTAGGTAAGACTTCTGCCTAATCTGGATTTGTACATACGCACTCACCTGTACCTTCCTGCATGCCCACATTCTCTTCAGTTTGTCTGATTTTAAATGGATCCATCAACCGTCTTATGACCTCATCTGCAGGATGGAGTATTTTCCCCCTTTCTTCAAATCTTTTCCTATCTATTACTGATGAATAGGGAATATACTAAATTGTTTGATATATTAGATTAGCCCTTTTTGCATTTCTCTGCAAACTCCTCACTGCCTCAGCACCCATTGTGTGCTCTTGCTGTTAACTAGAACCTTTCCTGGGGAACTCTGGAATAAAGTGGAGTATGAGATAGGAGATCAGCAGTTTCTGCCGTGCTAATTCAATTTGGAATTACCAGTTCAGTTTTCTGGTACTTTTCAACTTGTTTTTGAAAACCATGAGGAAACAGTGCTGCATTATTTGCTACCTTCCATCTTTAGCCAAGTATCTTAACCTTTAGGTTAATCATAGATTGATTTTTGCCTACTGTTTGCCAGTCATATTCCTCGTTCTGAGACACACAAAACAGACAAAATCCCTGTTAGGGGTTGGGAGGGTAGGCTGTGCATGTTAGATGGTGTTAAGTAAAATATTTAGCATATTGAATTATTAGACTATTAGAAGTTATTAGCCATATTAGAAAAATAAAGCTTGTTCTTATTTGTGGTAGTCTTAATTATAATATACCTTTAGCTTTCTATTTTTAAAGTTAAATGCTGAGGAGAAATCCATTGTTTCAAGTTCCATAATTTTGTATGCATTAATATTCCTTGTTTCTCCATTTATGTAAAATCATGTACTTTGTGTTTTCTGCTTAGCACTTACTCCTGACTGAATTTTAATCACTACCAATCTAATTTCCTCTCACTCCACTGAGATGCTCTCATGATGCTTTTCAGTGGCACTAATGCAAGAGTGTTTTCTGGTCCTCATGTTACTTGACTCCTCTGGCACTCTCCCTCCTTTTTGAAACACCCATTACTCTTCACTTCATAACTCGGTGTTCTCCTGGACGTATGCCTGTTATTTCTGGCTGTTCCTTTGCTCTTCTACCTTGCTATTAAATATTGATGTTCTTCAGGTGAGATCCTCTCTTCATTGCATTCTCTGGCTGGGTAAATCCTGTCCTTGCTTGTGGCTTTGGTTACTGCCTTTACACAGTTGATTTTCAAATTTTTATCAGCAGTGCAAACCTGTCTCTGATCAACAGACCTATAGATCCAACTACCTATTTGGCATCTGTTGGATCTATCAAAAGTATCTCAGTTTCACCTAGCCAAAGCTATGCATCAAGTCTTTCCCTTCTCTTTCTCACATTCCTCAGAACAACAGCCACTACAAAAATAAATAAACAAAACACCACCCCCATTCACTTGCACAAACCAGAAACTTGGGAGTCATCCTTTATACCTCCTTCTCTCTCCCTGCCATCACCTTCCCTACCTCCATATGTATAATCACTAATTCCATTTACCCTTAAAAATCAAACCCACCCACTTCTGCCATCACCATCCTCATCTAAATTATTATTTCTGGATTTCTTGCTTCTCTTTAATCCATTCTTCACCCTTCAGCCATAGATATATTTTGAAATTATAAATTGGATCATATCATGCCTTTGTTTAAAATTCTTCAGTAATTTCCTGTTTCTCTTAGGAAAAATAAAAAACTGCGTATAATATGGCCTACACAGCCTCATGGTGTGTTCTGGATTGCTAAAGTTGCCATTATGCAGAATACCAGAAATGGATTGGCTTTTATAAAGGGGATTTATTAAGTTACACATTTACAGTTCTAAGGCCATAAAAGTGCCCAAACTAAGGCATCAGCATGTGCATACCTTCACTGAAGAAAAGCTGATGGTGCCCAGAACACCTCTGTCAGCTGGGAACAGATGTGGCTGGTGTCTGCTAGTCCTTTGCTCTTGGCTTATGTTTCAAAATGGCTTTCTACAAAATGTCCCTGGGCTTCTGTCTTTCTCAGCTCTCTGCTTGGTTCTCTTGGGGCGTTTTTCTCTAAGTGTCTGGGAGTCCTTTCTTAGCTTCTCCAGGGCAAACTCTGGGCTTCATCTCTTAGCTTAGCATCTCCAAATGTCTTTCTGTCTGCATCTCCAGTTGTCTGGGTCTCTCTTGGCTCTTAGCTTCTCCCAGGGACAAACTTTGGATTACATATCTTAGCTTCTTTCCAAAATGTCTCTCTCAGCTTCTCTGAGCTCCTTCTCTCTGTGAGCTCTTAAAGGACTCTAATGAACTAATCTCTGGATGGGTGGGATCACACCTCCATGGAAATGATCTAATCAGAAGTTCTCACCTACAATTGGATGGATCAAATCTCCATGGAAACAACCTAATGAAGATGTCCCACCCTAATCAAAAGACAAATAAGTCTGCCCCCACAAGATTGCATTAAAGAACATGGCTTTTGTGGGGCATATAATAGATTCAAACCAGCACATGGTATCTGGCTCACAGCTGTTTCTCCATTTCTCTCACCATACTTCTTTTTCTTTGCTCCAACATCTCTGACTTTCTTGTATTCTCACCCACCTTCTACCTGCCATAACACCTTCATACATTCTGTTCCCTTTGCCTGGAGTGCCCTTCCGTCTCTTCTTTGATTAACTCTACTGATCCTTTAAATCTCAGTTCAAGGGTCACATCGTGAAGGAAACACTTAAATCTCCTTATCATAAGCTTTCATAATACCATATAAGTCTCTTTCATAACATGTCACAGTTGGAGTTTTTCATTTATTTTGTGTGATTATTTGGGATTTTTCTTCCCAACTAGACCATAAGCTCCATAAAAGCAGGTATAGTATTTGTTTTTGCTCCTAATTTTATCCCTAGCACTTTGCACAGCGCCTGTCACACAGTGGACACTGTCGATACTTGGTTTTTTGCTGACTGTTGCAAAGGCAGAGATTAATGCAGGATGTAGCACATGGTCATCAGTGCTATTTTGGCACCTTTTTCTAGGAACCCTAAATAAAATGTCTCTCTTGGTTTCATTGTATATTCATTTCAGCAGGTTTACTACTAGTTAGCCTTCCAGTGGATGTTAGAATGACTATTATTTTATAATTCACAAACCTAAAATAATGAAATAGAATTTTTATAAAAGACCTCGGTTCTTTCTCTGTGAGAAAATTTTATTTGATCTGTCACATTAATACCCTTAAGTCATCCAAAAATCTTGTATTGTCTGCATCTTTATAGTTCACTGAGTGGCAATTTCACTTTTCAAAAGATCATTATCTTAAAATATAGCAATGATATGTTATGCTTAAAATTTATTCTATTTAGTATGTTCTCATGTTCAAGCTTTCCTGAATTTAGGTACTTAATAAATTTTAGATCTATATTGAAATTTTATATGCATTTTACTATTATTATTTATTGTATTTGTTGGCATTCATTAATAGCCATGGAAGGCAGTCTTGTCAGTTACTAGAGTCATTCCTTTCAGTTTGGAAGATCCAATTTGAATATGTATAGTCTATTTCTGATGCACATTATAAAACTATATACAGAAGAATGTAATTCCATTACCTTTAAGATAATTTTTTTTACTCCTCAGTGTTAATGTTCACCATTCTGCATTAACGTGATGCTCTGAATTTTTATTGCTTCATTTATTGCAAAAACTTGTATGCTTTTGAAAGTGTAGCAGTACATTTTTTTGAGGGGGGAAAGTAGCATAAAGTTTTTCTTTCTTATACAGATCCTGAAATGGAAAATGAAGAGCAACCACCCCCTGAAAATGATTCTCAGAATCAGAGTGCTGAACAGATTACATCAGGTTCTCAGGACGTTGATTTGGTTGACCAGGAGTCTCCTGAGGAAAGTTCTCTAAACTCTCACCCAGAATCATTATCTCTAGCAGATATGGACAACGCTGCAAGCATTTCTCCTTCCGAACAGAATTGTAATCCCACAGAAAACCATGAGACTACAAGTCTTGATGGTGAATGTACAGATTTGGATAACCAACTTCAAGAACAATCAGAAACTGAGGAAGATTCCAATCCTAATGTTAGCTGGGGTAAAAAGGTCCAGCCTATAGACTCCATATTAGCAGACTGGAATGAAGATATAGAAGCATTTGAAATGATGGAGAAAGATGAACTATGACTCTTTAAAGAATTTGGTGGTAGGTATTTAAAAAGAAAAGGTAAACTGTGGTTAATAGACACCCTAATTCCTCAGCAGGCTCTCTAATGGGAATATGGTGATGGGCAACCTCGTTCTGACTGGGATAGGCATCATCAGAATCCAGAGCATGCTGTGTTAGAATTGACCTTGTTTAAAACTGTCCTATCAGAAATGGAAACTCACGGTTCCCCCCCTCAATTGGCAGCATTGCACCACCCTGCAATACCTCAGGCTAGGAGACATTGTCGGGCATTCCTGAGAGCTATGTTGCTATAATCTCTTGATAGACAAGAAACAAATGCAGTTAATAGTGGAGTGGGAAATAGAAATTTATAAAGCCTTCTAGATAGAGGAAGGTCAGCTTTCTTGATTTGGGGGTTAGAGGCAATCTTGGGAAGACACATGAGTGTTGTGGGCATGCTGGTTATGCTGCCTTCACAAAAACAGTCTGAAGTGCCCTCAGTGGTCACGAAGCAAAAGCATTCTTGGTGAAAGCAGTCTTTGCTCATCACTTTCATTTACTTCATTCAGTGACAAATGATCAAGGTGGATTGGTTTTTCCCCCCTTCACAGTGTCCTTTTCCTTTAAACCAAAGGTGAAGCCATTGTACTTTCTCAGTGAGCTCTCTGCGTAAAAACTAAATCAGTGGGACTAGGTAAAAAGGTCATATATATTGTGGAAATTGGTTACTTAATGCTATGGAGCAAGGGAGAAATTATAATGTTGCAATATGAACTTCCCATTGGGCCTTCCATAGGGAAAACTATGACTACTCTGAAATGGAACTTTGTGTTATATCCTTGTAGGGTATTTTATAAAGCTTTTTCAATTCATTTCTCTTAGAGGAGGTTATCTCTAGCCATCAGCCTTACTCCATCCCATGTTTAGTATGCAATTTGAGCCACAAGGCCTGTATCGCCAACAGCTGAATACATTTTGTTCTGCTTTTCTATGTTTTGGAGCCATGATAAAACTGATAGTGGTCTAAAAATCCTGGGGGCGACTACTATTTTTTCTCCTTTGAAACTTGGTTTCTAAAGTTGTACCTAAGGAGTCTGTCACATTTTCTGTTGAATCATGGTTTTTAGGTTTGCCTTTTTAAAAAAAAAAAAAAAATATTCCTTCTGATATGAACCTGAAAAGTAGTCTCTAGTGACCTGTGTAAAAAGCTTATACCATTGCAATTAACGTATAGCTTAATGACAAGTTCTTTCTTTCTTTCTTTCTTTCTTTTTTTTTTTTTTTTTGGTGACAGTCTGGTGCTGGCCACGTTTAAGTTTAAAAAACTGTTGATATCTGTTAACAGCCCTGTAGTTGAAATCATGGCTTTAGTCATTTTATTTATTAATTTTTAAAAAACTTATCTGAATCACTTCTAAAAGAATATTTGAGAGACTTACTTCCTTTCTCTTTACCATTACATTACATAATAACCTTTTCTTAAAATACAGTTTTGAGGTACTGATGAACTTAAATTGTATATGGAGCTGACAAAAGAACAGCAGTGCTGTATTATAGTTATGTATATTCATGTACAGTATGTCTTAGATCCCAGGTAAACATATGCTTTTATAAGGGGATGAATAGCTGCTTTCAAAACTTCCAGCTAAACATAATTGGGTCAGTGAATAATAAATCTAATGGAAAATTCACTTTGGGGTTAAAAAAAAAAAAAAAAGAATAGTAGTACACAACATTTTTATCGGCCCTTAATTAAACCTAATGCCAAAATGAATATTTTTAATCTCTCTGCATGTGAAATTTGGTGTAAGAAGATAGAACTATAATACATACAGTATAAGGAAGGATAGACATAGTGCTTTGTTCATCTTAATTGCAAAGCTGCCAAAATAGCTGAAGCTTAATTACTTGACTTGCCTTGATTTATAGGACTGGGGCTTGGAGAAAAGGAGCAGATGTTCTTCTAAGACTTTGATTACAGAAGCCTTATATACATTGATTTGATTTTATATTTGTAGCTCATAGCCTTTGTTGTTTAAATTTAACTTTTCTAAGTCATCAAAGCAGCATAATTTTTTTTTCCAACAAGGAGAACTTAATGTCTTGAAGAATCTTGTGACGTGCAAGGAAAAGCCAGTTTACTGCCTTCCTTTGGCCATTAGGGGGAGCTATTGCCTTTCACTGAGGTCTAGAAGCAAATTGTTCACTTGTTTAGAAAAAATGAATCCTTAAACCAAATAAAGAAAATGAAAAAAATTAGCAGAGTACACAGTACACTTTATACCCAGAAGGAATGATACTTGATTTTTCCCTGTTTAAGAGAGTATAACGTTCAGCCTCAAAACCCCAACATTGTAATTGACTCTACATTCACTTACTTATTTGACGTACTGCCACAAATAGTTCACTATAGAACTCCCAAGAGCTTTTTAATTTTATTTTTCATTTTTAAAATAGTTTCTATAAACATCTTTATTTGCTTCCTAAAAATTCAGGGATTCTGTGAGACCCTGAATTTAGAAACATCTGGTCTACCTCAGTTAAATGTTGAGTGCTTAGAGATTGCGCTGTAGTGATCATCACAGCCATAAAATGGTTTGATTAGGAAGGATTTATACAATGTTTCAATGTTTACAAATCTAGAATCAAGTAAGGATTTTATCTGAAAGTTAAAATTTAGATATTAGAGCAAGTATTTAATTCAGGTATTTTCAAGTTTTAAAACTTCTTTACCTACTAAAAATAAAATAGCTATAGTTTTTTCTGCTTATCTAGTTCATTGAAGTGATAGACCCTAATTTTGCCATACTTTTCCCATAAAGTTTTAAGTGTGAAAGAATTATAATATATCAGAATATGTTTGGGGTGGGATATTTTGTTGGGTAGGTTTTTTTTTTCCTTTTTAATCTTTAATAGGCTTCCAGCGATTGTTTCAGAATAAATTATTTATTGATATTATGCTTTTCCATTTTTTTTTAAATTTTAGCTTTCCTAACATAATTACTTTCTGAAGAATTTTTTTTTAATTTAAATTACCTTCACACAATCCTTTTTATAGTAAAATCAGCATTTGTTCTCTCACCAAACCCCATGCCAAATTCATCATAAAGAAAGAGCATAAGTTATCATTCAAATAGTGCTCATAATTTTAGGGGGGGCAGGGAAGAACTTAGTAAATATTCCAACCGGTCGTTTTCTGCACAAGGCTTCAGTCAGAACTTAGGAAAAAAAAACATTCTGTGAATGAAATATTGTATGTTTAGATTTTATAAAAGACATTTTTAAAAGCCCAATTTACAGCCGTATATTTTCTTATGATGTAATTTATGAAAAAGATGTCTGTACTAACAGGTGCTGTAACACTACTGTTTTGGATTTCATTGTTTGGTGATAAATGTATACAATATTTCTAAGGGAAACTATGTACTGTGATGTAAAAGTCTGGGCAAAATGTATATAATCCTTGTATATATAATTGTGTATTTGATTATAATTACTGATTGTAAAGATTTAATAAAATATGTAAATATTCTGGTCTGGTTTTAATTTGGATTTTTAGCATCAGTGTGCATATCCTTATTCCTTAATATTTTAAAAAAATTTTTCCCCATTTTGTCTTCCCTTTTTAAAAAAAATTGCATTTTACTCCAGGGGTGTGAATTTGGGGGACATCTTACGATGTAGAAACTCATGCATTGAACTGTTCCACAACTCATCTAGTGCACAAGGGTCCTCAGAGTGGGGTTAGAGAAGTATTAATAATGCACAGTGTCAACATTGGTAACATTTTTATTATTCGGGTTTCCTTATATTTAATAAAATCAGTTGCCATCTCAATATTGTCATCAAAAATAAAGCCAGTCCTTCCTGTCAATTCCAGTGAAGCCATTTCCTTTCAGCCCATTTCAGATACTGTGGTACCGTGCTTTTCATTGTACTGTCCCAGGGTTTCTGAGCAACAGATACTTGAAAGGCTTAATAACAAGTCATTATCATTTAATGGTAATTGCTGTCTTCAAAGATGAGCAGACTGAGTCTTGAACAGTTCTAATCATCCTACAGTCCCACATTTAGTGCCTGTGCAATGGGATGGGAACTCTGGTCTAAATCCAGAGCCCATGCTCTTTCTAGTGAGCCGCACACACTCTTCCTTTCTCAACCCCTCCCACCACTCTTCCCGCCCCCCCCTTTCAGTTTCTTCTCACCTTTGGCCCAGCCGCTAGCTTCCCACCTGACCACTTTCCCCGTATAGGATTGAAGTTTAGAGATTGTGGCATCCATTCTTAGGCTTTGTGGGTATTAATCCCAGTCTCATTCTCATGTCTCTTCCTCCAGGGCGATACGCCAGTGTTTCAGAAAGAGTTAAAGGATCTGATAATGTCTCTTAAAAGATTTCAAAGGCGAGGTTGCTTTCTCCTCTGGGTGAAGCAAACTTCAGAGGCTTGTCTGCTAAGAGGGAGCTAGGTAATGTAAGGGTTAATTGAGAATGTTAACTTGTCAGTGTGTGCATGCTAGCAAAACTTAACACTTCAAATCTAAGGAGGTGACCTTGCTCTTGGTATATACCCTTATTAGCCTAGAACTCTGTACATCTACTCTCTTCAATAAAATGGTAGATAAGAGACCACCACTAGACTTCTGGAGATTCTTTTAATCCGTAATAGAATGGACTCATCATCCCAAATGGCAGTTGGAGAATTGCTTAAGTGCAGAAGTACTATGGTGTGTGCACATTCCCACTCAATTCACTCTCAGTGATACTGTCCTTAAGAAGTGTCCTGACGATAGTAGCAGCAGGTAATGCTGATAAAATGCCCACCCTGGGTCTAATAGTACAATGTGATTTCTCAATAAAACAAACCAAACCAAAAAATCAACTTTTTCTTCTGATTGTTAAAGAGACAACCAGTCCCTAAATAGTAGAATAGCCGAGATATAAGTACTTAATACCAAAGGACTGACTCCCCTCATACCCCCACTCCAGAACTGGAGGTTCACAGCAATATGGGGCATGTCTTACATAGGAATCTCCCCACCTTTATCTTCCAAGTCTCTTAAGAAAAGCCATTGACCTTAGGGTTCAAGAGGCAATCTGACAAATACTGCAAGCTAGCTTATCAAAGCTCCCACTTCTTACTCTCCCTTTCAGCAGTCTCCATCTGGAGAGTGGATGAATCTCTCAGTCAGTCCCAGACAACTGCTATTCTTAGAAGGACTAAACTGTCCATGCAGCTAAGCCACTCTCCTGCCTCAGATGAGGACTATTGTGCTAATTTTACTCAACCTCCAATCCCAATTATTTTATTGCATAATTTAAAAACATATTAAAAGCCCTGTGATCTCAGTCTCTAATCACTAACTTCCAATCTTGTCCACTCACTTGAACAATTGTTCAGGACCTCCAAGCTGTTCTACTCCTACTTTCTCATAATCCATCAATCTGACTCATAGCCTAACTTTGCACTTAACCCACATTATCCTCATCTCTATCGAATTAACCTGGCAAAACCTTAGATCTTATTAAACCCAGCTACCCACTGATTCTGCACCTAAACTTAGTAGCTAATGGAACTGGATGAAATCACACCCCACTGCTGAGCAGCCTTTCTCAAATGGGTTTAATGCTTTTGGAAATTCCACCCACATCTCTCTAGTTAATTTACTTTCCCACTTCACAACAGATTCACACCAACTTTCTTTAGAAATCTCCCAAACTCCCCTGTCCCTCACCTGATGACCTCATCACACTTTGTTGAGAAAATAGATGAGAACCACCTCAACTTCCACCAACCTTTCTGCCTGCTAAATGCACATAACCTATATTTGCTCTTATTCAGATAGGTTTCCTTGCTCATATTCTAGGTCAATTCCTCTACTTTTTCTACTTTGATTTTGGAGAACTGGAACCCCAGACCGAAACCAGATGGACTGAAAAGTGGAAGAATCAGACTGTCAGACTCAACCTGACTACAAAGGTGAAGGGACACTCCCCTCCCCCTACTAACTACTCCCTCCCTTGGAGCATGAAATTGCCTCCATCACTGGGCCTTGTAAATACAAATACTGGGTACCATACAAAAACAAGGATGCCACATCTGAGATCCTATAATTTGGAAAACGTGCTGACTTATATTTCTTTCAGAGAAATTGGGCAGTAAAATATTCACCAAAATGCTATGTAACAAGCTCTTTTCCTTATACTTTTTGTTTTTGTTTGTTTATTTTTAATTTATTTTTGCTAGCAGAAGTATAAGTTGGTACAATTTTTCTAGAAATTAATTCAGCAGCACATAGCTGCTCTTTATTTCCTTTTAACTCAGTCATCTATTGCTAGGCATCTAAGGAAATAGAGATGCAGATACAGATTTTCATACTAATTTTGTAAATAAGAGCAAAAATTTAGATACAATCCAAATGTCCTTAGAGTAATAGTTATGAAAAGTATGGCATATCAGTAGAAATTCATGTGCATTCATTTAAAATGAGGTTTACAAAGATTTTTTAGTAACTAAAAGCTTGCTTTTTAATGCTAATTAATTCAGCAGATTCATTGCCTTTCCTAAGTGCCAGGCACTGAACTAGGCCCTGGAAACACAGTGATGCTCCAGACCTTGTTCTCATCGATTTACAAATTCAGAAGCAAGAGATGGGAACAGGTAATACAAGTGTGATGAGGGTTATGAAAAGGGTAGGGTACTGATACTATGGGAGCATCTAGCCTGGGATTGCTAGCCTGGTGTGGGTCAGGAAGGCTTGTCTGAGGAGTGAGATTTAAGCTGAGATCTCTAGGAAAGGAGGTGGGACAGAAGGAACATCTTGTTTCAAAGGCCCTCAGACAGGAGATGGTCTGTGTTGTTGTATTGGCAGAACTTGAAAGAAGCCCAGCATGGCTGGAAGGAAGAGAATCGTGGGAGAAGGCTGGAGGTGGGCTGTGATGGTCACTGAGGGTTTTGGATGCTTTAGCTCCAGGGGTGAGAATGGTTGCCTTTCCAAAGACTAATGGCTTGTGACTATAGCAGGGATTTGGGACTTTTGTTCTAAGGGCCAATCAGTGAGAAAATCACTGAGGTTTTAAATAGGTCACTAGCATGATGAAGTATAATGCTAAGTGAAAAAACAATCTAGAATTGGTCTAATAAAGTATGATCTCAGCTGTGTTTTTATATATATTTATATTTATATTTATGTTTATAAATGACATTGACTCATTTATTCAACCAAGTCTCCCTGAGTACCTCTTGTGTACCAAGTGTTATTTTATAGCATCTGGGGGTTGCAGCAATGGACAAAACATAATAAAGAAGATAGAAAATAAAGTAGTAAGTAAATAGGAGAACCAGTTTTAGGAAGAAAATGAATTATGATGAGGGGATAGAGAGGAGGGATGGAAGTCCACATGGAGGTGAGGTTCTATTTTAAATAACCAAATATTAACAGTGGTTATCTCTAGACTGTAGCAACAGCTATTTTCTTTTATAGTTTTTCTGTATTTCATAAGTTTTCCAAAATGAACATTATGAATTTAATAATAAAAACACTCAAAGTTGGTTAAAGAGTTAAAAAAAGAAAAAAAAAGAAAAATACCACATCAGAACCCTCCCATCTGTGCTTCTGCACAATGGCTCCTCTGGCTCATTTTAATTCAATTCAATTTAGTTCCATATGTACTGCACATCTGCCATGTTCCATGGGGTCAGGTGCTGGGGGTAAAGAGAGAATCCAGTTCTTGGCCCCAAGAAGATAATCTACCACTAACAAAAAGTGTGCCATAATGCAATAGGAGCTGGGCTAAAGGTAAGTCTGAGGTGCAGGAAGCACCTCAGAGGAGCCCTGCATCTTGGAGGTGAGGGATGGCTTCCTGCAGCAGGTGCTGTTTGACCCGAGATTTGAAGAATGAGGTAGGAGTCATCTGGAGAAAAGTGCAGGGTGGGAGGGCCGAGAGGGAAAAGGAGGCTTTGCTGCCAGGTAGAAGGCAAGGGAAGCAGGAATACTTGTTCTAAGGAGCTGCACAGGGTTCAAATGATTGCAGTGGAGGGTGTGAAGTTTGGAAGAGGGGAGGCAAGAGGAGAGAGGGAGGGGGCACTACTTCCTGTGAAGCTGGACTGCTTTGGTAAGGAGACTCAATGGTAGCCCAAACACGGCGGGGAAGCTATTATGGGATTTAAACAAAGGAATGGCATAATAAATCCATGTTTAAGAAAGAGCTTTCTGACAAGAGCTTATAGCAGCATATTTTTTAAGCTTATAGGTTTATTTTATTTGCATTTTTTTCTAAACTTTACTGAGGAATAACTTACACACCATAACCATAAGTGTACAGTTTTGATAAAATTTTGGCACTTGTATAAATACAGTCATGTAACCACAACCACAATCAAGATATAAAATGTTTTCATCACCCCAAAAAGTTCCCTCGTGCCCCTTTTAGTCGATACCTCTCCCATCCCCAGCACTGGCTCTTAGTGATCTGATTTCTATTCTACTTGCCTTTTCTAGTCTTTTATATAAATGGAATCATATCGCATGTAGCCTTTTGGGTCTGGCTTCTTTCACTCAGTACAATGCTTTTGAGATTTATCCATGTTGTTGCATCATGACTGTTCATTCATTTTTATTGCTGAGTGGTATTCCACAGTATGGATATACTATAATGTATTTATCCATTCACTAGATGATGGACATTTCCAGTTTTTAGCTAATAGCAAAAAGCTGCTATGCACATTCATGTCTGAGACTGTGGACGTACGTTTTCACTCCTTTAGGAGTGGGACTGCTGGGTCATATGGTGCGTGTATTTTTAACTTAATAAGAAACTGTCAAGCTGCTTTCCAAAGTGGCTGTACTATTTTGCATTCCCACCAGTAATGAATGAACGAGAGTTCCAGTTGCTCCATATCCTCAGCAACCATCACTTGGTATCTATCTGCTAGCACAGACAATCAGGCAATGAATGTCAGCAAACATCTACCCTTAGGTGTGATTACTTCATTGGGATATATGACAGGAGCAGAATTGTTGACTTATAGGGCGTGTAAATAGTTTCTTATGTTTTCTTCTATTTACTTTATACGTTTTATAGTTTTCATTTAGGTCTAAAATCCATTTAGAATCCACCATGAATGATTGGGAAGAAATCTAATTTTGTTTTCCTCTACGTAGTGATTCAATTTTCTCAATATCTTCAACCTAGCAAATCACTCCCCCCCCATCAATTTGTGGTGCCATTTATGGCATATTAAGTATATAGATATCTGTCTCTGAATTTTCTATTCTGTTCTTTTGGTCATTGTCAGTTATTATACCAAGGCCATCATGTTTTGATTCTACAGCTTTTTGCATGACTTCATATCTGGTATGGCTATTCCTCCCTTTTAACTCTTCTTTCCTAGGTTTGACTTATGATTGATGGACCTTTTATCCTCTACATGACTTTTAGTGCACTTTATCAAGTTCCTGAAAAATAGGCAGCTGGAATTTTGATTGGGATTGCACTGAAAAAAATATGTATGTATGTATTTGAGAGGGAAGGAGAAGGGGGAGACACCTTTCAAATGAAATGTAACCCTCTGATACTGTGCAGTGTCTTTGCATGTATTCAGCTCATCTTTTATTTCCTTTATAAAAGTTCTAAAATTTTAAGTCCTCATGAGAGCTAAGGGTTAAGTCCTCATGAGAGCTAAGGGTTAACTTAGCCAGGATTGATTCCCTGCTTTAACCCTCCTTCACAGCTCTGTGGAAACTCACTACAGGGAGTGATCCGAGGCAATCCATTCTGATAGAATGCTGATTTGACATTTAGGCCACAATTTCTGCTACATTGAGATCAATGGCAATCACGTGGCATGAACCCCAAGCCCCCAATTTACTCTATGCTAGGGATTGGCATAGCCCTAATCATGTGGCTTAAGAGATGGAGTCCCTCTCCCAAAGTCTGACATCTGAACCTGCTAGATCCCAAAATGCTATAGCACACCTGACTCTCCCAATAAATGCTGCCCCCACAGGCCTAGGGAGCACCATCTGCTGAATTGCCTTTTTTGTACAATCAATGCAGATACTGTACAGTTTTTGTGGCCATTGTGAATGGTATCTTAGTTTTTATTAGGTTTCTTTCATTGACCTATTACTGCATAATAAATTACCCCAAACTAGTGGCTTAAAACAATAATCCTATTTTTGTACCTCATGATTTTGTAGATCAGAAATTTGGACAGGGCTCAGCTGGGTGATTCTGCTGCTCCACATAGCATCAACAGAGGCTGCTTGGTAGTATTCAGCTGACAGATGGACAGGTCTGGAGAGTCCAAGATGGTTTTTGTTCACATGTGTCGGTACCATGTCAGGGAAGGCTGGAAGGCTGGACGCACCTGAGATTGTCTACTGAAGCCACCTATGCCTTAAACACTGGCCAGTTTAAGAAGTTAAGACCTTAACAGCAGCTCAGGCTCCAAGAACAAGTATTCCAGTAAATAATGTGAAAACTGCATGGACATTTGGAAGTCACCTAGTGTCTTCTCTGCCATACTCTACTGATCAAAGCAGTCACAAACTCACCTAGATTCAACGGGAAGGGTAAGGAATTTGCAGCCATGTTATAAAACAGCCCTAATATTTTTGGTTGATTATTGCTGGCATAGAGAAATGCAATTTATTTTTGTTGGTTGATTTTGTATCCAGCAAACTTGCTGGATTCTCTTATTAGTTCTAATTGTCTGTCTGTTGATTCTTTGGTTTTCCAAGGGAGGTGATCATGTAATCTGCACATAATGCTCTTTTGTCTCTTCCTGGGCTTAGGGCACTCTGGTAAAGCAAAGCAGTCAGAGTGAGCATCCTTGTCCCTTCCTTGTCCCTGATTTTAAGTAAAAAGCATCTGAAATTTTTCCCTTAATGTGTCATTTACTGAAGTTCACTGTGTTAAGGAAGTTGTTCTCTTCTTAACTTGCTAAGACTTTATTTTAATCATAGATGGGGTTAAACCTTACCAAATACCATCTCTCCCCCCCCCATTTATTGATTTTTCTATTTTATCTAATGTAAATTATATTTATCCTTGAACTCCTGGAATAAATTCTATTTAATTGTGATATGTTATTTTTTAATATGTTGCTGAATTATTTGTTAGTATTATATCTAGAAATTTTAATCTCTGCTCTCGGTATAATGGGCCTAAAATTTTCTTTTCTCATATTATCCTAATCTGGTTTTGTAATTAAGATTATACTAGCCTCATAACCTGAGATGAGCAGTTTCATTCTTTCTCTTTATATTCTTGAATGATTTATATAAGATAAGAATTTGCTTTGTGCACTTGTGCGTTGAAATTTGGCAGAACCCACTCATAACCATCTTGGCCTGAAAATTTAGGGAAATGGAGGTATTTAAATGCCATCTAAATTTCTCTAATATTGGTTGGTCTAGTCAAGTTCTCTATTTATTATGTCAATTTTGGCATTTTATAGTTTTCCTAGGAATTTATCCACTTTTATCTGGGTTTTCAGGTGATTAGTGTTGGGTACGCATAATGCTCTTTTGATAATTTAAAATGTCCATGCTGTACCCAGTTATTTCCCTCTTTCCATTTTGTATTTTGTTTCCATATTCTAACCTTTTTTAAATGATAGTCTTAATAAAGGTCTGTCTACCTTATTAATTTTTTCAAAGAATCAGTTTGTGGCTTTTATTCCTGTTGTCAGAGGTCCCCAAGACCACCCTCAGGTTCAGTGATCTGCCAGAAGGAGTTGCAGAATTCAGAAAAGCTATTATAGTTAGAATTTATTACAGTGGAAGGATACAGATTAAAATCAGCAAAGGTAAAAGCACACAGGACTAAAGGAAAAACTAGGTATAAGCTTCTAGTTGTCCCCTCCCACTAGAGACTTACAGACAGTGCTTAAATCTTCCCACCACCTACTTGTGACAACACATACAGAATATTGTCAACTGGGGAAGCTCCTCTGAGCCTTGAGATCCAGGGTTTTCTTTGGGGTCTGTCACAGAGGCATGAAGCGCCTGCAGGCTGACCTTAGCTACTCAGTCTCCAGCCTATCCGAGCTTAAACAGACCTCAGGTAATAAAAGTTTCTCTCCTGAATCTAGTTCAGACTGTCCATCTTCTGGTCTGGCCAGACTGCCAACTCCGCTTTACTACAACTTTTTCCTTCTGTGGTTCCTGTGGGTTCCTTGTCTCTAGGAGCCACATCAGAGCTACATACCCATCTAAACTTCTGCTCAGCTCAACAATGGCTCCTTCAAGTTTCAGCAACCCCTTTAATAGACTACACAATAAATAATACCTTCCACACAGGCCTGATAATAAAAGGAACCACTAATTTTTGAAACCTCACAATGCAGTAAACAATTATATGGAGCACTCTATACAGATGATTCCTTATCCATATGACAAACTTGCAAGATATCTGTAATTTCATTTTACATATTGGGAAAAATAAGGTTCCGCAAAGATAAGTATTTTTCCCCAAACCATAAAGCCACTTAGATGGATCTGGGATTTAGCCCAAGATTAACCTGATTTCTACTACACAGGCTGCTTCTCCTAACCATCTAGAATAATTAGTTTGAACCAAGTGTAGTTTGGCTACCAATGAAGTCTAATTCAGAGATGCTTAAAACAACGTCCTGCTACCAACCAGCTTGCCACAAAGTAGATCCAGGAATTTGAAGTACCTAGCACTTATCAAAGAGGTGGGAACAGAAAAATAGACTGCTGACATCATCCAGATTTGGCCTTATGGTCTCTAAGCCAAATGGTATTTATCATCAACCCCTTAAAATGGTGGATAGAAGAGGTTGGTCTGCCTGTTTCCAAGACACCTATGAGCTTCTCTGGTCTTTGGCTCAAATATTTCATCATCACCTACAGTTAGAATAGCCAGACATAGGCAACATCTAGAAACCAAACAAGAAATCCACTCACAGACCATTTTATCAAAAAGAAAGAGGCATGTCTCACTTGTCACTGTCTGAGAAAAAGGAGATTGACCTATTCATTTTTGTCTTGCCTACACCAAGCACATACTTGGCTCTTAAAGCCACTCCCTAAACACCTTGTGGGATGAAACTGCATGAAATACCTGGCTCTGAATGTTCCCCAAATCACATTTATCCTAAAAGGGCTAGGATTTGCAACCACTGAGAAATTTCAAAGAAATGATGTAGCAACTTTGAAGACAGTTATATGAAGGTAATCCTAAAAATATATTTTTTGGAAGTCAACATTGAAGAGAACACAAATCATGTAGTAGTCTCAGAATTTTAGACCCAAAAGAATTTTGTGATCATTACACCACCAATTCTTCTCATTTGACAGAAAAGAGAAGAGAATCCAGAGGTGGGGAGTTAATTGACCAAGTTCATACGTAACCAGGATTGATTATGCCTTTAGGAAACTTAGAGGTTCTGGTGCATATTCTGCTTCAAAATCATTGCCAAGGGCTCTATAGCCTCAGTTCATCCATTTTTTTGTGTGTGTGTGAGTTTAATTAACATGCAGCCAGTGAGATAATTACTAACTTCAGAGCTGCCCCTGAGGTGCCTCTGAAACTCCAAGGCTCCATAGAAAACAGTTTAAAAACTACTAACTTAGATAATTTATTGTTCATTATTTAAACTTTTAGCACATTCAAGCAAACATTGCTTTTAATTCCTTGGAAAACTGGCCTGTTCTCACTAGCAACATGTATTCTTCCTTTCTTTCTTGGTGAATAAGCCCATTAATGAAATGAATACACCCATATACTTTCTTCGTGCCGTTATTGCTTCTGAATTAACTTGTGGGTGGGGGCAAGCTTAAAACAGCGAGGCCCAAACAACGGTCCTTCTCTGGGTGGAGGACACTGTGGGTCACAAACCAAGTGTGCTGGTTTGGAAGCTGTTGTGTACCCAGAAAAGGCCATGTTCTTTTAATCCATTCCTGTGGGTGCAGACCTGTTGTGGGTGGGACCTTTTGATTAGGTTATTTCAGTTGAGATTGTGACCTGTCTCATTCTGGGTAGGTCTTGATCCTCTTGTTGGAGTCCTTTATTAGAGGATAAAACACATACAGAAGCTAAGAGGTGAAATGAAGAGATGAAAATCAGAGAAGCACCCTAGAGAAGCTGAGAGGCAGAGCAGCCAGAAGCTGAAGGCAACAAAACCCCAGGAGAGAAGACCAGCAGATGCCACCATGTGCCTTCCCATGTGACAGAGGAGCCCAAGCTCATCAGTAGCCTGTCTTCAGAGTCCAGGTATCCTCCTGTCGATGCCTTGAGTTGGACATTTTCAAGGCCTAAGAACTGTAAATTGTAAGTTAATAAATCCCCATTGTAAAATCCAACCCTTTTCTGGGATATTGCATTTTGGCAGCTTTAGCAAACTGAAACACCAAGCTTTGTGGTGATGGCAGAAATTGTTCACTTTAGAAGCAACTCACTAAATTGGACAACATTTCAAAATTCAAAATTCTAAGAGAGAGTGCTCCAGGAATGAATGCTGAGCAACCTGGTACCATCACTGTTCCCCTTAACAATGAGGCTTAGCCGTTAGAGTTTTTAACTGCAACCAGAGAAAAAAACTCTGGCTGATTTAGGCAGGACGGGAAAAAAAACAGGATTTGGAGAGAGAGAAGTCTCTTGGAAGGTGTTAGTGGTGGCATGAAAGGAAGCTGAGGGAGGGCAGTTGATATTTTCTCAATCTTTATTGTGTATGATGTAGAATTAAGAGTACAAACTCTGGAGCCAGACTACTCAAGTCAGAATCCTGGCTCCACCCTTTGCTCCCTGTAGGAGCTTGAACATGGGGCCTCTCAGTTTCCTTATCTGTAAAATGGAGGCAATAATATTGGAATCTATCTCAAAGGATCACTGTAATTCAAAGCAGTTCGCTCAGTTGCCTCACTCATGGTAAGAACTCAACACATAGCTACAGCAGCTTTTATATAAAGGGCCATGTCAGTGTGCTTCCTTCTCCTCCCACTCCCCACTTGCACTCAGATGCTGTCCTGGCGCTTCTCACCTGTAAATTCCAACCATGAGAATGAACTTGTGTCATCACTAGGGCAGCTTTGGCGGGTGAGAAGGGCACCAGCTCCTGATGTACGCAGGTGGAGATGCTCAGTGAGTAGCCCACCAGGGAAACAGACCCAATTGTCTCAATCTCGAGGAAGACAGCAGAGAAAGATCCCTTGAAACAATACCAAGCTTTCAGAAGCCAAGTGTTTGGGGGAGAAACAATAAAGGAACAACCTGGGTTGTTTATGTAGGTCATGTGTGTCTGGAGACTGGAGTAATTGAATCTCCGAGTGAAACAAATGCACAGAAGAGAGGGCCTTTTGGCATGTCCTCAGGACATCTCCCTTTGTTCCTGATGCAGTTACTATCCTAAGAATCTCCAGGAGCAGAGCTGCCAAGTGGGGGTGTAGCTCTCCTAAAGCCACCTCCTAATAATGCTGGCAGTGATGAACAAGGCTACAGCCCAGGCAGCCTTCCAGAGGAGATCCTGTCACTGGGTAAAAAGTGTGCTATAGCAAGTGTTGTGTAGCCAGTGCTTGAGGGATAAGGCTGCAAAGACAAGTCTCTTTGCACTTTCTCCAAAACCAGAGAAACAGTTCGGAATTTGTCCAAGACCCTTATGGGGACTGAGGGGGAAGGGGCTTTAAACACAAATAAAGCCATTATTCTGATAAAGCACTGACTTCACAAGAAAAAACAAAGAAAGCTGCTTTCCTGGAAATTCTCACCTTACGGTCACAAATGGCCATTGCACAACACCATTTCCCTGGAAAAAGTGGGGGAAAGGGGCTGGGGGCCACACAGAGCCTTATGGATTCACAATGGGACATCATTTTTCCCAGTTCTTGAGGGCTGCCTCTTTTGTTGTTGTTTTTGTTTCTTTTTGTATTTTCACAAAATTTTCTCTCTGAGGTATAAGAACCAAAATTCTTAATTGAAGCCTCTAGTTCCCAGAGCTTGTGTAGGATTTGAACTTGGAGATGCAGAGCCACTTACTTGCTGTGTGAATTTGTCAAGTTGCATAACGTCTCTGAGACTTGGTTCTCTCTTCTATAGAATATTGGCTTTGTTTTGACCTGCATGCTTTCTTCATTTCCTCAGTAGCAGCCACCCCACTGACCACGGAAATGTCACTATAGAAATAAAAGCTATCAGATGCAGTCCTGCTTTGACAGCCTTCCTTGCAGCCTTGGGACAAGCTCATAGCTTAAATTCTGCCCTTCGGGTGCACATGCCCTGGGCCTTGCTTGAGTGAGGAGCTTTTGCATGCGAGACAGCCCCACGCAGAAATCCGTTTGGGTGACAGTGGTCCACCACCATGTTCAGTCTCCGGATACAGTGACAGCACCTGAGCCTAGGGATGCTGAGGGCAGTGGTAATATGCTGGGTCTATACCCAGTGTGTCAGTGTGTGTGTGTGTGTGTGTGTGTGTGTGTGTGAACACTTGTTTCTTATTCCACGTGGCACTCAGTTTCTCCCTGGCTCTCTGCTCCATCCATCTCTAGGTTACCTGGGTGGTGGGTTGGGAGCCATTCTGTCTTCAGAGAACCTACCTTCTGATCTACTTTCTACTATATAGTAGAAGGAGTCCAACCCTCTGAGAGGGAGACATGGTTGGGTGGGTTGGGAAGAGCCCGGGTTTTCTGGCTCTGCCCGTGATTGGGTAAGTTGGCCTAAATTTGGAATGAGGTGTTATCAAGTCCCACTTGGCCAGAACTCTAAGGCAGATTCCCCAGAAAAGCTTCCTCTGGAATAGAAGTGGTATTTTCATCTCCATCTGTCTGATTTCTGTGTCCTCCCTTTATCAATTGGTTTCTGATTGGAAGTGGAAGGAGGGGGTGCTTTTTATTGTATCCTTAAAACCTCAATCGGTAGTAGTGGAGTAAGTGTGTTTTCAACAAGGAAGCAATTCCCATAGCGTGATTCTGGGCTTTTTTTTCCGGGTAGCCAGCAAAGCAGGTTCTGTAAGATTCAAGTGAGCTGCCCCATCTTTTAATAACCCTCTTGTTCTGCTTAAAGTAGCCAGAGTTGGTTCTTGGTAGGTATAGCTAAGAGCTCTGATTCATAAGAGCACTTCTTCATAGATTTGTGAGGATTAAATGAAAGGGTATATTTGAAGTGCTCAGCAATAAAGCTCTGGCATATGGTGAACACTGAGTAAATGTTTGCTAAAGTGAATTTTCTCTGATCATTTCCAACCAGGCTATAATAATAGCTGATAATTGTTTCATTAAGAAAAGAACAGAGATTACAATCCAAGTCACTCTGATTCCCCGGGTTTGCATTTTAATTGCTGTGCAAATGTTTCCTAAATTCCATTTATTTGTCTACCACTGACATGATTTTTGCTATATTAATGCATTCTCATGTTAGTCCATAAATCCACCTGCTCTTTTAAGACTTAAGTTTATTTCAGAAGGAAATTTTATATGACCATCTTTAATGGAAGAGGGGCCTTAGTAACTTTAAGTAGGGGATAATCTTTAAATAAATACATGATATTAGGAAATAAACATAATCCTCTTCAGACCAGTGGTAAAGAATTTTACTGTGGGAAGTATTGTGTTATGCTATACTGCTTCTATACTGCTTCTGCTATTTTTTTTTTTTGTAATAGAGATGTTTATTCTTTTCCTGAGTTAAGAAATGGTCAACTGCATTGAAATAAGCCTTAAACACTATTCATACAACAGCATCAAATTAGTATGTTCTCATGGCAATTATGCAAAATCTACTCTCTCAATTATTAGTTTCCAGTAAATGTTGAAATCAATTAGACAGTGCAAGCCCTCCAAATTTCTTATTTCCCAGATTGTTTTGGATATTCTAGGTCCTTTGCATTTCCATATAAATTTTAGAATCAACTTGTCACTTACTTTTAAAAGGCATAGGCCTTTTAACAATATTGATTAATCCATTCTATGAATATGGTATTTCTCTGCATTTAATTAGGTCTTCTTTAATTTCTCTCAACAATATTTTGTAGTTTTTAGTGTAGAGATTTTGCATATTTTTGTTAAATTTATTCCTAAGTATTTTGTGTTTTGTGATGTTAGGGAATTGCTTTTAAATTTTATGTTCAAATAGTTTTTTGCAGTATATAGACATATAATTAATTTTTAAAGTATTGACCTGTCCTGCAAACTTGTTAAATTTACTTATTAGTTCTAGTAACTTTTTTGTAGGTTGCTTAGAGTTTTCTATGTAACTTATCATGCTGTCTTAAAAAAAAAAAAAGAAGACATTTTGGCTTTTTCCTTTCCAATCTTGATGCCTTTAATTTCAAATTTTGTCCTTATTAAACTGGCTAGAACTTCCAGTACAATGTTGACTAGAAGTGTTGATAGGGACATTCTTGCCTTGCTCATGATCTTAGGGCGAAGTATCCAATATTTCATCACTATGTATGATATTAGCTGTGGATTTGTCAGGGATGTCCTTTTTCAGGTTAAGAAAGTTTCCCTCTATTCCTATTTTTATTATGAATGGGCATTGAATTTTGTCAAATGCTTTTTCATGCATTTAAGGAAATGCACATGTGGTTTTATCCTGTATATTATTAATATGTGAATTACATTGATTTTCAAATATTAAACCTATTTTATATTCCTGGGATAAATTCTACTTGGTAATGATGTGTTATTCTTTTTATATATGGCTAGATTTGACTTACTAATATTTTGGTAAGGAATTTTTGTGTCAGTATTCATGAAGCATATGTCTGATTTTCAATTCTTATACTGTCTTTACCAGGCTTTGGTATTAGGGGTATGTTGGCCTCAAAACAATTGGCAAATGTCCCAGTCTGTATTTTCTGAACAAGTTTATTTAAGGCTTAGTGTTATTTGTTTCTTAAATGTTTGATAGAATTTATTAGTGAAGCCATTTGGACCCGGAGTTCTCTTTGTGAGAAGGCCTTGATAAATTCAATTTCCAAAAGAGATATATAGGTATTCAGATTTTCTATTCCTTCCTTTGTCAGTTTTGGCAAGTTATATTTTTTAAGAAATTTGTGCATTTCATTTCAGTTGTCGAATTTATTGACATAAAGTTGTTCACAATGATCCCTTGTTACCCTTTGGTCGTCTGTAAGATCTCAGATGATGCTTCCTCTTTAATTCCAATATTGGTAAACTGTGTCTCCTCTTTTTTTCTTTTAAGTCTAGCTAGGGGCTTAGCAATTTTATTAATATTTTTCAATGAACAAATTTTGGGCTTTGTTAATTTTGTCTATGGTTCTATTTCATTGATTTCTGTTCTTATCTGTATCGTATCCTCCCTTCTACATCTTTTTTTTTTAATTATTCATTTTATTGAGATATGTTCACATACCACGCAGTCATACAAAACAGATCATACATTGGATTGTTCACAGTACCATTACGTAGTTATACATTCATTACCAAAATCAATCCCCGACACCCTCATTACCACACACACAAAAATAACCAGAATAATAATTAAAGTGAAAAGGAGCAACTAAAGTGGAAAAGAACACTGGGCGCCCTTGTCTGTTTGTTTGTTTGTTTGTTTCCTTCCCCCACCTTTCCACTCATCCATCCACAAACTAGACAAACGGGAGTGTGATCCCTATGCCCCCCCCCCCCAATCCCACTGTCCCCCCTCATAAGCCACATTTTTATACAATTGTCTTCAAGATTCATGGGTTCTGGGTTGTAGTTTGATAGTTTCAGGTATCCACCACCAGCTACCCCAATTCTTTAGAACCTAAAAAGGGTTGTCTAAAGTGTGCTTAAGAGTGCCCACCAGAGTGACCTCTCGGCTCCTTTTGGAATCTCTCTGCCACTGAAGCTTATTTCATTTCCTTTTACATCCCCCTTTTGGTCAAGAAGATGTTCTCCATCCCACAATGCCGGGTCTACATTCCTCCCCGGGAGTCATATTCCACGTTGCCAGGGAGATTCACTCCCCTGGCTGTCTGATCCCACGTAGGGGGGAGGGCAGTGATTTCATCTTTCAAGTTGGCTTAGCCAGAGAGAGAGGGCCACATCTGAGCAACAGAGGCATTCGGGAGGAGGCTCTTAGGCACAATTATAGGGAGGCCTAGCCTCTCCTTTGCAGCCACAGTCTTTCCAAGGGTAAAACCTATGGTAGAGGGCTCAACCCATCAAACCACCAGTCCCCTATGTCTGTGGTCATGTTAGCAACCATCGAGTTAGGGCAGGCCAATACCCCGGCATTCTCCACCAGCTCTTCAAGGGGGCTCTGCATATTTTTTCCTTGTTTTTTTTTTTTAAAAAAAACACTTTTTTTTTTTTCCTAAATCAACTGTATGAAAAAAATAAAAATAAATAAAAATACAGTAAAAGAACATTTCAAAGAGACCATAACAAGGGAGTAAGAAAAAGACAACTAACCTAAGATAACTACTTTACTTCCAACATTTTCTTACTCTACCCCAAGAAAGTAACCTAATATAGCAACATTTCTGTGAACTTGGTCCTACTATACCCATCAGAAATTAACAGACCATAGTCATTCCTGGGCATTCCCAGAACATTAAATTTACCCATGATAGCTTGTCTGTTCTTCTTGGATTATTGTTCCCCCTTCCTTAATTGCTCTCTATCACTAGTTCCCCTACATTCTACATTATAAACCATTCATTTCACATTTTTTCAAAGTTCACATTAGTGGTAGCATATAATATTTGTCTTTTTGTGCCTGGCTTATTTCGCTCAGCATTATGTCTTCAAGGTTCATCCATGTTGTCATATGTTTCACAACATCATTCCTTCTTACTGCCGCGTAGTATTCCATCATGTGTATATACCACATTTTATTTATCCACTCATCTGTTGAAGGACATTTGGGTTGTTTCCATCTCTTGACAATTGTGAATAATGCTGCTATCAACATCGGCGTGCAGATATCTGTTCGTGTCACTGCTCTCCAATCTTCCGGGTATATACCAAGAAGTGCAATCACTGGATCGAAGGGTATCTCTATATCTAGTTTTCTAAGGAACTGCCAGACTGACTTCCAGAGTGGCTGAACCATTATACAGTCCCACCAACAATGAATAAGAGTTCCAACTTTTCTACATCCTCTCCAGCATTTGTAGTTTCCTGTTTGTTTAATGGCAGCCATTCTAATTGGTGTTAGATGGTATCTCATTGTGGTCTTAAATTGCATCTCTCTAATAGCTAGTGAAGCTGAACATTTTTTCATGTGTTTCTTGGCCATTTGTATTTCCTCTTCAGAGAACTGTCGTTTCATATCTTTTGCCCATTTTATAATTGGCCCGTCTGTACTATCGTCATTGAGTTGTAGGATTTCTTTATATATGCAAGATATCAGTCTTTTGTCAGATACATGGTTTCCAAAAATTTTTTCCCATTGACTTGGCTGCCTCTTTACCTTTTTGAGAAATTCCTTTGAGGTACAGAAACTTCTAAGCTTGAGGAGTTCCCATTTATCTATTTTTTCTTTTGTTGCTTGTGCTTTGGGTGTAAAGTCGAGGAAGTAGCCACCTAATACAAGGTCTTGAAGATGTTTTCCTACATTATCTTCTAGGAGTTTTATGGTACTTTCTTTTATATTGAGATCTTTGGTCCATTTTGAGTTGATTTTTGTGTAGGGTGTGAGGTAGGGGTCCTCTTTCATTCTTTTGGATATGGATATCCAACTCTCCCAGCCCCATTTGTTGAAAAGACCTTTATGACCCAGTTCAGTGACTTTAGGGGCCTTATCAAAGGTCAGTCGGCCATAGATCTGGGGGTCTATCTCCAAATTCTCAATTCGATTCCATTGATCTATCTGTCTATCTTTGTGCCAGTACCATGCTGTTTTGAAAACTGTGGCTTTATAATAAGCTTCAAAGTCAGGGAGTGTAAGTCCTCCCACTTGGTTTTTCTTTTTTTAGGGTGTCTTTAGCAATTCGAGGCATCTTCCCTTTCCAAATAAATTTGATAAATAGCTTTTCCAAGTCTGCAAAGTAGGTTGTTGGAATTTTGATTGGGATTGCACTGAATCTGTAGATGAGTTTGGGTAGAATTGACATCTTAATGACATTTAGCCTTCCTATCCATGAACATGGAATATTTTTCCATCTTTTAAGGTTTCCTTCTATTTCTTTTAATAGAGTTATGTAGTTTTCTTTGTATAGGTCTTCTACATCTTTGGTTAAGTTTATTCCTAGGTACTTGATTTTTTTAGTTGCTATTGAATGGTATCTTTTTCTTGAGTGTCTCTTCAGTTTGTTCATTTTTAGCATATAGAAACATTACTGACTTGTGTGCATTAATCTTGTATCCTGCTACTTTGCTAAATTTGTTTATTAGCTCTAGTAGCTGTATTGTCAATTTCTCGGGGTTTTCCAGATATAAGATCATATCATCTGCAAACAAGGACAGTTTTACTTCTTCCTTTCCAATTTGGATGCTTTTTATTTCTTGGTCTTGCCGGATTGCCCTGGCTAGCACTTCTAGCACAATGTTGAATAACAGTGGTGACAGCGGGCATCCTTGTCTTGTTCCTGATCTTAGGGGGAAGGCTTTCAGTCCCTCAACATTGAGTACTATGCTGGCTGTGGGTTTTTCATATATGCTCTTTATCATATTGAGGAAGTTTCCTTCAATTCCTACCTTTTGAAGTGTTTTTATCAAAAAGGGATGTTGGATTTTGTCGAATGCTTTTTCAGCATCTATTGAGATGATAATTTGATTTTTCCCTTTTGATTTGTTAATATGTTGTAATACATTGATTGATTTTCTTATGTTGAACCACCCTTGCATGCCTGGAATGAACCCCACTTGGTCATGGTGTATGATTTTTTAAATGTGTCTTTGGATTCGATTTGCAAGTATTTTGTTGAGGATTTTTGCATCTATATTCATTAGGGAGATTGGCCGGTAGTTTTCCTTTTTTGTAGCATCTTTGCCTGGCTTTGGTATTAGATTGATGTTAGCTTCATAAAATGAATTAGGTAGTGTTCCATTTTCTTCAATGTTTTGAAAGAGTTTAAGTAAGATTGGTGTCAGTTCTTTCTGGAAAGTTTGGTAGAATTCTCCTGTGAAGCCATCTGGCCCTGGGCATTTATTTGTGAGAAGCTTTTTGATGACTGATTGGATCTCTTTGATTGTGATTGGTTGGTTGAGGTCTTCTGTTTCTTCTCTGGTCAGTCTAGGTTGTTCATATGTTTCCAGGAAATTGTCCATTTCCTCTACATTATCCAGTTTGTTGCCATACAGTTGTTCATAGTACCCCCTTATAATTTTTTTAATTTCCTCGGGATCTGCAGTAATGTCACCTTTCTCATTCATTATTTTGTTTATATGGGTCTTTTCTCTTTTTGATTTTGTCAGTCTACCTAGGGGCTTGTCAATCTTATTGATCTTCTCAAAGAACCAACTTTTGGTGTTATTTATCCTCTCTATTGTTTTTTTTTGTTCTCTATGTCATTTATTTTTGCTTTAATCTTTGTCATTTCTTTTCTTCTACTTGGTTTAGGACTGGTTTGCTGTTCATTTTCTAGCTTTTTCAGTTGATCCATTAGTTCTTTGACTTTGGCTCTTTCTTCCTTTTTAATATATGCGTTTAGTGCTATAAATTTCCCCCTCAGTACCACTTTTGCTTCATCCCATAGGTTTTGGTATGTTGTGTTCTCGTTTTCATTCATCTGTACATATTTAGCAATTTCTCTTGCTATTTCTTCTTTAACCCACTGATTGTTTAGGAGTGTGTTGTTTAACCTCCAGGTATTTGTGAATTTTCTAAGTCTCTGATGGTTATTGACTTCTAATTGTATTCCATTGTGGTCAGAGAATGTGCTTTGAATAATTTCAATCTTTTTAAATTTATCGAGCCTTGTTTTATGTCCCAGCATATGATCTATTCTGGAGAAAGTCCCGTGAGCACTACAGAAGTATGTGTATCCTGGTGATTTGGGATGTAATGTTCTATATATGTCTGTTAAATCCAATTCATTTATCAGATTGTTTAGGTTTTCAATTTCCTTATTGGTCTTCTGTCTGGTTGATCTATCTATAGGAGAGAGTGATGTGTTGAAGTCTCCCACAATTATTGTGGAAACATTAATTGCTTCCTTTAGTTTTGCTAATGTTTCTCTCATGTATTTTGTCGCAGCTTGATTGGGTGCATAAACATTTATGATTGTTATTTCTTCTTGTTGAATTGCCCCCTTTTATTAGTATGTAGTGACCTTCTTTGTCTCTCAAAACATCCCTGCATTTAAAGTCTATTTTATCTGAGATTAATATTGCTACACCTGCTTTCTTTTGGCTGTAGCTGGCATGAAATATTTTTTTCCATCCTTTCATTTTCAATTTCTTTGTGTCCCTGTGTCTACGATGAGTCTCTTGTATGCAACATATTGATGGTTCATTTTTTTTTTATCCATTCTGCAAATCTATACCTTTTAATTGGTGAGTTTAATCCATTTACATTCAACGTTATAACCGTGAAGGCATTTCTTGAATCAGCCATTTTATCCTTTGGTTTATGTTTGTCGTATATATTTTTCCCTCTCTCTATTAATATCCTTTAATGTACCCATACTGAATCTCTTTAGTACTGAACCTTTCTCCGTGTCTCCCTCTACTTTCTTTGTTTCTCTGTCTGTAGGGCTCCCTTTAGTATCTCCAGTAGGGCAGGTCTCTTGTTAGCAAATTCTCTCAGCATTTGTTTGTGAAAAATTTAAGCTCTCCCTCAAATTTGAAGGAGAGCTTTGCTGGATAAAGTATTCTTGGTTGGAAATTTTTCTCACTCAGAATTTTAAATATGTCATGCCACTGCCTTCTTGCCTCCATGGTGGCTGCTGAGTAGTCACTACTTAGTCTTATGCTGTTTCCTTTGTATGTGGTGAATTGCTTTTCTCTTGCTGCTTTCAGAACTTGCTCCTTCTCTTCCATATTTGACAGTGTGATCAGAATATGTCTTGGAGTGGGTTTATTTGGATTTATTCTATTTGGAGTTCGCTGGGCATTTATGATTTGTGTATTTATGGTGTTTAGAAGATTTGGGAAGTTTTCCCCAACAATTTCTTTGAATACTCTTCCTAGACCTTTACCCTTTTCTTCTCCTTCTGGGACACCAATGAGTCTTATATTTGGACATTTTATATTATCTATCAAATCCCTGAGGTCCATTTCGATTTTTTCGATTTTTTTTCCCCATTCTTTCTTTTGTGCTTTCATTTTCTGTTCTGTCATCTTCCAGGTCACTGATTCGTTGTTCAACTTCCTCTAGTCTTGTACTATGAGTATCCAGAATCTTTTTAATTTGGTCAACAGTTTCTTTAATTTCCATAAGATCATCTATTTTTTTATTTAGTCTTGCAATGTCTTCTTTATGCTCTTCTAGGGTCTTCTTGATGTCCTTTATATCCTGTTCCATGCTCTTCTTGATGTCCTTTATATCCCATGCCATGGTCTCATCATTCATCTTTAGTTCTTTAATTAGTGGCTCTAAGTACTGTATTTCTTCTGATCTTTTGATTTGGGTGCTTGGGCTTGGGTTATCCATATCTTCTGTTGTTTTCATATGCTTTAAAATTTTCTGTTGTTTTTGGCCTCTTGGCATTTGCTTAACTTGGTAGGGTTCTTTTAGGATTTGTAGACCAATTGAAATCCTTATCTCTAATTTGTCAGGTCTACAGCTTCGTGGAGTACACTTTCTGTGACTAACCAGCAGATGGCGTCCGCGAGCCACCTGTTCCCCTCAAGCTAGTTCTCCCCCACTTTGCCTCTGTGGTGAGTGGGGGAGTAAGTCTTGTGGGGTCCAGTTGGTGTACCAAGCTTGTGTGTGTAGTTGGTGTTGCCCGCCCTGTATAAGGGGTGTGTGTCTGGACGGTCAGGGAGGGGGGTGGTTCTAACAACCAAATCTCCCTGGTGTTCTGGAAGTTTTAAAGCTGCTGCAATAGTCTAATCATTCAGTTCAGTCCTGCCACAGTTTGTCTCTGCCACTGACCCACAAGTCCTTGGTATTGGCGTCTGGACCCTGAGACTTGTGAATGGGTCCCTCTTCTAGGCCTTGCACCCCCTGGTCCTCTGTTGAGGGATGACTGTGCTATGTCACCGGTGAGTGCCGTCCCCCCAGGGTGGTTCTGGGCTGCCGGTCTGTGTAGGGAGGCTCCCAGTCTGCTGAAATGATGGCTGAATGGGGCTTGTTAATTCCCACTGCTCCACCTTCCCAAGTCTGGGACAACCAGCTAAGGGTGCAGGGAAGGCTAATGTCCATGCCCAATTTTGTGGTGTATGCGTGTTATTTGAAGCACTTCCGTCACACTGGGTTGTCTGGGGCAGCTCTGGGCTGTGGGGCCAGTGACAGGCAGGAATGTTTCCTGTCTACCAGGATGATGGCTGTGAGAGGATGCCCCCCTTTTCTTGGGAAGTTGTGGTGTTTAGTAAATTTTCTCAGCCACTGGATTATTTCCTTTTGTCTCAGAGCTCTCAGTTCTGCTCTTGTCTTGACCTGCCCAAATTGCAAGTCTTTGAGGCTTTCTGTATTGGGCTTCTTAGAGTAATTGTTTTAGAAAATGAAAAAAAGATAAAAAAAAAAAGAAGAAAAAAGAAAAAAAAAAAGGGCCCTCCCGGCAGATCTAGGCATTATTGAAATGCTAAGAGACAAAGCAATTAGGGCTATTAAGGAAAGATCCAGGGGGCAGAAAGATCAGTTTTTCTTTGGGTTTTGCAAATGAGCCTGCTGGGCCTGAGCTCTGCCCTTCCCCTTTCTATGTTCACCAGAACTCCAAAAACCCTCCGCTTTTATTTTTGAGTTTGTCTTGCTGTTTTTTTTGCTATGCCTATCTCCTCTCTGCTGGGCTGGCTGCTCTGAGATTCTCTGGTGTCTGGTCTCAGTCTATCTATGGTTGGAGTTTGGATCAGTAGAATGAGTTTCCGATAAGGGCTGCCACTGCAGTTCTCCCTTCTCCTTCCCAGCGCTGACGGCCCCTCCTCCTGGCAGGGACTGAGCCTGGCAGGGAGGGGCACGGGTCCCCTGGCCGCAAAAACTTACAGATTTCGCTGATCTCAGCAGTTCCACGTTTTCATGAGTGTTGTATGAAGTATGCCCAAAGTCAGATTGCTCTGCGGTATCCAGTCCACGCAATTCCTGGCTTTCTACCTACTTGCCTGGAGGAGTGACTAAAACATACACCTCACCAATCCACCATCTTGCCCCTTCTACATCTTTTGAGTTTAATTTCCTTATATATTTTTTAAGGTAGAAACGTAGATTATTGAGTTTAAACCTTTGTCTTCCACTTTCTGCCTGCTTTTTGTTGTTCTCTGGTGCCTTTCAAATGGTTGGGTAAAACATTTTGTCCATAGTTTATAACTGTTGTCTGCAGGATGATTAGTCTGGTAAACACTATTCCACCATTACTAGATCTAGATCTAAAGACGTGACTTTTAATCTAAGTTCTAAGCTTTATAATTTTGGGTAAGTATTGTAACTTGTGCAATTTCTGGCAAGTGGGGATAATATAAGATTGCTTGCCATGGAGAATAAATGAGGTAATGCATATGGAAATACTTTTGAAAGAATAACGTGATATATAAATTATATTTATTATCATAAGTGCAATAAAAAGAATTGCTTCCATGGCACACTTATATTTCCATGAAAAGTTAAGAAACAACACTGAGGCATTAAATTGTGTAGCCTGGCAGATGGGGAAAATAATCCTTATCCTCTTCTAGGTAAACTTGTAGTTGGATGCAGATTGATAGTCAACTGATACTGATCAAATGCCTATCATGTATGCATTAGGCACCTTTATATGCACTATCTCATTTAATTTGTTTCTCCCTTAAAAATAGTGCAGTCCAATTTATCAACATGTAACAATAACTTTAAAATTTCCTGCACCTTGATTCCACTCTTAGATATTTATCCGAAGGAAATGATCATATGGCATACAGATTTATGTGCTTACTGAAGCCTTATTAATAATAACAAAAAATTTGGAACAGCATAAATAAGTGTATATAAAGAATTGTATATAAAGAATTAGTCAAATAAATTATAATGTAATACTATTCAGCTGTTAAAACTCATATTTTCAGAGATTATTTTATCATTTGTGAAAATTTACATAATATAATATTAAGTGTAAAGAAAAAAATTACTGTTTAAACATCATGATTATAATTTTGTTTAGAAATATGAATTAGAAAAAATAATTGGAAGGAAATATACCAAAATGCTAACAAGGATTATGTCTGGGGTGATACAATTAGGGATGATTCTTTTTTCACATGCTTTCCTGAGATTTTTAAATTGTTCACAATGAATATATAACTTTGCTTTCTCTTTTCCCTAAATTGCGGGAAATATTTGGGGCACAGTATGTGATGTATAAAGTTATTGCTCCACTGACAGTTTTTCAAAAGCTTCCAGTTCTAGAAAGCTTCTTCTAGCAATGAAATGGGACAATGCGAAGGTGTGAGAATTTAGAGAAACTGTAGATTTTTGTGTCATGGGGATTCTTTCCAGCAGATGGTGAAATTATGCTGCAGTTCTGAATTAGACTCTTATTACCCACCCCCTCCCTTTCTCCCTCCTTCCCATTTACTGCCCCCCCCCACTCTCTCATTCCTAACTATAATACAAAACACAACCAGACACATTTTTATTTTTTGCAATGTGTACCTGAGATACATTCTTTGCAAGCTTCTTGCAAGCCTCAGAGAACTTTCCCCTTAGCTAGTGTGTTTTCTTTTTTCGTGATTACAAGGTGAAGACCTGCCAGTTACAGTAAATGGGGTGAGGGGTTCCCTGCACAAACACTGCAGAGAAAAAGAAATTCAGAACCATAAGAACTGGGAAGACTGTTTCAATAGTGGCACCCTGCTTGCCTCTCCTTTCAAAATTGAGCCCTAGTTTCTATCACTTCTCAGTTGCCTGGGATGTAATACAGAACACCAGATGGACATGAGGATGTGTGATTTTGCCCATCTAATCTAAGAAAGGTAGGCAGTCCTTTTAAAAATATATAGAAAAACAAGGGACAGAGCTGAAAACTTGAGAGCCAGTTTGATTCTCAGCCAGGATTATCATTCAGCGTACAGGGTGGGCTACCAGATGCTGAACTTCAGGGCAGTTTCCCAAGGTATATCAGCCAGTTCTGCTTAGCCAGGAAGCCTGTTGATTACCCACACCAGGGGGTGCTCACCTGTTGGCATTTTCCCTGCTGCAGCTCTCTTTGACTAGCATCACAGCATGGGACAGTGGTTTTCCAACTAGGTTCGGCAGGGTTCTCTCAGGTTTCTGGTGGGAGAGTTGGGTGGGGAGGCAGCTAGCATCCCACTCTATTTTAGACAGAGTAGCTTCAAAATACTCTATTTTACATATTTGGTTTCCAAATCAACTCTCCTTTGAAGAAAATGTCCTCTGCTTTAAAGAAAGTTTGGAAACCACTGATGGTGCTTTGGGACCTTGACGAGAGAAAGTGTAACAGAGATGTAGATCCTAAATCCCTTTTGGGACAGCAGAGTAGCATGGAATGGGATTAGATGTGGACTCTGTGTTATCAAGATGAGTTTCAGGTGTTTTCAAACAAATGAATTGGGAAGTAAACTTGCATCCTCTGATAAAAATTAAGGAGTCAAACCCAAGTCACTTGCCTCAGTAGGATGTAAGATTAATGAGGGCAAGGGTAGTACCTATTTTGTTCACCATTGTTGTCTTGTGCCTGCACAGTACCTGGTGTTGGGTATTAAATAGGATTTAATAGACTAGCTACTCACTTTCAGTTGACTAAGATAACAGCATAAGTGCTCCAGGATTCTTTTCCATCGCAGAAGCTTTGAACAACTAGAAAAAACTGACAAAGCCAACTTCCTCAAAACTCCAGAAAACAGTTAAAGAATTGTGGTAATTGGGTGAATACTGAATCAAGAAAACCCAGCTTTAAAAATAGTAGGAGAAGGAGGAGGGGCAAGATGGTGGCATAGAGAGGAGTGGAAGCTAAGTAGTCCCCCTGGAACAACTACAAAAAACCAGAAACAACTAGTAAATAATCCAGAATAACTGCGGGGGGACAAACGAGACCATCCACTCATCATACACCAACCTGAATTGGGAGGAATGCCCGAGAACACAGCATAAAATCTGTAAGTAAAACCTGCAGAACCAAGTCGTGAGACCCCCTCCCCATAGCCCGAGCTGCAAAGCCTCGTGGTGCCAGAGAGAAGCTCTCTCCCAGCAAGCGAATATAGCTCAGCTGAGCTCCAACTGGGGTTTTAAGTAGCGAGTGTGAACTGCTCACTACAGGTACGCATCCCCAAAAAACAGACAGAGGCTTTGGGTGACGACTGACCTGGGAGAGCCGGAGGGTCGCCTTGGACTCGGTCTGAAGGGGACTATCTGTTTCTTTTTTGGCTCAGTGGAGAAAGTCCCAGTCATTTTCAGTTTCCAGGGCTGTGACTCTGGGAAGGGTGGAAACAGCACAAGCAGAGAGCGAGACCATTGAAATGCTAATGACCTCCACCTGGGGGCTCTGTCTTCTCTAGGAGGAAAGGGGTGGGGCCCTTTCCATTCAGAACCAGACCCCAGAGCCTGGGGGAACATGGCCATACCTCCTCACACCAGTCAAGAATTATAGGCTAACAGGCATCACCTGCTGGGCAGAAAAGCACAGTGACCCGAGGCATCAAAGGGTGGAGCAATTTTCTAAGACACACCCGCAGGGAAATCAGACACTGAATATTTCTTCCCTCTGGGACCTGAGCCTATTCTGGTCTGGGAAAACCTGATTTGGATAACCAAGGAAACCATGCCTAGACAACAGAAAATTACAACCTACACTAAGAAAAACAAAGTTATGGCCCAGTCAAAGGAACAAACAGACACTTCAACTGAGATACAGGAATTTAAACAACTAATGCTAAATCAAATCAAAAAGTTTAGAGAAGATATTGCAAAAGAGATAGAGGCTGTAAAGGAAGCACTGGACATGTATACGGCAGAAATCAAAAGTTCAAAAAAACAACTAGTAGAATCTATGGAAATGAAAGGCACAACACAAGAGATGAAAGACACAATGGAAACATACAACAGCAGATCTCAAGAGGCAGAAGGAAACACTCAGGAACTGGAGAACAAAACACCTGAAAGCCTACACGCAAAGGAGCAGATGGAGAAAAGAATGAAAAAATATGAGCAGCGTCTCCGGAAACTCAAGGATGAAACGAAGTACAATAATGTACATATCATTGGTGTCCCAGAAGGAGAAGAGAAGGGAAAGGGGGCAGAAGCAATAATAGAGGAAATAATTAATGAAAATTTCCCATCTCTCATGAAAGACATAAAATTACAGATCCAAGAAGCGCAGCGTACTCCAAACAGAAGAGATATGACTAGACCTATGCCAAGACCCTTAATAATCAGATTATCAAATGTCAAAGACAAAGAGAGAATCCTGAAAGCAGCAAGAGAAAAGCAATCCATTACATACAAGGGAAGCTTAATAAGACTATGTGCGGATCTCTCAGCAGAAACCATGGAGGCAAGAAGGAAGTGGTGTGATATATTTAAGGTACTGAAAGAGAAAAACTGCCAACCAAGAATCCTGTATCCAGCAAAGCTGTCCTTCGAATATGAGGGAGAGCTCAAAATATTTTCTGACAAACAGACAATGAGAGACTTTGTGAACAAGACACCTGTCCTACAGGAAATACTAAAGGGAGCACTACAGGGTGATAGAAGACAGGAGTGTGTGGTTTGGAACACAATTTGGGGAGATGGTAGCACAACAATGTAAGTACACTGAACAAAGGTAACTATGAATATGGTTGAGAGAGGAAGGTGGGGAGCATTTGAGACACCAGAAGGGAGGAGGAAAGATAAAGACTGGGACTGTGTAACTTGGTGAAATCTAGAGTATTCAACAATTGTGATAAAATGTACAAATAAGGTCTTTTACAAGGGAGAACAAGCAAATGTCAACCTTGCAAGGTGTTAAAAATGGGGAGGCAATGGGGGAGGGATGCAATCAGCATAAACTGGAGACTGTAACTAATAGAATCATTGTATTATGCTTCCTTTAATGTAACAAAGGTGATATACCAAGGTGAATGCAGATAAGAGGGGGAGATAGGGGAGGCATGTTAGACACTTGACATTGGTGGTGTTGTCTGATTCTTTATTCTACTTTGATTTAAGGTTATTTTTCCTTTTGCTGCTTCCTAGCTGTCTTTTTTTTTCCTCTTTCTTTTGCCTCTCTACCTTCTTTGACTCTCCATCCTGCCTTGTGGAAGAAATGTAGATGCTCTTATATAGATAATGGTGAAGGTGGTGAACACATAAATGTATGACCATGCAGAGAACCATCGATTATTTACTTGGGATGGAATGTATGGTGAGTGAACAAAACCATATTAAAAAAAAAAATGGGTTGATGACAAAACCTCGAGGGCAATATACTGAGTGAAATAAGCCAGACACATTAGGACAATTATTGCAGGGTCTCACTGATAGGAATTAATTATAATATGTAAACTCATAGACATGAAATATAAGGTACCAAGATATAGGACAAGGCTTAAGAATGGGGAGTGGTTGCTTTGTATCAGCAGAATGTTCAATTAGGATGAACTTAAATGTTTGGAAATGAACAGGGGTGTTGGTAGCAAGATGTGAGAATAACTAACAGCACCGAATGGTGTGTGAATGAGGTGGAAAGGGGAAGCTCAGAGTCATATATGTCACCAGAAAGAAAGTGAGAGGTCAAAAGATGGGAATGTATAAAACTGAATCCTATGGTGGACAATGTCCATGATCAACTGTACAAATACTAGAAATCGCTTCCATGAACCAGAACAAATGTATGACAATACAATTAGAAGTTAATAATAGAGGGGCATATAGGGAAGAACTATATACCTATTACAAACTATATACTACAGTTAGTAGTATTTCAACATTTTTTCATAAACAGTAACAAATGTACTATATCAATACTAGGAGTCAACAATTGAGGGGGGTTGGTTAGGGATAGGGGAGGATTAGAGTTTCCTTTTCTTTTTTTCTTTTTTTCATCTTTCACTTTATTTCTTGTCTGGAGTAATGAAAAGTTTCTCAAAATTGAACAAAAATTAAGTGTGATAGATGCACAGCTGTATGAGGGTACCCAGGGGCAAGTGATTGTACACTTTGGATCTTTGGATAATTGTATGGTATCTGAACAATCTCAATAAAAATGAAAAAAAAATAGGGGAAGCTTACAGAGCCCTTGCTGTCCCCTCCCTGTCTCCCTGGTGCACCTGGATGACTTCTTTTTCTTGCCTAATTGCTCTAGCAAGAATTTCCCACACAATGTTGAATAACAGTGGTGACAGTGAGCATCCTTGTCTTGTTTCTGATCTTAGAGAGAAAGCTTTCAGTCTTTCACCATTAAGTATGATGTTAGCTGTGGGGTTTCTTATATGCCCTTTATCATGTTGAGGAAGTTTCCTTCTATTCCTAGGGTTCTACATGTTTTTACCATGAAGGGGTGCTGCATTTTGTCAAATGACTTTTCTGCATCAATTGAGATGATCATGTGTTTTTCCCTTCATTCTGTTAATGTGCTGTATCACATTAATTGATTATCTTATGTTGAACCACTCTTATATACCAGGGGTAATTCCCACTTGATCATGATGTGTAATTCTTTTAATGTGCTGTTTGATTCAGTTTGCTAGTGTTTTGTTAAGGATTTTTGCATCTTATTCATAAGAGTTATTGGTCAGTAGCTTGCTTTTCTCATGGTATCTTTATCTGGCCTTGGTATGATGGTGATGTTGGCCTCCTAGACTGAATTAGAGAGCATTCCCTCTGCTTCAATTTTTTGGAAGAGTTTGAGCAGAATTGTAGTTAAGTCAGTTTTCTTGGAATGTTTGGTAGAATTCCACTGTGAAACTGTCTGGTCCTGGGCTTTTCTTTGTTGGGAGGTTTTTGATGACTGACAATTTCTTTACTAGTAATTAGTTTGTTGAGATTTTCTATCTTTTTTTTCTTGACTCAGTGTAGGTAGTTTGTGTGCCTTTAAGAATTTGTTCATTTCATCTAGGTTATCTAATTTATTGGTGTACAATTTTTAAGAGTATCCTCTTATTTTTATTTCAGTGGGGTTGGTAGTAATGTCTCTTTTCAGTTCTGATTTTCATTATTTGTATCCTCTCTCTTTTTTTCTTTATCAGTCTAAGTAAAGGTTAGTCCATTTATTGATCTTTTCAAAGAATTAACTTTTGGTTTTGTTGATTCTCTCTATTGTTTTGCAGTTCTCTATTTCATTTATCTCCACTCTCATCTATGTTATTTCCTTTCTTGTGCTTACTTTGGGTTTAGTTTGCTCTTCTTTTTCTAGTTCTTCCAGTTTTGAGGTTAGGTCTCTGATTTGAAGTCTTTCTTCCTTTTTACTGTAAGAATTTAGAGCAATAAATTTTCCTTTCAGCACTGCCTTCACTGCCTCCCATAAGTTTTGATATGTTGTATTTTCATTTGCATTTGCCTCAAGATATTTCCTAATTTTGCTTCTGATTTCCTCTTTAACATATTGGTTGTTAAAGAATATGTTGATTAATTTCCACATATTTTTGGATTTCCCATTCTCCCTCTGTTATTGATTTTTAGCTTCATTCTGTTGTGGTTGGAGAAGGTACATTGTATGGTTTCAATATTTTTGAATTTACTGGGACTTCTTTTCTGACCATACATATGGTCTATCCTGGAGAATAATCCATGTGTATTTGAGAAGAATGTGTATTCTGTTTTGGGTAAAGTGTTCTTTATATGTCTGTTAGGTCTAGGTGGTTTACAGTATCATTTAAGTCTTCTTCTCCCTTATTTATCTTTTGACAAGATATTCTAGCCATTATTGAGAATGGTTTATTAAAGTCTCCTACTATTAATGTAGAACTGTCAATATCTCCCTTTAAATCTGTCAGTATTTGCTTCATATATTTTTGGGCTCTGCTGTTAGGTGTGTATATATTTATAATTGTTTCATCTTCTTGTTGAGTTGTCCCCTTTATCAGTTCATAATGACAATTTTGTCCTTCATAACTGTTTTTGTCTTAAAGTCTAGTTTGTTCAATATTAGTATAGGCACCCCAGCTCTCTTTTGGTTACTACTTGCCTGGTATATATTTTTCCATCCTTTCACTGTCAACCTGCTTGTATCTTTGAATTTAAGGTGAGTCTCTTGCAGACAGCATATAGTTGGGTCATGCTTTTTTTTTTTTTAATCCATTTTGCCAATCTCTGCCTTTTGATTGGAGAGTTTAAACCATTTACATTTAAAGTTACTACTGATAATACAGGACTTTATTCATTTTTCTTTCAGTATGAAGAACTCACTTTAGCATTGCTTGTATGGAAGCTCTAGTGGTGATGAACTCCCTCAACTTTTGTTTATCTGAGAATGTCTTAATCTCTCCCTCATTTTTGAAAGAAAGTCTCACTGTATATAAAATTCTTGCTTGGCAGTTATTTTCTTTCAACACTTTAAAGCTTTAAACCCAGTGCCTTCTTGCCTCCATGATTTCTGATGAGAAATTGGCACGGAATCTAATTAGGACTCCTTGTGTATAACTTCTCGCTTTCCTCTTACAGCTTTCAGAACTCTTTCCTCATCCTTTGCATTTGAAATGCAAGTTCTCTTGTCACTATTTCTTTGTGTATTGCTTCTGCCTGTTTCTCTATTTTTTCTCCTTCTGGGACTCCCATAATGTGTATATTGGTGCATTTGGCATTGTCCAAGAAATATCTTAGGCTATTTTCATTTTTAATATTTCTTTTTTCTTTCTGTTCCTCAGTCTGACTCACTTCAAGTGTTATTTTCTTCAAGTTCACTGATTCTTTCTTCTGCCAGCTCCAATCTGCTCTTGAAACACTCTCGGGCACTTTTCATTTCAGTTATTGTGGCCTTCAACAGCAGTAGTTCTGTTACTTACCTTTTAAAACTTCTATCTTGTTACTAAGACTCTCATATTGTGCATTCATTGTTTTGCTGACATCCTTTAGTTCTGTCTCTATAGTTTCTTTCATCTCCTAGAGCATTTTTAAGATCATTTTTTAACAGGCTTTGTTCAGTATATCCAAATTCACATCTTTTTTGTTGGTATTTCTGGATTTTTATCCTTTTCCTTTGGACGGGCCATTATTTCCTGTTTCTTTGTCTTGTACACTTTTGTTGTACACTGTACATTTTAATATTTTAAAATGTTTACTCTGGGATTTATTTCCTGGGATTCCTGTTTCTTATTTTTTTAACTAGCTGGTGATAAGACAGAGGTTTTCTTGAGCTTCAGCTCTTCTGTGAGGAAGGTCAGCCCAAGGTGAATGTAGTGTGAAGTTTTCCCTGTCTCTCAGGGCCTCTGCCTTGTCCTGAGCTTTTGCTTTTTGGTTGTTTTGGAGTTCCCCTTTTTACATGAATTTTTTTGTCTCCTTTTTTCCTAGGGACAGACCTCCATCTCTGTGTTTGAAGTCATCAGGCCTTTGTCTCAGACTGTCTCCCTCTATGGTTTTTTACATTCCTTCATTGTCTTAAGCTGCTTTTGCCTGGAGGGTAAATTCTGGAAGCAGGGCTCACTGGAGAGGACTTTCCTGAGTCATTCTTACCCAGCCAAGACAGGGCCAGGGACCCACCAAGGGTGCACAGACTTGCTTCAAAGTGCCCAGAACGTATCAGCTTCTTCCTCCTGCTCTTTCTGGATGCTGTATAGTGTTCTGGTCTCTGGAGTTTCAAAATAGTTGTCTCACTTCCCCAACTGGGGAATTATTAGAAGGCTCACAAGCATTGGGGACTACTAATTTAGAAGGCCAAGCTCTCAATCTTAGGGCTTGCCCTTTTGAAGCTTGTTACTGCAAAGGAAAGGCTAAGCCTAATTATAATTGTGCCTAAGAGTCACACCCAGAGACCCTCTTTCTTGCTCACTAAGCCAACACTGCAAAAACTCACTGCCCTCCCCTCTATGTGGGACATGACTCCCAGGAGTGCAAATCTCCCTGGCAACATGGGACATGAATTCCAGGGATGAGTCTGGTTCCAGCACTGTGGGATTGAGAAAGCCTTCTTGACCAAAAGGGGGAAGAGAAATGAAATAAAATAAAGTTTCAGTGGCTGAGAGATTTCAGATAGAATCAAGAGGTCATTCTGGAGGTTATTCTTATGCATTATCTAGACATCCCCTTTTAGTTTTCAGTGTATTGGAATAGTTAGAAGGAAATACCTGAAAACATTGAACTGCAACCCAGTAGCCTTAATTGTTGAAGATGATTGTATAACTATATAGCTTACACTGTGTGACTGTGTGATTGTGAAAACCTTGTGGCTCTCACTCCCCTTCATCCAGTGGATGGATAAATGAGTAGAGAAATGAGGACAAAAAGTAAATGAATAATAAGGAGTGATGGGGGGGATGGGATGTTTTGCGTGTTGTTCTTTATTTGTATTTTTTTTCTTGTTTTTATTTTGGGGTACTAATGAAAATGTTCAAAAATTGATTGTGGTGATGAATGCACAATTATATAATGATACTGTGAACAATTGATTGTACACAATGGATGAATGTATGGTTTGTGAATATATCTCAAGAAAATTGAATTTTATAAAAAATAGTTGTTTCAGACAATTCCTTCCTGTTTAATAATTTTTTGTTGTTGTTATTGCTGGAGGACTGAGTCCTGGAGCTCTCTACTCCACCATTTTATGACAATCCAACAAATTACATTTAAAAGAACATATGCCAAAAGTGATTTGGGTTTAGCTGTTATTGTCCTAAGCCATCGTATCTGAAGGTAGAGAGGAAAAGCTCCACTCTTGGTCTCTCATGATCATCTGAAGTGTAAGAGAGCTTTCATCTTTCTATTTTTAACAGCAGGTAGGTGGGAATACAGGCATTCAGTTGCAGTGATCAAAAAGGGGCTGGATAGCAACACCCTTTATAAACAAAGGGCATAAAGCATTGCTCCACCTGGCACCACTACAGTCACTGACCCCAATTCTGCAGGTGGTATTATGTGTTAGTTTGTTATAGGGATCAATTATTGGGCTTATATTTTGAGTACAAACAGCTAAATCCAAAATTAGTTTCAATTCAGAGACAAAGTTTGAGGAAAGTTCAACATAGTGACAGAAAAGCATCTTGCATATTGTTCATGAGAAATCCCTGCATGAATTTATAAAGAGGCTATCAATTCTCCATAGGCCTAGAATCATGCCTGAAGTCTACTGACTTCTCAGGCAAAATAACCCCCTGTTAACTTCAGATTGGCCCTCACCAAGAAGGAAATGAGCCACCATTTATGTAATATGTTCAGTAAAATGATAGGGCAATAATTCGAAGGAAGTAGACTACACTGGTAAGCAAATTTGGAACCTACTTATCACAGCAGACCATGAACAGTTGTTGAGCAAAGAAGTCTTTATTAGATGATTAATAAAAAAACTTTTGAAGTTTTAAAATGAAACAAACCATGAGAAAACATGACCAGATTCCAATCAGAGAGGAACCTGTGATCTACAAATTTTAAAATATTTGTGCTTAGGTTGAAGAACTGAAAAAAGAAGGGTGTCAGTCTGGATTTGGACTTTTATATTGCAACTCAATAAATTCTTGCCTGGTTGATTATGTCCCCAAATCTTACCTCATTCACAGCTGTAATTGCCAAAGCCTGGTTCTCCTATGAAGATTTGAGTATTCTGGATGTAGTAAGAAGTTTATATAAAGATTTGAAGCTGATAAATCCTAAAGTGGACTCTTCCAGAATCTATTAATTCATGACCTCAGCAGTTTAGCCCAAGTTTTTGGTTTTGTTATTTCCCCTGCCTTGACAAACCAGCAACATGTGGGTACAACCTACATTCACCCAGACTGAGATAGAGGGAACTATGCATCCATTCCACACATGTATTTATGAGTTTATACTCTGTGCCAGGCGCTCTTCTAAGTACTGACCACCAATGAACAAAGAAAAGGCCCTGTCCCCTTGGGCCTCCTTCTTGTTTTAGTCAACAGTTCATTGAAAGAATAAAGAGAAAAGCAGAATGAATCTTGAGAGACCTGCGATGGTGTTTCTAAAGACCCTCATTTGGCAAAAATCCACCCTGAAGATTAGAAGTTTCTCTCCGCAACTTATTCTTCTCAACTGCTAATTTCACTAGTCTGTGGGAACAAACAGGCCCCAGCACAGCTGTAACAATGACAATATTTACCTGCTCCACATCTAGACCCTAGAAGAGGTAAGTAGAGATGGATTAATTATAATGCTGACCCCAGTGATAATGATAAAATTTCCTCTAGAGAGTCCCCCATTTCCAGATTATGTTCATTAATAGATTTGCCATAGACGAGAGATTTTTAGGTATAGAAGGTGCAAGTAGACAAGACATGATCCTGGGAGAGCTTCAGATCAGAAGCAGGGTAACCAACTTGAAAGGTGAAATCTCTGCCCTCCCCGCTACGTGGGATCAGACACCCAGGGGAGTGACTCTTCCTGGCAACGTGGAATATGACTCCCGGGGAGGAATGTAGACCTGGCATCGTGGGATGGAGAACATCTTCTTGACCAAAAGGGGGATGTGAAAGGAAATGAAATAAGCTTCAGTGGCAGAGAGATTCCAAAAGGAGCCGAGAGGTCACTCTGGTGGGCACTCGTACGCACAATTTAGACAACCCTTTTTAGGTTCTAATGAATTGGGGTAGCTGTGGTAGATACCTGAAACTATCAAACTACAACCCAGAACCCATGTATCTTGAAGACAATTGTATAAAAATGTAGCTTATGAGGGGTGACAATGGGATTGGGAAAGCCATAAGGACCACACTCCCCTTTGTCTAGTTTATGGATGGATGAGTAGAAAAATAGGGGAAGGAAACAAACAAACAGACAAAGGTACCCAGTGTTCTTTTTTACTTCAATTGCTCTTTTTCACTTTAATTATTATTCTTGTTATTTTTGTGTGTGTGCTAATGAAGGTGTCAGGGATTGATTTAGGTGATGAATGTACAACTATGTAATGGTACTGTGAACAATCGAATGTACGATTTGTTTTGTATGACTGCGTGGTATGTGAATATATCTCAATAAAATGAAGATTTAAAAAAAATGAGGGAGAGATTAACACATTCCCAGATAAACAAAAAAAAAAAAAAAAAAAAAAAAAAGAAGCAGGCTTACGATGTGTCCTTAAGAACACTCAATACTTATTAACGGGCAGGTCAATGAGGAGCCCAATAAGAGAAGCGGTGACAGAAGCAGGATATATACCAGCCACAGGTTGTTTTCAGAACCCAGTCTCCTGAAAAGTTTCCAGCCATAGTTAGTGGCTAACCATGCAAGGGGGATATAAAGGGCTCATGAGCTAAAACTTAGAAAGTGTTCTTTGGGTTTGGCTAATAGTTCCTTTGTGACAATGGAAAGAACAGTTTCAGCCAAGAGATGGAAGGAAAGCTTGGATAGCTGCGGATAGAGGAAGAAACAGGTGTTGAGGCAGCAAGGGCAGTGAGAGTAGATTCCCTGAAGGATGATTGCTCTCACCTTCTGACTGGCTTCCTTGCCTCTGCACCATCCTGGACACCACTAACTCCTAGCATACAGTTGCCTAGGGTCAAAATTCTTTGACAGCATATCACTTGCACAATAAATGCCACATTTCGTGCAGAGACAGCTTTCACCCCACTGTAACCCAAACCTGAGGTTATAGTTACTTGCATAATTGCCAGTCTTTGCCACTGAATTATTCTCTAGCAGACAGTGTCCCTTAAGGCTATGTAACATTTCTTATTTGGCATTATGTGTCACCCCACCTCTGTCCATTATAATATGGCATATGATAGGCAATCAATGCATGTGGTTGAAAGAATGGAAAAATAAGTGAGAGATGGGATGAATGAAGGAACTAAACCGACACTGACTGACTTTGTAACAAGGGATTTCTTAGTCACAATATGGAAGTTGAAGATAATGCCTAATTCTCCTTTGTGAAATGTCTCAGCAAGTTGAAGGAAAGATTCCCTCATAAATCCAACATTCTCTTGCTGCTTAGTCACTATTGAAGCATTTTATTTTGGTAGTTCAAGTTACCTTGATGTTTCCTCATCATAACTAGACAAGTTCAGTTGACATGGAGTTCTCTGATGGGAATAGGATTCTCTCTGTGATATGACAAATGCTTCTGGAAGCACAACCATTTAGCATGACACTGAGACATAACACCTGCCCAATTCTGTCAAATCTCTGACTAGCACATGTGGAATTCCCGGATTCACCAGGATGATAATTGACTTTGCTTTGTGATTCCTCTGTTGGCACATTTATTTTAGCTCTTCTGGCAAAGCTGGAGACTAGCTCTACTAATTCACTATGAAGTTGTTTTCTAATTAGGTGTCTTGACACAGCAAGCATTCCAGTCTTGAACACATTTCTTTTGTTTCTGTAATGTGCCAGCAAGCTGTCTGACTTTTAGCTGCCCCATCTTTCAGAAAGAAATGTATAATGTACCTGCACTATAGAATGAGATAACACACATAAAATACTAACACAGAACATGACACCTGAGAAGTGCTTGAGAAACGTTGATTACATTCTCCTGTTTCACCTCTTTGCCTTCTCACATTCTGGTGCTTTAGTTATTCTTGGAGAAAAAATAAGATATTACCTTGTTAAGGCTAACATTTTCTTCATCCCAGAAAAGAGTCCAGCAATTCTATAAAAATAATGGTCAAAATTTATTGACTGCTTTCTATGTGCCAGATGTTTCAACATTTCATTTCCTTTCATCCTCAACAATTCTGATTCTTCTTTCATTTTAGAGGAAGAAACATTAACTGAGAAGTCAAGTAGCTTGCCCAAGGTTACAGAGTAGGTCTCAGTGAGAGAGGTAAGACAATAACCCACATCTGCCTGTCTCCAAAAATCATCTGCCTGAACCACTACTCTCTACTGCCTTCCACAAACAGTCTCTCAGTGGCCAGCACTGTAGCAGGTACTGTGCATGGCAGAAAGATTGAGAAGCCACAGTCCTGCCCTAAAGGCATTTTCTGGGCTGAACAGAAATATGACTGGCCCCTGGTATAAGTGCCAACACTCTCTGGGCCTGGAAAGATGCCAAAGTCTTCCCTTGCCATTCCTCTGGGACACCGTACTGACCCCCATCTGGAACATGGAGGAAGAACTTCCTACAGTAAATGCTCAGCCGCACCCCCTCCCTCCAAGCCCTCTCTCTACAACCTCATCCCCACTTGCAGCCCAGAGAGGAGAAAACAGCGGGTGCTCCTCCTGCCCTGAGTGTTCTGGAAGCCGATTGTCTAAATTTGTTTAGCCCGGCCTGCTTCTTTTTGAGTCCTGGGTGCGTGGGCTGAGTACAAGCTAATTGGCGGGGCTGCTCCGCGCACTAAAGAACGTGGTGCTGCCTGTTCACCAGCGGGAGGCCCGTGTTCTCAGCGTGCGCTCTGACATTTTCTGGGGCCAGGGCGAGGCCACCTGCCTGAGAAAGGGTAAACACGGAAAATCAGGTCCTGACAGCTTGGCAGAGATAACCCCCAGAGGAAGGAACGCAGCTGACATCCATTTGCCCAAGATGCCTGGTCAGCAAGGAGGAGACGCAACTTGGGAAAACGGAAGAGTCCCTGAAGGGACAGAGGAGAGCTTGTCCTCCAGCTGCCTGCCAGGCCCTTCTGGAGCTCGGCAGAAGGAGTGCTGATCCCATGGGTTGCTAGGAGACAAAAGGGCAGACCAAGGAGAAGGCAGCTCCCAGCTCCCCCAGCAAGCACGCTCACTGCATGAAGACAAAAATGAGATGGGGCTGAGGACTGTTGGGGACGTTGTGCTTCAACTGTAATCAAAGTTCCCTGACCTGGACAATGAAACTCCTCACAGAGCAGAGAGCCCGGGTGGAGAAAAGAAGCAGTTTTGCATAGCGGAGACAGAGTGTGGGCTTTGGAGCTAGATTTATGTGTTCAAATCTTGGCTCTGCCCTTGCCTGCATGACTGTGCCTGTAGCTACCCTTTACTGGGCATTGTACGAAGGACTTTTTATCACTATATCATTTAAGGCTCACAACAACCTTGTGAGGAAAATCATCTTTTCATCCTTATTTTATAAATAAGAAAATATAAGCTTAGTTCACTCCTTGCTCACAGAGACAAACCGGGAAGTTGCCATGCCTGGCCTAGAATTTAATTCTGCCTGACAAAAGCCCATGTTCTTAACCGTTAAGCTGCCCATAAAATGATGCTTGGTGTAGGGACAAGATACATAGGACAGGACCTGTCCTTATGGACAATGAGTTTCTCAGTTTTATCTTCTCTAAAGTGGGAATAATGATATGCATTGTGCAGGGTTTTTGTGAAATATTGTAGAAAGGCACATGGAAAAGGTCCTTGGTGGGTTAAGCTACAGGAGAGACCTCAGCCCCTCCCAGGGCACTTAAGGGGATGTGCATTACATAAGAGTCCGTGAGGTAGGTTTCTCCGTCACCTCTGCAGACTGAAGAGCCAGTGCTTATTGCTGTTATTTCTTTTAAATCAAATCTGTATTTAAAACATTAATTAAATAAAAATGGAACAGTTGTTAAGTCTGAATGGCAAGACCATGGGTTTTATTTTTATTTTTACATTTTCCAAATAAAAATAACATGTTATAATTTCTCATTATAATTATATTGTGTTGTATTAATTATGGAAAATATAGAAACTAAAAAAGAAAGTGAGAAAAACCTTTACTTCCTGCTGTAGAGAGACAACTACGGTTAACATTTTTTATTTTCAGTGTTTCAAGAATATATTTGCTTCTTTCTACATGTGTATGCTATATCTTGCTTTTTAAATGCAATACACATAAACATTTTACTGTGACATCAAATAATATTAAATGAGATTTAGTCATTGCTTTCCAATTTTCTTTGCAAACTGGTTCATTACTTTTTTTTAATTTTATTTTGAAATAAATTCAAACTTACAGGAACAGTTGCAAAAACAATACAAACCCCTACACAGAACTCCAGCATACCCCAACCTCCCTCCCCCGACACCCTGAGCCACCAACTTTAACATCGTGTCATGCTACCATTTCTTTCTTTCCCTCCCTCCCTATCTATCATCCATCATCTACTGCTCATAACATATGAGAGCAAGCTGCACACATCCTTGAACAAACAATATAATTCACATATACATTTCCCATGAACAAGAACATTCTTTTATGCAATCCCATTAAGCGCAGCTAAGAAGTTCAAGAAATTCAACATTGATACAAAGCTTACATTCTATATTTCCTATTTTTTTTTTTTTTATCTTATGTCCCATTTGTGTCCCTTTGAGCCTACTCTCCTCCATCCTCAGATCCCATCCAGGATCATCCTTGGCATTTAATTGTCATCTATTTAGATTGTCTTTTTTTTTTTTTTTTTTTCAATTGTGGAAATATGTATACAGCCTGAATCTTCCCATTCCAACCCCTCCCTAGCATTCCATTAGTGGGATTAATCACATTTAGAATGTTGCAATGCTATCGTCTTCCCACCATCCATTACTAGATATTTCCCTTCACCCCAAACAGAAACCCTACACTCATTTCTTAACTCCCCATTGCCCTTTCCCCCACTTCTCGTAACCCATACTCTACTTTCCATCTCTATGGTCATATTCTCTGATACTTTCTTTGTGTTTACCATGTGGCTTAAATTTAACCTCTTAAATCTATAACAATGTTGTTTTTTTTGATACCAACTTAACTTCAATAGGACACGTAAACTATGTTCCTATACTCCTCCACTTCCCCCGCCTTTATGTAGTTCTTGTCAAAAATTACATATTTTACACTGAGTCCAAAACCACTGATTTATCATTACAGTTTATGTATTTTAGATCCTGTAGAAGTAAATAGTGGAGTTACAAATCAAATATACAGTAGTATTGATATTTATATTTACCATGTGATCTTTACTGGAAATCTTTATTTCTTCATGTAGTTTCAGTCAATTGTTTAGTGTCCCTTCCTTTCAGCTTGTTCAACTCCCTTTAGCATTTCTTATAGGACTGATCTACTGGTGATGAAATCCCTCAGCTTTTGATTATCTGGGAATGTTTTCATCTCCCCCTCATTTTTACCCCCCAGGTGTTATGAACTCTCCAAGTCTCAGATGGTTATTGACTTCTATTTGTATTCCACTGTGGTCAGAGAACATGCTTTGAACAAATTCAATTTTTTTTTTTTAAATTTATTGAGGCTTGTTTTATGTCCCAGCATACAGTCCATTCTGGAGAAAGAGCCATGATCACTAGAGAAGAATGTGTGTCCCGGTGACCTGGGATGTAATGTTCTATATGTCTGCTAAATTCTCTATATCTCTCTCTCCTTTCTTTGTTTCTCTGTCGGTAGGGCTCCCTTTAGTATCTGAAGTAGGGCAGGTCTTTTATTAGCAAAATCTCTCAGCATTTGTTTGTCTGTCAAAAATTTAAGCTCTCCCTCAAATTTTGAAGGAGAGTTTTGCCGGATTAAGTATTCTTGGTTGGAAATTTTTCTCTCAGAATTTTAAACATGTCAAGCCACTGCTTTCTTGCCTCCATGGTGGCTGCTGAATAGTCACTACCTAGTCTTATGTTGTTTCCTTTGTATGTGGTGAATTGCTTTTCTCCTGCTGCTTTCAGAACTTGTTCCTTCTCTTCAGTATTTGAGAGTCTGATCAGAATATACCTTGGAGTGGGTTTATTTTGATTTATTCTATTTGGAGTTTGCTGGGAATTTATGCTTTGTGTATTTATATTGTGTAGAAGGTTTAGGAACTTTTCCCCAACAATTTCTTTGAATACTCTTTCTAGACCCTTACCCTTCTCTTCCCCTTCTGGGACAACAATGAGTCTTAAATTTGGATGTTTTATTTTATCTATCATATCCCTGAGATCCATTTCGATTTTTTCAATTTTTTTTCCCCATTCTTTCTTTTGTTCTTTAATTTTCCATTCTGTGGTCCTCAAGGACGCTGAGTCATTGTTCAACTTCCTCTAATCTTGTATTATGAGTATCTGGAGTCTTTTTAATTTGGCCAACAGTTTCTTTTATTTCCATAAGATCTTCTATTTTTTTTATTTACTCTTGCAATGTCTTCTTTATGCTCTTCTAGGGTCTTCTTTATGTCCTTTATATCCTGTGCCATGCTCTTCTTCATGTCCTTTATATCCTGTGCCATGTTCTTGATGTCTGTCTTTAGTTCTTTGATTAATTGCGCCAAGTACTGTGTCTCTTCTGATCTTTTGATTTGGGTGTTTGGGTTTGGGTTCTCCATATCATCTGGTTTTATCATATGCTTTAAGATTTTCTGTTGTTTTTGGCCTCTTGGCATTTGCTTTACTTGACAGGGTTCCTTCAGGTTATAAAAAATACCAATCTCTAATTTGTCAGATCTACAGCTTGGTGGTGTACACTTTCTTTAACTAACTAGCAGATGGCATCCATGAGTCACCTATTCCCCTCAAGTCAGTTCTCCCCAACTTTGTCTTTGTGGTATGTGGGGATCTGATTCTTGTAGGGCTCAATTGGTGCACTAAGTTTGGGTGTGCTGTTGGTGCTGTCTGCCCTGAATGTGGGGTGTGTGTCTGGGTGGTTAGGGAGGCAGGGCAGCTTTAATAATCAAACCTCCCAGGTGTTCCTGGAGATTTAAGGCTGTTGCAAGAGTCTAAGCCTTCATTTCAGTCTTGCCACAGATTGTCTCTGCTGCTGACCCACAAGTCCTTGGTATTGGTGTAGGGTCCCTGGGATTTCCGAGCAGGTCCCCCTTCTCAGCCATGCTCTTCCAGGACCTCTGCTGAGGGAAGGTTGTGCCACATCACAAGTACATGCCAGCCCTCAGGGAAGCCCTGGGCCTCTTTGCTGTTCAGGGGCATTCCAAGACTGATATAAAGATGGTTGAATGGGGCGTGTTAATTTCCTCCTTTTCACACAGCTCCACTTTCCCAGCTCTGGGACAATTAGCTGTGGGTGCACTAAAGGCCACTGTCTATGGCTGATATTGTGGCATGTGTGCAGTGTTGCTGGAAACACTCCCTGTCCCACTGGGACCCTTGGCGCGGCTCTGGGCTGTGGGTCCGGCCCCAGGCAGGAGTGTCCCCAGACCACTGGGGAGATGGCTGCAAGGGGTGTGGTTTCTTTCTCCTTTTGGCTCCTTTGGCCCCTGGCCCCAAGACAATCAGCAGCCGGTGTGGGAAGGGCTATCCTCCATGCCAGACACTGAGACGTTGGTACAGCCCACTCCTGCCGTGCTTCACTGCGCGGTTCTCCCTGTTGTATCTGCAGCTGCTCCTGGGTTTTTGTTTTTTTTTTTTTAAAGAACTAGTCTATCTCCAAACACCAACCCACCATTTCCCCACACCACAGTGCAGCTGCCAGACTTTCCATGGCTCACTCATGTGTTTCAGAACGCAGACTCCCGGTTTCACCAAATGCACGGTCCCTGTGGATTTAGCAGATCTTGTCCGGCTGGTGCATCACTGGAACTGGTGTTCTGGGTCACTTTCTGGCTTTTATCTAGTATTTTTCATGGAGGTGCTTTTTTGCCCTGTCTCACCTAGCCGCCATCTTAGGTTCCTCGGTCCCTATGAAGACTCTTGGGGAGCCAGAGGGTCGTCTCGGACTATCTCTGTTCCTTTTTTGACTCAGTGGAGAAAGCCTCAGCCATTTTCAGTTCCCAGTTCTGTGACCAGACAAGGGGTCATTACTCTTTATAATGGAAAAAAATCAAGAAGAACAAGATAGGTGCTGGCTGGGAGTGAACTGGAGAACTGAAGGACAGCTGTGCCAGTGGTGTGCAGTGGCCAGCTTATACAGGCTCTTGAAAGCCAATTGTTCAATACCTGGGAACTTTGCAAGCTGGTTATTAAAAGTTGTTAAACCATTGGTAGCTTCAAATCTATCACAGTGGACATATTTATACCATAGAACTCTGAAATTGGCAAATGCTATAAACCAGAGCTAATTAATTAATTGACTAATTTTACAGAGCACTGGTTTATCAGCACAATGCTGGTAGGGATAATCCAAAGACAGGCTTTGCTGCTTCTCAAAGTGGTGGAGCCCTGCAGAAAATTTGTCTGAGGGCTTGTGTGGCCATAATAGGTTTTGTGAAGATGGTGAGTGATAAACATGAGCTGAAATCCTGGTCTGATTGTTCCTGCTTTAACTGGAAGGTGGCAGGGCAAAGCATCAATAGCATTGGGAACCTAAAAGGACCAAACAAGGAAGTTTTTGTTCATGCTCCTAAAATAGAAAGAACTGGATTAGGGGTTGAGACTGTAGGAGATGGTAAGACTTGTCCCCTGGAGTGAAAAGAGCCTATTAGTGTAAGCGAAGAGGAAGTTTAGGCCTGGGGAGATGCCCTTGCCCAAGATAAGGCTGCGGGAAGGAGCTGAAGAATGGCTGGATGCAGACGTCCCACTCCCCAGCTGCCGTAAGGAGCCACCTGGTGAGGATCAGTCATAGGGTCTGGGTGCTAGAAGGGCTTCCAGGTCACTGGCCCACCTTCTTCATCTGATAGGTAAGGAAGTAAGACCTAGAGCAGGTAGGAAACTTTTCCCAGATACAGAACCAAGGGCACTGGACTCCCAGCACAAGGCTCTTTTTAGAGCTGCCAACTGCCTAGTGGGGCTGCATACCTGGGACTATAAATATGAGTGGAATTTAAGGGGCCTTAAAAGCAGCAAAACCAAACTTTAAGGTCTCTGCAGGACAGTGGAAATGAAACGGGGGAGGAACCGTTGAAAGCTATACCATAAAAAGAAGGAAGAAATAAGAGAAGGAAAAACAATGAAAATTTGGTTTTTAGGTGTAAAATCAATATGTAATTGGATATTGGAAACTAGGTCCAGGTTTACTAGATAACATCCTATCAATACCCAAATTAAGATCTTCAGCTCCTGCTTGCTCCTGCTGACAGGAAATTTGCCCCTGTAGATTATGTCTAGGAGCCACCCAGGTACTTCAGGAACCAGCTATATCCTTCCTCTCACACCTCCTGTCCCAGCCAACACACCACAGCTTCTGTGCCCACTGCCTTGCATTTGGGTTCTCGGGAAGCAGAAGCTAAGGCAGAGTTTGGACTTCAAGATGTTTGTTAGAGAGCAACACCTGTGAAAGAAAGGGAAGGAAGGACAGTGCAGAGGAAGAACTTGAGTGCCGCCCCAGTGAAGCCTGAGTGAATCGGCAGCTCTGGAGGAGTAAAATAGAAAGAACTGGATTAGGGGTTGAGACTGTAGGAGATCGTAAGACTTGTCCCCTGGAGTGAAAAGAACCTATTAGTGTAAGCGAATAGGAAGTTTAGGCCTGGGGAGATGCCCTTGCCCAAGATAAGGCTGCGGGAAGTTGCTGAAGAATGGCTGGATGCAGACATCCCACTCCCCAGCTGTTCCCATGTAGAGCCACATCAGTCAGTCCCCAGGTGAGAGCTGCCCTGGGAGGAAGGCGGCTCCCTGCTGCTGAGGCAGACCCCGCGGGAGCTGACAGCTGGAGGCTGCGCTCCCACAGCCAGTTGCCTCAGGGGAGGCGGCGGGGAAGCGACAGCTCTCGCCTTTTCTCCTCCATCCCCAGGCAGGGAGCAGCCTCCTTCACTCCCCTCAGCATTGCTGGGTGGAGTACAGAGGTCTTTCTGAAGGTTGGGGACATCAGAAAGATATAGACACGTTTGTGAATATGTCATAACTGTCGTTAGATATGGCCATTCAGAGCACAGACGCCCCGGCTGGCCTCTCCGGGGGCTCCACAGCCTCCGCCTGAACGATGCCTTCCCGCCCAGGACCAGCTACCCCGGTCCAGGAGAGAACAAGTCGCTCTCTGCCTCACGAGCTCATCCCGCAAGGCCAGTTTTCCCAGGCTCCTTTTCTTGTCCTAGGATCTCTCCCTTCCCAGTATTATCCGACTTCATGGGGGAGCTCAATTTTACACCCACAAGCTGGGGGTGGAGGGGCAGATCTAGCTCAAAGGAGTTTCTCATCAGCAGGTTCTGGGTGTTTAAACTTACAGGCTGTCATTTTGCTGTCTCTTCTCAAGCATGATGGGAAACTTGTACCTGCCGTTTGGCCCTAATGCTTTAAAAGAAAAAATAATAATAATCCCCAGCAGTTCGTAGCAGGGTGCATTCTAAATTCATATAGGGAAGAGAAACATTTCTCTGATGTTTCTCTTTCCCTCCCTCTCTCCCTAAAAAACACAAAACACACTGCCCCCCCCCCCAAATGTAACCATGTCTCCAAAAACTGAGCTCTGGTTAGTGCAGATATGTGTTTGCATTACCCTGAAAAACACTTAGCTTAGTAGTGGGAATATCTGTATTTGGGAAAAGGATGATTTTGCAATTTTTTTCTGAATAACCTTTTATGAAAGCAAAGGGTCTATTCAGGTTATTTTCACAGAATGAAAGGATAGTCTACTGAAGGTGAATTTGAATTTCAATCTTTCCAGGAAAAAGTGCCTTACAATTTAAAAATCATTGTTTCTCAGCTTTTATTCACCAAATTAAAAAAACAAAAAAAAAAGGTGGACCAAAATCTGGCTACTGGATACCATAACAAATACAAATAAGTTTTAAAATTAAGGAAAAAATACCATGACTAAAATAAGAATAACTTGTGTGAGGAAGCTTTAAAAGTTTAAAGCAAAAGAATACTATAATTTGATCATATCAATAAATGTAACTGCAAAAAAATTGAAGAAAACATGAGCAACTAGAACAATATATTATAATATTCTTTGACTGATATTCTTTGACCAAACCCTAGAATAGGGTTTATTCCAGGAATATGAGAATGGGTTGATATCATTAAACCTATCAATGTTTCATGATATCAGTGAATTAAAGCACATTTTTTTAGTAAAAAACAAAAACAAAACTCTAAATTAAATATAAATAGAAGGAAAATATGTAAATATGATCTCAAGATTATCAAATATCAATAGCAAACAGCATTAGACTAGTGAAATGAGAAGGCCTTTTCTGTGAAATCAGGAATGAAAAAGACATGCTCATTGCCACCATTATAATTGAATGTTACTTTGAGTTTTGGTAAATAAGACAGTAAATTGAAATATTTTGTACACATATTGGAAAAGATATGAAATGTATCATTCATTAGTAATATAAATTCACACCTAGAAAATCCAAGAAATTTCATAAAACTATTGGAATTAGCAAGAAAATTTTGTAGGATGAATGGATATAAATATAGACAAGAAAGGCACAGATGCCATATGAAGAAAATGATAGTATTTTATGAAAGGATATAAAGGAAGATCAGAAAAACAATCAAAAGATATAGTATGGAAGGGAAAACTAACTCCAAAGAAAGGACATTTTTCTCAGTAGTAACATGTATAATTAATGAAATTCTAATTAGAATCTAAGTAGAGTTTTAATTTAATTGGATAGATAATATTAAAATTCATGTGGAAGATTAAATTTCCAAGAATAGCCATAAAAGTGATGAGGAAAGAATAGCGAAGGAGGAACTTCCTATCAGAAAATAAATCATTTGCTAATGCCATTGTAACAGTACAAATAGTACAGTGTGGCATAGGAAAAAATAAACAAAACGTAACATCACTGGAACAATGTAAAGAACCCAGAAATAGATCTCAATATATGTAGTAATATACTATATGAAAAAGGTACTACTTCAATTCAGTAGGAAAAGGATGGTTGATATACTGTACTAAATGGTGCTGGTACATGTACTATACATCTGGGAAAAAATAAAGTTGAATCACTATCTCACAGCATAAAATAATGAAGTTCTGATTGATTAAACACCTACAATAATTTTTAAAAATTTAAAAAGAAATTTAGGCATAGATATCATTATTATTATGCTAAATTATATTATATAAAATAATGTACAATATTTTATAAAATGTATATATCTGTGTGTGTGCGTGTGTGTGTGTGTGTGTATGTGTTTAGGGAGAACTTCTTTTCACATGGTAAAAAAAATACCATAAAATCAAAAGACAAAAGGTAAATTTAGGAACAAAGTGTTTGCAACAAAGATAGGTAACAAGTTTATAGTTAATATCTAGAAGAACAAAAAGCTCTTTAAATTGCAAAAAAAAAAAAAAAAAGACAATCGAATAGAAAAGTGGGCAAAAGATACAAATAAGCAGTTTATAAAAAAGCTATTCCAGAGTATCCAGAAAAACCTGAAAAGTGTGCAACCTCAGGAGTCCAGTGTAGTGTTTAAGAATAGGTAAGCTCTTCTAGAGCCAGAACACCTGGTTACATGATTTTGGAGAAGTTATTCAGCTTTCCTGTGCTTCACATTCATCATATTACAAATGGGGATAATCATGGTACCTGTCTCATGGGATTGTTGTAAAGTTTAAGAGTTAATATATGTAAAGTGCTCCAAACAGTGTCTGGCACACAGTAAGCCTGGTACAGAGTAAAGCATTATGTATGTGTTTGGTAATACTGTGAATCAGGGAAATACAAACTAGAACAGTGCATTAGCCCTCCTTGCCCATCAGGTTGGCAAATATTAGACTGCTGGTGGAAATCAACAGAAAAGGGTTCATTACTGGTGGAAATATACAGCATCACAATTGCTTTTGGAGTGCAGACTGGCAATACCTCTTAGCATTTTAAATCCACATACTCTTTGATTCAGCAATTCAACTCCTGGGAGTCTATCCCATAACCACTGGTACATGGATGTTGAAAAAAGATGTTCCCTGCAGCATTGTTTGTGGTGGGAAAAAAAACAGGAAACAAAGTGAGAACCCAATGAAAGGGGAATGAGTAAAATTATAGTTAATTCCCAACTTTGTAATAGTAAGCAATTGTTAACCAGAATGACTTTGAACTTTACCTGTTGGCTTGGAGAGATTTCCACAATGCATTTTTAAGTGATAAAAGCAAACTTCAGAGAGATGTATAAGGGCAAAACAGTTTTGTAAAACAAATATGGACAACTCTTATGTATATGTGCATGTATTTATTGTTATACGAACATGAGAAAGACTACACGGGGGTTGTTAATTGATTTTCTGACTTTATTGTATTTTCTGTTTATATATTTTTTGGGATAAATTCAAATGCAAAAGTGTATAAGGAAGAGGACTGAAATTATCTGAAATCCCACCATCTGTAGATCATCACCATTAAAATTTTAGAGACCATCTTTTATACATCTCTTTATGCATATTCCCAATTTTATGTAGAGGAGGTGAATGCTGTTTTGTATCGTCATTCCTTTATATACACAGAACATACAATAAATCTAGTTTCATTTGGGGGAAATCCCAATAAAATCTCACACTGGGTGTTTACTGCGCAAGTAGAGGTCTGGACTAAAAGTCCAAAGATGCTGAGAAGTGATGGCACTTGTCACTTAAATAACTATGTGACTTTAGCAAGTCACTTCACTTCTCTGGGCTCCAGTTCTTCCCATAAAATGGGAGTTAGGTAGATAATCTCTGAAGTTCCTTTCTGTTCCAGAATTTGATGTTCCCATAAATAGGGAAATAATAATTATAGAATTATAAGGATCAACTGGAAAATATATCCAAAGCACTAAGCAATTCTCTTGCTGATCTAATGCTAATAAAGATAAATTATTTTTAATAAAGAAATTAAAATAATGGACTATATAATTTCCAAAGGACTGCTTTGTCATCTTAAGGCAAAACAACATAAAAATAGAATGTGAAATTCAATGGGGGAAAATCAGCAATTGATGAAATAGCAGAATAACTTTGCAGCTTGTACAGAGAGCACATTTCTGAGCACTGTCTATTCCCAGAACAAGTTTGCTAATGGAACTTTTCTATATTGGAGAAGCTTGTCAAAATTTACTCAAACAGGTGCAGCTGAATAAAGCCTTTCTGAGTTTAAGCAAAATGAGACGACACATTTTCTCCTTTGTGCTAATGCTTCACATTTTCCATGAAAATAAAAGAAAAAGTCATGAGTGAAATTTCACCCACCAGGACATTTTATAAATGCAGAACTTGGACTTTAGATTTTACACCATTAATAAAATACAGAAAGCCATCTTTTCCACATCATGCTGCCGTCATTATGTACCTTCAGGGTTGCATCTTGCCCTGGGAGGAAAGCTACTTCATTTCTGGACAATTGTTTCCTGTGAGGAAGCCCAGCTACTGCTGAGAATGAATCTGTCTGAGAAAGTCCTTCAAAGTTAGGTCACCAATTCAATCAGAATCTGAAATATTCTTAAGAGTAGAAACAGGTTTCATCCTGCAGACTCAATATTGGCCCCACAGCTTTATTTATCATTAAAGATATAACCCTTTAAAAAATGAAAAACATTGTACTGGAAGATTTCTTAGACTGTATACCAAAAGCAAGAGCAACCAAAGAAAAAATAGACAAATAGGACCTCAAAAAAATTAAAAACTTTTGTGCATCAGAGTAATAATCATGAAAGTAAAAAGTCAACCTACACAATAGGAGAAAATATATGGAAACCATATATTCAAGCAAAAGGGTTTAATATCCAGAACATATAAAGAAATCCTACAACACAACAACAAAAGACAAACAACCCAATTAGAAAATGGGCAAAATATTTGAATAGACATTTCTCCAAAGAAGATATACAAATGGCCAAAAAGTATATGAAAAGATGCTCAACGTCATTAAACCATTAGGGAAATGCAAATCAAAACCAAAATGAAATTGTTTCACATCCACTAGAATGGCTCCTATTAAAAAAAATGAAAAATAACAAGTGTTGGAGAAAATGTGGAGACATAGGAATGCTCATTCATTGTTGGTGGGAATGTAAAATTGCGCAGCCTTTGTGGAAGACAGTTTGGCAGTTACTCAGAAAGTTAAGTATAGAATTACCATAGGACCTGGCAATCCCACTTCTAGGTATTTACCCAAAAGAATTAAAGGCAGGAATTTGAAAAGATATTTGCACATCAATGTTCATAGTGGCATTCCTCACAGTTTCTAAAAGATGGGAGCAAACCAAGCATCCATCAACTGATGAATGGACAAACAAAATGTGTTATAAACATATAGCCATAAAAATGAATGAAGTTCTGATACATGTGACAACGTGGGTGATCTTTGAAGACATAATGCTGACTGAAATAAGCCAGACACTAAAGGACAAATTTGTACATATTATGCTGATATGAAATAATTAGAATATGCAAATTCATAGAATCAGAAACCAGAATATAGGTTTCCAGAATAGAAATAGAACAGAAATAGAATACAGGGAAGGGGGTAGAGAATGGGAAATTAATGCTTAATTGATCCAGAATTTCTGTTTGGGGTGATGGATGAGTTTTGGTAATGGATCATGGTGATGGTAGCACAACATTGTGAATGTAATTAATAATACTGAATTATATATTTGAATGCGGTTATAAGAAGAAAATTTAGGTTGTATATATGTTACTAGAATAAATTAAAAAAAAACCCATAGGACTGTACAACACAAACAGTGAACCCCAATATAAACTACGGACTATGGTTAATAGCACAATTATAATGATATTCTTTTATCAATTGTAACATATGTACCACACTAATGCAAGGTGCTAATAATGGGGAGGGGGGTATATGGGAACTCTGTATTTTCTGCATGATTTCTCTGTAACCCTACAACTTCTTTCATTAAAAAATTATATTTAAGGAAAATATAGAAAAGAAAAACACTGCACAAATGGAGGGTATTCTTTTGAGCTGGCTGAGAGGTAGAGTCATGGCTTGGGTAAAGACCAAGAAAGAAAATAAACACAACACGATGGATGAATTTGTGGTATGATTTTTTTCTCTTGACATAAATTTATATAATTTATTATGTTCAGAGGACAGGAAAGTGTTGTATGGGCCAAGATGACCCTCTTTTACCAGCTACCAGAATGAAAAGTGAAAGAGAAACTTTATTTGTACCCAGGAAGAGAGCTGCTCTGAAGGAGTCAGGACAATTTTTTGTCTCCTGCAAAATTGTGTCTTAGGACTGTTTTCTAACTTGCTGTATTGGAATTCAACTCTTTTCAAAGAATTTTTTCCTTCTAAGAGTCTTCCTTTGACTTTTGCTGTGCCTTTATTTACCTACTAGGCCACAGCACTGAATAAAAAATCGTAAACTCATTCAAACAGAGGATTGCTTCATAGAACAAACCATCTAGTTTGTTTATTTATTTATTTATTTATATTGTAGTAACATACATACATGTATAATAAAATGTGCCGTCTTAACCATTTTTAAGTGTACAATTCAGTGGTATTAATTAAATTTACAATATTGTCATTTGTTTTTATTTTATTTGCCTACTTGATCCAAACACTGGGTGAAGTGAATTGAAAAGTATCAATTGGAAGAAGGGGAAGAGGGAATTTAAGGGATCTGCTCCATTTAAAAAATATGCATCATTACCACTAAAGAATTAATAACAGGCAGAGCTGGGAAAAACAAGTTCCCGGTATTTTGACCAGGTGATTAGCAATTGTTCAGATTACGCTCCGAAGTCTTTTGTTGGTGGTTGTTGTTCTTTTGTTTTTACTTTGTAATAGTAGTAGCTAATATGGGCATGCTGAGTTATAATTTACAAATTATTTTTGCAGGCAATACTTCCCTAATTTGATGTTCACAGAAGCATCTTGATATAGACACTATTTTACAGCAGGCCGACTGAGACTCTCCGAGATTAAGTGCATTCTTACTTCAAATTTCTTGCCTCTTGAAGAAGTTCTAAAACCATGGGCTCCTTGAGCTGAAAGGGACCTTAGAGATATTGTGGGCCAGCATTTCTCAAAGTTCGTATTGAGAATCCCTAATTCTGCTGGATGTTAACACTCGTTTCAACACAGCAAGGTTTGGAAACTGCCAGATTAATGGATGTTAAGTGGATTTCTTGACCACAGAATGTCCCAGAATCTTTATTATGCTAACACAATCATGGTGTCTTCTCCAGATTATTTGGTCATGAATCTCTTTTAAGGGACTGTCTATTTGAGTCCCACATCCTCAACAAACAGCCATTGAGATTCCTTTGAAGTCTTTTGTGTGGATCCCAGAGCGAGCAGAACTAGGTAACCCTCTGGTTTTAGACAAAACTAAGAAGAGTGGTGAAGTTCCCTCTGGATCTTTGGGCTTCCTTGTTAATGCTGCCTGTCATCCTGGGGGCTCCCTTAACTAGGACTGCACACACCAGTTTCCACAGCCACCTCGTGGCACTTGCTCTCTTCTAAATCCCCTATATACCAGGCTCCATAGTGAGGTGCTCTGTATTTCCCAGTCTTAAATCCTGGTTCCCCCATTCACTGTCTCTGTGATCCTGTGTCTCTGTGCAAGTCAAATAATAGTAGTACTAGCAGTAATTGTTTCGGGGATATTGTAGAGATTAAATTAGTCATGCATTTAGAGTATCAAGATTATTGCCTGACACCTAGGAAGTCTTCAAGAAAACTCACACTATTATTGCTCTCTTAATTTCGACACTGCATAAAAATTGCCAGAAGATATTCAGGTCATCTTCTTTTCAAGCCTCCAGATATCCCAAGCAGTCTCGACTCTTGCAGAAATGCAATTATTGAGCAGTGCTTTAAGGTCCTGCCCTCTGTATGTTCATGGGGTGTAATATACTTTATAAAAGTAGTGACTGTACCTCCCAAAGGGATGGTCTTACATCCCTCTGTGCTCACTATGAAGAGCTCTTCATGAAATGTCCCTTTCAGAATCAAGTTCTAGGAAAAATGTTTAGTGTCTCCTTATGAATTTGGTCATGTTTCTTTGCCTGCTTTGGACCACTTGGAGCTGAATTTTGGTGATTTGGAGCTGAATTTTGTCTCACATTGTTCTTATTTTCCCCCTCATTTTAAACATTTTTCTTTTTTGACTTGTGCTTTGCATTTTTCTGGGATTTTGTTTTTGAGTTTTTTAAATTTTGTTTTTAATATTTCTTTATTTTACAATTTGTATTTTGTAAGTGATTTTAAAATCTTTGGAGAAACAGGATACACACACATACACACACACACATATGTATAATATCCTAGAAGCACAAGTTGAGTATTGAACTAAAATCATTATATTGGATAAGCATCCATTATCATTTACATGATATATTCTTCATATCTTAAGTGACCTTCTTTAAGCAGTTTATCCATTTTTCTACACTGTACAGAATATTGATTTATAATTCTTCTAAAAATAAGGCTTTGCAGAGGTGTCATAGCATAATTTAATAGTACTTGCCATTTGTTAAGCCCTTAACATTGGCCAGAAGAGAGACTGACATGCATTTTCCCTATTTCTCACAGCATTTCAGCAATTCAGGAATATTATCTCCATGTTAAGCAAGGGAAAACTGAAGCACAGAGAAAGTCAGTGTCTTCCTCCAATTCACCCTGCTGGTAGTGGTGGGTTTGAGATTTGAGCTCCAGAATATCTAATTCATCAGTCTATGCTCTTTTCAGTATATCAATCTGCTTCACATAGTCAAGAACTCTCTGGCTCGTAATGGCGATTATGCCTATTTCTCCTGCTGAAGCTACTTTATCCACTTTAGATGGATGTGGTGATTTTAAAACATGTCCACAAGCTCTTTGATTCTCTTCCCTTTAGGAGGTGGAGTTAATACCCCTTCATGTGAGTATAGCTTTAACTTAATGACTCGCTTCCAACAGATAGAATGTGGTGGAGTGATGATGATGACTCCTGAGACCAGGTCGTCAAAGGTATCGGGGTTTCCTCCTTGCTCCTTGCTCTCTCTTGGAACTCTGGCTCTGGGGGAAGCTGGCTGCCAAGTCATGAGGACATTGAAGCAACTCTGTGGAGAGGCCCTGGTTGTGAGGAATTGAGGCCTGCTGCCAATGGCCAGTGTGGAACTGTCAACAGCCATGTGAGACAGCCATCTAGGAAGTAGAATCTCTGGCCCCAGTCAAGCCTTCAGATGGTGGCAGACCCAGTCAATGTCTTGACTGCAACCTCATGAGAAACCCTGAGCTCTCAAATGCCTGATCCACAGAAACTGTGAGAAGATTGATGTTTGTTATTGTTAATGTACTAAAATTTGGGAGTAATTTTTATGCAGCAACAGATAACTGAAGTAGATGATAGAGAATTCTGAGGTACTCCTTCTGCCCATGTTTCTGCTGAAGTTGGCTGATTTATTCTCTGGATGACACTAAGTCCAGCTCTTAAATATTTGTAGATGAATGATACTGCACTTCAATTTCTAGTAGCTAAACCCCAAAGCTTTCATTTCAAGCAAACTTGGAAACGTTAGAGTACTTGCTGAGGAGTCCAATGAAGAATTGACCCTGAATGAAAATTTGCCAAATCTCACTATAGGCCTCTGATGTTTGAGACCAGTGAGAGGATTTAATCCATTTTTAAATCCTCCATGTTCTGTCCTGGTATGAAAGTCTATATAAAAAGGCACATTATTTCATACTCATCAGAGTGTCTTCATGATTACAAGAGTCTCCTTTTTAAGCAGTGTTTCTGTGTCTTCCAAAAATCCTGGTTGAGAATTCATCCTCGACTCACAATTCAACTAATACATATTTAATGCCTACTAGGTCCAGGTACTACTCTAGGGCCTGGGGATACAGCAGTGAACAAAACAGACAAAATCTCTGCCCTCATGAAGCTTACAGTCTAGATGGGGGTGGGGGGAACGGACAACAAGCAAGTAAACAAATAAGTAACATACTTTAGCAGGGGTAAGTGCAATGGAGAGAAATAAACGAAGGTAAAGAGACAGTGCGGTAATGGGAAGGGGAAGTGCTGGGAGAGAAAACAAAAAAGGCAGGGATGGCAGCGCTGGGAGAGAAAGGAAAAAGGCAGGGATGGCAGCTGTGAAGGGGACACGTAGGCCGAGGCGGAAATGCTGAGAAACTCTGTGGAACATTCCAGGAAGGGAGATAAGTCCTGTGGCAGGAATGAGTCTGGCTTGTTTGAGGAACAGCAAAATGAAACTTGATGATTTCTGTGAAAAGATTTACAATAAATCCCCATTGAGTTGCTGGGTTTCAGGAAATGTTTGTCTCTGCAGACCAATTTGTGTTCTTTTTGTCTCCTTTTTGGCCTGGGCTTCCAGAAAGCTCGGAGCCAAATTCCATACCCACCAATGGTTGGTCATCAGCTCATCTGAGAGGCCTGAGAGCAGCTGCCCACTCTGCTCCTGTATAGTAATCAGTGGATTTCCCATTTGTCCTGGACTTTTCCAGTATATGCTGTGTGTTCACACATATGCCACCCCAAGTCAACTTGGAAGTGGGTAGAAGGATTAAGTTTTCATTGTCATTCCAAGAGATTTACCATTGGAAATAAGGAAGTAACAAAGTGGCAGATTTTATAATCTCATGAATTCCTTGCACAGACATTTATTAAATACCCACTGGGTTCCAGGTACCAGGTGAGGATCTGTGTTGACAGATGAAGAGGATGGTTCCTGCACCCAAGGTGTTCCCTCACATTCAAGGCTGCAATGCAAACAAAAAAGCAAATAACTACGAGTGTCTGATGTAAGCTGGCACAGGACGGAGCCCAAACAGGGTGACTCTGCAAGAGGATGGGATCTGTTCCTGGAGTCCTTGTCATGTCCTCATGGTAGCAGAAGACCACACAGGCAACATCAGTTCCTCCTGTCCCCCCTGTACACTCCCCACCACTCTCCCTGACTTCCCAGCCTGGCCTCCACACCTTCCAGGATCAATCCCAGCCACAAGGCCCTGGGGTCTGAGTACATGGCAAGAGCTTTCCTGACAGAAAGAAAAAAAAACAGATTAAAAATATCTCAGGCCCACATGTCCTATTTTTTAAATTGATTTGCACACAGACTCTTCAATCAAGATGTTAATATTTAATTGACCTGTCAGATCCGATCCTTCCCAGTCAGACAGTTAAAAATGGCTTGGCACAGAGGAGGAAATGAGGTTGTGGGACAGGATGAAATGAAGAAAAGGCAGTGTTTGCCTGGAAGGGATTTAACATACGAGGATGAGGAGGCCATAGACCCTGGCCTTCAGCTCCTGAGAGAAAGCACATTCTGCCCTCTTTCTGTCTGTCCCTGTCTCTTCATCACACACTTCTCTAAGCCCAACGGCACTTGTTCTAAAAAGCCACTTAATGAAATGTGTAAGAGTTTAGACAACACCACAGCCTGCTGAGAAAATGAGGTGTTTCTTCAACAAGAAGCCAGGAGGCTAGACTCTGCGGAAGGTTCCAGAAGATGAAGCGCCCACCATGCCCCAGGCTTCCTGAGTCTGGTGGGGGGCTGACTGGTGCACTGACTCTGGACCTCACTCCAGTGCACGTGAAACCTGACTTTACATACCCGTTTCTCTGAGAAACGGTGTCTGTCTTGGCTGCCTCAGTATCAAGAAACATAGAAAAATGGCTTGGGAATTATTTTAGGTAAAACACTTTCAGGAAAGGGGGAATAAATGTCTCAATGTGACTCATACAAAGAGGCTATTAATAGGTGGGAGAAGAGAGGGATAGGAGAACTGAATTCCATTCAGTTTCAACCTCTTGCTTTATGTCTACCTTCTTTTAAAAAACAGATCAAGAGGTAAAGTCTGTCTTCCCAGGATTCGAGTGGAGTGGGGAGAGCAGGGCTTGTCTGCTGTGCACCTCCTCCTCTTCTCTGAGAGTTGAAGGGAAAAAGCAATAACTGGACTCATCTGGGATGCTCTTTACAGCCTTTTCTGAACATTTGTGTTAAAAGCCTTTACAAGTCCACAGTCACAGAAAATCAAGTTTGGAGATGCCTCATTTTCACCAAGCTATGAATTAGAACTTAGAGTCCTATTCACAAAAGCCTCAGTATCCCCTTTTGCTTCCCTGTGTGTCTGCTTGGTTTAGAGCAGCCATTCTCATTGGTGAGCATCTGCCCCAAGGCGCCTCTGGAAATGTGGTTGTCTTAGTGGTTGGGGGTGGGGTGGTCCCGACATAGAGTGGGCAAGGGCAGAGATGCTAGACAGCTTGCAAGGCCCTGCAGGGTTTCACCTGACAAAGAACTGCTGTCCCCACTGTGCGTTCTTGACAGCAGAACAGGTCTGGAATGATCTGAGCCTAAAACCCAGCTCCAGTTTGCTCATAAATATAAACTATTTGTTGTATGTTTTCAAATACACTAATTTTTCCAGGAAAGCAACTGCTGTAGAAATCAAGAATGAATTTTGTTTTGTTTGGGACTTTACCAAGGGTTGTCCACTATATTACTGTATTAGTCAGGGTTCTCCAGGGAAACAGAACCAACAGGATATATATATATAAATAAAATGAGATGTATGTGTATATATATGTATGTATGCCAGGAGAGTTATTGCAGGAATTGGCTCACATGACTGTGGGGACTGGTGCGTCCCAATTCTGTAGGGTGGCTGAAAAGTTGGAAATTGTATGGAGGTTTCACTGAATTTCCTGGAAGAAGCTGGCTGGCTGAAGTAGAGATAGAAATTCTTCTTTCTAACTGCTGAAATCATCAGTTCTTCCTTTAAGGCCTTCAACTGACTTATTACTGAAGGCACTCACCGTTGTTGAGTGTAGATGTAATCAACCATCGATGCAATCAACTGACTAATGATTTAAATCCATGAAATACCTTCACAGTAACAATCAGGCCAGTGCTCACATGACCAAACAACTGGACACCATGACCAAGCCAAGTGGATATGTGAACTTAACCATCACATTCACCTTTTGGAAAATATCACATCCCCGATGGCAATGCCAACTTGCCGTATTTGAGTTACCAAGATTACATACCTGTGTCAGTCTGCATTTATAGCTGTCAGATTCATGGTGATTCTATTTCTGGATATAAGCATCTGACTACTCCATGATGTCATCTAATGCTGTCCTATCAAACATTTATATATTGAAACATTTATGTATTGAATCACATATGAAACCTTATCCAGTTCTTTCATTTTATAAAGGGAAAAACTGGACCAGAGAGCCAAGGTAACACACCATATATGCTAAACTGGGCAAAGAGTCCAGGTCTCCTTTATCTTTCAATGAGGACATTATAGTGATTTTTAAAATTGTGTGCTTAGGTGGGTTATATTAGTTCAATTTCAGGAATGTAAAGGGGACATTACAGAATATTTGTTTGCAGGGAGCATTGGTTTTGTCCAGATCCTAAACCCAGGTTTAGGTTTTAAAATAGCCCATACTCCTGGGAGGAGAGCCAGTTGGGTCATCTGCAATTGGACTCCCTGAGTTGTGTTCTTCTCTGAGTTACAAGTGCTTCAAATGAGTTTCAGGGCAGTTTTGAAAACACAGCTGCCTACAAGAATCAGGCAAAGCATGGAAACAAGTGAAGTGTCAGGAAAGCAACAGTGCCAGGGCCGTGACAGGGACACTGGCTCTGAGCCTCACTGGGGCATCTGTGGGTTCTGTGGCAAACAGGGATTTGGGGCCTGCTGCATGGCGCCTGGGAGAACTGCAGGCAGTGTTGCGAAAGTGTCTGTGTTTTCAGCGGAAGTCGGAAATCCACCGTTGACATCTGTATTAGTTGGGGTAAGGCTTGGCTGCTCTAAGAGAGCCAACAATACAGTGACTTAAGGGACCAGGACATTTATTTCCTTTCCAGGTCACGATTATAATAGGAACGGTCACATGGTCAAGGCTGGGCCAGCACCACGTCCAGGTTTCAGCCAGTAGAAGGGGGATGCAAGCATCTGCAGCATTACCAAGGCCTCGACTCCAAGCTGGCCCACCTCAGCTGCACCCACGTCCTGTGATTGGTGGGGAAATGTCCCTAGCTGGGTGGCCATGTGCCCAGCCACAGCACTGATGGTCTCTTCCAGAGCACCTCATTTAAACATTTAAAATACACCACCTGGACCCAACCTGTGCAGACCATGGAGCTGGACTTGGCTCAAGGGCTGCTAGTCCTGCCAGGATGGAATTTATAATTTAGTTGGAGATTTAAGTTCCACACATGGAGAAACAATTCAGAATAGAGGAGTGGAGTAAGGAGGAAGGTGGGTAATTAGGGCATATGAGTTGGGGGAGGGGTGGATACCCAGCAAAAACACTCTTAGGGGGTACAGCTTGGGGAATAATGGAGACATAGACCTTGAATGCAGGCAAGGGAGGTGGTTTTTTTTGGGTTTTCTGTGTTTTTTTCTTATTACTTTTTATTTTGAAATAATTTCAAGCTTGTGGGAAAGTTGCAAAAATAATACAGAAGCATTATGTAGAAATCCAACATATCCTCCAACTAGATACCCAGATTTACCAACTTCCAACATTTTGCCACGTTATATCATGCTATCATCTATCTATCTATATCATCTATCTATAGCTATCTAATCTATCTGTGTACCTATGTATACCTATCTGTTTTCTAAACATTTGAGAGAAGGTTTCACACATCATGCTCCTCTGCCACTTAATATTTCCATGTATATTTCCTAAGGAAAAGGATGTTTACTTAGGTAACCATAATAAATATGATGATCAAGTTCAAGAACTTTAACAGTGATATAAAGCATGCAGTGTACATTCCAATTTTTTCAGCTGTCCTAAGAATGTCCTTTTGGGCATTTTCTCTTTCATTATTAGAACCAGTCCTGGATCATATATTGTATTTAATTGTCATTGTCTCTTTAGTTTCTCTCTCTCTCTCTCTCTTTTAAAATTGTGGTAACTTATACAACATAAAATTTCCCATCTCAACCACTCCCAAGCATACAAATGAGTGGCATTATTCACATTTGCAATGTTGAGCCACCGTCACCACCAGGCAAGGGAGTTTGTATTCCATTTAACTCTTCCACCTCCACAAATCCCTCCAGGCTAGTTGAGGTGCTCCTATTATACACTTCCAAAGCTCCCCATACGTACTTTTCTGATAACAGCACTGATCACACTGCTTTTGCATACTTATTTTTGTCTGCCCACCTAGGTTACAATAATATATATACACACACACACGTATATATATATATCTTTTTTATATCATTTTTAAAATTAGAACTTACAGGTTTACATAAAAATCATGCAGAAAATACAGAGTTTCCATGTAATCCACCCCATGCCCCCATTAAAAAAAATTCTGTTTTATTGAGATATTTTCACATATATATTCATACATCCAGTCATTCACAGTGTACAATCAACTGTTCACAGTATCATCATATAGTGGTACATTCATCACCACAGTCAATTTTTGAACATTTTCCTTACTCCAAAAAAAAAAAAAAAAAAGATTAACAATAAAAGCAAAAAGGAACACCAAAAGCATTCCACCAGCACCCCCATCCCACCCTATTTTTCATTAAGTTTTTGTCCCCATTTTTCTATCTGTCAATACACTGGATAAAGACAGTGTGAGCCACAAGGTTTTCACAATCACACAGTCACACAGTGTAAGCTACAGTTACACAATCATCTTCAAGAATCAAGTCTACTGGGTTGCAGTTTGACAGTTTCAGGTATTTTCTTCGAGCTATTCCAATACACTAAAAACTAAAAAGGGATATCTATATAGCGCATAAGAATGCCCTCCACGGTGACCTCTCAACTCCAAGTGAAATCTCTCAGCCACTGAAACTTTATTTTGTTTCATTTCTCTTTCCCTTTTTGGTCAAGAAGATTTTCTCAATCCCATGATGCCAGGTCCAGGCTCATCCCTGGGAATCCTGTTCCTTGTTGCCAGGGGGATTTACACTCCTAGGAGTCATGTCCTATGTGGGGGTAGGGCAGCGAGTCCACTTGCCCAATGCATGTTCCCATTTTTAACACATTGTATTAGTATAGTACCTTTGTTACCATTGATGGTAGGTTGCAATATTATTTTGCTCACCCTTATATCCCCAGGGTCTTGCAGAGTAATTGGTAATGGTAGGTGCTCAATAAATATTTGATGAATGACAAAGAATCCTACAAACAGTAGAAAATTAATGCATTTTTTGAGTCAGTGCAAGGCATGGTCAAAGACATTAGGAAAATTAATCCAGTGATAATGTTCAGAAGACTAGAGAAAGCAGGAAACAGACTGGGTAATTTCTGAAGTATTTTGAGAGTGAGGAAGGAGAGGTCTTGAAGGAAGTGATGGGTTAGAAAGGCTGATGGCTTGGAGGGTCTGGGTGAGGGGTGGAAAATAAGAACATATGATTCTGAACATTTCAGCTGAACTTTAGTCCAGTGCTAGCAGAATTAGCTGCAGTACCAGTCACCAAGGGGAGCTTGAGTGAAGGAGACAGTAATAAGCAGTGATCATCGAAGGGCTGGATAAGTGCTGTAGCAGTTAAGAGGACATGATGTCTCCCAGAAGGGGTCTTCCAGAATTTGCTGAGTTCTGAGGGCCAAGTAGGGAAGGTGAAGGGGATCTAGGTATCGATGGGCTCAAGGACCTTTAGGACCTTCCAATGGCAAGAACCTGTGAGTCTGGGTGACGGAGAGCCCCAAAAGGAGCCACCCAAGTTGTCGAGGCTTTAGGAATACAGCATGAAAAAGACATCAAGACTGGAGATGGATTTAGAAATCACCCTCATCAGGAGGAGGCTGAGCTTAGGGAGCCTTTAGAAAGCTTGTCCAGTTCTTTCATTTAATAAAGGGAAAAACTGGACCAGAGAGCCAAGATCACACACCATATGTGGCTAAGCTGGGGAAAGAGTCCAGGTCTCCTAAAGCCCACAGATCTTTCCAGTGTCCAATTGGAGGTTTTCCATGGACCATGAGCTTCTGAAGGCCAAGCTGGATTCATACATCATAGTACCCCTGTGCTTAACACTGTTGTTAGAATATGGTGAAACCTCAAAAATACTGAGAACACAGAGGCATGAATAAATGAACGGATGGATGGATGAATGTCAACAGCAGTCAGAATTGCTTTCCCTCCCTCCCATCTTTGCAGTTTCATGGCTTTGTGCGTGTTAAAAATGTGTACATGATTGGAAATTGTATTCTTCAATCAAAAATTATTTGTTGAGCACCCACTCTGTATAAGTAGGAGGTCAGTATTTGGGTACCTATTTGCTCAGTGATGTCTAGTCCAGGAACATGAGAAGCCAATAAGCCTTCTGCTAAAGCCCACAGAGTGAGCTGGTTCAGGCTGGGTGAACAGAAAGTTCTATCCAGTGCAATTTGATTCCACAGACATTGACCAATTACCAACCCATGGCCAGGTACTGTGTGATTAAAAAAAATATGACTCCTGCCCTCATATAACTTTCTACATTCTAGTATATGGGAATAAGACCAGGGCATAAATCACAGTACTACAAGATAGAATATTATTGCTCTTGTTATGTATTACTCCATAATGAATCATGCAAAACTTGGTGGCTTAAACCAACAGTAGTCATTTTATTATTATTGTCGCTCATGGTTCTGGGGCTGACGGGGCTCAGCTTGGTAATTCTAACTTGGGGTCTTGTGTAAAGTTGCAATCAGATGGTGGCTGGGTCTGCAGTCAGCTCACAGGCTTCTTTACTCCCATGTATGGCAGGAGGTGCTGGCTGTCAGCTGGACATCAGCTGGGGCTGAAACACCTACATGTGGCCTCTCCATATGGCCTCCCTGCCTTTTCATGGGTTCCAAGAGTGAAAGGCCCAAGAGAACAAGGTGGCAGCTCTCTTGTCTTCTATGATCTTGCCTCAGAAGGCACATGACAGCATTTCCACTGTTGTAATTGGCTTGTGCAGATAACAGACTCACCTCTTGATGGGAGGAGTGTTAACTCACATTCTAAGAAGAGCATGTGAGTTGGGAGATCTGGTTGCAGCTGTGTTGAAAAATACAATCTGCCAGAGTTGCCTTCTCTAAAGAGCCAGAAAGCAAAGGCCTGTGGGTTCAGAGGTGGAGAGATTATACCTAGGTGCCTTTGCATACACTGGTTCCTCTGCCTGGGATGTCCTTTTTCAATCACCCCCATCCTGCTCTGTGTGGCAAACACCAGTTTGTCCTTCAAAATCCATCTCCAACAACACTTCCTCTGGAGAGCATGACTGCTCCTCTCCATCCTGCTAATTCCTCCTTTGTTTGTCTGTGCCAACTTTGGATACCCATGTACCCAAGTTTTCACATGCATGCATTGTCCTTGTCCATGCCATGTTAAACTTCACTTTATTTATGTATGCACCTGTCTTTGCTACTAGACTGTGAGCACTTTGATTTGTTTATGTATTAGCGTGGTTCTTCTGTGTTATATATTAAATATAACATATGTTTATATAACACAACAGATAACACATATATGACATGTGTTGTACATATACATAAATATATGTTCAATTGAATTAAAATAGAAATTCTAGGAGAGGTTTTCTGGATGAGGGAGCATTTATGATTGAGGCATGGCTGGAATGAGAAAAATGAATATTCTAGAAAAGAAAACCAGCTTTATTAATTTGCTAGGAATGCAGTAAGGGTTCAGGGAATATTTTTAAGAGTAAAAGGATAAATGAACAAATGGATGGATGGATGGCTATGACTTATACCAGACTTCTTGGAAATATGATTGGTGACAATCAGGGTTCTTCTCGAGTTAGAAAGCTTTTGGTGGCTATATCAGGCTGCAGCCACTCAATTCCATCAAAGAAAGCTGTGATCTCTGAGGAATATGGTTTCCCAGGGAAAGTAAGGGGCTCAAGGAAGAAGTATGGTCACTCCGGGCCTGAGCCAATAATCTCAGAGACACCAAGCAGGTGTCAGCCCCTGTGACTCTGCCTGACCTTTCCAATCACACCAGCCAGACTGTGAAGACTTCCTTAGCCCCAGGGGCTGGCAGGTAGCCCCGGCATCCACGATCACATCCTCAGTTGTGAAAGAGAGACACAAGTCTCCTATTGTGTGGTGGTGAGTGGGACTGTGGGTGGTGAGCCCCAGACAGAGAGCCAGGGCACATATGAGAGAAGGCAGGCCCCAGAGTCAAACAAAGGTTGGCTGTGTTAGAGGATCCCTCAGGGATTCAAAAATTTAGATTATTAGGCTTTTTGTGTGAACAGAGGAGTAGGTGCCCGGAAGTCACAGTGCCAAATCAAGATGTGTTTGGGAAGGCAAGATTGTGAGGCTCAGTGTGGCTGGTGGTTGGGTCTTGATGCAACCTTGGAGGTCTCAGGACTGGGATGAAGAAGGTTGAAACTTAGATTTATATCTTTGGGAAGGAGGCTTTGAGTGTGGCTGGTACCGAAGAGGAGATAGAGCACGATCATGCTAAAGGAGAGCTAGACTGGAAGTCAGAAGAGTTGGATTTTAAAATTGAGTTTTACCAAATAGCTGTTGACTGATTGTGCCCTCTTTTCTGAACCTTCTGGCCCAGTTTGTTGGGTGGGTGGAATGTAGAGGTGCAGATGGACATGCTTGGAAGAGGCACAGTGTCTTATACCACCATGATAGGCTAATGCCACCCTCTATTTTGATTTCCCTGTACTCACAAGCACATGGTGGTTACTCAGTAAATATGTAATAGCAACAGTTCCAGGCTCAGAGAATCCAACCTGGAATATTCTCTACTAAAATCAAATAACATCAAGGAACAATGGTTTCCTTTCTTGCAGCTTTAAGGATCAACTAGAAATTATGAAAGTTTGCACTTGAAAATTAAAAATTGAGATCAAAAGTTCTTGCACCCCAACATAGCTCATTCTTCCAAAGGAGATGAATTAAATAATCCGGATTCTGAATGAGACTGACAGAAGAACTTGGGAAATAGAATGGATTCCTTTGCTGAACTGATCAAGTATTTTTGAAATGACTATGAATGACATAGATAAATACCCAAACCTACTTCATGAATTAATCAACCAAAGAAACAGACATTTCCATTATCCAAGTCAGTGAGATTTGAAATTTAAACATCTCAGAAATACTAAAATGTCGCATTTGGAAGGGGCCTTTAAAGGTGAATTTAGCCCAACATATTTATTTTACAGATGAAGAAACTGAGGCCCTAAGAAAAGGTTTGAGTAAGACAAGAAAAATGCGTGATCAAAGTTTACCTCCTTCTATGACTAATGAGAACAGGTGGATGTGTCTAAAATGTGTCTAGACATGGCACCTGGCTGCCGGGGATACCTGCAAGGTTGATGTGGTGGGATCTATGGTTTTTATTTGCCCAGAGTCTCTTCCTTTGGAGGAATTTCTCCCCTTCTCCTGGGCCTGTCATGGTCTGTCCATCAGGGGAGGACACATGACCCAGGCTGGCCAATAGTCAGAGGGATTGGTCTGGGGCGGGACCTGTGATCCAAGCAGAACAAAGTCCTATCCTGTGATTTTTATACAGATGCTATGAGGGGTAACTTTTGTTTTGTTTTCCCTGTGGAGGTCCGGAGCCTATTTCCCGACTGGAAAGTGGAAGCTGTCTGAAGTGGGAGTAAATGAGACTACCTCAGAAGGAAGAAAGACTAAGATACGTAGAGAGAGGGAGAGATGGAGAATCAGCTCCTACACTTGGCTAATTCTTTTGCTTGAATTCATTTGAATTAAGTTTCTGTCACTTGCAAACAAGAAATTGTGATCAATAACAGCAGAAACATATGGGCCCTATGACTTTGCTAATGATCAAAAGTAGATAAATGGTGGTAGAGTGGGAAAAAGTGAGAAAGCCTTGGTGATCTTCTTCCACTTTCCTGAAAAACCTTAATTAAACTGATTCTTAGAAAAAAATCCACTTCCAAAAACTATTTCCTAAAAGCACCACCCTCTCACATGCTTTTGCAAATTCACCATCTCTTCTTTTGAGTTTTCTTGCCCTTTCCTTTCATGTCCCCTATCTGGTTAACTCTTACTCATTGTTCAAACCCAGACCTGACCCTCCCTCATTTATTCATTCTTCTTTTAGCAAGAATTTATTGAGTGTATCCAGGGTTCCAGGGGAGACCATTTTGTCCAGCTTCCTCCCTTGGGTGTGCTCTGCTGTGGTAGGAGCTGCTGATAAGGCAATGAACATGACATTCATTAATTTAATAGGTATTCCTTGAGTGCCTATTATGAGCCAGCTGCAGATTAGAAATGGAGAATCCAGTATAAGTGAGCAAGACAAGTTCCCTGCCCTCTGGGAGCTTATATTCTATTGAACTTTTTGTGTCTTAGCTAAAAAATCTTTATTTAATCCAAGGTCACAAAGGTTTTATTATCCATTTTTCTTCCAGAAGTTTTTAATTTTAGCTCTAACACCTAAGACTACAAACCATTTCAAGTTAATTTTTATGTGTGGCATGAGATAAGGGCCAAGGGTACATTTTTTTTTGCTTTCGGATATCCAATTATACCAGCACAATTTTTAAAAAAGTTTCTGCTTTCACCATCGAATTACCCTGACAACTTTGTCCCTTTGTATAAAGTCAGTTGACCATATATGTGTGGACCTATTTCTGGACTTTTATTCTGTTCCATTAATTTACATGTTTTTGCTTACTCCAGTATCACATGATCTCGATCACTGTAGCTTTATAGTAAGTCTTCAAATCAGGTACTGTTAGTCTCCCAACTTTGTTTTTCTTTTTCAAAATTGTTTCGGCTATTCTAGAAGCTTTGCATTTCCACATAAATTTTAGAATCAGCTTGCCAATTTCTAGGCAAAACTTACTGAGACTTTGATTGGGGTTGTGTGTATCTATCAGGAAGTTCATTTTGATAAATTAGATTAGTACCAACTTTGAGAATAATCTTTGAAACAAGTTTCCTGTTTTTCCATAAATTGGTCAGTTTTTGTTAGGTCAGTTTTGAATGTTTAGAAGCCTATGATTCTCACTTTCTCTCCTGATCCTAGGATGCAGTAAAATGAAGCATTGCTTTCTGGTGATAGAAATGCCCTGGAGTGTATCCAGGGTTCCAGGGGAGACCATTTTGTCCAGCTTCCTCCCTTGGGTGTACTCTGCCTATGTCTGCCATGGTGAGGTAAAAAACTGTTGCAGGCATTCCCAAACATCCACCCTTCCTCCAGTTGCCCAGAGCAAAGTTCATCTGGTTTAGAAAAAGTGGTCTCTCTCACAGCCCAAGAACACCACAGGCCCCAAGAGGAGAGTATTCTGGGAAGGGTTTGAGGAGAGGCGAGAAAAAGCCGGGACAAAGGCACAATCTTCCAGAAGTATTGTCACCAGCAGTAGAGGGTGTGCCAGATCAAATATCCAGACCAGGGGCCACAATTTCCACACAGGCAGCTCCCCACAAGGCTCCCCTCAGAAAACCAGCATTTCAGCAGCATAATTGTTGCCTGTACTTTATACTGTGAATTGTTAGCAGGTTCGAAACAGACGATTAATTTTTCCTTTTAGCACAGAAGGGTTTCACAGCTCCAAATACCACCACAGGCCTGAATGTTTCAAGTCAAAACATTCCCCAAACCACAGCGCTTGGGTGACAAACAGGGCTGGCTAAAGGCTTTGGAGAAAAAACAACCACCTACCAGCCTGGAAAGCACTGGGTATACAGGCGGCTGGGTTGTCGCTCTCACGCTGGCCGGGAGACTGAGAATTCTTACCTGATAAAGTCATCTTCCCGTCCAGCGCCTGCCGCCAATTCGCCGCCAATTCGCCTCTGTCCCAGAAATAAAACTAGTCCACCGAGTGTGGGCAAAACTGATTGGCTACTAGTCGTCACGTGGCTGCCTGCTCTCAGCCAATCAGCAGTGTGAGCTGCGCAGTCTGGAGGTGTAGGGCGGAGGTGGTTCTGTGGGTAGAGAGGTGTCAGCCCTCACTGTCCCTCAGCCCAATAAGGCACATGGCAAATGGAAACAAATTCAGTGAGACCACATTAACCAGTCTCTGCAAACAAGCCGACGGTGGTGGGAAGCCTCGGGCTGACACTGACTCTGTCATCGGAACAGGCTTCTCCTGATGGTCCGGGGCAGAGGGGGTGAACCCATAAGCCCTCCTTGGGGTGAACGATAAAGATCCCCATTGCCTCCGGGTCATCTGGCCGGTAAGGAGTGAGCAGAAAGCTTAGGAAGGCAGGGAGGCAGGCAGGCAAGGAAACCCTCAGAGGCTGGTGGTCGGATTCAAGCCAGTTGAGACAAATTTAGGATGGCTGTTTCAGCTGAGGGAAGGGAAGGCTAGAGCATAATGGAAGGAAGGTGGGGAAGGTGGCTCAATAGTGGGCAGAGTATAACCAAGGTGAGGTGACATGGGCATGCTGACCCAGCACCTGCATGTGAGTACAGGACAGCAGAATGGTCAGGAGCCAGGCCTCTGCATCACACGGACCTGAGTCGGCATCCTGACCGTACCACTTGCTGTGTGACCTTGGGCAAGTTACTCAATCTCTCTGAGGTATGGTTTCCCCAACTGTAAAGTGAAAGATCAGCACTTACTCTATAGGGGTTATCAGGGGGGTTACATGAGGGAACACTTAGTGCTTAATAATTGGTCCCAACTATTATGAGGGACGATAGTTTGAGGACCAAGCAATGGCTTTGATGCCAAATTTCCTGAATGATATAGACTTTGCCAGCTTTCAGCAGACTCAGCTTCTGCCAAGAAGCTCATTTCATTGGAACTCAAGGGCCAGAACTTAGGGCTGATCATGACCATGTTTCAGTGTATGACAAGGCTTTAGTTTGTCTCAGTATTCCTGCTTTTCTTGATGGCCCTACTTACTTATATATCAAAGGTTCTTCAAGCTTTTTCCTTCCAATTGTGGATGGGGGGATTGTTTGAGGCCACCTATGTGGCCTGTGGCAGGAGCCAGAGTGGCCTAGGCCATGAGAATCCCACTGCATTAGCAGAGAAACAAATAACAGACAGATTATCCTATGGATAAAAGCTGATTTAGTATGACTTGATTTAAAACTTCCCTTTTTTCTTCTTTTGGGCCATGGACTGGGGGGTGGGGGGTGGGTGGGAACTAAAAACAGACAGGACCTTGTTAGTGACTTGAATTTTCACTTGCAGAATGATGAAGCTTTGGGAAGGGATTTCTCCTCCCGCTTGCCCCTCCTATTATGTGCTGTCAAACCTGATCTTTATATCTAAAGCCCTATTTGTATTCCGGTCTGATCATGGGAGACTTGCATCCCCTTGGGCCCCAGCCTGGGTTTGTGACTGACAAGAAACATCCAGGAGAGTGTTTCAGTAGACACAAAAAGACTCTGGGGAAACCAGCCTGCACCCGCCCCAGCATCCCCACACCACAGCTGATCCTCTGCGGAGACGGATGGTGGCAGAGCAGCCTTTACAACAGTTTTTTATTTGATCTTCTCGGCATTGATTGTTTTCAAGGCTCTCGTCCCTGATAGGACAGCCAACCACAAGAATCCAGCGTCAGATCAGTGACCAAGGGAACCACTGCTGAGCATACCAATGACTAAAACTCTGCTAACAATGAAGCAAGTGCCTGGAATTCCAGCCTTGAGTCTGGCTGCTCCTCCTGGGGAGACCATCATGCCTTGGGTAACATACCATTTGGCAATTCCCAAACTCACCATGATGATCTTCCCAGGGTCTCCAGGAATTTAACCGCTGCAACCTTAATTATAATAATTATAATAACCCCCCCCCTCAAGGCACTTGGTGTAAATTCTGCTTTTTTGTTTGTTTGTTTATTCAGTTGAGAGTGCCCCAGCAGAGAGGATGAGCAGCTATTTCCCTCAATCCCTTGAAACCTGGGACTTCCCTTTACACTTAGGCTTTCCTGGGAACAGGTCATGTCTTCCCCGAGGTTTGTCTTGGGGGGAAGGGACTCGTTCCCAGGATGCTGTGTGCTAGCCAGAACCTGCCTCTCACAACTGGGGGTGTCCTGAGGGATGGGGAGCAGCTGGTTCAAGAACAGGGCAAGGCAGGAGCTGTGTTAGGTTGCTCTTTTGCGGTTGGATAAAAGAGGGATAAATGTCCTGCTCAGAGTGGGCCGACTGGCCTACGGGATGACAGGTCTCCTGTCAAAATATCACGAGTGTCTGTTCCTGCAGAATGGCTCAAGCAAAGTTATGGCTGGAGACCAGATGAACCCTTGAGGTCTTTCCTTAGCCTGAGCTCTTGGGTCTTCCAGGGAGTGACTTTTTCTGTTGTTCCACATGTGCCATTGGAGAGTCTCTAGGAGAACCTGCTCATTCTTGCCACCTTTCCCTGAACCATTCTCTCCAGGCCAAGTTGAGTGTTTTCTTTTCCGGGCTCTCATAGCCCTTGGTGTGTGGTGTTTACAAACCTGCACAACTATTCAGTAACTCCTCAGGGGCAGGGCTTTCTCTGTTCAGCTTTGTTTTGCTGGCACAAAGCTCGGTGCTGGGCAGAGCAGCCAAGTGGTCCTCGAACCCTCACTGTGCCCAGGGATCACCTGGGGAGATGTTTAAAAATGCCAATGGCTGGCCCTACCCCCCAGGGATTCTGATTTAACTGACTTGAGGTCTGGGCATTGGTCTGATGAAAAGTTTCCCTGGGTGATCCTAATGTGCAGCTACGGCTGAGGCCCGCTGCAGTAGACCGTCAATGAAAGCTTGCTTTTTAAATGAACCAATGAGGCAGCTTGGCCCAGGTGCCATCTTATTTTTTTATTCTTGGACTTTCAGCCCCTGCCCACCCCTAGCATTTATCCACTGTCCATACCATTTGTTGGCACCATAAAACTCTTGGAATTCTGGAAGGGAGTTACTGGTGGACACTTCCCCTCTGGTGTGTTTGGAACAGCACTGACCAACTGACTACGTCTTCTGAGATCCCTGCCCCCAAAAGATTGTATTCTCTCAATTGTTCTCTAGGTTTTCTCTATACCTGCCAAACCTCTTCCTCAACCCTTTTTCGACTGCAGACCATGGTTCCCAAACTTGGTGCCAGTCTGAAACACCCACCCCGGGAGTAACAAATCAGACCTTTCTAGGGGTCAGATGTGAGTCAGTTATTTATTTATTTATTTTTTAATCTCCTCAGGTGATTCTGACGTATTACATCTCAGCAGGTTAGCGTGCTTTTTGTCAAGTTCTGGAATCTTCTCCGTCCTGAGGGCCTCAGAGACTCTGTGGAAAGTGGTCATGGGCAAGTCTGAAGGTGCTGTGTGTGAAAGGGTCCAGGTGGGCCAAGCAGCCCTGAGGGGACACCCTGTGGGGAGGGGGTTTTGTGCTAAACTGGAAGATTGGAGACAGCCTCATCTAGGGCAAAAAGGATGAGAGAAATCCCTTCAGAAAGCACTTGTTGTGATTCACTTCCAGCCCAGCTCATTTCTCACAGCTGTGGAGCTTCAAAAGAAGGCAGAAAGCAGGACTTTAGGGAATCTCGCTATCATCTGGATGGAACAGTAGAGAAAAGAACATAGAATTATGAGAAGCAGCAAGATTTTAAATGGTACCAGAGCACTGGGAGGGGTTATGTGCATTTCTTGTTCGTACCTTTAATTTCTCACCCCTGGCGGACTTTTTTCCCTGAATCTAACCAGCTATATAGCAAGCTACTGACATGACAATGTGCCTTTTGTTCCTTTAAAAAATGATAAATTATTACAAGCACACAGAAGAGTATAGAGAATATTGTCCAAATATATAAATACTCTATTTTCCCATATCTGCTTCAACTAATGTTTAGAAAGACTAAAACACTGCTAACCACACCCCCACCCCGTGCCATTTCTCTCCTCCCTACATTCCCAAATTTGGTGTTTGTCTTTCCCGTGAGTGCTTTTATACTTTTTTTTCTGAAATTTCTATTTTATTCAAATGATGTTTTAAACTGTGTTGTAATTAATTTGTTGGTTTTTTAAAGAACGTGCATCAATATTTTTGAACACTGGCTTTAGTACACAACCAGTTAATGTCACAATAACCCCAATTACTATAAAAATATGGTATACTTCATGAATTTGCACATCATCCTTGTGCAGGGCCCGTGCTAATATTCTCTATATTGTTCCAATTTTAGTATATGTGCTGCTGAAGCGAGCACTATACTTTAAACTATACATGTAGGTATCTCTACACAATATATTATACAGTTTTACAAGTTTTCAAACACTATATAAGTAGCATCATATTGTGTCATCTGCATGTTTTTAATTCACTGCTGTGTTTTGAGTTTTATCCATGTTGATATGCAATTGACTACATTACAATTTATTACACATTCTTCTTTTGATGGAATTAAGGTTGGGTCCAATTTTCCCCTATTATAAATAATGTTACACTATTATTTATGATGTATATTCTGGAACATATTCTTTGTGCACGTGTTCCACTCTTCCTGAATCCCCCTCTCCATTACCATCACGGCTCTGGACCCACTACTCACCTGGACTAGGCGTTGCTGTGTGGTTATCCTCTCCACAGCACTGCCAGCTCTCAGAGTCAGGGAGTTTTTGAACTTGGCTTGGCTTCTAGGCCTCGTTTTGTGCTTGGAAACGCAGTCTTCCACCAGTACTCTCCCTGGTTGAAACCTTGTCGTGGATTCCTTCTACTCCATCTCCATCTCCCCACTCTCAGCTGGCCCCTCCTGTAAGGGAATGCTCTTTGGCAGGGAACATTGATGTGTCTTCGGGTCCCAGGACAAGGCCTCATACAAGCCATAAATTTTAACTGGATCATAAAGGATACTCAATTTACGGTGAGGAAGAGAAGAGGAAGTTTCTCTCGGAGGAGGAATAGCAGGAACCAGAGTAGGGAAATAAGCATGGCAGAGAAGTATAGAGGTGAGGAAGGGGCAAAGAGCAGACTGGTGGACTGGAAGCTGGATTCTGTTGGAGAAGAAGGTATTGGATTGGTAGCATCATATTAGTTGAACAAGTTAAAGCTTTGTCCCTACTGCCAGATCACTTCTTTTGAGCTTTCAGGAAGGAACATAGTGGATGGGCAGTCATTGGCAGGGACAGTGACAGTCTGGAGACCCCATATGAGGAGAAGCATCCATCCTTCAAAAGTTACTGGATGGATGAGGCTGCGTTAGTACTGACTCATTCGTCTGCTTTCATGGTTTGCTCCTTTATTTTTCTCCAACCCATTGAGTGTTGAGCTTCTGTTGAGTTAAGCTGGGCTTTTCCCTCTCTCCATCACTTGCGTCGTACTTCCCACCATTCTTGCTTCCAAGTAAGAGAGCTCCAGGCAACTAGCCTTGGGTTTCAGTCCAACTATTGCCAATAAACTGGAAACTGTTTTCTCTAACAAGAGCTTGGAGTACAAGCACTAAGAGGGGTTCAAAGGTCTCCTCCTGAGTCTGATGACTCTTCAGCATGTGGTTAAAGGAAGATCCCCAAGTCCTAATCAGGGGTAAAGTGACCAGCGTGTGTGTGCGTGTTGCGGGGAGTGGGGAGAGTTAGGGACCTCTAAGCTTGGCTGGCCTTTACGATTTCAAGTGAACCACTGCTGGGAAAGACAGGTTTGTTGTTTTTCAAAGAATAAGCTTGGGTCCAGGGTTTACTTTGGGCAAAAGTTTGGGCTTACTGCCTTGTTTGGCAGCCCATAAAACTCAGCAGCAAATTTGAACTTCTAGCTTTATTGCTTGGGAGAAACAGTCAGAATTATTATCAACTTCTTCGCCCCTTGCTGGCTGGCCCTCCTCCCTTCTCCCACCACCATCCCACCCTCACTCACCACCACACCATTGGGATATCATGAAGCAAATCTGTTCCAAAGAGGAGGAGTGGAGGGAGGAAGGCTGACTGGGCTGGCTCGTGGACCAACACTTGAACAGTCTGATGCCACAGGGAAGACAGAGCAAAGGCAAACTGAATTTGGTTTCATGCTTTGACAAAGTGCTCTGTGAATGTGTGTGCATGTCTGTGTTTCTCTTCAGTAGATCCTGGAAGGCCAGTGCAGTGGGAGAATGAACCATTTCAGCCTCCAAAATGTGCTGCAGGTGGCTATCACAGAATTTGAGGGCTGGGCATGTACAGACGTCATTATTCATACTGTCCCTGTGACCTCTGACTTTGGAGTGAGGAATTACTTCAATCTTCACATCTCTGACCCCTAATTTGGAAACACCAGTGCTCGGCACACACTATGCAGTGAACAATGTTGACTGGCTACATACATGAGTGGAATAAATGAACAAAAAAGACCCCTGGTGAAGAGGGGAAAGGGAAATGAATCATATTTCTGTTTACTAAACATTACTCTGGGATCTGCTAAAAACAGAACAGTGAGTATTTATTTTTTTACTGGTAAGATACACTAGACTCAGTAGAAAGGTTAAGTAACTTGTCCAGGGTCCACAGCTAGGACCCAGTGGGTGGGGCGGGGGGAGAAGGAGAGAGACACAGAGAGAGAGAGAGAGAGAGAGAGAGAGAGAGAGAGAGAGAGAGAGAGAAAGAGATAGAGAGAGAGGCTGAGCGGGAACATGCAAGGAAAAACATTCAGAATGGCATCTTTTTTTTTTTTTTAAATCATTGTCCATTCCTGCAGCGTCATGTTTGTGAATTTGAGGAAGTTGATGGGACAGACTGGGCTGTCCCTGATAGAGCCAACGAACACAAGGCTGAGGCATTCCAAGTGGGTGCCAGATGTAGAACAACATCTGTAAAAACAAACCAGAAGAACATAAAGGAAGGGAAAGGATATGCTCTTATTACATAGACTAAGAAAGAAGGGAGAAGACAGGAGGGACAAGAAAGTCTTTTTCATTGATGTAGAAGAAACCCTCTCCCGTCCCTGAGATCCAGAAAAGAAGACAGACACTGAAAACAACAAAGCCAAACCAACTGTTAAAAATTATTTAATAGAAAGTTCAATGTCAAAATGTAACAATAAACAAAAATACACATGTATAAATATGTATTTATAATTAAACCTGTACACTTTCTCAGACCCTTTTCAAAATGGAACAGAATCATCATAACATCTTGGTGGTCAAACCAAAAATAATATTCAAGCTATGTGGGCCCACTGGTGCTGTGGGGAGCAGTACTGCTGAAGCACTTAAAGGATTCAAAGAATTCAAATCATGAGAGCTGGAGACATGGCAAAACACCCTTTTCTGTAGACCCAGGAAGGGAAGATGAGCTTCCTCCTGGACGGACAGTCCCCTGCTCTGTATAGCATGCCCTGACCTTTCCTCCGCTCGTGTAGCTGCTGCTGTCTCTGGGCAGCTCTCCTGGTGGGATTTTGAGTTATTTAAATTTATGTTGTCTGTGATTTTGCTCGCCTGTCTCCAAGAGTAGGAGCTCCCAGGGGTGTTGCCTCCTACCTTACAGGCCTAGCACTGGCACAGCGGTTTGGGACGCCTCGCCGGTGTGCTGATTTGCTCTAAAGCAGTGATGTCCAAAGTGGGGTGTGCACACAACAGGGGGTACTCCAGGTCCCCCTTCAGGGTGGAAAGAGAGAGAAAATATCAGAACTTCTGTCTGTAATATTTTGTCTCTTATTCTTTTAAGATTTCTATGTTGTATACTGTTCGTAATTTACCTAATATGTTAGTACAGGGGAACATGAATATATGCTATAAACAAACAGACAAACCCAGTTTGTTACGGGGGTGCATCCCACAAAGATTTTGCTGATAATTGTGCACAATCAAAACAGACTGGAGCCCACTGCTTTGCAGAATTCACATGCAGGCAGAGAAGAGGGAGGCCGGCTTCAGTGCTCACACGCCCACTGGCTGACGCTCTTTCCTGGGCGGAGAAGTGCGATGCCCGAAGCGACCTCCCCAACCTCCTTGGGGAATGGATGCCTTTTAATTCCTGCCATTATATTTTCCAAGAAGATAAGGCCTTGCTCCTAAATAAAATGTAAATAGCCTTGGGTGTCTTTGATTCTTTCCTGGTGAGAAGGTGGAGGTGAGTGAGCAAGGGGCAAAGATCCCTGAGGGGGGCGGGGTCCGGCTAACTGGCCTGGGCAGGAAAGGGGGATGAAGCGCCTGAAGGTAAACTGTGCCTATATTCCTTGACCACATGCCCCTAAGGGGAACTTCCAGGGTCCTAATTTTAAAGAGAGTGTGTGTGAGGCTAAATGTTGTGTTGGTTTCCAGCATCAGGACTGCCACAGGCCAAACGCTACTGGGATATTAGAATGGAAGCCACAATACACAGAAATTCCAGAGCAGTATCTAGGAAAAGAGTGGGTGTCGGAGCCACAATACTTGCATGGATGCAGAAGGCCAGTGCTCCTGCTGACTAGACCAGGCCGCGCCCAGAAGGGAAGGTGAAGGGGCGGGGAGGGTCAGTCCCAAGCAGCAAGGGCCTTTTGGGGCACCGGAACAGAGGCCAGAGTGACTCTGCTAGGAAAACTGCCTTCAACCAAAAGTTCCTCCAACTTTGTAGGGGACTTAGGTTGCCTATTTGAGCCCTTTCTAGCAACTACATCAGCTCACAGCTAGTATATTTTGAAGCACTGAATTCTTTTTCTTCCTCCTCATAAAGTTGTTAAATTATTTTTCTAGGAAACAAAAAAGGAAAAAACAAACATTGCTCTAAACTGTGAATACAGACAGGTTCTCTGGAAAACCTGAAAGGCACTGCAAGTTGTCTCTATAAAGGGTCTCGACTTGTCTGAACCTTCTCTGGCTCACACCCCCCAAGCTCCAGTGACCTCCCCATCCCGGGCACACACCCATCACGAGGTCCATGGCAGCTGTCTAGGTTGTGGGTGTTTTTCATTTGCAGGCATTTCATGTGTGTTTTAGAAGTTTTTTTTCCAAATCTCCCCTTCTTTGGCAGGACTCAGTTGTGCACTCTGGACATGGCAGAGGCCTGGACTCAGGGTGACCTAACTTGGAGTGCTGTCAAAGGGCAGCTACCTTTGGTTCAAATGAAGGCATCACACACTAAATAGGGAAGTCGTCTGCTGCTTCCCATGTATTTATTTCAGGGTGTACCCTCGTCCCTGGGTCTAGGTCAGCCTGCTCCCAGGAGGTATTTTTAGTCTTGGTGGCTCTGAAGACAGGAGAGGATGACCCAGAAGTTGTCCCCTTTATGTCTCCAAACCAGATCCAACCCAGGTTAGAGCCCTTGAATTCAAACAGTTTATGGCCAAAGGAAGGAGTTGTCCCCTCAGCAACGCTCGACCTGACAAACTTGAGCTCTGATGTCACCTCTTTCAGGTAGGCCCGCCGGTTCTCCCAAAAGCCACTCCGAGATGCACCCAGAACTCCCACAGCACCCAGAACTTATCCCTCCAGTGCCTAGAGTGGCACTTCCATGCGGCCTTCCCTGTAACTGAGGCTCCGGAAGGGTGGGAGCTGTGTTTGGTTTAACCCTGTATTGCTGGCGATTAGCTCAGTGCCTGGAGTGTATCAGGTGTCCCGTAAAAAAAAAATCTGTTGAATGAATGAATCCTTGAGACCAGGACTGGCCCAAAATGCCACTCCTGGGCCCACTGAGGTCAAGGGGCTCCAACTCCACACACTGATGTCGGAGCCTCCTGTGGAGCTGCTGAAATGGCACAGTCACGCCCACAAGGATGAGTAGGAGTGAGCGAGAAATGCTGTGGCTATATATGGCTGTACCCGACACATATCCCAAAGGACGTGTCCTTATGCACCCGGGACTGGGGAAGGATGCCAACCACAGTGCCCGGGCTAGAGGCTCGGATGAGCCAGGGTCAAACAGGCGCTCATGCAGGACACCCTGGCACAGGGGGGCACAAGGCGAGATGGCGGGCCAACCTCGATTGTCCCATTCGAGTCTCTGCTCTTAACACTCTCAAGCATGATCACTAGCACCTCCTGTTTCAGTACTATGAGGGTTCCATTAATACATTCCAGGACATTATCTCTGAGATCACATGAAAGCAAAATACAAGCTTTCTCTTGAAGTATTTTAATGACAAAATAGTTATATTTTCTTTCTCCATGTATCTTTGTGTATGTATGCATGTGTATGTTAAAGAAATGGACTCAAATTTAGAAAACTAATAAGGCAGTTGCCTGGTTCTACTCCAGGAAAACAGATACACATTTTTATGAATTTGTTTCTTGCTTTGGACGGAAAAGTTGGCTCAAAATCTGTTGCAAAACTTCCATTGCTCACTTGACTGTCAAAAGAAAATAGACTGAAATGCCAGGTGTCCAGCAGCTGTTCTATCACTTCTGGGTCCAGGCCAAGCTGCCCTCCAAGGTTCTAGAGCTGTTTGTCACCCTAGGGACCCTAAGGCAGTTCTGGCTGAGTTTATGGGGTTCTTTTTACTGTCTCCAAGTTTTACTAAACCAAGTTCAAAGCTCTAGGCTAAAAATAAACCCTGGGACTGGAAGAAGGGAGAATTCAGGGCAGAGAAGACAGGCAATATCAGAATGGGGCCTTCTGTTTGGGGAAGAATCTTGTTGAATTAAAGCAATTCTCTGGCTTCCAAGAGACAAGAGTCATTTTCCATACCATCATGAAGGAATTTGGCAGCTGCCAGGTTAGAAAGAGGCAGAATTTGGGGAAGAGTTTTCAAAGGAAAACTGGACTTGGTGCCCCTTTTATCCAAGGAAATTCTTTTGATTCTTTCAAACTAAGTTAAGTGGGGGTGGGGGCAGGAGCCCGTCTAGGCAGCACCTTTAACAGCTGCTATGGACAGGTGAGTCATCTTTAGAGGATGAGCCTTAAGAAGTAAGGGGAGGACCTCTAAGGAGCTCTTATGTTCTTCCGACCTTGGAACAAGCTTTTTAAACGACTAACCAAATCACTATACAACTATTCAAAGAAACTCGTATCTAGTTTCAGTGATTAAGCCTGCCTGAAAAATACAGATCCCCAGTCCAAAGATCAAAAAAGAGATCTCAAACCCCACCCCACAAGAAACAGGCAGTGGTTATGTGAGAATTTCAGTGCAAGTCAATGGTCCAGACACTATCTTTCCTTGACTGTTGGAGAGCAGATGCTCCCAAACCTCTCTGCAAGGTTAAGGCTTCTGAAGGTCACCGATGCAGGCTGTGATGACACAACCAGCCTCGGGAAGCCAGGAGAGAAATCGCAGCACCCAAAAGCCTGTATGGCTGCAGCTGGTATTTAACTGCAGAAAGACCAGGTTCCTTTTCCAAGTGCCGAAAGGATTTCGAGGGGAGGGACATGTGTCTACATTTCCAAAGCCCTTTCCTTTGGGCACTGAAGCCCTCCTGTTAGCCAGCGGCCTCTCCTAGTTTGTGTGTAGCTCATCAGAGGCAGGATGGCCAAGCAAAACATTTCCCAAGAGGAAGCCAAACTGGCAATGAGTCAGAGATTCTGGAAGGTAGATGCCCCCGGAGGATTGTTTTCACAGTGTTGCAAACGGCATAATGGTAATTTGGAAAATATTTAAATGACATTTTCCTTCTTTCAACATAGGCATTTAAATTGGATAGATGAATTTTACACTGAAGATACACTTCTTTGAACATGGGGGAAATAGATTCACTTCACAGAATTATTGTGAAGATTACATAAAACAATTATAAAATGCCTAGCACAGTATCTGGCACATAGTGAGTAAGTAATAAACATTAGCTCCTTTTTCCTCTTCCCCTAAGATTAGATTAGATTAAAGTACAAGAATCATCTGAAAAACAGCATAGCTAGGGTCCCAAGGTGTGTGACAAAATTAAATACAGTCACCCACAGCCCTCATTTTGTACCATAGTTTTGACTCTTTTCCAGAGACGTACAAAAAGGTGACTGCTGAAGTTAAGGACATTTTTTTGCCCCTTGGAAAAATATGTTCATTCATTGGCAAAGGGCAAGTCATAGAACTCATTCATAAAGTCCCAAAAGGTTTATTGCAGGGATATTTGCAGTGTGAAAGCCAATTAATTGTCTCTCCCACTTTACATGGGTGCACTGGGGTTCTGTAATCCACCTGAAATATCACAAACCCAAAGTTTCTGCTTCAAGCCACCTTTTCACTACATCCTTAAATACATGTTCTCACTCTGCCCTCCTAACCTTAAATATACATTCTCACGTTATTTTTCTATTTGGTTTTAAGTAACTTAGTGAAAAGTCCAATTTTTGAGAGGCACAAAGAAGTAATGCTCTGAGAAAGCCTTTCAGAAAGACAAGCATAGAAAGCAGATTTCATGTAAAATTATAGAGTGCAATCTAATACTTTTGTGAGGAGGTGAGAGGAGGGAAGTGTAAGGAGGAGGGAGAGAACCTTGAACACTGATTGTTTTGCCTTTCTAAAGAATATTTCAGAGTCCTAGAGTCCAAGACTCAGAGTCAGTATTTTCCTGGGTTAAGAGTTTGTTCTTTCCTACAAAAACCAATCTACTTAACCAAGTTTCCTTTCCAGAAAAGGTAGAACTGGAGCACTCTTTTAAATTCTTGTTCAGTGTCTAAGGAGGACTTGGGATCAATAGGCCAACCTGTCTTGCAGGCTACTGAGGTAAAATTCCTAAGAGGTATAATCTCTGTTTTTAGCGGGCAGACCCTGGCTCATAGGAGGATCTGGCCCTAAGAGAAAAAGAGTGTTGATGGGGTTAGGAGTTAGAACTCAAAGCCGGATGGGATGGCAACAAACGGAACCAAGCAGTGGGCGCCTTCAGCCCCAGCCTGTCAGGTTGCAAGGATGAGTGCTTTGGACACAGCATGGCCCTCGGTCAGCTCGTTGTGGAGGTGCTTCCCGGCCATAGGGGCGGAGGCTGGGGCCAGCGCGGGGAGCCCAAGAACCCAAGAACCCAATGACTCCTCAGTCAGGTCCATTCTTACTTTGAGTCATCAAAGCCTCATCTCAGACCACGTGTGATGCAGACGAGGAGAGACCTGTTCCCAGCAGGCTGTTGGGGGGCGGCTGCTGTTTCTGGGGGCTGACCTGGTTTTCCCGTCTTGGGACTTTGTACCTCCTTTGCCCCTAAATAGAGCACAACACCACTCCATGTTTGCTGCTGGGTCTGGGGCTCAGAGGCATCACGGAGGTAAAAGCTTCTTTTTAAGTTTTCTGCCAGTAACAAACGGATTCAATTATAAGAGCAGTACTCCCTGATCCTGAATCCCCGCCAACCAAAAGAAAGCTGCGTACACACTCCTGAACTTTTACAACTCTACAACTCAAGAGCATGTAAGGTGTGTGTAATACAGCTGTAAATCTTGCCAACAGTCGAGCCCCACCCACTGGCCGCTGGGAAGCTGTGCTTTGAATTGCACCCGGCACACAGCCATCCTATCAACTCTCTGCTAAAAGCCTCTCCATTGCTCCATTTCTCACAACTTTTTTACTTCTATCCTGAGTCCTGCAGAGATAACAGCCACCAAAATTCACCAGCATGTACACTGGGTTTTTCTTTTCACTATATCTCAGACAATCTGCTCCATATTTGGATAAATAGGAAAAAAAAAAGGCAAAAATTTTTGCTTTAGATCCTCTCAGAAGGCATAAAAAAATGAAGTACAAACACAAGTCACTTGACAATTTTATGATTAATACCAATAAATGGAAAACAGACAGTTTTGAGCGTTGCTAACATAATCAAACTTTTCATGCCAACCCGCTCAATCACCCCATTTCTCGGATCTATTTCTAGAGGTACCAGATCTGAAGATGAAATCACTTTTGCATATCAAAGATGTATCCAGGATTAAACACAGGAGATAGAACTCCATGTGAAAAGCCATTGGTTCATGGGAACAACACTTCTGGTTTAATTAAACACTCAAAAATCGGGTGCCCAACAAAACGCTTGGTTTCTGTTTACATGTGTAACATGCCAAAATGTTAAATGTGAGTAGGAGAAATGAGATGAGGCTGTTTCATCTCTGAGTAGAAGGTGGAGATTTTCTGGGAAGACACTGTCTGAGGCCCAAGTAGTGTTGTCAAATGGAAGACGTGTAGGGTTTGCTTCATTCTTGCTTGATAAGAACAAGAAATCCCAGGGAAAAAGGTCATCCACATAAAAATGAACAAAGTCCCCAGTGAACAAGTTTGGGGTGGGGCTTAGCAGTTCATTTTACAGTTGGGGAAAACTATTTTAGTCATTTGGCCAAAAACCGTATGTGGGGAGGGAACTTAAAATGCTAGGCTATTTGACTCTCCCTGCATTTTTCTGCTTGAAGCAGGATAAAAAGCCTTAAATTTTGGCTGCATCTCTATTTATGTAACAACCACAGCTGCTCCCCAGAATAGCTGCTGCTGGCTGAAAGAACTAAGGGCTTTTGTTGCTACATTTGAGTCCATATTCTAAAGCACTTGACTGAATTTCTTTCCCCTCACTTTTGCTGCCCCTTGTCCAACAGGAGATGTTGTCCTGTTAGCACATCAGTGTGCCGTCAACCATGTGGATGGATTTTGAAGTCATGGCTCATCTTCTCAGCAAGAACACATTTAGCTCCTTATTCTATTCTGTGGCAGGTGATGTCTTGACCACCTGAAACATCGTAACTACCCACCATAGGATGGAGGCAGTGTGGCTGATGCAGAGGCCCTTCAAATCCACAATCCCAAAAGAGAGAAGCAGACAGGGCTCCTACAGGGTTTTTTTTCTGGGGACAAACCCAAACCTAGACTGCTGGCGTGGCATTTAATGTGGTGCTCTCCCCTAAAAGTAACAAAGAGAACCCTCGTGAAAGCTATCAAACTTGTTAAAAAAATACAAAAGTTATTTTTTCCTTTTGATCACTATTTACTTGTGACAATATTTGTTAAAAATATTACCTCTGTCTTTGAGAAGAGATCATTCTCTTCATATAACATGGAAAAATAAACTCTACAGAACACACAGTCAACATTCCCCACCCCTGCCCAGGTGCTTTTGGCTCTCGCATCTCCAAATACCACCACCAGTGTACATGGACTATGTTTTCTAGTAGGCAAACACTTTTCCCTGTATCATCCAGTGCTGGAAGAAGGAGAAAAAGGAAGTGGCAAGGATCATATAGCATTTTAAAGGGAATAAACAGGGAAATAGGATGGTCTACTTGCCAATGAAATGAAAGCTACCAGCGCAGTTTCAAGCCCTCCTAAAAAGTCATGGGATGTCCCTTCACCTCTTCTCACCACTTCAAGCCCTGCTGATGCTTGTTAGGATATTAATGGAAGGGATAGGAAGCCATTTAGGCCAATTATCAAAGTCACTACAAAGGGAGGCTCAACTTTACACCCAGGATTATTTTTAAACACTGAGCTGGATGAATGGTAGAAGACAAGGATACATAAAAACAGTAAAATGTTTATTTTCTTAGAAAAAAAAAAGTGGGGAAGAGGGATTCAAATTGATTGTGATCACACTTCCATTTGCATCTGAGCAAAGCCAATGTTGCAAGCTTAAAATCCTTGATTAATATACCTATTAAATGAAACGACCTGCTGCTGGCTCCTGTGTCACTCCCAGGAGTCACGGCACAACATGCTTTTAATCGAGAATAGCTTCTCTACTTCTTCTTAGCAGAGAAACAAGGCTCGCCATAGCAACCATCCCATCTCCAAAGCTCAACACTGCCAGTGAGAAGCAAGGCTCAGTCCGTCTCTGGACTGCTCAGGTGAGACGGGGAGAAAGGAGAGGGCAGGGAGAGACGCTTGTCTTAGAAGCAGAACCTTTCTAGAATAGAAGTTTGATATCTGAGTTCACCACTACCTCATCTTATAGAAAATAGGTTGGAGAGCATCTGTAAAACCAACAGTATTTTTAAGGTGAAACTGCAGAATTTTGCTGCATACCTGGACACAAGAGAAGTGAAAAGTTGCGACAAGTTTTAACTAGCAGCAACAAAGAAAGTTCGATAACAGTTTTTTTTTTTGTTTGTTTTTAGCAATATTCCTTTGCAAGTTCATTAAGAAACACTGTAATTTAATGGGGCATATGGTATGGAACGATCTTCTTTTGCTATAGTGCGCTGCTCATTGCAGAGAACCGACCTTTGCAAAGATTTCAACGGGGTAGTGTAACCTATTTACACAGTAGTAGCTCCTGTTTTGAGTGGTCGAATCGGTGCTATGTGATATCCTCTTCTTCCGAACAGTAATCCCGACCCTTGGAGAAAGAAAAGAACAACGCGTGAATGAGAAATTCAAAGCAGAATCTGAAAGTAACAGTACTTGTAATAAATTTTTTCAGTACATGTTTCTTTGAGACAGAATCCATGCTTTACCAGTGATTAATGCAAACAAGGTTGATTATTTTGTAATATGTGTTGGCTGATCGAATAATCAATTTTATGTTTGTTATGTAAGAATTTATACTATACTAAACACATACAAGACTCAGCCTCTCACCAAGAAACGTCAAAAGGATAACCCATTCAGGAGACCAATTTCTCATCAGGAAGAATGAACACATCCCTTTCAGTTTGAGCTGGGACTGCCCACATTCTAGCACTACATCCCCATGCCTGGAACTTACAATTTTACAGAAGAAGATGATATAATCCAGGGATGTCTTAGTTTTAAATCTATTCTAAATTAAAACGGATGAAAAAAACAACAACCCTGCAAGATAAAAGTGGTGCCTTGTTACTTGTGAGGAAACTTCAGGGAAACCCAAGAACACAGGCTGGATCTTGCGTTTTCCTTTACACCCGTAGTGACTTGGTAAGTGAATTAAAATTAAAAAAGTTTCATTTTTATTATTATCGTTCTGTCAGCAGCTCTGAGAACCAAATATTCTAGTAGCAGAAAACTTGGAAATACAAAACACATCAAGAGTAAGAGCTACCATATGGCCCCCCAGTGCAGATCTAAGAAAGGAGAAGACAAACCCTGTAATCATAGGGTAGCGAGAGAAACTAAAATCTCAGCACAGCACCCCACAGGGGTCCAAGCCTCACATTGGCCCTACCCGAGGGAGAGGAAGAGAGGAAGCTCGCTCCTACAACATGACTTCACATCTCATTTAAATTTTTAAAGAACTATGTTAAAAAGAGACTCTTAAAGCCTCAGGGCCGTCAGGAGGCAGGAAGTGGGAGTGAGCCCGGCTTGGGGGATCTGCAGCAATATCCTTAGCTGGATCATGGCCTTTCCTCCTAAAGCAACCGCAAAATAGAAGTCTTTGTAAAGACCCTTTACACAGTTAGCATTAGGGACCGTTAGGCACAATTCTACTCTTGTGCAAAGGGCACCCTGAAAGCTACAGAGAGCAAGATCCCCAGGAGGCCCCCTGCCAGCTATAAGGACGGAAATGCCTGATGATGCTGACAAGGAAGGGTTGTTTGAAAGAACCACAGGGGCACTTCGGTGCAGCTCAAAAACCCTGAAGGAGCACTTGCCTAGCAAAATTTCTCTGACCAAGCAGGCTTTCATGTTCTCTTCAGCTGTCTGTATTATTTTCCTGTAAAGTTAAAGAAGTTTACATCAACTCGGAACATTCATTTCTAGGGTCCCAAGGTAAGGAGGTTTTATGTTTGTTGAGATGTCTAGGCTGAGAATTGAAGAGTTTAAGGAATAGTGAAGGAAAGGACATTATCCTAATTTTAAATTCTGCTCATTTCAAGAGGAACAACTCAAAGAGTGACTTCAAGTAAAGAAACTCTTCCTCCAAAGGGCCTAAAGTACTCTTTCTCCTCAGGTTTAAAAGGGACAAATATTCTGCAACTGTCCACCCAATTTAGGGTGTGATTTTTTTTCTAGAAATCTTTAATACATTTCTCTACATGTGTGTGCATTTAGCAAAATGCACACATCTTGAGTAAGACCTTAAGAATTTAGCAAATGGCTGTGAAATGAGTATCTTCGCATTGAAGAAGACTAGACTTAAGTTACTGGGGAGAAGCACTAACTTATCAGTTTCCTCATCTGTAAAATGAGGACAATAAGACCTAACTTTTCTGGTTGTTGGGGGAATTAGAAGCAACACACATAAAGCATTTAGCAAAGTTTGCCACATAGTAGTTGCTTAATCAATTATAGCCTTTATGATTATATTGAAAATTGAGATCAACACTTGTAGGTCATTTGTAGGTAAGAAATTGGGTCCACATCTGGAAACATCAGTTATGTACAAGTCCTCAAACAAGCTGGGAGTGCTCCCACCTGAGGGCCTGGGAACTTGGTTTTCCTCCTTCCTGGTTGGCTCCCCCGACCCCCAACCCATCCATTATTTTCCATCTTCTAGATCTCTGCTCCCATGTCTCCTCATGAGAGAGGTCCTCCCTGAACACCCTGTATAAATAGCACTTCTTACATCCTGCTCTATTTTTCTTTATATTACTTATCATTACCTGGCATTATTAATATATCAATTTATTTCTTTTCTGACTGTCTTCCCCCTTGAATGGAAGCTCTGAGTAGGCAGAAACTTTGTTTTATTTACGGCTGCATCCCCAGGACTTGGAGCAGTGTCTAGAACATACTGAATGAAAAATATCTAGACAATTCTGAAATTTTGGAGTTGATAGGACTTAGAGGTTTTCCTGTCTGATCTTCCATTTGCTGTAGGACAGGTCTCCATCCACCATAGGCAGGGAGCTTTCTCTTCCTGCTTGAATATGTCAGATACTTTTCCAAGTCACCCATGAAACTGTTAAAACAGCTGAGCCCAAATCCTGCCTCCTTGTAACTCCCACAGAATGGCCTAGTCTCGGCCTTTGGAACCAGAAGGTGTCTTTACAGACCAACAGCATCCCGGTTCCTTTACTTTCAAATAACATGTTTTCCATCCAGGGCTCCTTCCCTTGGATGTGCTTCCTAAGGCATGTAAGAATTAAGTATCTGACACAGGTGGTTCACCAGAAAAAAAAAAAACATTCTAAGAAACTCAATAATTATAACAGTAAAGAAAACTGAACTTTTGTGAAAGCTCGGAAAAGGGAGATAAATCTTTAAGCCTTGAAGGAGCAAAAACAACAAAAAAAATCACAAAGCTAAAGAGGAAGATTAACATATTTGGTCACAAAAAAAATGAAACTTTCTATGTCAAAAAAATAAGTAAAGCAAGATAAAAAGGCAAGCCTCATACTGGGAAAAATACCTGTAGTAGACAATAATATCCAAATGATAAATGTTAGGAGAAGCTCATACAAATAAAACCTAACAATAAGAGAACCCCAATAAGAGGGAAAGGGCATAATCTGAAAGCTCATACAAAAAATAAATAAATAAAATCAGTGAACACACAAGTGGAAGAAAGGCCTACTCAGTAATCAAAACATAAAAATTAAAGTAATGAGATATTGTATAAAATGGTACGGCTGCTTTGAAAAGCAATTTGGTAATATGTATCATGAGTCATAAAACTGTTCATTCCCTTTATTATAGCAATCATAGAAATCAGTATTGAAGATAAAGCCCCAAATATGTATATTTTATACGTATATGCACTGGAAACCTGGGGCTGGGGGTGGGAGTGGGGACTGTCTGTGAGTGGGCACCAGAGGTCTTATGAGGTGAGAGAAATGTTCTAAAACTGGAAGGTGGTGATAGTTGCACAATTCAGTAAACTGACTAAAAATCACTGAATTGTACGCATAAAACAAGTAGATTTTATAGGATGTAAATTATACCTACGTAAAGTTGAAAAATATACGGACAAATATTTTCATTGCAGCATTTCATTAGGCATGAAAAAAACACAATCTAATATCCCAAAGAGAAAATGGTTACTTCATGCAATCTCTACTACCAAAGAAACTAGCACACAAACAGGACTAAATCACCCTTTGTGTCCCAAACAGGAGGGTCCTCCCTGTAACCCTGTGTTTTCACACACGTTGCTTCCCTCCCTTATTCCCGCCCCCCACTCCGTAGTCTTTTCACTTGGCTGCTTAGTCTCTGTGATCTTGTTCTAGTACCATATCAAGTGAAATCTCCCCCAGTTGCTCTAGGGAGAATCAGTCTTTCCCCTCAGCACTCGAGCCATCACTCCACCATGTCTGGTAATAATTTTAGCCTAAATGCTTGCCTCCCCTACCAGAGTGGGCTGGGCAGGAAAGGTCTCTTATTCATTCTTGTTTCTTTGATACCGAATGGAATCCTTGGTGTGTCCCACATCACAAAGGTCAGGAATACCCCAGTGTTTGGAGGAAAGCAGTGCTGGGGGTGGGGGTTCAGGATGGAGGCTGTTTAATGGGGTTGTAGAGGAAGTATCTTGCTGCTTTAATAAGTGACGCAAACTGTCAGCATTTTGCAGATTACACTGAAAGAGGTAGAGCTCTTTATCAATAGAACTGAGTAAGTTTTAAGCAAAAGTCCAAGCAGAGACTGGGGGTTGCACAGGCCCAGTTACAAAAACAGCCTGGGTTGTAGGTGAAGAGCAGTGGGGTCGCAAGGAGAGAGAAGGGAAATTGGTGTTAGAATTCAACTGTCCATTATTCATCATTTTTATTTATATAAAGAATACCTATGTAAACCACATATGGAATCATATCTTTTTCTCTTTCCATAGATCCAGTCAGGTAACTTAAACTCAGTCTTTTGTTGACATTGTAAGACTCACAAATACTGCTATGGAGTCAGATATCTGAATATTCCAGTCAACATTCTCTTGTTTGGAGAAGGCAAACATGAAATTTTGTAATGAAGTCTCACTACAGAAGTTTGCTTTAATGAGACTCAGTTCTGTCTGGAAGTGTCAGCTGTTACACTTGTCACAAAGCAGGCTCTTGTTTGTTGACTGACTGAGTGACCCACTGAAGCATTCAGCCTATTCTCCTGGTTGTCTCTGGATGACTCCAGGAACCTCTGTTGAGTTTCTGGCCCACGCATTATTTTGGTCCTCCTACTACATCTGCTTCCTTTACAAGACTCCTCTCCTTCCTCCCCCTTATTAACCATGGGCTTCCTGAGTCTGCATTTTTGTACTCACTTATCCCTCCTGCACAGCATTCCACACTGCATTGTGGGCTTTCTGAGAGGCAAAGAGCATCTTGATTCACAAAGCATGATTGTGCTAACAGGATTTTGGTGCAGAGATTTAATGGGCCATCTTCCTTCTCCTCTGCCCACTTAAGACCTTTTCCCAAGTATTACCAGCCAGAGACCACCTCAGATCCAAATTTCTATGAGAACCCAACATTTAAGCTTGGTCCTTGAACCAGGATTACAGGGGCAGGATAAGGACATTCCACAGCTTGAGCACTGTGAATGACTAGCTAGAATCCAGAATAAAAGGAGGCGGAGGAGGGTGCAAAAGGTTGGAAGAGAAGAATGAGTGACATCTGCAGGGGCTGTGGGTTTATTAATTCTTCTCCCATAGGGCGGCAGGGTTGGAAGCAGACCTCCTCCATCCCTCAGGGCTGGAAGTGTCCTCTTCAGCCAGGCAGCACTGTTCAGCAGCATTTTTGTTTATAGTCCAACAACAATTTGTAGCAACAGTTTTGAGGAAATGACGAAGAAAAGCAAAAATAATTAGCCGCGGTGTTAAAGTCTCCTCCCCCAGCTCACTTCATTAGAAACATCAATGGAGACTTTTAATAGCAGTCTCCGTCTCTAATGAGCTTTATGCTAATTAGACTCATGCGTTATTATTTCATCTGGAAAAAGGTCTTGCTTGTAATGAGAAGTGGGAGTGTGACAGCCTCTGACTGTTTCTTTGACCATATATAGGGAGGCTCACCGTGATAATAACTGCAGTGACAACAATCACAGTATACTGGGCTTTTCATTTCCAAGACAGAATAAATATTAACCAAACAGCTTTAATCCCCCCACGAAATGTTTATTATACCCCAAGTCCCCATTCTACCTACAGAAGGAAGATCTTTAGAATCTTTAAGTAGATGTTTCTCAAGCTTTCTCTAAGGATGGCACTTAGATGACTTCAGTTTTGCATCTTCCACAAGGAGGTGAGTGGAGGTGAAGGTAGAGAAATGGAGTACTGGGCCAAGGCCTGGGAAGTACAATTTCTACAGGCCGTATTGAACTGATGGCCTAGAGCAAGGCTCTGCAAACTTTTTCTGTGAAGGGCCAGATAAGAACATGTTTCAGGCTGTGGGCATTATGGTCTTGGTTGCAACTACTCAGCTCTGCTGTTGTCAAGTGTGAAAGCAGACATAGACAAAAGTAAATGAATGAAATTAGCAGTGTTCTAATCAAACTTTATTTGTGGATGCTGAAATTTGAATTTCTTATCATTTTCAAGTGATACAAACTATTTCCTTCTTTCTCCTTTTTTTAAATCTTTTTACATCCACTTAAAAATGTAAAAACCATTCTTAGCTTGTGGGGTGTACAAAAACAGGTTGTGTCGGGATTTGGCCAAGTCTCAATTTGCTAGTGATGGGAGGTCCCTGCCCACAGAAAGAAGAGAGCCATGGACTAGTAACGGAGGAAGGAGAAGGCCCAGATAGAGAGTGGAGAGTAGGTGTCCTGGGCCCAGGGTTGAGGAGGACCCACAGGGACAGGGCTAGAGAGGATAAGCTGTGCCCAGCGCAAAAAGACAAGCAGGGTCCACGGAGCTTCATCATGGATTCTGAGGCTTCCACTGGCCGGATTAACCTAACACATTTCCTGGGAATGAGTGCTGTGGGAAGACGAAAATCGAGGGAGGCCCACAGGACACATGAGAGACTGGGGCAAGCAGAATTGATTGAATTGGTGGGGACTCTGATTAAATGAAAGGTTGTCACAAATCTGGTCAACTACCCAGTGAGAACAGCAATTAACAGAGGTCAGGCAGTTAAACTACATCTGTGACCATGACCATCAGAGTCCTGGGAGATAGGAGTGATCTCAAATGAAATCTAAGACAGGAGCATTTCAGGTGACCTTGAGCATGGCTCAACATCCACCTATTAGTGCTTCCTGAAGGGCTTTCTCCACCAAAACTGCACACTCTGGGCTGCGGTGGAAGGTGTGAGCTTTTGCTTCTTGACATTTAGGCATAAATATATTCCTATGTTTTCATAACTTCTTTTAATTTTCAGAAATTAAAATGATACAAAAAGCATAAAGAATGCACCAAACATTACATTCCTACCACTCACATGTAAGAACTAGTAGTATTTTGTAATATTTGCTTCCAGACTCCCTCCAACCCCCATCCCTAGGGGCAACGATAATCATAGGTTTAGTATGTGTCCTTCCAGCTCATTTTTGATACTTTAATATTCATATCATATCTATACTATATCATATGTAGCATACTATATGTATATAAAAGAATGTTTAAATATATAACAGCATAAATACATGTCATTTATAAATATATCCCATACAAATATACCATACTAATGTGGAAGTGTCTGTGTATCAGTGCTTGGTAAATAGCAGGTGCTTAATATTTGTTGAATGTGCATCCATAAACAATATATGGTATGGTTGTGTGATTTTAATTTATATGGTATCATACAATATTTATCATTCTGCATATTTCTCTGTTAATTTAATAATACAATTTGAAATGTATAATAGTGGCTCATTCCTTTTAATTGCTGCATAATATAATATTCCACTGCAGGAATACAGAGGATTTTGTTTATTCATTCTCTCAGTGACGGGCACTTGTGCTGCTTCCTTGTTTTTTTTTTGCTTTTGAACACACGAATGCTGCAGTGAATTTTATTGTACACGTGTAAGAGAATTTCTAGGATATAGACCGAGAAGTTCAATTGATGGGTTTTACTGATTTGTGTTAATAATACTTCTTTATATATTCTGGCTACAAATTCTTTTGATGTCTTAAGTGTTGCAAATATATTTCAGACTGGTTTACTGGAAGCACTGCAATTGGGAATTATCGGGCTCATTAAAAAGGTGGAAATTTTTTTCCCATTGTTTTGCTTTGTTTTGTTTGGAAATGTTTTTTTATTTGATAAATATGTTTTTTTGTTTGATAAAGTTTTTTAAAAGAAAAAAAAGGTGGCTATTGACCTATGGTATTCACCTGTATTCTTGTGTCTATTTTCAATTTGTTAAGAACCCAGAAGGGAGGCAAGGTATAATTAAGCATCTCCAAATGTCTAACAGCCAGCTTTCTGAAACTGAGTTCAAAATATTTTGTTGTTCTTCTTTTGAATCCATTTAGAAAAATGGGATTAAAATTAAGGTCGTCTAGAAGTGTCTGCTCCAGGACTGCTTTTTCCAGGAATGGAGCAGAAAATGCCCCTGCTCAATGGAATTTCCAAGAGAGAGGAATTAAGTTATCCTCCATACAACAGGATACTTCAGAATAAAAAGTTCAAGACATGTACATAACACAATATGCCTCATAATTCCTTTTTAACTGATATAAATGGGCATATCTCATTTGCCACAGAGGGTTCTGTATAGTGGGAGATGAAAAAGTCAGGGGTAAATTGGAGAAGATACTCCCCTAAGGTTCACTCCTGACAGGTAAAGATCCCATTTTCTAATTTCTCATTATGCACCTCCCAGGGCCCCTGGCTCATTTCTAGGTCCAGAGAACATGTTCAAGTGAAGATTGGTAAATGAATCAAAGAAGTCAGTCTTACAATTTCTGTGATTTGGGGATCTCCCTTCCTACTTTTTTTTTTTTTTTTTTTTTTGGTTGTTGTTTCAAGCATTTTAAGGCAGATATTCATGAATATTTTTTAAAAGGTTTATAAAAACCCCACAAGATTAAAAAAGAATGAAACTTCCAAACAGGAAAAAGGTATCTAAGGTTCAGCTGTACCCATACTAATGACTCACTGACTCATTCTGTATTCATAGCTCAAAAGCCAGCACAGATTATTTAGCTTTATAAATATTCACAAGAATCCTTGCCAAGTTTATATCACATAGGAGAAGGATCACTGCATTGGGAAGTATTCTACTCTAATACTCTATCTACACAGAGACAGCTATATACCCAAGAAATGTACTTGCTTGCCCAAGATTCAAACCATTAAGTTCTGCATTTTCAGTTTCAGTCTTAGCACCCCCAAATTCTTTCTCTATGAATGGCCTTGATGATACAGATATAGGTAAGTTCACCCAAATAAAAATGACCAATTACAGAGCATGTACAACACACCAAATACTATGCTAGAGATTCTTTGTAAATTTTCTTTAATTTCTTAAGCAAGTTTCATTAGTGAGGAAATTGAGGATAAGAAAGGTTAAACAATTAGCCTGAAGTAACAGTTACTACTGCCAGACAGTCCTTGGATGTGGCCCAGGTTGCAAGAGCAGGTTTTGCTGCTACGCAACACAGACCCTTTCCCTCAATCTCTCGCTCTTTTTTTTTTTAATGCATTTTTTTATTGTGAACTTTAGCATATATACATAACAGTGATAACTTTCAAAGTACCATTTAACAAGTAGTTAGAGAGCAAATTTCAAAGAATGTCGCAGTTCCACAACTTCAGCCATTTCCATTATTGTAAAATATAACATACACACAGAAAGGTGTTAACTTTCGATGTACAGCTCAACAAGCAGTTAGTTATGTAGGTAATTTCAAAAATTGTCATGGGTTATAGTTCCACGGTTTCAGTTCTTTCTTATTATGAAATATCGGGTATCTACAGAAAGGTGAAGACTTTCAAGGCACAACTCAATGAATAGCTATAGAGCAAATTTCTAAGAATTTATAGGGTGCAGGTCTACCATTTCAGTTATTTCCTTCTAGCTATAGATACCCTAGCATTTAAAAAATATATTTATATAAAGTTTCAGTATTCATAATTCTTTGTTAAATCCTATCTTGTCTGTTGTGACCCCTTCCTCTCAATCTCTCTCTCCATCTTCAGGGGTGTCTAGCAGTGAGCACCCTAACATGTTCATATTGAAAGGGGCTGTCGATAGTACGGAGAAGGAGGCTGCATCTGATTGTTTCCCTCAATCTCTCTTACTCAAGCTTTCTGGCATTGTACCATCTAAGCTGCTCCAGATTTTTTTATTATTATTTAAAAAAAAGATTTCAAGCTTAGAGAAAAGTTGCAAAGATTGTACAGTGACCTGAGGACCTCCTATCATGGCTGAGCCCTCTGCTATAAGACTCTGCTCAATCACATCTCCTTCCTTTATAAGCTCTTGCCTCTATTTTAAGCCAAGTGGTCTTATTTGCACTATTCGCTCATTCAACAAGTTTATTGAACATCTGTTCTGTCCCAAGCACTTGCTAAGTTGTGGGGAAACAAAACCAAATGAGACCCACTTCTTATCCTTAGGGAGTTCCCAGTTAAAAGTTCTAGTCCTTTTAGATGTTCTTAAGTAGAAAAGCAGGTAGTTACAGAGGTCAGCACCGTCTCTATCCCAGAGTACTTTTGTAGGGCTAAAACCCAACCCCAAAGATTGCAAGGGCTGTGGGGAGGAAGGGGAATGGACAGCTGAAGAAGAAAGAAGCTAAATGGGAACAGGCCAAGGGAATGAAACCTGCCCCATCACTGCATCCGCTGCTCACAGGGATCCCTTGGGTTGCCTTTCCTTACCAAGTGCCTCCATCTATGGAAAATGCCACCATTCACTCGCTGCACCCCTCACTGCTGTTCAGTTTGAGCATTCTCAGACCTCACTCTTAAAAATGGCATGGTTCTTGATGTTTATTGCAGCATTATTCACAATTGCCAAGAGATGGAAACAGCCCAAATGTCCATCAACGGACGAGTAGATAAACAAACTGTGGTATATACACATGATGGAATATTATGCAGCTGTAAGACAGAACAAAGACATGGACCATATAATAATGTGGATGAACCTTGAGGACATTATGTTGAGTGAAGTTAGCCAGAAACAAAAGGACAGATTCAGTATGGTCTCACTAATATGAACAGACATGAATGAACAAACTTTGGGAGTTAAAAGCTGACAACACAGGCGACCAGAAGATAGAAAGAGGGCAGAGACCAGTGATTTGATGCTGAAGGACTACAGAATGTTTAGGATTGATTGCATAGATCCAGAAATAGATAGCATAATACTGTGTGATGGTAGCACAGTATTGTAAGTACACCGAACAAAGATGTCTGTGAGTAAAGCTGAAAGAGGTGGGATAGGAGACTGTATGACACCAGAGGTAAAGATAGATGATAAAGACTGGGACTGTATAACTTGGCAAAAACTGGAGTGGCCAATGACTGTTACTAAATATACAAATATAAAAATGTTTTTACATGTGGGAAAGCAAATGAATGTCAACCATGTAGAGAGTTGAAAAAGTGATGGTATTCGGGAAAAAACATAATCAAAGCAAACTGGAGTCTATGATCAACAGTAACATTGTAATATACCTCCATTAGCTGTAACAAAGGCAATATGCCAATGCTAAATGTATATGAGAGGGGGATATAGGGGAGGAATATGTTATTCTTGGTAGTGGTGTTATTTGCTGTCCTTACTATTATATTGTATTGTATGACGTTATTTTTCTTTTTATCATTTTTTTCTTATTGCTAAAAAAACAATTTTTCTTGTAGTAATCAATATGTTCAAGTGCTGATTGTGGTGATAAATGTACAACTTTATGATGATACCAAGAACAACTGATTGTACACTGTGGATAAATGTATGGTATGTGAATATAACTCTATAAAATTGTAGGAAAACATATATACAGGAGTAAAAGTGTTGCAGAAAACATGGTGACAGGGATGTACCTATCTACTGTTGATGAGCAGGTAGAATGGTGTGGCCTTTCTGAAGGTCAGTGTGGTGGTTCCACAAAAAGTTAGGTATGTGGGGACCAAAACGTCCTGCAACCTCATTATGGGGTATGTCATTTGACGATCTGAGAGCAGAGACATGAATGGACATTTGCAAACTGGTGTTCATGGAGGCAGTAATCATGATTTGCAAAGGGTGGAGTTGACCTAAGGGTACATTGACTGAAGAATGGAATGGTGTACTGTGGTGTACGCATACAGTGGAACATTGAGCAACTACAAGAAGGAGTGAAGCTGTGAGACACACAATGAGGTGAATGGATCCTGTACACAGTATTTGAGTGAAGTACACCAGAAATAAAGGCAAACACTTTAATGCCTCACCAATAAGGACTAACTACAATGTGTAAACTCAAAATTGAATCTTAGAACATAGCGTAATGTGGACATAATTATTGTAAAAGTCCCTAGATTGTAAGCTATTACAGCAGTTAACTCTATCCCTGAATTGTAATGCCTATCTCTAAACTTTGAGATGCTGATCCCTTAGTGTATAACCTGATTGGTCTCTGGAACAATGCATATCTCTGAGACACCTGAAACTCAGAGCTAGAGCTCGGCAGATATGAATGTCAGTATTAGTGCATACAGCCACAGTGAAAAAAAAAAAAAAAAAAGGCTGAAAAAGAGCCCAGACTTCAATTAGTGATATGAATGAAGCAGGTCTGGTTAAGACCAGGGCAAGCCAGGCCAAAGGGTAAAGGTTGAAACTGACAGTGTTTTAAAACTTCAACTTCCATGAGACGAAGGGAAGAGATATCTATTTGGTACAGGATCTAAATTTTCTAAACAGTACAACTCTACAGTTAGTTTGTTCAAACACCACAATTGCATGGAACTTTGAATAGGAAATGAGATACAGTAGGTTAGTATAGGCTGGAGTGAAATAGTGACACATCCCAGAGTAATTTGGGCAGACAATAAAAAATATATTTACAGCCTCCCCCTCCCCAGCCCCAAGGATCTAGGGGAAGGTGCAGATGTGTTGGACATCCTCACCTGGACTGGTGTTGATGTTGTCACAAACATTGGGACTGGTGGTTTGATGTGCTGAGCCCTTGATCATGGGACATGCCCTTATGAAGCTTGTTACTGCAAAGGAGAGGCTAAACTTGCATATAATTGTGCCTAAGAGTCTCCCCCTGAGTACCTCTTTGTTGCTCAGATGTGGCCCTCTCTCTCTCTAACTGAGCCACCTCGACAGGTGAACTCGCTGCCCTGCCCCCTACGTGGGACCCGACCCCCAGGGGTATAAATCTCCCTGGCAATGCAGAATACGACTTCCAGGGATGAATCTGGACCTGGCATCGTGGGACTGAGAGTATCTTCTTGACCAAAAGGGGGATGCAAAATGAGACGAAATAGTTTCAGTGGCTGAGAGATTTCAAATGGAGTCGAGAGGTCACTCTGGTGGACATTCTTATGCAGTATATAGATAACACATCTTAGGTTTTAATGTATTGGAATAGCTAGAAGTAAATACCTGAAACTACCAAACTCCAACCCAGCAGTCTGGACTCCTGAAGACGATTATATAATAATGTAGATTACAAGGGGTGACAGTGTGATTGTGAAGACCTTGTGGATCACACCCCCTTTATCTAGTGTATGGATGAGTAGAAAAATGGGGATAAAAACTAAAGGACAAATGGGGTGGGATAGGGGGGATGATTTGGATGTTCTTTTTTCACTTTTATTTTTTATTCTTGTCCTGGTTTTTCTGACGTAAGGAAAATGTTCAGAGATAGACTGTGGTGATGAACGTATAACTATGTTGTCATACTGTGGACAGTTGATTGTATACCATGGATGATTGTATGGTGTGCGAATGTATTTCAATAAAACTGAATTTAATAAAAAAAAGGCATGGTTCTTATTTGCATTCATATATTATATTACTCCAACACCAGAACTCTCCTCCCCTGTTGCTCCCTAAAGAATAAGGCTGAAAGAACCTCAAAAATCCTCTGAAAAACAAGAACTCCAGAAAAAAGAAAGTGAGCAGAAGCTGAGAGTGTTACATTTCTTCTAGGGTTGTTACCTGATTTGCTTTCCATGGCTGCACCACCTGTTATTGTTAGCTGGATGGGTGTGCTAGGTTCCTTAAAGCCCTGAAAGTGCTCACACGTTGCCAGTGTGAGGGGTTCTTCCACCAGTGTTAACAAAACGACTATTAAGATGTTACTGCATAAAGCTGTGCAGTAAGTATAAAAGCACTGAGTCACATCTTTATCCTTTATGAATGTAGCTTTAACTGGCTGACAGATGAGGGAAGGTACACGTGGGAGAGAGAAGCCAAGACAAGGGGATGAAGGGAAAGGAGATAAAGAAGGGTTTGGTTATTAACCAAAGCAAAGCCATAAAGTGTTTACCAAAGAGCAAGAAATTGTTCAACTGATTGATACTGGCAGCCCAGACCACTTGCAAGAGCACTTTCCACCAGCAGGGAGGATCTTGGTTGTTACTGAAAGTGAGGACTGCCGGTGGGAGGACGACACCAGGGCTTCCTTTGCACAGCGTGGAGCAGGCCACAGAACATTCTTAACAATTTGACACAACAGTCCCAGCTTTTCTCATCACTTGTTGGCACTGAGGAGGCCTTGAAAAACCCAGCCAGAAAGTAAAACCTGTCACATTAGAGGCACCTGCCAAACATTCCATTTGGATCTACAGCAGCTCTGAGGTTAAACAGTCTACTACAGGAATAGTTTAAAATGAAACCAAACATCATAGCTTATAATTACGCACAAGTCACTCTCTTCACCGGCTGCAAAGCAAACACCTTCTGTTCTCTGACACATTGATTTATAACGTGGGTCAGACGGACCTTGATGCATTATAATCAAAGGATCCCTGGAAATAAGTTTATAAATCCAGGCTTACCACGATCTTTCTCACCAACTGGATCAGTTCTGGGGTCCAGGGAGTCAGACCACTTCAGGAACCCAAACATTTTTCTAAGTGTAAATGCTTTTTCAGTAGTTGTAGAGGTCTACAGATAAACATCTTTTAAACTCAGCTGAGATAAATCCACACACTGCTTGCTCTCAGTTCCTCAAGATGTCACCTCAGATAATTCCAGTCAAGAGAGGAGAGATCTCAAAATCATACAGGAGTATGGGAGACACAGTAGGCAAGCTGAAGGCCTGCCCTCAGGGGCAAAAAGAAAGGAAGGAGAAAGGGTTTATGTGGCGCCATCTCACTCAGTTCCCTAATCCTCTTTAAAATGAAAGATATGTAGGGATAAAGTTAGGCTCATGAGTGCAGTTTGGGCCCTGGATCTGAGGGAAATACACCAATGAAATGCATTTTAAACAAATGTACAGGTTCTTTACCTGGGGTTGAAGGACTGGCTACCACCTGCAAATTACATTTTAAAATTTTGTGCATATGTGATTTTGTGCATTTTTATAAAGAAAGTCTTCACAGCGTTTGTAAGATTCTAAAAAGATGCCCACAACCCAACAAAATTTAAAATGCCTTGCATCAGAAAAATTAACCAGATGCAAATGGCATTGTTCTGAAACAATATCGATTTATTTAATATTCATGGTTCACTTTGGGAGGGCAAAACACTTCTTGGTCACTAGCTGTTCTTACATCCTCATAAAGCAAAATAAAAATCCCTGTTCTTGCCTGGGCAAGATACTAATATTGCAGATAATTAAAAAAGGTACTTACTTTTTCTGCTTCTTACAAGTTAAATCAAACCTACAGTAGAAAGCATATCTTAAAGTGTGATATAACCTGTATTTGGTACTACGGGTCAGAAACTCCTCCAGGGAACCAAGCTTTAACAGTCTGGATATCCTTTTTTTCCTCTAGATACAGCGAACTATGAGAGTTTAAATCGTTATCTTGCTCTGGCTTTTCTTAAAGCTGTCAACTCATGCAAATGCCGCTGTTTATATAAGGTTCAGGCGCCCGTGAATTGTGAGGCACAACTACAGGTTCTAATGAAGTAGAGGTTAGATATCAAAGTAAAAAAATGAGGTAAAAATAAACGAGGCCGCCCCCACTGACTCATAGTATTTTCACTCTCCAAAGAGAAAAGCAAAAGTAAATCAACGGAAGTTTATAAAGTGCCTTTGAACCTTCATTACTCTCCTGCAACCTCCCTCCCTTGATGGTCTCCAGATGTAGCACAGAGTCCTGGCCTTCGAGGCACCAACACAGTGAAATGGTCCCAAGTATCCACAGAGCTGTCCCAACTGCCTAGCTAATGGATTTAAAGTTTAAACACCTGACCCAACTTAGGAGGCAAATACTGGTGTTCAGTATAGGAAAACCTGACTCAGTGACAACGGGCTGGGGAATGGGAGTAGGTGATGGAGGAGAGGCCCCTCAATTGGTAAAACAATTACATTTTGAAAGAAATTCACTTTTAAAATTGAATTCCTCAAGGCAAGGGAGTGTTTTCTATTTATTTTTGCATACTTTGTAACCAGCATGTCTGATGGTCAGCATAAAAGAATTTTGAACAAAAAAATTTGTTAAATGCATTTTTGCTCCTTGCTTTTCTTTGTCAGTATTAATTTCTTAGCAAACTACAATCCAGCTGTGGTGGATTTACTATAAATGTTAATCTAACAGTCCTAGTTTCTTTGTGCTAATGGCACTTTTCCATGTATTTTGTGGGAGCCAACAGACATTGCTTTTAGTATCTAAAGGGAAGAGTTGAAGGATCAATTCAAACTGTGCCCTATAGACATTCAATAAATGCAAAGGATACCAGTCAAAGAAAGGCAGGTTTAAATTTCCACAGATTCGGTTAGTTTGCTTCGTATAAATTGAAGGAAGAAAAATTGAATTCCTGGACATTTCTGGAGAGATGAAATCTTAAAATTCAAGGCTCCATTTCTCAGGATGAAGCACTAGATGAGTTTAATCCTTTTTAAAAAAATGAAACTTTAACACCTAAAGAACAGATTTAAATTGCATTTATGGCTGTCTTCATGCCAACTTGGACCAAAGAGCTATTTAGCAATGGTAAAAGCCCAGGAATATAATTTGAAAGAATCCAATTTTCAATTTTGGTTCTATAACTATGCAGAAGATTAAGCCAAACATATGTATTATGAAGGAGCATTTTAAGTTTTGGAGGCTTATTGTTTAAATGATGTATAGGATAGCATATTCAAAATATTCAGAAGCAGAATTTTAGATAAGAAAGGGGAAACAGGAAAACAGGTTCGGAGAGGATAGGAAATTTCCAGTAGGAATCTACAACTGGGTACTTGCCACAGATTAGATAATTTAAGTTCTTCTTTGAATAGTCAATAATGGGAACAATGTTTACATTAAATCTACAAATGCTCCTTTATCCAGGAAGAGTCTATCTGATAAATGATCATGTCATAAAGTTTGCTTTTGTTGCACTGAACACCTCATACTGTATACTGTGGATCAAAAGGAAAAAGGAAAATGGGATTTCAGATGGCAGCAATGAATTTCACTTTTGATTATGGGAATATACAGGAAAAGGATCAGATTATCTTAAATGCCTTGTCAGGGTTTGTAAATGTTGCTTAAAAAGACAACTTGAAATTCAGGGTTTCAACTTTTACTGATTACCCCTAAATACTAAGCAGATCTGTTTATTTACAAAAAGTTAGTGGGGGAAAAAGCCCAAACAAAGATCCTTGTCATTGCAGTGGGAACAAAATGGTTTTTTTAAATGCTTCCTTACTAAAACAAAATGTTATCAGCAAGTTGGACAGCTTATGAACCAATAAGTGAAACTTGGTAATAGTTCCTAGATGGAGTTTTTAGTATGAAAATTCATGGACAATCCACTAAGAAAAAGACAAATTTCACTAAAAATCAATATATCCCACTACACTCAAATAAACATTTATTTGTGCACTGCCAGGGAACACTATAGATGAAACTACCAATTTTAATTCATTACCCATCTCTATTTTTCACACTGGTGATATCTGCTGGTCTTTTAATGGTGTATCAAAGATTATACAGTTATTCTTTGAGTGGATCCACCTGAGAGTGAAGTGTGCTGCTGAAATACTTTGACTTTAAGAACTCCATCATCTTCTGCTGAGTGACAAATATTATAACTTAGCTATTCACCAAAAACTACTCAGAAGAAAGGATCACAAAACGTAAAAAAAGAAATAAAAATTAAATGTGAGGTTATCTCAAAGGTAAAATCAAGTTGTGATATGTTGTGAATGAGGATTCTACTCTTCTTTAGGATAAAACTCATAAACTATAGTACTCATATTTATAACTTGAACATTTAAAATTTACCCCTCTTCAGTAATGGATTTAAATTCTGCACGTACGCAAGTCCTTAATTATTACCATATCCCACAGTTCATTTAGTTCATTAGCATATGGCATTACTGAGATCAAAGTTACGGGTTCCCTTTCCACAAGGATCAGTTTTGTATTTTACTGTCACTGTAAATCCTTCTACTACTAGAGAAGTACCTGGGAGGCTCCGCTGTGGGGTCAGGCAGACCTGGGTGCAAACACCAACTCGACCACCTTGCAAACATGGGTAAGTTACTCAAGCATTCTGAGCCTCCGTTTCCTTGTATGTAAAATGCAGAAAAGCCTCATCTTGTGTTCATTACCTTGAGGTGGGTATTGATTGAAATATGTATGTGATGTATATAAAGGACTCAGGCCACTGGTGGGTATACTAGCAGGCACTTCATAGGTTCTGGAAGGTATTTAGGGCCTCCTGGCAGTAAGGAGATCCGAACATTGCATTCAGCACTCAGTGACACACAGTGATGGGAACCGTGCTTCTAGGCAAAGGCTAGACTCTTGGATGGGTGGTGGCAGCCCAGGATCCCAGGAGACTGTTTTATACATGAAGCATTCTCACGGCCACATTGGGTTTTAATTCTCTACTCATCCTCCTCCAAAAATAGCTTCGCAGTAGAGACACAAGAATATTGCTACCCTAACTCATGAGGCAATTCTTATATTTCCCTTGAAACATGTAGCTAATTTAATTCACTTCTTACCTTCTCAATTTTTTCATCCAGCATTCTGAAGAATTCTTGTTGGCTCTCAGAAATGTGCATGCTGAAAAACAAAGAGTAGTTAAGTACATGTTTCAATGCTTTCTTAAACCTGGCTCGCTCAAGTGAAAAATGCTGTCTCCAAATTTTGGGGCAGACCTTTATTTAGAGTAGACTTTTCCATGGAAACATTCTTAAGTTATATTAAAGATAAATGTTATTCCAGTAATCCTATAAATGTGTTTCACAATGGTCCATCAGCACATATGATTCAAGAAACACATTTTCCTTTCAATGTATAGATGGTATTTATAGAAATGTTTTTGGGAGGTACATGCCAAATTTTGTCTCCACACACACATTCATGATTTTAAAAAAGACAGCACAGGTGAACAGCACATGGCATATTTCAACTCTGTGTGTAACCATAAAAACAAGATATATTCTGATTATTATACTGAAATGTATATTTTACAAAGGTTGTCAGCATCAGCATGATACTCAGTTGACTGTGTAGGTGGAGGCTGGCGGTAAATGAGCTGAGAACACACAAATGACTGAATGTTGCCCCTGAATACTTTCTGCATTGACAGCAGCAACTGCACATCTTTGGAAATGAAATTCTGCTGGAATGTGGGAATAAATCAGGAAGCATGTTTGAGGAGCACCTGTCCTGTCAGTTTGCTTGTCCTACACCCTTTAATAGCAAAGTTGGTAGATGACTGACATGGTTGGTGGGCGGACAGCGTAAGATGAGAAGAATCACAGATGGGAGGGGCATGGGTAGGAAAGGACCTCAATGGTAATATGGACTTTTTTTTTTTAATTAAAGAAGTTGTAGTTTTACAGAAAAATAATTCATAAAATACAGAGTACCCATATAGCACCCTAAAATTAATACCTTGTGATATGGTCTTAATGATGTAGTTTCTACTTAGTAGATACTTGTGGGTGTTTCAAGGAGGTTAAGTGTGCTGGGATAAGAGAGAGGTATTACACAGCGTTTCTTTCAGTTACTATAAGTTCCTATTGGTTGTGGTGGCTGGAGGGGGTATGGAGGTGGAGGGTAGGCTTTGCAATAGCTTCTTCCCTTCAAGCCTAAGTGGGGGGAAAAGTTCCCTGGCATACCCCTTAGCATCATGCCTCATCCCCCCAAGTGACCCCAACCCTTCAGGTCTCCTGTCAGATAGTGGGGCTCAAAGGAGATTTTCTCCAGTGTGTAAAACCAAGATTTAAAATCTGGGAACACAATGACATCGGCTTTGATATAAAAGGAAAACAATGGAAATATCTGATATTAGTAATCAACTTTTACAGTTTAGAAAGCACTTTCACACCCATCATGTAATTTTGCCATCCTCTAAATGTAAATAAGGCAAATTTCTGTTTGAGAGACAAGGACAGCATTTGGGGTGATGAAACTACATTAAACAATCTCATCTCTGTAGAATCCTGGGCAGAAAAGACATTTTGAATAGCTGAACTTTCCCAGGTTTCTTATGATTTACTTCTTTAAGCACCAAAACATTTTGTTTAGCCACTTTGGTTGCAAACCTTTCAAAACAGCCTACTTTTAACAGAGACTATGTAGCAAACATTATTTAACTTTTGCTTAATGATTGGGACCATTATCATAAACTTAAATCATAATACTCTCCTATAATACTGTGATTGGTAGGGCTGGTTCTCCATATAAAATGGCCTTAAACTCCAGCACTATTGTCATTGGCCTGCTTTTGATATTTTCCTGTCTCATCTCTTCTTGTAGAGGTTTCAGCTTTCTTCCCAGTTGCTGCTTCTATCCCATGCTTAGAAACAGCACAGCCAAGTTTATTAGAATTGTGTCTGAAGTTAGTATAAACAGGGACTGAGGGAGAGCCTGGGGGCTTTCTGGTGAGCGCAGCATGTGAGTTTTCTGTCACCCATTTGGCTGCACAGATACCATTTGGATGTCCTTCTAGCTCTTGCTCAAGTTCTCAACAGTTAAGTTTGCAGCACAGCTCTGGGTCCCAGATAAGAAAGGTATTAATTACCTGCATTTATATATTTATTATAAACATAAACACACACACACACACACACATACATATCCCCTTTGGAAATTACAAGAGATCTCATAAAAATGGCAATTTAAGGATTTGGTGTTCACAGTGGAGACTCGCTGGCTATTAGTTTTTTAGCCTATATGGCCTTGCATATAACAGGAGGGCAATAACTATTTGTTAATTAATCAGCAAAGTGCTCTCTATTTAGATTTGTTGCGATTCATGACCCCCACTGAAGTAATACAGCATGTAAGCTTGGGCAGGTCGCAGGGCTCCAGATTCATTGTCTGTAAAACCAGAGGGTTGGTCTTGAGGCCCCTTTCAGTACTAACATTCTGTATTATTGTTAGTATATATTGTCAGTAACTTCCATTAACTCCCTTATTTAAGTATCACAACATGAAAACAGGTGTGTTTGGTTAGTACTCATACATATGCACCTTAGAGGGATGAGAGCGGGAAGTCTTAAGTAAAAGCAACTCTGCAAATGTGTCTGTGGTCTCTGATCAACAATGCACTTAACACGGCCTCAAGTGGTTTCCATCCATCAGGAGCCTGAGACCGGAGGTGATGGCCAAGGGTCTCAAGATGCATCTCTGATAAAACAAGCACAGGAACCTCAAGTGGTTTCAGTTCTGTGAAGTGTAACGATATACTTTCTAAAAACTTAAAAAAAATGTTTCCCTTGATTAAAACAAACCAAACAAAAGATACCCAGCCCAGAATCACTTAGTCAACACAGAGTGTTTTCAGCCCCACCCAAATCCTGAACTAAGTACAACCTGACTACGGGGTAGAGGATAGACTAGTCAGGAGGAAACTGCCATCCGCACAGGTGAGAAGCAGCTCCTACCAAACGTGGGCAACTGGTCCTTCAGTCTGGTGTGTCTCCGAGACCATACCCCAATAATACAGAAATGCTGCCTGCTTTTTTGTCATCTATGAGAGTTAGACCATGCCTGCCAGCCTCTGTCTCATTTCTTAACCTACCAAGAGGAGTCACTCACCAGACTGATTCACTATCTTGCTACCTTGGAATGCAATACGTGAATTGTGTTAGCTGAAAAAGGCTGAATGGAAGAGTGACTTCTTTATTATCAAAGCACAATGCACTGAATTAGCTCTTTCGATAAACTCCGTGTCACTGGAAGAGTGGCAGACACTGCCAGATAGAGCATACGCCCACAAGAGATCCTCCTTGTACGTGCATTGTCTCAGGTATGGCCTAATGTGAAAGCATGAGGTGTGCACTCCAGTGTTCCAGAGAGAAGCACCGTAATCTCTTCAACATGGGCAGATGGAATTTTTACTCTGAAGAATAAATTACCCCACATCAACTGACCCCCACCTGGATAAACACAGATGCTCTCTTCCCAGGTGGAAGCCCTACCGACACAGTGGCATTAATACTACTTTTTACCTTCAAGAGGACAAACTGCATTGTGGGTAACAAGCTGACTCTTAAATCTTTCCTGATGTACAACTGATTGGGGTGGGGGTGGGGGGGAGAAAAGCATGCTGGCTTTCCTTTCCTCAAGGTGTTGGAAAAGGATAATTGAATGTTTTATGACTTAGTTTATAGAGTATGAATATTTGATGCTAGAATTCATTACACTGAAAAAGATTCTTTTTATAAAACCTGTATGATGGTACCTGATTTAAGTATTAAAACTTAACCATTTTGGTAACTCCTATTTCTCTCTAATAACTGAAACTCAGTCTTGGAGAAACACAGTGCTCCACCAAGCACTTGTCTTGCATCTATCAGTTAGCGCTGGCAAAGTTCTCATGAGTTAACCCGGCTTTTCTTTCTGTGACTTTTCAGCTTCATGAAACTAGGGATGAAAACACTATGGAATCTTAATGCAAAAAATCAAATTACTGAATGGTGGACTAAATGAGCTTTTGAGCTAATTGACTTTAATTTTTAGTGACTTAAAAAAAAACAAAACCTATGTCAAAGAAGTATGAAAATCATAGTCCCAATCCCCTAATACTTCACTTGCAAAAATGAAATTCAGTTACCCAATGTGTTCCTGATAAATCTTGGCCTGAACAGTTACTTCTTCGTGATCTTCATTATTATTTTCGATTGGATCTCAGGGAAGTGGATTGATTCTCATTCTTATTTCATGACAGACTACTATTAGTAGTCCAAGCATGGTTCACTTTTATTTATTTAATTTATTAGTTTTTTTTTTTTTTTTTACGTATATAAGCACCCATGAAACCAAATCCAAAAATAAAAGCTAGAACTTTGACAATAACCTATAGCTAACTCAGCCTCCATCCCAAGACTGTGTTTCCCCCAGTCCAAGGTACCTTCCTTGCCTTCCTTTCATAGTTTTACTGCATCACTATGTTTACCTAAGAAGCACATTATTTATCTCAGTTGCTTTTATCCTTATAAAGACTCCAACAATCTAGGTAATCTTTTGGGACACTCTGTTTTTCTAATATTATATTGCTAAGGTCTATTGAGCATTGTGCCCTGCTGCAGTGTGTTCATTTTAACTGTTGTCTAATATTCCATTGTGTGAACATAGTGAATATAGTACAGTTCACTCACCCAATCTCCTGTCAAGGGGCATTTGGGTCATTTCTCATTATTCAGAAACTCTTACCATGCACTGGATACTGTAATAAGCACCGGACACACATTATTTCATTTAATCTCCAGCCCTAGGAGACAGAACTTTTCACCTTCATTTTACTCAGAAAACTGAAGACATTAGGTCACTTGCCTGAGACCACAAAGCCAGAAAGGATATGCTCTACATATCACATCCAATGAAGGTGTGGGGATTATCTGCCTTTATGGCATGGGATTGTCTTTCCATTCACGGGGAAAAAACAAATAAACCTTCATTTCTTTTTTCATAGAGCTGCATAATAATATAAAAATGTAACTTTTATTATATTTATAATATATATACTTGATATATATGATATATATAATATATATTATAATAAATGATAGTTTTCTTGATCCTATGTGTCAATAAATAGGAAACGTAAAACCCTTCTCTTGACCTTTCAGGAAGATTTTTTAGTTGAATTCCAGGCATCCGATGTTCTGACTTACAATTTAAAACATACACACATGCACTCATGCACATAAGCATGCCACTTTATGGAAAACAGTGGATTTTCTTATATAATTTTAATTTAGATGCAAATATAATAAACTTCTCTGAAAATTTCAGCACATGCCAGTTTGCAAAGCATGCAATTTCAGTGTGCTAAAGTTAGAAATAAGGGAATCATGAGAGGGATAGCATATATCAAATGGTTTTGATGCAAAGAAGCTCTGACTGTATAATCAAGTATCTGTTGTCCCCAAAGGCAGATAAAGTTAGTGTAGATAAAGGAGATAATTAATTATTCCCATAATTAATAAGAATACCATACTAGTATTACAAATACTAGGGACAATTAATAAAATTGAGAGCTGACAGGAGCTACAAGATATTTTGGGTCATGAAAATTGTTTAAAATGGAGAGTGATGAGGATTGTATAGCTAAGTGATGAAAAAAAAAGAGAGAGCGATTGGCAGTGAAGGCAATTTTGGAGGTTATCATAGCATAGCATTTACCTAAGGTGAAAAACCAGTTTTAGCATCACAGCGACATTGTAAATAAGTGGATTTTACAATATCTAGTTTTCTTTGAAAGTAAAAATTAAATCACTGATGTCATTCACCACTCCCTCAGTGTCCTCACCATCATATCATGGTGGTCATGGCTGTAGCAATTCCACAGACAATGAGCCAGGCTAAAGCGATTATGAACTAGGTTATCTTTGTTTCAATTCCCGGGGAAGAACCCAGAGATAATTTCATTTATCAGCTACTATTATATACATGTAATACATGTACATATATAATACATATATGTCACAGTCAAATTTATGTTGGGCTGGGGTGACCGTGTCAAATATACAAGTCTGATCAGTTCCTGGGAATTTCATTCATATTAAGGTGGAACACTATAATAGAAATATGTAGCCTCTGGGATAACACAGCCTCTTTGAAGAAAAGGAGGTTTGTTTCAAAGTCATACAAAGTATATTTCATTGCCAAGGTAGATTCAATTCTAGAGCAATCTAGAAAACTACAATTTGCAGAAAGTGGTACTCATTTTTCCTAACTTTTAAATTGTGAAATGCATAACATATAGAAAACATATAATGCTATTTGTACATTTTTGAATAATAATAATTAAAGCCATCCACCCACCATCCAGATTAAGAAATCGAGCCCCTGATCCCATAGTCTTCCTCCCACCAGAAAGAACCACCATTTTGAATTTTATGTCTTTTCATTTGCTTGCTTTTCTTTATTATTTTACAATGTACTTCTATACAACACATTATCTTAGTTTTGCCTAATTTTGAACTTTATATGAATGGAACAATATATGGGCACATACTGCAACTTACTTTGCTTCTTCAACCTTATACTATGGGACTCTTGATCGTGCAGTCATATGTGATGGCTTGGAGCTATGTACCCCAAAAAACATGTTCTTAAACTTAGTCCATTCCTGTGGGTGTGAACCCATTCTAAATGGGACGTCTTGATGAGGTTACATCAGTTAAGGTATGGCCCTACTGAATCAGGATTGGTCTTAATTCTATCAGTGATGGTCTTATGGGGAAGGTCACAGAGAGAGAAAAAGCTACAGGGGAAGGAGCCAGAAGCTGGAAGACAAACAGTAGGCAAAATAGAACTCAGGCTGAAAACATTTTTAGCTTTAAAAATAATATAAAGAAAACAGGAACTAGAACTTACTTTGCTCTGGGTTGATGAACTAATCCCGGAATCTCTTTATTAGTTTTAAGTCTTACATTTGAACTGGCACTTTTTTCCTGAAACACATAAGCACAACACATGTAAAAGACAAGTTCAGAATCAGCAACAAAACAACAGCACGAGTTTTCTTCACAGAGCTGTTAGATCTATTTGGGACTCTCCACAGCTGGTTACTTCAGAAGAGCAAAAGTCCTTCTAAGGATGTTACACAGTACAGGTAGAACCTGCCAGACATTTCAAGGGAGCACTAAGTCATGAAAAGAGGAATTAGCTTTATAACAGCTATGACTCTGTTTAGATAACAATGTGCCACTAATATTAATTCTCAGGTGGGGTTACTGAAAATACAAAGAGAATAACAGAAGATTCTAGTGTCAAACTGAGGAGGAAAAGAGTCAGTGAAACTCCAATGACTTACTGGCTGTTATTTACATGGAACGTGAGCTTATTTGTATGAAGTTAGTACTCTAAAAATATGGTAATTCTGTTAGCGTTTTTCTAGGAAAAGAAACAAGTGTTAGCATTCTCTTGCAATGTATCTTATCTTTCTACACTAAACTCAGGAATGTTTTAAGTATTTTAGAAGTATGAAATATATACTGTTCCCTCTGCTGATGTACTCAGGGAATAACAGATGAAATATTTTATTTTTGATAAAGAAGGTGTAAGAAAGTAGGAAAACTCCTATGCACTAGAATATAAACTCCAGGAGGGCAGAGCCCACAGCCTCTCCTCACCGCTCTATGGGAATCTGGCCTTTTGTGGGAGGTACTCAGCTAATACTGATGGCATAAATGAATGATGTCAATAAATGTTTAACTTCTTTTTAAAAGACAGAGTTAACAGTGGCTCAAATGGAGTCTCTCTGCAGGACTCAAGATGCAGGTTTCCTCCTTTGTGCCTGTTTGGATTAAGCATTGAAAATGGACATACTTGATTTGACAGACTCTTGTACTTCTTCCCTCTTATCACATGACTTCCCAAACTTGTTGAGTTTAAATGAAACACCTCATTTTAAACATTGCTAAGGCAGGAAAGCAGCATCTTATACAAAGAACACAAATGATATACAATTGCATTCTCTTTGTATTTAATTTATTAAACTGTACCCTTGTAATTACATTGCTTCACCAAATCTTCCTTGAAAACCATTTTCTGTGATTGCTGAGGAAAGAATGAAACCCCAAGCAACAAAGAACCAATGGATGGGCAGGGCAGACCCGCCTAAGAAAGGAGAAAAAGTCAGTCCTCATTACATCACCCACTGGCCTGTATGTTCCAGGAAGCCAAAGGCTCGAAGGTGAGGCCGAGGCAAAGGAGGAAAAACAGGTCCAGATTTCCCATTAAATTACACAAATAATTATGAAGAGATTTCTATGTGCGTATAATTTTACAGAGATCTCTATCGCACATTTGTAATGTAATTTTTGTTTTTACAAATTATCACTTACCAAGATAACAACTCAGTGAGCACATACTATGAGCCAGGCACTATTCTAAGTGATTTACATATGAACTCATTTTAATACTCAAAATTATTTACATTTATTAACTCATATATATGTCCACAATACCTCTCTGAGACAGCCACTGTTATCATCTCCATTTTACAATGAGGAAATCATTGTAAAGGTTCTTATCCAAGATCATGTAAGTAATCAGTGGAATTGCTGGGATTACACTGATTTAAACTCAAGCACTTTGGCCCCAGAGTCCATGCTATCAACCACCAGGCAGCAGTTCTCAAACTTTTTAGCATCAGGACTCTTTTATCTTTACTCTCCAAAATTTGACACATTTCATTATAACATGAAAAAAATGCATTTGTTAAAATTGCCATTGATTTCATCAGGAAAGTCTCTGAATATTGAGAAGCTGTCAAACTTATGGTGGTAGAAACAAGTTTGCCAAAATTCTAATTTTCGGTTTCAAGTTTGAATTTTATCATTGGCAACAAATACTGTGAAATGTTTTCCATTTTCCTTGAAACAGCAGGCTTTCTTTGTGCATGTTTGAGAAAATGTATGCCACATACCCAAGTCTGAATATCCATAATTTGTCTGCTAGGCATTTAAAAGAAAATAGAGATGGTGCACCATAAAAAAACAACTGCTCGTTCATCTTGCAACTCAAACAATTGCAGAACTGCTTTTCTTTGAGATAATCATCTTACTTGGGCATGCAGGAGAAATGCTTTATACATACTTCTGATGTCATCACACAGAACATTAAAAAGATAGGCATCCAAGCCACAAGATTTAACAAAATTAATTTTTACTGCTTCATCAAGGACATTCTTAATTGAAACTGGGATTTATTTTTCTACTGTGAGCGCATGGTGGTGTGGAATATAATGACTACCAATAAGGTTTGATGCCACTGCCTTGATTTAGACTCAGGGACCAGAAGTGTTACTGAATGTTGCTTTTGCCTCATCAGAACAAATGTGAACACAGTGAAAAAAGGCATATAACTTCTTTCCATTATTATGAAACAGTTCTGACGTCCTGGCCTCCCTGAAAAGGTCTAAGGGACCCCAGTAGGTCAACAGACCACAGCTTGACCATAGTTATTTTGAAAAAATTAACAGCTTTACATGAGGTATAAAAGTATAATTTATATTCTATAAAAGCCCTCATTATATATGTACAATACAATGATTTTAGTAAATTTAAAGACTTGTGCAACCATTATCACAGACCAGTTTTAGAACAGTTCCTTCAACCTGAAAAGTATCCTCATCCCCATTTGCAAGTAAACCCCTGTTCCCATCCCAAGCCCCAGGCAACCAGCAATATGCTGTCTTGTAGATTTGCCTTTTCATTTCTTAAAATGAAATCATGCAATAGTCTTTTGTGGCTGGCACTTTTTGTGTAGCATAAAGTTTTTGAGGTTCACCTGTGTTGTGGCATATACCAACATTTTAGTTCTTTTAATTGCTGAAAACACCAATATGTGAATATACATTTTGTTTATCCATTCACCTGCTGATGGGCATTTGGATTGTTTCTTGTCTGTGGCTATTATTAATTAATAATGCTGTTATGAACATTCACATACATGTCTTTGTGTGGATATATTTTAATTTCTCTTGAGTAGCTAGCTATTGAGTGGAATTGTTGGGTTCTGTGGTAAGTTTATGTTTAGCTATTTAAGATATTGCCAAGCTGGTGTCCAAAGTGGCTGCACCATTTTACATTCCTATCATGGTGATTCCAGTTTCTCCACATCCCCATCAACACTCAGTACTGACATTTTTATTATTGCCATTCTAGCTGGTGTGCAGTGGTGTCTTATTGTGGTCTTTACTTAGTTTAAATTTATTTATTTAGATTTGTTCTCATATTTCTTTGTACCCTCCACAGCAGCTAGATCTTACTACACGGGAGCATTATATATTTACTCTTTGGCTGTATTTGCATGAAAAAAGTCAGTTTTATATTTATTTATAGCCATCATTAAACTTCTACTTTGGAGTTTGCTTGTTGGGGAAAGAGGAGGGCTAAAAAGATCTGTCTCTTTAAATGACACAAAGAAACAAAAAGAAACAAAACTACCAAGGGCTGGAGGAAAGAGGAAGTTGGAAGAATCTGTGGGGATGTGTGTTCAATATTAGAAGCAGCTCAGATAGAGTAAACCCAATAGAGGGGTGGAGAGCCATGCAGCTACAAGGAGTGGGGGAGCTCCAGGAATAGGAAGAAGGAATTAAATTGGGACATGATGGAAGAGGTAACTAAGATACTGTTTCTCTTAGCAAAGGAAACTATTACAATGGTATCTGATACTTGTAAAGGAAGTGCTCTACCTAAAATAAACTGGGACCAACTAGGACTAAGTTGAAGCTATGGAGTCTCATGCAGCTTTTACAGCCTAGCTTTTTAAATTAAGATCCATCCACATCTGAAACAGAATCATCTGGGGTGCCTGTTAAAATATAAATTCCTCCCCAGTCACGCACGCATGACTTGCACGACTTCCCAAGCATGAATCTCTGGGATTGAGGTTCAGGAATCTGCATTTTAAATAGGAGCTTCTTAGTCAAAAAAAAAAAAAAAAAAAAATTGAGAACTTATATTTCAGAAGAAGACACCTTTGTACTTAGGATTCCCGCATTTAGTCTTCCACAGAGTGGTTTTCAAACAGAGTCTGGGGGTTCTGCAGAGCTGCTTCCAGGGTCAACAGGGAAGCTCACCAGAGTAGCAAACATTTAAACTATTTTAGACTAAGGGGCTCCATCAATTGAAAAAAAGCATCCATCCACTTCTTAAAAATGTTTTCAAACTTCTGCCAGGAAGTGACAGGTTTGTTTAAACAGCAAATCAAACAAATTTCTCCGTTGAAATAATTTTATTTCTTTATGAGTAGAACATGTTGTCAGGGTCTGGAGTGAACTTACTCCTAGTTTCTCTGTTGCTGAAGACAAATCAAACCAACTTTATTTATGCTCTTGCAGTGAGCTCACCAGCCTCCTGGTGGACTCTCCCAAAAGAGAAGCCAGAATCCTAGGAGGAAGCAACACAACATGTCCAGGAGCTGGAAGAAGACACCATCCCTGTTTGTAAGAGAAGCAACTCCTTTTCTCTCTCCACGTCTTTGCATTTTTATCTCACTGAGTCTGAGAGGATTTAGTCAGCCGTAATCCTCTAAGTTTCCCTTTAGAAGTTGGTTCTGGGTTGGAGGTGTGGGAAGGAATCTTGCTTTCTTTTTCTGGGACTGTGCCAGTTTGAATGTATTATGTCCCCCAGAAAAAGCCATATTCTTTGATGCAGTCTTGCAGGGCAGACGTTTTGGAGCTGATTAGATTTGCATGGAAATGTACCCTACCTGACTGTAGGTGATAACTCTGATGAGATATTTATATGGAGGCGGGGCCCCACCCATTCAGGGTGGGCCTTGATCAGTGGAGCCATATAAATGATCTGACAGGCAGAGGGAACTCGGTGCAGCTGTGAGTGATGTTCTGAAGAAGAGCTGCAGCCAAGAGGGATACTTTGAAGAAAGCACAGGAGCTGCAGATGAGAGACAGTTTGGAGATGGCCGTTGAAAGCAGACTCTTTCTCCAGAGAAGCTAAGAGAGGACAAATACCCCAAGTGCAGCTAAGGGTGACATTTTTGAGGAACTGCAGCCTAGAGAGGAATGTCCTGGGAGAAAGCTATTTTGAAACCAGAACTTTGGAGCAGATGCCAGCTATGTGCCTTCCCAGCTAACACAGGTTTTCCAGACACCATTGGCCATCCTCCAGTGAAGGTACCCGATTGTTGATGACTTACGTTGAACACTTTATGGCCTTAAGAAACTTTGTAACCAAATAAACCCCCTTTATAAAAGCCAATCCATCTCTGGTGTTTTGCATTCCAGAAGCATTAGCAAACTAGAACAGATTTTGGTACCAGGAATGGGGTGCTTTTACTGCTGAGTTTGCAAATACCAAACATGTTGGAACAGCTTTTTAAATGGATAAGGGGAAGATTCTGGAAGAATTGTGAGGAGCTTGATAGAAGAAGCCTAAACTCCTTTGAAGAGACTGTTTGTGGAAATATGGACTCTAAAGATACTTCTGACGAGGCCTTGAACAGAAATGATGTGTTGTTGCAAACTGGAAGAAAGGTGATCCTTGTTTTAAAGTGGCAGAGAATTTGGCAAAATTGAGTCCTGGTGTCAGATGGAAGGAAGAATTTGAAAGTGACAACTTGGAATACTTAGCTGAGGAGATCTCCAGACTACGTGTGAAGGATGTACCCTGGCTTCTCCTTGCAGCTTATAGTAAAATGCGAGTGGAGAGAGATAAACTTAAAATTGAACTCTTGGGTTCAAAGAAACCAGAAGCTGATGGCTTGGAAAATTACAGGCTTCCAAGGGGTGGAATCCCAGAAGCTACAGCCCAATGAGTGTATGTTACCAAACATGGAACCCAGCCGCCATTTCAGTACAAGCCAAGACTGGAAAAGGAGTTAAGCATAAAGGACTTGTGGAAAGTCGTATTGTCTGATGGCTTTGACCCCTGGTGCTTCATGTGAAGCCAACAGAATTTTTGCAAGATCTTTACAGATGGAGCTGCTGCCGGTCAGGACTGGAGGAGAAAGACAAGGAACAAATTGAAGGAAAAATTTCTTCAAAGACAGAGCCATGGAGGTTGAGGTCTGGAGTCAAGAGGTCTCAGGCTGAGAGAGCAGAGCAGCCCACATGCATGGAAAGGGTGAGTTTGCCCTGGAGGTCGAGGGTGGGCCTTCCACCTCGATGCTCAGGAAATGTTCTGCCACCTCAAGCCCCAAAGAGGGTGGAGCACATTCCCAGGGAATTGGGGAGAGCCTGGCTGCCACCACACTGTTCTGAAGGGGTTGAGCGTGTGACCCGGAGATGGAAGGGAATCCGGGAGCTGCCCCTATGTTTGAGGAGGGTGGGGCCAAGAAGGTGGTCTCCCCAGTGTGTGGAAATGTTGGAGCACTCGCCTAAGCGTTTGGAGAGGAAAGGGCTGCCAAAAAGGCCCTTAGGAATGGTTAGACTCCCACTCTCTCAAGACCCAAGGATACAACCTCATTCTGTAAATGACTCTCAGACTTTGAAATCTAATGGAGTTCGTCCTGCAGGTTTTAGGAACTGTTTTGGTCCTGTTAACCCTGTTTTCCTTACTTTTTCTCCTTATGGCAATGGGAATGTTTATCCTACGAATGTCCCTTCTTCGTATTTTGGAAGCACATAAGTTCTTCTAAGTTCACAGATCCACAGCTAAAGGAAAATTATGCCTTAGGACCGACCATGCCTATAATTGATTTTGATGGAATCTTGTATTTACCTTTTGTTACTGAAATGATTTAAATTTCTGTGATATTGTGATGAGATGAATGTATTTTGTATTTGGAAAGAATATGATTTTCTGGGGTCCAGGGGGTGGAATGTGCCAGTTTGAATGTATTGTGTCCTCCAGAAAAAGCCATATTCTTTGATGCAGTCTTGTGGGGCAGACGTTTTGGTACTGATTATATTTGCATGGAAATGTGCCCCACCCGACTGTAGGTGATAACTCTGATGAGATATTTATATGGAGGCGGGGCCCCACCCATTCAGGGTGGGCCTTGATCAGTGGAGCCATATAAATGATCCGACGGGCAGAGTCAGATCACTCTGTGCAGCTGTGAGTGATGTTTTGAAGAGGAGCTACAGCCAAGAGGGACACTTTGAAGAAAGCACAGGAGCTGCAGGTGAGAAACAGTTTGGAGATGGCTGTTGAAAGCAGACTCTTTCTCCAGAGAAGCTAAGAGAGGACAAATACCCCAAGTGCAGCTAAGGGTGACATTTTTGAGGAACTGCAGCCTAGAGAGGAATGTCCTGGGAGAAAGCTATTTTGAAACCAGAACTTTGGAGCAGACATCAGCCACGTGCCTTCCCAGCTAACAGAGGTCTCCCAGACACCACTGGCCATCCTCCAGCGAAGGTACCCAATTGCTGATTTGTTACCTTGGACACTTTATGGCCTTAAGACTGTAACTGTGTAACCAAATAAACCCCCTTTTATAAAAGCCAATCCATCTCTGGTGTTTTGCATTCCGGCAGCATTAGCAAACTAGAACAGGGACCAGCTGTAGGAAGTTCTGTCACAGAGAGAAATCCCAGAGGCCAGATGAATGCAGGAAGCTGGAAGCCTGGAGAGAAGCAGCAGGGTTGAAGAAATAAATAGCTCCTGGGACTGCTAATGAGGGACCCGCCCAAAGTGAAGACACAAAAGCTCTAAATAAGAACCCTCAAAGGCCTTCCCTACTCAGAAACTGTGTGTGTGTGCACGCACACACATGTGCATTTCAGAAACTACATAAAAACTAAAAAAAAGGTAAATAATTTGATAACTAAAATCAGGAGATTTGGGGGGGGGACCTGGGCGGGAGGTATAGTCTTTTATTGACTTACAACTGTGTATCTTTAATACAGGGATTTCACTGAAACTAGGTAACTGCAATCAAACCATCTTCTCTAGATAAGAAAACATATATTTTTTTAAGTTATGAGAGGCTATAGTCCATTATGACATCTTTGAAATGAAAACTCTGATTTATTTTGATTGTCGGGTCATAGTTTGACTTTTCCACTGATGCGAGGTTTTGGTTTGCTTTTTCTGAGGGGTGGGGAGAACCTATTTCAAAAACCCAAAATACATGGTCCATAAAAGAATGTAAGCTCCAAGACTGCCATGCCAAGAACAAAAAGTGCACACTAACCTGCATTATTTCCTGGAAACCCCATCGATTGTGTGTATGTGTATTTTTTAATAGGAACTATAAAGTAACTATAAAGTAAATAGAATCATTCCAGCTTTTAGGAAGTACCCACAGGGTGAGAGTATTCTCTAAGGAACCAATCTCATTTGCTGTTCTATATTTGATTTCTCAAGAGTATTTGCATGAGAGAGGACACAGCATCCTTCAAAGACAAAGGAATATTTATCTTCTGTTTTTTGAATGATGCTGATTAGCTGGGCCACCATCACTCTACTGGGTTTTACAGATGTTAACAATGAATGGCAAGATCTGAGCTGCCAGATTCAACTGTTGCGAGAAAGGAGAGGACATCGCCAAGGATTGTCTGCAGGCTGTACAAGAATGCTAGTCTTTGGGGAGAAATCAAGCCTTGCTGATTTCTTGACTTTGGACTTCTTCTAGCTTCAGAACCATGAGCCAATAAATTTCTGTTGTGTATGCCAACCCACGGTATGGAATTTGACACAGCAGCCTGGCAAACTAAGACAGTTAGGGTACATTTAAAAGTGACAGAAACCCAACTCAAATTTCCTCAAGCCAAAAAAAGGAATTTATTGACTTATCTAACAGGAGTAGATCTGATCTCAGAAATGATTGGATAGAAGTAGTCAAGCAATGCCCTCTTTTTCCCTGTCTCTTGGCTACACTTGTCACCTTGGTTTCATCTTTTCATGATCCCCTGGTCACCCTGGATTCAATCCTTCCAACTCTGTGACCCAACAGGAAAGAGGGTCTTCCCGACTAGCCCCAATTACAAGAATCCAGGGAAACCCTGACTGGCTTACCTTCAGCCATGTGCCTATTCCTATGGAAAGGGAGGTGGCATCTGTTACCAAGAAGGTGGCTTGCTGGGAGAAGAAAAGCAATAGCTATCATATCTTTTATTCTTCTGCTTGTGGACTCTATTATTTTTTTAAAAAAGAATTTCTATTCATATACATATTTATAAAACCTTTTTATGTTCTCATATACAGGAATTTCATGTTTTTGACTAGTGAAAGCAATTGATTTTTTCATCTATTATTTCTTCCACCGCATCTGGAATGAGTCCTGGCTGATTCTAAATGTAGCTTCTTGCCCATATACTCTCTTCCACACCCTCTACCCAGCAGCAGTCAGAAGTCAAGAGTAAATGTGAAGTGATGTTTTAATAGTGCCCCCAGGCTTTCTAGCTAATACAAGTGTCAGCTCTGTCATGGTATGATTGTTTTACAATGTAGAGTTGGTCACTAGATTTCTGTACACCATCTTGACAGTCAATAACCAAATCTGGCATTGTTCCATTATTGATGTACTTTTAGCCCAAGGCTACTAGGAAAAGACTGGTTATAACTAGAATGGATTGAAAATGCTCTCTACAATTGAAATATGGTATTTAAGCAGTAAAGAGTAAGCACTACTCTTTTTCTTTTCTTTTAGAGAAATGTGCTTCCAGAAATATCTTCATTTCAAACTTTGCAGGCAGAATTGATCCTGAAATGCATTAAAGGGGTGTGTTTACCATGAGTTTATTTGCTTATCATTTCTACCTTTTAGAAGCTTTCTAGAACAATACCCATGCTGCTCTTTCTCCACATTTGCCTCTGAATTTGGTGAGTATTCCCACAAGGTGCTTGAGCCCAGCACCTGTTGTTGATAGGGGACAGTGGTGGGACTGGCGCCCGTGCAGCGGTCTGACGTCATCACAGCGCGCCCAGAAGAAACGATGGGAGCACGTGAGCTCCATTCCTTGCCTCGCTCATTTCTTTTCTGTCTGAGGTTCTTTTATGAAAACTCTTTCAAATTAGGAGTTCATTAGCGACATAATAAGCCTCAGTTTACTAAGCTTACTTTATGTAAAAAGGCTTCTAAATGTTTGATCTCATTTTCTTCAGGCTTCTCACTCCTAATTTCTACTAGGAAATAAATCTTAGCTCCAGCTGCTTTTTCCTTCATGCCCTGTCTCTCTGCTTAAGTGAAACACTAACTACTACAATAAAAGGCCGGGGGCGGGGGGAAAGGGTGGTATTGGTGGTAGTTGAACTAGTATGATAAAACATGGTCAAATACATGTTTCAGAGCTTTGATAAATCATACACCCTGAATATCACGTAATTCTCATTTTCCCAGAGAGAAGATCCTCAAAAACATGTCCTGGCAAATTTAAATACATAATATTTTAGGGATGTATTGAATCTATCAGATGACTACTTAAAATTTATAGTTAATTTAGCTACACAAATATATTAAATTCATATATTATGTAAAAATCATATTAATGTAGAAATGTTACTTTTTCACACTTATACTTCATGAAACAATTTAAACTTTTCAGATGCATCTGACTTCAAAGTTTTTACAATCGCTTAAAGTCACTAACTTTTTGAGTCTGTTAAAGTTTCCAGGGTATATCCTCTTCACTTCTGATTTGTTTCAAATAAAATGCAGTTTGAATTTTTGGATGTTGCAATCTTGAAAATTTAATTCCAAGCCAAAATACCCATTTTGTAGTGGTGATCTCCACACTGTTCACCACTTACTGTATTATTAATCTTTCAAAAAAATTGTTAAAGAGCTGTGTACAATGACACACAGACTTAGTGATTAGATTAGAATGAATTTTTTTTTCTCATTCAGAAACAAAACTGATTTTGTCAGGCAATCTCTGTAAGTATCCAATGATCACTGACTAAAGCTGTTTTAGGCTGATGTGTCCCCCTCAGTATTGTGTTCAAAATAAAGAAAATGAGAGAAGGCTCAGTACCCCAGAGACTCAAATACAAGGTGTGCCAATCTGAATGAATTGTGTCCCCCAAACGCCATTATCTTTGATGTAATCTTGTGTGGGCGGACCTATCAATGTTGATTAGATTGTAATTCTTTGGGTGTTTCCGTGGAGATGTGCCCCACCCAACTGTGGGTGATGACTCTGGATAATTTCCATGGAGATTTCCACCATTCAGGGTGGGTCTGAATTAAATTACTGGAGCATTATATAAGATCAGACAGAAGGAGCAAGCTGCTACAGCCAAGAGGGACACTTTAAAGAAAGCACAGGAGCTGCAGATGAGAGACATTTTGACAATGGCCGCTGAAAGCAGACACTTGCTCCGGAGAAGCTAAGAGAGGACAAATACCCCTAGTGCAACTAAGAGTGGCATTTTTGAGGAACTGCAGCCTAAAGAGGAACATCCTGGGAGAAAGCCATTTTGAAACCAGAACTCTGGAGCAGATGCCAGCCATGTGCCTTCCCAGCTAACAGAGATTTTCCGGACACCACTGGCCATCCTCCAGTGAAGGTACCTGATTGCTGATGTGTTACCTGGACACTTTATGGCCTTAAGACTGTAACTGTGTAACCAAATAAACCCCCTTTTATAAAAGCCAGTCCATCCCTGGTGTTTTGCATTCCGGCAGCATTAGCAAACTAGAACACAAGGTGACACCCACTTTTCTTAAGGATAATTTCTCAAAAAGCCTTGTTTTCTGGCATATACCACAGTGTAAATTCTTACTACATGAAAGATAATTTAAAGCTGAGCTTTTACCATAATCCAAGGTTTCCTGAAAAAATTGAATAGAAATCTTAAAGGCTTTCTCTATTTCTCAAAATTTCATTTCAGCATGCTACTGAAACAAAAGCTCACAAATGTGAATGCCACATCTGCTGTCAAGTAGTCATTTGGTAGAAAGCATGCTGAGGGCAGAAAACAAACTAAACCAAAACAAAAACATGTCTGCTGGTCCATTTGCCAATTTACTGTCCCCCATTCTCTCTCTTTTATTCAGAGATCCATATTATGGAAGATAAAATTCTAGAGGAGAGAGACAATCAGGCTTAATTCGTTTCTTACACAAGGCCATATGTAACGGAGCCCTTAGCTGATCTTCCTGTGATAATACGACAATGGAGAAATACAGGTTTTGATTCCTTGATACTTATATTCTCTTATAACAGTAGCAACAACAATTAAAATAATAGCTGCCATCAGTGGTCCCCTTCTCAGGTGCAGATGCCACACTAGGCCATAAATGAGTTAGTACAGACAAAACACCAAGCACAGGCCCTGCCATGTGGTAAGAGCCCAACAGATGTTGGCAATTATTATTGTTATGACTAATAACAATAACTTTTTGTCATTTAGTCTTCACAACAAGTATATGTAGTATTATCACACATGAGAACATTAAGGAAACAGAGGCTCTGAGATTTTGTAAGTTATCCAAGGTCAGAGAATTATTGGTGAAAAGAGGATTTTTTGCATCTGCCTCTCTTTCAATAATTATTTTGTATCCTTAAAAAACAACTATATCTATATAAGTTAATTAGAGTGGAGGTAAGGAGCAGTCCACATATCCTCTAACTCAGAGAATTGGAAGAGACAGCCTTCTCTTCCAACACTTAAAGGTAAGGTGGAGGCCAGGAAGGCACATGTAATTTTAGTAACACAATTTGTCATTTAGAAAAGATACTGCAAAGTGATAAAATTCTGGTAGAGCCTTATGCACATAGCCGCTGGAGCCCTGGAAATGCCACCTACCCCCTACCCCATGGCCATGGCTAAGAGCAACTGTCCATCTTAACTCAAAGCAAGGCAAGGCAAGGCAAGTAATATGAAGGTATAAAATGGCAGGGAGCAAACAAGAGGGAACGGTGGGACCAGATACAACTGGTAAGAATATGCCCTCTCCAAAGGCATTCAAATTCAAATTTTCTAAAAGGTTATTTATGCTAGACAAACAACACATTTCCAGTGGTATGCTGGAGCTGGCTCCTACTTTTGAGAGATAATTGTTAAGTGTTCAGGAATTTTGCAAGCAATTGTTAGTAGTCTGAAATCAGCCTTGGTGGGAGCATTTACACTATGGGAATTGGCAGACATTACAAATTGGGGTGCTTTTTTTTTTAACCCCCATAAAGCCAGTTAATCAGCATACCACTGCATATGTATGAATTAGATTTGTTTGCCATCTCTACTTGAGCCCTTGTTCTAGGTTTTTCCATGGGTGTTCCTGACCAGGTTGGGGTGTTCTTACATAATTAAGTGGCAGCTTTTTCCTCAAATAAATACTCTATATGTGGTCAAGAGGAAACCACAATCCAGGGGAGTGTTTTGGATGGGCCAGATGGGGTGTTAGTATGTCTTCTTTTTAAAGATTGGGTTGAGAAGACCTGAATTCTTGGATTCCCTAGGCTCACGTCCTAGGACAAACTGCTGTGCCGTGATCCTCTCCACGTGGCCTCTTCCTGCATTAATGACAGTGGGATCCTTCCCCATCCCTAGTTCCCTGTTCTGTCACCCCCAGCCCCAGTCTCCAAACAAGCACCTGGTTAGTTTCTATCATCATTGTTCCCTGTAAAAACCCTCCAAATCAGGGAGTTGTCTCTTTAAGAATTTTCTTTGTAAAGAGAACACTGTAACCTAGAATGGATCAGTGTTCTTTGTGTAACCTTCCAAGCAGGAAAGTGCAGCCTCTGACCAAATTTGAGGCAAATAGAATTCAGCTCATCTGTGCACAACAGGACATGCAAACCTACTTTAGAAAATTCTCACACTTTCATTTAATGACTGCAGAGGATGGAGATTAGAGACAAGTTGCAATGGGAACTGCTGCTCCCTTGTCCAAATTAATGAACCACCAACTGTTCTGCTGCTTCTGTATCATCCAAACAACTTCAAATCCTTCCAGAGACTATGAACGGGAACTGCAGAAGCCAGTCAAAGTAGCAGGAAACACTCCATCAGCCTTGTGAAGAAAGGAAAGAGAAATAACCATGATGACACCCTCACCCTCTTGGGGAACCACTCTCTCCCTCACTGTTCCTGACACTGTTTACACATGCCTCCTCTTACTGCAGCTTGTTTTAAATGCTTCAACAAAATAGAATGTAAGCCCTTGTAAACAGTGATAGGGTCTTATCTGTCCTTGTATCCAGTTGTTGAAAAGGATAGGTACTCGATAAATGTTTGTTTGAGGACTGAATGAATGAACATTTGCCCTCCCTCACCCATGTGCTCTTCTGTTCAGCAACATCAATCTCACTCAAAAGGAAGGCAGGCACAAAAAGGAGGAGGATAATAAGAGCTGGAGTACTGAGAGGGGCTGCCAAAGGGAAGAGAGAATGCTATTTTTAGCAGCCTTGACCAAAATCACATTTGCACTTCTGTGGGAGAAGAGGAAAGCAAGGAACAACATCCATCCAAGCACATGGGCACCCTCACTTTTTAAAAAAATAAAATATTATTCTGATATACTCACACACCATATAATCCATCACACCCTCACTTTTAAGAAGCTGTGTTGTAAGAACATCTTGGCATTTTGTTTGGTTTGGTTTTTTTTAATAAAGTTATTTCAAGGAAGGAAAAAGAGCTTAACATACTTTAACTCTAAATACCTTTGAAATATTTTCATTATAAATGTTTTGTTAATAACAGTAATAGATGTCAACAGTTACTCTCTCAAATGTAACACTCATCATGTCACGTGAGACCTTCTACGTCACGCACAACAGAGGCTGGAGGGAGTTTTTACTTCCAGCCTCCTCCAAGTATCTTTTAAAAGATTTTCTTGTTTACTTCATCAAATCTATGAAATGCCCTCTCCTTATTTTTATACACACCAAGATCCACATTAAACAGAAAGCAACTTTGTAGACAAAGAGCTGTTAAAATATTTACTTGTAAGTTTCTATGTCTCCAATATATCTTAAAAAAATAATTGGCATGTCACATAATCCATCAAACAACAGTAATCTGCAGATTTAACTGTGTTGGGAAAAACTACACAGCCTATAAAAGGGAGGGCGTTAGATATGTGGGAATTTAACAATGTGTAATTTCACACACGCAGAGCCTTTTACATGCTCATGGACTTTGAGACCTCAGAGTAAACTAGCTTTGTGAGAGGGGCTTGGCTTGTTTATGACTCTAACGGTGCACCACTTTACAGGGGGAGAGACCCACCTCTTCAGGGAGAGGCAATGAGATCAGACTAAACACCGAAAGTGCAAGGGAACTAGGAAGAGTGCAATGGCTTACTGAGGACAGAGCAGAGTTCAGAGGGGGGCACACGGTGAGGTCTGCAGAGCCAGGGCCTGGAGGGGGCCAGATCTTCAAAAACCAGGCTCTGCCTCTCACTGTCAATTTTGCAAGTAACTTAAATTCTCAGAGCCTCAGTTTCTTTTTCTGTAAAATGGGGTAAAAGAATCTATCTCGTTAGGTATCATTCTCTCATGAAATGAGATGAAATAAGATAACACAAGCACCTGGCACATGGTAGATATTCAATAATTCTAAGATATTATTAATAAAATATATGAATTTATCCTCATGACGTATTAATCTGTTGTAAACTTGGTAGTGGCAGTAGTAGTATGTAGTGTCTCTGAGCCATTTTGATTTGAAAAGTAATCAGGTCAACCTGAAAGTTTTGTCCCAAAACACTTTTCTCCTAATGTTGTGGAGTATTAGAGAGCAAGGAAGTCATCTCTAAAGATGGTTTAATCTAGTCCCTTCTTCAGTGGTAACTAATGTCTAAAGAGATTAAAGGACTTGATAAAGGTCATACTGTTAGTGGCAGAATAAAAAACCTGGTCTTTAATCCAAAGCTACTTCCTCTCTCCTGTGGAACTTCTGTAAATGGCAGAGTTACAAAAGCAGCAGAATGTTCAAACCTTGCCTTCTAAATCTGGGCTGTGTGCTCTGTAGCAAGCAGATGAAACATCACATGCACTGTTCTGTGAGAGCTGCTGGATACTCACTCAGCTCACATTTACTGAATGTTGGTTATGTGCCAGACATATTTCCAGGGAAATCCAGGGGTAGGCTCAGAACATGCCAGAAAAGAAGCAACAAATAGATCTTAAAGCACGAATAAATACACTTCAGACACCATTTACAGCATAATCAGGTAACGTGCCTTATTGGGCAGGTCACAATGAGCCACTTCCAGGAGACCTGGGCCCAGAGATCCCTGGCTGCTCAGCTACGAGTGGAGCAGTAGACAGCTTTCTGGAAGCTCTGTGCACAGGGCTGGGGCTGTGGACTGTGGGCTTCAGGGAACTGACAGGACATTTTAGCTATATCACCCCAAGGGCAGGTGGGAATCTCCAGAGAAAGTACATCATGTCTGGTTTGGGGAGAGCCAAACTTCCCGCCAGCACTTTGTGAGTCAGATGGGGAAAGACAATTGAGGGTCTTGGCACCCAGAATGTACTTTCAATTAATAGTCCTGATTTCAGTTTGGCATCCCGACCCTGCGATGTCCCCATTTGGAACTGCCTGGCTTCAAGGAACAGGGAAGGGGACCTGGGAGTCTAACTGCTTCTTAAACAGACTTTCAGTGAATCCTCCTTTTTTAGCCCCACCCTCACCTCCATTTCCAGAGATACCTGGGGATAGCAATTCCTGAGCTTTTTTCATTCCACAGTGTAAATCGACTTTCTTGGGTTTGCTCCTCTGCTTTCCCTCTTACAAAATGTTAATACTGTTACTCTCTTTCTTGTTCTTATTCTTAGAGCACTATTATAATTGTGTCAAGCCCCTTAACTGTTGTTTCATTGGCATTTCAGGAGAGTTCTGCCAGTTCTACCTAATGTAGGCTGGGCATTTTGCATTCAGTGCCTAAGGCTACAAATGTATGAAGCAATGAGGAAACCACATTTCAGCAACTTCCCCAAGGTCTCACAGAGGGTTTGAACTCAGGTCCCTCTGATGTGAGAGCCCGGACTCTAGATCAGGACCACATCCAAGAGACCCAGGCAAAGCAACGGTGTCCAGGACGGCTGGGAGTCACTGAGCACTCATCACGCGCTGGGCACTTTCAAAGTGCTCTAAGTGTACTAACCACCAAAGCTTCCTTGAGCTATGATTATTAACTCCATTTTACAGTGAGGAAACTAAGTTGGGGGCCAGTTAAGGAGTCTGCTCAAGATCACAAAGCTATTAATGGTGGTGCTGGGATTCAAGCCAGAAAGCTCTTAACACTCACCAAAGTCAGAGAGTTAGATATACCACGTCTACCCAGTGGATTTCCATGATCCACTTTAGGGGCATTTCCAGTTCTGCTGTCCCTCTTTCCTAGAGGACTCACTCCAAAAGAAAACAAAAATCCTCTTAAACTCGCCAACCAAAGCTGAGACAATGGGTAGAGAGAGGACAGCCAGAGTTAAAGTAAAATAGTTTTGAAAATATTTGTGCAAGAAATTATTCTGCTACGTTACACTGTCTTCTGTTTACAGTTACCTTCAGACACTGAATTCAGGAGTAATGCCAAGAATGCACCCATATAACTCAACATTAAAAAAACATACTTTTGTAGAGGGGAAATGACAACTAGAATTTGCTTCCGAGTCTGACTGTCTAAAATTATGTAGGCTAGGGGGTGCTGTTGAACAATTTTAGGGTTTTTGTCCATTTAGTGTTCTCAGAGTTGCATGCTAGTGTCTAGGGGTAGGGTGAGTTTGTAATTTTTAATTAAAATTTCCTTAACCTCTGCCTGGTAACTGTTAACCAAAACAATATCTTACTTCAGAAGAAATTTTAAAATAATTTATATTCATTATATGTACAATTAGGTGCTTATTCATGCAGAAGCATTAATCACTCATTATTTTCTCTTTTACTTGCATGTCCCAGAATATAATTAAAAGATAATGAAATGTAGGTGTTCAACCCAAATAACAAGTCAGCACTATCTCTGGAGCATCGCCGATAGTGTAAAGACTTGCGTCTCATGGTGGTTAATGGAATCTGTGATCTAGAGGAAGCACAAAATCAAATGAGTGGAACCAAACCATTAGCAATCAGGAAATCTCAGTTCTAACCCTTTTCTCCACAATTAACCTAAATTACATAAGTACTTGTTAATAAATCATGATACAAGAAATACAGAAGATTATGTAGGTTAGAAAGTACAGCAATGCTTACGCTGAAACTGATACAATTTGAGCCACACAGGCTTAGTCTAAAATAAAAAAAAGATGCAGTTAAACACAACAAAAGCCAAACATGATGCAGAACCATCTCCAAAGGTTATATGATTAGGAATGATGTATATGTATAAATATATATGCTTCTCTGAACCTTCACTAGTGGTATCTAATAATTATTTGGTGTAGAATTATGCATAGCTCTACATAGCATAATTTTAGTTGAACATGCTCAACAAAGTTTTATTGAACAAATAAAGACTATAAGCCATAGAATTTACAAGTTTGCAGTACTTTCATATTTGCTTCTTAAAAGAGGATGAAGAGAAGCTAGTCACCTTGTCAAGTGCATCAATATGATTACAATACTAGTACTAACTTATCTATTTGTTTCTTAATTGTCTGTTAGAAAAAGGGCATTTACAAAATTTATAATGTGAATAAGAGCTTTCCTTGTAAAGGGAATAAAAATTCTATAGGGGGTGGGGAAGGAAACGGATTAACTGTATTTTGAATGGTGCTGGGTAACAAAATAGCAACTTACTAAGATATCACTGTTACCTTGATTATCCTCTCATGGCTTTATACACCAATTCTCCCACATGGTGAGTGACTTGCATATACTACTCTGATATTTTCTGCAGCTGCTGGAGTAGTGCTAGGCAAATAGGACTGTGTTTGATAAACTGTGTAGACATGGACATGTGAGCTAATTCTTTCCAAGTTTATCCAAGCTGATGGGAATATTTCTAGAGTAAAGAGAGAGCTATTATTGTAGTTTAAAGGTGGGGTGAACAGCATGGACACCAATTTGCTAAAAGAAACATTTACCTCCTTGAAAATTACTGTTCTAATAATTTTTTTCTTTCATTTCTCATGTTTGAGACATTTATTAGTTAAGATAAGAAAACCTGACAGCTTTTGGAATAGCAATGTGGAGTGGTTTTTCCTGCTATATACGAAACCAGGTGAGTTACTCCATATACTAGTTTTCCAGAACCATTTGGTTTGTTCTTAGAAATAACTTTAAGCAGCACATACAACACACAGGTCCTTTTCAATTTGCAACTCTGAAACTACTATTCTGGGATACAGACTAAAAGAAGAAAACCCCAAGAGCATTTTGGTGGGTGAAAACTGATTCCTAGATTTTTTTTTATTTTAAAGGAACCTTTTTTTATTTAAAGAAACCCCTTTTTTAAAAGAAAGAAAGAAGGGAAGAAGGAAAGAAAGAAACATTAAAAATACATTCAACCAAGTCAGACTTTTTGGAACAAAAAGTTACTTTTCAGGGAGCAACTTAAAGGATCTAGGAGAGACAATACTTCCAGTGTGCTACTGGGATTAAGGCACATGATCTAATTATGTCCTTTCATTGACTTGACTCACCTGTTGAACCTATAATGTTAAATTTTGGTTTTACTTTGTTGTTGAATGTATGCTGTCATCCAGGGAACATCTATGTGATGATATCTAGGCCAGGGTTTTGTAGCCTGGCTCAAGGTGGCTTGGCAAGGTTCGGCGACCTTCCCGCCACTCCCCACATCCCACCCCCACCGCCATGGACATTGGGGGTGTGGTGAGAGGAGGATGCACAAGCTTGTGTCTTTGAGAAGGACACAGTGTTGGTTGGGAGACCAAGCTCTGAAATATAAAAATGCTTTCTTATTCCAGCACTAGTAGGCTCACCTTGGGCTAGGCAAGTGCACTGCCCTGCAATTTATTCTAAATATGGTAAATGCCTTTGTCAACAGGCTCTCCACTAAAATTAGATTATTCTGCAAAGGCTGGAACCTATCTCTACTTAGCAAAAGTGTTCTCATAGAGAACACTAGTAGCATTGTAAACAAGGCAATGTTTAAAAGAATTAAGAAAATAAACTGTGTTCAAAAGGCCCCTAAGCACATCAGAGAGCATCATTTAGACAGACAATTGGAGCACTAATTAAAAATAATTCCTATCTATTTGATAAAACAGGCAATTTCCGAGCTGCCATTAGTCACCATCTCCTTAATCTGTGATCATCAAAGGATAATTCAAGGTAACGTGAAGAATTAATTTCACTGGGGCATCTTTGCCAGGGACCTGGACCTTTTTAGAGGTTGTGACCCACAGAACATGCCTGTAACAATTGAGGTTCTTGGAGCTCACGGCTTGCCAGTGGAGTGTTTGGAGCTGGTGACTGGGAAGAGGCTTACTGCCCCCTGCTACTTGCTCCGTATCTGCAGAAAAGACATCTTGCAATGACTCTTTTAGCTAATTGCAGATTTTTCCAGGAAGAGAAGTTATTGTAATACTTGAAAGGAAAAATGTGAATTTCCTTAAAAAATATTCTGATTTGCCTTTTCTTCTCAAGACATGAACCACTGTGGTTTTATTATCCCCGAAGAGAAATGGTACCCAGAATTTCTGGGTTTACAAACATCATGCTACACATTCTAGAAATTTAATGTAAAAGGTTTTTAATAGCTAGGCTTGCAAAAAGCTTTCAGTGTCCTTTCTTTGGTTCTGAGTAGCTCCAAACCTGAAATCTTTGCCAATGTCATCTCTTACTCTTCATAGAATGAAATAATAAAATAATCCCAACATCTGTTAAACACTAATTACAGGCACAGGGCTTGTGTATCATCTCCTAAGGCAAAGCAAATATTACCTTCTTTTTTTCTTTTTGCCTCTTCAGCTAAACCAAGAATGTGACTAATCGTGACTGTTTTCTGCATGTCTACTCAGTTCTGGGCACCTTACATGAATTCTCATTAACTCTCTCAATAATTCGGCATTTTACTGATGGCCTGCTCTAGCAAGTACATACTGGGAACTCACTGCCCACATTTTACAGATAAGGAAATTCAAACTCAGAAAATATCAAGCAACTTAATTTTCATGTTCATAGCTAGGTATTGGCAGAGGCTGGACTCCAAACCAGTCAGCCTGACTCAGGTTTATCCTTTTCCTTCCAGTACTCAGTTCTGATTTCAGAGCCAGCATGACCCTCTAACAGTTATTGGGCACTTGCCTCTTCCCAGGAATTGTCCAAAGAGGTTTAAGTGCATTAACTGATTTAATGCTCACAATATTCCTATGAGGATAGTATTATCATTATTCCCACTGCTATTTCAGACAAAGAAACAGAGGGGTTAGGTATATGGTACAAGCTCACACAAAGGATCTGACTCCAGATGCCTAATAACCAGAGTAGGCAGGCTGGTGACTTGGGATTTTCCTCCTTTCCCTGGAGGTTCTCATCAGCTCTGAAAGACCTTGTGTTGGGGATGCTGGAAAAGGGTTCCTACAGTGAGTGGATGGTTGCACTTACCTCCAACCCTCTTCCAACTATAGATTCCTGGATTTTTTGTCCACAACCTAACGAAGTATCTATATTTTGACTGTAGGACTCTTGGCATATAAAATGGATATTGAAAAAAAAAATCCTAGAAACTACTCTAGGAAATAAAAGAAAGAATGTACAAGTTGTCACCTTGCCAAGATCAAACGTTCTGAGAGTCCCGAGTGAAATTAGCAGTCATTGTTCACACAGATCAAGGCCACGGAATCATAAAGGTAATTTATTGATGGGCATTAAAGATTTTATATTCTGTGCCATACCTGGTAAAGGCTTCTTACTGGTGAGTGTTTGGGGAGATGTGATGCGATTGCTGGCGGGAATAGAAAACAGAAAGCTAAGGTGACTTCTGCTCACACAGATGCTAATGAATGAATGGGCAGTGGTGAGGAAGAGGAGTCAGGAAACAGACTGGGTAACCTGCTCCCAGAAGAGCTGACCACGGAATCTGCAGCCAGCTGTCCTTTGCTTTTATCATTTTAAATTTCAAAGAGGTAAAACAGGACATATATTAGACTTTGTATATAGAAATGTGCCTGAACTCATATTAAAGAAAACACAGGGGTTTGTCCCAGTGAAGACTTTTTGAGTAACTGCACACGGGTGAAGCCCACTGGAATTCTCTACTTTACATCTGAACAGCTGTGCCCAAATCACAATGATTTTACCTAGCAGATTCTACTACCATAGAATGTAGCTCCATCAGCTACATTCTATGGTAGAAGTGCCAAGCTATTAGTGGTGGTATTTTAAATTAAAACAAAACGATTAAAAAAAAAAACTAATATATAATCAAAGAGCAGCAAAATCAATGTACCTATTTCCTAAATTGAAATTAAAACTTGAAGGTTGTGATGTTTTAAATCGGGCTTCTCAGGCTAATTCAACACTATACGAGCAATAATGGATTAATTCATGACATGCCACACTGCTAATCATGAGAGTCAGGAGGCTAAGACATCGAAACCGAGAATTCCAGTTTGATAGTACAATGATGGTAGGAGAGGATAGCTTGTACCATGCAAACAAATCAGCAATAATTCATAATTTGATGTAAAGTTTGCCAGTGAGGGCAATACATACTGTTTGCAAGACAAAAACTGATAGGGAAAAAAATGTTAGCCTTTTCGGGAATAGAGTGGGAGGGGAAATGACATAAAGGTTAGTAAGTCTTGTAATGCTCAGGCTGCTTTTATCAGAATGACTCAGTTGGACAAAATTAGAAATGGATTTTCTAAGCCAAGACAGTTTCCATTCATCTTTTCCTTTCTAAAATTATAGTCATCTGCCTAACAAAAAGGATCATGCGTTCACAAAGAATGAACTATGTTTTATTCCTGTGGGCCTGGCCTACCAGCTCTGGTCACTACACAGACGTCACCTTTCCACTATTTCTAAGTCTGGTTCTGTTTTCCCTTCCTTCGTTCTTCCTCCACATGCTGAACTATTTCAAAAGAAAGCAGGCTTTGAGATTTTTGGGTTAAAAGCACAACAGAAGTACACAAACCTGAAAAATTATGGGTAGGAGCACAATGGCAGTGGTGGTGGGAAGTGCTTTCCTTCCTCTTTTTTTCCTTTTCTTTAAACTTTATCAAAAAATTAAAAACAAACAAACATTAAAAATTTTTTTCAAACAAAACCCAAACAAAGGATTAAGAAAAACAAATAGCCTAAAATAACTACATTGCCGTTTTGGTTTTTAATGAATAAGGGGCTGTCTCCGGATTCCTTTTCTTTGGGTTGGTCTGGGCCCTGCTCCTCTCCTCTGCCCACGCCGATGAGAGATGCCCGCTTTCCTGGAACAAAGCTTCCTTTATCAGCAGAGACTCCATGACTTGACTTTCCCTGCTCTGAAAGGCGAACAGATTTTTGAATCTGTTAACATGCAGGGAGCAAACACGTCACAAGGCCATGTCAACAGGCACTGCAGGTTCCTCTTCTAAAGTCAGGAGACCTGGAGCCTTATATTCAAATCCTACCTCTGCAACTTACCTACCCTGTGACTTCATCCAACACGTATCCTCCAGTTTATCCCGCCAAGAAGCTAAATATAGCCCTGTGAAAATATTTACCGTAACAAACACATTGAATGTGTGTGTGTGTGTGTGTGTGTGTGTGTGTGTGTGTGTGTGTAGTTGGTGGGGCAGGGGAAGGGAAGAGCAGAAAGCAATTACTAATTAGGGTAACATCTTCCAGATTTTTTTTAGAGTACAGTTCAAAACAAAGAAGAAAGGAAGCAACAAAGCTTTATCTCCCTCTAGCAGCAGTCCCAGCACGAAGCTAAACAGCTCACCTCGCGGGCCATGTGTCCCACTGGACTGAGAGCCAATGGGCTGTTCCACTCATTAACAATTTGCACGAGGCACAAAGTAGCCTTCAGGGAAAGTATTTTTCCTGAGAGGGAGTGTTAAGTTCAATCAGAAGAATGCCTCAGTGAGGAGCAGAGCTGTGATGAATTTCTCCTCACTCAGATCTTCTTCAGTTTAGTCACACAAACCTTACTCCACCCCACAAAGCTCCCTCCTCCTGATCCAACCCTTTGGCCTGGGGATAAAAACAAAGTGAGGTTTCACAAAAAGAATGAAAAGAAACTGGAGCAGTAGACAGCTCTGGCCCAGGAACCTGCGAGAGGGAAGGTAACCAGTGTCTTGCACATGCACAAGATGCTTGTGTGCTCATTCCACAATTTAAGAAGTATTTAAAGAATATCCACAGCACGGTTTTTCAGAATAGTGGATTTGGCCAGGCTTCTTCCATGACAGCAGCATCTGGCTGAGAGTATCAGGGTGCTTGGCCTGGGCACTGAGGGGCTGCATTGGTGCAGACTTGAGCATCTGCTCAGAGGGGCTCTGCCTGTACCTGATGGCTTCCTGGTTATCAGGGGTCCAGCAGCGGATCCCCTAGGAAGCCAGAGCAGGGTGCATGAGGGTGGGGTGGGGGGCAGTGCCACATGGTAGTGTAATTCTGTTCAAAGTCACCTATTAAATATCTCCTAGAAATCCCAGAAATGGCTTAGGAACCTCAAAATATGGAGGGAGGCAGTCCCACAACAGCAGATAGAAGCAGAATCATTCATTGACTCATTCATTCCTCAAAAATGGAGTTGAGGACTAGCTATGTGCTAGGCATTGATCTTGGTGCAGACCAGGGGGACAAAAGAGAGACGAAAATCCCTGCCCTGATAAAGCTTTCATTCCAGGGAAGGCAAAGGGCAATAAAAATGAGCAAAGACAAACAATTTCATGGCTAGTAGCGAGAAGAAAATATAACAAAAATACAGACCGGGGAGTGGAGGCTACTCTTCAGCTAGAGAAGTCAGGGAAAGTGTCTTGAATTAAATAAAAGCTGTTTATTTGTTTTACGTACACAAACTTACCTAAAATTCCTTAGGATGTTATGACCTGAGGAAGTAAGGATTATTTTTATAAACACATAACACTATATAAATAAACAATAAAAAGCTTAAATTTTTGTTTCTAATTTCTAGAATCTTCCAACGATTAAGTTAAAAGAATCCTATTATAGACCAACTTAAGTTAGAAGGAATTGAAGGGACTGTCCATTTTCATTGTATATAGATTTTTGTGAATCTTTATTATATACAGATTCCCTTGAATGAGCATTTGTTTTATTTACTGAATGAATGAATCAATGAATGAATGAGGCATGAAAGCCCGGTTAAGAGATGGTTCCAAATGCATCACTTTTTAGCTTGACTTCTGAGCCTGTCTTTCTATAAAATGAGAGAAATATCCATAGGGTTGAGAAGATAAGATAAGGTATGATCCATTTAAGCGCTTTGCTCAGAGCTCAGCAGACGCTAAGTAGACAATGATTTTGTTTTTTAAGAATAAATGAATAGGATGTAACTTACGTGAGTCCTAAACTAATTTTTTGTTTTCTTTTTAAAAAAAATTATTTAAAGACAGTCTGTGAAATGACTTGTGTTCCGGTTTGCTAATGCTGCCATTATGCAAAACACAGAAATGGATTGGCTTTTATAAAGAGGGTTTATTAGGTTACAAAGTTACAGCCATAAAGTGTCCAAGGTAAGGCATCAACAATAGGGTTCCTTCACTGGAGAAAGGCCATTGGCGTCAGGAAAACCTCTGTTAGCTGGGAAGGCACGTGGCTGGCGTCTGCTTGCTCCCAGGTTGTGTTTCAAACTGGCATTCTTCAAAATGTCAGTGTCAGCTTTCAACGGCCGTCTTCAAAATGTCTCTCTAAGCTACAGCACCGAGCTCCTTCTGTCTGAGCTCTTATAGGGCTCCAGTGATTTAATTAAGACCCACGCTGAATGGGTGGGGCAAAACCTTCATGGAAATAATCCAATCAGAGTTATCACCTATAGTTGAGTGGGTCACATCTCCACGGAAACAATCCAATCCAAAGGTTGCAACCTAATCAAGACTAAATACATCTGCCCCCAGCAAGACTGCATCAAAGAACATGGCATTTTGGGGGACATAATACATCCAAACTGGATGCACAACTTGTATCTGGCATTATCAGTTGAAATTCAGCAACATTCCCAAGAAAAAATAGAATCAGTTTGTTTTCCTTGGATTTATTAATAAATAGGATTTAAAACTAAAAGGTTTTTACTAAGCAAAAATAACAAAATACACCTTCCCTTGTCTTGGTACCTGTGAAAACCCTATCTGGATTTCGTAAGAATTGAGGAAATTTACTCAGCAGTTTTTAGGGCCCTCTGTCATGTGCAAATAGGGATTCAGGATTTGAATATACAACTGACATTTACTGAGCACCTACTATGAGTACTGAGCACGAACAAGAGCTTTAGATGCATGATCTAATTTAATCCTCTTTAACTAATATGGAAATATATGGAATATATTGAAACAGCCTCACTCCTGAGGAGGCATGTCCCTTCTCTAGTACAAAGCATAAAGGTGCATAATTTACTTTGATATAAATGCCAAATATGTTGTTATTTTTCTAATAACCAAAGTAGTATTTTCCTTGTAGAAAATAAATCATCCATTTTACTACTAAATATGTTCCATTAATAGTTTGGAATATTTCATATGTTGGTTTTACATCCTCCCTCTTTGCTGTTTATTGGGATATGCCGTAAACTGGGCTTATGTAATTAAACATTGTGTGAGTTTGGACATGTTATGTCCCCTAAAAAGCCATGTCCTTTGATGCAGTCTTGTGGGGCAGACATTTTAGTGATTAGGTTGGAATCTTTCGATTGTTTCCATGGAGATGTGTTTCCATGGAGATGTGGGTGAGACCTTTGACTGGATAATTTCCATAGAGGTGTTACCTCACCCATTCAGGGTGGGTCTTAATTGAATCACTGGAGTCCTATAAAAGTGTTCACAGACAGAAGGAGGTGCTGCAGCCAAGAGAGACATTTTGAAGAATGCACAGGAGCCGAGAGTAGAGCTGGAACACAACCTGGGATCAGCTGATGCCAGCGACATGCCTTCTCAGCTAACAGAGGTTTTCTAGATGCCATTGGCCTTCCTTTGGTGAAGGTGTACTTGTATGATGCCTTCTTTTGCATATTTTCATGGCCTTTAGACTGTAATTTTGTAACCAAATAAACCCCGTTTATAAAAGCCAATCCATTTCTGGAATTTTGCATAATGGCAGCACTAGCAAACCGGCACAAACATTCTTTGAAGAAATGATTTTTAATGGCTATATACTATTCCATTATAAGGATAAACAATTAATTGAACCATTAAGGTGACATTGGGGATTTAGCTTTTTTTCCATTGTATCACCATTACAAATAAAGCTGCTATAATAACTATCTTTGTACATATCTTTGACTTCCACGGGACAAACTGCTAGAAGAATAATTATTGGATCGAAGGACATGAGCATCTTTACGGCTTGTGATACCTATTGTCAAATTGCTTCCAGAAAGATTGTAACAAAACTACATCCTCACCAAAGTCCATGTGTCTGATTCATTCACCTCTGCCACCACTGACAGTATTATTTTAAAAATGCACAAAAACACAAAAAACTTCGCCAACTTCCCAAACAAAAAAAAAAATTCTTACTGTTTTCTTAAATCTGTATTTTATGGCTACCAAGGTTAAATTTTTTTTTTAATTATTTTCTTCTTTTGCAAACTGTTTACTTATGTCCTTTGCCTGTTTTAAAAATCAGATTGTTAGCAATACCCCTATTTGTGTGTGTGTGTGTGTGTGTGTGTGTGTGTGTGTGTGTGTGTAGGGGGGGAAAGGAGCCAATTTATAAAATTAAATAAAGTCCACAGAGGGAGTGAAGAACACGGGGTAGGGCACCTCCACCCTGGCTGGGCCCAGAACAGCTGGAGCTCCAGTGCACTGTGCATCTCCCCACCTCCCTCCCCTTCCCTCCCCTCCCCTCCTGGGAGGGGCTTAAATAGACCAGGCCCCAGCCTGGCAGCCAGGGGTCCTGAAGTCTAGAGAGGGCAGAAGTCAGAGAAGCAGGGGTGCTGCAGAGCCTCTTCCACTGAGATGTGCTGGATGGGACAAAACACTTTCTATGTTAAAGCTATTAATCTTTCTTTCTGTACTATTTGTTGCAAATATTTTTACTGGGTGGTATTTATCTTTTAAATGTTTACTGTTCTTTTTGATCTAAAGAGTTTTAAATTGTAAATCCTCCCTGCCCAGAGCTTCTTTCTGTCCAATATGTACCCTTTTGTAAATTTGCTCCTGACCAGAGGAGGCAATGGTTTGAACCGTATATGTCCCAGAAAAACATGGTCTTAAAGTTAATCCATTCCTATGGGGATGAACCCAGTGTACCTAGGACCTTTTGATGAGGCTACTTCAGTTAAGGTGGGGTCCACCTCAGTCAGGATGGGTCCTAATCCTGTTACGGGAATCCTTTATAAGAGAATGAAATTGAGAGAGAGAGAGAGAGAGAGAGAGAGAGAGAGAGAAAGATACAGGGAGCAAGAAACTACACACCCAGAAGAGAAGAGAGAGACCAGGAGGCATTGCCATGTGACAGAGGAGCCAAGGATCACTGGCAGCCAGCCTTAGAACACCGCCATCTTTGGGGAGAAAGCATGGCCTTGATGATGCTTTGATTTTGAAATTTTCCCAGCCTCAAAACCGTGAGCACATAAATTCCCATGGTTTAAGCCAAACCATTTCATAGTATTTGCTTCAACGGCCAAGGAAACAGAAACATTCTCCCTCCTGCCAACCATGGCTGATTGGCACAGGGATGGATGGACCCCTAACCAGAAAGAAGCAGACATAGGTTGTGTAACTAAGCTCCATTAATGATGGACACAGGGAGGAAAAATCTTCAGATCTCTGGTCCTCTGAGAATCTAGAGGTGCTTCTCCATCTAAGCCTCAGGGAGACCCCGCCCATTCGCAGTCCCTGCCTCAGGTCATAGGAGATGCCACTACAGGAAGCTTTTCTCCATTTACCAGTACTAATTTCAGCTGGTCTTGTTCCTTGCACTCAGAACAGTCTTTACTAAAACACGATGAAACAAATAACTCTTTCCCTTGTGGTTTCTTCCACTGCTTTTTAATTTCAAAATTCTTCCCCAACCCAGTATTGGTTAAATCCTCACCCATTTTTTCTCTTAGATTTTTTAAAAACAGAATTCTCTAGTTCATCTGGAGTTTATTTTATGTGGTTTGCTGAATAATCTACTTCTTCCCCATTGGTTTGTTGTGTTCCAATGAACACACATTTGTGCATGTGTGTATTTCAGGGCTACTTATTCTGTTCCATTTGATTCCTAAGCCAGCAACACACTCTTTTAATTACTGTATTTTATTATATTTGAGATAGCAAGTTCATCTTATGGTTTTCAAAAAAATTTCATAACTACCCTCTTCAAAACTATTTTATTATCAGAAGATAAATATTTTTTTCTTCTACATGTTTCTGACTGGAATTTCAACTTCTCATCAGCCGGTTATGGCTTCACCAAGTTCAGTGACTCTTTCACTGCAAAACTAGAACAGACTAAAGTACTTCCGGATGGCCTATCTACTGTCATAACTCACACTCATCAGCCCTGGTAGATTAAATTAAGAAGGTGGTTAAGAGAAATTCAGTCAACATGCTGTGTACAGCATTATAGCTTACCTCTTTTTTTTTTTGCATTGCATGAAGAAAATTGTGTAGTTCACGAAACACGAAATTAAAACAAATTAACTTACTTTCCTTCCAAGATGTTTTTAAAAAGAGTTGTTAACAGGCCTTACAGTCTGATTTAGCATTATATGTGTTCCTTGACATTTAAATTGTTTTATTTTTAATATTTTTGTTTACAAAGCAATATACAACAGTTACTGGGACCTTAAGGAAAAACACTTATAAAAACCCCAACCATTCCATTTTGTCTTTCAGCCATAGTTCTCAAGGCATGTACTGTATACAATTAGGCATTTTCAGTGGCATATACCTTTATCTAAAATTAGCCTTATTAGTAGAGGTAAAAATAAATAGGAAAATTAATCACTTTGGAACTTTAGTGATCAAATTTTCCTTAAAAAGAAAAGGGATGGAGTAGGGAAAAAAAACACCTGCAAGAATGTCCCAGTGTTTTACCCTCTCTGCTCCATTCCTGAATTTTTACACATCACAAAAGCAATCTGTTCTAGTTTGCTAATGTTGCCAGAATGAAAAACATCAGAGATGGATTGGCTTTTATAAAAGGGGGTTTATTTGGTTACACAGTTACAGTCTTAAGGCCATAAAGTGTCCAGGTAACACATCAGCAATCGGGTACCTTCACTGGAGGATGGCCAGTGGTGTCCAGAAAACCTCTGTTAGCTGGGAAGGCATGTGGTGGCGTCTGCTCCAAAGTTCTGGTTTCAAAATGGCTTTCTCCCAGGATGTTCCTCTCTAGGCTGCAGGTCCTCAAAAATGTCACTCTTAGTTGCACTAGGGGTATTTGTCCTCTCTTAGCTTCTCCAGAGCAAGAGTCTGCTTTCAACAGCCATCTTCAAAATGTCTCTCATCTGCAGCTTCTGTGCTTTCTTCAAAGTGTCCCTCTTGGCTGTAGCAGCTTGCTCCTTCTGTCTGATCTTATATAGTGCTCCAGTAATTTAATTCAGACCCACCCTGAATGGTGGAAATCTCCATGGAAATTATCCAGAGTCATCATCCACAGTTGGGTGGGGCGCATCTCCATGGAAACACTCAGAGAATTATAATCTAATTATCACTGATAGGTCTGCCCACACAAGATTACATCAAAGATAATGGCATTTGGGGGGGACATAATACATTCAAACTGGCACACAATCCAACAAAACAACCACTAAAAAAGACAAAAGGGAAAAACCCACAAAGACATTCTCTCACAGGCAGAGAATTGGTGGGGAATGCAATGTCATTCCCTTAACAGAAAACTAGAGTCTGAAATATTCTAAAATGCAACAAGTAAAAAGGTTAAAAATTTTAGAGTATATATGAAACTTTTCCTCATTTTACATATTTAGTACATCTATTTAAATATAAATTTATTATATTCTAAAATACTGCTATTAGAGAAAACAAAACTGACTTGAGGATTTTAAGTGATTTTTTAGTGATCCCAGTTTATTAATGTAAAAACAAAGAACTCTAAAGAAGCCTCACACTTTTCAGTTTTACTAGAGGAGGCAGAACGAGTCCTCTCCTTGACTGAGGTTTTCACTTACTGGATTCAGCTCCCAACTTCCAAGGCCACATCCAGAACCGAGTCCTCATCCTGAACTGCCCCACCTATGAAACATTCTATTTGCTCTCTTGCTCTCTTCTCTCTTTCTTTCACCTTCCGTTCCACTCCACCTCTCTGCATTCCTTCACAACCATTCTTCACTACTCTAAGGCTCCTCTGCTGGAGCTTTCTTGGTTTATGAAAACTAAAGCAACTCTCCTGCTCGTGGCCTCACCCTCTCTGTTCCATCACCCTTCCCTGGAAATTATTTAAGCCTGGGTGAAGCCATCCACTCACTTTTGATGTGTCTACACAGTGGCTGCTAAGAAATCACACAATATGTAGATCTGTACCACAATACATTCGTGGTCTCAAAAGTTTCTCAACACTGCCTGGAATCCTTCAAGGAATAGTTCCCTAGTCCAGTGGTTCTCAAAGTATGGTCCTGAGACTAGCAGCATCCATCACCTGAGAACATATGCAAAATGCAAATTCTGTACTCAACAGTGAAAGACTGAAAGTTCTCCCCACCCTAAGATCAGAAACAAGACATGGACACCGTCTTTCACCACTGTATTCAACATTGTACTGAAAGTTTTAGAGCAATAGGCAAGAAAAAGAAATAAAATGCATCCAAATTGGAAAGGAAGAAGTAAAACTTTCTCTAATTGCAGACGACTTGATCCTCCTGTATATAGAAAATACTGAAAAATCCACAACAAAGCTACTAGAGCTAATAAATGAAATTTAGCAAAGTGGCAGGGTAAAAGATCAACATGCAAATCAGCAGTGTTTCTATACACTAGGAATGACCAACCCAAAAAGGAAATCAAGAAAACAATTTCATTTTACGACAGCAACTAAAAGAATCAAATATCTAGGAATATATGTAACCAAGAATGTAAAGTACTTGTACATGGAAACATTGCTGAAAGAAATTAAAGAAGACCTAAATAAATGAAAAAACATCCTGTGTTCATAGATAGAAAGACTTAACATTGTTAAGATGTCAATACTACCCAAAACAATTTGCAGATTCAACACAATCCCAATCAAAATTCCAGTAGCCTTCTTTGCAGAAATGGAAAAGCCAATCATCAGATTCATATGGAAGAGCAAGGGGCCCTAAATAGCCACAACCATCTTGAAAAAGAACAACGTTGGAGGACTCATACTTCCCAATTTCAAAACTTACTAAAAAGCCACAGTAATCAAAACAGTATGGTATTGGCACAAGACAGGCATATAGACCAATGGAATATAATTGAGAATTCAGAAATACACCCACACATCTATGGCCAACTGAATTTTGACAAGGTTACCAATCCACTCAATTGGGGAAAAAATAGTCTTCAACAAATGATGCTGGGAAAATTGATCTCCATATGCACAAGAATGAAGGTTGTCCCCTACTCACACCATATACAAAAATTAGCTCAACATGGATCAATAACCTAAATACATGAGCTAAAATCGAAAAGCTTTTAGAAGGAAACATAGGGAAAATTCTTTTGGACCTTGCATAAGGCAACAAATTCTTACACTTTAAACACCAAAAGCTTGAAAAAGAAGGAAAGAAAAAAAGAAAGAGAGAGAGAGAGAGAGAGAGAGAGAGAGAGAGAGAGAGAGAGAGAGAGAGAGAGAGAGAGAGAGAAAGAGAGAAAGAAAGAAAAGTAAATAAATTGGGCATCATGAAAATTAAGAACCTTTGTGCATCAAAGGACATTATCAAGGAAGTGAAAAGATAATCTACAGAATGTGGGAAAATATTTGGCAATAGTGTATATCTGATAGGGGTTTAATATCCAGAATATACACAGAAGTCCTACAATTCAACAATATAAATAACCCAATTTAAAAATGGGCAAAGGATTTGAATAGACATTTCTCCAAAAGATACAAAAATGGCCAATAAGCACATGAAAGGATGCTGAACATCATTAGCCATTAGGGAAGTGCAAATCAAAACCATAATGAGATACACCTCACACCCACTAGAATGACTATTGTTAAAGAAAATAAAAAAGGTAAGGATTCGTAGAAATAGGAATACTCATACATTGTTGGTGGGGATGTAAAAGGGTGCAGCCACTGTAGAAAAGACTTTGGCTGTTCCTCTGAAAATTAAGTATAGAATTGCCGTATGATCAAGCAATACCACTTCTAGGTATATACTCAAAAGAATTGAAAGGAGGGACTCAAACAGACATCTGTACATCAATGTTCCTGGTGGCATTATTCACAATAGCCAAAAGGTGGAAGCAACCCAAGTGTCCATCAATACATGAATGGATAAACAAATTGTGGTATACACATACAAAGGAATGTTAGTCATAAAAGGGAAGTTCTGATACACGAGATAATGGGCACCCAGAAAAGATCATGTTAAGTGAAAAAAGCAGACACGAAAGGACAGATATTGTATGAGTTAATTTATATGAAATAACTAGGTCATACAAATTCACAGAGTCAGAAAGTACATTACATGTTATCAGGTGTGGGGGTAGGGGGGATGGGGAACTAATGCTTAATGGGTGCAGAACTTCTGTTTCAGGTAGTGGAAACATTTTGGTAATGGATGGTAATGATGGTAGCACAACATTGTGAGTGTAACTACAGTAATACCAAAACTGGAAACTTGAAAGTGGTTAAAATAGGAAATTTTATGTTATGTATATGCTACCACAATTAAGAAAAAGAAAAAAAAGAAATGCAAATTCTCAGGCTCCACCCTGGAACTACTGAGTCAGAAACTCCAGATAACGAATCTGCCTTTTAACAGGCCATCCACATGATTCTGATATGTGCTAAAGGTTGAGAAACACTGGCCTATTTTAAATAAGAGTAAACAGCTCTAAAGAAGAGACTCTGCCAGCACATCCCTCCCTTCCAACACTGTCCCCCAGCGCTTCTCCCTATCAATTCCCCGTTTTGTTCCTATTCTCAGCAGCTGACTGCGCCTTGTCCTCAGGGTGAATGACAAGCTCTGGCTGGGACTCCCAGTACCTCCGACCATCAGGCTTCCATGCAAACTTACCCGTCCCTCCTCCTCTCTCTCAATCAATGTCCCTCCTCTTGCCCTCTTGATTCTGTCCCCTCTCACCTCTCTCTCTCCCTCCTACATTAGATCTTCTACTCTTATATCTTCAACTTCTCCCTCTTTTTTTCCTAATCAGCATGTAAACCCGCTTCAACCTCTCCCACTTCAACCACACGGGTATACAAATGCATGCACACGTGTGCACCCACAACTGAAAACTAAACAGTGATCATGATCAGTCATACTTCCACTATCTACCAACTTGGTCCTTTCACAACCATGTGGTAAAAACTAATCCAATATTCTCTTTTGATCCTTTCTAAGTTCTCCAATAGTTCAAAAATAGTCAGAATAGATTGTCCTTTATATGCAGTTAACCCTGGCACTAACACCAGCAGAAATTTTTTCTGCTGAAATTTCATTTCTGGGTGTTTTCTCAATCCATGCCTCAGCCTGGATGGACCAGGGGCTCCCCTAAGAACCTTTACATTTACCTCTGATGACAGCATTTAAAACATTCTGCTTGGACACTATTTTTAGCCATTAATAATTATCTGTTTACTGACAGGAGGGGTCATATCTTACTTGCTTCTTTATCACTAGCACAATGCTAGACACACATTAAAGAAAAGGGAGAGTAAAGAGAAACCAGCCTTTAAGTTCTGATTTACTCCGTGTACGATGGTTTGTGTACACTGTCTTCCTAATTACCACTATTACTAAACCATTTTTTTCAGATGAAGAAACTGAGGTTCAGAGAGGTTAAGGTTAAGTAATGACTAAGGTTACACAGCCAGGTGACTGAGTTAGGATTTGACCCCAGAGCTCAAGTGCTTTCTACCCAGGGGTTCTTGACTTTTTGTGTGCTATGGATCTCTTTTGCAGAATACATGTTCCTTACAAATACACTGAATAAGATGTACCAGTGGGTCTGATAACTAGGGTAATTCTGAAGCTGTGATGAGCATTAAAATATTTCAAGTTGTGTAGAACAACTTTAATTTAATATGCAAACATCTGTGATTTCTACTGTTGAACAGTCACAGGTACCACTATTACTACAGGTTTGTTGCCTACATTCATGATTAGCAGGTTGTTTGCTGGAGAATTCTTCTTCTCCAAAATAAGGTACCCTTTAAATCTGTGTGAATCAGAAGACCAAACTTCAGTTAGAGGTTAGTGAAAATAAAGCTGTAAATTTTTTTTCTCATCCAAGTTCATCGACCCCCTGAATTCTGTCTACAGACCCCTTGGTGACTGGTAGACCCTACCCAAATACTCTATGTAGATTCCTGGGACGAGCGAAGAGTGTGTGTCAAATGAATAAACAGATGAAAGTTCTTACCAAAGCACTGAGCTGAGCAAAGAATCATGCACTAACGGTTGATGGTTCATTTCCAAACAATCGTCATTGAGTTTCTTACCTGATATTCACCCTTAAGTCTTCTAGAGAAAAGATAACTAATTTCATTTTGATTATTCACTTCATAAATGGTGGGATAGGTTCATTTAACCTATTCAATGTTTTCAATTAACTGAAAATGGTAGCTAAATTTAGAAATATCTGAAATGCTGCCTAAATCAAACAGACAAACATATTTGGCTTTTCTCTATTGATTTTGAATGTGGGGGGAATACTCCTATGGTTGTGTGTGTACATGTGTGTATGTGTGTGCGTGTACATGTACGTGTGCATGTATGGAGGCAGCGGGAAAGGGAACAGGGCTTCCTTATGGTTTCCTAGGCTCCCTCCTTATTCTCCCAGAAATCAGGTTCCCAGTAGCTAACCCAAGAACTCACCTTGAGCATATATGCCATCTGCAGCTTTTCAAGAAAGTTCGTATGTATTTTAATGGTCAAACAAGGAGGTAGGATCATAAACACAAATTTAAATAAGGCAGAATAATTCAGACCCTTATATAAATAAGAAAATGATAATACTGTTCAAATTCCTTAGCCTGGGATTCAAGGCCTGGCTTCATTTGGCCCTACTGACTTGTCCTACCTTATTTGTCATATCATTCCAGGCCATTCCTCAGGCTTTGCACACACCATCCCCATCACCTAGAATATTCTCCCCCCTTTCCAGCCACTCTTTCAAGTAGATTTTAACACTGCCTCCTCTGTCAAGATTTCCTTGATCATTCCAGCCCTCTGTGCGCTCCCTTTTCTGTAACTTTAACACTTTCTCACATGCTTTGTGCCTTAACCTTCAAATTCTCCAATTGGTTTATGCCGAGTGTGCTGTTTCATATAGGCAGAAGCCGTATCTAATTCTCTGTCTCTCTTCCAACAGGTGATGTGGCAGGAAGGTGCTGACAGGGATACAAACCAGGCATTTTCTGGGTAGAATCCTCTCTTGGCTCCACACTCTGACCTATCCCTGAACACTAATCACTCAAGGCTGAATGTTCCAGGGGCCTGCTCATGAATCACGGCATGGGCAATAAGCTGGCGTGGGCATGATGGTATGTGTGTGTGGGCATGGGTGGGTTGTAAGCTGACCAGGATGGAAGACGGACTCTCCGTGGTCTTTCTTTATGACCACGTGTGCTAGTTGTGGTAATGTGAAATTATGCTAGTCTGCTTTCTTCAAAGAAGAGAGTTGGGGCCTTATTAGATTTAGATCTGCATAGCAAATTATAATGTGCAAAAACGCAAGAAAGTTTCAAATCTTGCTGAATTAGATACTTGAAAATGTCTTTAATTGAATACTTGCTACGTGTAAGTCACCAGGAAGAGAGGGGCTCAAAAATGAATAGTTAACATTGACCAGCCAACAATTTAGTGTACTGCAGGCAGGCAGTTTCTTTAGATTTCAGTACAATAAAAAAATACTATTATATTGAGCCTGAGAGTCCATTAGAAATTAAGCCCTACAGCATCTAAATCGCAGGTTTTACTCTTACATACATATAGCAGATGCAAAGCTGCTTAGGTTGGAGGAGATGGTGGCTAGTGAGAAGACATGTTTCTGTGGACTACTGGGGCTGAGCGTCTGGAAGTTAGAGGGCTACAAAATTAAGGAGCAGGAGGAATGTGATGGCAGGCCTGGGCTACTGCCGCTGTGCAATAAGGAATCACAGGCAGACTTAGGAATGGAAGAGGGGAATCGGTGGTCTTCTAAAAATACTGAGCTTGGTTGCCATCCAGGTTCCCTGTATGGAAGTCCTGCTGGAAGCAATCCTTACGGGGACCAGAAGCTCTAGAGCCCAGCCTCTGCTGGCTGCTCTGACTTCATCTTAACCCACACTTGCCATCACCTTCTTTCTCTAGTCTTAGTTCCTGAATACACTAGGCTCTCTCCTATTTTAGCATCTCTTAACATGCAGTTTTCTCTGCCTGGAAGGCTCTTACTGGTCTTCGCCTTCATTTCTTTCCCATTATCTAGTGAAGACTTATTCATCCTTCATTCTCATCTCAAACTTCCCCTGATCCTCCAGATGGGCAGGTGCCCAGGATACTGTATTCAACTGTGCAGGCCGTGCTCTAAAGCAGGGCTCCTATGGGGGTGGAACAGGTGGGGGGTGGGCTACTGGTCAAGCCTTTGCCCTGGAGCTGGGCTGTGTCCTTCTGGGAGAAGGGATTCCTTTGTGCAAACAAGAAAAAGGGTCTATCAGCTTGCCAAATGGTGTGCCTGCTAGCTTGCAGGAGCTGCCTTTTAATTTGTCCACCTAGAGGGGATGACTTTTTCTAATTTGCACAAAGTTGCTGTTTTTCTAATATTAGCCCTGCAAGTCTTCCTGCTTTTCAAACACAACTGGACTTTTCATTCCTAGCTTTTACGGGAGACTGTAGGCATTTTGTATGTTCCATCCATCCATCAGTTCCTGAATACACTAAGCTCTCTCCTATTTTAGCATCTCTTAACATGCAGTTTTGTCTGCCTGGAAGGCTCTTACTGGTCTTCACCTTCATTTCTTTCCCATCATCTAGTTAAGACTTACTCATCCTTCATCCTCATCTCAAACTTTCCCTGATCCTCCAGATGGGCAGGTGCCTCTCCAAGTAGACTGCAAGGTTCATGAGGGCAGGAACCACACCTTTTTGCTTACAATTGTATCTCCAGTCCTAACCCAGTGGCTGGCACAGAGTAGGTGCTCATGACATATTTATGAAATGAATTAATAAAATGGAGAGCCATGGAGGTATTATAATGAATCACATAACTGGACTTGGCGCATGCTGGCGATATCTACTTTTACTTATGCTTACTGAATAACTGAGGTTTCAACAAACAGTAAGAAGCAGAAGTTGGAGAACTTCACAGCTTCATAGCTCGAAGCAAGATTTTCAATGAAGCATTTTCATCCTAGTGTTGGAAAGAAACATGCTGCTTCCAGAAGAAGCAGAGTCAGGCTGGCAGTGCCTACCTGCTCTGGAATAAAGGGAGTTTTAGACAGGAGAAAAAGCCGGGAGGGAACTTGAGTGAGACAAAAATTGAATGATTCATGAGATTCCAGGTAGACCAGGCATTCTGGAACTTGCAAAACTTGCTGAAACAAAAATTCTTGCCCTGTTGGCTGAAGATACTGGGGCAGAAAGCCTCTATGTGCCACTCAGCCAACACACAGTACAACAAGAAAAGGGGCTGGAAAGGAAAAGTTGAGGCCAACACAGGGACACTTTCAGCCCAAGCAAACTCCTGCAGTCCTCGGGGACTTGATAAAGAAGGGTCTGCATGGTGCAGGGCTGAGGCCTGGGGGATACAGGGCAACAGGGATTAGCTTAGGTGCTCTAATTCTAAAAAAACTCAAACAAACAAACAAAAAACTCCTTAGGGAAATGTAGGGATGAAAGGTAATCACTGTAATCAACAGTTTCTCATTCTAGGAAAAAAAAACTATGTATGCTTACACCAGAACACATATATATATTTAAACATATATCATACTGCACAGTGCTCTCTACTATAATTCTTTTTTTTAACTTAATGTATTTTAAAGGTATTTTCATAGCTGCACATATAGATCTATCTTATTCTTTTTTCACAACTGCAGCACGTTCCACAGTATGATGAATCATTATTTAGCATATAGATGGGCAGTCACGCTGGTGATATCTCAGGGTTGTGTTTGTTTTTGGAGTTATCACGTGTGGTGGGCAGTGTCTGAGATGGCCCCAAGGATCCCTGCCTACTGGTCTTCACGTCCTTGTGCAGCCCCCTCCCACACTGTAGCACAGTTGGTCTGTGTGCCCAGCAGTCTTTGGCAGAAGTGATGGTGTGTCACAGGATGAAGTTATAGAAGACTGTGGCTTCAGTCTTGGGCACTCTCACTTGCTTGTTCTTTCTCTCCCGGATCCCTGCTCTGGGGGAAGCCAGCTGCAGGTCATGAGGACACTGAGGCAGCCTAGGGGCAGGCCCATGTGGTGAGGTATGGAGGCCTCCGCAACCACAGCAGTGAGTTTGGAAATGAATTCTCTAGCCCCAGGTGAACTTTCAGATGACCGGAGCCCCAGTTGACAGCTTGGCGGCAATCTCCCTAGAGACTCAGGCAGAAACACCAGCTAGGCCACTCCTGACTCCTGACCTTTGGCAACTGTGTGAGATAATATTTGTTGTTTTAAGATGCTAAACCTTTGGGGTAATTTGTTATGCAGTAATAGATAACTACATAAGGTACTACATAAGGTGGTCCTAGCAGCGGACTGCCTAGATTAAAAAATTGGAAAGATATTGCTAAATTGTCTACCAAGGAGTAGCAGCAATTTATAACCATATCAATATAGCATGAGACTGCTTGTTTTCTCAAACCCTCACCAGCCCTAGATATTATCAAACTTCAACAATTTAGCTAATCTAATAAGTGAAAAATGGCATCTGGTTACTTTGATTTGCATTTCTTTAATCTCATAATTTCTTTTGGACACATGCCATGTATAATCAGAAATGCAAAGCAAAAGGTACATGGTAAATTCCAAATAATTTCTTAAAAATGAGAGATTGTAGGCTACCATTCTTCAATCCCAAGGCCACTGCCTTATCATTATCATTTAAGATTTCTATTAAATGAGTAATTTTATAAAAGTTATAACCAATGAAGTTGAGTTTGGGACCAGAATTAAGCATCTTATTTTGTTACTTTCTCAAAAACAAACACAGAACATTAAATGATTTTAATAAGAAGTATGACCTTTAACCTCAAGCTATGAACCCCAAACCAGAAGTGATCTAAATCCAAATACTATTTAACTTTAACATTGCTGAACCAGAAGCTTAAAAACAAAAACAGAGTGAGTGATTGGGATCAAATGTGAGCTAGATGTCTGTATTTCCTAAAACTATTTAAATGAAACATCATAATAGCTTCAAACCAAATATAAACTCAACTGATTCTTTATTTGGCTTCAGATCCTGATGAGAATAAATGGTTCTGGAAAAAGCCTTTACCTTCTATAAGAAGCAATAAAGAGGAGTGGAATTCAGTGATATTTGAGAGAAGCAAAAATAACACTCCTTACTAGAGAAAACCATCTGAAATCATTACAGGCCTCCCACTGCCAGCCATCCCAAGTTCCACAATAATGAAGACAAATGTATATTTAGTATTTTAAAAAAAGTTATTGTTGATGCCATTTCACTAAATTATGAAATACATCTAAAAATGTCATAAAAAACATTTTTAGAAAAATCAACCTATCCCTAGTAAAGATACAGTGCACATATCACACCAGGGAAATTCTAAAAAAAACACTTCTGAAATACCCAGGGCAGAAAATCAAGAAAAATTGGTTGCAGATTCTATTAAATTATCACTTTAATCATATAAATGAGCAATTTAGAAGGTCTTATATGGCTATTTAACTAACTAGTTGACTCTCTACTCAGTGCACGATAAGTAAGGGAAAATATAATTTAATTATCAGTGTTCCTTCCCAGGCTACACTGGTCTGAGAAAGGAAAAATCAAAGCGTGTGGGTAAAAAACATGGACATGGTTATGGCCTCTTTTCAGGGCACATACTGGGATCCTCCCCTCCCCCCCCATTTCTCTCTCCCCTGTTTTCCTGAAGGAGAAATCCCGGGGGCCCTGGGAGCACTTCTGTCTAATATGCTGCCACTGCCTCATCTGGCCTGGCTAGTCCTGCCATTGTGTGGGCTCTTGTGACATGACCCTGAGCAAGTTACCTAAGTGCGTCAAGTTTCCTAATCTGAAAAGTACGGATACTAACCACACCTTTTCCATAGGTTGCTGTTGGCATTAAATGAGTTAATGTAGAGTGCTTAGAACAGTGCTGAGCATGTAGTGTTTGCGTCTTATTTCATGAATGGCGCTGTCCTATCCCTCAGTATCTCCACTGTAGAAAGGCTGGGATTTTTGCTCAATTAGTTACACAGGTGTAAGTGGCTAAGTTGATGAGCCTCCCGACAAGTTGTGACAATAACATGCTGACATGCTAAAGATGACTGCACCCTACATGGAGGAGGAATTTGCCTGAAAGCAAAAACAAGAGCACAGTTTGAGCAATTAATCTTCCTCATCTATCCTTTCCCAGAACATTCAGCTTTCGCAAAGTCTGCACTTAAAAAATAGTAAGGATAGCTTGCCAAGCTGACACACCACACCTGCCTGAAGCCACGCAGAACATTGTCACTTCCCACTCAAGTTCAGGCAGTCTGACTGAGCAACTCTAAATACCAGCCTTGCTTCCAGATTATTAAATGAAGATGCACTCTTGGCACACCCTTCTCAGAAAACCAACCAAGATAATGAGCTTCCCATTTGGACTGTCCGGTCTGCTCTGCTTATCATTAAAAGAGGAAAGCCAGGCCACTGCTTTAAAAATTTTAACTGGAGAGCACTATAAACAATTTAAGCTCTTTGGGCCCTTAACATCATCAGAGGACCTTGATGAAATCTCTTAGTAAATATTTTTAAGGTTCAAATATTTTCTCCTTGTCATTTCTGCCAGGGTTTGAGCACAAGATTTATATCCTTATCCTGTCAACTGAAGACACCCAGACAGGCCCACTTGTAAACAGTCCTAGTCCAAGACCTAAGGAAGAGGTGAGTTTGAGACACTGTCTGCAGGGATGGGATGGAGAAGAGTGGGCTATACATATGTTAGACCACTATGTCAAGGCTACTGCTTCTAATGACAGGAAGCATATACAAGTAGGATGATGCTTGAAGTTAATTTTTTAAGCCTTTTACCTAAAACAAACCAACCAACCAAGCAGTTCCGAAGAAAAGATCACACATTGGTTGTGGTAGTCAAATGAAGAAAGGAGTGTAATTTATATTTCATCTGCACTGATACTCACTTGGGAAAAATCAACAATGAACACAAGGACCCCTCTGCTCCTGCTACTTTCCGGGAGGCAGGATGGCACCCAGTGGATACAAGTGGAGGCCTGGGGGCCTGACTACTTGGGTTCAAATCCCAGTTCTTTCAATCAACAACTGTGGGGTCTTTGGCAAATTTCCTAGTTTCTCCATGCCTCAATTTTCTCTTGTAAAAGAAAATTGTTATGAAGATTTAATGAGATAATTTATATGGAACACTCAGAATACTTGGCAAACAGTAAGCATTAGACAAAATTTAGCCATTATTATTTGTCTTTGGAATTGATTTTCAAAAAATGAAATAACTTTAAAAAAATTATTCAAAATTTAATTAGCTAGGACTCACAGACCTCCGTGAAAGCACTGTACTTAGGATTATTGTTTTATTATAGCAGAAGGACACAAATAAGAAGCCAAAAGGAGACACCTAAGGCAAAGTCTGTTACGGTCTCAAACACAAGTTTCTGTGTCCTTTCCAGGTGGAGTCAGAAAGAGTCACCCTCCCCACACAGCTGCAATGTATTTTCTCAATTATGGAAACTCATCATGGCTTGGAGTGTCGTGACTTTATATGGTGTCTCATTATGCACATGTGATTGACAGAATCAGTGTCCACTGTGGTTGAGAACAGAGGTTGGGGAGGTGGGGCTGATACAACCTGGCTCAAAGTCCCAACCCTCTAACCACCTGGTTGCTCTCCCTGGTGGGGCGAGCCCCCACCCTAAAACCGCAGGTGTGGCTGGAGCCTCTCTGCCACCTCGTTAGCATATGAACTAGCAGGTGTGGTTCTGGGTCTTACATGAAAAACAAAGACACTCCTATCACAGGGAACTTCAAAGACACAGAGGCTGCTTCCCCAGGAACTGAAGACAAAGACCAGCCAAGTTTTTCATTATACTGTAGCAACAGAACTACAAATTAAACTTTTTAGCATAATAAACTTTTCTCAAAACTAGAGTAGAAAACTTCTATAGCCCCAAATATTGAAAACTATGAAACTCAGGGATATACCATAACTCTTGTCAGTTTCTCTTACAAACTTGCTACATCTGATAGCCACCATGATCACTTTGTTCATGAGCCCATTGGGCAATGACAGGAGCGGGTGGGAAAGAGGCTGACCAGTATACACAAAATGGGTCATCTTATCCACTTGATTAAAATCTTCCTCTGCTGAAGTCACCCTCTGATGAGCATTCACAGGGGACACAAATATCTTCATGCTTTTTGCCCACTCAGAAAGGTCTATCCACATACCTCTTCCCCAGACTTCTTTGTCACCAATTTTCCAATCAAGTTCCTTCCAAGTTCCTGACCACCCAGCCTAACTGTTGGCAATAGCCCATGAATCAATACACAAATGATCTCTGACCAGTTCTCCTTCAAAGCAAAATGAACAACCAGGTGAACTGTTCGAAGTTCCGCCCAGTGGGAGGATTTCTCTTCACCATTGTCTTTCAGAGATGTCCCAGAAAGGGGCTACAGTGCTGCAGCTGTCCACTTTCACATGGTACCTTTTTATCATGCAGAACTATCTGTAAACCAGGCCCAAGTTTTCTCTTCCTCAGTCAACTGATCATAAGGAACTCACCAAGATGCCATAGTTGTGGGCATTCTGTTGCTACTAAGGTTGTGGGCCACTTCCTCGTGTAACTTCAGGGTCTGCTTGAGCCATATCTTGTATCACTTCCATTTTATGATGGAGAGCTGTTATGTACCCCCAATTTTATTGCTCAGTGGATCAGACAATACCCAGTTCATGACAGGCAACTCAGGTCTCATGTTAACTTGGTGGCCCATGATTAAGCGTTCTGTTGCTACTAAGGTCCAGTAGTGGGACAAAAGCTGTTTCTCAAACAGAGAAATCCGCAGAGGATGGCAAGGTTTTGCTCCAAAATCCTTAGGGTCCACATTGTGATTCTCCTATAGGGACCTGCCAAAGGTTCTGGAGAGTATCTCTATTTTGCCACAGACACTTATGATACACTGGATCTGCTGGGCCACATGGCCCAAGTGGCAGCGCAGCTTCCACAGTACCCTGGACCAGTTGCAGAGCCTCCCCTTATTCCAGTGTCCACTCAAAACAAGCAGCTTTTTGGGTCACTCGGTAAATGGACCAGAGTAGCACACCCATATCAGGAATATGTTGTCTCCAAAATCCAAGGAGGCCAACTAGGCATTGTGCTTCTTTTTTTGGTTGTAGGAGGGGCCAGATGTAACAGCTTATCCTTCTTCTTAGAAGGTGTATCTTGACATGCCTCACCTTACTAGACAACACGAAATTTTACTGAGGTGAAAGGACCCTGTATTTTTGTTGGATTTATCTCCTGCCCTTTGATGTGTAAATACCTTATCAATAAGTCTAGAGTAGTTGCTACTTCTTCCTCACTAGGTTCAATCAATATGATGTCATCAATATAATGGACCACTGTGATATCTTGTGGGAGGGAGAGATGATCAGGTCTCTGCAGATCAGATTATGACACAGGGCTGGAGAGTTGATATACCCCTGGATAGGACAGTGATGGTGTATTGCTAGCGTTGCCCGCTGAAAGCAAACTGTTTCTGGTGGTTTTTACTAACAGCAATTGATAAAAAAAAAAAAAAAAAAAAAAAGCATTTGCCAGATCAATAGCTGCATACCAGGTACCAGGGGATGTGCTGATTTGCTCAAGCAATGATACCACATCTGGAACAGCAGCTATAATTGGAGTCACCACCTGGTTAAGTTTACTGTAATCCTGTCATCCTCCAAGACCCATCTGTTTTCTGCATAGGCCAAATAGGAGAGTTAAATGGGAATGTGGTGGGAATCACCACCTCCGCATCCTTCAAGTCCTTCATGGTGGCATTAACCTCTGCAGTCCTTCTAGAAATCCAGTATTGCTTTTCATTTACTATTTTGCTAGGTAGAGTCCATTCTAGTAGCTTCCACTTGGCCTTTCCTACCATAATAGCCCCCACTCCATAAAGCAGGGAATCAATGTGGGGGTTCTGCCAGTTGCTGAGTATGTCTATTCCAATTTTTCATTCTGAAACAGGGAAAATAACCACAGAATGGATCCAGGGACCCACTGGACCCATTGTGAGATGGACCTGAGCTAACATTCCATCGATCACCTGACCTCCATAAGCCCCTACTCTGACTGGTGGACCACAGTGACATTTTGGTCTCCTGGAATTAATGTCATTTCTGAGCCAGTGTCTAATAATCCCAGAAATGTCTGATCATTTCCTTTTCCCCAGGGCACAGTTACCCTGGTAAAAGGATGTAGGTCTCTTTGGGGATGGCTGGAAGGAAGATTAAAAGCATAAATTTTTGGCAGGGTAACAGGGTTCTCCACCAAGGGGACCCAGCCTTCCCTTCATTCAAGGGGTTTTGGGTCTGTAAACTGTCTCAGGTCTGAGAATCAATTAAGGGGCTGTGACACTTTTTGTAATTCAAGTTAGACTTTTGTCCACTTGACCTGGAAACTTCTGTATATGCAGATCAAGTTAAGAATTCAGTATACTGCCTGTGCAGTTTGTATATAATTATGTCCCCCAGAAAAAGCCATATTCTTTGATGCAATCTTGTGGGGGCAGACTGATTAATCTTTTTGATTAGGGTGTGACCTCTTGATTGGATGCTTCCATGGAGATGTGACCCACCCAACTGTGGGTAATACCTTTGATTAGATAATTTCCATGGAGATAAGGAACCTGCCCATTCAAGGTGGGTCTTGATTTAATCATTGGAGTCCTACAAAGAGCTCACAAACAAAAGGACCTCAGAGCATCTGAGAGTGACATTTTGGAGAGCAGCTGAGATAGACATTTTGGAGACAGCCACTGAAAGCAGACTTTTGCTGACACTTTGGAGATGCTAGCCCAGTGTCTGCTCCAGAGAGCTAAGAGAGGACAAAATGCCCCAAAAGCAACATTTTGAAGAAAGCACAAGAGCTGAGAGAGTGGAACACAACCTGGGATCAGCAGATGCCAGCCACGTGCCTTTCCACTAAGAGGTATTCCAGACACCATTGGCCTTTCTTTGGTGAAGGTATACCCCTGTTGATGCCTTAATTTTGACATTTCATGGCCTTCAGACTGTAAATTTGTAACCAAATAAACCCCCTTTATATAAGACAATCCTTTTCTGGTATTTTGCATAACGGCAGCATTAGCAAACTGGAACATTGCCCATCTGTTTTACTTTCAGGCACCCCACGATCTATTAGGGAAAGCCATAGGTCTCTGTGAGTCAGACTATTTTTATTATTGCTTTGAGTCTGCTGTCCATTATGGTAGCCGTGCACACCATGTCTTTGGCGATTAAGTGCTGCCACTTGGCTTCTGCCAATCCAGGATCTGATCATCCCCATTGTGTTTAGGGATCCAAGTTCAGTGACAGCAGCTCTCACACTAATACCTGACCTACACAGAAGAGCAACCATGGAGCTGTTCAGGGATGATGGAGTTAGTCTCACAAATTCACTCTACAGGGTCCTGGTGAAAGGTATCCTCTGGATATTCCTGGTGTGGGTGAGCAGGTCTTCCATGACAAGTCCGCTCTAACATTCCAATCTCTCTAAGCCTTTGGATCACCTCATCTACATTATACCAGGGCAGTTCTGGTATTTCGACCTCAGTTAATGTCGGCCACCTTCTGGTACATGCTGCAGCCAACCACCCGAACAAACCGTTAACACCCTTTCTAATCCCTCAAGCTACAACCCTGAATCCAGAATCTCTACTTAGAGGGCCCATATCAATTAATCAGCCTGATCCAACTTTATATTCTTTCTACTATTATCCCACATCCTTCATATCCACACACATTCCCCTGAATTCTATGTAAATTGGAAAAATCATGCAGTTCTTTTGGAGTGTAGTTTACTGTACCTCATGGGTCACACTTTGAACCTCACTTTTTAGGGTCTGTTGGGACTTCAGTCTAGTTATAGGTCTGAAAATAAAGAGGGGTAGTGGGGGTGGATTAAGAGAATAATTAAAAATATCTTGCGAGCCATCTACCTCAGGGCATTCCATTGCAGTTTCATCTGGTGAAACAGGATTAATCTCTTCAGACAGAAGAGTGTGGGCTATTTCCTTGGGGGAGGTGGTTACTGGTTTATCAGGCACAGACTCAGCAGAATCTAGGATTTAATGTCCCTACAACCACGATTATCAATTCATATGTCCCCATTCCAATTTTCAGGATCCCATTCCTTTCCAATCAATGCCCTTTCTTTAAAAGCAGACACCATGAAAGGTTGGGAGTTTAGTTTATGTTGTAATTCAGCCAGTCTCACAATGAAACTCTGGCTCCGGTTTTTAGAAATCTCAAGGCTGCAGCTACATGAAACAAGACTTTTTCTTAGGGCACATGTAGAAACTTTTACATTTTTCATGCTATGCTTAAATTGGGAATTTGAAGCCTTGAGTTCATCCCTTTCTTTTACAACTGTGTCCAGCATATTTAGGAACAACCAGCCAATATCATTATACTTACCTTTTAACTCCACAAAACTCTGTTAAGGTGTCAAAAACACTCCCACTCAAAACCTTGCCTCCTATAAGCATTTGAATAGCTGTATCCTATGGGGATATATTGCCAACTCACTTTGACTATCAGTGCCATCTTGATTGTTGGAAATAGTTATTAGTGCTTTTTAATCTTATCAGATTAGAGAATCATTTCTCCAAAACCCTAGAACCAAGGTAGAAATTTCATCCTTAAGATTCTGTTTCTCAAGAACCACCCCACTCTCTGTACCAAACCTCTATTAGTCAGAGTTCTCTAAGGTAATGGAACTGACAGGAGATATATAATATATATATATATATATATAATGAAATTTTTATAAGAATTGTCTCACATGACTGTGGGGATGGGCAAATCCAAATTCTCCAGAGCAGGCCACAAGCTGGGAATTCAGATGAAGGTTTTTGATGAATTCCCCAGGATAAGCTGGCTAGCTGAAGTAGAGATGGAAATTCTTTCTTCTGACTGCTGAAATCGTCACTTCTTTGAAAGCCTTCAACTGACTGGATGAGGCTTCTCTCATTGTTAAAGGCAACCTCCTCAGTTGATTGTAGATATAATGAGCCATAGAGGCAACCAATTTCCTGATGATTAAGTCCACAAAATATCCTTATAGTAATAACCAGGCCAGCACTTGCTTGACCAAACTTGCTTGACTTATGGACACCATAAGCTGGCCAAGTTGATCAATGAACTTAACGATCACAATTATACACTGGATTTCTTTGGCATTTGTTAACAATAATGAGTCTTTAATAACCTCATTTTCACAAATAGAGTATCATCATCTCTATCACTCTTTATCTGTAGGTAGGATATTTTAGTTTCTGTTTGTATCAGCCAGGAGGTTCTGCTGCGGTAACAAATAGCTCCTGAAACTCAATGGCTCAAAACAACAAAGGTTTATTTCTCACTCATATTATATGTCTATCACATGTCAGCAGGGGCTGCTGCTCCATGCCTCACTCAAAAATGCAGACTGAAAGAGACAACACAATTTGGTACTTTACTTATCACCATGGCAGGCAGAATGGGGCATACAGAATTCTGCACTGGTTCTTAAGGTTTCCACTCATATTCCATTAGGAAAAGCAAGTCATGTGGTCACAAAGGAGCAAGAATATGCCCCATATACCCAAAAGAAGATGTAAAATACTGGTAAACAGCCCCAGTGACTACCATACTGTTTAACACAGATTTGCTGGAGTCGTTTAAAGGTTAAATCAGCTGTTTCTAATTCAAACACCAGACATAACATGTCTGCCTTTACATTGCCCCCTTGCTATACATCCATATCCTGAACTATGCAAGGGAGGGCATTAGTGATTTGTATCCAACAGAAACTAACTTACTTCTCTCCTTGATGCAAAACAAAACTTGGTTGTGAAAGTAGTAAGAAGATATCAAGGTCCTACTTAATTTGTTTCTTGTTGAGTTCTAGACAAGTGTAAGGAGGAACAAATAGGTTTCTTATTTTCCCTTTTTGAGTGAAAATAATCATTTTTTTGCCTCACACACAGATAGATTCCTCGGCATCAAGCTATTCTCTAGGGTTTTACAATGTCCACCCCTCCAGGGCTTTCTTCTGCCTACCTCCTTTGCACCACCACTTTCAAACACAGGGACCTGAAGAATAGGGGCATCATCTGAGTTGTTTTCTCAGATTGATGGAAAAAAATACCTGGAACTTGCACTTATTATTTCTTGTTTTTTAAATGCAAAGGACCTCAGATGTTGTGGCAGGAGACTGCTGGTTGTCTGCAGACTTCCTCTCCTTCTACTCTTGTAGTTGTATATGACAATTGCATAACATGACATGACATGACAGCAGTTTCCCACTTCTCTCTCAGATAGGTGTGACCATGTGACTACATTCTGGCCAGAGGGATGTAAGTGGCAGTTTCATGTCACTTTTAGATCACGCAATTGAAAGAACAGGGGCCCTTTCCCTTTTCTCAGTGGCTGGTGTGTGGACATAATGGTGGGAGCTGGAGGAGCATGTTTTTTTTTTTTTTTTTTACCACAGGATGGAAGCTGTGTGTCAAGCATGGCAGAGAAACAAGACAGAAGGAACTTGGGTCTGAAAACCTAAGGAGCGTCCACATAGTCCTGGAATTAGTGCACACTAGGACTGTATGTGAGAGAGAAACAAATATCTATAATAAAGTGGTAACTGTACTGTCTCCTGGTTCAAATCTGTTTTCAGATGAAGAAACAGATGCTAGAGAGATTGAAAGACATGCCCAAGGTCATACAGCTATCCTCTCAGTAGACTGTGCATTAAAATGATGGAAAATTACTCATTTTTTAGATTAATGGCCATAAGAGTGAATTTCTTACAATTCCTTCTTTATTGATTTAATGTCACGCTCAGTGGGGGGAAAACAGAATTGAATGCTTAAGGATTCCATTATTTCAAGTTTCCTAGGATGGGCAACATGTACTATTATTGCAAACTATTTAATTTAGTGTAGATTGCCTAGTTCAAAGCCAATAGGAAATTCTGAAGGTTTTATGACTGAGGAAACAGCCAAACTGTTGGAAGATGTTCTTAAAGTACATTTCCTAATGCTCATGGGAAGATGGTCAGTGAATTGTACTGCATTTGCACTTCCTTCTGAGAAGAAACAGTAAGCCTTCAGATGTGATTGAAATTGGGTCTGCTGGTGTAAGCACCCAGCTTTAAGTCCACATACAAGAAACCACAGCCTTAATTAACTGAAATGAAGTCCATCTATTGTACCACATTTGCTTTTAGTTAACTTTTTCATTGGAAAGGAGGAAAAAATGTTCTCAATTCATCATTTTTTTTCTTTTTTTTTTTTTTTTTTGGTATTCTCATCTGCTGTCTTAAAATGACATTCAACAGGAATTATGCTGTTTGACATACTTCAAGCATCTGATGCTATAAGGAGGTGCGAAATGGCTTCCAACAGTTTGAGAGAGCAGAATCGTTATCTATTGGTTTAAGGTATGGATAAACAAGGGTTCTGTCTCTCCTTCAGATTATATTTTTGGAAGCATTTCTTTTAGGTTCTACTTAGGGTCTTTTTATTTTGAGGGCAGACACTGAGGCACCACTTTGCAGAATTAGGAACAACTCAAACCTCAGAGGACCCGCCGGCTGAATGCAAAGCCATTTGATTCAATTTTATGCACCCCTCTTTCTGAGTTCCTGCACAGCTATCCTGAGTAATTTTTACTACTAGCAGAAACGACAACACTAGTGTTGGTGGGGCTCACTTTCCTACAGCAAATTGCTGTTTCTCTGCTTCACTGTGCTTCCAGTTCTCAAAATCTTCAGTGCGGGACTTGGAATTGCCAGGAGGGAACACATAATGCCAGTTGCTTTAATCTGATGTCACAGACCCCCTTTAAAAAATATCAAGGCCTCCAGGTTGCCTAGAGAGTACTGGAGCAGTTTCCTAAGAACTTCCCCATTCTGCCTCTCCAGATCCATCTTGCACCGTTATTCCACTTTGCCATGACCTCTTGGACTACTCTCCATTTCAGACTTCTCTCCCCACCATCCTTCTGGTACTCTGGGTTTGGAGTGCCCCCCCCCCCATTTATCTCCTCTTTGAAGTGTTCTTGTTGCCTGTCATCTCTCCTACCCCATGTGGAAATGATGATTCTCTAGACCTTCTTACCATGACAACATCACCTGTTTAACGGATTTTAGTTCTTTATGTATCCACGACCCCTGATAAGCGGTGAGTACCTCAAAGGCAGGGATCATGTCATAATTTTATTCCTAGCTTCTGGGGCAGATGTTCAGTATGTTTGCTGAATGACTGCAGAAAAAAAGAAAGAAAACCAAACTACATACCCTAAATCACAAAAACAAACAAACAAACAAAACAACAACAACAAACCCTCAAAAATTAAATGTGTAAAGAAATCACAATTTATAATTGTGTCTTTTTGTTCCATTGTTTATGTTGAGATAGAAAAAAGAGTTGATGGTGCAGAAAAATTGGAGGACAGACAAGCGATATCTTTACTGGGAATGAGAAGACCCAAATTTGCGTCTCAGCTTTGGTATTCTCTGCCTCCTTAACTCTGGGCAATTTACAATCACAAAATTTAAATCTAAATCTGACCTCATTCCAAAGTAAGTCTTAGGCAAGAGCTGGAGAGCTTTTCTTTTCCCATTTTAAATTAGTTTAAAATGGAGATTAAAATGCCTGCTTTACTTTCCTCACACTATATGAGGCTCAAAGGTGGCCCAAAAGCACTTTATAAACTCTACAATGACATGCAAACGAAAGGCATTATTATTAGAGAAATGAAGAAAAGCATACAAGTACCCTTCATTTAATAGTCCTTTTCTGAGTGGTAACTTGGCAAGGTAGCAGGTATTAGGGATTCAGAGACTTGGTGTTGCCCTGGTGGGCGGAGTCTCCAGGTACCTTCCCACCTGCTCTCAGGTGGACTCAGAACCATCCCCTTCACAGAACGCTGTCAACCAACCCCAGTCCCCACAGACATGGCAAAGGGGCAGGATTACTTCCAAGGCAGAGATTTACACAGGATATTGAAGAAAAGTCTTACCAACACTTTCTCTCCTAAGGAACGTTTTCTGGGTGGTTGTCCCAAGCAAGTTCCTGGAGGCCAAGATACTTGCTGTTTGACAGGGCATAACAGAGCTGGTCACTGCTTACTTGAAATGAGGACTGCAATATAATTTAATTTTACTTTTTCCTTGCATGAAAGAACCAATAGCAAAGCAAAAATTACATCAGAATATTTATTTTTAAAATTGTTTATCAAGCATTATTCCTTAGCATCCAGTCTGGTCAAGTCTTAGATATAGACTTTCTTTAATACAGAAAGTATTAAAAAATCAAAGATTATACTTCTATAACTGATAAATTAAGAATTACCAAATGATTATGATTACTGAATCATTATATGGATGCTTTTCTTTCTATATTGTAGAACAGGAAGAAGTTAATAACTGAAATTACTGAAACTCAACTAGTCTCACCCTTGTTTGTACTTAACGTTATAATGGTTATTCTAGCCTAGTCTTAGCCCTGTGTATATTTACTGTTATAATGGTAACAACTCCTTCCTCCTCCTTCTTTGAATCCATAAAAACCCTGAACTCCTTAGACTCAGGGAGACAGATTTTGGGGTTGATAGACCATCTCATCTCCTGCTGCATGCATAGCATTAAAGTCTTTCTCTTTTTGAAATCCCAGTGTCACAGACTGGCTGTTATGTGCATCAGACAGAGAACCCATTGAGTTTGTTCAGTATCAATTTGGCAACCCAGATGGGACAAAGATTCCTAAGAAGGAAGGACTCTGAATGCCCAAAGTTTTGGAGCCCTGGCAAGACAGATAAACACAGTAATTCAGACTTCCGTGGCCACTAGACTCTTCCAGTCTAGACGCTTGGCATCTGGGCTTTTCTCCACTCTACTGGCATTCAGGGCCCTCAACACCTTAAAAAGCTTCAGAGAGAGAGAGAGAAACAGTTTCCAGTTCCAAGTCCAGATATCTGACTGCGTGAGTGGGTCATCAAGGTAAAAGTGGATCAGGAAGTTAGTATGGTGGTTTGAGTTCCCTGGACCTGGGCTTCAGGCCCTGGGTCCTGCTTCCAGAATAATCCTCCTGGCTCTGCCTCTAAACCTTTCTGTTTTCTGGTTACCACTCTGTATGGGGTTCGAGGCCCTGACCTGTGTTTGTCTGTAAAAGTTTCAAGGCCCTGCCCTGAGTTTGTCTGTTGAGTATACTCCTGGAAAATAAGTAATCCAACAATTAACTGGTATTAATGAAATTAAGTATACTTGTTTCACTGTTAACTGGTCTGTTACTCAGGTATAGTAAGTGTTTAATGCTTGCTTAATTGTTAATTGCTGAATTCGATCTAGTTATTAATTGGTGTGTTACATAAATATATAGTGAGCACTAGATGTTTAAATTTGTTAGTTGGTGTGTTACTGCATCTATAACGTTCAAGAGTTTTAATTATGGAAATTCTTTAAATTGGGAAATTCTAACTCTAACAGCATTCCTGAATATAGAACTTTGGACTGTATTTTGAAAAGCTGAAAGATTTTATTTATGAGCTTACAGGAAAAAATAGTTTATTTCTGTAACACAGTCTGGCCCCAGTGATTTAGAATCAGAGAGAAATGACCTGAGAATGGCTCTATGAAAAAGAACACTGTATAAAAAGTTAGAGTTGTTCTGCAAGAGAAAGCAGAAATGGGATGAGATAATATATGTTCAATCCTTTATTTGTCTCTCCCAGCAATCAATGTTGATGAGGAAATGTAAAATTTTACCTGTAAAGACTAGCAGAGAAAATAAAAATGTCCTCTCTGTTTCAAATTGGAGTATCTAATAGAATCTTTATTAACTCCTTCATCTGTTCCACCTGCACCCTGTAACCAAGGGGCCAACAGATCAGGAAAGGAGAAAGCTCCCCCACCTCCTCCTCTGTATCCCTCTTTATCAGAGGTAAAAGACCCTGAGATAGAAATGGGCTCTCCGTCCCATGCCTGCCAGGGTACTGTTTGGACAGGGCTGCTCTTTAAAACCTGCAGCAGAGCCGCTTGCAAGACTTCTACCCCTGTGGGACGTGCCTATAGGAGGAGACGCATAGGGAGGTCTAAGAGAATTTATAATATTCAAGCAAACCAGAAAGGATGTAAAGTAGGTGTGCTGGTTTGGATGTGTTATGTCCCCCAAAACGCCATTATCTTTGATATAATCTTGTGTGGACAGATGTATCAGTGTTGATTAGATCGTAATTCTTTGAGTGTTTCCATGGAGATGTGACCCACCCAACTGTGGGTGATGACTCTAATTGGATAATTTCCATGGAGGTGTGGCCCTGCCCATTCAGCATGGGCCTTGTTTAGTTTACTGGAGCACTATATAAGATCAGACAGAAGAGCGAGCTTGCTATAGCCAAGAGGGACACTGAAGAATGCACGGGAGTTGAGAGAGGAGCTGCAGATGAGAGATAGTTTGAAGACAGCCGTTGAAAGCAGACTCTTGCTCCAGAGAATCTAAGAGAGGAAAAATGCCCCAGGAGCAATGAAGAATGACATTTTTGAGGAACTGCAGCCTAGAGAGGAACGTCCTGGGAGAAAGCCATTTTGAAACCAGAACTTTGGAGCAGACGCCAGTGACGTGCCTTCCCAGCTAACAGAGGTTTTCCGGACACCATTGGCCATCCTCCAGTGAAGGTACCCAATTGTTGATGCCTTACCCTGGACACTTTATGGCCTTAAGACTGTAACTGTGTAACCAAATAAACCCTCTTTTATAAAAGCCAGTCCATTCCTAGTGTTTTGCATTCCAGCTCCATTTCTGGTGTTTTGCATTCCAGCAGCATTAGCAAACTAGAACAGTAGGTTTCAAATTAGTGGGTTTTATATCTCTAGTCTTCTGGGTTTTTGTGTGTCTTAACTTTCTCTTTGTGTGTGTGCAATGTCCATTTTCCCACCTCCGATGATAATATCCAATTGGCAACAAAAATTCTTAAAAGAACTCTATTTGAATTGCTTAAGGATATATAAGCACATATACAAAAATTAGTACTCCTGGAGTCCCAAAAAGTAGAAAAGAAAAACCCTCTAAGTGCCAGGGTTCAAAGCCTCAGTACCAGTAATCACTGTAAAGAAACCTGGGCATTAGGAAGAAACTGCTCCCTGGAATTCCCCTAAGGCAGCAAAGGGCTGCCTTGGGAAAAGGCAAAGACTTTTCCAATTGTTCGGGTCACAGCTTTAGGTGAAATACATCTATAATTGGAAACAACTGAAAGAAGGGCATAGGAACTCTCACCAACACTAGGGCTTCCTTTGGAGTCTTAAATCCCACCACCCCCATTTAAAACTTTTAAAACCATGCCTCATTCTTTCTGACTCACCCACCCATGCCCCAGGGCCTAACCAGCTAAGGCAGCTATGGGTGAAGTACAGGAAGATGCAGGAAGCTGGGCTTGGTTTAGAATTCTTTCTACTGGGCCTGGAGATTAGAAATGATAGGCATAGAGAAAATGATGTGGAATAGGCCATGTCTGTTCTAAGAGAATTACCCAATACAAATTGTTTTCCCCAATAATACCTTGCAATGGTAACCACAATAAACATATCATTATTAAAATATAAATAGCCTTGGGATAAGGGTAATTGAATAAAATATAATTGCCAATTTTCAGTAAGGGAAAATGTCCTTGAGAGGTATAGAAAAGTTTTCCTGGATTTATGCTTAGGACAAATTAAACAATTGTAGTATATTTTCCATAGTTAGATGCTTTTGAGGTTGTTCATAATTTTAGGTTTTTATGAAAAAAAAAAAAGTTTTTTTTAACCTCCAAGAGAAAAAGATGCATTATATCTATTAGATCTTCAAAATGGTGAAAACGTAAGTTTGTGCTTAATGAAATTAGATTAGTAGCTTGACAAACTATTTTAAAAATAATTATGCTTTGTAAGATGTTTAAAGACAGTATCGAAGATCTTTTTGGTAACTTAAGGTATGTGGATATGTAAAGTATGCAGACTGTGTTTTGTTAAAGAAAGCGGTGTAGTTTTGTCCTAGAGAATGTGTAGGACAAAGCCTGGGTGAATACGAAAATTGTGCAAGTTTGTGGAAGTGAATTTTGTTTGTTGTAGTCAATGCTGACTAAAATTTGATAAGCTTGTCTAAGGGAATGTAGTTTTGTAAATGGCTAGTTTTAATGTGTAAGACCTGAATAGATATGGAAAGTTGTAGAAGGGTTGTGAAAGTGAATTCTGTTTGTTCTAGTCAATGCGGACCAAAAATTTGTTAGGTTTGTTTATAATATTTTGTAAGAGCTATTTGTGTCAAATTGTGTATTCATACAAATCTGGAATTTAGTTTACTCTCTGTTAAAATAATGCAGATGGTTGTTCTGTTCTTAATGAAAGGTTATAAAAAGATTTTCTTAACCATTTGAGTATTCTGTCTACAGTACTTTGTCTAGATGACAAGATTCTATGTCGTATCAGAATAATATTCTTGTTGATGTTTATGTTAACCTTATTATCCTTTATTTTAGAAGACTTTTTGTTGTCACTTTGGTTAAATAAGGAATCACATGTTGTTTCACAGTAACCCATTTTCCTGTTCAAACTTGACAACTTTTGACATTTTGCTCTCCCAAAATCGAACCCTAAAGGATGTCTTTTATTTCAAACTGTTGCAAAGGATTTGTTCTTTCACCTTGTAAAAGTGAGGTGATATTACATATGAAGTGTTTGGGAGGTATTACAATAAGTAAAAGAGATTCTCTATCTTTCTATCAGCTAAATTTGTGTGAGTGAAACATTATTCATATATTTAGAGACTGTACAAAATTCCTGAAGACTTGACAACGTTCTCACTGTCCCTGTTATAGCCTGATACAGACCATGGAAACAAACAAATTTACCTGTCAGTAACCCTAACTTGCTTTAATGCTTCTCTAAAACTATATGTGATCAACAAAAACGGACTTTAAAAAAGAAGCATGCAAATTATATTCTACCTGTTAATTAACATAACCCTGGTAAATGTGTAAAGGTGAGACAGTACAAAACTTCTGCTATGGTTTGTGGTTGATGACCCCAATATGAGTCAATTGTCAAATGTTTTTATTTCTGGAAATAGCTTCATTTAGAAAATGCTTATGAGAAAATTAGGGCCTAGACTGTAAGCTCTTAAAGCAGTCACATTTATTTCTGAGCTTTAAGTGATATTTCTAAATTCTGAGATGCTTTGCTCTTTGTGTACTACCTGGTAGCCCCTGGAACTTCAGTTATCTATATAATACCTAAGACTCAGACTCAGAGTTCTCCAGCTCTAGAAGAACTAAAGAAGCAGCATTGCCCTGTACAGCAATGGTTAAAGAAGCTAAAAAAGATTAGACTTCAATTAGGGATGTAAATGAGGCTGATCTGGTAATGACTAAAGCAAATCAGAATATAGAGTAAAAGATGATATTGTCGGTATTGAGACTTTAATTTTTATGTGAGACCAAAGGGGGAAGAGATTTATTTCGTTCAAAATTTAAATTTTCTGTGGCACACTATCTAATTTCACCTGTCTGGTCAGTTTATTTAAACAACCTAATTCAGGTTCATGTGGAATGGAACCTAGAACAGGGAATGTAATCTTAGTATTGTGTTCAAGATGATGTAATATCCTGATGTATTTCAGAATGTTTTGGGCATAAAATCAACAAGTATTTGCAAGGTCCCTTCAGGGACTGGGGAAAGAAAGTGTTGAACTGTTAAACTTCCCCACTTGGGGAATTCAAGCAATAGGGTCTCCTAATTTATTCTAAAATATATGAACCCTGCCTAATATGACACAATGCCTTGAAAATCTCCATGTTGCTCACTTGTGGTCTCTCTCTAAGCCAAACTCTGTAAATAAACTCACTACCTTCCCTCCTATGTGGGACATGTTTTCCAGGGGTAAATTTCTGTGACATTGTGGGATTAGCAATGGATTTGTGATCTAAAGGGGAAAGGAAATAAAGTTTCAGTGGCTATGAGATTTCAAATAGTGTAGGGAGATCATTCTGGAGTTACTCTTATGCAGATCTCACAAGATATTGCCAACACTATTCCTGAAAACCCTAAGGAACATCCAGGTTCCATTTAAAATCTATAAAAAGTTATCTCCTCAATGTAACATAGTTAATTTTCAATTTACTTATTGTCCTAGTTTGCTAATGCTGCAGAATGCAAAACACCAGAGATGGATTGGCTTTTATAAAACGGGGATTTATTTCGCTACACAGTTACAGTCTTAAGGCCACAAAGCGTCCAAGGCAACACATCAGCAATCGGGTACCCTCACCGGAGGATGGCCAATGGCCTCCGGAAAACCTCTGTTAGCTAGGAAGGCAGCTGGCATCTGCTCCAAAGCTCCGGCCTCAAAACGGCTTTCTCCCAGGACGTTCCTCTCCAGCAAGCTTGCTTCTCTTCAAAACATCACTCCCAGCTGCACTCTCTTTCTTCCCCCCAAGTCAGCTCATTTATATAGCTCCACTGATCAAGGCCCACCCCGAATGGGTGGGGCCACGCCTCCATGGGAACATCTCATCAAAATTATCTCCCACAGCTGGGTGGGGCACACTCCAAGCAAATCTAACCAACACCAAAACTTCTGCCCCACACAAGACTATAAAGATAATGGCATTTGGGGGACACAATACACTCAAACTGGCACATTCCACCCCCTGGAACCCAAAATGGCATTATCTTTCCAAATACAAAATACATTCATTTCACAAAAACTTAAATCATTTCAGTAACAAAAGTTAAGTACAAAATCCCATCAAAATCAGTTTAGGCTTGGTCAGTTCTAAGGCATAATTTTCCTTTAGCTGTGGATCTGTGAACCTAGAACAAGTTATGTGCTTCCAATATACAAAGGAGAGACATTCATAGGATAAACATTTCCATTGCCATAAGGAGAAACAGTAAGGAAAACAGGGTTAACAGGACCAAAACAGTTGTTAAAACCTGCAGGACAAACTCCATTAGATTTCAAAGTCTGAGAGTCATTTACAGAACAACGTTGCGTCCTTGGGGCTTGAGAGAGCGGGAGCCCAACCCTTCCTAAGGGCCTTTTCGGCAGCCCTTTCCTCTCCAAATGCTTAGGTGAGTGCTCCAACATACCCACACATTGGGGAGACCACCTTCTCGGCCCCACCCTCCTCAAAGATCGGGGCAGCTCCCGGATTCCCTTCCATCTCCGGGGTACACGCTCAACCCCTTCAGAACAGTGGGGTGGCAGCCAGGCTCTCCCCAATTCCCTGGGAATGTGCTCCACCCTCTTTGGGACCTGAGGTGGCAAAACTCTTCCAGAGCATCGAGGCGGAAAGCCCGCCCTCGACCTCCAGGGCAAACTCACCCTTTCCATGCATGTGGGCTGATCCGCTCTCCCAGCCCAAGACCTCCTGACTCCAGACCTCAACCTCCATGGCTCTGTCTTTGAAGAAATTTTTCCTTCAGTTTGTTCCTTGTCTGTCTCCTCCAGTCCAGACTGGCAATGGCTCTGTCTATAAAGATCTCGCAAAAATTCTGTTGGCTTTGCATGAAGCACGCAGGGGTCAAAGCCATCAGACAATAGGACTTTCCACAAATCCTTTCTGCTTAACTCCTTTTCCAATCTTGGCTTGTACTGAAATGGCGGCTGGGTTCCATGTTTGGTTACATCCTCACGTTGGGCTGTAGCTTCTGGGATTCCACCCCCTGGAGGCTCATAATTTTCAGCTTCTGGTCTCTTTGAACCCAAGAGTGCAGTTCTAAGTTTATCTCTTTCCGCTCGCATTTTACTATAAGCTGCAAGGAGAAGCCAGGTTACGTCCTCCACACATAGTCTGGAGATCTCAGCTAAGTATTCCAGGTTGTTGCTTCCAGATTCCTCCTTCCATCTGACACCAGGACTCAATTTTGCCAAATTCTCTGCCGCTTTAAAACAAGGATCGCCTTTCTGCCAGTTCACAACAAAACGTCCATCATTTCTGTTCAAGACCTCATCAGAAGTATCTTTAGAGTCCATATTTCCACAAACAGTCTCTTCAAAGCAGTTTAGGCCTTTTCTATCAAGCTCCTCACAATTCTTGCAGCATATTCCCCTTATCCATTTGAAAAGCCGTTCCAACATGTTTGGTATTTGCAAACACAGCAGCAAAAGCACCCCACTTCTCTGGTACCAAAATCTGTTCTAGTTTGCTAATGCTGCAGAATGCAAAACACCAGAGATGGATTGGCTTTTATAAAACGGGGATTTATTTCGCTACACAGTTACAGTCTTAAGGCCACAAAGCGTCCAAGGCAACACATCAGCAATCAGGTACCCTCACCGGAGGATGGCCAATGGCCTCCGGAAAACCTCTGTTAGCTAGGAAGGCAGCTGGCATCTGCTCCAAAGCTCCAGCCTCAAAACGGCTTTCTCCCAGGACGTTCCTCTCCAGCAAGCTTGCTTCTCTTCAAAACATCACTCCCAGCTGCACTCTCTTTCTTCCCCCCAAGTCAGCTCATTTATATAGCTCCACCGATCAAGGCCCACCCCGAATGGGTGGGGCCACGCCTCCATGGGAACATCTCATCAAAATTATCTCCCACAGCTGGGTGGGGCACACTCCAAGCAAATCTAACCAACACCAAAACTTCTGCCCCACACAAGACTACAAAGATAATGGCATTTGGGGGACACAATACACTCAAACTGGCACACTTATTAAGTTTAATTTTCAGAAACTTAAAGCCTCCAGATTGTTTCTAAGCCAGTTAAGCCCTGAAACCCAGAGGTACCAGTTTCTCCAAGAATGACAACCAGCTTCATTCCTCTACATCATAATGTTGATGCCCCTTTTTCAGCATGAAGAAGTTAGAACGGTCATTGCCCAAAGATTGAGGAATGAACAAAAACAACAGGGAGGAATTATAACAAAGAAATTAAGAATTAACAAATGATTATGATCACTGAATCATTATGTAGATGTTTTTCCTTCTATATTGTAGAATAGGCAGAAGTTAATACCTGAAATTACTGAAACTCAACAAGTCTTACTCTTGTTTATTCTTACTGTTGTAATGGTTATTCTAGCCTAGTCTCAACCTTGTGCACACTTACTGTTGTAATGGTAACAACTCCACTCCCCCCCTTGTTTGAATCCATAAAAACCCTAAACTCCTTAGACCCAGAGAGAGAGATTTTTGGGCCCATAGGCCATCTGCAATCCTGCTACACTCATAGAATTAAACTCTCTCTCTCTTTGAAACCCTGGTGTCATGGATTGGATATTATGCACATCGGGCAGAGAACCTACTGCTTTTGTTTGGTATCACTTCCTTTACCCTTATGCTAAAAATTAAATTCATTCATTCTACATATGTATTAATCCTTTGGCATGCCAGGCCTTAGGCAGGTACTGGGGAAATAGCCATTAACAACCAGACATGGCCTAAAGCACATAGTTACACAAGTAACTTTAATTTCAGTTGTGATAAGGGTTACAAAAGGGGCCCCTCAGGGTTCCATGCTCTGATGTTGTCTGTGAGAGGGCTGGAAGGTGGGCGGGAGGGGTCAGAGGATGCTTCCCTGAGGCGAGGACCTTCAGGCTGTGACCCAGGGGGTAGATGGAGCAGGCCAGGGAAGGCACTGCAAGCCTTTAGGCTCTAGGTGGGAGGGAGCTCGCCACTGTGTGAGCCAGGAGGAAGAGAGGAGAAGAGCCCAGAGAGGCAGCAAGGGGTCATCCTGTGCATAAGTGACTGCAGCAAGGGCTTGAAGCAGGGGAGTAACATGGTCAGATGCATGTTAAAAAGCAAAAACAAGCACACCAATATTCATAACAGCACCACCCATGAGAGTCAAAAAGTGGAAACAACCCAAGTATCCATCAACAGATGAAAGGATGAACAAAATGTGGTATATCTGTACAATGGAATATTATTCAACCATAAAAAGGAATGAAGTCCTGATTCATGCTACAACATGAATGAACCTTGAAAACATTATGCTCAGTGAAATAAGCCAGAAACAAAAGGACACATATTATAGGATTCCACTTAATATGAGGTATCTAGAATAGGTAAATACATAGACAAAAAGCAGAATAGAAGTTACCATAGACTGGAGTGGGAGTGGGGGGTTGGGGAGTTGCGGCTTAATGGGTACAAAGTTTCTGCTTGGGATGCTGAGAAAGCTCTGGAAACAGTGGTGATGGTTACACAACATTGTGAATGTTCTAAAGCCACTGAATTGTATACTTAAAAACGTCTCAAATGGTAAATTTTAAGTTACGTATATTTTATCACAATAAAAAATCAAAATAATACCAAACAAACAAAATAAATAAATAAATAAATAAAAAGATGACTTCAAAACTCCAAGGTAGTGGTGAGAAGTTGGGCAGGGGCGGAAGTGGAGAATCAATTTCTATTGCACAGTTCTTCATTTCCAAAACTCAAGTAACAAAGACTACACACAGAGATAGTGGCAGAACCTACTTTTTCTCTTGGACTAGTATGTATTTTTCCTACCCCCCAAAATCACTCTCCACTCTGTTACTGTGAATTTGGAGTCACAGGTTTCCAAATCTTTGATTCACATCTACATAATCATAGAACTGACTCTGTGTTCCTGCTACTTTGAACTTAGTAATTAAAAAATAATACCAGCAATCACTTATTAGGAACCAGCCTTGCTAGGTGCTTTCTACTTCTAATCTTTACAACAATTTGTAAGGTAGGTATAATTCTTACTGTTCCACAGTTGAAAAAACAGGCTCAGAAATATTTATTTTTTAAATTCCCAAGATTACATAGGAGCTTGAGTGATCAGGATCCATTGTGCCAACTCTAGATTTTATCATTAGTAAATACTAAATTCTGGGTTTCTAGAAAATCACAACAGGAAGGGGAAGCTTTCTCTACCTGAATTCCTTTGGAATATGTAAGAAATTGTTGGAAAAGTAAAATACATACATAAATACATGCATATATACTCACAATGAGTAATATGAATTAAGAAAACTCAGAAGAAAAATTTTATTTTTAATCTACCACACTAATGATGCAAAATTTCAAAAAATGTTTCTCCAACCTATTTCAGGAGATAAACACTGGCAATAACCACATGGCTGAGACAAGATAAACGCATCCCCTTAAAATGGTCTGATGTACAACTTTGATTGTGGAAAGAGCACTGCTGATTACTGAAAGGGTAGAACAAGTGCACAAGAAAGAGATCATTTCTGACTGACCTGCTGCTGAACCTTCACAATGGAGGAAATGGAATTTAAAGTCAGCTTCCATATGATAAAAGTGCCAAAAATTGGAAAGAAAGTATAAGGCAATGGAAAAAAAAAATCTAGCTCTCCCCAATGAGAAACCTATCCCAAAAGAAAAATGAAGAACAAAGAATATCATAGAAGCAATTATAATCCCCTGAAATAAATGTTGCACGATGCTAGAAATTTTCAGGAACAGCTGTTAATCATTCTCAGAAAGATAAAAAGAAACGACTCCATTATGAAACAAGAACAGACTAGTATGCATTCTATGATAGAAGAGATAAGATCATCACTGCATACAGTAAACATTAATCCCAACACAGTAGAAAATTGGGTTAGTGAATCATAAATAGATACAAGAAGCATATATAGAAGGTTGAAACAATAATCAGACATTAAAAAGAGCATGAGGGAAGATGGCAGACATAGAAAATGGAGTGTAGAGAAGCAAGCAATGGAAGTCTCTAATGGGAGAAGAACAAACAAAAGACGGTCAAACTTGCAGAACTCAATATCAAAGCCAAATACAAAAACCTGTGGATCAGAGATTGGAAATGTTCAGTGTGCTCTACATTATATTTGTGAACAGAAAGAAACACTAAAGCAAACCAGTTTAAGATTCAACGGCAAACAAAAGTCTTCTTCAGTCTTGAAACCAGTTTACTTTCAAACAGGTGAAAATTAGGATGGCTTTAGTTTTTCCCTCTATAAAAATCTAGGGAAAGAAACAGGAGGTTAGGAATATAAAGGCTGGGAGGTGATGGGGAATGAAATCTACAGCATATTTAAATGACTGTAATTCAAGATGCTTCTGCCTCCTAAAAAGGCCATATCACTCTACTATTTTTACAAATGCAGACTGCTGCCTCAAATACCAGGAACTGAATAAAAAGGGAAATCTCTTAAAGGGAGGGATATTGATGTTGAAAAGAGTTTGGGTGACCATTGGAATCAACTTCCCATTCAGCAATAAGTAAGATTCCAGGAGAGGAGAGCTGCTGATAAAGAAGAATATTATGACAAATGGTCCTAAGTACTGATGCCAATGAATCTAATAACTTAAAAAATTATTGGAACAAAACGGAAATATAAATGAAACCTCAAAGGAAAGAACAAAGAGAATTAAGACCTTCAGAATAAATTAACAAAGTATGGGAAAAGAAGAGAGTAAAGCAAAAAAAGTTAAAAGGTACAGAATTACTTATATTCTTAAAATGGAGTAAAGAATTACTTTGTCCAAAGAGGTAGCTATCATCCTCCTCATCATATCACCATCACTGCCACCATCATCATTATCAAAGCTATTCCTGATATAAGCACTATGTGACAGGCACCATTTTAAGTGTTTTAATCCACAAAACAAATCTATGTGGCAGAAGCTATTGTCCCCATTTCACAGATTAGGAAACTGAGGCCCAGTGTGATAAAGTAATTTGCCTAAGGTCCAGAATCAGTTAAGTAGGATTCCAATAGAGCCCTTAACCCCTACACGCTCCTGGCTTTCTATAACCAGTTAGGATTAGAAGAACGGAGCATGCACAGGATACATTTAAAAATAATCAGTATTACATTTAAAGCAATAATAATCACTATAGCAACTACTATTTGTAGAGGATGTATTATGTGCCAGATACTGCATTAAGCATTTTACAGACATCAGCTCATTTAATCGTAATAACCCTGCAAGGTATTCTAAAGGTTAAGATGGTAAAGTCATTGTAAAGATTGTAAAGGTTTTAAGATTCTTGCTTAAGGTCACCCAGCTGGTGAATTGCAAAACTATGATTTGAACCAGCGTCGGTGTGACCCGGAGGCCCAGGCTCCCTCTTCACTATGCTGTGTCCCATGCAGGGCAGGGTGTTTGCATTCTGAATGGCATTAAAAGGTAAAAGAGTATCAGGTCGACTTTATTTTTAAAAGGTACAGTGATTGCTTCTGTCAAGTTTACCAATGACCAACTAGTAGCCCAATTCAACAGATGTTTTTCTCCCAATCGTCTGGCAGCGTTTATCACTCCTCCCTTCTTTAAATTACTTTCTTCCACTGCTGTCTCCCGATTTTCCTTCTGCTTGACTGGCCTTTCCTTTTCATTCTCCTTTATTGGGTTGCTCTGTCTTCGCCCATCCCCTTACCTGTCAGTGCTCCTACCTTTGGGCAAGCATTCCTCTTGTTACACAATAATGATGACCAAGTATTATACATCTCTAGATTTTGGTCCTGACACATGCACACACGCACTCCCATTCACACATACATATATGCATATGTGTGTATACATGTGTGTATCTTCCTACTAAATACACTCATGCATATATGTATACATATAGCATCCATATATCTTTCAAAATAGTTCAACAGCATACCATTCAAGAAACTTTCCTGGTTCGTTTCTTCTTTCCCACATGCTGTGTTCTCATCTCATGTGGACACCTATCATAGCCCTCAATCACATCAAGCTGAAATTGTCTACTTGCTCATATACCTCCCCCACCAAATTGCAAAATTCTACAACTTCCACTTCACTTCCATATCCAAAACACGGAATACAGTGTCTGCTATGGAGGAGATACTCCAGAAATGTTGATTAGTTAAATCTCAAAAAGAGTAGAGAGAAAGCATAGAGAAGAACATTAAATTAAATGAAAATTCATTTTAAAGAATGAAAATAATAACCAAAACATGCAAAAAGTAAAATGGCCTTGAAGAATGATATTTATTCTTAATTAAATCATCAAGAGTTCTAAAGATAACATGCTCATTGCTGGTGAGGCCATCAATTCTGCCTCTTATCTCAGTGCTGGAACTGGCAGTCTCCATACACTGCTGGGGAAGGCAGTAGGCAATGAATGTCAAAAACAATAAAATTATTCATAACCATCAACCCAATGATCCCACTTCTGGAAACTTATCTAAGGAAATAAATCAACAGAAGAAAATGGCTGTGTTTGGGGATATGCTTTATAGAAGCATTATATACTAAATCAAATCTAGGAAATGGTTTAATACCCAACAGCAGGATAAAAGCTAAGGAAAATCAATTTGATGTAGGGTTACACATTCATTAAAATTTAACATGATGCCTATAAAGGAAAATGGAAAATGATATAATATGAAGAAAAAACTGGAATACAAAATTTTATGCTGGCTATGATTATAACTCTGTAAAAACTATTTCTTGCACCTGGGCAAAGATGGAAAGCATCTCACAAAAATTCACAAAAATGAAAACTGTGTTGTGATGATCAGGCTATTTGTGACTTTTCCAATCAAATTTTAAGACACAGCTGCTAAAATACAAAATAACAAGTGAGTTATTGCAGTGGAGTAACAGAGACACAGGTTCCACATTTACTAACTTTACTACCTTAGATAAGTAGCTTAACTTCTCTGAACTTCAGCTCACTCATCTGTAAAATGGGAAAGCTATATTGCTATCCCTTAGAAGAGTGAATTAAATTAAATTAAATTATGTAATAAACACAGATAGCATTTACCATGTATCTGGCACTGTTCTAACCACTTTACAAATATTAACTTGTTTAATCACCAAAACTTTTTAACATGATGCACAAAGAGGTTCAGTAATCCACAGTGACAACAGCAAGAAAACAAGATAATAACTTTCAATAGCTCTCCAATGTCCATGGGATGAAATCCTGCAATAATGTTAGCTGCTACTAACATTTACTGACTGTCTGGCAAGCACTGCGCTAAGTGCTTTTCTTGGATTATCTTATTTAGCACTGGCAACAATCCTAAAGATAGTTACTACTGTTGGTCCTCAGGAAAGTCTGGCTCGGAGAGGTTAAGTAACTTGCAGGCTAGTGAGAGAGCCAAGATTTGAACGTGGGTCTGTCTGAGTTCAGAGCCAGGTTCTTCACCACTACATGGTAGTGTACCCAACTTTGTTAGGATGGGGTAAAACGTCCTTCAGAACCTGAATCTCACCCATGCTCTCCTCACACCAGATTATAGAGAGTTCTGAGCAGACACCAAAACTTTCTTAAGTGCCTGGCCTCTTTTCCTGCTTTTCCTCCAAAGTCCTATTCATCTCCAAGGTTCCATCTTCGCATACCTCCGGAGGCATAATGAATTGTTTCCTATCTGCTGTTCTTTTCTTTTAGAAAGCAATTTGTACTTATAAGTCAACATGTTCCATATTGTTTTAATAATTTTTTACCAGCCTGTTTCTTCCAGACTCTTGAGTTTCACAAAGGCAGAGATCACGTTTTACATAATGTTATATACTTTTGTATTCCTGGCTCTAAGTACAGTTCCCACTACATGTTGAGGACACAATAATTACTTGCTGAATGAACAGACACTTTCCAGTTTCAAGAATATTCACAAGAACCACTTGTCAACACTGGAGCATCATTTCCTACATAGAAAGGATGGGGCCTCAGGACTTCATATTTCTCTATACCGTTTTTTACAGAGCTTTGATGCTGAGAGTAGTTTAGCTAAATGAGATTGTAAAGTGGACTGCTCCACCAGGAAGGCATCCCTGCTGTGCTAAATTTGGGTAAGGTGTGTCCCATATTGGGAAACTTTTTTAGGAAAGTAAAAAATTCTTAATATTGATTATGATATATTTATAAGTTTAAAGACTGAAATTGGAATTAATTAGAAGTTTCAATGGAAAAAAGTATTCTACATATGGTGTTTAACCATAGTGCTTGGAGTCCTCTAGTAACTGGTAGGTTTTGAGGGCAGATGATGCAGATAGAAATCAGGAAAATAGAGATAAGAGGAAGAACAGCTATCTTTCACTAAGTATTTATATGTGCTTCAGTGTACCAGATGTTTTTAAAAACTCATCCAACTTATTCCTTAAAATAACATGGAAAGACAGAAATCATTTCATTTCTTTAATCATCTATTTCATAAATGAGGGATCAAAGTTCATGGAATTTGAATAAGGTCATCCAGCTGGAAAGTAGCTTCCCTACGTTTGATGCCAAAGTCTGCTTTATTGGGCTCATTACAGATGCTGGCTTATATCTGAGAAGATTTTTATAAACAACATAAGTGGTTTTGTTTTCCTGCATGAGATACATTTACGCTTTGGGGTATCCGGTACTCAGAAAGGTGTTTTCCTCACGACACAAGCAGGAGATGGATGTGTTTCTCTGTCAGCTTTCCTTTTAGAACAGAAGTTAGATTTAAGGATGCAGTCTAGGTTTCTGAAGTCAGTGAGATCTCCCACAATGCTTTTCACATAACGTGTCCCCCCAAGATGGCTGCCACAGCATCTCCCATTCCACGCGCTCCTCTGCAATTACCACTCCCTCATCAACAGGAGTCTGCTTTCCACTCTCTTTAATCTGGACAGGAATGTTTTGACCAATAAAATAGCAAGAAGTTTGACTGCCTCCAAAAAGCCATTTACCGGGTGAGAAGTACAACCCTTCTCAGCCTACCAAGCTAAGAGAAAGGCCACATGAAAAAGTCATATGTGGGTGCCTGTCAATGGCCCCAGTTGAGCCTCACCATCAGCATGAATTGTCAGCCATGAATGAACCACCTGCAACCCCAGCTGACATCTTAATGCAAGTATATAAAAGACCCCAGCAGGAACTGTCCAGCTGAGCTCAGTCAACCCACAGAACCATGAGATAAGAATAACTTGTTATTTTAAGTCACTATGTTTTAGAGTGGTTTGTTATGCAATGATAGGTAATCAGAGCAGTGTTGTTGTTGGTGGTGGTAGTTTCCTTCTTAGGCGAAACAACTGTATTTCTTTGAAGCAACTGTTAGTAGCTTTTGGGGGGCATATATTAAAATACCATACATACCTGAAGCAGTGGCTAAGCTGTAGAAATTCTTTAATGAGGGTTATTCCTCTAAGGAATTGAGGGACTATGAAAATTACCTTTTATAAACTTTCTACTTACATTTTTGGGCACTTCTTAACGCATAGGCTATAGAGAGGTGCTATGTTCCAAAGCTGAAGCTTTTATTTTTATCCAGAAAACAAGAGTGGGTTCCCAGCAAAATGATTAGCTATATTTGGAGTTAGTTTGCCATAAGGCTGACAAACAAGTGTATTTGTTTTTAAGGAAATGCAATAACCAAGCGTGATTTAATCCCTGAACAGTTTCAGAGTGCCAATAAACTGATTTATGTTTGTATTACCTGCCAAATTTTACCTAAGTTGAAGACCAAATATCCAGCAGCAATGACCCCACATAAAAGAATATTATAATGCTGGGGACAGAATGATTCTCCAAAATACTCATAGGATAAATATAAGCAGAAAATGATGTTTAGATAAAAAATAAAATATGTTTTAGGGGATGTGCTAGTTTGAATGTATTATGTCCCCCCAAATGCCATTATCTTTGATGCAATCTTGTGTGGGCAGATGTCTTAGTGTTGATTAGACTGTAATTCTTTGATTAAGTGTTTCCATGGAGATGCGAGCCACCCAACTGTAGGCTGACTCTGATTAGATAATTTCCATGGGGATACTGCCCTACCCATTCAGGGTGGGTCTGAATTAAATTACTGGAGCACTATATAAGCTCAGACAGAAGGAGCAAGCTAGCTACAGCCAAGAGGGACACTTTGAAGAACGCACAGGAGCTGAGAGAGTAGCTGCAGCTGAGACAGTTTGAAAACGGCCATTGAAAGCAGACTTTTGCTCTGGAGAAGCCAAGAGAGAAGAAATGCCCCAAGAGCAACTAAGAGTGACATTTTTGAGGAATTGCAGCCTAGAGAGGAACGTCCTGGGAGAAAGCCATTTTGAAACCAGAACTCTGGAGCAGATGCCAGCCATGTGCCTTCCCAGCTAACAGAGGTTTTCCGGACACCATTGGCCATCCTCCAGTGAAGGAACCCAATTGTTGATGACTTACCTTGGACACTTTATGGCCTTAAGACTGTGACTGTGTAACCAAATAAACCGCCTTTTTATAAAAGCCAATCCATTTCTGGCATTCTGCATTCCGGCAGCATTAACAAACTAGAACAGGGGATGTCAGAAGTCTAGCACAGATTTAGCCATATCTCCTCAATTTCTGGATTTATTGTTTCATTTTTGGTGTTTTTAACAATGACTTCAAGGTCAGGCAAGATGCTGAATCACCAAAGAAAAATTTAATATTTAAAATCCCATACTTACTAAGAGAAGGCAAATAAATTTCGGAAAGACTTTCAACAACAAGGCAAGAATAAAGGAATTATGGTACTTGATCAGCATACTCTATGCACTGGGTAATTTGATTAACTCAAGTTTTCTGTCACTAACTCTAATAATAAAATATAAAAATGATTGCCACTTTGCTAAATAATCGGAATAGTTACCCAACAGTACTTTTATTGCATCTTTTAAAGAGCTCCTAAGAAGCCAAAGCAATTTGTCCACATGGTGAATGTATTTACCTTCCTAGTTTACAAAGCTGTGGAAAGTTATACTGCTACAGGCATTAATTTACCATGCTACCTCTTGCAGAGCAAAGTTCCCACTGTAATTCTCAATTGAGTCATAAATTTGGTGAATGTCCCCTTTCCTCTTCTCACAGAGATGCCCATTACAAGAAAAAAAAGCAACTAACTTATGAGTAGGAGTAACAGCATAAAAACGGCAGCTTCTGGCCAGCTCTAAATCCTTATGTTTTGATGCTTTTTGTGTAAGTTCCTTTTCCTGATTTTCAAAGGAAATAAATGTTCACTAGGGGTAAAAAAAAAAAAAAAAAAAAAAATTAAATGCAGAAAAGAATAAAAAGAAAATAAGAATCTTCCATAACCCTGCCAATCAGAGATAATCCTCCATACTCTTTTGGTCAGTTAACATTGGTAAACTTCTCTTGTAGGTTATTCCTTGATGCAATTCATGATCTGATCAGAAAATTCCTGTTTATTTCAGAACTCAGATATGGCTTTTGCTTATACACTTCGAACCCTAAACCAATCTTGATGTTGACCTGAATGAACTCTTTGTTAAAAAACAAAACCTAAAACAAAACACCCAAATGATGAAAAAGAATTATGTTATCAAAGAAAAGGATAAAATTCAAATAGTAGATAAAACTGTAAGCTTATGATCAAATACCTCTGAAATAAAGTAGGAAGAATTCACTGTGTAAATTTTGTGATAATTTGATGACAAATTAAGTTGTTACAGCTGAAAGTCAATTTTCCATGGAAACCAATGATATGAGAATAATTATTACAATAACCAACATTTACATAAAAATAAAATGATGGAGATTTTAATAGCTAACTCTAAGTTTAAAATCAATGCTATTTTTTCCCATTCATCTCTATGGGTATGTGTTTTTGTGCCTAAAAGCAGTGCAAAACATCACCATCTTATAAAAACTCAGATACAGATTAGTCCACTTAAGGACTAAAAAATTAACCATTCCTCAAACTCAGAAAATATTATTGTAAGTAGATCTTCTGGTTTGCTAATGCTGCCATGCAAAATACCAGAAATGGATTGGCTTTTATAAAGGGGGTCTATTTGGCTACAAATCTACAGTCTGAAGGCCATGAAAATGTCGAAATGAAGGCATCAACACAAGTATACTTTCACCGAAGGAAGGCCAATGGCATCTGGAAAACCTCTGTTAGTTGGGAAGGCATGTGGCTGGCGTCTGCTGATCCCAGGTTGTGTTCCAGCTCTACTCTCAGCTGCTGTGCATTCTTCAAAGTGTCTCTCTTGGCTGCAGCACCTCTTTCTGTCTGTGAACACCTTTATAGGACTCCAGTGATTCAATTAAGATCCACCCTGAATGGGTGGGGTAACACCTCCAAGGAAATTATCCAATCAAAGTCTCACCCACAGTTGATTGAGTCGCATCTCCATGGAAACACTCAGTCAAAGGATTCCAATCTAATCAACATTAATATGTCTGCCCCCACAAGATTGCATCAAAGAACATGGCATTTTGGGGGACATAATATATCTAAACTGGCACAGTAGGTAATCTCAATGTATTCCTCAAACTGATGGATACTTTAAGAGGTGGCTTGTAAGGATATTTTCTAAGTAAGTCCAATAATACCCAGTTCCAAGACATGAGCTGCCCTGGGGGAAAGCAGGAGCCTTGTAAGTTTTTATGCTCCCACTCTACTTTGTGCAGTAAGGGTGCTACTCCTCAGAAGTGTGAAGCCTATTGAATGACACAAATCAGCTACAGGCCTGTGAGGCAATACTGTCCAGCTGTGTGTGTGTGTGTGTGTGTGTATGTGTGTGTGTGTATGTTTAATTCAGTGCTGTTGGAATGACTAATGCATATTTCAAAACATACCATTATCCCAATTCCAATAGAACCTAAATGAATGAAAAGATGTACTGATAGATGGCTGGATGGTTGAATCTGGACGAATATTAATCTGGGGCAACTTCAGCTAATGCCATGATAGCCCAAATGTCACAGTTCTTCTCATGTTATGCAGTGCTTTTTGTGGGGCCTTACTGTGGGTCAAATACAAATGCAGAATAATAAAGGATGGACCAACTTACCTGATTCAGGTCCAAAGAGGCCATTACCTAGGAATTCCTCATGAAGATATCCAGTTTATAGCTTTATATTCACTTTATAGATTTAACATGTTATTTTGTTCCACTTTTCTTCTAGATTCCAATAAAGAGATACAACATAACTTTCCAGCAAAAGGGAAATATTCATTTCCTCAGCAAATATTTGTTAGTATCTGCTCTACGTCAGGTACTAAAAAAGAAACAAGGATCTCACCTTCAAGGATCTTACACTCTGGTTTATAAACATATCAAAAAAGTGCAAACTTAGTAGTAGTCAAAGAAATGCAAATCAAAACAAAAAGGTAGCAAAAACTAAAAATTGTAAAATTACCCATAGTAGTAAAGGGGCAAGAGAAATGGGCACTCTCATATTTTGGCAGTGGAAAGACAAGTTGATAAAAGATTTCTGTTTTGGAGGGAAGGTAATATGGTAAATATATCAAAAGAAATTTCTCTATGTTTCAATATTCATATGTACAGGAATTTATCATAACAGAATGATTGGAGGTACAAAATATTATGGAAAATTGTTCACTAGAGTATTAATTAAATTATGGTATAAATAAATGGTATAATCACAATGTGTATAGTACAGATCCAACTTTTTATATTTAAAAAAACTTTATATTTCAGAATAGTTTTAGATTTAAAGAAAATTTGTGAACATAATACAGAGTTCCCATATATCCCACACCCAGTTCCCCTTAATATTAATATTTTACATTGGGACAGTAGATTTGTCATAATTGATGAACCAATATTGATATGATAGAAGGATGATATTCATATTTCCTTAGTTTATCCCTAATGCCCTTTTTCCGTTCCAGGATCCCATCCAGGATACTACATTACATCTTAGTTGGCATGTCTCCTTAGGCTCTTTTTAGCTGAAACTGTTTCTCAAACTTTCCTTATTTTAATAACAGAGGTAAAATGGCCTTCTCATCACACATATTAAAGGTACATGCTATCAACACGACTTAACACTGCTGATTTTGATCTTGTTCACTTGGCAGAGGCAGTGTTTGTTACATCTCTCCTCTCCATTGTAGAGTTATTTTTTTTTCCCCTTTCCATCTGTATCTTTGAAAGGAAGTCATTACGTGCAACCCAAACTGAAGGAGTGAAAAATTATGTCCCCCCTCCTTGAGGCAAGATATCAACACAAATTACTGAAATTCTTCTGCACAGGAGATTTGTCAATTTTCCTCCATTTATTTATTCAGTCATTTAGTATATCAGTATGGACTCATGGATACCTATTTTATCCTTTGGGTTATAATCTGCCATCATTTATTTTGTTGCCCAAATTATTCCAGCTTTGACCACTGGGACCTCTTTGGTCATCTTCCATATCCCTTTTATATTCCCTTATCATTGTGTGTGTGTGTTTTAGCACTTCCTGACTTCAGGATCATCTTGTATATTCCCTGCTCCAGCTCTAGAATCAGCCATTTCTCCAAGGAGCCCTGGTTCTTTTATTGGAGAATGGTATTAGAAACCAAGACTTGGGTGCTGGGTGTACTTACTGCTACTGTGGTGTCATTGCTGTCCTCTCAGTTGACAGAGCAAGGAAATATATGTGTGTGATATACATATATATACACACACATCTATCAATATTTATATACGTATCCATCTGTATTTGTATTAAGCTGAACATCAGTTCATCCTGTCTCAAACTCTAATCCATAGCTACAGAATCACTCTAGCCTCCTCCTCTTGCATGCCTGTAATCTCCCACTCCAACAGTGAGAAACCAGGCTCCCACAATCCACCATCATTATTTAATTGTGCAGTGGTTTCAGAATTGTTAACTTTTCCACCGTGGACCATAGATTATTTAATTGATCAGTTCTAGTATACATGTATAGTAATTTCATAGTAATTCTCATCCCCATAGTAAAAGTAAAGTACAGTGCTATGCATAGTTCCTTTTACCTTTAGTTTCACAGGCTCCATTCATTTCCAAAGTTACTTAGGTCAGCACCTTTCCCCCCGCCTCCATTCTGTGAGGTTATTTTATACTGTTAGGTTCTTTTGTCACAGTCTGCATTCTATCCTGGAATCACTTGAACCTCCTAATTGTTTATTTTTAAAATTTGTGCACATTAAGATTTTTCACTCTTTCTGCAGTAAAGTTCTACGGGTTTTGACAACTGCATAGTTCATCATACAGAATAGTTTTATTATCCTAAAAAATCCCCTGTGCTTCACCTATTCAAACCTTCTTTTTCTACAAACCCACGTCAACTACCAATCTGTTTACTCTCTTTCCAGATGTCTATAAAGGGAGCCATACAGTAGGTAGCCTTTTTATAACTGCTGTTTTTCACTTAGCAATATGTATTTAAGACTTATCCATGTTTTCTCATGGCTTGAAAGATCTTCTTTTTTCCTTGCTGAATACTATTCCTTTGTATGGTTGTTTCTTGAGTTTGTTTATCCATTCACCCATGGAAGAACATCTTGGTTGCTTCCAGTTTTGGGTGATTATAAATAAAGCTGCTATAAACATTTGTGTGCAGGTTTTTGTGTCATAAGTTCTTAAATCAGTTGGGTAAATACCCTGGGAGCATGAATGGTGGATCATATGCTAAGACTATGCTTAATTTTGTAAGAAATTCAGATTCATTTTTGTTTAGAAAAAATATATTTCTACAAATATTAGACATAAAAACATAAACAGCTGTTCTGAGATTTATAGCTGATCTACGTATTTTATTCATTTATTTATTTCCCAAGTACGTTTTAAAGTAATGCAAACAAAAAATACGTTTATAATAAGGGAAAATACAGTTTAAAAAAAAGGGTATAACAGGAATAAATCAAATCTAATAACTCTGTGTTATTTATCTTGTTTCACTGTACTGCCAGCTCCTGGCCCTCTTTGATCTGAGTTTAAACACCGAGGGTGTAAAGGCATCACCGGGACTGTGAAGTGTTTGACTGTAAAAGATTCTCCGTTTTCTTCCTCTAGCCTGACTCTGCTTTCAGGGTCAGCATGCCTCAAACTCCAGGGAAATAGAGGAACTTGGGCTCACATTTGGGAGACCCAAAACCCTATCAGTCCTGCTGCACACAGTTCTAATAATGACCTTTTGCTTTGTTTCCGAGATAAAACTCTACCTTATATTCCAGTTCCAATTTCTTGTCTTGTTTCTGGTCTAAGGGTACTCAGCTGTAAAAATTCATAAAATTATATAAAAAAAGTTTTGTCTCAAATTAAGCAAGCCCTCAAATTATTCAGTTAAAGGCAGAAGTTTGTCTGTAAATGAAAATCTGTAATATACCCATCACACTACGACATGATAAAAGAATGCATCAGTACATTAAGTTTTGGAAATACTGTTGTCATTATCAAGCATTTTACTTTTCAAGGGAGGGAGAAATTTGGCACCTGTTAGCATACTGGGCACTGAGTAAATAAATTAAATTATTGTGAACATGAAACAGGTCATTAGTTACACTGGCATCTTCATATATCTATTATAAAGTTGACAAGCTAAACAATACAGTCCTCCTCCCTCTAAAGAAAGTGAATGAATTTTTTATATCTGGTTATTTCTTTCCACCTTTTCTGAATGACAGGTATAGAATCTGCTCTCAAAATTGCAAAGTACCTTTTAAAAACAAATCATAATATGGTGGTGAATCCTCTATCTCTGTTAGTACTGCACATTATTTACACACAAATGATCACAAAAAGAGACATCTACCAGAGCAGACTCTTGAAAACACTATGGTTTCTTCTAAAACTCTCACCTCCAGAGAATAAATTATTAATTTGGGGTGATGCTACCGCACTGAGTTTTCCATCAGATGAATGAAACTTATATGCTTTGGTTTTATTTTTAGCATCACACAGGAGATAAGGGAGAAATCCGAGCAACCTGCAGAAAAGACATACCACCACGTAATTCTTCTAGGTACTTTAATGACAGTGCTTGAGCCTTAGGTGGCCCTCTCAGTTGTCATTCATTTTCCCCCACTCAGCCAGTTCCATAAAAAAATGCCCATCTTTTAGGAAGATAAAAAAAATCTGACATCTAAAAAGAACATGTGAAACAAACAGAATCTAGCTTTGAAGTGGGCTTCTTTCCACTTTTTACTTAAACATCAGGGTACTGCTGTTTACCTGAAGAAGAGGCCAAAAAGCTACATCCAAGGTATTGTTTGTGTTTGCTGTATTACAAAAGTTAAACAGGGAAAGTTTCAGGGGATAAATCAGAAGCTGTCCTTACTGGGCAGGAGCAGGTCAAGGGTAAATACGTTCAGCAATTTTTAGACTGCACCTTGCATGCAAGGGACACATGTTTAAAAGCAATTACATTTTGCAACAATGCTGGGAAAAGGAAGTCATTATCAACACCCTAAATCTTTAAATTATCCAGAAGAGGTCTGTGCTATTTATTCTGTATTTACAAATGCTGCATAGTGGCTAAAGAATATGCAGAAATTAAAGTGCCAACTTAAAAAAAAAAAAGTTAAACACCCCAACTAACCAAAAAAACACTTCACTATGTACTCCATCAGTCTCCCCAATCCACTCATTATTCGTGACACGTCTCCTTGCTTGGCTCACACTGTTCCTGCCACTTGAAATCCTCTTCCCAACCTCATCCTCCAGTGAAAACCTGGTCTCATTCAAGACCTTGCTCCAACGTCAGCCATCCTGCAAATCTCAGATCTCTGTTAGGATTCACCCACATGACTTCATTAGGGCCTCTACTGAGGGCTTAGAACTCTTAGGAAACCCTTGAGTTTCCTGAGAGCTGCAACTATGCCTCATCAAGCTTTATATTCCTTCGGCGCTGATACCATGCCTAATTAACAGTGAAAATGAGTACATTAAAATAGGAATTTATTCAAGAAACATGCTGCACTGGGAACCTGCATATGGGCAGGTCAGTCCAGTGTACCGGTATGGAAACGAGAAAAAACTATTTGAAATAGGGTTACAGCCATGTTCTGCTTTACCTAGTTCTTTGGATGTCTGTGGTTGTTGCTCCAAAAACCACCTTGGAATCACTGATTTCTGTGTATACTGAAATTGAGTATACCTTTTAATACCACCCTTTCTTTGTGGGAGACTGAGGTGATCCATGACGGTAACTCTTCAAGGGAAGTAGGTACTGTCTCTTGCTTAGACCCAGGAAACAATGCTGTGGGAGGATGGGTCTGGTGCTAAAATGACATTTGTAAAGCTGCTCTAAGAAAGGATGTCTCTTGTCTAAAACAAATACCCAGGACCACTCTCTATTTCCACACTCTTTCTCCATGTCCTCCATCTTCTAGAAGACTTCCAAAGTAGAAAATATTTTCCTCAAGTCCAGTCCTCCCCCCACAACCCTACAACCCAGCCCCAGCCTGAGCTCAAATCCAACCTGGAGAGAGGGAGGTGAAGAGAAGAGGTCTTCCATACAGCTTGACATTTTGTCTGTAATATCAGCCTTATTTTGTCAGTCTATTTTATCTTATTCTCAAGAGTGCTAGGGATGGTTGAAAGGCTTGGGAGATTGGAACAATTCAATGTCAGGGTCTTTTGCATTTTTCCATTTCTAAAAATAATTACTTGACCTTCCATTTGAGGATGGGCACACAAAGGTAAACAGTCATTTGTAAGACCACCAGAACAACTTGATTCTGTAGCTGCTCTACAGAATCACAGGAAAAGTAAACATGGTAGAATTTGTTTAAAAAAAAAAAAAAAAGGTAAGAGTTCAAATTGACTTAGTGAGTTCCTCATTAAGAGAACATCTTTTTAGGAATGTAAATATCTTATTCTATTTACAACTTTTATTCACATGCACATATTCCTCACAAGATAAACTCCAACATTAAAGTAATATGGTGACTGGTCGTGAGCACTTAGCTTTCCTTTTAACTTCCAGTTCCTGAATGGAAATCCAGAATATTCTCTGCTTTGTGTTATAAACGGTCAATCAGTTCAATGCTTTGGAGAACATTAGCCCCTTACCAGGGACTGCTTCAACCTTGGCACATTAGATAGGCAAGGGCTGCTTCTCAGCTTTCAGCAGCTGTGTGCTACTGCTCCAAAGAGAGATCTAGTGGGTCTCTGGAACATTTCCTCTTCACAAGGATGTCTCCTAATCTCCACGACCCCATCTCTAACAGCCGGATGTCCTGACATTTATTGGAAATCTAATGCACTGCAGAAAGGTATGGGAACTCTCATAAACTTGACGGCAGGAGGAGGACTCAGTTATACCCAAAGCTTGATTCCATCCTCCTCTCCTGCAAAAGCACTCTTTTTGATTTGTCTTCTGATTGTACTCAGGAATTGGTGATGTAGACAAGAGTGTTTCAAATCAGCCTTCAACTCTATGGATAAGATTGAAACCAAAAGTTCACCCAACCATGACATATGTCATCTTGTTCAAAAAGAACCTTCTCATTTACACAAATCAAAAATCACTGTAATACATGTAAATCTAGGAAATACATACCCCCCAAAATCCATCAAATGATTTAATAACTCATAAGGGAGGACAATTTGAGAATGACAAATGTAATTAAGGAAAACAAGATAATGTTTTAGTATATGGTTAGAAGGAGATTTTCAAAACTAAAACCTGAATGCTCTTTATTTTGTCAGGATATTAAGTTTGGGGAAACTAAGGGGACTGAATCCTGCTAAGTCTGGAATAAATCTCCCTTAAAATTATTTATATGTAAAACTGTTAACCTACTTAAAGTGAAGCTGGGTAATCAATCCTTGAGCTTCCTTCTAACTACCTTGTCCTTCATCTGTAAATCAGGCATAGGAGATTGACTAAAATGAGGGTATTTACATGATTCATAGATTCCCAAGTAGTCAAAATCGGAGTTCTGTTGTTATCCCCCTTTAAAAAATAAATTTTAAATCACACAAATAAAATATTCATATAATTTCCTTGAAAAAGTTAAAAGAATTATGTTTAAGGATAACGGTCCGGTTTGACCACCAACCCAATTCTCTCATCCCCTCTCACCCATCCCAAATCCACAAATTAAAGTAACAGGAACAAGAGCCAACAATGGCATTTCCTATACCAGGGATTTTGCTAAGAGCTTAATAAGCAATCTTATTTAATTTTCAAAATTTCCTGCTGAGGTGAGTTCAATTATGACCCCCATTCTGCAGAGCAGGAAACTGAGCCTTAGTGCTTAAGTCCCCAAACAACTCAGGCAAACACAGTTATTAGTTTGGGACACATACATCCTAGAATTTTTATAAATTCATGGACATATATAGGTACCCATAGAAAATGTACAGTATTTCTGTTTTGTTTCATTTAAAGAAACATAAATAGTATTATATTACTGATATTCATTCTATAACTTGCATGGTTTTTCCATGACAGGTCATATAGCTCTACTCATTCTTTTTAATTGCAGTCTAGTATAGTACAACTATACCATTCCCTACTGTTCAGCATTGTGCCAGTTTGAATGCATTATGTCCCCCAAAATGTCATTATCTTTGATGCAATCTTGTGTGGGCAGAGGTATTGGTGTTGATTCGATTGTAATTCTTTGAGTGTTTCCATGGAGATGTGCCCCACCCAACTGTAGGTGATAACTCTAACTGGATAATTTCCATGGAGGTGTGGCCCCGCCCATTCAGCATGGGCCTTGATTAGTTTACTGGAGCACTATATAAGCTCAGACAGAAGGAGCGAGCTTGCTACAGCCAAGAGGGGCACTTGGAAGAGCGCACAGGAGCTGAGAGAGAAGCTGCAGTTTACAGAGACATTTTGGAGACAGCCTTTGAAAGCAGACTTTTGCTCCGGAGAAGCTAAGAGAGGACAGATACCCTAAGAGCAACTGAGTGATATTTTGAAGAGGAACTGCAGCTAAGAGAGAACAAAACGCCCCAAGAGCATCATTTTGGAGAACGCCATTAGGAAATGCAACCTGGGAGCAAGCGGACGCCAGCGGCATGCCTCCCAAGCTAACAGAGGTTATCCTGATACCAATGGCCATTCTTCAGTGAAGTTACTCTATTGATACCTAACCTTGGACTCTTTATGGGCTTAAGACTGTAACTGTGTAACCAAATAAACCTCATTTATAAAAGCCAATCAGTTTCTGGTATTTTGCTTAACAGCAGCATTAGCAAACCGGAACAAGCATGAAGGTTATTTTCAATTTTTCACTCTTATAAACGGTGCTGCAGTGAAACAGTCTTGTGCAAATTTCTTCATGCAAACGGGCAAGTGCTTGGATATGGAAAAGCTGGGTCATGGTTGTGCATGTTTAAACTTTACGAGCTACCTGTAAATTGCCTTGCGATACACTTTACCATTAGTATGAGAATATATATTTTCCTACAATGCCAAAATCTGGTATTATCAAAATTAGAGTTTTGCCAATGTAATGTGTGCAAAAAATGGGATCTTGTTTTAACTTGCATTTCCCTGATCACAATAAAAGCCATATTGGACTACACGATCTAGACTGGTAATTAAACAATAAAGTGAGTTAAAGCAGGACATCATAAAAATGAATTCACACATTAAGCATATTATTTTATCTAAAAATATACAGAAGTGTATTTATTCTACAATCTTTTGATGTAAGGTGTTAAATAAGGAACTACTGATTGGGGCGCTATATCCACTTCCTACATAACCACACCCTTAATGCGCAGCTAAGATTCCCTGTTTTGGTTTCTTAAGTGAAGTGAGAATGTAAAAGACTCTTACGAAATAATCTGGGTGCAGAATTCAATTGAATTGAATTTAACAGCAAACTTTTAGTAATTTACCTTCATCAACACTTTCCAAAGAATTCAATTTCATTTTCACCCAAACAGCTCTTTCTACATTCATGTTTCATTAATTTACACATTATTTAACCAAATCACATAATTACAATGGCATTCAAGCAGCTCTAGAGAGTATCCACTAGCCTAGTGATGTGGAATATCTTTCCATGGGCTTACTGCCCAATATCCTCCATTGTGAACCATCTGTTCATTTCATTACTTATTTTCCTAATGGATTTTCTTTTCCTTATGACAGATAAAAGGTACAGGATTAATACCTTGGATTTATAAAGAACTGTAGCCTATCTCTTAGCTACTTTTTTTTTTGTGTGTGGAGTATTCTGTTTTACAGAAGTATTTAGTTTTGATGTAATGAAATAAACTAGTTTTTTTTAATGAAGCTTTTGCTTTCTGTGTCATAAAAAAGTTTCTTCTTGCTAAGATCCTAAACATATTCTCCTATTACTTCTTTCTAATATGTTAATAATTTTGTTATCCTCAGGTACTAGATGAGGAACTTGAAAGTTTAAGATATTTGGCCAAAATTATAAAGCTAGAAATGGGCAAGCTAGGATCCATACCATTATCTATCTACATATAATCTTCCAAGCCAATGCTACTCCTCCACACCACAACTTCCTTAAGTAGGAATTAAAGTCTGAGAGAAGTTAAGTGAAATATATGGACATTAAGTAATGATGAAAACGGGGATAAACACTTATCTTTGTCCTGAGAGTACGCAAATGACTGCCACATAAATGATTCATCATTCACCTCAGAAAACCAAAATGATCTCCACCACCCACAGAAATAGCAGTCAAAGGTCTCTAGTGACTTCTTAACTGTTTAATTGAGCAACGACCAGATGCCATGCACTGTTGGGTAATAGACATTCAACTAAAAACAGAAAAGATAAAGTCTTTGACCTCATGAGCTTATAGCCTAAAAGAGGATCAAACAAACAAACTACTTACAAATAATCATTCCAAAATAGCATGCTGAGAACTGTAAAGGAGAACACAAAGGTAGTCAGAATGAATAAAGGAGAACTAACCTAGTTGGTGAGGTCTGACAGGCTTCCCCCAGATGGTGATAGGCTGTGGTCTCCAGAAGGAAGAAGAGTAAGCCAGGCAAAAATAAGGGAGGTAGGGGTGTGTGCGTGAAGGGAATAAGGGACTCTCCAGGCTGAAGGAACAGCAAGTGTTGAGGGTCCAATGTGTGCAGGCATTCCAGCCTTAGAAGAACTGAAAGAAGACCAATGGGGCAAGGACATTGTGAGCAAAGAGGGCAATGGCAAGACAAGCTTTCTGGGGGGGCACAGACTATGTACAAGTGAACCTTGGAATCCCTTGGAATTTCTTTGGTCATCATCTCTTCTCTTTCTTTTGGCTCCTGCATTCATTCCCATGCGTTTGACTATCAACTCATCAACCTAAATGTACATTTCTAGGTCCAACTTCTCCTATTCATTCATTCATTCAAGCAAAAAATCAAAAGCATATTCAACACACCTAATAGCTTAACAGGTCTCAAGCAATGCTCCTGGGCTCCAGACCCTCATTTCCACACTTTGCTAGTCTTCACCACTTGGATGTTCGGCAAGTTGTGAAAACTTTGTTCAAAACCAACCTTTACTTCACATTATACCTTGAATTATGGTCACATAGGTCACATGCTTTCTAGATGCCACCAGAAAGTGAGCTCCTTTGAGTGGGACCCATGTCTGAAGCGACTTTGAGTCCCTCAGAGCACAGAGCCTAAGAACCTGGTGGCCACAGGTGTTTTCTTAGTGCACTTACCACATTGTTGTGCGAGCAACAGTTTAACTTTCTCTTCTGTGCACAATATTATGAGGTTTTTAAGGGTGGGCAAGAATGAATAATGAATGAATGAATGAACTCCTTACATTTTCCTAAACAGAATCTTCCTACTGTTTCACCATTTCAGTGGGTTCAGTATTTATTCTCACTAACCAGTCAGCCTTCCAGGCACTCAAAATCTCTTGGTATTACCATTGTCTCCTGATTCCTCTGTCTGCATTTAATATTTAACTCGTTCTCAAATATTATTTCTTCTACTTCTACAATCTTTCCCAAATCCTTTCTATTCTCCCTGCCACCACTTTGATTCAGGTCTCACTGACTCTTGCAAAAACTGTTACAGTCTCCCAGTTGAGCTCTCCATACCAATCCACATTACACCTGCTGCTGCCACATAAACTTTCCTGAATCTTGGTCTCAACCTGCCAATCTCTCACTTAAAAACCTCCAAAGGCTCCCTTATATCCACGGAATTAATTTCAGACTTCTTGGCCCAGACATCAAGGCTCTATACATTATTTATGTTTCTTTCTAATTTTCCACTGTTTCTCTACTGACACCTTCCCTTCCCCCACACCCCCCAATCAAAATGGACAATTTGCTTTTTGTTAAACACATCTTGCACTTTCCATCTCTGTTACTTCTGTCTGGGGCACTCGCATTCTGCCCTTAAAGGCCCATCTTAAGAGCCAGCTCTTTTAAGAAATAGGTCCTGACACTTCAATAGACACAATCTCTGCCTCCTCTGAATGTCTGTAGCATTTTGCTTTCCCCTCTCAGACTCAATCTTACCCTGTTTTATTTATAGTCATCTGATACATATCTTGCCCAATGGAACACAAGTACCTTGAGGTGAAGCTCTGTGATTTCCTTATTTTTGTGTTTCCATGCAGTCTAGTAGTACCTTGCACACAGGAGACAATCAATAAATACTGGTTAAATTGAATTGTTCTTGCAGCTTTATTGTAAGTTCCTTGATGTCAGTGACTTCAAATACCCTGTATGCCTCTCAGTATGTATTAAGTGCCTTGTACACTATGGGTGCGCAAAACATACTAGTTTAAATAGTCTCAGAGCAAGGGTTTTCAGAATCCATGTAACACTAGCATTAGCCTAAAGCATCCATTCACAAATCTCTCACCAATTAAAATAAAGGAAAAGGGGAAAAGACACAGACTCTAACACTCTTTATTCTTTCCTTTTGTGTTATACGATATGCCTAACCCTTACTAGGTGTTCTCGTGTACCAGGCACCACACTCAATGTCTTACAGAGATCTTCTCATGGAATCCTCACAACAGCATTTTGAGGCACCGTCCCATCCCCATTTTGGTGGAATGGGAAGTTTAGAGAAGTTGAGTAAGTCATTGATTGGCAAGCGGCAAAACTGGGATGTGAACCCAGGAGGTTTCTGCCTCCAGAGCTCACAGTCTTGACCAGCACGCACGCCATCCTGCCTTGGCTGTGTCTGCAGAGCACCTTGCTTCAGCAGTTTGAGTTTAAAAAAAAGAAGCCTTTTAAAAGACCTCAACTAACATTTAAATATCATTCTTTGTAACATAAGACCTTCTTGACTTAGATTACGTTAAAGGGTGTAAAATAAACAGCTATCAAATCTATTTTATCCACCTTCCAATGTGAGCTTCAAATTCATGAGAGTATTTGTTTTCTCAAGCAACATGAATGGTCAGTATTTGACTATGCACCTCAAAGGATGGGGCAGGAGACACAACACCAGGTAATCGGAAAGCATTTAATTTTTTAAATGCAACTTTATTGAAATACATTCACATACCATACAATCATCCAAGAGTACAAATTATTCACAGTATCATCATATAGTTGTGCATTCATCACCATAATCAATTTTTGCACATTTTCACTACTCCAAAAGAAAAGTAAAAATAAGAATAAAAAGAAAAGTAAAAAAGAACACCCAAAATATCCCACAACCCTCCTCCCCCACTATTATTCATTTACTTTTTGTCCCCTTTTTCCTATTCATCTGTACATAACTGGAAAAGGGAGTGTGAGCCACAAGGTTTTCACAATCACATGGTCACACAGTATAAACTATACATTTATAAACATGTTTTCAAGAATCAAGGATACTGGATTGCAGTTCAATAGTTTCAGGTATTTCCTTCTAGCTATTCTAATAAATTAAAAACTAAAAAGGGATATCTATATAATGCATAAGAGTAACCTCCAGAATGACCTCTTGACTCTATTTGAACTTTCTTAGCCACTGAAACTTTATTTCGTTTCATTTCTTTTCCCCGTTTTGGTCAGGAAGATGTTCTCAATCCCATGATGCCAGGGCCAGGCTCATCTCTGGGAGTCATGTCCCGTGTAGTGGGGAGGGCAGTGAGTTTACCTGCAGAGTTGGCTTAGAGAGAGAGGCCACATCTGAGCAACAAAAGGGGTTCTCTGGGGGTGACTCTCAGGCACAATCATAAGTAGGCTTAGCCTTTCCTTTGCAGTAACAAGCTTCATAAGGGCAAGCCCCAAGATCAAGGGCTCGGCCTACTAAACTGGTAGTCCCTAATACTTGCAAGAATATCAGGAATTCCCCAGGTGGAGACAAAAAGTAAATGAATAATAGTAGGGAAGGAGGGTTGTGGGATATTTTAGGTGTTCTTTTTTACTTTTCTTTTTATTCTTATTTTTACTTTTTTTTTGGAGTAGTGAAAATGTGCAAAAATTGATTATGGTGATGAATGCACATCCTTCCCCAGTCTCTCAAGGGGGCTTTGCAAATACATTTTATTCTCTACCCAGATTACTCTGGGATATATCTGGGCTCCACATTAATCTGAATAAACCAACCAGATCTCACCCCTATTTAAGGTTCCATATAATTATGGTATTTGAGTAAACTAACCACACAAGTTAAATCATATAATGTGCTACAGAAAATACAGATTTTGTACCCAATAAACATCTCTTCCTTTGGTCCCACACAGAAGCCAAAGTTTTAAAACACGGTCGATATCATCCTCTACCCTTTAGTCTGATCTAGCCCAGTCTTAACCAAGTCCATTTTCTTCATACCTCCAATTGAACTCTGATCTCCTTTTCAGCCTCTTTAACAGCTGAAAAGCACTTAATTTTGAAAAACAGTCGTAAACACTCACAATCAAAAAGAAGCATTTATTCCACATTCCCCATGTGAACCATTTCCCCTTCCTGCTGGTGGCCTGGACCCTGTCTGGGTGACAGAGTAAGGGGACATGAGGTTGTCTTGGATAATCTACAAGTAAGTTAGAACAACCAGAGCTTCGATCTGCATAGAAAAGCACTAGCACAGATTCTAACCACAGGGACAATAAAGGATATACTGGCACCAAGTAGCTGACAGACTGCAAAACTGACAGAGAAATAAAAAGGTTACATTGCCCTAAATATGATGAGAGCACATTTAGGAAAAGCAAACTATAAGATAAAGTAGTTGCTTCCTTTAGGATCCCAGATAAACAAGCATATGAAGTGGAGACACACATCAGGGATTAGCTCCAAGGAGCAGCCACTGCCAGACTGCTTACCAATATCTCTCTAACCTCTAACAGGAATATTATTAAATATGAGATTTATAACTCAACCATAAAGTATATCAAGCAAGGAAAAATTTCGTTTTTTTTTAAAATAAAGTAGAAAAATGACTACTGATGTTTTAACTACTCAAGATTTCTATTTATTCATTCAAAAACATTCATGTAAAAATACAATATTAACTATTTAGTCATGTTACCTATTCCTGAATTTGTGTTAATGTTAAAAAATTTCATCACTATAGGTATAATAAACTTCTATGACCTGAGTGATACTTTAAAATCTAAATCCAATTTATGAAGCAAAATTTTATGATATAGAGTATTTTCTTGTCTTCAAAATAATCTAAACCATTCAATTGTTGAAACTTAAGTATTTCAAGGTGTAGATCATATGTTTAGAAAAGGATCGAGGCAAAAAACTAGAATATTATATTCATCAGCATATCATGGAACATGACAAATACTTGTGAACACTGTTAGCTTCCTCTGTTGTGGAAGAAATTAAAAACAAAACAAATCAAGGTGAACTCACTGCCCTCCCCTCTACGTGGGACCTGACGCCCATGGGTATAAATCTCCCTTGCAATGCAGGATATGACTCCCGGGCATGAATCTGGACCCGGCATCGTGGGATTGAGAATATCTTCTTGACCAAAAGGGGGATGCAAAATGAGACGAAATAGTTTCAGTGGCTGAGAGATTCCAAATGGAGTCGAGAGGTCACTCTGGTGGACATTCTTATGCACTATATAGATAACACCTCTTAGGTTTTAATGTATTGGAATAGCTAGAAGTAAATACCTGAAACTACCAAACTCCAGTCCAGTAGTCTGGACTCCTGAAGACAACTGTACAATAATGTAGATTACAAGGGGTGACAGTGTGATTGTGAAAACCTTGTGGATCACACTCCCTTTATCTAGTGTATGGATGGATGAGTAGAAAAATGGGGACAAAAACTAAATGACAAATAGGGTGGGATGGGGAGGATGGTTTGGGTGTTCATTTTTTACTTTTATTTTTTATTCTTATTCTGATTCTTTCTGATGTAAGGAAAATGTTCAGAAATAGATTGTGGTGATGAATGCAAAACTATATGATCATACTGTGAACACTTGATTGTATACCATGGATGATTGTATAGTATGTGACTATATTTCAATAAAACTGAATTAAAAAAAAAAAAACAAAAAAAAAAAAACAAAGCACATAATGGAAAAAGGAGTTCAAGTGATGTGAAAATATTTTATGATATTGCAAGCTTCTTAGCAACACATCCACTCAAATATGATAAAAGATACCAAATAATTAATCTAATAATAAAATATAAAAACAATTTTGCTCCAACCCAACTGAAGAAATGCATATCCTTAACAATTTGTAACCTCTTTAAAGAAAGCAGCTAATATGAAAATTAACTAAATGTTTTAATAGAGATAGAATGGTAAGGTGGAACATGTATATTGATTCATAGCAAATAAAGAGGTTTCTAACTTCTTTCTTCAGAACATTATCATTCTAACATAAACTCAAAACCCACAGTACCTTTGGCGTCATGAATATGAAGCAATGACTCTTTGAATAAAGACCTATCTTAAGACCTTCTTAAAAGTATACTATTTTCCTTTGAAAGACAACTTCCTCAACAATACTGCATGCCCAGAATAATGAAACTTAATCATTTATCCTGACTTGGATAAGAGTTAAATGAGTAGGTGGAGTTAAAAACAAAAACAGAAACAAAAACAAGAACACCAAACAATCCCTATCCCATAAATCTCAATCCTACTTCATACCATAGCCTTTAAATTTAACTATTTTACGACGTTAATAATTTTGCTGTATTTTCCCTGGAGTATTCTCTATCAAGTTTCAAGAAGGGCTTTTTCAAAGGCAAACAGGATACAGGAGAAATGGTGCAGCTTCCAGGCAAGCTATAAATAGCTATAGCATTTTCAAGAAATCTCATCAGTGTGTAACTTGCACTTTAAACGTGCAGTGCAGATTTTATTACCATAGCGTCACCAAAATTCATTATTATATGAGAAATTAAATTCTTACCAAGTTTTCTTGGTTCCTGGCTGCTACTTTCTGCTCATCTTCTGCTCCATTTTTCATGTATTTGACCTCTTCCACCGGTTTGATCCTATACTCATCTGTGTACCAAAAAAGGAAAACATTTTTTTTATTTTTTTTATTTTTTTCACAATGGCAGGAAAATATCAGTTAGGAAAGCCCAACAGTTTAATTCGTTCGAGTCTTTCCCTTGCTGCCTTCATATTTAGTTCATTTGAAACAATGTGAAAAAAGCTTAATCGGGTATATTGGATCTTTTTATGCAGTGCTCTCCTCCGTCTACTGGGAAAAGCTCAGCACCATGAATGCAGGTAGTAAAAATGTCACTGTTTAATTCACAGAGGGCATAAAAGTTGGTAGTGGAAACGGAGGTTATTGTAGATTATTTGGGATCTACATACACTGGGACATATCACATAATGGTCTAATGGAAGATTGAGGATAGTATTCTTACTTTTCCTTGGTTGAATATTAGCTCAAAATACCCATGGCAGCAATTTTCTGTAGTGCATTCACATCTTAATTTCTGTCTTTTGGAAAAATAAAGTGTCATTAAAGACTAGGGGGTTGTATTGATAAACACACAGATATAAACAACTGGAGATGGAAAATTTCCTTTTTTTTATCTTCATATTAAAGTTGGAGCAGCCTCCAACTACTTTATATGTAATACATACACACACACGTATACATACACACACTTTAATCTCTCTGTAAAGTCACAAGTATGAAGAGCCATGTATCGATGTATCTAATAGCCTGGAGAGAATCATTGGTCATAGATGGGGCCTAATCCTCACAACGCCCCTGTAGAGTTCAATAAATTCCTATAGCAATACATTTCACAACACAAACTCAGGAAAACTTGCAGCTCAAGTTCTCCAGGTAGTGGTTTGGTGATGATGATGATATTTTCATCAGATTCTTGTTAACAGGAATTGACCTGGGAACACTAAGGTAAAAAATAGGTATAATTTTCAGTCATCTTTAATCCATCTTGTGGGGGAAAAATCACAGGAACTATGGAATTTGAAAACACTCATCAATCAACAAACTGAGGATTACATATCTCACGGCACTTGGTGATGTCTAATTATGATGTAGGCTTACCCGACAGACAAATGTCTGTCACTAAGAGAGTCTGTACTCCAGTTCAGGAAGTTGTAATATATTTTTCTTAGTGCCTATGATTCACTGGGTACAATGACTCTATTCATATATAATTTCTTGCCTTACTGTTTATAACACCACTTGCTAATGTAGTTTCAAGCTTTCTTATACTATCTTTTAACACATTACCCACAAAGATGGTTGTTACAATTACATTTCTCCAAGAAGTTATGCTATTCAAATGTTTCTCAAAATTATCATCCTTGTGAATGCCTGAATATCTGGATAAAGACTCCATGTCGTGGCTAAGCCAATTGTTTTTTTCCACTGAACAATTCAAGGTAGTTATTGAATCTGCTTTCTTCTAAAGAAATTAGAAAGATTAGTATGATGTTAAGGTAATGAGCCCTTTAGGATTACCAAGTCCTAAATATGTTAGCAAGTTAATCAATGGATTCTGATCCACAATTACAACACAAAAGAATTTCATGTTAGAATCTGGTACTCAGAAGAGAAAAAAAATGAAAGTAAGCTAATAAAATCGACACAGTTAAAATCATTTGCTCAGTTGTTGGAAAAGCAATTGTTAATTAGAAGAAATAAAGACACTGACAAATTATGCTTCCAATATAATTATATGGGAATAAAAATAAAGACAAAAAAATAAAAGTCAAAGATGAGACAGTAATATTTATATCCGCTGTTGACTATGGGAAAATTACTGATATTTAACTAAACTAAATTTTGATATTAATTGCTAATGGAGAGCCTCTGCTATTGAATTATAAAGAATCTTGGTACTTATATTTAACATAATTCCAGTAGAATCTGTGATTTTGCCCATAGGACCCAAGCAGTTGCTTGATACATTGGAGAGGAGCCCAACATTTTAAGACTATGCAGAACTTACTGAAAGACCCGACGGCCCTCTGCCCACTTCAGATCAACAGATCTTCCCCAGGAAGGAGCCGCCTTTGCTGTGCCCACAGTCCGCTCCTATCTGCCAAGCCACAGCCCAGGGTGGACGCTTTCCGAGCAGCCTACCAATACTGAGTTTTCATTTTCTTCTTATTCCTCTGGGAAATGCAACTGAATTGACGGTAGTAGACAAACTATTAATATTTTTCTAATATTTTCTTTTGATGAAATGGAAACACTACTACATGACTTTCAAAGTAGCACTATACCAAACACAGACTTTTCTTACATCAAGACAAAATCATCACTAATTTAGGAGGATGGTTTTAGGGTATCATTAACAACCACACTGACTAGCTAACAGTGTGTTAGAGGAATAACAAAAGAAAAAACAAACAGCCCAGACTACAAAGCCAGAGCTATCATTATTTCTTACACAACACACTGCACAAAATCCATCATAGCATAAAACAAAAAAAGCCAGCAAGACCTTTAGATAAACCACAATTTATATGAGCAAATACTTAAAAAGGGTCTGTCAAATTTTTCAAAGACAGATGCCGGGAATGAATACGTCCATCTGGAAACAGACAACTCATCAACAAATGTGTCACATATTTCCACGGCGATGCAGCCATCAGAAATGGCACTCGCCAGCGGGCCTCTGCGCGGACAAATGGAGCATTTCGGTTTATGACAGTGAAGCGACCATTATAGAAATCCAGTTTTCCTTTTGTTTAAAGCACAGGGGAAGCACTTTGGGACTTGGGGCCCCCTTTATTAAAGTGCACACGGAAGGCAATTAGCACAGCCACGGTTACAAGGCAGAGAGTCCTGTTAGCAGAACAACGGGCCAACTTGATTGAAGGGAAGAAGCAGGACATCTTCCTCCAGCTCCCTCACACCTGTTCACAATCTTTCTTTTCTTTCTTTTGATCTTGTCAGGTGGCTTATTAAAATGCACGTCAGGAACAGGAGGCTGACTCCTCATTCCGAACCTGCTCCCTGTTCTCTCCGTGTAAACAGTTGCAGGCAGTGCTAGTCAAAATAGAGCTGGGGTGGAAGCAATGCTTTGGTGATATTTTCAGCATTTTATTCCTTAGAGAAGGGCAAGAGTATTTTGGAGGCAGCTCCATCTCAATGAAGACACACCATTTACCATGACATGCTTTTGATCCCTGCTCCTCACTTTTGACCTAAAGCAATCCACACACACCCATGCACACACATTTCCAGATTTTAGAGCCAGGATATCTCAAAAATCAATAGGCTAAACCTGCTTTAAGCATCTCAATTTTATTGATCCTGTCGATTTTTCCATTTTAAGAACTCATTGGTCCTATTCTAGTTTTTCCAAGCCTTGCAGACAGAAAATCTGCTGCAAGGTTATATTTATAATTAATAGAAGTGGCTTGAAAAGGAATCAATTAGCTAGAGATGGGGAGCTAGAGCAAGTTTATAATGCCAGGATTATAAAAAGTTAGCAATTTTCTTAAATGTACATATTAGATGAGAATGGAGGAAGAAAGGCAGAAGAGCACAATAAATGCTATTCCAGCCCTATATCTATAAGAGATGTTACAGTTGTTTTCTAATAATAGTGAGAAATTTACATCTACTTTCACACCTGCTCACTCAGTCTTCTTCTGATCAATGACACAAATACGATAATCATAATTCCTATGTTTCCTGGAACTGTTGTAATTTCAAAATCTATGTGCTAATGTCCTCATGTCACAATGGTCCAACATCTAAGCATCTTAACTGGATGCTCTGGATTTCCTCTTCCATCCAGAATTGGCTTGAAAATTCTCTGGCAGATTAAACTATACATGCTCAGGAAAATATGAGGGCTTGGGAAAGGAGAAACAAGAAGTATATGCCAAACGAGCAACAAGAAACAAATTATAGTACCTTATGTCATAAACTCATCACCCTGGACTTCTCCCACTGAACATCCTGTATATCCCAAGTTAACTAAAAATTTAGTCCCAAAGTTTGGTACAGCTTCATGTTCTTGCTTGGGATCTTTATTTCCTTACTTGATGGGGTTTTCATGGTGGCTAAGAGTTTAGCCTCTAGAACTAGACAGCTTGGCCATATGACCTTGGGTAAGTTACTTACCCTTTTTGTGCCTTGGTACCTTCATCTGTACAATGGGGATATTTACAGCACTTCACCTCACAGAGTTCTGATTGGGATTAAAGGAATTAATACATGAAAACACTTGGAACAGAGCCTAACTCATGGTACGTGCTCAATAAATACTAGTTGCTGCTTTAGAAAACTGCTGGCTCTCCAGAGTATACTATTTCCAAGTTCATGTTAATATAAACACTGTAGGGGGTACAGCAAAATAATGACCCTCTTTTAATCTTTATTTCCTCACTCAATTATTGCTAATGACATGCTCTTTTCTTAACCTACTTTGAGAGCACAGTAAGAGTGAACCGGTAAGGTTTCAATTTAAAGAAGGCTAGAGATTGCTCTAAAAACAATGACTGTGGAAGAATAATCCTTGGAAGCTCAGAGGAGGCAGAAGCAGGCACCACAGACCAAAGATAGATAGTTGGGTCAACTGTATTGGGAAAATGTGGCTTCTTAATTTGAATGACTCCGCCTCATCAGTAGGCTCAATTAGCTTTTTTTTCATTAGACAAACATTTATTCAGCATCCCTGAACTTTTCCCAGGATTCACCTTGGAGCAGTTCATTACGCTTGGTTTCTGCATGCTTGGGTTTTTACCTAAAGTGTCTGGCACACAGAAGATGTTTAATAAAAACTTTTTTTAAAAAAAGAAAAGAAAGAAACCATAAATAAAACAAAAACTGTCATAAAATGCAAGTTTCTCTAAAAGTATGCCTTGCAAACAGGAAGCAATCAAGAAATAATTGTTGAATTGAACTTTCCCCCCTCTGTGAGGGCAAATCAGAGTTGGCCTCAGTTCTCAGATGAATAAATATTTCCCCTAATCAGTCCTGCTTGTCTCAGAAGTCCACCACCCTCCCCCCCTGCCCCCCATCCTGCAAAAACATCCAAGAAAAAGGAAAAAAGATCTCCAAAAAAAAATACCAACCACCATTCACTGCATTTTTACATAAAGGTCCAAGTGTACCTTTGGTCTGTGGATATCCTCAATGTAAAATTCTTGGCTAAATGTGTATTATTTCCTTCTCTGGGGTTTCTCTCCCATTCTCTCGATCAATTTGAAGGCCATTTCAGTCCACGTCTCACTACTTTTTTGTTCTCCAGGAAACCTCAGTTTTTGCTTTTAAGGCCTTCAAACTAACAGGATGAGTTCCACTATGTATACTATTGAATATCATCTCCTTTACTTAAAGTCAACTGATTGTAGATGTTGATCACATCTACAAAATAACTTCACAGCAACACACTATTTGACCAAACAATTGGGCACTATGGCCTAGTTGAGCTCACACATAAAATTAACCATCACAGAGGCTCTTGCAGATTTATATCGTTCTGGTTTCTTAACAAAGGATTTTACAGCCACACTCTTGGTGTCTTCTTTAGATCATGTTTTCCTGACATGACCACCTTGGCTTTACTCTCTGACACAAGCATTTTCCTAATTTTAGCATTGTTTGCCCTCTGTAAAAGCTGAGAATGAGAAACCGTTTCATCTTCAAACTCAGCAACTCTAGGATCCCTTATATGTAACAGTATATCTTTAGCTAATCTCTTTCTCTTGCATTCTACTATAGATAATGAGAAGAAAGCAGTCGGCTGCCTAAAAATCTTCTTAGGTAGATCATCCAGTTCATTTGGTATATCTTCTTTTTTCCATGCTTTTGTCAGTGACATTATTGGTAATCTTTATAATAAGGGTCCCTTTTCCTCCACCTTCCAATAATATTTTCCTTTAAACTCTCTCTGGTTGCCTTCTTCAGGGCCACTGGGCTTCTGCTAACAATCTCTTTAAGGCCCTTGAAGCTTTCACTAACCCTATCCTCAAGTTCCTTCCAGTAGCATTCCAGCTCTGGTACCAAATGTCTTTTAGTTACTAGATTGTATAACAAATCACTCTAGACATTAGTGGTTTAAAACACAGCATTTATTTTGCTCACTAATCTGCAATTTGGGCAAGGATCTACAGCTCCAAGGCTGAGGCTCACTAGAATCTTCCGAGGTCTTACCCATTCACAGCACTGACACTCGATGTTGACTGTTGACTGAGACCATGTGTGGGCTGGCAATTTTGTTTTAATTGGATATTTTGGATGATAATTTGTGGAGATTCTGTATTCTGTTGCTTTCTTCCAGAGAGTGTTGAGTTTTATTCTAGCAGGTAAATTCTAGCAGAGAGAAAAGCCACATAAATCTCAATCATGCCCAGTGTCATTCATTTCTTTCAAAAGTTCTATTCCTTCAAGTTTCTCCCTGCTTTCAGTGCTCTCCAGTGCTTTCAAACATTTTATTTTAATAAGAAAGCAAGTAACATATATTTTTAATTTAAATTACTAAGAGATTTATATGATATGAGGTGTGCTTGATTCTGTCTCTGAGAGTTGGAAGTGTTATAAAAATAATTTAGACACAATGAATTTCCAGTATTTTGGACAATTTTTTTCCTTTGGAACCAATTACAGTTCTGAAGTTTAGTCTAACAGGTACCTCATTGAGGCCAAAGCCTCAAACAGTTTTAAATTTCTAAATTATCTTGTCCAGAGATTAGATTTATTATTGGCAGGAGGGTTAGTCCAATATAAGCTACTCTACTTAATCACCAGAATTGCCTCACTCAAAAGTCGCTCTTGTATTTGATCACGTCTTCACTTTCTCTGGCTCTATTCTCTCACATTTTCTAAGTGCTCTAATATGCAATAGCAGGAAGAGAGAGCAAACAGGATGAACTGAGGTTGTTAGAAAACGAAGATCATTCATTTAACAAAAATTTATACAGCCTTCTACAGGTAAAGTATTGTATTAGGCACTGAGAATTTAGAGATGAGTGAGATATGTGGTCTGACTTTCAATAAACTCATAATCTGGTCATTTCTAAATCTAGAATTGCCAGCCTTAGGGTTAGACAGGCTGTTAGCCACTTCTAACAATCTGTTGTTCTGTGCATTCAGAGGTCAAGCTGAACATGTACTTATTCAGCTTGCAGGGTTCATTTGCTTCATGGTCTCCTTTCAAAGCAGAAAACTTGGTACTATCCCAAAAACCTGTCCTTCACATCTCTCTTTCCTTTCATTTAGTGGAGGGAAAAAATGATCTACTATGAGATATTGCTGGAAGGCCCCAATTTCCACAAGAGACTCAATTGCTTTTTCCTCTTCAAAAGAAACTCAGGCCTGATTTACACACATAGGCCAAACAACTGATCACCACTATTATTACCAACAACAATAAAAAACAAGAAACTACTATTTTCTGGGTGCTTTGCACACATAATTCCATTAAATCCTTATACCAACGTGCAAAGTACATAATTATCTTTATAATACAAATGGAGAGAATGTGACTCAGAGACTAAGTAAATTTTTCAAGATTACACTGCTAATAGTGGCAGAATTGGGATTGAATCCAGGTCCACAGGAGCCAAAGGCCTGAGTCTATGTCTAAGAAAACAATAGGGAAGGAGGAGAGGGAGAGTAGATGGCTGCTCCCCAAGTGAACTCTGAATTTTATAACTTCCATCTGTACTTTTGCTCATGCTAATTTCTATATGGGGAACAATCCTCTCTAAAGAAATCTTGCCCATATTATGGGATCCTCTTAAGTCCCAGCTTCTCTATTAAGTTTTCTGATCTTGATATTAGGTGAGATTTCTTCCTCCTTGCTAGGACATTCTGTTACACCTTTCATATACCACTTGAGTAATAGTAAGTAATAGCAATTAGTAATAGTATCAGTAATAGCAACATTTATTGTGCACTTAGTATGTGACGGACACAATAATAAATGCTCATATGTATTAAGTAGATATTTATTATCCTATAAGTAGGTATCTATTATCCCCATCTTACAGATGAGGAAAATGAGTCACAAAGAGACTAAGTAATTTGTCCAAACTCACACAGATAGTAGGGATCCTGACTCCTGAACATAAGTCCTTAATCACTGTCCTAAATTGTACTTTTAATTATAGATGACGATGATCGTAAGGGTGATGGTGGTGACGGTGATGATGACAATGATAATGGTAATGATAACGGTAATATCAACATTCATTGAGCATATACAAAACACCAGGCACGTGTTTCTACTCATTTAATTCTAAAAACAATTCTAAGAAGTGAGTAGCATTATTATCTCCACTTTACAAGTGAGGAATTTGAAGAACAGAGAAGTTAGTTAAGCTGCCCAAGGTCACGCAGCTGGGAGAAGAACCCAGGCAGTTCAACCTGAGAACACACATTCTCTTTTTTTATTTTTTTAACATTTTTTTATTGTGAAATATAACATACATATGGAAAAATGATAACTTTCAAAGAACGATTTAACAAGAAGTTGGAGAGCAAATTTCAAAGAATGTTATGGGTTACAGCTCCACAGTTTATTTCCTTATTATGAAATATAACATATATACAAAAAGGTGATAACTTTCAAAGTACAATTTAACAAGCAGTTAGAGAGCAAATTTCAAAGAATGATATGGGTTACAGTTCCACCATTTCAGTTATTTCTTTCTAGCTATTCTAATACCCTAGCAACTAAAAAAATAAAAATAAAAATAAAAAAATTTTAAAAAAGTTTATATAAAGATTCAGTATCCGTAATCCTTTGTTAAATCCTATCTTGTCTGCTGCTACCCCTTCCTCTCATTTACTCACGTTCTTGATCTTCAGGGATACCTGGGCAGAGATCACCCTAACTTGCTCATACTGAAAAGGGGTGTCGACATTATGGGAAAGGGGGATGCATCTGGTTGATGTTCTTGAAGAGGCTCTTGCCTCTGGGTTTTAGGACTTATCTGGCATAGGAATATTCTGGAGGATTTAAGTTTCTGAAAAATAAACTTAGTGAGTGAAACTTTTATAGAGTCTCAGATAGGGACTAGGGTATTCTTTAGGGTTTCGGGGGCCACTGTTGATTTGGGAAAGCCCACGTTCTTAACTACTACATCATGCACAGTGCTTCTGAACTTGTCTCTTTCCTCCTATAATCCTGATTTCCAAAATACTGTTTGTCTGTGTTTCTCATTTTTGCAGCATCAAGTCAGTGCCTAATAAATATTTTTGGATTAGACAGAATCTTGTTGCAGAGGCATTACAGAGCAGAAAATAGTGAAGGCTTTGCTCACTTCAGCATGTCTAACCATAATTCACTTCTGAACTGTCCCCATCTGCAAAGTGTTTACTGAGTACAGTCTGAGAACCTACAGTGTGATGGGCTCTGTGGTAAGCACAGCAGGGAGTGTGGAGGTGGGGGATGCAGGAGGTCAAGATGCAGTGCCCAAGGTAAACCAGTAGTCTTGATGGGACAGCTCATACTCTTCTACTTGGAGCACATATTTGAGCACACACAGACACATTTCACTCGGCCACAGTTCAACAGGGCTGGCTGACTCTAAATTTAGAACAACCATACGCACCAAGATGTGGTTGAAGGACTTCATATACCATTATCAATTCCCTGAGTTAGACAATCCCTTAACAATAATTAACTCACTTGTAGAAAGTCATTTAGCCAGTTCCAAAGTAACAATTATTAATAAGCAATTTCTAGGGATAATAATTATAAACTGCCCATTCTAGAGGTTGTGAGCATTTCTAAAACAAAGCTTTGGTGCATTTAATATCAAATACTCTCAGTTATTTCCAAAGCTTAACTCAAATTAACCTAATAAAGTAAAATTACTTTGAAAATAAGATTGTTCAATATATTTAGTTCCCATGACATAAAAGTGCAAGCTGTTCAAAAATAATAAGCAGGAACTTTTTTTTTTTAACTTTAAATTTGTGGGTATTAGACATGAGAAGTATCTAGCCACAAGATTTCTACTATGGGAACTCTGAAGGTTGTACATCTTTATACGTGACCCCCTCTATGATACCTCATTATCCAAATATGTTAATGTCACTAAGACAGCAATTCTCAAGCCTTTTGTACCCTTACTCATTAGCAAAACATAATGCTTGTTATTTTTGAAAACCAGAGACAAATAGACTTGTGGTGGTATTAATTCAATTTACTCTTCCCTTGATGGTGTAAGACCATTTCAGTGCACACTCGATAATAAAGGATATTATCTTTTAAAAGGTAGTCAATGAGCATTTTAAAACTTCAAATTCCATGTGAGACCAAGGGAAGAAATGTTTAGTTGGTGCAAGATCTATATTTCCTAAACAATTTAACTCGCACAGTTCATTCAAATACCATAATTACATGTAACTTTTAATAGGAAGTGAGACCTGGTAGGTTTGCATAGGTTTGTGTGAGATAGCGACACATCCCAAAGTAATTTGGACAGAGAATAAAAATACATATGCAGGGCCTCCCTGAGGAGCTGGGGGAAAATGTGGACTGTTGGGCTTCCTCACTGGATTGTTGCTGATGTTCTCACAAACACTGAGGACTGGCAGTTTGATGTGCCGAGCCCTCTATCACAGGACTTGCCCTTATGAAGCTCATCACTGCAAAGGAGAGGCTAAACCTGCTTATAATTGTGCCTCAGGTTCCCCCTGAGTACCTATTTGTTGTTCAGATGTGGTCTCTCTCTCTAGCTAAGCCAACTTGGTGGGTGAACTCATTGCCCTCCCCACCACGTGGGATCTGACTCCCAGGGGTGTAAATTTCCCTGGCAATGCAGGATATGACTCCCGGGGATGAATCTGGACCTGACACTGTGGGACTGAGAACATCTTCTTGACCAAAAGGGGGACACAAAATGAAACGAAATAAAATTTCAGTGGCTGAGAGATTCCAAATGGAGTCAAGAGGTCACTCTGGTGGGCATTCTTATGCACTATATAGATAACCCTTTTTAGGTTTTAATGCACTGGAATAGTAGAAGTAAATACCTGAAACTATCAAACTGCAACCCAGTAGCCTTGACTCTTGAAGACGATTATATGGCAATGTAGCTTACAAGAGGTGACAGTGTGATTGTGAAAGCCTTATGGATCACACTCCCTTATACAGTGTAGGATGAGTAGAAAAATAGGGACAAAAAACTAAATGAAAAATAGGGTGGGGGGGCTTGGGTGTTCTTCTTTACTTTTAGTTTTTTATTCTTATTTTCACTTTTTCTGGTACAAGAAAAATGTTCAAAAAAAAGATTGGGGTGATGAATGCACAACTACATGATGGTACTGTGAACAAGTGATTGTACACTTTGGATGATTCTATAGTATGTGAATATATCTCAATAAAATTGAACTAAAAAAATTTAAAGAAAGAAAAAAAGATAGTCAATGAATGGACAGATGAAAATGGTATCTGATTGTTATTTAAGTGTGATGTTTTAAAATTTACTAGTGAGAGTAAATACTTTGCCCATGTGCTTATCATATCTTGGTACTGCTTTCTTTGTGAAGTATCTATTCATACCCTTTGCCCTTTTTTTATTCTATTGGAGTTGCAGTGTTTTTCACAATAACTACTATGAGGTCTCTATAAATTACACATAACTTTATCGACACAGTTCTACCCAAAAATCTCTGGGCAAAACACCTTTTGATTTTAATTCAGACATGAGGAAATAGAAGGATCTGCTTTCTGCCCTTGAGTCAAGTACTGTGCTATTCCCTTTTGTCCTTTCTGGGTTTCCTTTCTTCCTGTCAATAGTATTTATTGAGCACCTACTGCGTGTCAGAGGCTTCCACTGTGTGCTCAGCCTGGAGTTACATCTCTGTGTTCTGAAGGAGCTTACAACCAGTGAGGGAGGGTATAAGAAAATGAGCAAGTAGAATACAGTGTGTTAAGGGCCATGAGAAGTGCGTGCACACACACACACACACACACACACACACACACACAATGGTGGCGATAGGAAAAGAAAGAGGAGACCCCCAACCAAGGTTAGGGAGAGTCTTGGAAGAGGTGGCATCTCAGTGAAGTCCTGAGGAACACTGCTCTTTGCAGGAAGGAGAGGCTCAGACCAAGGAACAGTGAGTTCAAGGGCCAAAGAGAAGGCAAACAGGGAAACACTACAAATAGCTCAACATGACAGACACAGAATCCCAGGTGATACAGAGAAATATAAAAAGAAGAGGCCAAAAGGGCCATCCCAGGAAGACTTCATATGCAAGTACTGCTAAAGAATCAGACTCTATCCTGAAGGTGATCTCAACTCTCCGGGATTGCCCAACACTAAGGCCAAAATTACAGCTAAGCCTCTGTCCTCCGCACTGCTCTCAGCCACCTCCTCTGGGAGCTTAATCCAGACTTTCTGCCTCTGTCCTGAGATGAACCAACTGGTTGATGAAAAACATGCACAGAAGACTGGAAAGGAGTCAGACAAGACACAGCTATCTCAAAAGGGTGGAATCCTTATCCTGGAGTCAGCCAGTAAGGGCTGGTGGAGATGAAGCTTAAGAAGCTACATCTGCCAGAATGTTGTATCCTGTCTCCCCCAACAGGTATGCCTTGACCTGGAGGTGGGGAAGTGTTGCAGCACTCAGAAGAGGGAGTAGTTGAGACAGGAGTTCATAATCTATCTGTAGAGCAGAAGAAAATCCCATTGAATCCCAATCCAAGCTTCTTCTCTTTTGACTGTCATTGAGCCAAGACGTTAATGAATCACAATGGACAGAGCACTGGCTTCAAGAGGCCTCTCTGGTCTGTACCTGGCCTCCTGGCTTTCCAGCTGTGGGCTGTGCAGGTAAGGTACTAGACCTCTCTGAGTAAACTGAGTGAGTGGAGATGCATATGCACAGGATACTGTGGTCTCTTAGCCTTCATAGGGTCTTGTCCATGTTTTTGAGAAGACTAGATGAACGAGGTGCCCATGGCTGCAAGGAGGAGACGGTGACCTTATGGTTCAGAGGCTCCATAAAAGGATCAAAAATGACAGTTTCTCTCACTACAGCACCTTTAATAATTAAGATTGAACCTGCAGGCCCTATTCCTGAATCATTTAGTCATCTCAGAGACCAGATAACACATTTCATTCAATCATTTGGGATTCATTATTCAGTGACCAGGGGACTATTATCCAGTCATTAGAAGGTCTAGAACATTCATCGTCTGACAAACTCTGACAAAAGACATACAGCCAGATGCAAATCCAGCTGGGATTGCTTTGGAATTGCATATCACAAACCAAGGCCTCTCCCGGCCTTGGTTGTTCCGAGCAGGATTTATCTAATTTCCCAAGAGCCTTGCTCTGACTCCCATAATAGCGCTGGCTCTCCATCCATCACAGAGCTGCCGAGACGCTTGGAAAGTCTGAGGCCAGCTGAATCTGCTCTAGCAGGATTCCTGTTAGCCTTGATAACCATTCAAGATAAAAGCCTGTCCAGCTCTGTATCTTCTCCCCTGCTTCGACTTAATCCTCACGTGAGCCCTATGAGGTGGTTATTAGAATCCCCTTTCCACAGTCGAGGAACTGAAGTGCAGAGATTAGCTCCAGACTGACAGGTCAAGTGGCAGAGCTCGGTTCAAACCCAGGTTGGTCTGAGTCCAGGGTGAGGCCCTTAACCATCAAGTCAGTTGTTTTTTGTTTTTTTTTTAAAGCACAATTTTGGATCAGGAAATAATTTCTGCAGGAGATGGTACAGGCATGAAATATGAATGAATTCAGAAAGGATTCAGACAAATTAAAAAACAGAGAGATACAAATAAAAGTTATAAATAAATAAAATCTCCCTGAGTAACATCAGGAAAACTACTAGACCCTTTTCACACCTGCAGAGCCTTTATTGTTGGAAGAACACATCCTCACGTGTCTTTAAGTTGGGGAGTTAATAGGATGCCCAAAGTGAGTGTTGTGTAACCTTTCATTAAAATGGCATTTGGCTATCAGTGAGTCTAACAGAAGAAAACTGAAGTTTTCTCCAACAAACAGTAAGGTAATTAATGCAACCTCCTCGCAAAAACCTTTTATTTTTGAGAGAGAACCCTTTTAATGCCTTATATTATACTACTACAACTTTGATATATGATTTTAGCATTAAGACCGAACAATAAAATCAAGGATCTCTTCCTTCATTGACGTAAGGAGGAAGAGGGAAAGGAGGAGGAAGGAGAGCTAACATTTATCGAGTTTTTTAATGTTCCAGATCCAGTTCTGAAACCTTAATCTTTATGACACAATTTAATCCCCACAAAAGCCCCGTGAAGCAAAACCATTAATGTTTCCATCACACAGGTACGGAAACCGAGGCACGGAGACCTCACTCCTCTGGCCACACATCTAACGACCCAGGCGTCTGACTCAGGGTCCATGCTCTTATTCAGGTTTCCTCTGAAATCTGTAGTAAAGCGAATTTCTGATAAAAAGAAAATTCTTTTTGTATACTGATTTCCATTGCAAGACCTACAAGACTAGAACGCTTTACAAAATGTATTCACTCCCTCAGTGGAAGACATCCTTAAGAAGATAGACCTTTTCAGGTCAGGCATGAAAAAATACATTATCATAAAAGAAAATCTAAAATAAATACAGTGTTACTCTTTTCAGGGTAAACTATAAGGCAATAAAACTAAATAGGAAAAGATATTAATACAGCGTCTCAAACACCCTCCTTTGTATATCAAGTTGAAACTCCGCCACCATCATGAAGACCAGAAACATGAGTTGTTTTCTCCAGGACTGGAGATAAATTTCTGCTGATTCACCTGGAATCTCTCCTTAACTTCTGTCCAGGATCAATGGGCATGCATTTACAGAGTGACTGGTCAGGATAAGGAGATGATATCACCATCTCAGAAACTCTTCCTCCTTTGTTAGGCTGCCACAGAGAGAGCTACCCCAAACACCTAACAATCTTGCAAAGGTCTGTGTTTGTGTGTGTTATGCTTGTGTGTTAAGGAAGAGGCATATCTTAATGTCAGTCTGAATTAACTCCTTTAATTGGGTTCTCACTTAAGTGAATTTCTATTAAGGAAAAGATTCTTCGATAATAATTACAACAAAGACAAATATTAGCATGCGAGCTTTCCCAGTAGCCCCACCCCCAAGCCACCTTGCAGAGGAGAGTTGCCTGTGGCCAGACGGGCCAGTGTGCTTTTGTGATGCTTTTGTGATGTAGGTCAGCAAAGGGGTGAGGAGGTTAGGGGAGGGTAGCAGTCTAGGTTGACACTGGAAAGAGCAGAGCTAAGGACAGGAGAACAGATACCGTCAGGAGCAGAAAACCCCAGGGCTGGGCTGAAGGGATAGTTTTGCAGATTAGAAAGGGAAAGGGAGAGATTTTTGCAGCAGACAAAGAAAGACAGAGAGAGCCAGAAAGTTAAGAGAATGGCAGAAAGCTAGAGATTCTTGGGGAGAGTGGATTTCAGTGTGTGGTGCTGTGGTTTGTGAATGGGATGCCTCATTAGAATTCTTTGAGGTAATTCAGTGAAGGTTTAAATTGCTTTTCAGTGATCTTTGGTGTCTCTTTTAATGTGTCCCTGGATTGAAGCTGTCTTCCAGGGGAGGGCAAGGGGGGCCTGACTTTATCTGGGTTATGCAAACATTAGAAATAGTTCAGTGACAGAAAAATCATGAACAAGAACAGGAAACCGGATCGAGTCATTTTAAGTTAATTTCTTAATATAAAGCATTGCCACTGAATTTTTAAAATGGAAAACTTACCTAAAATACAATTTATGATAAAACAGTATAGCTTCTCTATGTATGAAAAATACTCATGACTTGACTTTCCCTGCAGACCCCATGAGAGAAGCGCTCAAATTAGTGAAGAAAGCAGGCTCTTGCTCTTTCTCTCCTTTTGACAAGTAAGTACCTCTTCTCACAAGAGCTTCATTCATGTGAAACAAAAGATCATTTCCAATAGATATGAATCACCAAGTTGTTTTCCCCTCAGAGGCTAACATGTGTTCTGATGGCAACAAAGAATTTAGGCATAATGTGCCTGGGTGAGTGGGGAAAAGAGGACATTCTGTGTGAGCTTTATGGCGAGCAGTGCAGTAAACAAGAACTCACCATCTATAATCTGGTTGGTTTGAAAAAGACTATTTTAGGAACAAATTGAGCTAAATTTGTTTGTAAAAGACAGCATCTCTGTTATGAATATTCTTTATGCAAGAGGGGATGAGGATTCATAAGGCATCCATGGTTCAGTTAAATTCGAATCAACTAAGTCCTCAGAGCGACAATTAGAAGGCAGGCTCTGTACTGAATGCCTGATGACACACACAAAGCTGATGGAGACAAGGTCCTTATGGCGCCCTGACCCACCATCTCTTTTATGTGTGTTATGTAAGTGTAGATTAAGATGCACTGCAAGTTCTTACAGTTGAAATTTCCATTTTGCTTTTCAAATGTATGTGTATACACATATATGTATGCTTTTCAAATGTATGTATTCAAACAGATGTGTAGTAGCCAAAAAATTGCTATAATTTCTAAGATTTTGGTTGATTTAAATCAGACATATTCAACCTATGGCAAAGTTTAAAGGCTCATGGAATTCTTATACAATCAGGCTGAAGGGGGGGGGTGGGGGTTGGGAGGACAACTCATTCTGAAGGTGCAGAATGATCCAAGCTCCTTAGCACACTTTCTACAATGCCTTCTCTCAAAGGGGGAGCTATGCCTCTGAGACGCCACTTGTACCCAAAGCCTAAATTAAGTAAAATCCCAGAGTTCAGGGATTGTCAGGTATGAGAGATGACCTGGGCATGGTCCAAAGTTTCTTTTTCTTTGGTTCACATCTGAAGCAGCCAATATGCAGTGCAAAGACTTTCTCTTGATAAAGACTAGAGGGTGAATATGACTCCACACTGCTCCCACTGGATCTGACAAAGGTGCACCTGATGCCTGGGGTTCCTGGAAGTCTTATCTGCCAGATAAGAAAGGCAAGAACTGCCAGGTCATTGCCTTTTATGTCTCCACATGTCAATTCCCAGAAAGAGTCCATATCATCACTTGAGGCAACTGTTCCCTACTGAGCACACCACATCACCCACTCTAAGTTCTGGGATTCAGGACTTGAAAACCTTCCTCTGTCAGGACTTCAGCATCTCCCTCAACTCGGCCTCCACCACAGTCCAGGGCCTACGGATCATTCCTTTGTGTCTCCTTCAGGTTATTCTGGGGGCAGACCCAGCTTTGGCTTAAATCAAGCTCCACTCAGATCATCCCTTTGTTACCTGCTCCCTTTCTATCCCTTCAGCTTGGCCCTCTGATTCTGTTACGATCTTATCTCCCAGGCTCCATCTTCTGTCATCATGTCTCCTCCCCACAATCTGTCCATTCTAAGTCCCCATTCTAAACCAAACTCCCCAAATCTCAACTTCCTACAAAAAGTGAGATGACCTAACAATGAAGGTTACACATTTTACTGTATCTTGTAATGCGCAGTATTTTCTTCTGTAAGATTCTACTGGGGACACAAGAATGTCTTTTGCAAAGCACATGAACAATACTGTTGCTATTTGATGTTGGGGATGTTGGGAGGAGGATGGGCAAATGTGATAATGTTATTCTTTCCTTAAAAGGTAACAACACAAAGTAGAAAGGAGGTTCACAATGGGAAATTAGCTGGGGGCTCAGTTTGCCACCACGGAAATCTATATTTTATTTGTGTATCAGAGAAATCATAAAGCAGACAACTTCCCCCCTCTCTGGCCTTTAATTCTCTCATGTCATAGGACATTGTTCCTACCTTGGATACAAAAGAAAGCAGAATTGGGATGGTAGATACATCCAAGACAACAAGAACAGGAATGGGGACCAAAGCTCAGGTCAGGGAGAGAAGAAACTGGAGCTCAAAGGAAGTAAAAAGTATAGGAGTAAGAACCCATCATGTGAAATTTAAAAAATTTGTTGTTATTCCCATAGTTGTCATATTTGTTGGGAGAAAAGTTAACATGATAAATTCAAGTATCTTCTATCTGTATTATAAACCAGTTTTGAATCATGGTTTTGGTACTTGCAAGATGTGAGACTTTGGGCAAATTACTTTACCTCTCTGAGCCTCTGTTTCTTTGTATATAATATGAAAAATAGTATGTATCTCCAACATTTGGGAGGAATAAGTGATATACTATATGTAGAACATGGTCTAGTTTCAAATGAAGTGCCCATATAATACCTGGCACTTTGGCTGATAGATACTGTTTTTTCTCATGTCTTTTTTTTTTTTTTTTTTTTTTTGAAGCTCTTTGCGGTCTGGCACCAAGTATTGTGTTCCCTGTAACTCATCATAGAATATTTATTGGGTACTCAAAATACACCACTGAAGGAGAGACTCCATTCTATGTTAATAAAAGGACAAATATGTGGGGAAAAAAAAAAAAAAAGAACCCATCATGTGTGTATATGGAAGTGGGTGGGGGGGCAACATGAGCCAAGTGAGGGGCAGCAATGACCATTACAGGAAGGGAGGTGGGACCACAAATGTGCCTCTTCAGTCACCCCTGGCCCTGAACCAACTTCCAAAAATAAATGAATAAATATAAAACAAGCCATGTCTAAAACTCCCTTCATGCTCAGGTGGAATGAAATGAAATAAAACTGGTTTCTATTAGAGAAGATGCAATGCTTAACAGAAGCACAGCAGAAACCTCAGTCCCTAGAGGTTCTAGAGCCCTGTAGCAATTCTCTTCCCCTGGGCCATGCCCTGTGCTGTGCACCAGCTGAGCTTAGTAAGCTGAAGAAAGGATGTAATCACACTGCTTTCATGTCCCCATTTCCCAGCTAAATTTAAACAGGATTGGCCTCTAGAAGGAGAAAAACAAAGGCAAAAAACATGAATGTAGAATTTTGATCCCATTAAACCCTACAGTCCCATCTTGATGCCTAAGTCTTTACTTTCATAGAACTAGAGCTTCCTTTTCATGGCAAGTTGCCAAGCCTCAGAACATGGTCCTTGCTTCGGAACATAAAAAGCTTGCATCCTGTGAAGAAGAGGAGCTTCTGTTGTTATAGAAACCCACAGAGAGGATGTGCTTTAATGAAGCACATATTTAGTCATTCCCCAAATTTATCCCAAACCCAACTATATGTTGCTGTCTCCATTGATATCTGCCTAGTCCAGGCCACCATTACGTCTTGCTGGATGAATGAAACAGCCGCTAACGGTCACCTGCTTCCATGCCTGCCTCCTAGTATGCTCAACACAGCAGCCAGAGTAATCCTTTAACGTAAAAATCAAAATCAGGCGACATCACTCTCCAGCTTTCAAAACCCTCCTCTGCTGTCTTCCATTACCTTTAGAATAGAATCCAGCGTCCTCACCTGAGCTACAGGGCGATAATACAGTCTGATCGTGCGTTGCCTCTCTGAGTTTATAGCCTACGACCCTCCTGGCACATGGGCCTCTGGCTTCTTCCTGAACACACCAGCGGCTCCCTCTCAGGCCTTGCCCTTAGTCCTCCGCCAGAAACACTCTCTCCCTGATATTCTCTAGGCTTGCTCCCTTATCAGGTCTTTGCTGAAAGGTCAGCTCCTTAGAGGACCTTCTCTGACCTTCTAGTCCAAAATAGCCAGCCTGTCACTTTCTATTCCATTCTTTATTTTTCTCACTGTACTCCTCCCTACCTAACAGTATGTGTCTTGTTTACTGCCTGTCTCATCCCCTAGTATGTAAGCAAAATGAGGGCAAAATTATCTTACTACGTTCCCTAGTAACAGCCAGTTTATGGTAATCATTGAGTAAATATTTCTTGAATGAATAATTGTGATTTTTCATAGTCCCGTCAGAAGTGAAAGCATTTTGTTTTTCATTTTAACACTTGGCAATTTTACAGTTGTATCAGGGGAAACAAGGGAAAGAGCACAGGAGGAAAGCCATGCCAAGACTCATGATCTAAATACTTACAAATAAAAAGATGTTTCTTAAGTGAAAGAAGAGAATGAGAAGTAAATGACGGAAAAATTGCATTAAACAGCTGACAACATGAATGCAAAAATACTTGGTACAACATATTAAAAACAAATCCTATTTTATATATATTTGACAATTTCTTCTTTGGTTATGGATCAAAATCAACAGTGACATTTATACAGCAAAGCATGGATGCCTGTAGCTAGAAGAGAAATGAAATGCAATTTTGCTTGTCTTGAACATGGTTTTCAAAATAGAAATGAAATATAGTCGAACTAGAAATTTGGATCAGTTTGGCTTTGTTTTGCAATTCAAAAATATTCATTAGTTACACAAATTTGCTATTTTAACACCATAGTTTTCCACTTCACCCTTAATCTCTTACTCTGAAGTCTTAACGACCATGCATATAAGCATTTGCAAATATATTTTAAATGAAAATGTAAATATCCATTTACCTTATAATTTAAATATATACTATTACTATTAAGGAAGTGGACTAAAACATTGGTTTCCTCAGGCCTTCTTCCCTCTCCAAAGTCCCTTTCCCCCACTATGGCCCTTCTATTGTAAGAATCTTTAATTCCGTAACCTTTAAAAACTTCCTTTTAAAAATCCTCAAAAACAATTTTTATTCATAGTTAAAAGTGCATTTTTGATTATATGCTAACAATATGATATATGCATGTGTGTATGTATGTATGTGCATATATATGTATGTATGTATGCTAGAACCACGACATTCTCTTTGTTATCCTTTAAAATCTGCTTTCTTTAAATTTGACATTTTCCTACCCTTTTGCCTTTTGTAGTCTGGCTGAACCAATAGTGTAGCTACAGAAGTTAATAAATAAAACAACAATCTGAAAGTGACCATATTACAGTTCAGCAGTTCTTGAGGAAGTCAGCAGCCTGGGAAATAAGATATTCCCTTGTCTAGATCTTGTTTAAAGCTCTCTTTTATTATGAATTTCATCATCCCTTTTATATCACAGAACCAATCCACCCTACACTACTTCTAACACAAACTCTGAAGCAGAAAGTCAGTAACTTGAATCACTGACTAGCAGCTGCACAATATCAATTCAAGCATCACTGGATGAAAGAGTAAAAAAAACACAAAAAAACAGCCAGCTGAGCTGAGGCAGGGTCAGGACCCCAGGCCCTTCAAGATTTCCCACCTTCTAGGTCATGATAACTTTTTGAGGCTACTGAAGATATTGGTGATTCTTCTTTCTAAATTTTTAGAAGAAAAAAAATATTACAAAGCAATCAACATCTTGGTCAACTTTGGACCTTAAAGCTGTTGTTGAACACCAGCTTACTTCTTCTACACACACACACACACACACATGCGCACACACACAAATCATCCACACAATATTATATATCATCTTTTCAGTGGCTCCATGACTTGAGAGAAATTGATACCACAGAGTTGAATGAACTGTCCACAGTTAGAAGACCAGGCAAAATAGAACTTTTGAATATTAATGCTCAAAACTCCCACAGTGGTCACCTAACTCAACCTATTCACTCCCCAGATGTGGGAACAGAAGCTCACAGAGGTCACCTTGTTACTCTGTGGCGGAATCCAAATGAAACCCTGATCTCCAGCCACCACAGTCACAGCTTCTCTATAAACTGGGCTTGCCAGGTTACAGCCATTTATTTTGTTTTGTTTTAATAAAACCTTACAGGTTGCATGGCCCACTGTGATCTCTAAAACTAGTTTCTTCCTCAAAGTTACTTAAACAATGGGAGAATTACTTAAGAGCAGAAAATTTGAGAAAAACAGAGAAATTGAGACTCAAGTCACAAAGGAAATGACTTAGGATGGCTCAACCTAAAATTAGGGATTTGTCAACCCCACATCATGCTTCTGGTTTTTCTTCCTAAGAAACTTTATGCTTTGAAATGAGACACAAGACAAGGCCCATTAAGTAAAAATAAACATAAAATAGACAATTATACCATAGTTACTTCCTACCTTTCAGTTCCCAGATTGTTAGCAACCCTATTAGGTACAGGGCTGAAAAGAGCAGAATGAAACTGAACTGTTTCACCTGGGTACCATGAGGAATTACTAGTGGTTATTTCTAAAAATGAGGGTAAGTACTGCATGCTAACAGTATATGCAGTGGCAGAAGATAAATGAAAATATGAAGTTAGTCTTATTAAACTGGAGTCTCAACCACACTGCATTTCATAGTTTATACCCATTCAAGGATGACTTTAAGTAAAGTAACTACCTGAAGGTAAGATCATATGCCAGAGTGATTAAATGCACACAGATTTGAGGCCAAACTTATATGGTTTCTCATTTGTAAAATTGGAACATACTTCATAGGTGTTATGAGAGTTCAATGAGTTAACAAATAATAAAATACTTAAAATAGTGCCTTGGCACATAAAATGTACTATATGAATGTTCTAGTTTTCTAATGCTGCCGGAATTCAAAACACCAGAGATGGATTGGCTTTTATAAAAGGGGGGTTATTTGGTTATTCAGTTACAGTCTTAAGGACATAAAGTGTCCAAGGTAAAGGCATCAACAATCAGGTACCTTCACTGGAGGATGCCAACGGTGTCCGAAAAACCTCTGTTAGCTGGGAAGGCACATGGCTTGTGTCTGCTCCAAAGTTCTGGTTTCAAAATGGCTTTATCCCAGGACATTACTCTCTAGGCTGCAGTTCCTCAAAATTGTCACTCTTAGTTGCACTTGGGGTATTTGTCCTCTCTTAGCTTCTCCGGAGCAAGAGTCTGCTTTAAATGGCCATCTTCAAACTGTCTCTCATCTGCAGCTCCTGTTTGTTCCTCAAAGTGTCCCTCTTGGCTGTAGCTCCTCTTCAAAATGTCACTCACAGCTGCACTGAGTTCCCCCTGTCCATCAGCTCATTTATATGGCTCCAGTGACTCAATCAGACCCACCCCGAATGGGCGGAGCAACACCTCCATGGAAATTATCCAATCAGAGTCATCACCCACAGCTGGGTGGGGCGCATCTCCACAGAAACACTCAAAGAATTATAATCTAATCAACATTGATAACGTCTGCCCACATAGGATTACATCAGAGATAATGGCTTTTGGGGGGACATAATACATTCAAACTGGCACAATGAATAAATAAATGAATGCCTTATAGAAAGTTCTCTAGTTTATTATCTATTTCATGTACATCACATTTTCATCTTTAAATAGAGTAAGGTTCATCACAGTATTTTATAAAAATAATATTTATTTACTTTTTAAAACACTTCTTCTAGAAAACAAGGATGTAGAATATTTGGAAAATACAAAAAACAAACAAACAAACAAACAAAACAGAAAGACTCACTGGTGATCCCAGCCACTTGCGACTTGCCTTCCACCTTCTCATGGAAAACACCTAGAGGCTTTGTTTTCAGTCCATGCACATGTACACTGAAAATATATTATCACTTTATAAATGGAATCATTCTTTATGTATGTTTCATAAACAGTTTTTTCCATTTGACCTAAGAACGTTTTAACTCAATGGAAGCAAACCAATAGAAATAGCCTCAAAAAGGAAAGGAGTTACCGACACTCAACATTCTTGTCTTCCCACCCGAAAGGTCCAGAGAGTTTGGGATTAGATATTAGATACTTACAGATTTGGCTCAAAGGTCTCCTAAGTCTCCCAAGTCAAACATGCAGACAAGCCCCCAGCAAAGCATCTCTAAAACAGAGGTGCCCTTGACCTTCTTTTGGCTCCCACTTAAGTTCTCCAGGCCCTAGTCAACTGGAGCTGCTCAGGAGGCAGGGTACAATATGAGGGGTTGTTTTCCCTCCAGTATTCAGTGATTGCCAATAAAAAAAAAAAATTCCATTTAAAACACGGCCTGTAACATTTGTATGCTCATTCATCACCAAAGTGTGGCCTTGAGGTTCATGTCATCGGACGATTCTAGTAAATCTGGCACTAAGAGGTGGGGGCCAGAGGAGCTCTGCCACCTGGTGTGGGGCCAGAGCCAAAGGAGCCTCACACGTAACAGGGGCTCACTAAGTCAGTGTTTGATGAATCAATAAGGAAGTAGAGAAAGGAAGAGGCAGGAGATCTGCCATTAGATTCAAAGTTCATGGAACAGAGGGACTGTATCTTGTACTTTTCCTTTTCTTATTCTTTTTCTTTTAATGTCTTTACTGTGTCTAAAGTGTGCCTACCTTGCCTCCTCCTTCAAAAGTACACATTTGTTCTCTGGTTCACTAAGGTTTTCAAGTCAGACAAATCTGAGTTCCCAACCAAGCTCTGCAACATATTATTTGCGTAAACTTAGCAAATTACTAAACTTCTTATAGCCTCTGCTCCCTCATCTATAAAGCAGATATAACAGCAACAATAAATAATACCTATTTTCAGTTCACTAAATTATCTACTACATATGTTGGGCACTTTGTTAGGTAATGATGATGTGTGATTAAATTATGTACACTATCTTCAAGGAGCTCATGGTCAATAATCATAAAACAACAATGATTTACTAGAGTGACTAGATTTTCTTTAAGAAGGAAATGTCTTTATTTTCTCATCACATTTTACTCTTCTCCCCACCCCTAAAGCATTGATTTTCCCATTGCCAACAGCAATCATGGACATTCTGTGACAAGGGACACTCAATGTAACACTTTACTACATGTTTTCAAGTCTGTTTCTCGCTAATTATTCCCAGTGCAGGAATGTTTTCTCTGCTAAAAGAGAGTAAATTCGCTGAGTACAAGAGGCCTGGCTTTGTTTCTTTTGCAACCACCACCCCATAAAAGCCCACAGCGCTTACGTTTTCTCCTCTATCAAGTGGGAATAAGAAAAATAATAATTATAACAACAACAACAACAGCTACACATGAAGGTGCCTTATGAAGTATGAGTCAAACAGTCTAGTTTTTGGTGCCAAGTAACAATTCAGGGGCCAAATAAACAGCCACATTTCAGGTTGCAGGTGCAGAAGGCAGGGGCTGTGCTGGTGCCGGCAGAGGGGAGCCAGGGCCTAAAGGAGGCCTGCAGGCCAGGCGGGTGCTGCCAGGCAGGTGCTCAGAGCAAAGCAGGTCCTTTCTGAAACACCAGCCAGAATTCCAGGAAGAAGCTATTGTTTGAATATCCGAAATTTGTGACATCAGCTCAGGAGAAAATAGCTCTGAGGAGAAGTACTGTGGGTAAGGAAACCCTCCTGCCTCCTCTCTTGTTGCCAAGTCACTGTTTTTCAGACCTTCTCCCAGCTCTGTCTCAGCCTGAGCACAGGAGCAAACCTTGCCCGTGGCCCCAATCCTCTGTGACTTTCACTGGATGGTACCCAAGGGGCAGGGAGGCAGCCAGCAACTTCTCCACCACCTTTTCCAGGGCTAATTTGTTCTTATTTTCTGTCTGAGGAAGGGCTTCAAGCAGCTACAGACAATACTAGGCACCTGGAAGGGCAAATGAGCAGCTGAAGGCAACAAACACTCCAGGTGTAAAACTGAAGGGACCCCCAGGGCCCTGTCCGATCCCCTGCCAATGGGCTCTTAGAAGTCAGAGGCTCCCTCGTTTGCCATCAGGCTGCCTTGAAGCAGTGAGTGACAGATAGTCCTATTTCCCATTTATCTCTATATCTACCATTAAAAGAACAGACTCATGCTATCATGTACTCAGTAGTCATGTGGGGCTAATGGCTACTGTAAAGGACAAAATATACATAAACATTAATTTGTTACTGTCTTGCAAACATAGATATGTTTAATTAATATTCACTTTATACAATGAGAAATTATTAGAGGAAGAAACAATGAATTATTATTTTGCCTCTAACTGATTTGAATTTCTGAATGAATCTGATGTATTTTTTCATTTACTCTTCACCATAATCCTGGGAAGTAGGCCCCTATAGCATTTCAGCTGAATAACAGATAAGCATAGCAGCCTACACACACACACACACACACACACACACACACACACACACACACACTCTCTCTCTCTCTCTCTCTCTCTCTCTCTCTCTCTCTCTCTCTCTCTCTCAGTCTCTCTCTCTCTCAATCTTACATCACCATTCCAGAATTTACCCTAATAATCTAAGGGCCACAATGTAGGAGAATGTTTTACAAACACCAGACACTCTTGATTTTTAAACCAAACTCTGCATCATCCAAGCCACCCTATTCATCGTCGGGGAGATGGCACGGTCAGCTCCCAACCCAATAAACCCTGAATAATCTCTCTGCCTCCAGCTCCCTGGCATTTCTGGAGCCCTCTCTCATCTCGAGTATCTGCCTTCAGGGAGCTTACCAGCTTCTAAGAATGATGACACATACTAGCAAATAATGAGAGATTAGACATATAAAGAAATACATCAAATATATAAATACACAAAAATGTATTCTGGGATGGCAAGAAAAACATAATTTCTGAAGGAATAGGAAAAGACTTCATGGAACAGTTTACATTTGTAAGCTGAAGGCAGAAGTCATGGGCTACTGGAGGACCCAGAGGCCAGAAGATGTGTGATGACCTCAGGACAGTAAGTTGTCAAGTATGGCTGAAGAACAGGGAACATGAAGGTACATAGTATGAATTAAGGCTGCAAAGGTGGGTATGAGCCATCTTCATAGTCTTGAATATTAACTAAGGATTTGTGATATTGTTGGCTAAGAACTAGGAGCAACAGAAAGTTCCTGAGCAGGGAAGTTAGCACTAACAAAGAAGTGCTTTGGTAAAACCAATCTGACAATGGTACAAAGAATGGAGAGTAAAAACAAGCAAACAAACAACAAAAAAGGGTGGGAAAAACTATTCATTACATATTATAGACTATATTTAATAATAACAAAAAAAGAATAATACCTGACATACAATAGGAACTGAGGAACTGGAGTGTCTTTAGTCAATTTAAGAATGGGGACACTTGTGAGAGCCCAGGATAATTTGTGGTCATTAACCAACCTCCTCTAAACTAGCCTCAGAGAGATGGCTACCCTGGAGGTTATCTGGGGTTGTTAGCAGAAGAATGCTTCTCTGCTTTCTGGATTCTTGGTGGCAAAGTTTGAATTCTAGACTGACTTCTCTCAGCATCACCTTCCCCTCCCCTGCTATATACTCTTCCTACCACACTAAAGGGATGTGAACTTCTAATATTGAGTCAAAATGTTGAGTCAAATGGAGTTAAGGCAAATTTGTTATAAAATATTATGTAGTACTTTTTAGAATCTCTGTATCAATTGAAGGGGCAGTCACGGATAATCCTAATTAGCAGATAATCCAAACATTAAATGATCAAAATTTCATTTTAGTTTGAATTGAACCTAATATAAGAAGAGGATATACTTTGTGTTCCTAGAGAAAAAAAAAAAAAGGTGGGAGGGAGCTAACAGGAGATAAGTCAGAGGACACTGCAACCCTCCAGGTGATGGATGATCATTAACAGCCTAGACTAGGGTGTTGGTAGGAAAAGCCAAGTTATGACAGAAGACTCACAGGATCTGGGAACCAATTGGAAGAGCCCATGGGGATTCATTTTGAAGCCTACCTTACTGGAAGAATGGTGGTGACCTTCATGCAAATAGGAAAGTCAATATAACTAAAGAGTGTTCCCCCCTTGGGTCGGGCTATAGAAGAAACAATGGTCTCAGATTTTGACACGGTAATGTCCCTAATAATGCCTGAATTTGTTCCATGAGGCTACTTTCATGGTTTAAGTGAACAACAGTTAAAAGAAATCCAATAAGCACTTGGCTTTCCTTAGCACTTATTTAACTGGTTCATGATAACTTGAAGCTGTTGGTCACTTATATTTTGCAAGCTCCTTTGGCGATCTGCTCAGCTGTCCTCTGAATGACCTCAGCAGATCTGCTGACCACTATTCACATCTGCACTAACCAGTGAGGTAAGGAAATTTCCAATCTGGAGATGAAGCTTTCTGGACTGGATTTTATTTCTGAAAGGGCCACAGTATATGAGGCTGAACTTTAGACCTGCAACTGTGTATTCTTCAACATTTAAAGAGGAAGTGCATATATAGGTAAATATCAGTGATAAAGTTCCTCATCAATCACCTCCTAAATTCTCTGAAATCTAGGAGTCAAAACTCCCATTTGTCACTTAATCCTCGATGGCAAAACATTCTCCAGAAATTCTGTCATACACATTTAAGTGGATGGTCTCCTAAATAACCAAAACATCACTGACACCAAACTGCTTTGTACAAATGGAAATTACCGTTTGTAAAAACACATTGCTTATCAACGCTCCCCCAACATGTCTTCAGAAGCTATGAAATTAAATTAACACCTTTAAGAAAAGGATCGAATGTGTGTGTATACACATACCCAGAGACACAGACTTCCAAGCCGTCCCCAGATATGCCACCCTTCACAGACTTTGTCAACTCTTCAACAACACGTGGTAATAACATTTAGCTAAAAAATATTTTTAAACATTTAGTTTTAAAAGTGAATGAGATCACTTTACTCAGTGAAAAAGAGAAGAGTGATTTAGAAAGCAGGACGGAACTGTCCAGGTTAGAACATAATCCAGACATGTGTTTCTAATTGCTTCTCTCAAAGGATGTGGCAGCCAGACCCCAAAGATAACCCCCAACAATTCCTCACCTCCCCATGGGCACATTTGTCAAGGATGAAGTGCCTTTCTACTGTCCTTGAGTGTGGGCTAGTCTTGTGAGTTGCTCTGGTCAAAAGAATGCAGTGAAAGTAACATTCTTAGACTTACAAGCCCAGGTCTTGAGAGGCCTGGAAGCTTCCACTTCCTCTTTTGGAAGCCAGTCACCATTTGAGGAGTTGGACTACCCAGATGGAAAGAGAGACCTCCAGGGGAGAGGCCTGAAGCCATCTTGGACAGTCCAGCCCAGGTGAGCGCCCAGCTGAATGCAGCTGTATGACTGAGCACAGGTGAGATCAGCAGATGAACCCAGGCGAAACCACAGAATCATGAGAAATAATAAATGGTGATTGTTGCAAGCCACTAAGTTTGTGGGTCCTCTGTTATGCAGTAATAGATAACTGAAGCAAATGGTTAAAAGTGAGCCAGACCTACCATTCATCCATAACCATCTGTGACCGCCTTGGGATTTCGTACACTTCATTTTTGCAAACTTATTTATGGGGAGAAACATACAAAGGAACTTCTCTGTCATAATCAAACTCTCCAGCATTTGGTGACATCTAGGAGACTGACACTGATGTTGACATTGAATTTTGACATTTCTACCATCAGAACCCAGAAGGACAAGAGAAAATACCTTTGATTGTTTTCCCCTTTCTTATATTCCTGCTTTACTAACATGATGCCACAAACCTGCAAACATTTTTGTTAGAAAGATGAAAAAGATGATGAATGCTGTAGCAAATAAAGCTTCGACATGGGTACAGGGAGGAGGCAGTAAAGTTAGGAGAGGCCTTAACTGCATTTTGTGGCACCAAGTAAGGAGAGCCACACAGATAGCAATGACTGGGCAGGCAAGCTTGTGGTAGATTGAATGATTGGCCCCTAGACCCTTCCTGAATCCTCTTCCTCGTCAAGGATGCACTGTGATCAGAGTATAATGCTCCACCACTTGACTTTGGGTTTATTCATGTGAATTGCTTTGGCCAACGAACAATGAGTACAAGTGACAGCAAGCTAGTTCCAAGTCCAGGCTCATGAGGCATCATGCATATCCACTTGCACTCTTGCCCTTCTGCCAAAGGAGCACATGCCCCCACTAGCTCACTGGCCCCACTCGGGAAGATAAGAGATACATGGAGGAGACCCACCACAGCTGACCACTAACTCGTGATCAAGAAAGAAATGCTTACTGTTGAATGCCATTGAAGTTCAGAGGTTGTCTGATAATACTCATTATCATTAAAGTAATACAGCAAAAACTGTTCTATCCGCCTTGTATACACTGGAATTTTGTACTAAACACATACTCATGCTTCATCAGAACAATAATTGATCTGCCAAGGAACAAACTCAAGTTCAGGCAAACTAATGCCTGTAAGCAGCCAGGCAGTTAATGTACAAGAGTGAAATGGGCTTGCTGTGCGTTCACTGGAAGGGACAGCAGTTTACCGGAGGTCCACAGCCTGACTGAGGAGGCAAATGCTACTTCCACCCCGACCCTGTCATAGGATTGTTGCTACAAGGAATGAAGACCCAGTGTGGACAGATCTTCTGACCTTTCAAGAGAAGTCAGTGATGTGAGGTTTTATGTGAAACATCCTGATTTTTAAAGGTTGTTTTGCTTTTTATTAAAAAATTCTGTGGGAGCCAAAGAAAATATATTTGCAGGCCAGACGTGGCCATGGATTGGGCAATTTGTGACCTTTGCATTAGATATCGTAAAGTCACTTTGAATCATAGATTATAAAATTCACTGCATTTGTCTTCTTGAATCTGGAGATTTATAATGCCTGTTAAGTACAACCGTCTATCAGCCTAAAAAAAATACCTCACTCTCTCATTTATAAATCCTCACTCACTACACCTACGGGGCCTCTATGTTTTCAGTTCTGCAGTTCTCTCCCACTAGGACTCCCCCAACTCTCACCACCCCACCCAGCCGTGCCGGCTGCTGCCACACATACCCATTTAAAAAAGCTGGATTTAAATTCTCTTTCATAAAAACTTTCCTGATTGTACTCAAAGCCCCCTATAAATAAATTATGATCTATATCGTCCAATGTACAAGATCTGCATTGATATCCATCATCTCATCACCCCTTTACCAGCACCCCCAAAATGCATAACACAAGAATCATTACAGTGCTGCACTCCTCCGAGAATGAAAGACCTAGAATCTATAGGCCAAGAGTGAAGTTCCATGGACTCACCGCCAAACACATCTCCGTTCTGGTAGTTCTTCCCTTTCTGGGCTTCCTCTTCATTTTGAACAGTGGCAACATGCTTGGCGGAGGCACAGCCCATAGTCTCATTCGGTCAGCTTCAGCCAGGCTGAACAGCAAATCATCTCTACAGACCCGAGGACATTTTTTTTTCTTCAAAGGCAAAAAAAATCCACCTTGCTGCTGAGTTGGTCAAGAAACGTGCACCTGCAGGAACAGAAAGCTGGATCAGAATGTATGACTCCAGCAAAACCCGCACCTCAGTGTCTCATTGTGCGAGTGGCCAGCATAACTCGGTGGCACTGAGGGTGGGACTGGGTGCTGAAGAGCGAAACGCAACACGGCCCATTCGCATTTGAATCCCATTTAGAAATTAAGATCAGAAAGCAAGATCAGAAGGCATGCCCTCTGCAAAACACTGGCCTGGAGGGTGAACTTGCTGAGGACGGCACGAAAGATACGTATTTGTTTTATTCAAATAATAATTTTAGCACCAGCACTTGCCACATATATGCTCCGCATACATATAGGTCTGCCAAAATTGCAAAAAATCTTCAGAATAAGGAAAGCACATTCTACAAGTCCACCCAAATCAGGAGGACAGGGAAAAGTTCTCCATTTCCCCGACCTCCCTTGCAGGCCAGGTCTGCTCAGTGCCTCACACTTTGTCGGGAAGCAGGGATCTTCCTCCTCAGACTGCAGAATGAGCCGGTTTATACATCCCTGCTGGTTTTGTAAATCAGTATTTTATTTTACCTGAGGTGGCATTGATTTGGAAGATAAAAGAAGGAGATGGGGGGACAAAGTCTTAAATTTACATTTGTCCATTTTCTGTTTAGCTAGCAGAAGGTTTTAAGGATCAAACCGAAGATGCTGGGAATACGAAGAATGAAAACAAAGCAGCTGTCTAACTCTTATCAGAGCCTTCATGCCTCTACTGACCTCACATAAAAGCTACAGATAAACTACAAAGGAGATAATCCCCAAGTTAACTGAAGTGACCCAGCCTTACCTGCTCCACCCAAGGTCACTGCCCAAATTCTCAGGGTTTGCTGGGCTCACCTGTTCATTTTTATTTATTTTACTCTTTCATTTTCCTTATCCAGCTATTCATCCAGTCTTGCAGATGTTTCCTTTGAATCGTCTCTCCTCTCTACTCCTTCCTCCCCATCCATCTCATTGCAACCCGGCCTCCTACCTCCTCACGCCTATGAGGTGGACTTGCTGACTTTAACTTAAAGATAAACTATAAAACTTCTTAAGATGCAGAAAGTCTTTCTGACCCTAATGAGAGCACTTTGAGAGAGATTAAATTAATACTGCAGAAATCCATTCTGTCAGCCCATGATGGTTTTTGAAGACACATCATCACCACTGAAACATGAGACAAGAGGATGGGAGACGGGGTTCCTCTCTAAAGGCAGGACAGAGAGAAACACCTCTCTAGCCAGAAGCATGTTAAGAGTTGCTGGGTGTGTGTGGTAATGAAAATGCTCAAAAATTAATTTGGGTGATAAACACACAACTATATAATGGTACTGTGAACAACTGAATGTACACTTTGTATGACTGCATGGTATGTGAATATATCTCAATAAAATTGAATTAAAAAAAATGTCTGGTCACACAGTTCAGGTGGAATACTTAGCAAACTGCTGATGGAAGCATTATTATTGAAATACATTGAATTTTTGTAAAAAAAAAAAAAAAAAAAAAAAAGAGTTGCTGGGGTTCTAGTTGCTTCTCGTCTTGGCATTCCCAAGCAGCACTTCCTAAGAAGCAGCGTTCCCCCATCCCTCACTCCAGCACCCAACAGCACCTCCTCAGAGTGTCACGTAAGGGAACGTGTGGGCTTCCACACAGGAATTCCTTCCTTTTCACAAAGGAAATGTGGGAAAACAACCTTACGGGTACCCAGGAAAGAAGACCTCAAGGAGAGGGAAGCCTTGCCCCGCTTGCTGAGCTTGCTGCGGCTGCCTCTTCAGAATAAACAAAAAGGCAAAAATAAAAAGGCACAAAATCACTGGGGTACATTGGGAGTCCAGGGACAACATGCAGTCACCCTCTTCAGGAGAGCTATCTTTTTTCTCTTCCTCATTCCAATTTTTTTGTGGTTACAGCCTCACATGCTATCCAAGAAGTAAATGAAAGTATCTATGACATGATTTATCCTTCGTTAACACTGAAGAATGTTTCATGGTGCTCTTTCTGTGTTTCAAAAGTGGTATTTGAATCAAAAAATCTTATTTGAATTTAAAAAGTTGAAATTATCCCAAAATCAAAAATATTGCATCAGGCTAACAAAAATAAAACATATACAGGTGACCTTTCTTTTGCAGGGACTTCTCTGCTGATTCCAGCATGGGGAGTGAGGGGCACGCTTTGCTCCCAATTCAGATGATGACTCAGGGAATTTCAATTTAATTATACATAAAAATTATACATTTTTAAAAAGCACTATTGCTCAACATGTTCTATCATAAATAGGTGTAAATTTTGTTTTGAAACATTCACACTACATATTTTACAGCAGTAATTTAATTTTTATTGAATAAAATTCATATAATACACAATCACCATTTTAACCATTTTGAAGTGTAAAATTTAGTGGTTTTTAGTAAATTCACAATCAAAAAGTTATGCAACCATCACTCCTATTTAACTCCAGAACAGTTTCCTCAAACAAAAAGAAATCTTGTACCCATAAGCAGTCACAACCCAGTCCCTGCCTCCCACCAGCCCTCTCAACCACTAATCTACCCTCTGTCTCTAAGGATTTGCCTTGTCTGGACATTTGATATAAATAGAGTCATATAATGTTGCCCCTTTGTGTCTGGCTTCTCTCCCTTAGCATATGTTTCTAAGATTCAACCATGTGATATCATGTATCAGTACTTTATTCCTTTTTACACCTGAATAATATTCCATTGCATGCATATACAATGTTTTATTTATTCCATCATCAGCTGATATACATTAGGGTTGTTTCTACTTTTTGGCTATTATGAACAATGTTGCTATCAACATTCCTGTACAAGTTTTTGTGTAGACTTACATTTTCATTTCTCTTGAGTATATACCTAGGAGTGAAATGGCTGGGCCATGTGACAACTCTGTTTACTATTTTCTGTGTTAACTGTACCATTTTACATATTTTACTTTCCAACCAGCAATGTATAGAGGGTTCCAATTTCTTCACATCGTCACCTACACTTGTTATTTTAAAAATTATTATTATGATAGCCAGCCTAGTGGGTGTGAAGTGGTATCTCATTGTGGTTTTGATTTGCATTTCCCTGACAAATGATGTTGAACATCTCTTCATGTGCTTATTGACAATTTATATATCTTTTTGGAAAAATAACTATTCAAGTCCTCCGTCTATTTTTTCATTGGGTTGTTTGTCTTTTTATTCTTAAGTTGTAAGAATCCTTTGTGTATCTGCATACTAGATCCTTATCAAATATATGATTTTCAAATATTATTTCCCATTCTGTAGGTTGTCTTTTCACACTCTTGATAGTGTCCTTTGATGCACAAAAGTTTTCAGTTTTGATGAAGTTCAACTTATCAATTCTTTATTTTGTTACTTGAGCATTTAATGTCACATTTAAGAAATCATTGATGAATCCATGGTCACGAAGATTCACACCTGTTTCCTTCTACAAGTTTTATAATTTTAGCACTTACATTTAAGTTTTTGATCCACTTTGAATTAATTTTTATGTGTGGTGTGAAGGAGGGGATGCATGTGGATAGCCACTGGTCTCATCATCATTTGTTGAAACGACTATTCTTTTCTCATTGAATGGTCTTGGCACTCATGTCGAAAATCAATTGACCACAGATTTACGAGTTTACTTCTGGACTCTCAATTCTACCCCATTGATCTATGTGCCTACCCATATGCCAGCACTCCACTGTTTTGATTACTGAAACACAGTAGTAAGTTTTGAAATTGGAAAGTGTAAATCCTCCAACTTGGTTCTTTTTCAAGATAGCTTTGGCTATTCTTGGTCCCCTGCAAATTTCGTATGAATTTTAAGATCAGCTTTTCCATTTCTGCAAAAAAGACAACTGGAATTTTGATACAGATTGCACTGAATTTGTAGTTTAATTTGGGGACAAATGCCATCTCAATAATATTAAGTCTAGCAATCCACGAATACAGGATGTATTTCCATTTATTTAGGTCTTTTTTTCATTTCTTTCAAAATGTTTTATATTTCTCTAGGTACAAGTCTTGCACTCCCTTATTAAATTTATTCCTAAGTATTTTATTCTTTTTGGTCCTATTGTAGATGGAATTGTTTTCTTAATTTCATTTTTGGTTTGTTCATTGATTGTGTATAGAGATACAACTGATTTTTATACTGATCTTTCATTCTGCACCTTTGCTGAACTCATTTATTAGTGCTAATAGCTTTTTGGGGATTCTTTACCATTTTCTACATACAAGATGATGCCTCCTTCTAACAGAGGTAATGTTGCATCTTTATTTCCAACCTGGATATCTTTTTATTTCTTTTTATTGCCTAATTACCCTATTTAGAATTTCCAGTATAATGTTCAATAGAAGTGGTGAAAGTGGGAAACTTTTTTTTAAACAATAATTTAGAATGATGTTTTGAAATTTTGCCCATTTTGAAGGTAGTAATATGAAGTCAGTAGAGAGATAAAAGTTCTACAATTCACTGTGATTAAAAGGGGAAATCTTAGGTCATATATATGTTACTAGAACAAATAGAAAAAACCACGAAGGACTATAACATAAACAGTGAACCCTAATATAAATCATGGACTATGGTTAATAGTATAATTGTAAAAATGTAGTTTCATCAGTTGTTACCACACTAACGAATGCAAAGTGTTAATAATAGGAAAAACTGTGTAGATAAGGAAGGAGTATATGGGAATGCTGTATTTTCTGCATGATTTTTCCGTAAACCTACAACTTCTCTAATAAAAAACAAAAAAAAGATCTCTAATTCACAGAGTTAATCATGGATAAACAGAGAAAGGTTTTTCACCATGTCATTTGGATTTTGCACATAAAACCCTGTCAAATCATTCATTCATTTAATCATCAGATATTAATTTTGAGCAAGAACTAAGTGACAGACACTGTGTTTGGGAAGCATTGGGCATATTATTACAAGGCAAGATAAGGATTCTCTTCCTATCTCCATTTAAAAAAAAAGTTCAGAGAAGAGATACTTAAAAAGACCAGTTACATGGCAATGCGGTATAGCTATGCTGGTTAAGGGGGTACATGACCCAGCACTGGCGGCAGATGGGAGGTGAGGCGGGGTGGTGGTGGGGGGAGTGGGGAGGGAGTGACACAGGAATTCAAGTTGAGGACCCGAAGACTCTATTGTAGTTTAACACAACTAAAGAAATGTGATGAAAACATCCCTGAACTGCATCTGTTTTAAAGCCTGATATAAGATCAAGTTTTCATTTCTACTGAAAATTCTCTCATTTGACTGTAATCCAACTGAGATATCAAAATGTATCCCTGAAGACTGCTAGAATAAGCTCCTCAAAAGTTTCCCTTTTTATGGTATTATTGTCATATAAATCCTAGCATTTTTTTCGCCTCCATTTTTCCATTAGCCTTGCTCAGCTTTTCTCTCCCACCCCCAATCCTCTATTCATTTGCCATTTAAAGAGGTGAGTCTGATGGTGCAAACGAGCACGCAGAGACTGCAGCACAGAGCAGATCTGAGAGCTTCGTTTTCTCATATTGTTAGCAGCATGCTATTTCTGAAGTCATAGATCAATCACAGTGTGAGAATTTAACTGAAGCATCTCTTTGATGTTTGATGGAATCTTCTAATATAAAGTTTCATAGAAGATGATTTTCTTCAGTGAAGTAATAATCTATGTGATAGGATCGTCTGCCACCTCTAAACAATTGGAGTCCAATTAGTCACCCATGGTTTTATGTAAAACTCGCCTAGAATGGTTGCATGGTGACATTATTCTGTCCCAGGTAATCAGAAGTTGTAATCCCTATCCACAATGTCATAAGCTAATTTAATTTAAAAGTTGTAACCCCTATCCACAATGTCATGAGGTAATCTAATTTAATGCCATCTCCATGAGACATTTTCCCCACGTTTGATAAAATACACTAACAAATTTGTAAATTCAATTCAAACTCGAAAAAAGGATTTAAAACTCTGTAAGCATGCATATTTATCCTCCTCCTCCTTACAACATGCAGCAAGTCTCTTTAGGCAACACTTCAGGTACCACAGCACAGCAAGCTAACCTTAGGGGAATTATTATTCCCCAACACTTCAACTTACGACAAAAGAAAATTCTTCTCTCCACATAAGTAAGCCTATTACTTTATATGAATGCACATTACACATGTATAACACCTTTGCCCTTTTATAAGGAAAGATTATGGCGGCTTTTTTCTTTATCTTAAATTTTTGAACTAGAACTGTGCAGTCATGGTTTTATCAGAAGACCCACTTTTGTAAAACTGGGAAAGAAAAAATAAGCAAAATATGTTTTTGAGAAAAATCAGAGATATTTGATCCTTTTTTTAAAAAAAGTTATAGGAAAATCTATACACTATTTACATAATATTATGGCTATGTTTCACTAATTAGTCATAGACCTTTTCATTTTGGATGGGAAAGCCAATAATACTGCAGAAAATTCCTTGTAATAGTCAAGAATGACACTTTTAAAACTGAATTAAAAGTGATAAACTCCATAAAGAAATTCTAGGCCAGAAAGAACATGAATACACCACATGTGGCTTGGAGGATTTGGAGAGAATTCAAAATCTGATTGCAATGGGTACATAGAGAGCTATGAAGTCAGCAATTAAGGAAAGGATATAGCCACATTATTAATAGATCAGGAGCAAAGTGGCTCCTTTCTTCCTCTGATTAAAAAGGGAAATCAAGAAAAGGCGTCATCTAAAATCTCCTTTCTTTAACTGAAGGAAAAGCCAACAACTAAGTTCCACAAAGAAAAAAAAAAGAAAAAAAATATATAAATAACTAATCAGTCTGTTTGCCCATCTGCTCCGCTTCGCTGTAATGAGTGTTAATACAGCAGCCCACTGGGGGGAAGAAGAAAGGCAGCTTAAAAGTGTTTTCTAATCTTGAAGCTTTGGTATCCTTGGGCTACTGTTAACACTATTTCACATTTCATTGTGAATATTAAAAATAATGCATAAAGAGATGTCACAATTGACATGATGATAATATGGAAAAGTCAAACCTTCCTTTTACCCAGCAATTGCTGGCATTATGAAATATATTCACTCCTCGCCTCACACTCATTCTAGCAGCATGACAATCGACAATATGCTATTAATGCCAAAGTAACATGAATTTTGGCTTCTGCCTTCTTTATGGGAAAACTCTCACTTCTATGAATAGTAATTACACAGGGGTATCTCTCAGAAAAATAGCAATATTAAGTCCTATGCCAGATGGTACATTTCTGCTGGATTTCTGCAGTGAGGTGTGGAAATGAGGTGGCAAGGAGGCAAGTGGAAAGAGCACTGGAGTGGGAGTAAGAGCCCTGGGCTCGCATCTCAGCTGTCACACGCCTGCCTCCGTGCCAAGGCAGGGCTTCATCTCTCTGAGCCCCTTTCTTTGATTCTACAAGCTACCTGAACATAAGTCCAAGAAGTGATTCTAAGGATGAAATTACTGCTCACAAAGAGGCCATTTCTTACCCAGATTCAGTTTGATTACACACTTTGTTTTCAGCCATCACCCAATTCAATTATACTTCTGCAAGCCTCAAACCTCAACATTTTCAGGAAGCCTGAGGAGACCCAAAGATCACTACAGATGATGTTTTGGCCAGAAGACGTTGATTTCAATTGTCTATGAAGTAAAGAAAATGAGCAAAGCTTAGCTCTCCTATTTCCTGTTTTCTATCCTGACTTTAATAAATAAAATTAATTTTAAAAATGTTTCTCATAGGGAGATGGTTAAAAAACATTTGAGGACATACACTAGATAATTGTTCTTTAGGTAAGGATTTAAGAGTCTGGTGTCTTTACCCTATACCTTAAAACTTTACTCTTGTATTACCTGTATTTGTTCACATACGTTCATGCACAGCTGACTGTATTTCTAAGAAGCCAAGAGGGGAAAATACCAGTTCTTGATTAAGTCACTCATCCATATTAGTGTGAACCCCATGCAGAGGAGTTATACCATTTCTAGATTTGTTGCTTAGTGATCAAGGCTAATGGCATATATTTCTGGACTTTGAGTTCTCTTTCTTCTTTCCAATTGCAAGACCTAGAATACCAGGGGTATTTGCAGGAAGTTCTTGACTCATGTCACTGGGAGGCCTGCTGTACTGTGTGCTTTTTATAGGAAAGCATCCTTGTCTGGGATCTCTGACAGCTGTGTTGCTGGTTCACCATGTCACTCGGGACAAATCCATGTGATTTCCTTGTCAGCATCCTAGAAATAATTATAGCAGCACCCGTTTCCCTTCTTTTTGGGGGGATTATTTTGAAAATCCAAATAGATAAGGAAAATGTTTTGAAAAGCACTTATAAATGCAAGGTACTATTCTTCTGTGCATAGTCTGCTATGCCAGGTGCAAGACATTACCTGCCAGACCCAAAATTTTTCATGAGCATTGAGTAGACTGGACCTCCTGCAGGTGGCTCTGCTGGCCTAACCCAAGCACATCCAGACCACTGGCACTCAGAAATGGACAGAGAAAATGAGAGAAAACAGAGGGAAAGGGAAGGTAAAAACTAAGAAATAGCAGAAAGTGAAAGTGGAATAAGTACTAATTACTAAAGAGCAGAATTTGATTTTAATGTAGGCAAATAAGTGGCCAACACTCCTGAATGGTCAGTGAAGTACATCCCAGGTGCTCCGTATGTTGAGACATTATCATAAAGAACAGATATGACTCCTGTCCTTGAAGCACTAGCATTCAGATCGGCTAACATTATATACACAACATAGTAAAATAAAATTCAAGTGACTAATGTACACTGCAGGAAAAGAAAAGATCAGACATGTTCTTGAGTGTCAGAGGATATATCAAGCTAATTACTGTTTGTCCAGCTTTATTTTATGCAACAAGAGATATATGGACATCAAGCGTAACGTGCTACTCTTAGCAGACCCTCAGTAAGCATTTGCTGAAGAGTGTGAAACAGGTGCCACATCAGTTTTGAGCTTCTAATTCTCCTTAACACCATAAATCACAACAGAGAACTGCAGCTGGAGTAATCCCTCAAAACCTGAATGTTCCTTTCATGGTGCCAGACGACAAGAGTTAATGCCACTGATCCCTTGTCCCATGTATACATCTGAAACGCAAGTCTCAACTTCACGCAAGTCTAATGTGCCCGAATTTTTTATTCAATTCAGTCCCCAAATTTACTACCGATATGAACTGCATCTCAGCCTTAAGCAGGTTACTGTGATCGATAGAAAAAAATATAACCAATAGTCATGAAAGATATGGATTACCTAAGCTAACCATGAGTAACAACTGTGAGAATAGCTTTAAAAAACAGAAAAGCTTGCTTATGTTTTGTCTGAGGACTTAATTTGGTCCTGATATTTGAGTATAGATATATTTAATATTCATAGACTTTTAAATACTACTAACAAAACAAAGAAGTCAAACTTTGAAAAGATCTGAATCCTAGAAATTGAAAAACAGGGCTACCCTCAAAATTTAACACACATCCCTCTTCCCCCAAAAGAACTCTTTCCTCCTTTATCCCCTCCCTGCTAAAATAACTAATAGCATGAGAGGCCAGTGCAAACTTTGGTCTAAGATTTCTCTCCCCCTTGCTCTATCTTGGGCCGTACCATTTCAGCTGTAAGAAGTCAGAGATAATTCGGTAAGCCCACCACCACCCTGCAGGGCAGAGGGCTGCGTACTGAAATAAGCCTCTATACGGAAAACCCTTGGCTTATATGAGATTCTGCCTTCTGAAACCTTTAAGCTCCAGAACAGCTCAAGATCTAAAAGTGTCCTGAAAGCTTAGAGAAAGCAAACAGATAAAATATCTTTGTTGGAGAAGGTTTCTGTCTGTCTCTCTGTCTCTCTAGCATGCACACATACACACACCATAAAAGTTCCAAAGATGCAATTTTCTGCAATATTTCGTGACCGATGCATCCTCCTTAAGGAGTGAAAGGAGTTGTGTAGTCTTGAGCAAGTTACTAACTTCACAGTAATCTGTAAATTTCATCTTCACATTTCATCTGTAAAATGGGATAAGACCCCATGAGTTTTGTGAGTAGATGAGCTAACACATGTAAAGTGCTTAGGACAGTAGTATGTACACAGAAAGCAATCATTACCCAAGAGCTATTGCCATTATCATCACCACTGTCATGATTACTTAATAGGATGGTGATGAGCTTTAAGAAGAAAGAGGCAGAGGCAAAAGAGACTAGAAAGAAGAGAAGGAAAGAGAGAGGAAAGGTGTGGCCGCTTGGTGGTTCTTAGGAATTGCACTAAGGATAAGCAAGCAGCCTGGTCAGGGGCACTAAGAAGAAGACAGCAGTACTGAAGCTGGGAGAAGCACATGGCTGATGGGCAGCACCTGCAAACAGAGCCCTGGGAAGTGCTGGTTGTTTCTGCAGCGTTGGGGGTAGAGAGATCAGACTTGTATGCCACATCCCAGGGCTCCGAAAGCAAAGGCTGCTGTGGAGAAGTTGAAGGTCAGTGAGCTCTCCAAACTTTGTCAGAGCCTTGATGAGTGTGTGGCTCATGTCTTCCTGTGATTACAAATTTACGTGTCTGTTTCCATCACCAGGCAGATTTGAAAGGTTGTAACCATATCCTAATTACTCCTCTCTCTATTTCCTCCAGCACTGTTTTGGGCACACAGTAGGTCTGCAATGTGTTGAATGGATATATTCTCTCAGAGTCCTCTTTTCACAAGGAGATATGGAGGACTTTCAAGGAAGGAAGCTTTGCTCAGCCCCATGCTGTGGGCCACCTGCATGGACAGGGACCTCTTCAGTACATCACAAATAACTAAAGCTCAAAATGTTAATCTGAGTCATCTTAGAAAATTTAAAATTTTCAGTAATATCCCCTACAAAGACAAGGATAGAAAATACTTAATATTATAGCATCATAATGAAATTTTGAAAGTTTTTGGCACTTATAAGCTTGGCCCTAATCTGCCCCAGAAAATTGAGCTGTTTGTTTATTTCAGCAATCATTTTTGGAGAAGTTACTTTGTTTTCTCAACATTCCCTTAGGGACCCGAAATTCCAAAATTGATAAGACAGCGAGCCCTTGATGTGCACCTTGACTCTAGAGATATTTAGCAGTGCTTCTAAAATTCACCCATCTGAAAACTGAAGGGTTATTTTTCATGGGGTTTTATTTTGGCTGAAATTTAAATCTTTGATTAGCTTTCCATGACTCAGGATGATGCCCTTAGAAGGCCAAACAAATTGAAATTATAAATATCATTTGCAGGTAGCACAAATCAATGCTCCTTTAACCTACTGAGTTGTTTTGTTTTTTTTTGTTTTTTTTTTCCTAAGGCATCTCAAGTTCTCTTGCTGCTCTGAAGAAAAGCACAAGACTCTTGGGAACATCCATTGATTTTATAAAGCTCAGTCAAAAACACATTCTGTGCAGTCATCTACTTAAAGAAATAAAAAAGTAAGAAGCTGAGAGAACATACCCAGGAGGACAAAGCAAAGTCATCTGAGTAATGGCCACTCTTGTCTAATGTACCAACAGATTCTGTTCTCCTGCCCCTGATGAGTCTGCCCATGACTCTTGAGTGAAGAGTCTTTCCACTGCACCTACCATAATCTCTGATGTTTAGTGCATCTGGAGATGATAAAAAACATAAAAGTGAGAGCAATCTGCTCTTCCCTAGCTTTGCTGCTGTTCTTGAGCCACTGAAAAACTATTAAAGAACATACAGGGCTACAGGTCATGAGCTATTATGACCTCATAAATGTTACCAAAAATTGCAGTCTACTCTGAAATAATTTAAAATCAGCCCAATATTACCCCACTGAAGTAGCATAATTAATGAACATTGTGTTCTTTCCCACTTGTCCAGCAAAATGCACTTAGAGAAAGAGGCCTGAGTGACAAGCCCAGCAGAACTGGAGAGCACAGGCAGGGAGCAACACGATGGTAGCCGGCCAACAGGAGATGACAGTTCAGCAACAAGACACATTAGCCGGTGCCTCCCAGAGCTAACACTCTCCAACAGACCCACGTTCAGTTCTATTCTGAGACATAAAAGTTTGACGTCTTTAACTGAATAGAGCATTAAAGGCGTGGCTTAATGGTAAACTCAGAGAAAAAGGGTATAACAGAAATGGGTTAAATTTGGGGGGTGGCCACGTTCTATCCTGCCAAGGACTTTGCCCAAGCTGCTACTTCTGGGGGACCTCCATGAGTGGCCAGACTGGGGCAGTTACATTCCTGGATATCATAAAAGTACATCTGACAAATGCATAGCATTCCTGCATCTGAGAAGACTGCTTCCCACCCCACTCCCACACCCATCACCTCCCCATCATACCACCCCAGGAAGAGTACAGCAAAAAAATAAAAAAATAGAAGGCATTCATTTTCTAGTTCCAAGATCTTACTAAAAATTTTGAGGAATTTTAAATAATCCAAATAAAAATGTATATTTGTAGGCCATTTTCCAGATCTGTCCTCAAAAGTACTTATTCGTCAGCTTTTTCCCAGGCTATGATCTTGTTTGGTTTGGTTTTTTTTTTTTCGCTTTTTTGACGGAGCAAAAAAACTTTCACATAGTAATGTTCAATGAGCATCAGGATAGTCTCACTGGCGGTTTTAAAAGCATCAGGACATGATTAAGGTTTTTAGTAAAAAGTTCTGCTTCTCAAAAATTCATAATTATCTCATGAACTTCCTACAGCAGACAAATTAAGATTCTTAATGCACTGATCTGTTGGGTTCTTCCCTTGGTTCACATTACACCATGACTCACCAATGCCTCTAGGGTAAGGCCCAAGATATTCTGGATTTTCAAGCTGGACATTTCCTTAGGGACCACTGAGGTCAAGAGTCCTAAGATTATAAATGACAAAACTGAAGGCCAAGGAGTTTATGTGACTTACTCAGGGCCTACTGTCTCTTACTCTTATTGCTTGCAGGCAACTGGCATCCTCTTCGTTACCTCAGGTGGGTCTCACAGGCACATTTCTCCCTGCATAGTTTGCTCACATCCCCACCTCTCCACTTCTGCTGAAGCCCATACTCTTCCAGGAGGAAGCCTTCACAGTATTCCATGCTTTCCCCTAATTTTCTGATTCCTAAATGCTTACTTATAGAGTTATGTGCCACCACTGGCTGAGAAGACTCCCCCTCCTCATCTTTGCCTAGAAGTTACCTTCTTCTGGTCTGGGTGAGTTGTCTCTCCCAAACAGTTCCAGAGCCCCTGATAATTTCCCCATCATAGTCCTCCTTACAGTGCGAGATACTTTCTGTCTATTGCTTTCACAAGTTTAGACTGTAAACTCTTTGAGGGACACAGACTGTTTGTTTCTTCTTCCTTATTGTTTCCCCAGCTTCTAACTGTGCTGAGCTCATAATATATGCTCAATTAAATAAATAAGTGAATGTATGAATGCCTCCAGAAGAAAGTTTAAACTCTTTCTCATGGAACTCAAGACTTTCCAAAATATGACTTCCACCTACATTTCCAATCTCATCTAGCTTTCTATAGGCACCTGGCTCCACCCAGGCTAGCCTCTGGCTACTAAACCCTGAACAGATTCTCATATTCTAACTGCCTCTGCTCACAGTCTTCCTTGAAACAGAAAGCAGTCCCCATTAGTCACTGCCTGTTACTGAAATTCTAGCCATCCTTCAAGGTCCACAAGTCTAAGTCCTCTAAGAAACCTTGCTCCAGGCCACACAGATTGTCCGTTTCTCTAAATTCATCAGCATGTGTCCATCTGGCCCATTCACCACCTACCCATGTTGCTGCAGTCTGCAGGTACCCTTTCATCTCAGTCTATGTTGGTCCTGTCACTCCCCCTCTGAAGTTAGGATTCAGCTCTCATTTAAGAAATAACTATATATACAACCTTGGGACACCCCTGTACCATGTTTCATATTGTTAACTTTGGTGCATTTTTGTCTTGCTGTCTTAATTAATTTATAAATTGTTCAAGGTAAGTCATGCTTTCCACATCTCTGACCCTGTGCAATTCTTTGCCGAAAGGAGAATTTAATAAATATTTGTAACCTGACATTGGTTAGAAAGCAAAAGTCTGTGAGATGAGGGAACTATGGAAATTATTAAAATAACAATTTTTGCCAAAAGTGCAGCTGAAAATTTCTGATTATTTGAGGCTGTTTAGAAAGGTCAAATGCTGATAGTATAATTACACCATAATTTGGTAAAAATACTCTCTGAATAAAGGATATTTTTAGATAGAAACATTTTGTCCAGACCATAAAAAATTATGAATAGCAAAGAAAATTTAGTAGAAAAGGAATAAAAAGGGAAAGAAAGAAAAATATATACCCATGCTTGACACCCCCACCCCCGCCACAGCCCTGGATCAGGACAGCTGGCCGGTACCATCCACAGTTGCATCAGTTGACTTTTTATTATAAGGTCTAGTTCATAACTGAGTTAACACCATTCAACTCTCCTGAACATGAACGCAGTAATTTTCCCAATGTTGCTTATCGGGGCAAATGGGAAGGGAGGGGTGTCAATCTTTGTATCTGATTTGCCACAAAAGTTTCTCTATAATTTTTGATGTGCTATGTCTATTTAGTTTTATTTATTTTATATCTCACCATAGCACCCCTCCCATATTTACAGTAGCTGCTTTCAACTATAAGTAATAATTTTAGAAAACAAATGTTATGTTCAGCATTCAGTAACGCAGCCACAGAAAGTCAAGAGATGTCCTCCTGATCTGGGTCCTTGATTGCAAAATACCCACAGAGCCGCAAGACACAGCCTGTACACACACTGCCCACGTCGGGTCTGGCTCATTACAAATCGATTTTGGCCTGCAGTGGAAAATCACAACACATGGAAGCCTTTTTGCCAGGCTCCCAAAACCTGAGTGTCAAGGAATATAAAAAGGAAGCACACATTACTCGGGGCTTGAGGCATCCAAGTTGCCAATTAAGATTTTTGCCCAGGGAAAACCCAGAGTTGCCAGCATCATAACCCTCTAACAACCAACAGCTAATATATGTTTTATATGCCATAGTCTGAACACACGTTTCTAATGGAAATGAACAAATGTACCCATTACTAGGTATGTTCTATCAAAGACAACAACAAGGAGAGAAGGGGATATTATAATGTTTTGTTTTAATGAATTAATGAAAGTTGACTCACTTCTGTGGCACACTACAGACAACAAAATAAAGGCTCAAGTCCTCTTTCCTGTTATTTTGTTTTGTTTTGTTATCAGCTCATCCATCTCGCTTTAATGGACCCTGGTTTCTACGGGGTATTTGTGGTTAAGGGTTTTTCATTTCTTAAAAATGTAAGCATATTTTATTGATTTTCCTTCCCTATCCTTTAGTGAAGGTCATGCTATAGGAAACAATGTGTTTTATTTTTTAATCAACCATTCTAGCAGAGGCAAAAATAAATGAAATGTGGGAGGCTGTTTATTGGTATGTCAAAGAAAAAGTGAAATTCTCCATAGGGTGACATGATCATTTGTTTTCCCCAATGAAGCAAACAAATCAAATAGAAAAAAAAAATAGGAACCCAGACTTCATCATTCACGGTGTAATGAGTTCCTGCTAGATTAACCATTCACCTTTCCCGCTATACTCACTCTCCAAAAAAAAAAGAAAAAAGAAAAGAAAAGAAAAAACAGATGTGGAATGACATCAGCAAAACAGCCAAGGATCATCAATCTACAAGACAGGAAATGCAGCAGCCAGAGTCACATCTTTTTTAAACATTAGCTGACTCCTGGCTGGTGGCTCTGGCTCTGTTGTGCAGAAAATGGGCTCACCAATATGACACGTCTCAGGTGGCCTCAATGATCAGGAGCAGGTTTATCAAACACTGAGCCCAAGGAGAAGGAGACCCAAACCTGCTAAGGCGTTCCAAGATCAGTAGGCTACCTAGGTGGAATGCTTAAGGCTGAGTATCTCAGATGCACTGAATTTTGTGGTACTTTCCTCCCCTCTGGTCCAACCACTCATTATTAGAAGGTGAACACCAGCAACATTCTGTCAAGATGACCAAAGACAAGCTGTGTAAGGCCTCTTAGGGAGCCTCTTCCACTGGCCTTTGAAAGCCCATTAGATGGATTAGGCCTCCACGTGGCATATAAGGAAGTGGTCAGTTCAAGCCCTGGTTGGCTGAGTGCTCTGAAGTTCTAAGCAAGAGACCTGGGCAACAGAGTGGATGGAGCCGGTGGTTCAGGGTCAGAGAGATGGTTGCAGTGCTGACACCAAAACTGCTGTTCCAGCAGGGATGCTCAGAGGGCTCTTTAAGATATTTGCAGGCATCCAAGCATCAGTATTTTCTTCACAGCTGGATACAAGGAAGGACACCTGTGTTCCAACAGTGATGTCCAACAGTCTAACAGTGCTGGAGAGCTAGGGAATTCAGAGTGCTCTCTGTCTGGCATCACACACGCAATAATAACTGGTGTTTACATCATTTTACCATTTGCAGAGCCCTTCACACACATTAGCTCTGTTGAACTGCCAGGGTCTTAACTAGATGACTTTGAAGATACAGCTCTCCCAACTCTAGAGGCCAGTAAAGTTAACCCAGATCTAGGAAGCCCCTGGTGAGGTAAAAAAGCAGAAGTACCACTTCTAGAATAAAGGGTAGTTACCCCTACTTTTATTTCCTCTGCTCAGAGCATAACAGGGTTTTAGTGAGGCAAGAATCAGTAAGAGTAACAAAGCATATTCAATGGTGTTTATAACATTTCCAACCTCAGTTCCACTTGATGGCACATTCATGACTCAATTTCTATTGAATGTCTGTTGAAGCTGTGTTCTATTTTGGATGTAAACATCCACAAAGGGGCCCTGCCTCACCTGACAGTGGTGGCAGTTGCTTGAATGAGGGGGTGAATGTGCGGATGTGGAGACACACAGAGTGACTTTCCTCATATGTCTTGCTAGACTCCCCACACCTAATTCCAATCACCAGTCCTCTGCAGAGGAAATGTCTTTTTCCCTCATGGTGCTTGCTCCTTCTGCCATCCGTGGTGTGGAAGGAGGCTGTCTGTGGAGTCCCAATGCTGTAAAATCCTGAAGAAATACAAAAAAGAGTGGGAGAGAAAAGGAATGAAGGGAAATGGTGTGCTGAGCAGCTGCAGGGGGCTGAGAAAACAGGAAAAGTGGAAGAAATGAAAATGAAAGAGAAGATTGAATGAATACAAAAGCTTTTACGTGTTCCCTGCCAGGTCAGCTCAACATCTAGACTCAGCTCAAAGCATGAGATTTTCTATAAAGTCTCTGTTGACTTGCCCCATGCTACATGCTTTTGGGCTCTTCACTGCACCTCCCATGTCTCCTCAATGCCTGTTCAGGTGTTTGAATCCCCAACTAATCCATCAGTGACAAAAGCAGAGACTCTCTCTTATTCATTCACTTCTTAAAAAAACAAAACAAAACTATACCCAACCCCTAGCAGAGTGAAGGTGCCCAACAGATGTTTGCTAATTAACAGATAAATCTTAAAAATGCAGAAGACGTTAACAGATATTGGCCATAACAACCCTGGGTTGTCTGTGATAAGAAAGGAAAGTCAGTCACTCACTGGGAAATAAAGAAGGGAAGCTGTGTAGAGTTTTTCTCAATATTCCACAGGGCCACATTAGATGCTGTTATAACTGGCATCAATTCCTCACAGGTACAAATTTACACTTGGTCCTCTTTGGCCCTAAAAGCAATAAGGCAAACTTTAAAAGAGTCTGATTTACCCTTTGCCTTCTCTAGGAACAACTTATACATTGGGAAAATATAGCCCGTTATGTTAGAGTGATGAACTCCTTGAATGTCAGGCAATTTCCTGAATAAATGACTCGAGACCACTTTCTAATCTCCTCTTCTAGTGAAGATGGTAGAAGCTGACATGAAAAGTATAGGAACCTGGAAAAAGCTCTGTAATGTCAATATTCCCCAGAAATAGATCAAGATACAGAAACCAAAGTACTTCATAATAAACAGCAAAATGTGATACAGAAAGCAATTAAGTATGATTAAGTAAATATGATTACTACTAGGCTATACTGGTTTTTTTTTTTAAATATACCCTTAACTTTATTCAAGGAATAGGGAAAAAATTGATAGAATTAACTCTAAAATACAGAAACTTAATACATATGAATACTACTCTAATTCTTATTTATTTGAATTTGCCTCAAAATCATTTTGACAAGAGTTAATTTCTCACTCTTTTTGGAGTTCTAGCACTCTAACATAATTTTTCCCCCAGCACAAACATTAATGTCCCTTACGCTCTGAATTCTCTAAGTTTGATTCTTGTAAAAATCTTTTTATGGCATCTAATAGAAATGAATTAAAATTAACTTTATTATGAGAAAATTCCAATCTCTTGTGATAACAGGCATCAAGCCAGATCATTGTAAAATCCAGAGTTGATGTAAATGAATGAAAATGTTAATTTGAAATACTTTTGGAGTTGTTTCAAATGTAGCAGAGTAGAAACCATATCAATTTACTCCTCAGTTGGCATGTGCCAGGCATAATATATAGTTTTTAATTCCTTCAAATAATCTAGATCCAGAAGTATGTATGTAAATTCCTTCAGGAAAGATTTCATTCCTCTCTGTGAGGGACCCAACACAATAATTTGTACACAGGACTCAGTAAATAAGTTTAGTTGAATGATGAATGAATGACTGAGAATGTGACACATCTTCTCTTACCTATCCTTGGTTGGACTCCTGAAGAGAAGCAAATATTAGCAGAAGATGGACAAAAAGGGCAAGCACCATTGCATCATAATCTGAACATTACATCATAAAATAGTGATATTTCCTTTATGGGATCAGTTATCCAGCCCCTCTAATACCTGGTCCCCAGCCATAGCTCTGGGAGGGTAGGAACAGTGTCCCCTCAGCCAAGCATATCCCACACTTGGTACAGGACACTCAAAACCATCTCCAGGAGTGACAGAATGGGACAGGTGAAAGAACCTAGGCTTTGGATCAAACTGGGGCAGAACCAGGCTCTGCTACTTACCAGCTATGAAACACAGGGAAAGTTAATTCTTCCTGGACCTCAGTTTCCTCTTCTATAAAATGGGTATAACACTAATCACCTAATAGGATAGTCTGGAGGATTTAAAACAATGTCTTTAAAGCAACTGGCATGATGCCAAGCAATTAGTAGGCACTTAATAGAGGCCAGCTGTCATTATAAATAAATAAATAAATGATTAGGAAATAAACACACCTACAAATGATAAAAATGGCTATTATTCCCTAAATGATATACTAAGGTTAACTCCCCTTAAAAAGCCTCCAGATACTTAAAGCGGATGCAATCTCAATTTTCCTTTATCTGTGCTACTCCCCATATCAGACTGAGGATAAAGAATGGGGAAGCAAGTACAATGAAAGCCAGCAGTCTACCCATCAAAGAGGTGCAAGAGAACCACGGTCAGATCAGGAGTTCAGAAGAGTCTGGACAATGCAGTACAGGGACAGCACTTTCAGTGACAGCCCCACTAACCAAAGGTCACATGAATGATCACAAACAGGTCAAACTACCCATAGCAGACTGATTCCACTTAAGAAGCCAAGAGAAACAGAGGCTACGTAAAATATATTTCTATCCTACCTCCAGATGGAATTCATGTTTCTTTCCCTTTGGTTCTCCAACATTTTGCTTGTTCCTTCACAAAAGCACTCAGCAGAGTGTTTTTCATCTATGTGTCTGTATAGCACAAGCCTCTTGATAGCAGGTAACCACTGTTATCCATCTTTGCTCAATAAGTATTTGCCATATACACAATTTCAAGAAGACAGAAATAATTCTAGTTGCTTCTATGTCCCCCAACAAGCTCTTTATTATCAACAAGATTTACATTTAGAGTACTCTGTATCTTCACAGTTTATTGCTTATACAGCAACGTCATCATCATATGGAACATTTATGTACAACTCTAAAATATCAAGGCAATGTCATTATAATTATAGGGCAAGAGATAATGTCAAACCAAATGATCACCATGACCTTCTCCAGGAAGCTGTCCCAGATAACTTCTTCTGCCTGGTTTGATCTTCTCTTCCTAAATGCTCAAACCAGTCATTCATTCTTTCAGTCAATATTTACTGCTGCTATGAGTCAGCATTATACTCAGCACAACTACGCACATAGAAATATATATATGGGAGGTATTTGTCTTCAACGAATGGATCATTGGAGGGTAAAAAATAAACAAGAAATTTCAATACAACAAGGTAATTGATACAGTTAACATAAGACTGAAGTACAGGAGAAAAAATTACAAAGTATGCCTGGATAGATTCAAGAAAGACTATACAGAGAAGGCAGGGTTTGAGTTGAAACCTGGAGAACTTTAACATGAAAAATACCATAGCTTGGACTTTTGCAATCATAACTGTTTCTAAATGACAAAGAGTGAGAGAATATAAACAAATCGAAACTTCTCTGAACATCATCAAGTTTCTCTCTCAAAAATAAACTTTTCTAATTCCCTTTCCTCTATTCTAAAACCCAATAGGGAAAATATTAAAACTGCTAGTCATGATAATGAATTTACCTAACTTGATTAATTAAAGACAGTTAAATGTAATCAGGAAGCTTTGAAAAGAGACCATATCTCAATCTGACATCCCACACTAAGCAATAACAGGGTTTAGTGTACACAGAGAATTATACAGATTCTTAATGTGTTCCCAGGGACTATTAAAAAAACTGACAGTGAACACCAAAAACAAATAGTACTCATAATATCCCAAAGTCTAAATGTTATGTATTCATCCATTCATGAACCCATTAAGAAAATATTTATTTAGGGCCCACTATGTGCCAAGCACTGTTCCAGGAGTTCAAGATATGATGTGAAAAAGAAAGACACAAATGGGAATCAGAATTCCCATACATTGCTGGTTAGAAAGTAAAAAGGTGCAGTCGCCATGAAAAAGAGTCTGGTGGTTCTTCAAAAGTCAGAATTTCACCATATGACCCAGCAATTCCACTCTAGGTATATAGGAATGAAAGAAAAATGAAAGCATATATCCACACAAAAACCAGTACACAAGCGTTCATAGCAGCATTTACTCATAATAACCCAAAAGTAGAAAAACTCACATGTCCATCAACTGATGAATAGATAAACTAAATGTGATATATCCATACAATAGAACTTTCTTCAGCCATAAAAAGGAATGAAGCATTGATTCGTGTTCCCATGGGACAAAACTTGAAAACATGCTACGTGAATAAATGCAGACACAAAAGGCACATATCATATGATTCCATTTATAGAAATGTCCAGAATAAACAAATCTGTAGTGACGGAAAGTACTTTAGTGATTGCCAGGGGATGGAGGAAAGGGGCGATGGGGAATGACTACTTAATGGGTACAAGGTTTCTTTTTGCAATGAAAATGTTCTGGAATTAGATAATGGTGATGGATGCACAACCATATGAATATACTAAAAACTACTGAATTGTACACTTTAAAATGATGAAATTTATGGTATGTGAATTGTATCTCAATTTTTAAAAAAGAGAAACATGAAGCTTTAAGTTATAATTTGAAAGTTTTACGATACACTTTAAAATGAGCAATCCCAGAAAAATGTAAGTAGCCATTTATAGCTGAATTTTCATTGCTGTCCCCTAAGGGAGAAAACATTCATGGTCAACTAAACACCCATAAGGAAGAGTGCCTGAGTCGGGGCATGAGGGGAAGTTGGATGTCTCACAAGTACCTTCTCTAATACTTTGCTACTCAAAGTGTGGTCTGGGGACCAACATTGGGATTCCTGTGGGAGCTTATAAGTAATGCAGAATCTCAGGCCCCACCCCATTCCTCAGAACCTGTATTATAGCAAGATCCCCAGGTGATTTCTATGCTATTGAACTACCAAGATACTGTTCTAATAGGTTTTATTTTTATTTTTATTTTTTTATATTTTTTTTATATTCATTTTATTGAGATATATTCACATACCATGCAGTCATACAAAACAAATCGTACTTTCGATTGTTTACAGTACCATTACATAGTGATACATTCATCACCCAAATCAATCCCTGACACCTTCATTAGCACACACACACAAATAACAAGAATAATAATTAGAGTGAAAAAGAGCAATTGAAGTAAAAAAGAACACTGGGTACCTTTGTCTGTTTGTTTCCTTCCCCTATTTTTCTACTCATCCATCCATAAACTAGACAAAGTGGAGTGTGGTCCTTATGGCTTTCCCAATCCCATTGTCACCCCTCATAAGCTACATTTTTATACAACTGTCTTTGAGATTCATGGGTTCTGGGTTGTAGTTTGATAGTTTCAGGTATCCACCACCAGCTACCCCAATTCTTTAGAACCTAAAAAGGGTTGTCTAAAGTGTGCATAAGAGTGCCCACCAGAGTGACCTCTCGGCTCCTTTAGGAATCTCTCTGCCACTGAAGCTTATTTCATTTCCTTTCACATCCCCCTTTTGGTCAAGAAGATGTTCTCCGTCCCACGATGCCAGGTCTACATTCCTCCCCAGGAGTCATATTCCACGTTGCCAGGGAGATTCACTCCCCTGGGTGTCTGATCCCACGTAGGGGGGAGGGCAGTGATTTCACCTTCCAAGTTGGCTTAGCCAGAGAGAGAGGGCCACCTCTGAGCAACAAAGAGGCATTCGGGAGGAGGCTCTTAGGCACAACCATAGGGAGGCCTAGCCTCTCCTTTGCAGAACCGTCTTCCCAAGGGTAAAACCTGTGGTAGAGGGCTCAACCCATCAAATCACCAGTCCCCTATGTCTGTGGTCATGTTAGCAATAATAGGTTTTATTTTATTTACAAGTTTAATCATGAAACAGATCACCATAGATTTGTGGCTGACTCAGACCTTTATGGCTCCTTTCAGTATCTGAGACACCCAGGATTTCAGAACTTGTCTTTGATAAGTCGTAACAGCAAAGAAACACTATGAAGTGAGTTTACACACAGGCCTGAGTGTGATTATGTCAGTTCCAGATGGCCCAAAGTGATTATTCACTTTGAACAGAATTGGTCCTCATTAACAGATGGGTGAGGAGGTCTCTACAGAGGGCCAGTTTCTGCAAGAGAGATAGCATGAAGGATCCTGAGAAACCACCCAGGATGAGCTCAAAGTTCCATGGAACCCAGTGTTCTGACATGGCACAGAAACTCTGGAGAGGATTTGTTTGCCCTTTAAATTGGTAGGTCATGAGATGAGGGACAAACTACAAACCTGTTTGTTGCCTTTAACAGTGGAATCTTAAGAAATTAGAAATTCAGATGACATTTTTAAAAAATGTCTATTGTTAGACATATATGACGTCACACTTCATTAAGCTCTAATTCCTACTTCCAAAATCTGGACTGTTTAGATTAATTTACAACAGCCTATATAAAAGAAACATATTTACTACCTCTAATTCTTCCAAAGAATGCAAATGTCTGAGAAAACAGAACCTACCTTGGCAAGTTTTGCATTTCCTGGGATCAGTGGCTTAAATTCATAAGGAATTCAGGGAAACCACACTGTGGTACTGGGTATCTTTTGAGGACCCTATCTGTTCAATATGCGATTGGTCAGGGGGTTATATTGCCGCATTGCTGTTGGACCTACCATTAAATTTACCTCTAAATATCTGTCTCTATAATTACTAATTCTATTTTATACTCACTCTGATAATACATTATCTATACAAAATAAAAAAGTTTCTAATCTACTCAACCATACCAAAGCAAATTACTTATCAATTTCAATTACTGGATAAGGATTAGGTTTTTTTTAATGCATTTTTTAATTGTGAACTTTAACATATATCCATAACAGTGATAACTTCAAAGTACAATTTAACAAGTAGTTACAGAACAAATTTCAAAGAATGTCGTGGGTCACAGTTCCACAACTTCAGCCATTTCCATTATTGTAAAATATAACATACATACAGAAAGGTGTTAACTTTCGATGTACAGCTCAACAAGCAGTTATATAGGTAATTTCAAAAATTGTTTTGGGTTACAGGTCCAAAGTTTCAGTTCTTTCCTTGTTATGCAATATAGGGTATCTACAGAAAGGTGAAGACTTTCAAAGCACAATTCAACGAGTAGCCATAGAACAAATTTCAAAGGATGTTATAGGGTACAGTTCTGCCATGTCATTTACCTCCTTCTAGCTATTCCAACACCCCAGCATCTAAAAAATATATATATTTATATAAAATTTCAGTATTCATAGACCTTTGTTAAATATTATCTTATTTGTTACTACCCTTAGATACCCCTGCCCAGACACCCCTGAAGATGGAGAAAGAGATTTAAGTGAGATGAAGGGGTAGGATTAAGGTTTCAATGTACAAAATTCCTCACTCACTGACTTTCCCTAAGCAAATAAACAACATCAATTTACTCTCTGTATGTAATTTTTAGTATTTTCCTTATGGAGCTGCTGCCAATGATACGCATTTAGCAAAAAAACAAGGGGCTCTCCATGAAATGTGATCCTTCTGTCCACATAATGTTTTGTTTCTTGTTTTCAAGTTTAGGAACAAATTTCAATCAATTTCTTCAACAACTGGAAAAAAGATTAAATATAATCTCTGTTCTTTCAGAGTTCACTTTTCAAATCTGCAATTTAAAAGCACATTCAGGGCAAAGCAGGAGAGCAGCTTCATTCAACCTTTAACTTGCATAGATAAAAGCTGTAGAATGTCTGGAACCCACTGTCCTTTAATCCCTGAAGTTTCACACATAAAAACAAAGAACAAGTAATATACAGCAGTTATAAACAAATAACCTAATAAAGAACCAATTTAGGTTGAGATTTCTTCAGAGATTAAAAACTAAAATAGGTGGCAATATCAAGCAAAGCCAAGGCTTTGGGACATAAGAAAGGATATTAACATCAGTACATTCAGTAAACTAATAAAAAGGTTAAACATTGAAGCACAGACCAATGTTTATACTGGGTTACTTCCTTTAGGAAAGCGAAACACTAGTTTTCTGAGAAAGGCAGATCTACCAAAAATGTGTAACAAAACTATGTACGAGTCAATACTGTAAATTAAATTTTATGAAAAGTAAAAGAAAGAAGTGCAAAACAAAATCAGAAGCACTGCTTTCTGCTCTGGCTGCACCAGAGGCAAAATACTGAATTTACCTGGGACTTCACAGATGCAAAAGGCAGTCAGTTCAACCTTTTTTAGGTTCTAAAGAATTGGGGTAGCTGGTGGTGGATACCTGAAACTATTAAACTACAACCCAGAACCCATGAATCTCGAAGACAGTTGTATAAAAATGTAGCTTATGAGGGGTGACAATGGGATTGGGAAAGCCATAAGGACCAAACTCCACTTTGTCTCGTTTATGGATGGATGTGTAGAAAAGTAGGGGAAGGAAACAAACAGACAAAGGTACCCAGTGTTCTTTTTTACTTCAATTGCTCTTTTTCACTCTAATTATTATTCTTGTTATTTTTGTGTGTGTGCTAATGAAGGTGTCAGGGATTGATTTAGGTGATGAATGTACAACTATGTAATGGTACTGTAAACAATCGAAAGTACAATTTGTTTTGTATGACTGCGTGGTATGTGAATATATCTCAATAAAATGATGATAAAAAAAAAAAAAAAAGAAAAGCACGCAGAAAAAAAAAAAAAAGGCAGTCAGTTAACACTGGGTTCTCTCCTCTGCCCAGCAGAATTCCCTGAAGGGGAAATTTGGCTATAAAACACAAGCCTGGCTTCCTCTCCCCAAAATGATACAGGCTGTGGTCCTGGGTACTTAGAGATCTTTCACAGTGTGCTTCTCAGCCATAGGGTCTTTCTAGACACAGGTTGTGGCTCCTCATTAGCCAGCTTGTTTACCATTTAGGAGGGAAATGGCCCTGCCTGAAAAGAGACCAGTAGCCCCTGGAACACAGCAGTGCTCCCAAAGAAAGGCTTGACACCTCCTTCTGACTCGAAGTTTTCCATTCACGAGGCCAGGGAAAGCTTCTAAGACACAAACAATAGAGGTGAGGCAAAGCTACTAAATTTTCTAAAGTCCTTAAAAATCTCTCATCAAATAGAGCAGTTAATAATAAAACTACACAGGATCACAAGAAAGACCGAGAGAGCACAAGAGGAGACAGGCAGTAAGAATAAACAAGAAAGATACAGATTTCTCTTCTAACTTGCTTAACCTGAATAATTTCATCAACCCTGTCTAATGCCATAAAAAAAAATGATTCACAGAATTCTTTGTTGTTTATCTATTTAAAAAAAGACCAACCAAAGTTGGTTCTCAGCCATCAGCCACACAGACACATCATGAAAAGGTACAAAACATGCCCTTCCTATATGCAAATAAACAAAGGTAAGTGGTTACACCCTCTTCTTACCACATAGCCACGGTGGGGTCAGGCTGATATTACATGAAGCAAATATGACCTTATTTCACAGGCAGAAAAACACAGAGCTTATTTCTGGTGCATTCCTTAATTCTGCTGTTTCTAACAAACAATCGCATCCAATGACCCATAGCTAATGGTGACCCCGCTGATGAGATGAGAAGCATGTTCTTTCTTCAAACTAACAACAAGTTGTTCCTACACCCACACCTGCAAAAAGGGAAATTTTGCTCTGCACCAGGGTTTGGGAACCAAATCTTTTCAAAAGGAATAATCCCTTCATAGGCAACATGGTGATATCATGTCACCCAAACTTTCTATCCCCTAAACAAGAGGTAAAGAGAAAGTCCCCAAAGAGATTTTCACAACATTTACACAACTTTTACACTGCACATGAACATGTCAGGAGTTTAAGAAGCATTCCATAAACTGCCAAGAGGGAACTTGCGTTAAGTAGTTGGCTTTGGGCTTTGACTTCCGATTTCAATGTCACAAAATATTCTGCCTTCCAGGGAAAGCAAAATATCACTTGGGGATGGATAAGCACTTTATTCATCTCTAATGACAAACTACATTAATATTTATTTCTAAAAACAAAATTATTTAGAAAGGATGCAATCACTCAATGGCATTTGGTCATCAAGTTTTTAACATGGAAAACTTCAGCTTTCAGATACATATAACTTGCTAATTCCCTTTTTGTTAACTTGGAGCAGAAAAGACCACCAATATGCAAGATACAGACCACAAATATGCATTTGGGGGGATATTTGCAGTTAACTTTTAACTCATTTGTTTTTGAGCATGCTGTGCAATCATGCTTAAGTCTGTAGAAAAAGTATGTACATATGTGTGTATATATATTTGTGCACATGTGATTATATATATATATTTATATACACACATATCCAAAATTCTTAGAGCCACAAGCATAACATTACAACTGTTAATGGATGGCTGAGAGTAAAACCAATATCCCAAAATTGGGTAAAACGATAAAATTTTAAAAAGAACACCCATGCAATTATTTTTATGTGGTTAATTTTTTTTAATTATAGCTTAATTTGCAAAATTTATACTGGTGAATTCAGAGATCACCTGAAACTTCTGTTTTCTGATTTTAAAGAATGACTTAGGTTCTCTCCCTGACCTTAACAAAGCCTTTCATCCATGTGAAATTTAATTTGGAATAATATTGATATGGACATGGCAGAACACAGGAAAGTTAAAGCAAAAGGATAGGCAATTTGACTTTATGTTTATTTTGATAGCCTTCATCTGGCTCTGTGTGTGTGTTTGTGTGTACACATTTTGGGCATGTCACATCTACAAGGCAGGGACCTCATGGAAATAGCCTCTCTGCTACCCGTCACCATGAAACTCACAGATTCCTCACTCTTTGTATTAAGACATTGATGACATCTGTTAATATGAATATTTTATTGGGCAGACAACATATTCTATTAATAACTTCCCTAATTTAGTACTACAAGTTAGCTGGGTAGTCCCCTAGCAAGTTCTGTCTGGGGTGAGTGGAGTCCAGCAAAGGGCAGATCTTAAGAATCTCGCTTGGAGGGGAAACTAGGCTTGGAGGGTTCTGAGAAACCTTTCTAAATCCTCTCCATTTCACTAACCCAGTGACTGCAGGAAACAGGTGCTTCTCTGATTGAACTCCAAATGACAACCCCTTCATGCAGCCTCCCTGCAGGATGCCCCACACACCATCCCCTCAATGACTGCACCAGGCATCCACCTACAACCTCCTTGTGTGCTACTCCAAACAACTGACTCACATGCCTGGAACTGAAGACACCACACACCACCATCTTACCATAAAAATACCTCCCTCCATCTCGCGTTCTGTCTGTTACCCATACTCTGCACACCCAGCAGGGAGTTTTCTGTGATTTCCAAAATCCAGTGCAAGCCTTCCTTTCCTATTTTCAGGATTGATAAGGGCTAGCACACCTGCCTTCTCCACCCCAGACCTGATGTGATGAGGTTACTAAACACTGAAGGAGAGCTGAATGGAGATACATGGTCAGAAAATTAGATACAAACTCACAGTTGCTAACCTGTAGACTTATAAGTATATTAGAGATAAAGATCTTCATTTTGACTAGGATTATATGTATAATGTTGAGATCACTGGCAAAACTTTGGACTAAAACTTTTCTCAGAAGATTTCAATTTTAATTTCCTTGGAAAATAATATTAAGAGTTCAGGGGATCCTGGGTATTCAGAAATCTAGTTGAACCCTCATTTTCATTGCTAAAAAGACTACAAAATAAAGATAAAATTTGACCACCTTAATTTTAAAATACACACACACACACACAAAAAGTGAATTCTAAGCTAATTCAGAGATATATAGCTTGAAGAGTCTTCAGGTAAATGGTAAAACTGTTCACCAAAATGTCATATTTGAGGTATTGGTGGAGATAAAGAGTAGACACATGAATGGACAGGGCTAAAGCACAGCACAGAGCTCTGGCCTAGAGATCCAATATGAGGTATCAAACATGCATGTAGATGGAAGAGTCATGAATGTGATTATTCCAAGACAGTGTGCAGTGAGGTGCTTAATCTTGAAAAACCATGAGCCTAGTTCCTAAAAAATGCATATTTGCGTATACATAAAAAAATGTTGTATTTCAGAGGAATTATACCTTCTGAAGCTCATCATGAACTCAGAGGTTAAGAATTTCTAGTCTAAAGCAAAAAGAAAAGAAGGTTTAGGAAGGAGACAGACAGGATACCGAAGAAGAAACTGCAAGAACAGCCAAGAACTGGAGCCAGACATACTTCTAGACATGGATGCAAACTACTGGGCAGTATAGACAGATGGGACTGGGTTTAAAAGAGTTCGGGTTTGTTTGGTTTTTAAAAAATTTTTATCATGGCACATTTCTAATGTTCAAAAGTAGAGGAAACAGTAACATGAAGTCCCTTGTACCTATCTCTAAACTGCAACAGTTACCAACTCATAGAATTTCACCCCTAAATATCATTATCTATCTCAAAAGCACCACTAAAAAACATAACCACAACACCATTATCATATCCACAACACCATTATCATATCTTAAAAATAAACAAGTCCTTAAAATCATCAAATACCCCAGTTAATATTCAGCTTTTCCTCTAATTGCCTCATATATTTTTATTGTAACTACAATGATCCACATAATCACAGAACTGAAAAGGATCCACTTACAGATTAGCCCTAAAAGGATTTCATTCATTTCCAACAGCAATAAGCCTTATCATATTTTTAAGCATTTTTGTACTCAAAATAGCACTATCTTAGAAATATTAAATGCATATCCTTTTAATACTTGACAAGGAGAAAGGACCTAAAAATACTATAAGAATTAAAGGTAATTGGTATATATACAGCATGAGTAGTATGCAGTTTGATATAAAATAACAAGGAATGGATACTCTCTATATAGTGTTACATGTGATATGATGTTCATATTGAAAGGGGGTGTCAACATCATAGGGAAGTGGGCTGCATCTGGTTGCTATTCTTAAGAGGCCGCTGCCTCTGGGTTTTAGGACTTGTCTGGCATAGGAACACTCTGGTGGATTTAAATCTCTGAGAGATAAACTTAGTGAGTGAAACTTTTATAGAATCTCAGATATGAACCTAGGCATTTCAAGACTACTGTTTGTTAGGGCTGGGATACTGTGGCCATTTGGGATATCTAGCTGGAGCGTGCATAAGAGTAACCTCCAGGATAGCCTCTCGACTCTGTATGAAATCTCTTAGCCATTGTAACCTTATTTTGTAAACTTTCTTTTCCCCCTTTTAATCAAGAAGGCATTTTCAATCCCTTGATGCCAGGGCCAGGCTCATTCCTGGGTGTCATGTCCCATGTCACCAGGGAGATTCACTCCCCTGGGAGTCATGTCCCTTGCAAGGGGATGGTTAATGAATTTATTTGCTGAGTTGGACTTAGAGAGAGAAAGGCCACATCTGAGCAACAAAAGAGGTTCCCTGGAGGTGCCTCCTAGGCATAATTATAGGAGGGCACAGCCTCTCATTTACAGCCCTAAATTTCAAGAGCAAGCCTCAAGATGGAGGGCTTGACTTATTAAGTAGAGGGTTCTTAATTTCACATAGCATATATTCTGTCCAAGACAAACAAACAATCAATGTCTCACATTATCTTCACTTAGTTGTTCCATCATCACTCTCAATTTTAAACAATTATCATAACACAAAACATCCCAGAGCTCTTATCAGATACTAATTATTCATCCCTAGTATTAGTGTAGTGTTGGTAAGGTATTCCTATTAAATATGGTCTATAACATGTAATGGGTAGTTTGTCCATATACCACTCTGTTGTTTGTTGTTAACTCTTTGTGTACCAGTGTCATACTTTAGAAGTACATCATGCAAACATGTATTTATATTTGTAGTACTACTCTGTGAGTTACATGTCTTTAAACAACCAATTTTTTGTTTTGTTTTCCATTTGTGTAAGTCAGGATTCAAATAAGCCCCATGTATTTTAACTGTAACTGGTTGATAAGTATCTTTAGTCTCTTTTAATCTATAGGTTCCCCCTGCATATCTTTGATTCTATTTTTTTTCCTTGGTCATTTGTCTTGTAAAGTTTTTCCTGGATTTGCTGATTGCTGATTGTATCCTTGAAGTGTCATTTAATATGTTCATCTGATCATTCCAGATCCTTTAAATTGGTAATTGGATATGGAAGGTTGATCAGACAGAGAGGTTCAATATATTGGCAAGAATACTTACTTCATAGGTGGTGCTGCGTTCCATCAGGAGATACACAAGCAGGGTTTTTTAAATGATGGGGTTGACTGATCATGCTACTATGCCATTGGAAATAAGTGGGGTTGAAGAAGAAAGCGCAGCAGTAAAAGACAGTCAATAGCAAGAAAAGAAACTAAAATATGTAAACAGCAATTGCCTACTCTACTCCTAAAGCACAATGCTCTGGGCCCATTTCAAGCATCTCTGAGCATTTTTCTAGAGCATCTGAGGTAATAACTGGCACTCATGACAATGACTCTAAAGGCCATCAAGAAAAAAGACTAAATTATTATGTATTTACTTTGATCAAAATAGTGTGAAGTTACTTCCTGAATTTAAAAAAGTCTACCATTAAAATTGTCAAAATTAGAAGTCTCTGTCCCTAAAGAGTTAAAATCTCCCTAGAAAACTCACTGAAGTCGAACCTTGCCCACATCACCCTTCTGAGTAACTATTTTGTCTTGTAAACACAGTCCATGCAATTACATCCCTCTATTCTCCAAGGGAAATATTTAGCTAGTAATATAACATTGACAGTAAAAAGAGATCCAATGTTATGTATCCTTTCAAATTTAATTTTCACCATGGTCTCCACCTGACATTTTGTTCTAGGGACCCAAATTTTCATTTTACAAAACGGACCTTCAGGAAACACAAGTCCACAATAATGTCCTCCATCCCCACCCAACCACCCACCCCCCGGCGCCACCCCAGGACACACTCATCCCATCAGCATGCCTTTATTACCCATGAATTTTCTCCCATCCCTGCCTGAAAAGAAGAAAGTTTATTCCAACATCAATGGCAAGTATGTTCCAATTCACTGAGATTTCCCATAATTACTTTGTCACTAAACCAACACTGAGTCAAAAAACCAGGTACTTTTTAATTTAGAGTGCAGTGATATCAGGTAAAAAAAAAAAGACCCCGACAAATTAGTAAGTTTTCCATTATAAAATATTATATTCTAAAAACTTTAATCTGAAAAATAAACCTGTTTTTAATACATTTATAAACACAACTGCGAGGTGATTTTATTACAATGAATGGACAAGTTAAAAGTCAGTGAGTTACCCTCTCCCCTACATGGGACATGACTCCTAGGGGTATAAATCTCCCTGGCAATGTGGGAAATGACTCTGAGGATGAGCCTAGACCTGGCATTATGGGATTGAGAAAGCCTTCTGGACCACAAGGGGGAAGAGAAATGAAACAAAATAAAGCTTCAGTGGCTGAGAGATTTCAAATAGAGTCAAGAGGTCATTCTGGAGGTTATTCTTATGCATTATATAGATATTCCTTTTTAGTGTCTAGTGTATTAGAATAGCTAGAAGGAAGATCTTGAAACAGCTGAATTGCAATGCAGTAGCCCTGATTCTTGATGATGATTGTATAACTATTTAGCTTTTATCATGTGACTATGTGATTGCGAAAATTTGTGATTAGCATTCTCTTTATCCAGTGTATGAGCAGATGAGTAATAAAATAAAGACAAAAATATATAAATAATGGGGGCTGATGAGGGGTATGGGATGTTTTGGGTGTTCCTTTATATTTTTATTTTATTTTTTAATTTTTTATTATTTGGGGAATAATGAAAATATTTTATATTCATCACCACAATCAATTTCATAGCATATCAGAGCCATTGATTGTATATTGGATGGATTATATGGTGTGTGAATATATTTCAATAAAATTACATTTAAAAAAAAGTCAGTGAGTGGTTCCCAGATGACAATCCAGTGTATGGTTAACAGTCCACTGTGGAATTAGAAAAATAAGGGCAACACATTAAGTTTTTCAGAAAACTTTACGCATCTATCAAGGCCCACCTCAAACACTACCTCTTCTGGGAGTTCTTTCCACATCATGGAAGGACTAATCCACTGTATCTCTTTTCCCACATTGCTTCACAGTACAGTTACAGCACGAAGCACACTACATATGACTATTGACCAATTACTATATTCATACCTAGTGTTTAGACACTGAGGATACAACAAGTGAGGAGAACATCACTTGGAAGTGTCCTCTTTTCTGTCTCCCTATGAAGAAGACAAGGTCATGCCTTTGTTTTTAGCATAAACCCCTATTTGGTGCTTATTGTCTACTTGTTGAATGCTTAGATGGAGCATTTTCTTCACTTTCCACACAACAACCTTGTGAGATAGATGGGAAGAATATATATTATATATCCATTTTTATATAAGGAAATCGGAGTTTGAATATAACGTGACTTCCTTGAAGTCTCACAGCTATTAAGTGGGGACCCTGGAACCCAGTCCATTTTGAGAGTAGATGGGTGAGAGAGTCAATGGACCTGGATAGCTACTATAATAACCCTGGGGATAAAGGACAAACATAGAACAGATTCAAAACCCTCCCCTGCTGGGATCTCTTGCCAGGACAGTCCTTGGTGGGAAGGAGAGCCCTCTAGGAAACACAGGCTAACCAATTTGGGAGGAAAGGCATTTTAGGAGGCTGGACTCCCCCAGATGCAAGAATTTTTTAATTGCAAGAAGTTTCAATTACCAGCTCATTCTGAAAGATCATGGTTTACTTCCAAACTCTATGGAAAATGCTGCAATATTAGGTCTTCTCCCTTCCTGTCCATGCAGAACAAGTCTCTAAAGACAGTGGAACCCAGTACTCTTCTGGTTTTGATTGGATTTCTGTGCCTGATACTCCCATTTCAAGAACTCCACACCAATGGGAACCCACCATTGCCCTGTCATGCCTTCTGCAGCTCTAGAAAGGAGAGCTGGTTAAAGAGAAGTAATGGAATAATAAAGTACTAGAGACTTAAGTTCTGTCCCTCTAGGGAAACATAGGGGGTAGGGGTAGAGGGTAGGGGAGAAGCCAATCAGAGGAATAAATCACTGGCAGTGTAATTAGTGGGGAAGATAACTTGGGGGGCAAGAATTCTCCCAACACCCTTTAAATAACATCAAATAGACAAACTCTATCTTTTACAGGTACTGTGTTTATAAAGGAAATTTTGCTTTGAGGGGTCCAGCAGCCCACCACATGGCATGTGTTCATGATGATTGTTACAGGAGATGAAGCCTCTCTTTAGATTTGGTGAAGTTTCCTTCTATGAGACAAGGGAAGAAAGTTAACATGGTATTTATAGACTTGTTAGCCAGTGGAATATAAAATCTGGCATTCACCAGTGAACAAAATTTTGGGTTTAAACCAGATAAGAATTCACATCAAAATAGCTTTTGCACTCCCAGTTCCAAAACAGTGAAAAGGAGGTTAGGTAAGGTCTAACATTACATATAATAATCTCACCCAGAGCTTTTCATGCAGGGCACACAGGAGCAGCCCACAGAAATAAAACAAATTTGCACATAAGGAGCAGAAATGCTAACTGTGTGATTAATGGATTTTGCACCTAAACCTCAGGGAAGATCCTGCAAACGGGATATCCCTTCAGGAAAATGTACAGAAAAATTCTTTATTTAGCTGCTTTGTTTACATTTTCTTCACAAGCAAAGCTCAGCATATTTCTACTGGTATTACTAACTGCAAATTACAGTGCTTCATATAAAAGTTGGACAGGGAGGGAAAATGCAGCCGTGATAAAATAAATTAAAATGTCACACTTAACATGAAATCATTTAAAATGCTAATGATCTCAATATTAAATTCCAAATCGCTGACAACAACCATACAAAGTGCTGAACAATCCAATTCACACATTCATGTAAACTGGTATACTGCCTGTCAGACTCCTTTAATTTATAACTTTTTGTTCCATCTACAGAAATATTTTTGTCCAGCACAGAATGTACCCAGGGATAGGGAGATAAAGATCTACTGTAGAAGAATAAAAACTTTAATCTTAACAATCAATTATGTGATTTGGGACCTTTATGGTGTTCCTAGATTTAATCAAAATCACTACCCAGCAAGGAAAAATAACTTTCTTAATCGTTAAGATCATAGGATTAGAGCCAAATTGGTAAATGTCACAGGAAAACTAATGTTCGATGTAAATACAGCTTTCTACCAATTCTAGCTCCCCAGAGTTGCCCTGTCCCTAGAGGATGTCAACCAAAGAGGGGTCACCACCATTTATGTGGGTCAAATAGCGCTGGATACTTTACACATGTCATATTCCATATAACCTTTATTTAAACCTGTGTTAAATATTATCTCCATGATACAGATAAGGAAATGGAAACTCAGAGAGGCAAAGTGGCGTGGCTAAAGTTACATTGCTGGTAGAACCAGAACTTGTACAAGGTCTGTCTGATCCTAAGATCCTTCCCAACTCAGAAATTCTATGGTCACAATTATTAATAGCTACCATTTTATTGAGTATTTATAATGCGTATGGCACTAAGTATAATTTGTATACACTTTTCCATTTAATTTGAATCATCACCACAGTTATATGTGGTATTATGATTCCCATTTCCCAGATGAATACACCGAGTCATAAAAGGGTTGAATAGTTTGCAAACTCATGTAAGAGCAGGGAAAAAAGTCAGAATTTGAATCAAGTCCTGTTTGACCCAAAAGTCCAAAATGCTTTTAACTTCAAGGCTTTTCCACTGTTTGACCACAACATGGAGTCCAAGAATTTGTGACATTCACTGATATCCATTCATAACATTACCAATGAATATCAAGCTCTATAGACATCAATACCTGCTGGACACAAACCACTGCAACATGGGCTTACTCATTTCTTTTATTATTGTTGAATTCTGTGACATGCTTCTAAACCAGGTCAAAAAACTTAAAGAGTACCTTGTGCTTAAATACATTAATAAATTTCCAATTAGCTCAAAGTTGTCCCATTGATATACAATATTAGCAGACAGTGTAAACACAGTGGTTAAGTTTACCAGCTCTGCCTACTCATCTATAAAATAGAGATGATAACCACATCTTGTTGGATTGTTCTGTGAGAATTAAATGAAGTCGTGCATGTCCTTAGCAGAACATTGGCACATAGTAGTAAGCAAACAATAAATAGTTTCAATTACTATCATTGTTATGCCTCCTATTTTGGAATTGGGTCCCAAAGCAAAAAAGTTTTTTAAGGTCGAGTAAGAATAAAAGAACTAACTACATACCTAGTGAATTTGTGTTGTGTTCTAAGACACAAAAAGACAAGCCCAAATTAAGGATCTGATTTGGGGGCCCGTCTGATTTCTCAACAAATCAGATGCTCCCTCCCTCTTTTTTTTAAGAGGAACATAAAAATAATTAAAATACTCTCAGTGTGGGAAAGTTTTAGGGAAGGAGCTGTGGGGATTAATTAACGGAGAAATAAAAGATATAGCATAGTTAAGCAGGGAACAAGGAGAAACTTGGTAACTCAATAAAAATAATCACAAAAACCAAGAGGATGATGTACTGAGGTAAAAATGCATATGTATCCTGGAAATGGAAATTTCAACTAACCAAAGAGGAAACTTTCTTCTATTAGAAGACACAGAATTTTAAGAAGGTACTTCTCCTTCATGGTTCTCCAAAAGGAGTAGGCAGAATTTCAGTTTACATAGGACACTGGCTCTAACAAAAAAAAAAGAAACATCAAATACTACCTTTTAGTTCAAAACACAGGGAAAACTGTAGGATTCTTCCCCTGTTTTTCATGTATCTCTGGCACCAAAATTCAAAAGGAAATGCAATTTTTCTAGGACTTGATATTCTTGGAAAACACAGAATCTGGATGGCCTCTCAGACTCCTTTAATTGGAAAAGTTAAATCAGGTGTCCTAACAATATTTCTTTAACATGAATGCTGAATGCATACCTTAAAAATACTTTTTAAGTGACACACACTTCTCAGTCTTTATAAAACCTCTCTCTCCATATATATGTTTGATTTTCATGTCATGGTCTTTAAACTACTAATGATGTTTTCCAAACTTACTACACTGAAAACATGTTTGCTCACCTTCTTAGTAAAATTCTTTCAAAGAAGGTTTAAGAATCATCAGATTTCCCCAAAGCAAATATTCAGACAGATTCCTCTAATATTTTTTTTTTTAAAAAAGGGGGAGAATCAACATATTTTCTGGCGCTATTCATCTTAAAGCAAGCCTCGATCATGCTAATTTCTACCAAAGCATTCAATATCTATTGTGGAGAAGTGGGAAATTACTTCCTAACAATCACTTTCAAATCCAATTTAGTGGCTGGACCATTTTAGCCTTGCCCCTCACTCTCATGAGACTCAGCCCCAATCAAGTAGAAGCAAGAAATATGTCTAATAATATTGGGGTTTGGAGTCTTTAGAGAAATGTATTTATTACCAAGCTGAATTTCTTATTTCATTTTAGTGTTTTCTGAGTTAACAACCAAAAAAACCTTAAGAAATCATTAAGCTCATTTTTTTATCCCACTTTTTCATGCCATCTGTTTTGACCACTTTATAACTCCAAAACATAAAATGAAATACAGTAATGCATATTGATTTTACAAATCTAGATTTGTCTTACAAATCCAGGCATTGTCGTCCAATAAATCACACATTTTTTGAAAAATGTAATTTCTGATTTCTCCAGTGTCTTATAAATTAGATTGAGCTGATAAAAAAAAAAAAGTATTCTACACAAGGAGCTCAACGGAGTGATTTAGAAAAAGGGTTTTGGAGTCCTGGTGTAGGGTCTAGACTTTGTCACATATTAGGTAATATTATCATCCTCATTGCACAGATGAGAAAACTAGCCTCAGGAGATAAAACAACCTGCTCAAAGTCAAATAGCCAATTCATGGGAGAACTGGGACTCAAACCTAAGCACTGTGTCTACAGAGCCAAACTGAATAAACATGACAGGGACAGATAAACAACAGTAGGCACAGTATTGGGATTATAAGTAATAGTGCTGAATTGTAGGTGAATATGGTTGAAAGGGGTTGTTTATAGTCATGTATGTCACCATGGGATTGTATAACACAATGAACATTGTGGTGGATAATGTTTATGATTAACAGCACAAATATAAACAAGTTCTTTCATGAACTAGTGCAAATTTACAACACTTGTACAAAGAGGTAATTTTAGAGTGGTATATAGGGAAAAAGTACCTATTGCAAACTACAGACTATACTGAACAGTAATATCTTAATATTCTTTCATCATTAGTAATGAATGTACCATACCAATACTAGGGGTCAACAATGGGGGGAGGAGGAATAAGGGGTATAGGGTACTTGGGATTTTCTTTTTTTATGTCTATTTATTTTTCTTTTTGGAGTAACGAAAATGTTCTAAATTTATTGTGATGATGACTGCACAACTAATGATACTGTGAGACACTGATTACATACTTCGGATGGATTATATGGTATGTAAATACATCTCAATAAAATTGTCCGTTAAAAAAAGGGAAGAGCAGGCAGTCTGCAGATATATCTGCAGTTATCAATTAACGTTAGAAAGAATTTTCTGTAAATAATTCCCACTGAAGATATCCTTGTTGCATTCTGAGACAACCATATTCACGGGCTCCCTACCAGCTGTAGAGAACTTTTCAAAGGCCTCTGAGGTATTTAAGAACCACCAAAACACAGCCCCTCACCTCAAGGGGCACACAAACTAGTGAAGGAATAATATCTATCAGGAGAATTTCCCAACCAGGGAGCCACCAGTGGATTTTAGGTGTACTGAGATACCATCCCCAGAGGAGATTTCTGCTCCCCTCTGAGAACCTGCTGGCCTTCTGCCTCTGGCCTTGAGCAACCTTGTCTTTACCCCAGTGAGCCTTACTAACACTATCACTTTCTTTGTGTGCTGTGGAGGGGTTGCACAGTAAAAGGGTTAGTCTGCTCTTCCTGCACTAAGTGGTACAGATGAAGCACTGTCACAGAAGGAGGAACCGAGAGTCCTCCCTAGATGAATCCCCCTTTCCCCAGACAAGTTCTAAGACTGCTCCTGGCTCTCATATTCCTGAAGGAGAAATATAATTGGCAAACAAAACTCTTTTTCTAAGATAATGGCAGCTGCTCAGGACTCCCAGGGCAACAAAAAGTGCAAATGAGCTAAATTCTTTTATTACATTCATCAAGATGAGAAGGAGTGTAGATTTTTGAGAGCTGCTAGGAACCTGAACTCTTTAGTCTTCCTCTTTTTTTTTTTTTTTCCCAGTGGTTGAAGGTCCATAAAATGGTTTATGACTATAGATTAAATACAGTGACTTCTAGGTCCCACCCAAGAGCACACAAACAATCTGACACCGCAATCTCTCCTGCCCATCTTTACTCCACAGGTACTTGCTGTCTTTATGCTCAGGGTGTGACACCAGGAATAAAAAAAGTTCTCAGGTAGATAAGAACCAAAACATATAGAGTTAAGATAGGAGGAAAAATGAGAGCTAAGGGAAGGTCTGGGTGAAACTTCTTACTAGAGACAGACTTCCTTATTTATTGCTGTTTGTTTGCTTTGCTGAAACAAAAGACTTGATTTTGTGTTTCAGGTCAACTTTATGAATTCTTTTTGGAGTTGGCCGGATCAGTATACCCAACCCCTTTTGATGCTTTCAGGATGATTTATTTCCTTAAATGAAGAGTTGTTGAAATGTAGGAGACAGAGAGAGAAAAAAAAAGGCTCTTTTTATGGTAAGATTCAAATATTTTAACATTTTAGTCATCTGAACAAAAATATGTCAAGAGGATTTCCCCATTCCAACCACAATAGGTCCTCTCACTCCGCTAGTCTCCTCTCCTTCACAATGAACAGAAAAGGATCCTGGTGATCAAAGATTCCCCAGGGATGGCTTTTTCCTATTCTTCAAGTTGCAACTCAAATGTCATATCCTCCAAGGGACCTTTCTAAAGTACCTCTTTCCCCCAAACTTGGTCCATCAATTACACTGCATTGGTTTATTGACTTTACAGCACTTAACAGTATCTGAAATTATTGTGTGCAATTATTTCTTCACTTGGTTTTGCTGCTGCCCCTTCTTCGAACAAGGATCTTGCCTCCTTGTCACAGCGGCACAGAACAGTGCCTGCCACTGGTTATGTGTTCAACAAACATTTGTGGAGCAAATGAATAACAGAGAGCTAGGCGCCCAAGAGAATAGGAGAAGTTATTGGAAGAGCACCTATCATCAGCATTTCCTTTTCTATTGGATCATTCTCATCTTTGTTTTCTATTCTCTTCTCTTTTTAACACTGTTGGGCTTTGGTCTAAACCATGAAGCTAAAACCATTTTACCTTTTACCAATAGCAATGGATCCTTCTTTATCACGTGTTACTCCACCTCTATGCACCTTATTCAGTTGCAATTTGATCATCTCTCCCTCTGTTTAGTTTGGGAAAAACATTTTCCAGATTTCAGACTTTGTTCTTAGTATAATCCCTTCTTCTTAAACCACTTTCTTTGCTTAGCCATTGTGATACCACACTCTCCTGGTTTTCTTCTTATCCCAACTGGTTGCTCTTGCAGGTTCTTTTGCTATCTCTTCCTCCTCCGCCAGACTCCTCTAATTTGGAGGGCTTCAGGGCTCAGTCCTACCCCTGGGCAACTGCATCCAGTCTCTTACATCAAAGCCATCTATACACAAATGACTCTCAAATGCATCCTTCAAGTCTGGACCACTTCTCTGAGCTCAGGACTCAAATCCAAGAGCCTACTCAACCTCTCCCCATCCCAAACTTAACATGATCAAATCAGAGCTAAGGCTTCTCCTTTCCCCAAAATCACCTTAAGTCTTTCTCATCTCAGTCAAGGTACCCAATGACTCTTGATTTTCCTCACGTCTCCCATCAGTAAGTGTTCTCTTCTCCCTTCCAAATATATCCTGGATCGAATGAGCTCTCACCTTCTCCCCTGCTCCAAACTTGGTTCAGGCTACTATCTCTCTCTTTCATATAGTACAGTGCAATCGCTCCCAATAATACAAACCATCTTCCACACAGTGGGAAGAGTGATCTTCCTAAAGCTTATATCAGATCATGCCATTCTATGGCTCAAAAGCTACCAAGGGCTCCCCAGTATACTTAGAATAAAATCCAAACCCTGTCAATAAACTCTTACTAGGCCTTGCCTCCCTCTTTGACCTTAATTCCCTCCACACTTCTCCTTCTTTACTACAGTCCAGGAGTGAAAGCCTAAGTTCTGTTCCTTAGACATGCCCAGCCTATTCCCAGTAACATCCTGTACGCGTGTTGTTCATCCTGTCTCCTGCCCCAGACCTCTGTACCGATGCCTCCTTCTCATCATTCAGGTCTCAACCCAATGTTGCCTCCTCAGAGGGGCTTTTCTTAGGTGGCCACCAAAGTCACATCCCACTCCAGCCACTCTACCAGTTACCTTCTCCCTGGCAGTTCTCAGTTACCTGAAATGATCCTATTTCTTACGTGAATATAGCTTACCTCCCCCAACCAAATATAAGCTCCCGAAGGATCGAGACTCTGGCTCTTTTGTCCACTGCTATTAAATTCTCATATATCTAGAACAGTGCATGGCATGTAGTTGGTGGTCAGTCAACATTTACTGGCTGGCTAAGCCTCGGTATCTTCATCTGTAAATAGAAATAATAGTACCTACCTGCTGGGGATTGAGTCATTTACCCCACAGAATACACGTTCAAGTCTTAATCCACATTCCTGTGGATGTGGACCCATTTGAAGGATCTTTGAAGATGTCATTAGTTAAGGTGTGGACTTACTGTCAATAGGCTCTTTGAAGATCCTATTCAGAGGGGGCCAAATTGATTTGGGAGTCTTGATCCGTATGACTGAGTCCTCATAAGGCAGAGGGAATTCAGATACAGTCAGTCAGAAAACAACCATAAGAGGAGACCAAGGAGACAGATCACCATGTGACAGAGGCAGAAATGCAAAGAACCCCAAGGATTATAGCAAATCAGCACCAGAAAGCTATAAACTCTGGGAGAAAGCATGGCCTTCTGAAACCTTGGTTTTGGACTTTTGGCCTCCAAAACCATGGGACAATAAATTCTAGTTTAAGCCAATCCATTGTGTCATATCTGTCATAGAAACTCTGGCAAACTAACATACTACACCTAATAGAGTAATAGGATCAGGTAACACATATAAAGTGTTTGACACTCCATGGGTCCTTGTCAAGTGCTCAATAGATGCTATTATTATAATCAGCTACAATGACACTTTTACCCCAGCATATATTCTAAAATCATCGAAGGTCAACTGTATTCCAACACTGGGCTAAGTGCTGGCTGAGCAAAAATAAACGGGAAGCAGCCTCTGTCATGAAGGTTTTCACAGTCTAGTGAGGGAAGGATCCATAATCAGAAAAATAACTACACCACAGGAAAAGGAATCCTGAAGGAGAGCAAGGGGTATGAGAACACTGGGATGGGGCATTCTCTCTGTCTGCTCTTGTGAGCAGCGTGGGCAGGGAGGGACTCTTGGGGAAGAATCCTCAGAAGAGGTGACACGTGAAAAGTCTTACGAAAGGATAGGAATTTATCAGGCATAAAACAGGAGTAGCCTTTGCAAACATTCCAAAGTATGAAACAGGCAAGCACTGCGCCTGGGATTGAAAGGCAAGAAGGGGACAAGGTCTACAGGACAGCTGAAGGTTGAGAGCCTAGAACTGCTTGGTTCCATGTGGCAGCTACTAGGCACATGATACTTCTGAGCACACAAAACACGGCTAGTGCCACATGTCGAACTGATAATATTTTGGACATACTGGGCTAAATACAATTTATTACAAAAATTAACCTCACCTTTTAATTTTTATATTTTATCATGTGACAACTAGAAAATTTTAGACTATTGATGTAGCTTGGATTATATTTCTGTTGGACAGCAATGGTCTAGAAAGATAAAAAGATACAGGTCATGAAAGGCTTTACATTTTATTCTAGGAAACTGGGTTGATTTCACAGAAATTCCTTCCATAGTTAATGGGACCCACCAAAAGCATCGATGTGGGCAAGTAATATGTTCAGATCTGCACTTTACAAAGGCAAGCATGCCAGTGAAACCAAAGATGCATTGCATATTTTAGACCAGTCCTCCCTCGGTCCCCTGTAAAGAGGGGGTTGGGAAAGAAAACCTTCTGGACACCTACTCTTTTCTCTAGCAGTTTCAAAGAGCCCCAAGCACCCCCTGTGGCAGCCTGAGCAGAGGGAGAAAGGATTTTCCATGGCTATGGTTTGGGTCCGGAGCAAAGAAGACTCCAGTGCATGGCTGACCACCAGGCAAACACACCCCACTCCAACCCTCCTACCAGGGAAAGGGCTGCAGGTCACCTGAGGCCACAAGGAGACGGCCACATCCGGCTCCTTCAGGTTATGGCAGCACCTGCCTAAGAAAGATCCAGAGCAAGGTGACTCCAAATCCTGTAGACTGCCCACGGACCTGTGTTTGGGGATTGCTCAGAAAAAAGAGCTACCTATGTTTCCTCATTCCACAAACCTGCGAGAACAAAAGCATGTACCTCTTGGGTGTGACTTGAATATGAATGATCCTGAATTTCACTGTCAAAAAATCTGCAATTGAATGAAGGTTGAAAAAAAAATTCTGGGGCTTATCTTTTGATATCAACTACAACATGAAAAAAAGCAAATTCATAATTTATATTCTCCTTCTTCTCATACACACATAAATCCCAGCAAAAGCAAAGCAAAGATATTTGTAATAATCTTAAGGATTTTGCAACCTCTCATAATCTTAGGACTTCAGCAAACATCTCAATCCATGAAATGTCTATAAACTGTGCAAGAATATGGGGCTGTATTTTCCTTCACTCTCACAGAGGCAACAGATCTCAAAAGAAAGAATGATGAATGGATATAGTTAAAAATATTCCAAAGCTAATGAAAATCAATGATGAATGATACAAAAATCTGGTATTTTGGGTACAGGTCCTTGAGTTAAAAGGGCCAGACCCACATAAATTCCAGAGCTATTTTATAAGACAGGGAAACAAAGCCAAAAAAGCACTCATGAATTACTGTAAATTCTAATTTTACCAAATATTATTTATCCAAAAAAGCTGTTTTTTTAAAAGAGAAAATAACTGACTGCTAATTAAGACAATATTTATGAACATTTGAAAGATTTTAATAAAATTACTATTTTTCACTTCATTGATAGTGGGAGAAGGAGAAACATTTAAATCAAAGTCTTACCATCAGTAAAATGTTTTAAATAGCAGATCCTCAGATCCAGCATGATGGCTTAGAGTGGGGGATACTCAGTGGAACATCACAAAGGGTTAATTGACTAAATTAGTTCTTTACTGTCTGAGAGATAATTTTGTGCAGTATTAATACCTAAACTGATATGTTCCAAGATCACAGATTGTAGATGGGTGCTGCCTGGGGTTGTCAGATTTAAGAAAAAAAGAAAATTTGAATTCCAGAAAAACAACGGGTAGTTTTTTAGTGTAAGTGTGTCCCAATAATATTGCATGGGACATACTTATATTAAAACATTATTTGGTGTTATTTATAATTGAAACAAAAAGCTGTTTCTGGATAAAATACATAGTGTTGCATGGTGGTTATGCTAAGCTGTTAGAACATTTTTCAACCAGATATCAGGAGAATAGCAGTTACTTCTAAGTACCTTGAGTTGCCCTAGGATCAAAATCCAGAAGTCCCTGTACACCAGATGGTGCCAAATGTGACTAAGCAGGCACCTCAACACAGCATCCAGTGTCCATGGAGACACGTTCAAACTATCTGCCTGCTTTCCTAAATTAATTTAGAATCATACAATCCCAGATTTTAGAATTGGAGACTTGCATAGATTCTTTTTTTAAAGAAAATAAAATTATGCGAGCACCAAGCACTTTTCTACAGTGAGTTACCAACATGAGGACAAAGAGAATGGCACAAGCACCACATTTAACTACAGAAGAACCAAGAAGACGCCAGTGCCTCTCTAATCACAGAACGTATATATTCTTACAAGGTTAGCTACTTGTTAAGGTCCATCTTTACAAGTGATAATATGACTAGAAAAGAAAAGGACTGCGAGTTCCTTGAGGACAGAAGAGGAGTCAAATACATTTGTGTAACCCAAGTGTTTGGCACTTGGTGGGCATTTACTTAATGAACGTTTGATGATGAATAAATGATTGAGTGACTGGGTGTGGAGTCTTGAGTCACTGAGACACCACCAAAGGTGGAGGGGGTGTTCAGATGGGGAAAAGTATTCAAGGAGGGTAAGTCTGAGGGCAGAGCTGGGGGAGAAAGCAGTGTTCCGGTTTGCTAATGCTGTCATTATACAAAATACCAGAAACGGATTGGCTTTTATAAAGGGGGTTTATTTGGTTACAAATTTACAGTCTGAAGGCCATGAAAATGTCCAAATTAAGGCCTCAACACAAGAATACCTTCACTGAAGGAAGGACAATTGCATCTGGAAAACCTCTGTCATCTGGGAAGGCATGTGGCTGATGTCTGCTTGCTCCCAGGTTGCATTTTAAAATGGTGTTTTCCAAAATGTCAGTGTCAGCTTTCAATAGCTGTCTTCAAATGTGTCTCTTAGCTGCAGCAGCTCGGAGGTCCTTCTGTTTGTGAGCTTTTATAGGGCTTCAGTAAACTAATCAAGACTCATGCTGAATGGGTGGGGCCACACCTCCACAGAAATAATCTAATCAAAAGTAGTACCCACAGTTGGGTGGGTCACATCTCCATGGAAACAGCCTAATCCAAAGATTCCAACCTAATCAACACTAATACATCTGCCCCCACAAGACTGCATTAAAGAACATGGTGTTTTGAGGGACATAATACATCCAAACTGGCAAAAGCAGGTTGACCCTCAGTCCATTTTCCTAACTGGATCCTTCTGTCTGCTGCATCCCCAACAATGATGCAGAGATGCCATCACTCCCTGCATTTGGGTCCTCAGGAAAGCAGCCTGACCTTAGCCTGGGTGTCAGCTCTGACCAAGCCTCTTCCATTTTTGGGTCCATTTTATCCACCAAGGGCACAGGCACAGGATCAGGGGCCCATAACAACTTGTGGAAACATTCACTACCCAAGAAAAAAAATCAAACTGTTAGCTCCAGAATACAAAAGGAAATCAGACCTATGAAAATTAACCAATCTTTGCTTACATGTCTACAAAATATTATGTTATGCCAATAGTCAGCTGCAACTTGATGCTCAAATGGTTAAATATAAATTATATTTAATGTGGGATGTGAGCACATTTCATTAATTCTGATACAACGTGAGGCATGACCAGCCTTGTCCACTTGTCCACGTTCGTTTCTCTCTTCCCTCTTAAGCTGTTCTAATTACAATGTAAATCACAACGGGGGACCACTCCTGGCAACATTTAGAAAAAGAATCACTTCTTCCGGGCCCTCCCTGCCTCATTTCTTCTTCCTCCTCAAAGTGGCTCATTACAGTGACACCCTGAATTTTAAATGCTTCTTTATGCAGCGAATTTGTTTTAAACCTAGTCTCCCCCCAAGAACACACAGTGATGTACTGTATGGGACATATAAACAATTCATGTAGGTCTGCTGTGAAAAGTTCCAATGGTTGGAGAATGAAAAGAGGTGCAAATATTAAAAATGCTAAGTTTTAAAGAGTGCTCACCACCCACTGTGCTCAGTGACGTTCTGACACCTCACAGCACCTGCTCAGGTTGGCTCTATCATTACCTCATTTTACAGACAAGGAAACTGCGACTCGGCGAGGTTAAGTAGGGGGCCCAAGGCCACACCGCTGTTAGTGGAGAGAGGATTTAAACTCTGGCATTCTGATTCTGTTTGAGATAAGTAATTGAGCACTCCAGCAATGGAGTCCAATGGACACTGGATCATTCAGAAGTGGTTCAAACCTGTAACAATGTTAGGATGGCCATGCCCAAAATGAGCCAAGTCTGGGAGGCAGGGGGCAGAGATGCAAGACAACTAAAACAGATTTCTCCAAACAAGGAGTATAGAAAGAGGGAAAAGTTCAGTTGCACACGCCTCAAAGAGAAAGCAGAGCTACTCAGCCTATATTTTGGAGTGGAGGATCACAATATTAGGATCTGGAACTTCCTAATGCCAGGAGCTGAAAGGAGTCATTGAATTTATTCATTTCAACCATGTCATTTAACAGATGAGGATCCAAGGCCAAGAAAGAGTAACTAATTTGCCAGATATCACCCAGATGAAGAATATTCCACATGTCCAGACTCTACTGCAGTACTCGTTTTCCCACACCAATTGTCTCCTTGGGCCTGCTTCATCACATGATCTATGACCCAGGAAGGAAAATGGTTATGAGAAGCAAAAGGCAAAATAATAGTATTTTTAAAAAAAGGAGGGAGGGAAGCAGAGAGAGAGAGAATATGTAATCCAGAACAGATAAGGAGATCCTGACCTCAATGTCCTTCTGAGAAATCTTTGGGGATTCACAAAGAATAAGAGAATTACCTGCAAACAAAACGAGACATGTCAGATTTTGTTTTTTCAAATGAGGTAGATCCAGGAAACTAAACTAGGAGATAGATTTCTGTCAAAGCTGAAAAGTGGCTTTAGCAGATTTTTGTAAGCAGTAGGCACTAACAAGGATTCACTAAGAATATCATGTCAAGTTAAATTTATATCCTGTTTCTAAGTTCTTGGTAAGCAGGAAAGTCTGGTACATTTAGGGCATAAAGATTTTGGCACTATATATGGGCAGTTTTGATACCTGGTGGAAAAAAAAATGGCAAAATAGCTTAATTTAGCTCCTTCTTATAACACTTTTGCCAGCCCCAAGGCAGATCTGGAAACTCCATCACTGATTCTGCTGGCTACTGTGATATCTTCTTATGGTTTGTTTACTCGTTGGAATCACCTAAGAAGACTGTGAGCTGACAGATCCCTAGCCCCACCTCCCCATCCATCCCCAAAAAGAGGATCTCAATAAGTGTCAGCCAAATGAATTAATTGATGCTTCCATTTATTTAGCCATTATCTGTTGAGCATCTACAATGTTTCAGGCATGGTGCTAAGCACCAGGTGTGCCTTGGTTATCAAAACAGATTTGGTCCTTGCCTTCAGGGAGCTTAGAATCTAGTGGGAGGGACTGGCATTAAGCAAATAATCATAAAATCAATTGTAAGTGTATGAAGGGAAAGTACCAGATGCTATGAGAGGGAGCTTCAATGACATTGAAGATAAGAAGCAAAAGGGTAAGAAAAAGTTAGCAAACTAAAAGATAAGGCGGGAATACTTCTGTAAGAAGAAAGAGCCTATGTAAAATCCCTGAGGCAGAAAGAAACAAGAGCACTAGGAGAAAGGAAAGAAAGCCCAAGGGGCTGGAATAAGGCTGAGGGCGCCCTGGGACGGCTGGTGAGAGCTAGGAAGGCCTCACCGGGGAATCCTGCCCTGAGCGACATGAGACCGGCTTTTAAAAAAGGCTGCTCTGGCTGTGTGTGCAAAACAAATTGGAAGGGAAAAGTGGAAGAAGCAACCAATTAGGAGGCCCCTGCAGGAATCCTGGCAAGATTTGAATGTCCAGACAATTGGATAATAGTACTGTTCTGAGGAGTCACCATTACATAACATTAACCCAGGCAGGCGTTAACTCATGCTCCGGCAGCAATTTGGAGGAAGAGCTGCATAGCACAGGGCCACAATTTCTCCTTGGCTCAGCTCTTGGTCTCTGTCCTTCCCAACATTTTTATCTTGATCATGACGACACCAGGAGGGAACCTGGCAAAGCTGCAGATTACATAATGGGAGGAATGGTCAATGGCAACATCCCAATTGAACCACTACTTGACTCTCTGTTGGCTTTGGGGAGAGAAGATTCGTAGAGATGAAAGCTATATTGTCTCCATTCTCAAGGAACCCTCAGGCTAGTGGGAGAGGTCTGGGCATAACAAATCTTAATTCAAGGCAGACTGAGATAAGGACTGTAACAGTGCTGTAAACAAAGTTGTATGAATGTACATGACAAGAAAAACTAATTATGGCAGGGAAGTAAGGGAAGGTTTTCCAGAATTGGCCTCTGACCTTGCCTTGTCCTTCAGACTGCGTAACATTTTGAGGGGTGGGAAAGGCAAGGGAGAGGGCATTCCTAGCAGCCAGAAAAACCTGCTTAAGGCAAGAATGGAGAAGCGCAAGTCAGCTGGAGCTCCTGGGCAAGGCACGCCACAATCAGCATTTTAAAATATCAGGATGAGCACAAACTTATGGTTTTACAAAGTCCTTCCACACATATTGTCTCTTTTATTCTCTCATGGACACGGAGGTCCTTACAAATGATCTTGATTGATATCTAAGAACACTGGTGCTCCACTGGCTCAATCACATGGGATAGAGCCAGGGGCCAGAAGCATGTGTCCTGACTTGATTCATGAGCCTTGTTCCACTCTTAACCAGGAGAATGAACAAAACCAACTGTGTGACATTTAATAGAAATAAAATAAAGAGCTCCATTTAGGTTAAAAAAAAATTCCATAAGGGCACAATGGAGAACACACCTAACTTTGCCCCATCAGTGGGATAAACGGCTAGGGGTTTCGATGAGCACAAACTCAACACATGCTGACAACTACTCTGCTTTGAGCCATGCAGTTAGAGACCATGGTAGACAAGGGCTCTTAGGTGGGTGGGGGTCACTTGGGGTCGGATAGTCTTCAGTTTGATTTCCAGCACTTTCATTAACTCTTTGTGAGGCCTTGCACCAGAAATCACTTCACGGAGGGGACTCGGGCAAGATGGCGGCACAGAGAGGAGTGGAAGCTAAGTAGTCCCCCTGGAACAACTACAAAAAACCAGAAACAACTAGTAAATAATCCAGAATAACTGCGGGGGGACAAACGAGACCATCCACTCATCATACACCAACCTGAATTGGGAGGAATGCCTGAGAACACAGCATAAAATCTGTAAGTAAAACCTGCAGATCCAAGTCACGAGACCCCCTCCCCCATAGCCCGAGCTGCAAAGCCTCGTGGTGCCAGAGAGAAGCTCTCTCCCAGCAAGCGAATACAGCTCAGCTGAGCTCCAACTGGGGTTTTAAGTAGCGAGTGTGAACTGCTCACTACAGGTATGCATCCCCAAAAAACAGACAGAGGCTTTGGGTGACGACTGACCTGGGAGAGCCGGAGGTCGCCTTGGACTGGGTCTGAAGGGGACTATCTGTTTCTTTTTCGGCTCAGTGGAGAAAGCCCCAGTCATTTTCAGTTTCCAGGGCTGTGACTCTGGGAAGGGTGGAGACAGCACAAGCAGAGAAAGAGACCATTGAAATGCTAATGACCTCCACCTGGGGGGTCTGTCTTCTCTAGGAGGAAAGGGGTGGGGCCCTTTCCATTCAGAACCAGACCCCAGAGCCTGGGGGAACACAGCCATACCTCCTCACACCAGTCAACAATTATAGGCGAACAGGCCTCACCTGCTGGGCAGAAAAGCACAGTGACCAGATGTTGGGGACGATTAAGGTAGCATGTATAAAATCCACCCTCAGCGATGCCGGAGATATTCAACATGACCACTAGGGCTGATGCAATAGCGGCTTAAGTTGCCCTCAGCCTTCTACGGAAGTGATAGCCGTTCGCGCCTAAGATTTGCGCCTAGAGTGCTAGCTTTACTACCTGCCTTCTACCCCAGCAACAGTAGCCACCAATCCTGTGCTAGCCTTACATCTGCCATCCGCCCTAGCAACAGCAGCAGCCAATCCTAGACTGCCACCCACCTTTGCAGCCACCAATCCTAGGCCGCCACCCGTTCGTGCTAGCCACTCCCTCTACCTTAGAGTATATATACCCTGCCTCTTCAATAAAGTTTTGCAGCTTGATCAGAAACCTGTCTTGCTGTAGTTCCTCGCGTCTCTTGTCCCATACCATTCCTCCCTCACAGGATTTGGAGCTTCCGTTGAACGTCCCGCCGGCCGGGACAAACTGGCGCCCAACGTGGGGCTCGAAGTTCTGTGAGAGACGGAACGCCGCACTCAAGGAGAGAGAGGCCTCTCACACTCACCGCACCCGGGATTGCCACGGGGAAGCGCGCTCGCTAGACAGATCCATTCAGCAGTCGATCAGTGCCGGCGAAAGGAAAGAAGAAGAAGGAAAGAAAGCAACGAAAGGTAAGCCCCCACCCTCATCATGGGACAAGGAATTTCCCAACACGAATTATATGTTAGTCAAGTTAAGCAATCACTCAAGGCACGAGGAACACGAGTTAAGAAAAAAGATCTCACGCGCTTTTTTAATTTCCTGTTACAAACCTGCCTTTGGTTCCCTCGAGAAGGTACTGTAGATCACCAGTGCTGGCTAAGAGTTGGAGATTGTTTAAAAGATTATTTTCGAACCTTTGGTCCTGAAAAGGTCCCGGTTACTGCCTTTTCTTATTGGAACCTAATTAATGAAATTCTAAAAGTCCACTCTTCAGCTCCAGACGTTCAAAACCTCTGTAAATTAGGAGAGGAAGCTTTGAGAGAGCACTCTCGCCCTGCTTCAGCATGCGGCTCAGTAGTCATTAACATGCCTGAATATCCTTTAAACGAAAATTCTAACAGGGATAGGCCAAATACCCCAACCAGTCAAGTCAGTTTGTCGCCCGATCAGCACGAAATCGAACCAAAGGCTAAAATTTCTCCCTCTTTGGAGGAACCGGAGGTTAAAATTTCTCCCTCTTTAGAAAATAATTCCCTTCCTCCGTTTCGGCCACCCCTTTACGCACCCGATTTTCTCAAACCATATTCTCATTTTTATCCAGTCACGCCCTTATCTCAGTTTCGCGCTTTAGAAGAAGCCACAGAAAATCTCTGGCTACACGCCGATAATTTTAGAGAAACTTTTAAACAGGAGCAGCAGCATACCGCCGATCTGCTCGCCGACCTCCGGTCGGCAACTCAAAGCATTTCAGCCCTTTCGCTTCCAGAAAATGCCCGCTCATCGCGCCTCCATTGTACTCGCCACGCCTATGCTTTTCCGGTTACGCGTAGTCAGACTCGAGATTCTCAAAATGGCATCGCCGGCTCCCAAAAGGGCGCCGCCGGTTCTCAACATGGTGTCGCCGGCTCCAAAAATGGCGATTCTGGTAGCGATAGCGAGGAGAGTAATAAATTAGATTCCCCCGACTCCAGCGAAGGAGAGCAGGAGGAAGCTAGTTCCACCTCAACAGCTAAATATAAAAAACTTAGTGTAACATATCTAGAGAAATTAAAAAAGGCAGTGAGTGATTATGGCGCTACCGCTCCCTTCACGCTCGCCCTGCTGGAAAGCCTTAGTGAAAAGGAACTTATTCCTAACGATTGGTTCCAGCTAGCCAGAGCTGCCTTGTCTGGCGGTGATTTCCTGTTATGGAAATCTGATTATGAGGAGCATTGTAAAAAATATGCCACCCGCAATGCCCGTAAGGCCACTTCTAAAACTCGGACCTTAAATAAATTTTTAGGTCAAAGTCCCTACCATCAAAGTGATAAGCAGGCTCAATTCCCCCCAGGTCTCTTAGCGCAAATACAAACGGCTGCGCTTAGAGCATGGAAAAAACTTCCGCAAAAGGGAGCTGCCACTGCCTCTCTCGCTAAATTAAGACAGGGGCCTGATGAGCCATATACCGATTTCCTTAGCCGTCTGCAAAACATGGCTGAGCGTTTATTTGGGGCTAGCGAAAACGAAAGTGATTTTATTAAACACCTGGCCTATGAGAATGCTAACGCTGCCTGCCAAGCAGCAATCCGTCCCTTTCGTAATACTAATCTTAATAATTATATAAAGCTCTGTTCTGGCATCGGGCCCACTCAAACCCTTGGAATAGCTATTGGCGCCGCTCTTCAAAATTTTGCAGGGCAGCACAAAAAATTTCGCGGCACAAGCAAAGCCTCCAACATGCTATAATTGTAAGCAACCTGGCCATTTCTCAAGCTAGCTTGCAAACAGGAGAAGCTTCGAAGCATGTTATTTCTCATTTACTACACTGCTTCGCTATTTTAGGCCAACCTAAAATCATTAAAACAGACAATGGGCCTGGATATACTGGAAAAAATTTTCAAACCTTCTGTCAACAATTACAAATTAAGCATATCACGGGAATACCGTATAACCCCCAGGGGCAAGGAATGGTAGAACGAGCACATCGCACCTTAAAAAATGCCCTGTGCCGTTTAGCCGAAAGTACTCTCAATCTCACCAAACAACGACCTCGAGACCTTTTACATCATGCTCTTTTTGTTCTTAACTTCCTAACTCTGGATGATGAAGGACAATCTGCAGCTGACAGACATTGGCATCCCAAAACACAAACGCAACAAGCCACTGTTATGTGGCGTGACCCCTTAACGTCAGAATGGAATGGGCCTGACCCCGTGATTATTTGGGGACAAGGCTCTGCTTGTATATACGATCAAAAGAGGGAAGGTCCTCACTGGCTTCCAGAACGGCTGATAAAACATATTAATTCTTCATTGCCGAAACAAACCCCTGAGACACTTCCTTCCCCTCCTCTTAATAATAACCTTTCCAGGGTAGAAGCCTCTCCCTGAGAAAAATGTCTTTCTTTTCTCTTCCAGCGCATCAATAACTCCTGCTATAATCCATCCGGAGACAACCAGTCCGCACACAACTGGAAGTGAAAAGAAGTCCTGCTTACAGGTTTATTCCATCACTAATCACATGAATTACCACTTGAATTACTATTGGCTTTTATTAATTGGTTTTCTGGCTTTGCTGTTTGCAGCCGGATTAGCAACCGTTGCCCCAAAAGATTGGAATCCGTTAGAAAGATCCCTGCTTACTATAGCATATTTGTGCGTTGTAGGGTGTATTACTTTGCTAGCTTGTCTCCCTTAACAGGGAAGAACCTATAGCCTCTATTAGTATGGCTTTGTTATGCCTACTGCCATTTAAAGTTGCCGCCTTATATTTTCTCCTGCAAAGTGTGCATGCCACCTTCGGCAACTCCAACCCCCATCAGCCTTGGAAATGGACCTTGGCACGATGGGAAGATTCCACAGTTATACAAACCCAAGTTACAGCAGGGCGACCTTCCTTTCTTGTCAACGCAACTGATCTATTTCCCACTCCTTCCGTACGCCCCACTGGTTGGAATCAAGCCCAATATTACATGTGCCCATCCTCAAACCCCGGAAAACCATACTGTAATGCTCCCAACCAATACTACTGTGCATATTGGGGATGTGAAACATTAGCCACTCATTGGAAGCCTTACGCCACTGATCATTACCTAACTCTAAAATGGGCCCCCTTGAACTGCAAACCACCTGAAGAACCCATTACCTGGGGTATCTATGGAAGTCATCACCACATTGCACCTACAGGTAGCTGCTCACATTTAAATCTCACCGTGCAGCTCCCTGCTGATCCCTCTTGGCTCCTCGGTCGAACTTGGGGCTTTAAGATTTACATGAAAGGGACCGACCCAGGAAGCCTTATTCTAATAAAGAAGGAAGCAGTACAGCAAAAACCTTCTGCCATTGGACCAAATATAGAACCCACGCCTCCAGCTACCCCTCCTATCCCGAGCACGCCAAGCAAAAATCTTTCCAAAATTCACCCCACTACTCCCCCTTTTACTAACATTCCAATATTGTCGTCCTCAAGCCCGTTCATATCGTTTGATAGCCCACTTTGGCCACTACTCCAAGCCACCTTTCTCTCTCTAAACTCCTCCCAGCCTAATTTTACTCGTAGTTGTTGGCTGTGTTTCTCTGCCAAGCCTCCTCATTATGATGCTATAGCTCTTAATGTTACATTTAATACTTCTAATGAAGACAATCCTTCCCAATGCCCTTGGAATGCAAGAAAAATCGGTCTCACTATGCAATCCGTTCTTCACTCTGGGCATTGTATTGGTAATATTTCTGCCTCCCTAAAAACAGTCTGTGCACAGTCGTCCTCTCCATCGCCTGGTAGATTCTATGTCCCCCCAACAGGGGCAAGGTGGCTGTGCTCTTCTACGGGGCTTACTCCTTGCGTATCAGCAAAAGCCCTAACTGAAACAGGGGAAATGTGCCTCTTAGTGGCTGTGTTACCCCATGTCCTCTTCCATACAGAGGAAGACCTTTATCACCACTTGGTCGCGCAATCTCCAGCCACGCTGAGAAAGAAAAGAGAACTTGTTACGGTTGTTACTATTGCTTCTCTTTTAGGTATTACTGGCCTAGGCACCGGAATTGCCTCTATCGTTCTCCAAAACCAAGGCTTCTCCCACCTAAGAGCTGCTATAGACGAAGATTTAGCCCGCATTGAAACCTCCATTACCCATCTTGAAAAATCCCTTACGTCTCTATCGGAGGTTGTTCTCCAAAACAGGAGAGGCTTAGATCTGCTTTTCCTTAAGCAAGGAGGGCTTTGTGCTGCGCTAGGTGAGGAATGTTGCTTTTACGCTGACCATTCTGGCATAGTTAAGGATTCCATGACCAAACTTAGGGAAGGAATTGAAAATCGCAAACGTGAGCGAGAAACCCAAGGGGGTATCTCCTGGGGGCTTAATGGAATCCTCCCCTACCTCCTCCCTGTATTAGGCCCCTTAATAACCATAATCCTTATAATATCTTTTGCTCCTTGGGCCATAAAAAGAATAATACAGCTAGTTAAGGATCAACTTGACTCTGCCCTAAGCAAGCCTATTCAAGTGCATTATCACCGGCTTCACCTTGCTGACCAGGGTTTGGATCCAGATCATCTGACTGCTACCCACCCTTAACGGGTAAGAAACCCCCTCCTACGGGAGCAGCATATAACTCGAAAGTATGCTCCTAGAGTATGCTATGATTGATACCGCTGGGTGCGAGGCAAAGCACTGCAAAGGAGGGCCAAAGCAACTAAAGGCCATTTTCGAGCTCCTTGAGAAATATGCCTCATTTGCATAGGGGTTTTGCTCTGCTAAAAACTCCCCTCCCCAGAAAAACAGAGCCACAAACAACTTGGGGAATGAGGCCTCTATTTCCCCCAGCAGGTTAATGCCAAAAGAGTGCTCGATCAGCATTCTTCCTCCATCCTTTTGAAAAACAAAGGGAGGAGATGTTGGGGACGATGAAGGTAGCATGTATAAAATCCACCCTCAGCGATGCCGGAGACATGCAACATGACCGCTAGGGCTGATGCAATAGCGGCTTAAGTTGCCCTCAGCCTTCTATGGAAGTGATAGCCTTTCGCGCCTAAGATTTGCGCCTAGAGTGCTAGCTTTACTACCTGCCTTCTACCCCAGCAACAGTAGCCACCAATCCTGTGCTAGCCTTACATCTGCCATCCGCCCTAGCAACAGCAGCAGCCAATCGTAGACTGCCACCCACCTTTGCAGCCACCAATCCTAGGCCGCCACCCGTTCGTGCTAGCCACTCCCTCTACCTTAGAGTATATATACCCTGCCTCTTCAATAAAGTTTTGCAGCTTGATCAGAAACCTGTCTTGCTGTCGTTCCTCGCGTCTCTTGTCCCATACCATTCCTCCCTCACAGGATTTGGAGCTTCCGTTGAACGTCCCGCCGGCCGGGACAACCAGAGGCATCAAAGGGTGGAGCAATTTTCTAAGACACACTCGCAGGGAAACCAGATACTGAATATTTCTTCCTTCTGGGACCTGAGCCTGTTCTGGTCTGGGAAAACCTGATTTGGATAACCAAGGAAACCATGCCTAGACAACAGAAAGCTACAATCTACACTAAGAAAAACAAAGTTATGGTCCAGTCAAAGGAACAAACGTACACTTCAACTGAAATACAGGAATTTAAACAACTAATGCTAAATCAATTCAAAAAGTTTAGAGAAGATATTGCAAAAGAGATAGAGGCTGTAAAGGAAGCACTGGACATGTATACGGCAGAAATCAAAAGTTCAAAAAACCTACTAGTAGAATCTATGGAAATGAAAGGCACAACACAAGAGATGAAAGACACAATGGAAACATACAACAGCAGATCTCAAGAGGCAGAAGAAAACACTCAGGAACTGGAGAACAAAACACCTGAAAGCCTACATGCAAAGGAGCAGATGGAGAAAAGAATGAAAAAATATGAGTAACGTCTCCAGGAACTCAAGGATGAAACAAAGTACAATAATGTACGTATCATTGGTGTCCCAGAAGGAGAAGAGAAGGAAAAGGGGACAGAAGCAATAATAGAGGAAATAATTAATGAAAATTTCCCATCTCTTATGAAAGACATAAAATTACAGATCCAAGAAGCGCAGCGTACTCCAAACAGAAATCACTTCACTGCTCTGAGGCTCAGCTGCCCCATCTTGAAATTAGACTAAACCCCACCCAGAGAGGCTGTTGGGTGACTGAATGAGAAAATGCAGGTAATGAGGCTGGCACAGAGCCTGGCACACTCTGTTAAAGCTGGCCTTTATGAAATCTCATTGGAGCTCTCTGCCAAGGTCTGACATACGAGATACCATGCTCAAATTTTGGTTCCACATTTTATGAGAGATATTAAAAATTTACAGGATGTTTGGGAAGGATTATCAGGATAGAAGGTTCAAGGAAGAACTAGTCTTGCAAGTCTGGATACCTGAAAGCCCGAGTTCTTGTCCTGGTTTTGTCACTAACTAGCTCTGTGATCTCGGGCAAGTCACAACTTATTTGTGACTCAGATCTTACCTGTAAAATAATGAGGGTTGAGATGTGGGTTCAAAATGAATTCTAAAGTTCCTTAAACTCTATGAATCCTGCATTATTAGGACTCTTAAGGGATCTGGGGGTGATTTTCCAAAATAAGAGAAGATTAAGAAGCTCCATGATATTGTTTTTAAATACAAAAAAGGGAGCCACATAAAAGAAGGGCACACTTAGCATGTTTTACAAGAGAAAATTAGGAAATTAGGACCAATAAGAGAAAAGGCTTAAAAGGAAGCAGACTTTGGCTCATACTAGGAAAAAAGAACTTAACAAAAAAAAGAATTATTCAATAATGGACACCAGATGTGACTACTAGATTGTGAAATCCTCAAGGGCAGTACTATATTGTATTCTTTACATACCCAGCACCTAGCCCAGCAGAAACTGGCAAACAAGGAAACTCTTATGAAATGATGGATGGATGGATGGATGGACATGAGGAAGGCATGAAAGACAGGCAGGAGGAAAGAAGGAAGGAAAGAGGAGCTTCCTCAGGAGGTAGTGAATTTCCCATTGCTGAGTGAGTTCAGGCATCAGCTCGATGACAATCTGTATGGGGTGTTACAGAATGGATTTCTATCCCATGTAGGAGGTTCTACTAAAGGTCTATGTGATATTTATTTCCTCACTTCTCTTCCCACTAACTCATCTTACATATTTTTGTCAGATTACTCGTCCTAAAGGACAGTTCCGTTGATGTCACCCTCCCACTCAATAAAATGCGATGCCGCCCCATTGCTTATTCAGTTAAGTCACAAGCCTGGTATTTGAGGGCTTCATTCCTGCTTTCTTAAGGACTTTTATTTGTTTTTTTAATTTATCATATTTTTATTGTAGAATGTAACATATATACATAAAAGTGATAACTTTCCAAGTGCAATTTAACAAGTAGTTAAAGAGCAGATTTCAAAGAATATTACAGGTTACAGTTCCACAGTTTCAGTTATTTTCTTATTAGAAAACATAACATATATACAAAATGGTAATATCTTTCAAAGTATGATTTAACTAGTAGACATATAGGAAATTTCCAAAGTTATTATGAGTTATAGTACCATAGTTTCAGTCATTTCCTTATTTTACTCATTTCTAAAAACCCAACTTAGATATCTCCTTCATCAAGAAGCTCACTCTTCACCTCTTTTCCCCCATACAATTTATCTGAGCTATGTTTATTGTTGCATATTATTGAATACATTTATAATGCTTTTGGTTATGGTTCTTGTCTTTCATAAGACTCTCATTTACCTGAAAGAGACATCTTTATCTCTGTTTCCTCAACAAGTAGCAAAGTACCTGCCTTACAGCAATAGCTCAATAATAATAGTAGGAATTATTTATTGTTTACAATGGACCAACCATTGTGTTAAATTCTTGGTATGCATTATCTCCTTGCATCTTTATAACAACTCTATTGTCCCCATCAAACAAAGAAGACAATGAGGCTTAATGGGGTATAAATAGTATGCACAAACACAAAGCCAGTAGTTGGTGGAAGCTGGAATCAAACCTAATACTGCATGGCTTAAAGGCCTGGACATGAACCATTTCACTGTGTTGTTTTCCCCGAAGCCAGAATGTTTTATTGATCACTCATTCAACAAGCATTTACTGTGCCTTTAGGCGACGGGTACTGCATATAGAGTTCCAGCCCTCAAGAAGCTTACAGTCTCAAGTGTGAAACACACAAATCAACATTTACAGCCCAGTACAACGAATGTTTTCAGAAAGGCAGGTACTAGAAGAAAAACATCTCAAACTAAAGAGACAGGAAATATCAATACTAGCAATGACTTCCGGTTATCAAGCACCTACTGCATGATGAACAGTGTTATAAAAATCATAACAAAAGACTTTACAAGTAAAGAAATTGTGGGCTCACAAGGTTATAGTGTAGTGGTTGAGAGCACAGGTTCTGGAGTCATAGTGCCAGTATCCGACTACCAGTATCTTTCTAGCTGCATGTCCTTGGGCAAGTTACTTACCCGTTTTGCACTTCAGTATTTTCATCTGTAAAATGCAAATAATAATAGTTTCTACCTCACAGGGATGTTGTAATGATTAAAAGACTAAAGCACTAAGAATGCTGCCTGGCATATAGCATTACATAAATTTCAGTTATTAGTAAGTAACTTGCCCTAGAGCACAGCAAGTTAGGGTCTGATTCCAATGCCCATATCCACATCACTAAGCTACATAGCCTTCGTCAGGAATGCACCTAAGACAAAGTGATGCTTGAGCTGAGGTTTGAAAGGCAGATGAAGGGATAAGAAGGAAAAGAGAAAGGGCGGGCTGGCAATGGGAGCAGCCAACCTTCCATATTGCCCTATTGCTGCACCATTACTTGCTCACTTTTCTGCCTGGTATTCCTTCTCCAGCAATCTCAACCCATTGAAATCCTATCCATCAGCCAATGAAGCCATCCCATCAGACTTCTTTCATGAATGTTCCCCTGGTCTTCCTCCCACACCCTTGGTTGATACTTCTCTGTGGCTCTTGTCAGTATTTACACACGTTCATCCATATAAGAATGCACACACATGCTCACATATGAACAGATATCACAGGGCTCCCAGAATGCCTCACTCTCATTAGCAGCATACTTATAAAGTACCACTGACAGTGACCATCAGCTCAAGTTCAGAGATTTTTGTTTCACTAATTACTGTTACAAAGCTGAATTTAGAAACCATCCCCAAACTGCACAGCTCCACTGTAAACAATATTTCCTACTCATTCCAACCCATCATCCTGAATTTCTCACAAATGGGTGAGGTAAACTGTGATTTATTATTTAAAATCTGCAACACCGTCTAAGTAGTTAAAAGACAGAAAAAGAATTTGAGACAAATAAATCAAATACATATTTATCAGAAACTGAAACATTTGCTTTCTTGGTTTAATTGTAAAGATGGGATGGAAGAAAGTGGGAAGGAATTTTATATTAAAAACTATCAGAAATAAAATTCAAAAATTTCCTGGTGCCAGCATATGTCAAATGTTGGTTTGTTTTAAAGCCTGAAGGAATTTTATTTTCATCATGGCCAACTTATGATCAAACAGAAATGTAATAGCAGGTCAGGGAGGAAAGACAGAGAAAATGCACAAACAAATGGTGAAATTGTGAAGTTCATGGATGGAAATGGACAAATATTAATTTCATCCATTTTCCTTTTTTCAGACCAATTATCGAAGGGGAGGCAGAATTGTGGTGACAAGGTAAGCAAAGTGACAGAAAAAAAGCAAAAAGACCAAGATGATCCAAATATTATATAATCACTCCTCCCCCAAGTAATTAACTTGGCCTATGAGTACTGGTTAACCTTTAATTATTATAGGCCCTCTTATTAAAAAAAAAAAAATCATGGGCTTAAAAATACTTAGAAAATTATAACTGAGGGGGATTAATTTTTTTTTTTTAGGCATTAACTTACTTTTAACGATTTCTGGTTAAGCAATGGGGAGGATAAAAATACATTTTGATGACAAATAAGGCATCTTTCTGGGATCCCCCAAAGCAGAGCTAAGGCTGAAAGTCTGTAGGGATTAAGTAATTGAGTACTGATCAGGGTTAAAAATGAAAAGGCCTAATGGGAAGGCAAGCTCCCAAAATAAGTTATTTTGCCTCCTAAAACTGCTAATAGTGGAAAATTGGACTGATAGTCTAATGGTATATCAAGAGAGAGAGCACTGGCAAAGTTATCTTTCTGTAGGTAAAATGATATATTATAACAAACCTCACTTTTTAACACCTCTAAAGTATTTTGGTTCCATACTGCTTTACAGCTAACTCCACAGCTACCAAACCCAGAGAATTTAAGTCTAATAAAATGTTACAGCCAACTTAATAAAATCCCATCTCTTATTTGAAGTACCCATCTATAAACCTAAATCTTTGTGGACAAACACCCCTAAAGTAATCTTAGGTTATACAAAAGCCTCAGCTTTTATCACCTAAAGATACAGTGTTAATAAAATAAGCAACATCAGCATTTTTTCCCCTTCTTGCACAGCCTAAATCCTGGCTCTCAAAGAGTAATAGGGTATTTTTAACATTTCCTTCAGTTTGGGAACTCTGATGCCTAGGGTCATACAGCAGAGACCCTGGATAGAAACCTGACTCCAAATTCCATGGTGACCTCCAAGATCCACACACCCCATATCCACTGCTGTTTCCAAGCCACAGCCAGAGTGATCCTATTAAAACCAAGTCAGACCGTGCCACTCCTCTGCTGGAAACTCAGTAAAAATCAAAGCCCTGAGAGGACTTGGGCAAGATGGCGGCATAGAGAGGAGTGGAAGCTAAGTAGTCCCCCTGGAACAACTACAAAAAACCAGAAACAACTAGTAAATAATCCAGAATAACTGCGGGGGGGGACAAACGAGACCATCCATTCATCATACACCAACCTGAATTGGGAGGAATGCCCGAGAACACAGCATAAAATCTGTAAGTAAAACCTGCGGAACCAGGTCGGGAGACCCCCTCCCCCATAGCCCGAGCTGCGGAGCCGCGTGGTGCCACAGAGAAGCTCTCTCCCAGCAAGCGAACATAGCTCAGCTGAGCTCCAATTGGGGTTTTAAGTAGCAAGTGTGAACTGCTCACTACAGGTACGCAGCCCCAAAAAACAGAAAGAGGCTTTGGGTGACGACTGACCTGGGAGAGCCGGAGGGTTGCCTTGGACTGGGTCTGAAGGGGACTATCTGTTTCTTTTTTGGCTCAGTGGAGAAAGCCCCAGCCATTTTCAGTTTCCAGGACTGTGACTCTGGGAAGGGTGGAGACACCACAAGCAGAGAGCAAGACCACTGAAATGCTAATGACCTCCACCTGAGGGGTCTGTCTTCTCTAGGAGGAAAGGGGTGGGGCCCTTTCCATTCAGAACCAGACCCCAGAGCCTGGAGGAACATGGCCATACCTCCTCACACCAGTCAAGAATTATAGGCTAACAGGCGCCACCTGCTGGGCAGAAAAGCACAGTGACCCGAGGCATCAAAGGGTGGAGCAATTTTCTAAGACACACCCACAGGGAAACCAGATACTGAATATTTCTTCCCTCTGGGACCTGAGCCTGTTCTGGTCTGGGAAAACCTGACTTGGATAGCCAAGGAAACCATGCCTAGACAACAGAAAATTACAACCTACACTAAGAAAAACAAAGTTATGGCCCAGTCAAAGGAACAAACGTACACTTCAACTGAGATACAGGAATTTAAACAACTAATGCTAAATCAATTCAAAAAGTTTAGAGAAGATATTGCAAAAGAGATAGAGGCTGTAAAGGAAGCACTGGACATGTATACGGCAGAAATCAAAAGTTCAAAAAACCTACTAGTAGAATCTATGGAAATGAAAGGCACAACACAAGAGATGAAAGACACAATGGAAACATACAACAGCAGATCTCAAGAGGCAGAAGAAAACACTCAGGAACTGGAGAACAAAATACCTGAAAGCCTGCACGCAAAGGAGCAGATGGAGAAAAGAATGAAAAAATATGAGCAACATCTCCGGGAAATCAAGGATGAAACAAAGTACAATAATGTACGTATCATTGGTGTCCCAGAAGGAGAAGAGAAAAGAAAGGGGGCAGAAGCAATAATAGAGGAAATAATTAATGAAAATTTCCCATCTCTTATGAAAGACATAAAATTACAGATCCAAGAAGCGCAGCGTACTCCAAACAGAAGAGATCTGAATAGGCCTACGCCAAGACACTTAATAATCAGATTATCAAATGTCAAAGACAAAGAGAGAATCCTGAAAGCAGCAAGAGAAAAGCAATCCATTACATACAAAGGAAGCTTAATAAGACTTTGTGCGGATCTCTCAGCAGAAACCATGGAGGCAAGAAGGAAGTGGTGTGATATATTTAAGATACTGAAAGAGAAAAACCACCAACCAAGAATCCTGTATCCAGCAAAGCTGTCCTTCAAATATGAGGGAGAGCTCAAAATATTTTCTGACAAACAGACAATGAGAGACTTTGTGAACAAGACACCTGCCCTACAGGAAATACTAAAGGAAGCACTACAGGGTGATAGAAGATAGGAGTGTGTGGTTTGGAACACAATTTTGGGAGATGGTAGGACAACAATGTAAGTACACTGAACAAAGGTAACTATGAATACGGTTGAGAGAGGAAGATGGGGAGCATGTGAGACACCACAAGAAAGGAGGAAAGATAACAACTGGGACTGTGTAACTTGGTGAAATCTAGAGTATTCAACAATTGTGATAAAATGTACAAATATGTTCTTTTACGAGGGAGAACAAGCAAATGTCAACCTTGCAAGGTGTTAAAAATGGGGAGGCATTGGGGGAGGGATCCAATCAGCATAAACTAGAGACTGTAACTAATAGAATCATTGTATTATGCTTCCTTTAATGTAACAAAGGTGATATACCAAGGTGAATGCAGATAAGAGGGGGGGATAGGGGAGGCATGTTAGACACTTGACATTGGTGGTGGTGTCTGATTCTTTATTCTACTTTGATTTAAGGTTATTTTTCCTTTTGCTGCTTCCTAGCTGTCATTTTTTTGTTTCCTCTTTCTTTTGCCTCTCTACCTTCTTTGACTCTCCCTCCTGCCTTGTGGAAGAAATGTAGATGCTCTTGCTTAGTATGAGCAGAATGTTCAATTAGGATGAACTTAAATGTTTGGAAATGAACAGGGGTGTTGGTAGCAACATGTGAGAATAACTAACAGCGCCAAATGGTGTGTGAATGAGGTGGAAAGGGGAAGCTCAGAGTCATATATGTCACCAGAAGGAAAGTTGGAGGTCAAAAGATGGGAATGTATAAAACTGAATCCTATGGTGGACAATGTCCATGATCAACTGTACAAATACTAGAAATCACTTCATGAACCAGAACAAATGTATGACAATACAATTAGAAGTTAATAATAGAGGGGCATATAGGGAAGAACTATATACCTATTACAAACTATATACTACAGTTAGTAGTATTTCAACATTTTTTGATAAACAGTAACAAACGTGCTATATCAATACTAGGAGTCAACAATTGAGGGGGTTTGGTTAGGGATAGGGGAGGTTTAGAGTTTCCTTTTTTTCTTTTTTCATGTTTCACTTTATTTCTTGTCTGGAGTAATGAAAAGTTTCTAAAAATTGAACAAAAATTAAGTGTGATGGATGCACAGCTGTATGAGGGTACCCAGGGGCAAGTGATTGTACACTTTGGATCTTTGGATAATTGTATGGTATCTGAACAATCTCAATAAAAATGAAAAAAAAAAAAAAAGAAAAAAAAAATCAAAGCTCTACAATGGTCCTAGATCCCTACACATTCTGGTCTCTGTGTCATCACCCCTGTTCTTCCCTTCACTCAGGCTCTCCTGCCACACTGGGCTTGGAGAGGATCACATACGAACCCGGATGCCCAGGGCGCTCTCGGCACTGGCTCTTCTCCCTGCCTGGAATGCTCTTCCCCTAATATCTGCACTGGCTAACACCGTCACCTTTAAATCTCTGACCAAATGTTTTCCCTCCCAATTAGATGTATTTAAAATGACATGTCCTTGACTCCCAGGGGTGTAAATCTCCCTGGCAACGTGGGACGTGACTCCCAGGGATGAGCCTGAACCTGGCATCACGGGATTGAGAAAACTTCTGGACCAAAAGGGGAAGAGAAATGAATCAAAATTAAGTTTCAGTGGCTAACAGATGTCAAATGGAGTCAAGAGGTCATTCTGGAGGTTATTCTTATGTACTTTATAGATATCCCTTTTTAGTTTTTAGTGTACTGGAATAGCTAGAAGGAAATATCTGAAACTGTTGAACTCCAATACAGTAGCCTTTATTCTTGAAGATGATTGTATAACTATATAGCTTACATGGTGTGACCATGTAATTGTGAAAACCCTGGGACTCATACTCCCTCTATCCAGTATATGGACAGATGAGTAGAAAAATGGGGACAAAAATTATATGAATTTAAATAGGGGGTGGGGCAGGGGATAGGATGTTTTGGGTGTTCTTTTTTTACTTTTCTTTTAATTCTTATTTTTATTTTTATTTTTGAAGTAATGAAAATGTTCAAAATTGATTGTGGTGATGAATGCACAACTATATGATGATACTGTGAAAAACTGATTGTGCACTGTGGATGATTGTAGGGTATTCAATAAAACTGAATTTAAAAAAAAAAAGCATGGAGAGAGCAACCACATGAAAGCTGGAGTGGCTAACCTAATGTCAGACAAAATATACTCTTAAAAGAAAAAACTTACTGAAATATTTATTTATCAGCCCATAAAAAGGAATGAAGTACTGATATATGCTACAACCTGGATGGACATTGAAAACATTGTAAGTGAAAGAAGCCAGACACATAAAAGTGAATCTTACATGAATCGAATCCACATGTGCATTAAGAAAAGGGATATCTATAGTTACAGAAAGCAAATTGGTGGTTGTGTATGTCTGGGGGTGATGAGGTGGGCAGGGTGGTAATAGGTTAAGGTATGGCATTTCTTTATCTTTGACTAATAGAGTTTATCTATTTTTGACTCAGAGAAAAATTGAGCAAAATGCACACAGAATCCCCATATATCCACTCTCCTCCCAACACAGTTACCCTATTATTCACTTCTTGCATTAGTGTGGTACATTTATTAAAATTGATGAACCCCTCCCCCCCAAAAAATGACATGTCCTTTAAGCCCTGTTTTAGTTTGCTAATGCTGCAGAATGCAAGACACCAGAGATGGATAGGCTTTTATAAAATGAGGGTTTATTTGGCTATACAGTTACAGTCTTAAGGCCATAAAGTATCCAAAGTAACACATCAGTAATCGGGTACCTTCACTGGAGGATGGCCGATGGCGTCCGGAAAACCTCTGTTAGCTGGGAAGGCACGTGGCTGGCGTCTGCTCCAAAGTTCTGGTTTCAAAATGGCTTTCTCCCAGGACATTCCTCTCTAGCAAGCTTGCTCTTCTTCAAAACGTCACTCACAGCTGCACTCCGTTCAGTCTCTTTGAGTCAGCATGTTTTATATGGCTCCACTGATCAAGGCCCACCCTGAATGGGTGGGGTCACACCTCCATGGGAGTAACCCACCAAAGTCACCACCCACAGCTGGGTGGGTCACATTCCAAGCAAATCTAACCAGCACCAAAAAGAAAGACCACAAAGATAATGGCATTTGGCGGACACAATACATTCAAACTGGCACAAGCCCTTCTTGTTTCCACCGTACTGTATTACTTTCCAACAAATTACATAATTGATTTATTTTTTTGTGTTTATCGTCTTGTTTCCCTGGCTCCTTGAGGGCAGGGATTTGTCTCTTTTATTCACTGATGCACCTCAAGAGCATGGTATAAGGTAGATACTCAATAAATACTGTAGAGTTAATGAATAAGGATCTTTTCCTTAAAATATCTTTAGCAGTGGAACAAAGTCTCAGTTGACACCAAATCACAAAGGAGACAGGGTTCATGAGCAAAGGTTTCCGGAAGGGTCAGCATCGCTGCAGGCTGAGGTGGAAAAGGGGAAAACCGTCTAAACCAGTCACCTGCTAATTTGGCTTAAAATAGGCTGGGTGATGAGGCAAGTCTGGGAATACCTAACTAGAAGCAACCGTCAACACCTCAACCAACTCCTGAAACAAAGGCATTGGGAAGACGGGGAGAAGGGCCAGTCAAGGGACCATACAGGGAGCATGTCAGTGCTTCCTCACCTGTCAGAACTGGCCTTACACTTACAGAATTCCTTAGCTCTTCACATCCAAATACAGCTGGTGGTTTCTCAACCAGCCACAGCACAAAAAAAAACAATTGCTTTCACATTTCTGAGATGAGAAGTAGCAACCTCGGTGACCAGGGACAGAGGTGAAAGGAGAATCTAGCATTCTGATATTTGAAATTGCCGGATTCAGATGAAATATCTGAAACTTAAAGATATCACGCAGATAGCTGAAGCCTTTCTCTTTTATTTGATATTGCAGTATTTTGAGTTCAAAGATCCAAACTTAGATTACACATAAATGCCAAGACTCCTTTTGTGAGGATAACTGTTAAAAATTCCAAATTTTAAATCCCTGCTTAATCTGCTTTAATCAGTTAACCATCCTAAGGTCTTAATTTTTGAAGTTCGCAATTTGCAGAAATTTCACCTAATTAGTAATGTAAAATAAACAGGCTATCCTTAGGAGAAAACTAAAATTGAAAGATTTCACAAGTATTCCATAACCACTTTGAGAGCTGTCTTGACACATGGATGTCTTTGGGGGAGGGGTGTACTTAGGATCTAACTGTACTTGAAAAATAGCATTGTCGCTATGGAAGCAGGTCTAAATTTTGACTGTTTTTCCTTATGCTAGCAAAGGCCATATTCTTATATTCAGCTTTTCTTTTCATTGCAAAGGGCTTCGACAGTACTCCAACTAGTTTATAGCATGCCCTGCCCTGCCTAGAGTGTTACCTTTCCCTCTTACAGCCAAAAAATATGAAGGTAGAGTATAAATCTTCAGCATCCACACGTGCACACACACGACTTTCATTCATTTATTCCTTGAAGGAATCATGGACAATGCCTATTCAGGACCTTGTCCCTGGTTATATTGGCCTAATTCCAATCTCCTTTTCCCAAACCTTTCATTGGTGACTGGTCAGTCAAAATCATTACTGAGACCAATTTTTTTTTAAATCAAATGCTTCAGGAATTTTTCATTTCAGAGTGCTGGACTTTCAACTGGTCACCTATATAAAGAAGCACTTCTTCCAGTAACACAGTGATGACTATTTAAATATGCTTGGAACTTTTCTTTCTGAATTGCTTCAGTCTGTGTCCCATTCTTATTGCTCAATGACAGTAAATTGTCTTTGAAGATGTATTTGATTTGGGGAAGCAACCAACAGGCATTCAGAGCCAAGCATGCCAAATAAGGTGGGTTATCATATTAGGTAATATGTTTTCATAAAAGTGAGGTGTAAACATTAAGTAATGGAACTGATTTTCTTATAAGGATCATAAAGGAAGGGTTCTAAAAGCATTTGGTGATGGATAGTCTTGGGTTTTTTTGTTTGTTTTTATAATGGTTTCATCTCTGGAATAAGTACAAAACTTCCAAAGCTACTTTGAAGACTGAATACACACATATGTGTATCCATAATAATTTAAATTAACGATTTATGCCAACTGCCTCCTCATTTAACATTTGATTAATTTTCACAAAACTTTACTTTTTTCCCATTTTCATTCTCATAAATTAAAATCACTCACTGTGATAGAAACAAACTGTCAAAATAAACAATTCTCTCAAGGAACAAATGGCTAAACAAATGAAAGAAAAGTCTTATAATTGTATAACTGAAGTAGCTTTAGAGGGCATTCAAATGTTGCTCAATATTTATTGAGAAAATACTAGCAAAGAAAGAGAGATGTTCACTCTGTCAGCAGTAGCCATTTAGATCTTTCAATAAATCCCCTCTTTAGAAAGATTATTTTGTTCTGTGGAAATACAGTTTATCCCTGGCAATCTTTTTAGCCTGGGACTGAAAATTATTTGTATATTATCCAAGTTGTTTTCATTAAGTGGAAAGGAGAAGGGTTTCCTATTATACACCTGAAGGAAAGACTTAGTAAAGACCTTACTCTATGTTTGATACTGAGAAAAAGTTTCCTCTGCAGTGGTGGGATCAACACTTCTATCCTGTGGCAGTTCTGGTAATGCTCTCAGTATTAAAACCTCTACCATGAAAACTTCCTAACTCATTCTTTGAGGCCAGCATTACCCTGATACCAAAGCCAGACAAAGACATTTCAAGAAAAGAAAACTAAAGATCAATGTCCCTTGTGATAGATGCAAAAATCTTCAACAAAATACCAGCAAACTGAATCCAGGAGCATATTAAAGGTATTACATACCCCATGACCAAGTGGGATTTATCCCAGAAAATCAATCAATGTAATATACCACATTAGTAGAATAAGGGAAAAAAATATATGATCATCTAAATAGATGCAGAAAAAGCCTTTGACAAAATACAACACACTTTCATGATAAAAACACTCAACAAACTAAACCCTAAACATGAGGGTACAAAGGGTACATATGAAAAATCCACCGCTAACTTCATACTCAATGATAAAAGACTTAAATATTTCTCCCTTAGATCAGGAACAAGCAAGATGTCCCCTCTCACCTCTTCTATTCAACACTCTACTGGAAGTTCTAGCAGCAATCATTCAAGAAAAAGAAATAAGAAGCATCCAAACAGGAAAGGAGGAAATAAAACTATCTCTATTCACAGATGACATGTTATCATCCATTTAAAAAAAAGTGTCAAAGCTAATAAATGAATTTAGCAAATTTGCAGATGCAAAATCGACATGCAAAAATCAGTTACATTTCTATACACTGGTAATGAACAATCTGAAAACGTAATCAAGAAAACAATTCCATTTGAAATAGTATCAAATAGCAAAATACCTAGGGATAAATTTGTCTTTGAAGATGCATTTGATTTGGGGCAGCACAAGACTTACATACTGAAAACTACAAAACACTGCTAAAGAAATTAAAGACCTAAATAAATGGAAAAACATCCTATGTTCATGAATTGGAAGATTTAATATTGCAAATATGTCAACACTCTCCAAAGCAATCTACAGATTATAAAGGGACTCAGAATAGCTCAAATAATCTTGAAAAAGTGTTAGAGAACTCACACTTCCCAACTTCAAAACCCATCACAAAGCTATAGTAATCAAATCACTGTAGTACAAGCATAAGGATAGACATAGATTAATGGAATAGAATTGAGAGTCCAGAAATAAATCTATAAATCTATAGTCAACTGATTTTATTTTATTTTTTGGTCAACTGATTTTTGACAAGGGTGCCAAGCCCATTCAATGGGTAAAAAATGGTCTTTTCAACAAATGGTGCTGGGACAACTAGATATCCACATGCAAAAGAATGAAGTTGAGCCTTTATCTCACACCATATACAAAAATGTAAGACCTAAATATAAGAGCTAAAACTATATTATCACTTGGAAGAAAATCTTCATGACCTTGGGTTTGACAATAATTTCTTAGAAATGACATCAAAAGCACAAGCAACAAAAGAAAAAAAAGTAGACAAATTAGACTTCACCAAAATTTAAAATTAAAGGACACTATCAAGAAAGTGAAAAGACAATCCACAGAATGGAAAATAACATTTGCAAATAATATATCTATAAGGGTCTAGTATTCAAAACATATAAAATACTCCCAAAACTCAACAGGAAAGACAACTAACCCAATTTAAAAATGGACAAATAACTTGAAAAACATTTCTCCAAAGAAGATATATAAATGGCCAATAAGCACATGAAGAGATGCTTAACTTGGTTAGTTGTTAGGGAAATGAAAATTAAAATTGCAATACCACTTCACACTGACAAGGTTAGCCATAACTGAAAAACAGAAAATAATAAGTGGTGGGGATATGCAGAAATTGGAACCCTCATTCATTGTTGGTGAGAATGTAAAATGGTGCAGCTACCATGGAAAAGAGTTTGCCGGACACTCAAAAAGTTAAACAAAGAATTACCAAATGACCTGACCATTCCAATCCTTGGTATATACCCAAAAGAACTGAAAACAGGTATTCAAACAAATGCTTGTACACAAATGTTCATAGCAGCACTATTCATAATAACCAAAAAGTAGAAACAACCTAAATACCCATAGACTGATGAATGCATAAACAAAATGCTGTATATACACACAACAGGGCATTTATTATTCAGCCATAAAAAGAAATGAAGAGATTCATGCTCTAGGGTGGGTGAGCCTCGAAAACATTACGCTAAGTGAAAAAAGCCAGACACAAAAGTTCACATAGCAAATATAATTCCACTTATATGAAAAATCCAGAATATTCAAATCTATAAGAGATAAAAAGCAGACTAGTGATTGCCAGGAGCTATGAGAATGGAGAATTGGGTGTTATTTCTTATGGGGTGAGAAGTTTCCTTTTGGGGTGATAGAAATGTCTGAGAACTAGATAGAGTGATGATTGTACAACATTTTGAATATACTAAATGTTACTGAACTGTACACTTTAAAATAGTTAATAATTTAACTATCATTAAATAATAACAGTTATTGTAATTAATAATAGTAATAAATTCACCTCCTCGAAATAACCGGTGCTCCAGGAGAAAGGAATTCCAAGTCTCCTATTAGCACATTCAAGTCAACTGGCTTAACAGATTTTTCTAGATACCTGGAAGTGGGGTGCTGCTGTAATAAACATCTAAAAATGCAGAAGATGGCTTTCTAACTTTACTTATCTTTACCTTATGATGCCTCTGATACTTTCTCTTTTTTTGTCTCATTTTTAAAAAGGCTTTTCAAAATCTACTAAATTGATTTCATGGCTCGTCAATGGGTAACTCCCTAATGGGTCTAAGCACGGACTTAGACCACGCGTTTCTGACAGTGTGGCCCACAGACCACCTGCATCAGAATCACCCAGAACATGTGCAAAAAACAAATTCCTGGGACCCAACCCAGACCTCTTGAATCAGAGTATCTGTTGGAAGGGCCCAGGAATCATCATTCAATACATTTCCCAGATGATTTTGATATGTACTGAAATTTGAAAACCATGGTGTAGTCTGGACCATTATCTAATCATGAATCATAAGAAAAATAGGTCCAAAGAGTCTAAGCGACTTGTCAAGTCCACACTACTAACTAGTACCAAGCTAACGCTGTCTTCTTGGTCAGTGCACTTTAAATAAATCAAGTTTTTTGACCACCTGTGCCCATCTCTGATCCAGAATCCCACAACCTTACTCCTCCATCAAGGTATTTTTCCTGCATCAATAAATTCCCAAAGTAATTAATATTAGATAAAGAAATCTGGATGTAAACAAGCGAATCACAGCCTCCATGAGAGCAAGCACCGTGACTGTCAAGCTCACTGCTGTATATCCAGTAGCGAGAACAGTGCCGAAGCTGGGTGAGAGTTAAAGAGAACCATAGAACTGGATGTCTTATCATTTTTAAATGAAATTACAAGTTAGGAGCCAAATCGCACATATGGCCAAACAAAAATCCAATAGAATTAATCTTCATCAGATGCACTTTGACCTAACAAATTACTTAAAAGGTTGAAAATGAAACAACGGAAGCAAAGGTGCTTTGCTTTCCCTCCACAAACCTAAGAAGAAAACAATATGAAAATGATCCCAAGTGGCCAAAAGAACCAATAAACTAATAATTAGCAACACTGTTAGTTCCTAAACCATAAACTTACAAATGGTTTTCCCACATTTTAATAAAGAAACAATATCAACAAAAAGCAAATCAGTCCAGGATGCTGAATAAAACTATGTGTAAGAGAATGAAAATAACAGACCATGGAATTGGAACATTTATTGCCAATTCTATAATATTGTTTTCTAGTATCACTTTTTCCATTGGAAGAGTTTCTCCAGTTAGTTTAGGTTCACATGCTCAAGCTTTGGCATCACTGCAATTCCCATAATATGATTAGTGCTTTTGGGTATTCTGCTGGTTTATGTCTGTCCTCTCTTCCAGAAGAAGGCCAAAGATGGTTTTTCCAGGATCTAAAGCCACACTAAAACAATACACATTTACTGAATTCCTATTATCTTCCGGGTCCAGTGGTAGGCTCTAGGGGAGTAAGTAAAGATATAACTAGACTCTGCAGTTCTCAAGTCACATTTTCTACTGCAAAAGCTCTCAGTGTGTACGTAAATATTCCATCATCATTATAAATCACACAAGAAGGTACGCAATGGTCTATAAGATTTAACTGGAAGGAAGGAGGAAGAACTGTAATGTGTATGCAAAGGAGACTTTTTTCTAGGAAATTACACAAATTTGGATGCAGTATGACCCTCCCTTGTCCCTGCTCTCTGACTCTGGGACTCCTCCATCCTCTTCCTTTCAACTTCTCTGGCAAAGTGCAGGTGAAAAAGGGGGTTTGACGATGCCTTCAACACACACATGCACAAACATACGCGTGGGTCCTATTTTCAAGGGCAGAGGCACTTCCTCACAAGGCTATAGGAATAAGGGTCAGGCCGACACACCCTCTCACTTCATTTCCTGCATCCCTCTCCAAGATTCTCCGCAATGTTCTCTGTAAAGTAGTGCTCAGCCAAACACACCCACACACTCCATGCCTCAGGTTACCGGGCGTTTTTCAGACAGCTACTCCCCTAGGTACTTAGCTCTGACCATAGCAACTTCCGAGATCTACTGCCAAGCTCTGTAGCTAGTCAAAACAAGATAGAAATAGACTACAGCTTTCAAATGCATTTATGAACTCAAAAAGCACATCAATTCTGGCATCGTTAACATATTAATATAGGCCATCTATTCTGATCCTAAGCAACTCTTCACCCCCTTATTTTGGTCACCAGGAGCACTGTGAGATTTAATTCAAATAAATTCTAGAACTGACTGCAAATATACTGTGTAATTGTTATTAGGATGTGAAGATGAAACTCATGTCTGGAGTCTGATTACAAAGATTAGCATTTTAGTAATTTCTCCCCCATACATGTTGTTATAAATGAACATCTGTATTCACTGCAGCATGCATAAAGCCCCAATCATTCCTTTCACTGAAGAATTTAAGAAAATAATGATGGTGGACAGTGCAGGGTCAGCCCAGCAACGCGAGTCCACAGAAGAGGTAACAGGAAGAAGGCAGAGATAAGAATTTCTTTCAGTTGCTGTTGCGGTCTTAAATGACGTTATCCTGAGAGCGAAGTCCTCTAGATGCGTAAAGTACAGCATCTTACGCTGCCGTCCGCCTGCAGTAATCAACAGAATTGTTTCTAAAAAAGGCTCAGGAAGAAATTGGGATTTTCCCAAGCGAAGTTAAACTGTCATTACTCAGAGTCCCCTGCACAAGGAGAAATTTCTCTCTGTACGAGTAGCAGAAAACAGTCGCAGTTGTCCAAAGCAACGCTATATTTTTAATCTTATAACAGAATAGTGTAACTGATAGTTGCTACTGTGAAATTCGGGCCAGATTTGCAGATTGCCTTTCATGTGTAAGGCAGGGCCTGACAAAATGCATTTATGGATATTAACTCTCCCGTGGATTCATGTGTTTGATCTGTATACCATTTTTGTTATCATTTCTTCATTTGTGTTACTGAACTACTTTACAAAACAAACAAATAAACAAGGAGCAAGGCATTGTTTGTCCTTTAGGAGGCTTCTCCTAATGGGCACGCACCACCTCTGGGTACTTCCCCAAGCATGGAAACATGTTCACATCACCCTGAATCCATAATTTGTATCTTCAAGCACATGTTCCTTACACAAGAAAGCCCACTGCTGGCCTGCCCATGAACACTGGGGGTAAAGTCCCCGCAGCCTAATGGTGGAGTGGTGATAAAATCTTCGTGTCAAGTGGCAATTAAACCTGGCTTCATTGTTTCCTAGGAAAATTTTTGTTTTATCTGACAGGAATACTGAAAAATTAGAGAAGTAAGATAACTAAACTAAAATTAGAAAAGATAACTAAACTAAAAAGTAAAAATATAAAGAATACCTGATGATATAATCTGCACCGAGAGATCCATCACATTAAAAAGCCACCAGTACTTCTAAGATAAAGACAGAAGTAGATTGTAAAACCATTTCATCCCAGTTCTCTTTGAGATTTTATTAGATGACAAACAGCTATAATATATAGTTTTTAAATATACAATCATCTTTGCATAATTTTAGGTACACCAACTATATTATCAACACCAAGAGGGCATCAAATAAGTTTTGTATCTCTCACTTGGGTTGCCCTGCAAGGCAAACATGTAGAACTGGATTTCCTAATAATCTTTTACAATAAATTCAGGACGAGGCATTCTAAAAGAAATGCACCTAACCAATAACCTTTGGTTAAGTTGGCGTAAGGAAAAGACAGCATGGAAATGTCCTCACCTAACCAATAACCTTTAGTTAAGTTGGTGTAAGGAAAAGACAGCATGGAAACATCCACACTCTAATTTGAAAGTAACATGGAAAGTCATGTGGAAACAAACTGGCTCACGCTGTTGTTTCAACCTCACACAACGAACCATAGATCAAATCTAAGATATCGTTCGTACAATTATCAATATGGTCAAAATCAGTCAGCATCTTCAAAAGTTATGATGAAAGTATAAAATCCAACACACCACCTGAAAAACATCTTTTATCTAAGCATAGTCATTTCTCCCAAGATAAATTCTAATGTCCTGATAAATAGACACAGCTATTTATCAGAACATTGCTTCCAAAGCCACATATCCTAGATACATAAACTATTCACAGATCTTATATCTAATGTACTTTTTTTCTTTTACTGATCAGAACAATAAATTTTAAAATAAGAACCATGCAGTATATTTATTAGATGTTATTTCAAAATATGGGAACAGACACTTTATTTCCACTATATTGAAATGATAAATTTCCTACTGTCCCTACATTTTCTTCTTCATAGAGCACTTCTAATCGATCACTTTTATTTCTCCTAAGTTTGCCAATTTTTCATACTTTATCCCTATTCTGCTATATGTCCCTGCCACTATAAAAATCTATATAAATGTTTTTATTCCCATCTGTTGGTAGAGATTCTTTAAGTGCTGCTTGGGGAGAGACATAAAAAAGAGCAAAGCCAACCGGGGCTATAGCTTAGAACAATAAGATATTACTCATAACCCACACAGAAGGGAAATGAAACAATGAATACACAGACAGAGTTCCTGGAATTGCCATAACATTTATTTCAGCTCAGCGCATACTTGCCAAGGCCCACAGTGAACCAGGCTATGTGCTAGGTAGACAACGACGTTGCAAGACAGCATGGGGCATAGGGCCCTCGCTCTGTAAGTTGTTGCTAATTCATGTTCTGTAAGGAGCTATTAACTCACGACAGAGAGCTATGTTATATTGATAAAGATCACTTTCTTTCTTCTTATACTTTCTGTTTTAATTCACCAAGATCGATTATGAATCCCTTTATTCCAGTGGCACAACTGAAAGAGGGATTGAGTTTAAAAACCCACCTGCCCAGATTTATATTTTCTTAGCACATTAGATAATGTAACCTGTACAATCAGTTTGTTTGAACACCATAGGTACATGGAGCTGTGAAAGGGAAGTGGGATTTGATGAGTTTGTATAGGCTGGGGTGAAATCAAGATACATCCCAGAGTGATATGGGCAGACAGTAAAAGTATATTTGCGGGGCCGCCTGAGGAACTGGGGAGAAATGCGGAGGTGTTGGACTTCCCCACCTGGGTTACTACTGATTTTCCCACAAACACTGAGGACTGCCAGTTTAGTGGGCTGGGCCCTCTATCTTGTAAGGCTTGTTGCTGCAGGGGAGAGGCTAAGCCCACTTATAATTGTGCCTAGGAGACCCCCCAGAGAGCCTCTTTGTTGCTCAGATGTGGTCCCCTCTCTCTCTAAGCCCACTCAGCAAGTGAACTAACTACCCTCCCCTCTACGTGGGACGTGTCTCCCAGGGGTGTGAATCCCCCTGGCAACACAGGAAATGACTCCTGGAGATGAGCATGGACCCAGCACTGTGGGACTGAGAGGATCTTCTTGACCAGAAAGGGGGAAGAGAGATGAAACAAAATAAGGTTTCAGTGGCCGAGAGATTTCAAATGGACTCGAGAAGTCACTTTGGAGGGTATTCTTATGTGCTATATAGATATCACCTTTTAGTCTTTAGTGTGTTGGAATGGCTAGAGGGAACTATCTGAAGCTGTGAAACTGCACCCCAGTGACCTTGATTTCTTGAAGATGATTGTATAACTATGTAGATCGTATAGTGTGACTGTGTGACTGTGAAAAATGTGTGGCTCACACTCCCTTTATCCAGTGTATGGACAGATGAGTGGAAAAATAGGGACAAACGTTGAATGAAGAACAGGGTGGGATGGAGGGAACGGAAAGTTTTGGGTGTTCTTTTTTGCTTTTATTTTTATTTCAGAGTAAGCAAAAGTTCAAAAATTGATTCTGGTGATGAACGCACAACTGTATGATGGTGCTGTGAATAACTGTATGCTGTGGATGGACTGTAGGTGTGTGATATATCTCAATTAAACCATATTAAAAAAAAGTAAATGAACAACGGGGGGAGGAGAGCAATGGGATGTTTTGGATGTTCCTTTTTATTTTAATTTTTATTTTACCTTTTGGAGTAATGAAAATGTTCAAGGTTTGATTGTGGTGATGAAAACACAGCTATATGACGATACTGTGAACAACTGATTGTGTACTTTGAATGATTCTATGTTATGTGATTATATCATTATATCTCAATACAATTGCATTTACAAAAATCTACCTGCCCACCATTTTCTGCTCTCTTCCCATCTTCCACCACAAGCCCACCCTCTCATACCCCACATACCTGCCATCTTTACCTCATTTCATTTAATTCCTCCCCAAGATGAAAGTTCATTCCTTCCTACAAAAGTTGAAGATCAGAATCCTTCAATCACAAGAGGGACCTACCTGCTCACCAAAAAGTACAAATAGAGCAGATTTATTTCTGGGCCTCTCATCTCTGACTCACCTGGACCAAGAAGAGACCAAGAAGAGACAATGGCAAGATCCCGCCCTAGTCTGGCCAACCGCTGGCCTGAGCTTGTTCCAACTTTACAAAGCATTCTGAAGGAAACTTTCTTTGAAAATTGAGTAAGCATGAAAAAAAAGTGCTGAATAAGAGATGGAAATGTTGGAAACTACCCATATTTCACCTTCTCAGCTGAAATAACTCTTGACAGTCTAATGTAGAAAGAACGCTGGCACCCAAGCCCACTAGGTCACTGTGAGAATAGCTGTGTGATCAAGGCACAGGCTTGGTGCTAAAAATTTTCTGATGCAACACTCTTAGAATTAAATAAAAGGACCCTAATTTGCCATTTTTGTTATGCATGAGACTTCATCAGATTGGGATGGAAGAGAAAAGGCAGTGAAACCTGATTGCCTTGCAACTGCTTTTTCAAATGTCTGACTGTCCTCAAAGGATTGCAGAGCCTTCAGGGGAACATGCCCTGGTATGCTGTTATTTAACAGCTGAGTGACTCTTCCTATTTCTAAGCGCTTATCAGGGAGTTCCCCCTTCCTCATAAACAGCTCATCACAGACAGACATTCTTCCTTAATGGTAACTATTTGAACTTACAGCTCACTTTAGCAAAGCTCACTGCAGGCCCAAGCAAATGACCCAACGGATAACACCTTGTTGATCTTGAGTCAAAATAATGAATGAAAAAAATCAAGACAATAAAAAGTCCAGTTGAGCAGTGATTTCTCTCTGATAGGATGGGTACCACTGGTGGGACACAGAAGTCTCTCTGGAGGTAGGGTTTGCTACAAGCACAAACCCTCCATTCTCCATGATTGCTGCTGCAGAATAAATTCACTCACCTTCTCTGTACATTCAGCTGTCATTAAAAGTAATGTTTCAGTTCAGTCTTTATGTCTGATTTGCAAAGAAGCCACCACCAACAAAAATAAACCATTCCCAGCTGCAGCATAATAATATTAACACTTAAGCACTTTCCAGTTTTAACAGAGCAATTTTAATAGCCTACCAAGTTCGCTAAATTCTTACCTACTCAGCAAGGAAATACTGAATTGCTACAACTTCCATTCTCATTCTTACCTGCCTATTTCAATATTATTATCATTGAGTTATTAACTCTCTAACTGCTCTTTCCTATGTCGATCACCTCAGGTAACAAAGTTAGAGGTCACGTTAGTAAAAGGTGAAAGTGAGAACTCGGACTCCCCTCCGCCCACCTGATGATTTTTACCTTGGTAGTGGAAGGTTACCTCTTCCTCCTCACCTGATAAACATGAGCACATCTGCAATGGTATCTGTATGTGCATACAGTGCAAAACCCAAACCCTGGGTTCTCCTCAAACTACTTCCTGTTTATCATGGCTATACAGTGCAAGAAATACATATAACTTTTAATTTTAGCCTTCTCTACACATGATTTTTAAACAAAGATAAACAGCAACCTCAAATATAATTTTCATTTTGCATTCCAACAGCCATGAATGATTTGCTAAAGACTTGGTAGATGTCTGTATATTCCCCAGTTAAAAAAAAAAGGCATTATGCTTCAAAGTTAAGCAGGTAAGGGATTTATTGTAACTATCAAAATAACTCAAGATGACGTATTTTATTTGCTTCAGGGGCAGGGGGTGGCAGAAAAATGTTTGTGTATTTCTGAACCAATGTACATTCATTTGTTTAATCGATGCATATACTGAATTAAGTAGATGGGAGGGAGGCATAAGATGTGGCCCAGGGGGAAAGTTTCATTTAGGTTGGAAAGAAAATCTTACCTGAGAGATTTTCTAAGGTTTTCATATTAAATGTTACCAGGCAAATGCAGCTGTATATTCATTCAATTATGGGAAATACCATTTAAGTACCTATTTAATTTTTTCCCATTCATTTAGACATGTGAAATGTGATAATCATAGTAAGTTCCACATAAAAATTCCATTCCACAGAGAAACAGGGATGGGTGGCAGTGTGGAAAGGAGGAAAAACCCACCTGACCACGCAAATGCATCCAGATTTAGACCACCATGGCCTCTTCAAGTTTCCCTTACTCTTTCATACACATGCAGCTGGCCCATTAAAGCACAATGTTACAGATGGAACGAGGCCTAAGTCCTTCCTGAATAGCCCTTTAAAGGGACAACCAGGAAAATATATTCTGAACATATTTCTGTAAATTATGAGATTGTCTTCAGGCTGTATGGCAAAGACAAGCAGTGATGATAAAATTGAATTCCCTTTACAATTCTAATCCTCTGCACCTCTTAACAAATAATCTGCCACAAATCTATAAATTTTCATTTTCTGAAGAACAACTCCTTATCATAAATATCAGTGTTTCTTTTAATTCTCTTCCACGGACATTACTCCCTTGCCATCATTCTAATCCCCACTTTTATGACCAACCACACCTTGATCCAAAGAACCCAGAAAAATTATTGCATGAGCTGACTAAGTAGCTATAAACCATGATAAGACTCACATGTATTTCATTTCTGGATATACTCATTTCAGTTCTTGCTAATCACGGAAGTTTATTTTATTCTATTTGATGTATTTTTAGCTTGATTAGTATTAGATACAATGATTTGAAACAAAAAGTGAAAAATCAAAACACTTGTAAGGGATTTTACCTTCAGAGCATCATAAACTCTCATTTGAGATTTTATGAAGAGAAAGTATTTTCCTTGACATACGAACCTACAGCAAACTTGGTAGAAATTCAAATACAATGAAAATAGAAGACAGATATAAAGAAATCATCCTCCTAGGCTTGGGGAGACACACATGCACCTACAGATCAGAAGATGAGCTGGGGATTTACTCTTAAATTGGCCTTCTCGTTTGGGTTAGGAAAAGCCATTTGCCACATACATTCCCTTGAAACAGCCAAGTGTCACAGGCCTCAGGGAAAGAGGCTGAGTAGCTTTAAAAGTTTCAGTCAGCTCCAAAGCAGGAGGCACACCAATCTGAGAAGGAATAGGCAATTGGACAGAGATTCCTAGTAGCTGTGTCATGATTTCTACTAACTTTGGGAAATCACAGTACAATTCCTGAGTAAGCCCATTCCCTAGTAACCAAATGCTCATTTGAATGCTCCTTCCCACCCTGATTCCCTTCATCAGACAGATTTGCTGGTGAGAATACCAATAGAAAGAAGGGGAAACAGGAACGGAGGAATTGTGAAGATAAACATGATGTAACTTCAAAGCATGATAAGACTTATTAGTGCTGGATCTCGTAATAACTTGTCATATAAAGACTCAGATAAAAGACCAGGTATTCCCTGGTTTCATATTGCTGATATCACAATCTGGGATACACAGGGTAACCCTTGGAGAAACACAAAAGAAAAAAGGTCTTCAAATTTTGACAAATTAAGAGAAAAAAGACACAGAAAAATCTTATTGCAAGGAGGGCAAATGAGCTGCAAAGATTTTGCACAAGCATGGCCAAGAGAGGTTTTAGGGTTTGGAGTAATCTTAATGATAGAAAACTGGAGAATGCTTCATATCAGAAACCAAACAAACAGAAAACTTAGCATGCCTTCCACTGCTCAGTCAACTGAATTATTTAAGGTAGCCAAGTCTATGAAAGAACATAGCACACACAGGGGTAGAGAGCAATAGCTTAATGCTACTAAAGAGAAGCAAATTTAAAATCTATGTATGAACTTCAGGTATCTGTGTGACATCTGAGTCTCAGAGCCAGAGTTCGGCAGCTATGAATGTCAGCATTACCCCATACAGCATTAAAGAGTCTGAAAAAGAGATCAGACTTCAATTGGAGATATGAATGAAGCTGATCTGGTTAGGACTAAGGCAAATCAGACTAAAGGGTAAAGGATGATATTGACAGTGTTTTAAAACTTCAACTTCTGTGTGAGACCAAAGGAAGAGATTTTTATTTGGTGCAAAATCTATATTTTCTGTAACACACTATATAACTTAACTCGTGTGGTCAGTTTATTCAAATGCCATAATTACACGGAACTTTGAATAGAGAGTGAGATCTGGTTGGTTTGCTCAGGTTAGTGTGAAGACCCGATACATCCCACAGTAATTTGGGCAGAGAATAAAAATGTATTTGCAAAGCCCCCTTGAGGGACTGGAGAAAAAATATAGAAATATTAAACTTCCCCACCTGGGGAATTACTGACATTCTCACAAGCACTGGGGACTACCAATCTAGAAGGCCAAGCGCTTGATCTTGGGGTTTGACCTTATGAAAATTTTTACTGCAAAGGAGAGGCTAAGCCTACTTACAATTGTGCCTAAGAGTCACCCCTAGAGAACCTCTTTGTTGCTCAGATGTGGCCCCTCTCTCTCTAAGCTAACTTGGCAGGTAAATTCACTGCCCTCCCCATTACGTGGGACATGACTCCCAGGGGTATAAATCTCCCTGGCAACATGGGACATGACTCCCAGAGATGAGCCTGACCCAGTCTCATGGGACTGAGAAAGTGTTCTTGACCAAAAGGGGGAAGAGAAATTAAACAAAATTAAGTTTCAGTGGCTGAAAGATTTCAAACGGAGTTGAAAGGTCACTCTGGAGGTTATTTTTATGTGTTATACAGATATCCCTTTTTAGTTTTTAGTGTAATGGAATAGCTAAAAGGAAATACCTGAAACTGTTGAACTGCAACCCAGTAGCCTTGATTCTTGAAGACAACTGTATAACTATATCGCTTACATGGGTGACAGTGTGATTGTGAAAACCTTGTGGTTCACACTATCTTTATCCAGTATATGGACAGATAAGTAGAAAAATGGGGACAAAAATTAAACAAATAACGGGGGGGGGTGTTTTGGGTGTTCTTTTTTACTTTTATTTTTATTCTTCTTTTTTTGGGGGGGTAATGAAAATGTTCAAAAATTGATTGCGGTGATGAATGTAAAACTATATGATGGTACTGTGACAACTGACTACACTGTGGATGATTGTACAGTCTGTAAATATATCTCGATAAAACTGAATTTTTTAAAAATCTATGTTAAAAACTTAACTTTGTGAAGAACTTCCAGAATTTATTCAAGACTTTCCTTCTCTGGAATCTTAAGACAAGAGAGAAATTCCAACCTTCTGGGAAGACCCAGCATTGAACAAAGGGACAGTTTAGTACCTTGTAGTTCTTACAAAATAGTCTGGGATAGAAATTGGAAGCATGGACTTTAGGGCAGACAACCCTGCACTGAAAGCCCATAATCAACTTTCTGAGTGACCTTGGACAAGCTGCATAAACCTCTCAGAGTATCAGTTTATTCACTGTAAAATAGAAACCGTATCTAATGCTTCATTGGTCAAATGAGTTAATATGCATTCCACATGTGGCATAGAATATATGCTTAATAAATGTTAGTTATTCAAAATGCAGTCCCTTCAAAATCTTCTCTCTCTGAACGAAGTTTACATTTGGCCATGATGATATTTTGCATAAATGGTACAAACAAAATTACTTAGTTTTAAAGTACCCATGAAAGTAGTTGTGCCTGCTGACGTAGTGGTCACTTGTGTGTGTATATTTTATAATAGCATACTTCCTGATGCTAAACTCAGACACTAAAAGCAAATATCTGCCTTCAATCTTTCGTGTTACCAATGACAAAGTCATTGCCACTAAACAAGAAATGAAAAAACCCAAGTATTTCATATCTAACAGAAGTTTTTCTCAAGCATAAATTTAATTATTTGACTTTTGGTTAGCCTATTTCTAGGTCTGGCTCTTTGATTGTTGTTTTGTTTCTCTTTTATTATGAAATAATTGGATAACACATTTACGGTTTAACATGTAAAAGCAAAATAAACATCTATGCACCTTTGAAGTCCCATGTGTAGCCCTCCCCAGTCATACTCTATCCTTTACACCCAGAAGTAACCACTATCTTCCTGCGTTACATGGTAATCATTCCCTTGCTTTTTTAAAAATAGTCTTCCCATACATGAATCTATCTTTAATCAATATGTTGCTTTACTTTAGCATTTTCTGGACTTTACATAAATGGAATCATTATATAAATGGAATCTTACTTTACATAAAGGGTATTTTGCATTTCCACTCAACATTGTGCTTCTGAGATTCATCCCTATTGATACATGTGGTTGTAGTTCACTCTCAGTGCTATTTAGTATGAATGAATCACAATTTCTTTATTCAGTATACTGTTGACAGACATATAGGTTGCTTCCAGGGTTTTGCTTTTATGAACAGTGCTGCTATGAGCATTCTTGAATTCATGCAAGAGTTTCTCTACAGACATATTTCCCACCTTTTTACAACCCAACTTACATGATAACATTGGTGCAGCAAAACTGAAGTTATTAGACAAGACTGTTCCTGCCCCAGGCCACTCCTGCTACCCTGAAGTCTACAGGGAGAAGCACCATTTTACAATGTATTCCAAAGTTCCTTCCAAAGTCACTGTGCCAATTTATACTGTTTCCAGCATTATTTGTATATTCCTTTTGCCCATGTCCTTGCTCAACACTTTATATCGATGGGCATTTTGCCAATCAGGTAGATGTGAAAGGTATCTCACCGTGCTTTTAATATGAAAACATATAATACAGCCTCTATGATTAAAACAGTACGATGTTGGCACATGAAGACACAGACCAAGAGAACAGACTAGAAAATCCAGAAATACAGCCAATTACTTTTGGAAAGTATGCATATGATAGGGGTATATCTCAAATCAGTGGGGAAAAGATGGACTTTTTAATAAATGTAAGTGTGATATCCAGATAGCCATATGGAAAGAGATAAAGTTGGGATCCATTCCTCATACCATATACCAGAATAAATTCCAAATGGGTGGCAGACATAAATGTTAATGATAAAGCCACGAGTAATAAAAGATAACATGGGCGACTCCTTTCTATACTTGTGCTGTCCAAAATGGAAGCCACTAGCCACATGTGGCTACTGAGCTACTGGAATGTGGCTAGTGTATCTGAGGAGCAGAATTTTAAACTTTATTTAATTTTAATTGATTTAAATTGAAACAGAAAAACTTACATGCAATTCAGTTATTAGAAAACTTTTGCTTGGAACAACTTGGTAATGTAAGCTTACTTTCTCAACTGTAAATTTTATGAAATCTGAATAGAGATCAAGTATTTATGATGAAAATCTAGTGACTGAATTGAGATGTGCTAAATGTATAAAACACACATTGGTTTTGGTAGACTTAGCATGATAAAAGGATGTAAAATATCTCGGCTTAAAAATATTGATTATTTATGAAATGATAACATTTTTGATATATTGGAATAAATAAAATATCTTATTAATATATAAATATTAATAATTATTAATAATTATTTTATATAATTAAAATTACATAAACCATAAATTATTAATGATTATATAAATATTATAATTGTATTAATAATTATTAATTATAATTATATAAATATTATATAATTGTATTATATAAATATAATTTAAAATTATACATAATTATTGTAATACTTATTATTATAATAATTATAATGAATATAATTTATTTAATTTTTATTAAAATTTTCACCTGTCTTTAAACTTTTTTAATATGGTTACTAAAATATGTACACATGTGGCTTGTAATATTTCTATTTGACAGTGCTGTGCTACGACCTGGGAGGAAGGAGAACTTTTCTAGCAATGACTCAAAACCAAGAGGCAATAAGAAAAAAGATGGTAAAACTGACTTTATCAAAGATAAAAATGCATATAAACCACCATACACAGAATAAAAAGAAAAATGATGCACTGATAAAAAACTGGCAAATACTAGATTTAATATCCCCAGTACGTAAAAAGCTTCCTTGAAAAGAAGGGAAAAGATACCGAAAATCCTATAAAAGGGGCAAACCTACAAAGAGTCAGTTATGGAAAAAGAAAAGCAACTGGCCCCTAAGCATATGAAAAGGAGCTCAACCTAGCTCATAATAAGAGATGCAAATTAAAATTACACTAGAGTATCATTTCTCACCTATAAGAAGTATAAAGACCCAAAGATTTTGCAACATATCTATTGGTGAGGCTATGGGGGAAGAGGCACTCTCATACTCCGCAAAATATTAGAGTAGCCACAGGGGAATCTGGCAGTATCTAGCAGAACTGCAAATGTATATATCCCTTTACCCAGCAATTCCACTTCTAGGAATCTATCTCAAAGATAAACTGGCAAGAATATGAACACAAACATGTACAGCACTGTTTGTAATAGCAAAAGACTGGAATAAATCACACGTATAAATGAATAAAGTTTGGTAAATCACAACGGAGTCTCTGCAGTTGAAAAAAATAATGAGAAATTTCTATATATGGCTCCAAATATACTATTAAGTGCAAAAAGCAAGTTGCAGAACAGTTTATAAAATATGCTATCTTTTTTCTAAGAGGGAAGAAATAAAGATTAAGATACATTTGCTTACATTAAACAGAAACAATGGGAGGATAGACCAAAAACTAATAATAAATCATTGTTTTTATTATCATTAGGAGGTGGAAGAGAACAAGGTAGAGAAGACAGGGACAAAAGCTAGACTTCTCTGAATGTGCCTGATTTGGGAGATTTAATTTAGAACCAAATGCTTCACATAATTATAAAAATTAAATAAAATTTTTTAAAGAAATACATATCTTTAAACTCAAAAACAAAATGAAACAAATAGACCTAACTGTTTCCAAATGATGGCTTAACCACACTGACAAGAATTATTTCAAATGACTTTAAAACCTAGTAATTTCATTGTACATCCAAGTGGGATATATCCTAAAGAAAAAAGAACTGAAAAGAGACCTTAAACTTTTTTCCAAAATCATACTATTAGTAATATTATTGTCATTATTATTTGGAAACTATTTCATAGATATAAAGATAGAATGTACATAGTAAAATTTGGTAAGATAAGTAATTATGTTAAGTTCATTAGAAACCAAGATTTTCAGTGTAAGAATAAGGAAATTCAAATATAAATCAAAGAAGTTAAGTAAAAGCTTTATAATTTGAAATTAAAATAGCAAATAGAATAAATTCTTGATTCATCATTTAAAACTATTTCACCTATACATAAAAGATGTATATATGCATATAAATGTACACACACGAGTCCTATATGTACATGTACCACCCCAAAACATACATGTATATGTTTATATCCATATGTTAATAGACAGATATACTTGCATATACATTTTCCTAATTCTTCCACTGAAAAAAACCAAAACAATGACCAGCTCAGAAGCAATGAAAACCCCTGACACCCAGACTGTGGTCTCCAAATACCATTACCACTAAAACAAGAGGCTGATTCCGGCTTTGAGGCAGGAAAGATACAAGAAAAACCTGAATATCTTGTTATATCAGAAAGTAAAGACGGTATCAAAGACTATGATAGTGATATCGAAAGTACTCAGAAGCAAATTCAAAAGAGTCTTGCATTGGCCAAAGATGGGATAATTTGAGCTTCAAAAGGAATAACTGCAAGGCATTGGAACATATCAAATATGTTAAAATCCATGAGTTCACAATGATTTTTTTTTAAAAAAGAAAAAAAATCCCTCACTGGTCTCCTTTGAAGGATACTAGAAAACCAACTCATTACTAAATAATTACTAAATAATAAATAATGCTCATTAAAATAATAATAATAAATAATAATAAATAATGCTCATTACTAAATAATGAGCATTGGTAAATAAAGGGAAGAAAACCAAGAATCCATTTTCCCAAATGACACCTCAAGATAACCAAACCTGGTGATAGAAAAAGACAGAAAAACAGAAATTTCCTGAGCATTCCCATATCATTAAGTTCACCCTCAATGTCTTATCTGTTCTTATCAAGATTATCTTTCCCCCTTCACTAGCTGCTGTCTATCTCTTTTTAGATGTTAATTTCCTTTTGGTATGGTGGGAACATATTGGAAGGAATGAAGTTATTTTAGGATATTTGTTTTTCCAAATGCTTTGCTTTGTTATGTTTGGAAATGTTTTTTTATTTGACAAATAAAGCTAAAAAAAGAAAAAGAAAAAGAAAAATTTCAGCTAATAAATGCATAAAAGTCAATAAAATTTTATCTTTTCGCAACCCTTACTGAAATAATACATCTAGCCAATGACAATCAATGGCTTTCAAAGGTCCCTGAGAAACTTTATAATAGAATGATCAGGCTAACAACAACTAAATCCACTGATTAAATGTAACCTTACAAAAGAAACAGAAGGCAGTGTGCCCTTCCTGATGTGACACAATAAATGTATTAAACCACCTATGATGCAGTCTTGCCAAAATATTAAACCTGAAACTGATCAAGTTCTAGTCTAGATCAAACTACCAGTTTACAGGAAATAGAGGAAACAGAAGAACTTGGTCAAGGACACCAACAAAGAAGATGTGATCAGCAAACTCCAGAATGCAGGGAATTCTACAAGACAAATTCTTGCTTCCTCAACAAATAAACTGCTAGAGCAAAAAAAAAAGAAGATGGAAAATAGGGACGGAGACCTATAAATAAAAGACAAATGACAAATAGATGTGTCTCTCAGGTGTGGAACATGACTCCTGCATCCAATGAATTAATAATTTTTAAAAATTACTAGTTGATAATTAAAAGTCCAACTTTAGAGTCTGAGAGCCCAGACCAATGTCAGACCAGTCTCAATACCACTACTTATTATTAGCTATGCCTTGGTCAATGTCCTAAACAATTCTTCCTTTTCTATGAAGTAGAGATAATAGCAGTAGGTTCCTCACAGTGTTGTTGCAAGCATTAAATACAATAATGTATGTAATATATTTGGCACAGTCCCTGAGCACAGAGTAACCACTCAATACACATTAGCTTTTATTATTACTATTGTTAATTATTGCCACTGTTATTCAAGATCATAAAACTAGAGTTAGGAAAGTAGTGGAACTGGGATGGAATCTGTTGAATCCAAAGCCTGTGTTCTTTCCAGTATATTATGATGCCTTCCCCACCTCTACCCTGAGTCTCCAGAAGTGGAAACTGAGGACAGCTAACAATTATCCTCTGCAAAAAGAGTCAATACTACAAACCTTTGATGATACTCCTCCTCAGCCTTTACTTCTGGAATGGGACAGTTAGCCAACCTCTGTAGCTTAATCTGTTGTTACCGCTGATGGCCCTTCATCTGGGGAATGTAAATACCCAAGTCCTCTTATAAATATACACTCATAAATTCACAATGATTAAACATTGGGCTGTTTCTTCCATCTCTCAAAGAATGGTCCTAATTTTTTAGTACATCTGGCAGTTGCATAAATTATATAAGGCTAAAACTCAGATTCTAAAAGTACAAAACTAATGAAGTGATAAAACATCAAACTTTGTATACAGTACCATCTAATATAACACTGTGCCAGTCTGAATGTATCATGTCCCCCCAAACACCATTATCTTTGATGTAATCTTGTGTGGGCAGACTATCAGTGTTAATTAGATTGTAATTCTTTGAGTGTTTCCATGGAGATGTGCCCCACCCAACTGTGGGTGATGACTCTGACTGGATAATTTCCATGGAGGTGTTGGCCTGCCCATTGGGTGGGTCTGAATTAAATTATTGGAACACTATATAAGATCAGACAGAAGGAGCAAGCTGCTACAGCCAAGAGGGACACTTTGAAGAAAGCACAAGAGCCGCAGATGAGAGACAATTTGAAGATGGCCGTTGAAAGCAGACTCTTGCTCCAGAGAAGCTGAGAGAGGACAAATATCCCAAGTGCAACTAAGAGTGACATTTTTGAGGAACTGCAGCCTAGAGAGGAACGTCCTGGGAGAAAGCCATTTTGAAACCAGAACTTTGGAGCAGACGCCAGCCACGTGCCTTCCCAGCTAACAGGTTTTCCGGACACCATTGGCCATCCTCCAGTGAAGGAACCCAATTGCTGATGTGTTACCTTGGACACTTTATGGCCTTAAGACTGTAACTGTGTAACCAAATAAACCCCCTTTTATAAAAGCCAGTCCATCTCTGGTGTTTTGCATTCTGGCAGCATTAGCAAACTAGAACAAACACTAAAATGCTAAGTACCTACACAATGTTTTTTCAATAGTGAGGAAACACCTTGATATCTTTCACACAGTAAATATTTCACCTCTGTTTAATAACAGGGACTAAAAAGACTGAGAAAATCTCTTTGCTTGTTCATTCATTCATTCAACAAATGTTCCCTATTGTGTCATGGGAATACAAGAGGATCAAAAAGAGACAGAGTTCTGCCATTGTGGAGGAGATAAACAGTCATCAAAGAATCACACACAATCATAATGGGATGTGCACGCAGGTGAGGTGTATGGTCCTGTAAGAAAACAGAATATGGGGGTTTGGCCTCATCATGGATATTAGGAAATGATTCTCTGAGAAAATGATGACTCAGCTGAGATCAAACTCATAATTCTATCCCAAACGTCTCTTCTGCATTCAAGACCAGACTTTCAGCCACCTATTAAGTATCTCCATCTAAGAGAACATAAAACGTAACCCCAATCTGAGCTAATAATCTTCCCCGCCAATGCCCAGATCCCCTCCCTCAGAATGTGACAATATGACCCATCCAGAAATTTGGAGATATCCTTTATTCTCAAGGCCAAATTTGTCACCAGGTCCTGTCACTGGGGTTGGTACTAGAGTTCACTCACTCTGACTCAAGTGTCTGTTCCCCTCCAGTCTCTTATGACTCACGCAGGAATCATCCATCCTGCAAATTGTGTCTCTCTCCTGTTACAATCCTTCCATGCCTCCCACTGCTTATATTCTGGGCAGTAAGTCCAGACCCTTTAGCATGACCCACAAAGCCTTGCAAAGTTCGTTCAGCCTCACCTCCCTTCACTCTCCATCACATGCCAAAACTCCAGCCACACCGACCCATTGTCCGGGTGTCTTCACATTTCTGCGTGACATCTGTCTGAAATGCCTCTGCCCCCAAACCCTGCCATCCCCAAACGCCAGTCTGAACTTGTCTGTGGACAGTAACACTGTCATTGAGTCCACAGAAAATGAGAAAAATTAAAAATTAGAGAACCAACATTAGTCCCTCAATATTATCAGAAATAAAATCAGGACCCTAGAGAATTCTGGTGTCTCTTTCAAATGTCAGCCCAAATACGTCCTTCTCTGAAGCCTTCTATGACTGCTTTATGTTGGGATATCTTGTAATTTATTGTCCAAACTGGGACCCTTTTGAGAGTGACTATGTTGAGTAACTGTATGGGCAGGAACCAGGACTGTCCCAGGGAAGCTGGGATGCATGTCAGCCACCTCCAGGTTGGGCTGGGTGCTTTCTTCTCTCAGCTCCCAAAGCACCTCTGTGTGTTTGCCACACACCATGCATTTGCATTTCAGTTCCCACACCTGCCTGAGTACTCCACAAGGGCAGGACCATGCGTTTTATCTCTGTATCTCCAGCATTTCTCCAGCGCCAGGCCCAGAGATGGCACAATGTAAATATTCAATAAATTATCTGAGTTGAGTAAGAAAGATTAGGTGCCTCGACTTTGGCCAACAAAGGAATAAAATAATCCCCATTGGCTTTCCTCATTCCATCCTACACTTCCCCCACTTGGTAAAAGAGAACTTTAAATGGATCAAGATCTTCACAGATAAAAACTCCAACCCTCAGACTATCTGTCATTGACCAGCTATCAATCAACCAAAAGCTACTTATTTAATTCAACCTACTCTTACGGCCCTGTGGGCATGCTAGAAGAGGTTATAATTTGGTAGGAGCAAAAAACATACACAGATGAAAATCGAAACTAATAAAAAAGTAAACATCAAAGTGTTATAGGAGTTCATAGAAGGTGAAACCACTCTACAGTCAGAAAAAAGGCTCCCTGGAGGAGGTGAAATTTGAACTGAGATTGAGTGATGGCTTGGATATCAAGAAGAAGAAGCAGAGGGAGGATATCTCAAGGTGGAAGGGGGTAGGTGTTGGGAGGCCACGAAGGGTAAGCATAAGATTTGTTTGGGGAGCTATATCTAGACGGTCATGGGTTCCTGGCACAGAAACCAGAGCATCTTAATTTTCAGCAAATATTAAGCAACTCAGAGAGGTTAGTGGTTTCTCATTTCCTTCATCAAAATAGTATCTGCCTGAGACATATAATGAGATATATGTTGCTTATTCCTTCAAAACTTTTTAATTGTAATAATGGTCACAAAATTATCTTAGGAAAATAGCTTTTGGTGGAATTTTCAGGGAGACATGCAGAGGTTACTCCACAGCATGTATTAACTATTTGTGCATTTGAAAAATTGCAGTGAGGGTCTTGCAAGCCACAGCCTCACAGTCGGCAGCAACCTCTTTACTCTACCCCTGGCCCCTCAATCTTCTCACAAAGGAAATATTAGAATTAATATAGAGACTCTGCTGCACTATAAACAGCCATGTGTAGAACTCCTTGCCAACTCTGGGGTTCAGAGAGACGCTTTGAGCAGTGGCTGCGATACACACTGAATTCCTGGAGTTGTTGAGTATGCTTCACCCACCGCTGGCATCTGTGGTAATGGGTATGAAAAACATCTCCACGCTGCTGTGAAGACCATCAACTTCTCATTCCCCTTCCCAGCTCATGCAAGCAAAACCCTAAGCTACCAAGTGAGGTGGAATATGTCCTAACATAGGATTTAACAGTTCACTAAAACTACAGCAAAACCCACCATATAAATATAGACCCAAAGAAAGAGAATTCTTACATAAAAGCCATCATCTCCCTTCTCGGTTTTAAAGCACCTTCTTCCAGAAGCCCTGGGGCTCTCAGGATATTGCGTAACTGGTGTTGGATCTGCTTTTGAAGTGCAGTTTTATAAAGACCAACCCTAACTCATAAGTAATGAGTCAATGGGATGTTTTCCCAGTAGTAGTTTCTTTCTACCACTGACCCTACTGACAGGGCCAACATAGGCTACAAACTTGTAGGGGAAGCCAACAGTGATAGCTCTTAGCTAAAGAATCTTTGCTTGGCATTAATGTGTTCTATGAACTTACAAAAGTCTCAAGGAAAGCAATAAAAATCACAACAAATCAGAAAAACTTTTGGTTCAGGTTAGGGTAACATTTATTTAACCAACACTTATTTAACTGAAGGAGAATAAAAACATAAGGTAATGAGGATGACAGTGGGTACACTAGAAATTAAATAAACCATTCTACTTCTATGATTTTAGATATAGTAAACCTTTCATAACGGTGCTATTATGAAAATCTCTGAAATGATTTTCAAGATTTGTTGCCCAAATCTTTAAAAATAACAATAATCATCAAGATATTTCCTTTTTCTATTATTCAACGGATGATGCAATAGTTAAGTGAAGTGAAGAAGCAAGATAATTCAGCTATTATTAAATGGTTTAAGAGGCTTGAAAAGTCATACAGTAGAATCAAAAAGTAATTAAAAAGGCAGAAAGATCTCTAAACTTGGGGGTGCCCTAATTCCATTTTCCTACAAGGTATAAAGCATGTGGACTTCAACTCATGAATGCTCTAAGCACATCTGCAAAGATGGCATGAACCTGTGAAACAGGCAGAGGCAGGTACGTGCTGGAAGATCTAAAGGTTTGATGGAGAGAAGTGGGTGGGAGTAATAAGGGCGGAGGTGTAGGACAACTGCAGAGGGGCCCTGAAGGCAGAAGGGAGAAGCTCGGCTGGAGGCAGGAAGTCTATAGATGGGCAGAGAGAAAATGGGTCTGGAGATGTGGTTAAAATATTTGAAAAGGTCACTCAGACACTTAAAGCTGAAATCTTGCAGACAAAAGGAAGCTGAGGGGACAAGAAGCAGGAGGGTCTGTGGATGAAAATGTATGGGACAGAAACCATGAAAAGGCTTCAGAAAGGATAAGAAGGTGAAAGGGGCAATTGGCAATGGAGGGGTAAGAGAGAAGACATTTAAGAAAGCCTCCAGTATGCCAGGAGACAAGTCTTGACTTGACTTTTTTTTTTTTTTAAGTTATTTTAGAGGGAGCAGCAGTGGATATTGATTACAGCCTCCCTTGGGAAAATAGAATAAATCAAGAGATGGGACTACCTGAACTTCCCAGGGAACTCTCCAGCACTCCTTGATCCAGGCACATTCTTGGAGAAATCCCAGAATGGAAACCTGATTGCTATGGATGTAGGAGAATGTCAATCGAGGCAGGGTACATGAAAGGACTTTGAAATCCCCAAAGCACAATATAAATGTGAGGCACTGCTATTCACTGATTCCCTCAGACAAAAAAGATGACGACCACAGCTACCATCATCAAGGAAGAAATACCCGTCAAGTCTGGAAATTATATATATTGCAAAGCAAAATGCCACTAACTAGAAATTCCAGTAATTTTAGAGGCCATCGCACTGGCATGTTTTTACTTTCCTGTCAAATATTTTTCAACATTTAAAAATATTCAATATTTTTAAAAATATGTATTTAAAAATTCTACAAGGCATAATACAGAGCTCTTAATAAAGTGCCATACAGATTTATTAAAAATCAAGTCTGCATCTAATGTAATTCCAAAGAGCTTTTGACACTTACAGATCCTAGCTAATTAGGTTAATTCCATCCAATTCAATCACTCCTTGAGTGACTTCCAAGGCCTAGGTAGTGTGCTTGCTGCTGTGGGGGTCGCAGAGATGAGCCCTGCCTTTCAGTAGCTTGGTCAATTAATCTTCCCAGTCTCCATTTCAGATTGAGGAAGCTGCATCTCCATTCACAAGTATAGAGAGAAACTAGTTACATCAATAGACCACAACATAGGAAATACATTTCCCAGGAATACAATTTAATAAAAAAGTAAAGGAACTCCTTACTATCTGGTGACTGCAGACGCTGTGTGTGTTAACTTCTCTGACTTGGGCATCTGAGCCCAGTTTACATCCAAACCACTCCTGTCATAATTGCATAACCACAGCATGTCATGTTGTTGCTTGCTGCAACTGTAACTTGTAAAATTAAACTTCAGAACAGAGATAGGCAAGCTGAATAATTGCCTACTTTAAAAATATGCATATATATATAATTTACATGCCACTTCAGATAAGCTCTTGAATTATGATCTCTTAAAGTCACAACTGTCACTGTTTTCTTTAAAATATAGTTTCAATGTTGCAATTCTTCCAGCACACAAGCCCTATCCCTGTCTTCTCAGTTTTCAAAGCAATAATTTATACTGGTCTATTGCAATCTGCTTTTCACATTTTAATGAGAACCTAATTGAGCACAACTTTTACTTCCCCCATGTAATGGGACTTCTAAAATTGAAGCTCACAGAAGGGCCATAAAATGGGCAAAAATGCACCTGCTTGCTAAAACATATTCATAAAATAAAAATATCTTTACAGAGTAAAGTGGAATGAAGCTCACTGAATACTTCTAAAGGAAACATCTGAGTATCCTGTATACCCTCTGGATCCTCACACCTCTATTATCTCCTGTAACCCTCCCCTTAGCTCTGGGAGAGAAGCTCCACTATACCCATTTACAAAATAATATTTTTTAAAAAGATGTATATTTTCATGAAACTAGGACTGATCCTTCTTATTGGAAGGAACCAATAGGAAGAATCTGAGGAAATTATTATTTACTAGAGGTAGAACTTGATTTACCCAGTCAAAATGTTCCTGAAAAGTAGGAGGCAAATTATATTTTATATATACATTATTTTCACTTAACCTTGCGTTATGAGATCAGACATACCATACCCACACTTCTGATTGATGACCTATAAGCAATGTGCTATTTGAAGGGCTTGCTGGGGCTCTGCAGCCCTTCCTATTGTATACATCCATCCCTAACAACTGTCTGATAAATTTGGAATTCATTCTACCCTTGTGGAGGTCCAGAATTAAACAGTCGAAACCACCTAAAACGTGCAGTGCTCAAACTCTGAGACTATGGGTGCTGGCAAAACAGTTGGAGGGGAAATACATGAAATGTAATGCAACGCCCTCTTCTTCTGCTCCCTATATTTAGTTTATATTTAGTTCTAATAAGATGGAGAAAAACTAAGTATCACAGACAATGAGGTCTGACCAATTTTTCTGTCAACTGGCATTCTTCTACAGTTTCCCTCTAGAACTACTGTCATATTATCTCCTTAGTGCCACCCTGGAAGTGGAGCTGGAAGCTTCAAAGATTATAGAGCCCCATGGCCTGTGCACTTAAATGTATGGGTCACAAAAGGTGCCTCACAGGGCTCCAGATTATACCAATAAGTTCAGGGGAAGCTGTTGATACTTATCAGACTTAGGATCCTCTGCAAATGAGAACATCCCTAGTTTACATCATGCCCTAATCAGTGGTACCATGACACTCTCTCTTCCAGCCTGGGTGTCTCCTTCTCTCACACGAACATCCAGCAGGAGAAGGGGGTCACTAAGAGGGGGGAGCAAGTCCATCAGGATGTAGCACTCAAGGCTTGCCTGGTCTCAAACCCAGAGCAGTGCTGAGGCACTGTCAATCTGGAAATGATCCTGACAATAGTGCAAAAGACCTTCCACCTTTGTAGGGTTTTCAACTCCGCCATAGTAAACAGTACCAATTAATAGGCAAACTCTTAGTGTATATCCTTTGCTTCTCCCAGATCAAACCACTTCAGACAGTGGCCTATCAACGCCCAGAAATCTATGTTAAATGATAAAATGAGATGGGAAGGAGTGCAGGATAAATTGCTAGCCAGGAAACAAAATCATCAGTTGTCTCAACTCACAGTGAAACTCAGTGCTGAAATAGGGAAACTAGAACCTCAGAGTACTTCTAGGATGAACTTTTTAACGGGAGGATATGAGACCTGCCTACCAATCGAAGTCATTTTCAGGGGAACCCTTTTCATTTTTTTTTTGGAGGGAAGAATGCCTGAATGGAGATAACCTGTGACAACAGAAGCACTGCAACCCTCCTCAGGCATCTACCCAACCCAAGTGCTGAGTGCACTTGTCTTGGTTTCTTTTCCCAGGAGCCTTGCAAGGCTGTTCTCTGAACCTGGTCTACACAGCAGGAAACATCACAGGAGGATACATTTCAATGCTAAACTTGTTATCTGTGAAGTGCTAGTCCCTGCTTTGGTTTAATGCGGATAAATCCACGCAGTTGTCCTATCACTGGCACTTCATAAGTAACAAAACAAAATTAGGTGATCAAACCCAAGTTAATTTCCATGCCTGGTCAATTACATTTCCAAACAGCCAACACAAAACATGTTCTAGGATCCAACAACCTGGCTGTAAGTATGAAAAAGCCGAGTTGTAAGTGTATGAAAAACCTGAGAAAAAATCCAAATTGAGCATCATGGATTTAAAGATTCTTCAGAAACATCACCTTCACCCCTCAACAGAGCTGAAGTAGCCCAGGCGCACTCAACCCATGTTTTTTTCTACCCGAGAACATCCCAATTCTACCAAACTGAAAGGTTATTATCATTAGGTGGAAGGTGAGCCCACACTCTTGAATAGCAGGTGTTCGATGCATTTGTCTGTGTAATGTACTTATCATTTCCCCCAAACCGTCTGTACTGTCTCCTAAACAAAAAAAAAAGTACCGCATGGACTCTGTGTTGTGCCAGCCCCACCCCCACCTCCCTTGTCGGAGTATGTGTGTCTTTACTGAGGTTCTGGGCGACCAGGGTGTATCACTTCCAGAGTTGCTCCAATAGCTGAACTTATGGCTGTCTTTCAGCCACACACAACAGAAGCACTATCTATTTTAAAACAATTTCCACACCCTCACGCAATGGAAGATACCTCATGGGTCATCAACTTCCTATTGAAAACAAATCACTTGTCTTTCAAACCGTGCTTGCCATCCCTCAGGTTTAAGACGTGTTTACGTGCATATATTTATATCTTTGACGAAGCAACTCTTGGATGCAAAAAAGCCACCCAAATTTTATCAACGTTCCCAAGCCGATTCAGAGCTTTAGAAGAGGAATGAATGGGAGATGAGAGCCCTTAAGACCGGGGACTTCTCTCACACAAACAGTAAGTGGAAAGAAAAAAAAAAAAAAAAAATCCTTCAGTAGAGGGAGGGGGCAGGGTGGATGATAGAGGAAGGACGTTAACCAGCAGACCAAAGGCAGCCGCGGTGGCGGCACTTCGCGAACTGCCTGCAGAGGGGAGTGAAATCTGTAACACACACAATTATCAAGCACCCTCAGGCTGCCTTGCATGGACACGAATAATAAATACAGCGAGGCAGGCAAACAAATGCACCGAAACACGCCACCCCCAAAAGGTCAAAACTTCAGAAATCCCGGGGATCACACCACCCACACAAACACGTTAATCAGTCGGAGCGGGAGAAGCAACTTGGAGACTTAGCAAACGATTCTGAATTTTGTTTTTTCTTTCAAGCTCTGGCTTGCAGAGTACGGTGGCTGCATGCAATGCTAGAGAGGAGCAGGAAAGCTGAGGGTGGCGGGGGGTGCTGGTGGGAAGGGAGGGGTGTCTAACACCAGCCACCCAGGCCCCAGTGTGACGAAAGTCGTCAGCAACCCCAACCGCATCCCAGCCTCTCCACCCCCGGCGAGCAGAACCCACGCCGGCAGCTCTCCCCACCCCTGCTTCCGTCCCTTCATCAACCCCACCAAACCCGCACCAGCACCAGCCCCGGCCAGGGCCTCGCGCCGGCGGCGTCACGATCGCGGATCCCATCCCTTCCGCGCGGCAGACACCCCGCAGGCCTCGCTCCCTGCAGACCCGGGGATGCCCGGGGAGAGGAGCCAGGGCGGGCTGCGCCAACTGCCCCCGCCCCAGGGCTGGCGATGGGTTCATGCTTACCTTGGCTGCTCGCGGTGGGGGGGCTGAAGGTGGCAAGCCTCCCGCCCCCCGCCCCTTTCTTCCTCGCCTTTTTTTCTTCCTCCCTCCTCCTCCTCTTCCTCCTCCTCCCCACAGTGTGTCTGGGTTTCTCCCTCCTCCTCGCTGTTTGGAGTAAAAGCAGAAAACACCGAAGCCGGGCTCGGGTGCGTGTGTGCGGGAGGCGGCCGCGTGAGGCCAGCTCTCCAGTAACTGAGCGCGGCGCGCAGCTCCCAACTAAAGTGTGAAAGAAGCTGCGGCCGCGGCGGCACGGAACGTCCCCCCGGGAGTGGGCAGGGAGCGAGCGGGAGCTGGCGGAGAGCGGGCGAGGGAGGGGACCGGGAAGAAGGGAGGGAGGGAGGGGACCTCCTCGCCCAGTCACTCACTCGAGGGGCGGGGGCAGACAGACACTCCCCCACAGCCGGTCCCTCCCTGCGCCCGGCTCCCGCGCGCGTCCCGCTCCCCACCCCCGGGGAGGGGCCTGTGCAGGCCGCCGGGGCGCTGCGCACCGAGGAGGAAGGGACTGGACGAGCGGCGGGCTCGAGGGTTGCCTGGACTGCAGGGAGGGAACGAGGGTGAGGGCGTGTGTGTATGTGTGTCTGCGCACCCCGCCCCGGCGGGCTAGCATGAGGAGAGACCCGAGCGGGAAGGCAGCTTCTTGTCCGGCCTTCCCGGGTCTGTCACCTGGGCGGTGGCGTGGGAGCGGCAGGGCGCGCCGCCGCGTGAGACAGAGACTCAAGAGGCCAGGCGGAGGACCAGGACCAGCCCCTGGGCTCTGTGCGGGGCTGCGCCTGCCAGGAGGGAAACGACGGAGAGGGCCGGGCATCCTCGGCCCACCGCGCAGCCCCTCCCCTCTCTGGCCCGGCTGGAAGAGCAGAGCAGCTGAACCGCCCGGGCCCCGCCAACAAACAGCCTCCGCCCTGCTCGGGAGCGGCTGCGCCTGCAAGATGAATGAAACATTCGCCACTCTCAGCACAAGGGGAAAAGAGACCTTGCGCCCTGGGTCCTCAATTCCCCTCTCTCCAGCCTCCTGGGACCAAAGGGCCGAGGCCACGCCTCTTGGGCGCATCCTGGATGGTTGGGGGTCCAGGAATGTCGCCCTCCACCACTTTATATCTCCAGTTCTTTGTGGACTCTGAAAAGAGGTCAAGCAATTTCCCACCCTGTATGAGAGATTATTTTCCTCTTCTTCCTGGTTATACTGGATGTTTCATAGACATTCCGAACTGATCTTTGTACACTGACAGCGTTTGGATGGCTTTTGTGCGGCTTCCCCTCGCTTCGCTGCTCCTTCATTGCTCAGACACGCGAGGAACGTCAGAAACCCAGACTGAGGATACCCAAGAAAACAATAGAGGCAAAAGTCCTTTCCCGGGCCTGGGAATTACAGACAAACAAAATCATTTCCCACTTTCGTCCAAGATGAAGCTGGAAAATGAACACATCAGAGCTGTGACCGTGTTGAGATACTTCATTGAAAAGTAAATTCATAATTTGGTTTAAAGAAATGATTTACTAATTACCCATTACTGGCTAGGAAGTCAGCCTTTTAAAAAAAAAAAAAGGTTTCTCAGTGCTCTCCCTCTTTTTACTTAAAAGAACGATATCACATTGTTCGTGATATTCACTTTTATTTCATTAAAACATTATCCATATTCTAGTTCATTTTTCTTTTTGGACACGGAAGTCTCTTTGTAGTCGAGCCTTGAAGAGAAGTGGTTTAGAAGGGAGGGTAGGCAAATAGGGATTGCAATCAGGTGCTGCCAGCAATCTGTTACCTCAGGCAACTTGATTTCTTTTAGCCTTTCTTTCCTCGGCTGTAAAACAGGATCGATGGTAGTAGTTCCAACCTCATAAACCTCATAGGCTTGTTGTGAGGGTAAGAGGAAATGAAATAAGATAGCAACACATGTAAAATACTTAGCATGGTGCCTGCACATGGTAAATATGAGCTATTATTTGAAAAACATTTTTAACCCAAAATTTGGTAGGGTTTTTTTTTTTCTCTCTTTATATTCATCCTTAAGGTCAGGGGAGACAGCTGCTAGAGTCATCCAAATGTAGTCAACCCTTCTTTCAAGTTTTTAGGCCATGTCTGAACGCTCTTCTATGGTAAAATTTTGTGAGTATATCTATATAAAAGGAGACTTGAGAACAAGCAGCTTCATCCTCTGTCCTTCTTTTACGTATGTAGACCACCCTGAATAGACCAAGCTCTCTACACATGCTGACTTGCATTCTATACCTTTAGGGCCAAGAACAGTCCTTGGTATTGTAGGTTTCTTGAGGGCAAGAACTATGTAGATCTGATTTGACTTGGTATCCTCAGAACTAACAGAAGGCCACAGAGCAAGCACTACATACATGTGTAGTTGAAAAACATCCATACTATGCACTTTAAAAGCTAGTTTTTCATTATTAAAAGCGATACATGTGGATCTTTGGAAAACTCAGCAAGGTACGAGGAAAATAAAAATCATAGTTTCACCACCCAGAGAGAAGCACTTACAATAAGTGATTCAAGTATTTCCATTTTCTCTTCATTCATTTCATCATTATTCAACCAGCAAACATTTATTAAATGCCAAGTTACAGGCCAGCCAGTTTACCAAGGCTGAGAACAGTCTGCATGTTGGCAGTCAGTGTCGTTTGTTTCTCAGTAGAAACTATTCCTTAGAAGTGATATTTTATATAGTGGTGAGGTTCTCAAGATAGCCCACAAACGCCCATGAAAATAGTCCCACAACTAAACAACAGTGTAGTTAGGAAGAAATCCAGGTTTTGTAAGGCTTGAAGCTCTTGCAATTTGGGGAGCTGCCATCAGAAAGAAAATAATAAAATTACAAAATCCTCTTAGAAGGGCTCATGTAAGTGAAGGACCTTGACTGAAACTTAAGCCCAGTTTACTTCTCAGTAACCCCTCTTTGGTGTTGGTATTTCTCTAAGTACTTAACTGCTTTGATAAACATTATTTCAATGTAAAAATTCATTCCTCATTTCACCTGGATTCCTGCCACACTCTCCTTCCATTTCCCCACTAAATCTAGAAGCAGTGGGAGTGGGAAGCTACGACCACCATCACCTACCCACTTACCTCCCTCCCTTCCCACTCCCCTCCCCCTCCATTTCTCCCTCCCCTCCCCCTCTTCTTTCCCCTCTTCTCCTCCCCCTCCTCTTTCTCACATACACACTTATACACACACACAATTTCTTGTACCTGGTCATATCAGGGGCAGTGGGACTGTTGGAACTTCTGCAGCGCCAGCAGAAGAGACGGTGGAATAGAATTTGGGGGGGCAGGCAAGATGGGCACGGAGACTGAGGGGCTGGAGAGGCTCCTAAGGAAGGTGAGTGCCACACTAACCATGAAGCAGGAGTTGCCGACAAATCTATTTGGTTGGCACAAACTAAACCTACCAGACATTTTTAGCATGAAATAATTTCTCTGGCTCATCATAATTATTAAGATGACTATAAGCATACTTACATAAAAAGAATGGAAAAGAAGATTTTTTTTTCCGGGTCTCAAGTAATAAATCCACCAACTCTTTGCCCTTCTGCCCCACCAGAATTTCTGAATTCTGTATATGCACTCCACCTATAATTTGCAAAAAGTGGGTATTCTTTTTGCTCAGAAAAGTTAAGTTTTAATCTTAAGGGCACCACACCATTACCGTAATAAATTATCTTTTATTCCCCAACTTTAGCTCAGAAATACTTGGCTCTATCAGACCATTCAACATGTTAAGTCTGAATGTTTTGTTCCTTATTTTTCTTTTAAGTGTAGGTTCTCTTTTCCATTGACTATAAAAAGAAAACCAAGGAAAATGGAGTTTAATTGAAAAAAATAATAATAGAAGCAATATACCCCCTTTAATGTATCTTCTCATATAAATCTAAATGAATTAAATTTAATGTGGCTTATTTTTCAAAAGTTTTCCAATCAGGTTAATTTTTACGAATAATCAAGTATAAAGTAGTTTTGACAGGATTACTTACAAAGAAGTGAACCTAAGGAAAGCGCTACTCTGAAATGCACTTTCTTCGCAGTTGCTCCATGCAGTAATACCTAACACTGATTAAGTGTCTCCTGTGTGTCAAATATAAGATTATGTAATTCATAATCTGTATGAACTAATTCATTTCATCTTCTCAATGATGTAATCAGAGAGACTTTAATGTTACCATCATTCCCATGCAGATGCAGAAACAAGGCACAGAGAGATAAAGTAATTAGTGTAAAACAAGGTGGTAGAACTAAGATTCATTCTCACTAGTCAGATGCCAGAGCCCACATCCTTAACTATTAGGAAATATCTTCTGTTCAATATCCTCCAGTTTCTGCCTCAATTTTACTCATTCTTCAAGGCCAGGCTCAAACCGTAATTCACTTAAAGGCTGGTCTGAGCAACCTCAGCCTCCTGATCTCCTGAACTTTTGGAGCACCCATAGTCTTCCTCACTTGCTGGATTTATACAGCCATACCTTGTTGGGGATCCTTCCATATCTCTCAGGTTAGCTCCACCATCAAAATCAGTAGCTGGAGTCCCAATACTCAATAGTGTCTGTGTGCACACACGTGTGTATGTGTGCCTGTGTGCAGGCATATGCACACACCTCCAACAGGGAAAATACCTAATAAGCAGTTGTGGATTGAGGGTTGTTTATGTATTTTGTTAATAATAGTTAATTCTGGTGACACCACATAGCTCCTTAGGAATCCTTCCCTACTAAATCAGAGCAGATCATTTAAGTCAGTGCTAACAACTTGCTGACGGTTCTAATTGGTCTCAGTGAGGTGTGAATTACTCTCAGTAGCCTGCCTTTCTAGGTCTGAAAATTAAGGTTCTTTCTTATATCTATCTGCTTCTTCGTTGGGTTTCTCTTTACCTTACGTATTTTCTTTTTATCTCATTGTTAAAACTTAGAAGATGAAAACATAGAATGCTATCACATGAAGCAGGAATGAAAAGAATCGATAACCAAGTAGTGAGACCATCACAGGAAGAAGAATGAAGCAGAGGGAGAACTCCAGACACCCCTCAGGTAGAAGCTAGTCTCTCAGGTTGTCTGCATCCTCCCTTTTACATTTCTTCGACTTTGCTTTGCCCAGAGATTAGAATTTAGCTTTCTGGTGTGGGGCTCTATTTCCCCAGATCACATAACAGCTCCACCACTGTGTGTATAATAGAAGAATCCCCAGAAGCTCAAGTCATCCAGTTCTTACTGAGGTCTGCATAGAGTAATGTCCTGCTCCTAGCTTGTATGTGCTACTAGTGTGGCTATTTCATGTGTTAGCCTCCTGTCTCCAATGATGGGAAGCTCTGTGAGAACAGGAGGCTTTGCTATTTCTACAGGGCCCAAGCGGGAGAGCATGGGGTCAATACATCCTGCGGGGTTGATGGATCAATCAGATAAGGTGCTATGTGGGCTCCTGTTAGTGGTGATGGAAAACAAATATCAACATCCAGTAACTAGCAACTTGTGATGTAGCCAGAGGAATGTGGATAAAGAGGGAGAGAGAAAGAAATACAGAAACAGGAAAAAACATTATTTTCATCTGTCTCAACTTTTCCTGTTTGAAAACATTCTGTCCTTCCCCTACTCCCTTTCAGAAAGTGAAAGAATATTGAGAAATAAACACAAGGAGTAAAGTTGCACCTCCATTCACCATAGTTAAGCAATAACCCACTGAATATATAGATATTGAGAATTAGAAATAAAGGCCTGGCTCCTTGCACATTTACAGAGCAGATATGGATGTTTTGTCAGCTAATAAGTCAGCACTAATGATGATATATTTTTCAAAAGCTGTACTGTTTCTTTTTTTTTTTTATTAAATTCAGTTTTATTGAAATACATTCACACACCATACAATCATCCATGATATACAATCCACTGTCCACAGTATGATAACATAGTTATGCGTTCATCACCACAATCTATCTCTGAACATTTTCCTTACATCAGAAAGAACCAGAACAAGAATAAAAAATAAAAGTGAAAAAAGAACACCCAAATCATCCCCCCATCCCACCCCATTTGTCCTTTAGTTTTTATCCCCATTCCTCCACTCATCCATACATTAGATAAAGGGGGTGTGATCCACAAGGTCTTCACAATCACACTGTGACCCCTTGTAATCTACATTATTATATAATTGTCTTCAGGAGTCCAGACTGCTGGGTTGGAGTTTGGTAGTTTCAGGTATTTACTTCTAGTTATTCCAATACATTAAAGCCTAAGAGGTGTTATCTATATAGTGCATAAGAATGTCCACCAGAGTGACCTCTCGACTCCATTTGGAATCTCTCAGCCACTGAATCTATTTTGTCTCATTTTGCATCCCCCTTTTGGTCAAGAAGATATTCTCAGTCCCATGATGCCGGGTCCACATTCATCCCCGGGAGTCATACTCTGCATTGCCAGGGAGATTTACACCCCTGGGAGTCGGGTCCCACGTAGGGGGGAGGGCAGCGAATTCACCTGTCGAGATGGCTCAGTTAGAGAGAGAGAGGGCCACATCTGAGCAACAAAGAGGTACTCAGGGGGAGACTCGTAGGCACCATTACATACAACTTTAGACTCTCCTTTGTGGTAATGAGAAAAGCTGTACTGTTTCTGATGTGATGGACTGATTTCAAATACAGTCATTAAGAATTAAATTGTTTTAAGAAGTAATGGAAAAGATTGCCTCCATAGAGATGTAAACAAACTACTGTATTCAGATGCTGTCCTAAATGGGGGAAGGGAAGGAAATGGGAAATTCCAGAACAGGAGTTTCTAACAGTTTTTGGGTATTTCTATATATCAGGCAGTTTTCTAAACTCTTTGGTCTGTTTTAACTGATTTAAGCCTCCCAACAATGCCATGAAGGCACTGTTTTTATTTTCTCCATTGTACAGATGCAGAATCTGAGGAACAGCGAGGTTAAGTAATTAGGCCAAGGCCAAGGCTACACAGCTAAATGAGGAGCTGGGATTTGATCCTAGTCTGCGTGCTTAACTACCATACCAATGCTAACTACCAACCTTTGTGACTCTGGAGGATAGGAATAGAAAACAGCTTTATCTCTGGAATCTGCTGAGTGGTAGATATTCTGGGCACACTTTCCTTCTTCTCAGTTCCCCAGTGTGGTCTTTCTCACCTGTGAGGGGCCAGGAGGAGGAAAAGATTAGCTCTGTCAGAGCATGACCCCTCCTTGCTAAGCAGATGCTTCTCCTGGCCAGCGGACTACTAACCCAGGTAGGAGATTACAGAGCAAAGGTGGCTGGAAGCTTAGAATAAGGTAGCATTTCCATGTTTCAACGCTGGGTTAGAATCAGTCCTTGGTCCAAATTAGTCTGCCAATGAAGAACAATGTTGTCTTATTCAAAACAATGGAAGGTAAGCATTGGAACAAATGTTTTAAACACTTTGAACATTTAACATTTGAAATGGTGGTTTTGTTAGTTTCCTCCTTTCCTCCTTGTTTAGTTTTGCAAACTCCAGTCCAGGCCTTCAGTTCCTCTCTTCTGGTCTCACAACTGTTTCCTTAATTTCAGGCTCTGTGGCTGCTCATCATCCTTTTGGTTGCTAGAGTCCTTTCTCTAAAGCATAGTCGAATGTTCTGGCCCAAAGTTTGGCCTCCAGTCTTCAGTGAATCTGGAATGAAGTCTGGGTTTCTGTGTCACATGCATAGAACCTTCCACAAGTTGGCCTCTGCCTCCTTTTTCAGACTGGTCATCTCCCATTCCAAATCCCAACTCCATGGATAGTCCAACTGGTTCCCATCTATATTCTGTTGTATACTCCTGGGCCCTTACACATGTCTTTCTCTCTAGGAGGACTACTCCATCCCTAACACATTTCAAGAACTTTCCTCTCATCCAATCCTGCTCCTTTTCTGCCACTCACTAGCTCTTGCAAGCCATCGTGACCTCTCTGAGCCTTGGCTTCTTCAACAGCAACAAGGGATCATAATATTTAGATACTGAGAATTAGAAATAAAGGCATAGATCTTTGCACATTTACAGAGCAGATAAGGATGCTTTGTCAATGGCTATTTGTGCTGGTTTGAATGTATTATGTCCCCCAGAAAAAGCCATATTCTTTGATGCAGTCTTATGGGGCAGACATTTTGGTGCTGATTAGATTTGCATGGAAATGCACTCCACCCAACTGTAGGTGATAACTGATGAGATATTTCCATGAAGGCGTGGCCCCACCCATTTTGGGGGGGACTTGATCAGTGGAGCCATATAAATGAGCTGACGGGCAGAGGGAACTCAGTGCAGCTGTGAGTGATGTTTTGAAGAGGAGCTACAGCCAAGAGGGACACTTTGAAGAAAGCACAGGAGCTGCAGATGAGAGACAGTTTGAAGATGGCTGTTGAAAGCAGACTCTTGCTCCAGAGAAGCTGAGAGGACAAATATCCCAAGTGCAACTAAGAGTGACATTTTTGAGGAACTGCAGCCTGGAGAGGAACGTCCTGGGAGAAAGCCATTTTGAAACCAGAACTTGGAGCAGATGCCAGCCATGTGCCTTCCCAGCTAACGGAGGTTTTCCAGACACCATTGGCCATCCTTCAGTGAAGGTATCTGATTGCTGATGACATTTTGGACACTTTATGGCCTTAAGACTGTAACTGTGTAACCAAATAAACCCCCTTTTATAAAAGTCAGTCCATCTCTGGTGTTTTGCATTCCAGCAGCAATAGCAAACTAGAACACGATTATTATATTTTCACTTGTTCTTCATGTTCTGGCTTAAAAGCCATCTCCTCTAAGGAGCTTTCCAAAATCTCCCTTGGTCAGAATCAAGCTCTTTCTTCCTCATCACCTGTTGAAGTTTTATTTTTTAAGCCTTTCAGATTTGGGTTATTTGTTATAGTAGTTAACCAATTTGACTAATATAAGACAGATATATGTTTAAAATTGTACACATTTCAGTGTTTTTTAGTCTATTCAATTAACTGTGCAACCATCATCACTATCTAATTTCTGAATTTTTATCACCTCAAAAAGAAACCCTGCACCCATTAAGTAGTCACTCCCCAGTCCCCTCTCTCCCCATCTCTGGTAACTACTAATCTACTGTCTGTCTTTATTGATTTGCCTATTCTGGACATTTCATATAAATAGAATCATGCAGTATGTGGCCTGCTGTGTATGGCTTCTTTCACTTAGCATAATGTTTTCGAGGTTTATCCATGTTGTAATATGTATCAGTACTTTATTCTTTTTATGGCTGAATCATATTCCATTGTATGTATATACCACATTTTGTTTATCCATTCATCAGGTGATGGACCTTTGGGTTGTTTTTACTTTTTGGCTGTTATACATAATGCTGCTATGAACATTTGTGTACAAGTTTTTACATGAACATATGTTTTCAGTTCTCTTGAGTATACCTAGGGGTGAAAGTGCTGAGTCATATGGTAACTCTATGTTTAACTTTTTGAGGAACCACCAAACTGTTTTCCAAAGGTGCTGTACCAGTTAACATTCCCACCAGCAATGTATAATGACTCTTATTTCTCTACATCCTTGCCAACACTTTGTCTTTTTTTATTTTGGCCATCCTAATGGTTGTAAAGTAGTATTTCATTGTGATTTGTATTTCTCTGATGTATAATAATGTTGAGCATTGTGTCATGTGCATTCTGTTGAAGTTTGCTTGTAGTTTTATGACAGCAGTTGCTATAACCAGCACCCTGTTAACTTTTACAAATCCTACAACTCTTTGCTCAAAACTTTGTAAATTATGGGGCTCAAAATGTGTTTATTGAATGTTATTTATTCCTGATATCAATTACTACCTATCTTGATATGAACTGACTGTAAGAAAGAAGATACAAAATAAAGTGTAGAGAAAAGAATACAGCGAAGAATCAGTAGAGTGTTTCTTAATGCCACAAATCACTACCCCTTTTCCACTGAGTCTTACTGAAAGGCTACAAATCTTGCTGAGTTATGTGATTTTGGTTAAGAATCTGTCTTGGATAATAAAAATAGGCTGTCCTAAGAACTGAGGTTTTGAATTGGAATCTCAACAGTCTTAGGAAGCTGCAGGATGATTTTGAGAAACTTATTTAACTTCTGTGCGCATTTTTCTGTGTGTGTGAAAAACAAGGCCATTTGAAGCAATGCTCTCAAGTTTCTTCTGATTCTAAAATGCTATGACTTTTAAGAACCGTTAATGTTTCTTCAGGACACTTCTCTACCTACGGACATATCATGATTAGCAGAACAAAATACTTTTTCAATTTTGCTATGTATTTTAAAAACTTAACTTTTAAAAGCCACACAAATTGCAAAAAGTTCAGGCTAAAGATGTTATTTAATTCAAAACATGAAGTAATGTTTTACAGTAGTTTTAAATTGCCACTGTAGCGATTAACTCCATTTGTTTAGTAGTTTCACATAAAATCTTTGCTATTTTATAATATAAAAGCAAAATTATATCTTGCTTTACAAAGCATTTTTCAGTTATATTATTTAAGTGGCTTCCCATAAGAGATAAAGCATCTGGGGCTCAGGAAGATTAAGTAATTTGCTCAAACCCAGCTCTAGGTTTCTAATCCAATGTTTACTTTACCCCAGATCTCCACTGTCAGTCAGAATGAGGGGTTCTGGTGTAATGATTGAACTACTGTATTCTAGGCATTCTACCAAGTTTTAAGGAGAGAACATGGGACTTCTGCTACTGCTTCAGCTGCTCACAGTCAAAAAGATGCAAGCAGAAATAATGTGACAGAATCTTCCAACAATAGAGAAAATATATGGTCCGTGGCCCACAATTGGTACTCATAAATTGTTGAATGAATGAATGAATGAATGATTGAATGGCTATACAAAGAGCTATAGGAGTACAGAGGAGGAAGAGAATAAATCTGCATAGAGAAGGTGGCATTTGAAATAAGTCTTGTTGGATAAGTAGGAGTTTAACAAGAAGAGAAGAGGGGAGATGATGACAGGAAGTCAGGGAAATGTGGATGTGATTGATTTTTATCCTGCTGTTAAATTATAGCTATGTGGAGGAGAAAGTGTGTTGTAGAAATTGTCTATGTTTTCCTCAGTCTAGTTATCTAAATATAATTAGTAAACCTAGGTAAGATTTTTCTGACATTTTAATTTTTCTGTTCTTCCACATCAAAGGACAGTGGGAAACCCAGAAAATTACTAGCTCTGAAAATTGCTAGCTCTGAAACTCTATGATCATTTAAAATTTACAAGCATTAAACTTCCACACACACACATACACAGAGATGACTAAATGATTTCATTTGGCTACTCACTGTTTGGTTTTTCCTTTAGTTAGACCCAGAATCTGGTAATACATTTGGTCCATTTTAATCAGACATTAGTTTAGAGATCTTTAGATCACTAGTTTAGAGATTTTTAAATGCTCAGGTTTAAAAATTGATCAGGAAATTGATAGTGGATAGTTCAGCATCCACAAGAAACAAACCACAAGAAAGACATACTTTAGAGAAAAGAGGCACTAAGAATTGGGAAGGTATCAACTGTGATTCTAAACTTTTGATTCCAAGGTCTTCCTCTGACCTTGAAGGAAATACTTAATAAATCTGTACTGGGCTTTTTACCATTTGCCCATACTGCTTTCTGTCCTGATACGATTAGAAATTCCTCTGAAGCTACTGAAAATATATTTTGAAAACTTGTTCAAATTACTGAACTTTTAGTGTTTGAACAATAAAAAAGGAAAATTTTGGTTTCACATAATATGTGGGAATAAAGGTTAATTATAGATTACAATGAAAGTAACCAGGTGTACATCATGTCTGAAATTCCTGTTGTTTACTGTTATATTCAAATTACATAGAGATGTATTTTATCTCACTTTCCTGGCACCTTCAATCTGACTGTGTTAGAAAATAGTGAGTTATACAAAAGCAAGGCCAAGATCAGAAAAATAATAAAATGACTTTTGGCTCAGTGTTCAGATTTATCATTATTCTGAGAGTACCCAAGTTATATGTTTAATAATGCTTTTCATCTATTAAATAATGTCCTGCTATTTCTGCCAACTGATCCTCTTTTGTTATAAATTTTTGTGGATTACTTGGGCAGATTAAATAGTGAGGTATTATTTTAAAATTAAGACATATTTGTTGTGAATGAGAAAAAAATGATTTAAACTGGAAAAAGTAATTTTCAACTTTTAATGGTAATTGGAGCATAGGGGTTTAACTCCCTTCAAAAGTCCATTTTGGAAGGAATTAAAACAATAGGGGTAAAATGTGTATGCAAACTAGAAACTCAATGTGCTACCACATTCCAGAAAATCTAAAGAATATTTGATAGATACTCTTTTCAAATGAAGACAGTTTCATTTGCAAGAAAGGGAGAGCAATCATCAATTCATTAAATGCAAAAGGAAGACCCAGGGAGCAAGAGAAAGGGACTTGCAGTGGCATCCCACTGTAAACCAGGCCAGAGAGGCTAGAGTAGATAGGGAGGAGATAATCGGTACCCACTAGAACCTTCCGGAAGTGTCCCCAGCAGCAAAGCGCAGAGTGCAGACATCACTGCAGTGCTCACAACCTAAGGGGTCATGTTGGGGAGAGGGCCCGGCTAGCTAACTGCAGGCCACCCCACAACCGGCAAAGGGCCGTCTGCCTTAGAGATCCATAGGAGCCCATGCCCCCTGCTCAGGCTACTGATCTGGCACAGCACGTGTGAACTGCTCCCTTCTTCTAGGCCTGAAGGATGTGCATGGTATTTTAGTCATGCTTTTCAAATCTGTAGTAACTTGAAGTTATGTGTACCCCAGAAAAGACCATGTTAATTTGATCCATTCCTGTGGGGTGGGTCTTAATCCATTTATCATAGTCCTTTATAAGAGGATAAAACACATAGACATGAAATTCAGCAAAGCACACAGAAAAAGACACTAGAGTTGAAAAGGGAAGCAACAGATCAGAGAAGCCAGGAGCTGAAAGCAAAGAACCCTGGGAGAGACGGACCAGCAGACTTCACCATTTGCTTGGCCATGGGACGGAGGAGTCCCGATGGCCAGCAGCCTGCCTTCAGGAAGACAGCATCGTCCTGTTGATGCCTTGAGTTGGACATTTTCATGGCCTAATTACTGTAAATTCTAAGTTAATAAGTCCCAGTTGTAAAAACCAACCCATTTCTGGTATATTGCATTCTGGCAGCTTTAGTAAAATGAAATAAAATTGTAAGGACCAGAATCCTCTGGGACCAGGGAGAATTACTGCAAGCTCTCTGCAGTATCTTAGGAAGCAGAGTCCTTCTGGACAGTCAAGAACAGGAACTCTAGAATAACCAGACTTCATAGACACCAATGAAGGGACCTCAGCAGCCACAACCCAGCACTGACATGATTCCATACAGCTTCCACCTGAAATGGATTGTAATGCTAATGAATGAGAATGATATTATTATTGGTGACACATCAAATACAGTCTAATTTATAAAAAGGTATGCCATTCACAATTTAAATATTTTGATAAGTAGTAAAGATTTACTTTCCAACACCCTCAAAATAGTCCACAGTGGCTGAGACTGACTATTCTTGGCAACAGATAAAATCTCCATGTATTCCCCCAAAGTGGAAAAATGTATAGGCCACATTCTCTGATGACAATGCAATAAAACTGGAAATGAATAACCATGGGATAACATACAGAAATTTTAGAAACATATCCTTGTGTGTAATGAAAGAGAAGAGTCAAATAGGATAGGAAAGGATAGATTATGCAATAAATAGTGTTGGAATAAACTGTAACAATATGTAAAATAACAAAATTAGATTCCTACCTTGAGCAATATATAAAAATAAATTTCAGTTGGATGACATATTTAAATGTATAAAGCAAAAGCACTTTTATTTTCTTCTTAGTAGAAGAAAAAATATAGGTAAAATTTTTATATACTCTTGAAATAGGCAAAGTTTGTGTAAGCAGAAACCATAAATAAAAAGATCGCTAGTTTTGAGTGCATAATAACAGAGTTTTCTATCAGAAAAACAAACAAAATTGAAAAGTAAATGACAGACTGGAGTAATATTTGCAACATAGTTGATAGACAGTTAATACACAATACGTAAAGAGTTCTATAAATCAATAAGAAAATATGCAAATTCAATAGAAAACTGGTCAAGGATATGAAGAAATAATTCACAAAAGAGGAAATATAAACTATTAATAAATAAGTGAAAAATCAATATTACTAGTAATCAAAGCAAATGAAGTAAAAATATGATGCCATTGTCTACCTATCCAGCTGGCAAAGGTTTTTAAAAATTACTGTCTCTAAAGTTGAGGAAACTTCAGGGAAACAGACACTCTCATACCCTGCTGATAGAGTAATTTATCAATATATTTCAAAAGCATTCACTGTTTGTATGCTTTTTGCCCTAGCAATTATCACCTTCTCAGGAATTTATCAGAAGGAACTAATGGGAAAATGTTTATAATACACTATACTATACATAAGGATATAAAATTGCATATACAGTGTGAACACAAATAAGTTAAAATATTATGAATGTGTATACTTTGAAAAAATATTAAAGCATTAATAGTGGCAATTTCTATTTGGTGGGATTTGGAGTGATTTCTTTTTAAACATATTTTCCCTATTTTTCAAATTTTTGCACAGAGCACATTTTATTTTTATAGCCAGAGAAAAGATTATTGAAAACAGAGTCTGCTTCTTTAAGTCTTTCCCTGAGAACAATTAGAGAAGCATAACATATTCAGATTGGAAGTGACTTTTAAGATTGTTGGTTCTAACCCCATTCTGTTCACTGCATGTTCACTCTAATTAATATGCTTTGGGGTTGCCTGTGTTTTTTAAATTTAAGCATGTATATAGTTGTTCATATAGGGAGATAAATATTTATAGATCATGTCGTTAATACTTGCACCTCTGTTATCAGTATGCCTGCCAAAGTAGTATTTTAAAAATGTGTTCCAGTGAAGAACACTGAGGATATTTCAGTGTTCTTGTTGCTGTGACAACCATGAGGGTGTTTATCATTATACCTAAGGTTGATTTGACACCATCACTCAAGTAGTACTGTATGCATTTCTGGTTTGAAAACTTGTTCTGGGAGCTGAAACATTAAGAAGAGTATTCTGAGAATAGTCATAAAGATAATTAAAGGATAAGGTAATGAAGCTGGTAATCTGAGGATGCGAGAAGGGAGGAGTGGCTATTTTGTTGTTACTTTCTTGCAGGGAGTATTCTGGCCATGCTTATTCTAGATTCTCTAACGGTCGTGAGAGACTACAATGGCTTCTGTGGTGGCCATGAGAATGTTCCTTAGAGACCTCCAACTAGAGAAAATGCAGATGACCAAGGGCCCCAGGTGCTGCGTTGGAAATCCATTGCTATGCTTATGCACAGACCACTCTCCCCAGTGGCCGCTTCTGGCCAGTGACAGAGTATGGCAGAGATAGGATGGCCGACTGGTACCTGGGAGACACAGGACTCCATGGCCGGCCAACTGTGCCTTGCGGACTCTCCCATTGCTTTGTCCAGTCTTCCTTAGACTGTCCTGCAGTCTAGGACACTTCCACCCAACCTTCTCTCCCTCTCTCTTTCACTATGGTTCAGACTTGCTCTCCCAGCCTTCTCCAGCTTCTTTCCTATTTTCTCTTACACAGGCATTTTCCCCTAAAAAATCCTTGCACATTTAATCCCATCTTGGGGTTTGCTTCTCAGAGAACCCAGGCTAACACAGCTCCCCAGCAGTTATAAAATGCTAAGCCTTGCTGCCTCTCCACTCCTCAGTGTCAGTTAGCATCATTGCAAGTGAGTGTCAGCAAAGGCAGAATGAACAGGGTTGGAATGAGATTAAAAGACAGACATCCAGTTGCATTTTCAGGTTGTATGAGGCTGTACACACAGATCTAGTCACATGTCATCTATTCAGACTCATGTTTGGATTCCATTAGGGTACATTTTTCACCCTAAATTCTAATAGTTTAGGCAAATTTCTGCTGAACACACATTTACCGATGAGGTCAGTGCTGTCCAATAGAAGTAAATTGTGAACCACATAAATAATATTAAATTTCCTAGTAGACACATTGAAAAGTAAAAAGAAACAGGGAGAACTACTTTTAAAAATAGATTGTATTTAATTTAATATACTAAAATATTATTTCAATATTTAACCAATATAAAAATTATTAATGATATACAGTTTTTATAGTATGTCTTTGAAATCCAGTGTGGATTTTACACTTACAGCACATCCTGATTCGGATTATATTTTGAATGCTCAGTAGCCCCATGTGGCAACTGAGTACCTAATTAGGTGGTCCAAAACTAAACTATATGTGCTTTGAGGATAGGGAGTGAGTTTTTTCCTATTTTTAGGTTAGGAAACCAACCAAGTCACTAATGGGCATTTAGTAGATGCTTCATAAACACTTGTTAGTTGGTTATTTTGCCCCAAGATGGTGTGGAATGGTCCTATACTCCCAAGCCTACAAGGGCCAAGAAGGAACTTGGATGGTGGAGTGGGCTGGTGGGAACTAGGTCACCAGGCAGCACAGGCCCACCTGAATGAGCAGCCACCTCACAACTCCAGGAGGTTACTGACATCTGCAGGGCTTCTTCAAGAGAAGACCAGAAATCTGGATTTTTATATTGAATTTTCTGATTTTTAATATCGGCAATTAATTCAAATGTAAAAAGTACACAGATTAATGTTACATTATGGAATACATGTGTTTGTGACTAGTACTTCCAGTGAATATATATATTCCTTCTGCAGTATATAACTCCTTTGAAGGCAAACAAAAATTCAGCGACAAACTAAACAACATTAGTAAGAGAATTAAAAATAAATCATAAAAGCTGTTATATTGTCTTTGGCAGGGAGGGGCGGTGTCATGTTCTTCAAAACTTAGGTTAACCTATTTCAGAAATATTGAAATCCTGTGATTTTAGGCAAATGGCATGCATAGAGAGAGATGTACACACATGCATACATATATATAAACACTGCACACACACACACATATATATTTAAATGTTCCTCTATAGAAGTATAGCTAGATCAGGCACAAAACCTTTAAATGCTTGACATCAACATTGCTAACAGAACCCAAAAGCAGAATATGCCTATTGAAACATGATAAGTCAAAGTCCTTCCCACTCTGCCTACTAAAGAGCTGCAATGTTTTATAGGCAGAAAGAGCCTGTTAGGCAGTCACCTTGTGAGGCACTGTCACAGCACCACAGCTGGAACCTGCTCTCCCAGGGTTGCCTGAGGGTCAGAGTGGCCAACAAGATGAGGCCCCAGCCCTCCGTGGTGTCAGGTCCAGACAGAGTTGAAGGAGCACATTGCAGAAAGAGTCCTCGCCACCCCCAGCACACACACACTCACACACACACACACACACACACACACACACACACACACACAGTGATCATGGGGCTCCAATATGAAACATGTTCTAGTGCTATCATTGGGTACCATAAACATTCTGGCATCACACAGGTTAACTCGACTACATTCCTAGGGTTGAGGATTCAACACTGTTTCTGTGGTTTTGGCTCTAAGTGAGTGGAGCTGCCAATTCCACTCTGTGTAACTACCCTGGAGACATACACTGACAAACTTCTATAAAGAGTGTTGGGACCAGTGCCCCCTACACCCCCGGGTCTGACCTGCTGCCATCCCCTCTCCAGTCTTCAGTGGAAGAGTCCATAAAGCCAGTCAATGGATTAGGGATTTGAGTCTGGGGTTTTCTGATTCCAGGGCTATGACTCATCTGTCATGCTCGCTGGACGAGGATCCAGAGAGAGACTAGCCTGCAGGTATTGCCCCTCCCTGCTGCTGTCACCCTCTTTCAACACAGCCTTCAAGCTATTTTAGATCAACGGAACTTTGCCATTGGCTACGGAGGTGGACCAGCAATGACTACAGCAGGTTATATGCACTGAGGGCTGTGTTAGGGCTCTGTGCTAAATGTTTGTTCTGAATCGTTTCTGTTTGATTGTCACAGCATCTCCATGAGGAAGGTACTATTATTATACCCATTTAACAGACAAGGGCAAGGAAGGACATGGAGTTTATTTCATTTACTCAAAGTCACAAAGGTAATGAATGGCAATTCAGACTTGAACTAGGTTTATTTTTTACATTTATTTATTATTCATACACATTCAAAAAAGGATTTGGTGGTGGTATTGCTAGCAGCGATAAATCACAGAAGCTACCTTTATAAGAAGAAATGATCTCAGTGGAAAGTGAGGATAAGAGGGAAGACTCAGGGCAGGGTCAATCAAATCTTCTTAGTATAGGAGATGACACATCTGGGCTAGTCTGTGTCAAAGACTAGTTTAATTTAAGGTTGTTAACTGTAAATTAAGGTAATATTTTACTGGGTTGCCCAAGCTTGGAGCAGTCAATCACTCCTCCCTTTTCCTTCATTAGCCCAATCAGTTAGAACTTAACTCTCCACAAATTTGCCCGTCTTCTCTGCTCCCACTGCTGCTCCCTCAGTTTGGGCCCTCATAATCTCTTGATGAATATTGGAGCAGTTTCCCAACAGTCCTCCCTCCTTCTGTCCCTTTATTCACTATGCGGCCACCAGAATCCTACTACTTTTACCTCCTAGACAAGTCTTCCTTTCCATTCCTCTATTTGTTTCGGTTCAGACCCCCACCATCTCTTGCTTGGATATTGCGGCAATCCTCTAATCTGTCCCCCTGCCGTTCACCTTCCCCACTCAAATCCACCCCACCCCCTGCCAATACACATCAATCTGAAAAGTGCTAATTCTCTGCTTAAAGTCCTTTACAGCCAACAGGATAAGGTCCAGCCTCCTCAGCATGGCCAACAAGGCCTCTTATGACCTCACCTTTGCCAACAACTCCCACCCTCACCCCAGCTTCATCTCCTGAGTCTCTCTGCCTGGCATTTTACCGTCCAGCTGTGATAAGGCACTTGAACTATCCTCCTTTTACCATGGGTTCCATAGCCCTTTCTTCGTTCAAATCTCAGCTCAGACTTCCTCCTCTAAGAAGTGCCCCCAATTTATCGTGCTAAACTCAGTACCTCTTGCCAGTGCTTTTCTTATTACTTAAAAGGACAAACTCCTACTCATCCTTCAAGATGAAATTTCTTCATCAAGGCTCTGTGAAACCCTCTCCTCCCCTTCCCCAGACAGGGTTGTTTTTCAAAGAGTCATATTCCTAAATCTCTCAGCGTTCTTTTCCCTTTACATGGCAATTATTAGTTACATCATCTATCTCTCTAACTGGCTTGAGAGCTTCTCCAGGGAGGAGACCACAGTCCTCCCACATGCAGCAGTGTAATGGAGTAAACCCTTAGAACCATTGCTGAATAAATGAATGGCTATGAATGGCTATATCTCACACCCAGTGCTTTTAAATTTGGACACCGGAAGAAAAGGCCCTTGCTTTCTAGGGAAATAGAGGAAAAGTTTACTGTGCTTTTCCCACTAAGGCCATAGAAGTCATTCCCAACCTATAAAAAAAATAAGCTCTTGAAGACATCCGTGCTTTGTTTGATCTCAGTTTTGGTTGGGCTGGTTCTCTTTTAGTTCCAAGGATATAATGTGAAGAAAATCTCAGTTGTCATTACTTCTAGCTTTAAGAAGAAGAAAAACACTAGGAAAAATAAAGAAACTTTTGATAACTTCCAAAAATGTTGGAAGAGGGACGTGACATTTTGCTCAAACCATGTAACTTTCCTCTACTTAATACCATTTCTTCACATTTTTTTTCTCTGACCCCCTAACATAAAATATCACATCATCACCCTCTACTGATTTCAGTTGTTCCCACCATCATTAAAAGCTTTCCCATGATCATCAAATGCTTACCTGCAGCCAAAGTCATTCTTATACATAGACTTCCATGAAAGTCTAACACAAAGAGAGAATAACTATAGATTTTGAGTACCTCCTACCCCAGGCACTGCTCTCTCTATGTACTGTTTATGCTACTTCGTTTAATCCTCCCAACACCCATGAAAAAGTTGTCCTTACCCCATTTCATGGAGAATGAAACTGAGGCTCAGTGAGGGTAGGGAAACAACTCAAAGTAAAACAATCAGCGAGTTGCAGAGCTGAGATTTGAAACAAGTTCTGTCTGATTCCAAATCCCAGTCTCTTCCATTATACAAGCAAAATACCTTTACCTCCTCCACCTTCTGTCTTCTAGGTTTAGTAAATATCTGTCAACTATTGAGTCTGGGCCTTTTCACTATTACATAATGATTTAGTTCAATTTCCAAACATTTACTGAGTCCCTCCTATTGAAAGTAAGTATTTCAGTCACTGGGGTTCAAAGACAACTTGAAACATGGATTAGGCTTTAAGGCACTTAGAAATTAATGAAAGGGACAGACATATAAGCCAGTCACTATTTTATAAGGAAACATTAAGTAAGCATTAAGTGGAGATTCAGGCAACTCTGAGGTTAGCGGATTAATACTAATCATTGGGATTTAGTCACTAAGTTTTGTGTCCATGCACACCTGACAAGGGACTTCAGGAAGTACACTAACACACACCTATCCTTTGCTTTAGCACACTCTCCTCCTTCATGGGCCTATTGCAGAATTGCTATCCACCAAGAAATAAATTTCCAAAGCAGAATTAACCTCAGAGAAGTCTGGTCTCAACATGATGCTCCTTTCTCCCTGTTGAGGTCATTCAATCTCTCTTTCTGTGTAGGATCTGGTTCTGGAGACATTTAATCTTAGCATGAAGCAGCCTTCCTTCTCTGAGACAGATGATGAAATTTCAACAAGAAAGCAGGAGGACATTTTCTTCCCTGCTGGGGCTCACCCTGAATGTCACAAATCTGCACTTCTCTGGGGAAAGGTACAAGAAGGTGAACAAAGGCAATCTTTTCTTTATCTAGCTACTGAAGTCAGTCTGCTGGATGAAATATTTCCAATGAAGGTACTTCTTCAAAGCAATGTTATATACAGTCCCATACCTTTGAAGTCATCCAATAAACTAGTTACTGTAGAACTGACATAACTGAATATCCTCTCAAAACACACAAACACACACACACACACACACAATGTCAGAAACTCATAAATGAAAATGATGGAATTCCTTGAGCTTCAAAGAAAGATCTTGCAGACCTGAAAATGTCTGTTTTAAAAATATTCACAGGACAAGAGATCACTTAGATTCTGAAACTTCCAGACAGAGCAAGCATGAGAGTTAGAACAAGAAAAAAGGAGAGGGCACCACATTCTTAAAATTAGAGTACAATGCATTTCACTCTCCAGTTTTAGCTAGATGTGGCAGAAATAGGTTAGGTTTCTATCTCAAAAATAGAGCCTCAAATATTCTCAAGCTCTCTAAAACCTCCTTGACATACTATTTGCAAATAATTAGAATTCATTCATGCATTCATTCAACAAACATTTATTGAATGCCTACAATGGGCCAACCACTGCGTGTATAGACAAGCCTTTGAGGAGCACAGACTGATGGTTGTGGTGATGACAATGACAGTGTTGACAACAAACAGATAACAAAAATGCCTGCAACTGAGTGGGTAAGGCTGGTCTTTCATTATATCTATGTCTGGTGCAGCTGTGATTCCCATTCTGTTTTCGGTTAATGGCTCAATCGGGTCTCAATGGGTAAGAGTGGTAGATATAAAGTACTCAGTAAGACATTACCATTTGTTGGAGAAAAGCTGTGTCAGTAATGGGGAAAACTAAGAATGGAATGAGTAAGAAATCTTTCTCTCAAAGCAGAACAATTCCAGTGCTAATATGCTTGTTCTTGGAGTAATTAGATAACTATGATATTCTTTCACATCAGTTAAAAATGTTTTAATTAGCATGTTTTAGGCTATAAGAACAGAAAATCCACCAAAAGTGGCTTACATAATAAGGACATTTATTATCCCACATAACAATGAAGTCTGGTGGTTAAGTGGTTCTGGGGTCTGTAATTCAGCAGCTCAACAAGTTCATCAGGGACCCAGATTCTTTCCATCCTTCTATTACACCATCCTCATTGTGTTTTGGCAACAGAGATATTCTCACATAGTTGCAAGATGGCTGCAGCAGCTCTAAGCATCATATCCTCACAAAACTGCATCTGAAGGCCCAAGAAGAAAGAAACGTCCTTCTTTGTGTCCTTTTGAACAGCAAGGAGAATTTTCCAGAAGCTGCCCCATCCCTAGTCTCTGCAGATTTCATTTCAGGTTTCATTTGCCAGAATTGTGGGTTACATGTTTATTCCTAAGGCAATCACTGGTGAAGGAAATGGAATTACCATGATTTGTCTAAACCATCAAGATTCATCCTCTGGGGCTGGAGTGGAGGCCACCCTCCCGGAAGAAAATGGCTAACCGATTCCTGAACAAAATGGAGATACCTACAGCAAACAAGAGGGGGCAGTGGTGGGGTAGGAGAGAATGGATATAAGGTAGGCAACCAGAGGGTCCCCTACAGCAGAGTTACAAGTAGAGACATCCCAGGCAAGGAGCAGTTCCAGTGAAGATAGCCTTCTTTGATGACCACTGGGCTTGGGCTTGACCTTGCTTCACATATGAGCTCCTCTTACAGGAATGAGTTTTGCTGATCTTTAGGATAGCTGCTAAGGACACACTGTGCTGTATATTCTGCTGGTTCATATTACACCACCTTGTTCTGAAGCCAAATTATGCATAAGAGGTCTAAAATGGTTTATGGCTAGGGCAGGCTAGCTGATGTCATTTGTAAAATGTGGCACTCTAGAATTATCTTACCAGTATAAAACCATACAAAGACTTTCCCACAGGATATTTATAGGAAAATGTGTTTTTGAAACAAGAACGAAACACCCTGCAGCTTCTTCCAAGTGGAGCTGAGTTGCTGAGACCCAGCTTATAGTAATGTGAGATAAGTAAGAGAATGGTGACCACTGAAGGTATTGTTCAGGCTTAACCTCGGTGTAAAAGGAAACATGGGTGGCACCTCTTGATTTGGTCCTTCCTCATAAAAGTGAAATTATGACCTTCTTTAAAATGAAGACGTTTCCTTTTTTTATGCAAGTTACTCGAAGAAGGAAGCCCCACTGATATACTTTTTTTTTTATCCCACTGTCCCTAACATACGGAGTACATATGTATATACTACATATATGTAGTACAGAATAGCTATCTTTTGATTAATTGATTGTAGTGAAATTACTTCCAGAAAATGATCAAAACAAGAAGATGCTGTCAAATAATGACTACCTTGGCAATATCATTAGCATGAAATCTTCCTTTGCCCATGCCAAAGCCATCCCCCACGTTTGCACCCAAGGTTCTAACCTGTGGCTGTACTTCAAATTACCTGGAGGGGTTTAAAACACTTGGATGCCTGGTTCCCACCCCCACTCCCTGAGATTCTGATTTAATTGGTATTGGGTGAGGCCTGGATACTGGGGTTTTAAAGCTCCCCAAGGGATTTCAAAGCACAGTCAAGGTTGAGAACCTGCATCAAACTCACATGGAGGGCTTATTAAAACACATTGCTGGACTCAACTTAAGAGTTTCTGAGTCATTAGGGGTTGAGGAAGGGTCTGAGGGGAGCAAGAATCTGCATTTTTAACAGGTTCCCTCCTGATGCTGATGCTGCTGGTCAGGGACCCCACTTTGAGAAGCATGGTCAAGAGCAGGAGTTGGGAAACTGCAGGCTATGAACCAAATCTGGCCGGAGGCCCATTTTGTACAGCCCATGAGCTGAGTATGGTTTAACATTTTTAAAGGGTTGTAAAGAAACAACCACCACCATCAAAAGATAGGAGAACATACAATAGATACCATGTGGCCCACAAAGCCTAAAATATCTGGCCTTTGACGGAAAATGTTTGCCCACTCCTGCTCTAGAGTTTCATGAGGTCTGACTGAAAAAGTAAGAACCCTTTAGGACAAGAAAAAAATGCTTGTGGGAAAATTTGTTCTGGATAGGCACCGGAGAAACTAAACACAGCTGAGAGATTAAACCCCTACCATGTGCCAGGAGAGTGGCATAATTCCATTTAATCCTGACAACAATACTATTATTATTATCCCCATTTTTGGGATAATTGGGCTCAAGAGACATTAACTTGCTAGTATACAAAGCTAGTAAGTGACAGAGGGATGATTTAAACCTAGGTATGTTATTTCTACTAAAACACATGTCCTAGAAAAAGCTTTTAAGTTCTGTTTAGAAGTTGCTGTAACTCCCAGAGTGATTTAAAAAAATATAATAAAGCATTAAAATATAATAAGCATTAAAACATCCTCTTTTTTTCAGTGGTTCAATTCATTACTGATTGTGTTTCAGGCACTGTGATACAAAAATATGTGAAATATTATTCCTGCCCTCAAGAAACTTAGAGTCTACTGAGAGAAGCAGACATGGGAAGAAACCCATACAAGGTCTAATGGGGCTCAAAGGTAAGTGATCACTATAGGTAAGTAGGACAAGCACGGCTTCAAGAAGAAAGGGGTCCTTACAGATGCTGGTTCTCCACATGGAGAAGGCATGGGAAGGTTTTCTAGGGATAACAAATATTGCTGATGTGCCAATGCAAGCAATCCCCAAATAAAAGGATTTTATTTGCTCAAAGAGTCTCCCAGGATTCCTTCAAACAGTTAAGATCAACATCACCCCCTCCTCTGGCTGTACAATAAGAGACCACTAGGCAGCTCTCAGAGAAGAGGCCAGAACAGCCTGTGACCACAGCAGTTAGTGTGTGCCAGTGAACGTTGGTCCAATTTCAGTGAAATGAGAAACCTCCAATTCTATTTCATGGCTTTGTGCAGTCATTTCCAAGCAAAGCTATTAAAAGAAGGGCTTGTTTAAGTTAATGATTAGTCTGTTGATGGATGGCGGGAGCTGTAAGGGAACATGTGATCATGATACAAGGGTTGGGTTTCATGCAGCCACTTTGGGCCAGAACAATCTGAAACCATATGTGTGTGATTTGCCATGCTGAGTTGAGGAAGCAGACAGGATTCGGCACCATTCACTGATCCTAGTTTCAAGAGACTAATATTTTCACTTCTCATTTGAAGTAGCTTTTAAGGGTCGAGGTTCACAGGAAACCACTAAGGCAAGAAAAAAAAAATGTTCTGGTTGTCCAGCACTGTGTTCTGAGGCTGCAGAGATGAGTAAAACAGAGACTTGTGCACAAGGAATTCATAGCCTATGGAGGAGGAAGATAAGTGAATGGTTTACCTCAGAACAGGGCAGTGGAAGGGCAGTGGAAGGCAGTGGAAGGCAAGTCAGGAAGTGGAGGTCAAGTCAGGACAGCACAGAGCCCAGAAGAGAAACTCCTAACCATCAGGTGGGTGGGAGATTCAAGGAAGACTTGCAGGGGCAACCATAGTGAGCAGAAAGTTTGTTTCTGAGGTCTGATGGTAATCCCTTTGACTATTTCTATGTGACAGACTGTTTTTTTGTTTGTTTGTTTTTGTTTTTTTCTTACTACAAACCACAAATCTAACCCCTCAGGTTTGACATGGCTTTTTAGTAATTTAGGTATACTCTTAGAGGAATCTTATCATCCATCACTGGAAGTGCACTTGCCCCTGGGGAGGTGAGTTGAGAGCGGCTTATGAGCATGTAACCACCACACCAAAGAGCCCAGAGCATGGAGTGGGCGATAACTCATCTAGGAAAAGCTGAATGTTCATATGGAAGCATTCTACAATCAGCCATTTAGGTCAGGCATTCCATGTTTTATTTCACATTCTACTTTTTAAAACTTTAGACTAATATATGGACATTGTAGCAAATTTAGAAAATAAGGAAAAAGTACAAAGAAGAAAAAATTATTTCTATTAGCACAACTTAGAGTTAACATTTTAAAATGTGGGTATATTTCTATCAAAAATTTTTCTATACTTATTCAGATATATAGGTTTTAGGTAACTGAAATTACACTGTATATATAACTATGTACAAATATTTTTTTCAGTTAATATTATTTCATATGAAATTTCTCATGTTTTCTTGATGTCATTAAAATTTCTTCCATTGTATGGTTTATTTTATAGCTTATAAAATTTCTTCCATTATATAATTTATTTTAACCATTCCCTTTCTTTTTAGACATCTAGATTTTCCCCCAGTTTTTAGTCTTTACAAATAATGTGATGAGAACCATCTTTGTACATACATCTTTGCCCTGGTTTGGGAATTTTTAAAGGGTTTTAGTACATATTGCCAAATATTTTCTAGAAAATCTATACCCTGGCCAGTATTATTATGTTTGAAATATGTGCTAAAGTGATAATCAAACTGAGTATGTCATTTTAATTTCCATTTCTTTGGTACTGTTAATACAGACAATTTACAAGTGTTTTTAGTGGCTATTTTCATCTTTTCTTCTTAAAATTGTCAGTATCCTTTGCCAACTTTTCTATTGAGGAATTAATTTTCTCACTGATTTAATGAATGCCTTACAAATGAAGGCTTTTAAATCTTTACATATTGAGAAAACATGTTCTTACTTTTTGTTTGTTTTTATATTTCTATGTGAAGTGCTTAACTTTTATGTAATAAAATCTACATTTTTTTCTCAGTGTTTTTATGCTTAGATTCCTCTTTCAAGGTTAAGATAAACATTCACCTAAATTTTCTGTTAGGCTTTTAAAATTGTTTCATTTTCTACATTAATTTCTTAAATCCCTCTGGAGTTTATTTGGATTTATGGTGTGAGGTAAGGATCATGTACCTACCACTAAGAGAGGAACTCCCAAACTAAGGTAATATTTCAAGAACCAGAAAGTGTCTTTCATTCTTTACCTCACTCAGTGATACGTGCATGATCCTTACCTCACATCATAAACCAAAATAAAAACTAGTTATCTTAATATGAAAAAGCAAATTTATTATTATTCAAATGCAAGTTGTTTACCAGAAAAAAATCTTTCAAAACCTGGAGTATGTGTAAGACAATATTTCAAAAGGGTCCTTGATATTCACTAATTCAATGCATATTTACTGATAGTCTATGTGTGCATGATACTATTCTTAATTGTGAAGCAATTGGAATTGCAACTGCTATGCCTGAGGACACAGCACCTGGACATCCTACACTGTGGAGTAGAGATACATTGTCAGTTTAATATGTTGCATATTGCAAGAAGCAATTCTTCTAAAATATAACAAATGCAGAAATGCCTTAATACAGGACAGAGCAATGTTATGAGAGAATGAAACGACAGAAGTTTCTGGCAAACCCTAAAGACTACTTAAATGGAAGAGAGGAAGAGTAATATTTTGTCAGGGCTTACCAAAAGACGATGTTATTTTTTTTGGCATTACAGTCATTAGAAAATTATATCATACCGTGGATTTGCAATAATACAACAGGTTTAGAAAATATTCTGCAAAACTCAAATTCCCTTTGGTATTATCTTGCCAAATTTCTCAGGAGTCTAGGTTCTTTCTCTTGGATCAAATTAGAATACATTATCTTGAGCTACTATGGGAATTGCCTTCATTGAATTCTGCCTACAGCTTATGCCCTAGGCATTTACTAAGGGATGGTCCAAGCAATAGCCTTATGAAATTCATTGCTGTATTTGTCTTAGAAAAAAGGACATTGTCTAACAAATCATTTGTTGTCCCTCATGTGACATTTCCACAAAATTTTTCTTTCCTTCTTTTGTTCTTTTATTCCTTTATTCTTTTGTTCATTTGTTCTTTTTCTCCTGTTTTTTTTTTTTTTTTTTTTTTTTTAACTTCTGATGCCAGGAAACTTAGAATTTATTAAGTTCTAAAAACATTAATTATGTAGCACCTCCTCCATCTTGACTTCCACTCCTTTTTATAATTTCCTGGGTTTAATTTAGTTTCACTTGTGTTATTTTAATTTTCTAACTGTACTTTGTTTTTATAATTATTCATTTGCTCTGATTCCATTCTCACCAAACAATATTCTAATAAATTATTATTTCCCAGGTATCTTGGTATCAGAAAGAAGCAATGACAGAAAAGGTTTCATTTTGCATGCCAGCACAGATGGATGGTAATGCCTGCCTGGAGTGGGTATTAAAAAGGAAAAGAGCACTAAGCTCAATTAACAATGTCTGCCCTAGGCATGGTAAGAAAATTCATTGGTTCTTCTCTCAGGTATTTGACTTAAATAAAATACATGAATACTCTAATAACAAGAAAGACATAAACAAGTTAAATTATTTTCTGATTTATAAATCAGTGAATTTTGTTAACCTAAAAACATTCCCAAATAAAATTTATACCTATTTAAAATGAAAAAAAATGACTAAGCTTCGCATAGAAATGAAATCTTTTTCATAAATCTCACTAACACTGGCCTTATGGGTAGGTAAAATAGACTTCCCCTTAAAGGGTGAGATCTAAGGAAGGAAACTCATCCCCAAACCTCTCTCCCACTGTGTTTTTTCAAGATGCAAAAGTTTACAATTAGAGATTCATTTCTTTAGATTCTCAAAACTAGTTCTTCAAGAGTCCTTTCCTAAAAGCAAGCAGTCCTAGAAAGCTGTTTTACTTTCCTCGGCTGCTCAAAGCAGATACCATAAAATGGGTGAGCTTTAAACAATGGGAATTTATTAGCTTACAGTGAGAGTCAGGGGAAATTCCAAATCAAGGCATCATCAAGGCAATGTTTTCTTTCTGAAGACTGGCTGTCAGAGATCCTTGGCTCCTCTGCCACATGGTAAGGCACACGGCGGCATTTGCTGGTCTCTCCCTTCTTCCCCAGTTTCTTGCTTCTGTGGCGCTCTCTTTCTCTCTCTTTCTCCATTCTAAAGGACTCCAGTAAGAGGATTAGGGCTCATCCTGAATGAGATGGCTCACACCTTAACTGAAGTAGCCTGGTTAAAAGATCCTACTTACAATAGGTCCACACCCACAAGAATGCGTTAACTTTAAGAGCATGTCTTTCTGGGGTACATACAGCTTCAAACCATCACAAGCAGTCATTGGTTAAGCAGGAGATGGCAAAGTGGAGCTGAAGGCATAGAATAGGAGGAAATGAAAAGTTCTAAGAAGGTGGCATCAGAGCTAGAGTTTGCTTATTTTGCAATCTTGCCTGGGTTAGGCCAACAGCTTTCTTGAGATAAACAATGAGTGAGTTTATAGATGATTCACTGTTGGCCCTAAATTATGTGACACAGAGTAATTCTCTAACAAGTAGTTAAATGGAACATACATGCAACTGTTGGTGACACAAGTAAGAGATCTTTCTATATTTGGATTCAGAAATCTTAAGTTTTTTGGTAAATAATTTGTTATTCAACTCCTCTCAACTCAAATCCAGTAGACATGTTTGTGGTGAGTTTGTTTCTTAATTTGCATATTAGGAGAAAAGGGCACCATTATTCATTCATGCATTCATTCACTTATTCACTCATTCACTCATTCACTGCAGTCTGTGAATAAATAAACAAATGTTTCTTTTGTGCTTACAGTGGTCTGGCATAGTACAATGCTATTCAGGATCCAAGAGTAATGGAAGACACAGTTCCTGGCTCTGAGGAGGTTACATGTGGGCTGCGAGATGAGAGATATGTACATGAAACAACTGGTGAATAATTCCAGGCAGGATAAAATCAAGTGTGAGGGTGTTTGGTTCAGACTGCCAGGACTATAGAAATTCAGAGACAGGGAGAGATCCTACGAGGAGAGAAATCAAAGAACAGTCACATTGAAAAGGTTTGCAAAGAAACCGCTCTTCCTGTCTCAGGTGTCAGCAGTAAACTCTGTGGCTGTTATCACCTTGGGAAAGATTGAAATCATTACTGTATGATACTTCATACAAGCCCCAGACAATTCAAGCATCCAACTCCAAGAACATCTATCATCCACCTAGAGAAGGAAAAATCAGCCATGGACTCTTGAAAGTTCCAAAATCATTCACAATTGGAAGTCAATGATTCCTATTCTTGGTGTGCAAGTTCTTGGTACTGAATTATGAACTTTAGCAAGGGCTGCACACCATGATTCTGGAGAAAGCATCAAATATAAAAGCATATGTATATGGGTGTAGTGTGTACAAATCTCAATCCACAAAGTCATGTTCACTTTTGTTCAAATTTAGGTAACAGCTGATAAAATTCCACAACATAATATGTGGTCAATATTTAAATGTGCAGGCCAATTGTTTGGTAGAATGTCCTTCAATTTGAGTTTCACTGATTGTTTCTTCATGATTAGTCATTTTATGTTTTACAACTCAGCTAAATTTCTGTTTTATGCCCCCATTGGGCCAGTTCCCTGATGGGGTAGGATAAGCGAAGTGGCCATTCCAGGCTCAAGCTTTCACAGTTTATCATGAGGCACTGCACCTTACCCATGTTCCTTAAGCATCACTAAAATTAAATTTCAAAATTCCTATCTTTCACAACATCCCAAAGAGCTTATAATAGATGCTAACAGGATGGTTTCCTTTCAGATGCACTACCTGGGTTGTGTTCTTCCAGATGTTACACTCTTCCATGAAGGGCCTTGGCCTTATTCCTTCATGATGGTGAATACAATCTAAGTCCATTTGGAGATTCCCCCACTTTTCACCAGTTTATAGCTGAGCTCTGGAGGCCTCCAAGGGGCCAGGTTTTCAATGAGGTTCGTGTGAAGAGAGGAATCGTCTCCATGAACTAACCTCTGAGCAGATAGCTACTGGAAGTGTCAGTAGATGTGGGTGGGCCTTGGGCCTTGGCTCATGCAGGCCACTTTGAAGATTCCCTTGTTTCTATCCAGCTGGTACCTCTGCCTGCTTGTTCTTTCTACTAATTTCCTACCATTTTAACACCTAGAGAGCAGGAAACTCAGTGAGTCCACCTAAGGCCCTGACTGCCTGGGTTTTGCTGCCTTCCAAAGAGGGCAGTGCCTTTCTCTATATAAATCACCAACATGTCTATGTGGTCATCACTTCTCCTCTTCTCCCTCCCCATTCAGCCCAGAAAATCCATTTTCTAGTCTGGGACAAGGGAGTCTTGCACTTACTCAAATCTTGTATGTATACCAGTAGTGCCTAAAGTGTGGACAAGCTGCATCAGTATCGCCTGGGAGCTTGTCAGAAATATAAATTATCTTTCCCCTTCCCTGTACCTACCGAATCAAAAACTCTTGGGGTAGAATCTAATCATCTTTGTTTTAATAAGCCCTTCAGGTAATCCTGAAGCAAAATAAACTTTGAAAACCACTGAAGTATGCCTTAGGTTCTCTTTCTATCCCTAATATAGTGGTTCTTGAACTTTAGCATGCATCATTATCATCGGGAGGACTTACTAAAACACAAATCATTTGCCCACCCACAAAATTTCTCATTCACTAGGTCTGGGGAGCAGCCTGAGAATTTGCATTTCTAACAAGTTCCCAGGTGATTCTGGTGCTGCTTGCCTGGGGACCACATTTCAGAGAACCATTACCCCAGAGGTTTTAGCTCTTGAAAGTATCAGTTCTCTTCCTTTTATCACTCCAAATTGGTTCCATCTGAATTACTGATTATCTGATAGAAAATGTTTTCTAGAGATTTGCTTTTATACAGATTTTTCCAATTCAGAATCATCAACAATTTGACAAGGACATTTATAAATGTTTTTGAAAGCCAAGGCCTTAAACTTTGTCATGCCAGGTCCCTCCCCAGATCCAGGGCTCCCATAGATAGTCTACCTGTAGGGCATCCCACAAGACTCAGAAAGATAGAGCAGAGAAAGTGACCTCTGCTTTTACAACTAACAGTCAGAGCACCACTGGCTTCTGCCCAAACGCAAGAGGGAAGAAGACACAGGGCAAAGTCTGGCTCTTGGAGACACACAGAGGATCAGAGAAGAGGGGATGGGCTGGAGGTCAGGGTCAGATCAGTGAGGAAATGCTTTGAGAACCAAATACTGTTTCTTTGAGGTGAAGATTTTTTGTTCTGGTTTGGGACAGAAGAGAGAAACAACTTAACCCTATGAATTTTTTTTTTTTTTAATCATCATTTTATTGAGATATATTCACATACCACGCAGTCATACAAAACAAATCGTACTTTCGATTGTTTACAGTACCATTACATAGTGGTACATTCATCACCCAAATCAATCCCTGACACCTTCATTAGCACACACACAAATAACAAGAATAATAATTAGAGTGAAAAAGAGCAATTGAAGTAAAAAAGAACACTGGGTACCTTTGTCTGTTTGTTTCCTTCCCCTATTTTTCTACTCATCCATCCATAAACTAGACAAAGTGGAGTGTGGTACTTATGGCTTTCCCAATCCCATTGTCACCCCTCATAAGCTACATTTTTATACAACTGTCTTCGAGATTCATGGGTTCTGGGTTGTAGTTTGATAGTTTCAGGTATCCACCACCAGCTACCCCAGTTCTTTGGAACCTAAAAAGGGTTGTCTAAAGTGTGCGTAAGAGTGCCCACCAGAGTGACCTCTTGGCTCGTTTAGGAATCTCTCTGCCACTGAAGCTTATTTCATTTCCTTTCACATCCCCCTTTTGGTCAAGAAGATGTTCTCCGTCCCACGATGCCGGGTCTACATTCCTCCCCGGGAGTCATATTCCACGTTGCCAGGGAGATTCACTCCCCTGGGTGTCTGATCCCACGTAGGGGGGAGGGCAGTGATTTCACCTTTCAAGTTGGCTTAGCCAGAGAGAGAGGGCCACATCTGAGCAACAAAGAGGCATTCAGGAGGAGACTCTTAGGCACAAATATAGGGAGGCCTAGCCTCTCCTTTGCAGCAACCGTCTTCCCAAGGGTAAAACTTATGGTAGAGGGCTCAACCCATCAAACCACCAGTCCCCTATGTCTGTGGTCATGTTAGCAACCATGGAGGTGGGGTAGGCGAATACCCCTGCATTCTCCACAGGCTCCTCAAGGGGGCACTACATCTTTTTTTTTTTCCTTGTTTTTCTTTTTCTTTTCTTTTTTTTTTAACTTTCCCTTCTTTTTTAAATCAACTGTATGAAAAAAAAAGGTAAAAAGAAAACAAACATACAATAAAAGAACATTTCAAAGAGACCATAACAAGGGAGTAAGAAAAAGACAACTAACCTAAGATAACTGCTTAACTTCCAACATGTTCCTACTTTACCCCAAGAAAGTTACATAATATAGCAACATTTCTGTGAACTTGTTCCTACTATATCCATCAGAAATTAACAGACCATAGTCATTTCTGGGCATCCCCAGAACGTTAAATAGCTTATCTGTTCTTCTTGGATTATTGTTCCCCCTTCCTTAAATGCTCTCTACTGCTAGTTCCCCTACATTCTACATTATAAACCATTTGTTTTACATTTTTCAAAGTTCACATTAGTGGTAGCATATAATATTTCTCTTTTTCTGCCTGGCTTATTTCGCTCAGCATTATGTCTTCAAGGTTCATCCATGTTGTCATATGTTTTACGAGATCGTTCCTTCTTACTGCCGCGTAGTATTCCATCGTGTGTATATACCACATTTTATTTATCCACTCATCTGTTGAAGGACATTTGGGTTGTTTCCATCTCTTGGCAATTGTGAATAATGCTGCTATGAACATTGGCGTGCAGATATCTGTTCGTGTCCCTGCTTTCCGATCTTCCGGGTATATACCGAGAAGTGCAATCGCTGGATCGAATGGTAACTCTATATCTAGTTTTCTAAGGAACTGCCAGACTGACTTCCAGAGTGGCTGAAACATTATACAGTCCCACCAACAATGAATAAGAGTTCCAATTTCTCCACATCCCCTCCAGCATTTGTAGTTTCCTGTTTGTTTAATGGCAGCCATTCTAACCAGTGTTAGATGGTATCTCATTGTGGTTTTAATTTGCATCTCTCTAATAGCTAGTGAAGCTGAACATTTTTTCATGTGTTTCTTGGCCATTTGTATTTCCTCTTCAGAGAACTGTCTTTTCATATCTTTTGCCCATTTTATAATTGGGCTGTCTGTACTATTGTCATTGAGTTGTAGGATTTCTTTGTATATGCAAGATATCAGTCTTTTGTCAGATACATGGTTTCCAAAAATTTTTTCCCATTGAGTTGGTTGCCTCTTTACCTTTTTGAGAAATTCCTTTGAGGTGCAGAAACTTCTAAGCTTGAGGAGTTCCCATTTATCTATTTTCTCTTTTGTTGCTTGTGCTTTGGGTGTAAAGTCTAGGAAGTGGCCGCCTAATACAAGGTCTTGAAGATGTTTTCTTACATTGTCTTCTAGGAGTTTTATGGTACTTTCTTTTATATTGAGATCTTTGGTCCATTTTGAGTTAATTTTTGTGTAGGGGGTGAGGTAGGGGTCCTCTTTCATTCTTTTGGATATGGATATCCAACTCTCCCAGCCCCATTTGTTGAAAAGACCATTATGGCTCAGTTCAGTGACTTTGGGGGCCTTATCAAAGATCAGTCGGCCATAGATCTGAGGGTCTATCTCTGAATTCTCAATTCGATTCCATTGATCTATATGTCTATCTTTGTGCCAGTACCATGCTGTTTTGGCAACTGTGGCTTTATAATAAGCTTCAAAGTCAGGGAGTGTAAGTCCTCCCACTTCGTTTTTCTTTTTTAGAGAGTCTTTAGCAATTCGAGGCATCTTCCCTTTCCAAATAAATTTGATAACTAGCTTTTCCAAGTCTGCAAAGTAGGTTGTTGGAATTTTGATTGGGATTGCATTGAATCTGTAGATGAGTTTGGGTAGAATTGACATCTTAATGACATTTAGCCTTCCTATCCATGAACATGGAATATTTTTCCATCTTTTAAGGTCCCCTTCTATTTCTTTTAGTAGAGTTATGTAGTTTTCTTTGTATAGGTCTTTTACATCTTTGGTTAAGTTTATTCCTAGGTACTTGATTTTTTTAGTTGCTATTGAAAATGGTATCTTTTTCTTGAGTGTCTCTTCAGTTTGTTCATTTCTAGCATATAGAAACATTACTGATTTATGTGCATTAATCTTGTATCCCGCTACTTTGCTAAATTTGTTTATTAGCTCTAGTAGCTGTACTGTCGATTTCTCAGGGTTTTCTAGATATAAGATCATATCATCTGCAAACAATGACAATTTTACTTCTTCTTTTCCAATTTGGATGCCTTTTATTTCTTTGTCTTGCCGGATTGCCCTGGCTAGCACTTCCAGCACAATGTTGAATAACAGTGGTGACAGCGGGCATCCTTGTCTTGTTCCTGATCTTAGAGGGAAGGCTTTCAGTCTCTCACCATTGAGTACTATGCTGGCTGTGGGTTTTTCATATATGCTCTTTATCATGTTGAGGAAGTTTCCTTCAATTCCTACCTTTTGAAGTGTTTTTATCAAAAAGGGATGTTGGATTTTGTCAAATGCTTTTTCAGCATCTATTGAGATGATCAATTGATTTTTCCCTTTCGAGTTTTTAATGTGTTGTAATACATTGATTGTTTTTCTTATGTTGAACCATCCTTGCATGCCTGGAATGAACCCCACTTGGTCATGGTGTATGATTTTTTTAATGTGTCTTTGGATTCGATTTGCAAGTATTTTGTTGAGGATTTTTGCATCTATATTCATTAGGGAGATTGGCCGGTAGTTTTCCTTTTTTGTAGCATCTTTGCCTGGTTTTGGTATTAGATTGATGTTAGCTTCATAAAATGAGTTAGGTAGTGTTCCATTTTCTTCAATGTTTTGAAAGAGTTTGAGTAAGATTGGTGTCAGTTCTTTCTGGAAAGTTTGTTAGAATTCCCCTGTGAAGCCATCTGGCCCTGGGCATTTATTTGTGGGAAGCTTTTTGATGACTGATTGGATCTCTTTGCTTGTGATGGGTTGGTTGAGGTCTTCTATTTCTTCTCTGGTCAGTCTAGTTTGCTCATATGTTTCGAGGAAATTGTCCATTTCTTCTACATTATCCAGTTTGTTGCCATACAGTTGTTCATAATATCCTCTTATAATTTTTTTAATTTCTTCAGGATCTGCAGTTATGGCACCTTTTTCATTCATTATTTTGTTTATATGGGTCTTCTCTCTTTTTGATTTTGTCAGTCTAGCTAGGGGCTTGTCAATCTTGTTGATCTTCTCAAAGAACCAACTTTTGGTGATATTTATCCTCTCTATTGTTTTTTTGTTCTCTATGTCATTCATTTCTGCTTTAATCCTTGTTATTTCTTTTCTTCTACTTGGTTTAGGATTGGTTTGCTGTTCATTTTCTAGCTTCTTCAGTTGATCCATTAGTTCTTTGATTTTGGCTCTTTCTTCCTTTTTAATATATGCGTTTAGTGCTATAAATTTCCCCCTTAGCACTGCTTTTGCTGCATCCCATAGGTTTTGGTATGTTGTGTTCTCATTTTCATTCGTCTCTATATATTTAGCAATTTCTCTTGCTATTTCTTCTTTAACCCACTGATTGTTTAGGAGTGTGTTGTTTAACCTCCAGGTATTTGTGAATTTTCTAAGTCTCTGATGGTTATTGACTTCTAATTGTATTCCATTGTGGTCAGAGAATGTGCTTTGAATAATTTCAATCTTTTTAAATTTATTGAGGCTTGTTTTATGTCCCAGCATATGATCTATTCTGGAGAAAGTTCCGTGAGCACTAGAAAAGTATGTGTATCCTGGTGATTTGGGATGTAATGTCCTGTATATGTCTGTTAAATCTAATTCATTTATCAGATTGTTTAGGTTTTCAATTTCCTTATTGGTCTTCTGTCTGGTTGATCTATCTATAGGAGAGAGTGATGTGTTGAAGTCTCCCACAATTATTGTGGAAACATCAGTTGCTTCCTTTAGTTTTGCCAGTGTTTCTCTCATGTATTTTGTGGCACCTTGATTGGGTACATAGACATTTACGATTGTTATTTCTTCTTGCTGAATTGCCCCTTTTATTAGTATGTAGTGGCCTTCTTTGTCTCTCAAAACATCCCTGCATTTGAAGTCTATTTTATCTGAGATTAATATTGCTACACCTGCTTTCTTTTGGCTGTAGCTTGCATGAAATATTTTTTTCCATCCTTTCACTTTCAGTTTCTTTGTGTCCCTGTGTCTAAGATGAGTCTCTTGTATGCAACATATTGATGGTTCATTTTTTTTGATCCATTCTGCGAATCTATATCTTTTAATTGGGGAGTTTAATCCATTTACATTCAACGTTATAACCGTGAAGGCATTTCTTGAATCGGCCATCTTATCCTTTGGTTTATGTTTGCCATATTTTTCCCTCTCTCTATTAATATCCTTTATTGTACCCATACCGAATCTCTTTAGTACTGAACCTTTCTCCAAGTCTCTCTGTCCTGTCTTTGTTTCTCTGTCTGTAGGGCTCCCTTGAGTATCTCCAGTAGGGCAGGTCTCTTGTTAGCAAATTCTCTCAGCATTTCTTTGTCTGTGATAAATTTAAGCTCTCCCTCAAATTTGAAGGAGAGCTTTGCTGGATAAAGTATTCTTGGCTGGAAATTCCTCTCACTCAGAATTTTAAATATATCGTGCCACTGCCTTCTCGCCTCCATGGTGGCTGCTGAGTAGTCACTACTTAGTCTTATGCTGTTTCCTTTGTATGTGGTGAATTGCTTTTCTCTTGCTGCTTTCAGAACTTGCTCCTTCTCTTCTGTGTTTGACAGTGTGATCAGTATATGTCTCGGAGTGGGTTTATTTGGATTTATTCTATTTGGAGTTCGCTGAGCATTTATGATTTGTGTATTTATGCTGTTTAGAAGATTTGGGAAGTTTTCCCCAACAATTTCTTTGAATACTCTTCCTAGACCTTTACCCTTTTCTTCCCCTTCTGGGACACCAATGAGTCTTATATTTGGACGTTTCATATTATCTATCATATCCCTGAGGTCCATTTCGATTTTTTCAATTTTTTTCCCCATTCTTTCTTTTATGCTTTCATTTTCCATTCTGTCATCTTCCAGGTCACTGATTCGTTGTTCAACTTCCTCTAGTCTTGTACTATGAGTGTCCAGAATCTTTTTAATTTGGTCAACAGTTTCTTTAATTTCCATAAGATCATCCATTTTTTTATTTAGTCTTGCAATGTCTTCTTTATGCTCTTCTAGAGTCTTCTTGATTTCCTTCATATCCCGTACTATGGTCTCATTGTTCATCTTTAGTTCTTTGAGTAGCTGCTCTAGGTGCTGTGTCTCTTCTGGTCTTTTGATTTGGGTGCTTGGGCTTGGGTTATCCATATCGTCTGGTTTCTTCATATGCTTTATAATTTTCTGTTGTTTTTGGCCTCGTGGCATTTGCTGAACTTGATAGGGTTCTTTTAGGGTTTGTAGACCTATTGAAGTCCTTATCTCTAATTTATCAGATCTACAGCTTCGTGGAGTACACTTTCTCTAACTAACCAGCAGGTGGCGTCCACGAGCCACCTGTTCTCCACAAGCCAGTTCTCCCCTGCTTAGCCTTTTTGGTGAGTGGGGGAGTGAGTCTTGTGGGGCCCAGTTGGTGTACCAAGCTTGCGTGTGTAGTTGGTGTTGCCTGCCCTGTATGTGGGGCGTGTTTCTGGGCAGTCGGGGAGGGGGGGTGGCCCTAACAATCAAATCTCCCTGATGATCCTAGAGTTTTAAAGCTGCTGCAATAGTCTAATCCTTCAGTTCAGTCCTGCCACAGTTTGTCTCTGCCACTGATCCACAAGTCCTTGGTATTGGCGTATGGCTCCTGAGACTTGCAAGTGGGCCCCTCTTCCAGGCCGTGCACCCTGGGTCCTCTGTTGAGGGATGACTGTGCTATGTCACAGGTGAGTGCCGTCCCCCCAGGGCAGTTCTGGGCTGCTGGGCTGTGTAGGGAGGCTCCCAGTCTGCTCAAATGATGGCTGAATGGGGCTTTGTTAATTCACACTGCTCCACCTTCCCAACTCTGGGACAATCAGCTGAGGTTGCAGGGAAGGCTAATGTCCACGCCCAGTTTTGTGGTGTGTGCCTGTTATTTGAAGCACTTCCGTCACACTGGGTTGTCTGGGGCAGCTCTGGGCTATGGGGCTGGCGATGGGCAGGAGTGTTTCCTGTGTACCAGGATGGTGGCTGTGAGCGGACACCCCCCTTTTCTTGGGAAGTTGTGGTGTTTAGTGAATTTTCTCAGCCACTGGATTATTGCCTTTTGTCTCAGAGCTTTCTTAGTTCTGCTCTTGACTTGATGTGCCCAAATTGCAATTCTTTGAAGCTTTCTGTATTGGGCTTCTTAGAGTAATTGTTTTAGAAAAAGAAAAAAGGATTAAAAAAAAAAAAAAAAAAAAGGGCCCTCCTCAGAGATCTAATGGGTTATTGAAATGCTAATAGACAAAGCAACCAGGGCCATTAAGGAAAGGTCCACAGGGCAGAGAGATCAGCTTTTCTTCGGGATTTGCATATGCGCCTCAAGGCCTGAGCTCCGCTCTTCCCCTTCTGTGTTCACCAGAACTCCAAAAATCCTCTGCTTTTATTTTGGAGTTTTTCGTGTCGTTTTTTTTTTTCTATGCCTGTCTCCTCTCTGGTGGGCTGGCAGCTCTCAGATTCTCTGGTGTCTGGTCTCAGTCTATAGATTTCGCTGATCTCAGCAGTTCGACATTTTCATGAGTGTTGTATGAAGTATGCCCAAAGACAGATTGCTCTGCAGTGTCCAGTCCACGCAGTTCCTGGCTTTCCACCCACTCTCCTGGAGGAGTAACTAAAACTTACAGCTCACCAGCCTGCCATCTTGCCCCGCCTCCTCTCAACCCTATGAATTCTTGAAGTTTAATTCTTGGTTCCAATATCCCAGGCCTAAAGGAGAAAAAAGAGTGGCCACCACTTCCCCTTCCTCATTTGTTGTATTTAAATCCACTTCCTTGCCAGCAGTATCACCATGGTCCCCAAAGCTCTTTATTCCTGTTCCCCTTTGCTAATGCTGCCAGAATGCAAAATACCAGAAATGGATTGGCTTTTATGAAAGGGGTTTTATTTGGTTACAAAGTTACAATCTTAAGACCATAAAGTGTCCAAGGTAAGGCATCAATAGGGTACCCTCACTGGAGGATGGCCATTGGCATCCGGAAAACCTCTGTTAGCTGGAAAGGCACGTGGCTGGCGTCTGCTTGCTCCCAGGTTGCGTTTCAAAATGGCATCAGTTTTCATTGGCTGTCTTCAAAATGTCTCTCAGCTGCTGCAGGCATCTTGGCTTGTGTGGCTGTTTTTAAAGTACTCCAGTAACGAATCAAGATCCACACTGAATGGGTAGAGCCACACCTACATGGAAATAATCCAATCAAAGGTATTACCCATAGTTGGGTGGGACACATCTCCATGGAAACAATCTAATCCCAAGATTCCAACCTAATCAAATCTAATATGTCTGCCCCCACAAGTCTGCGTAAAAGAACGTGGATTTTTCTGGGGGACATAATATATCCAAACTGGCAAAATCCTCTTTATTTTTTGTTCTCCACCTGGCCTTCCAAATAGACACAAAGTCTTTCTTTGCTTGATCACCACAGAACAATTACTTCAAGTCTGTAGGGCATAGCTGCACTCTTAGTCACGCAAGGTGCCACATCAGAGAACTGATTATCCTTGATTTGGTCTTTGTCTTATTTTTTTTGTTTATTTTCTTTTTTTAACTGAAAATTGTGTTTTGTTATGTGGCCCACATGGCTCTGAAATGAAAGTGCCTCCCAAAGAAAATGCTGACTATTATTTACTATTAATTATTTGGATAATTCAGCATCATTTATTAATATTTCCAAGCACTGCTATTATTATTATCTAGGTCCTGAAGGTTCCTAGAACATAAATAGGACTACCTCACTTAAGGCAAAGCTGCAAATGCATTTCTGCTGAAACAACTCTCCTATTCCTGCATTGTGATTGGTGAGAATTTCTTTCCTTACACTCATATTCCACAGAACAAGATTGCATGTGTTCTTCAAATATTTGCCTTAATTTTCTATCTCCATCTTTATGCTGTCCCCAGCACTCAGCACAGAAGCTGATTCTTCGTGGGCACTTGATATACACTTATTGCGTTAAATTGAATTAAAATAAATAGTATAGACTTCTAATTAAAGATTGGAATGAAGACTTTCTACTCCACTGTTCTCTGTTAATCAACCACACTCAACAACAACAAAAACAAAATAGCAAACCACAGAGAAGACATTGGGAAATGGAAGGAGCTATGTCAAGGAACCATAATCCATGAAGAAGAGCTATCAACTATAGTATTATGTGGGCCAAAGACAAGGAGTGCAGCTAGAATGGGTACGTACCTTGACAGATCTTGGGGTGCACATGGACTTCTTTAATGTAGTTGGCCCATGTTGAGGGGCCAAATCGTTATTTATTCACTTGTATCAATAGGTCTGGCAGGGTGGAGGAGGGTTGTGAAAGCATCTCAAGCCTGGTAAACACCATAAAGTGGCAGAAGAGGAGAGGCTAAATGATTATAAGTGGGGACTAGCATCTCTAGAAAAAGCTGTCAGTTTGACAGGGTGCATGAGAAAAGGTAAGTGACAATCTGTCGCCACTGTTAACAGATAAAGAAAAAATAATCATAAATAATAATCCACTACATCACCATTGAAAACCATGACATACAGGATGCTAAAGAACTTTCTGCTTACTCAAAAGGTGGCTCCAGAACATGGAATTTGAAAGTAAATGTGGAAACATATATATGGTAAGGAAATGTGAGATGGCCCTAAAACCATACACTAAATCCAAGCTACATTCTATTTCCACTCACTTCCCAAACCGTTTCTGCGTAACTTTTTTTTTTTACTTTTATTTTGAAATAAATTCAAAGTTATAGGAACAGTTGCAAAAACAATACAAACCCCATACACAGAACTCCAGCATACCCTGACCCCCTTCCCCTGATACCCCGATCCACCAACTTTAACATGCTGTCACACCGCTATTTCTTTCCCTCCCTCCCTCCCTCCCTCGCTATCTATCATCCATCATCTATTGCTCTGTCTTCTGAACATATGAGAGCTAGCTGCACACATCCTTGAACAAATGCTATAATTCACATATACAATTCCCATCTGCATAACTTTTTGCAAATAACTGGACCAGAAAGGATTGGCCTCAGTCAAGTTTGAGTAATAATCAAAAAGCAGCCACATTAAACAAACAGGAAACTGCAAATGCTGGAGGGGATGTGGAGAAATTGGAACTCTTATTCATTGTTGTTGGGACTGTATAATGGTTCAGCCACTCTGGAAGTCAGTCTGGCAGTTCCTTAGAAAACTAGATATAGAGCTACCATTCAATCCAGAGATTGCACTTCTCGGTATATACCCGGAAGATCGGAAAGCAGTGACACGAACAGATATCTGCACGCCAATGTTCATAGCAGCATTATTCACAATTGCCAAGAGATGGAAACAACCCAAATGTCCTTCAACAGATGAGTGGATAAATAAAATGTGGTATATACACACGATGGAATACTACGCGGCAGTAAGAAGGAACGATCTGGTGAAACATATGACAACATGGATGAACCTTGAAGACATAATGCTGAGCGAAATAAGCCAGGCACAAAAAGAGAAATATTATATGCTACCACTAATGTGAACTTTGAAAAATGTAAAACAAATGGTTTATAATGTAGAATGTAGGGGAACTAGCAGTAGAGAGCAATTAAGGAAGGGGGAACAATAATCCAAGAAGAACAGATAAGCTATTTAACGTTCTGGGGATGCCCAGAAATGACTATGGTCTGTTAATTTCTGATGGATGTAGTAGGAACAAGTTCACCGAAATGTTGCTATATTATGTAACTTTCTTGGGGTAAAGTAGGAACATGTTGGAAGTTAAGCAGTTATCTTAGGTTAGTTGTCTTTTTCTTACTCCCTTGTTATGGTCTCTTTGAAATGTTCTTTTATTGTATGTTTGTTTTCTTTTTAACTTTTTTTTTCATACAGTTGATTTAAAAAAGAAGGGAAAGTTATAAAAAAAAAAAAAAAAGAAAAAAGACAAACAAGGAAAAAAAAAAAAAAAGATGTAGTGCCCCCTTGAGGAGCCTGTGGAGAATGCAGGGGTATTCGCCTACCCCACCTCCATGGTTGCTAACATGACCACAGACATAGGGGACTGGTGGTTGGATGGGTTGAGCCCTCTACCATAAGTTTTACCCTTGGGAAGACGGTTGCTGCAAAGGAGAGGCTAGGCCTCCCTGTATTTGTGCCTAAGAGTCTCCTCCTGAATGCCTCTTTGTTGCTCAGATGTGGCCCTCTCTCTCTGGCTAAGCCAACTTGAAAGGTGAAATCACTGCCCTCCCCCCTACGTGGGATCAGACACCCAGGGAAGTGAATCTCCCTGGCAACGTGGAATATGACTCCCGGGGAGGAATGTAGACCCGGCATCGTGGGATGGAGAACATCTTCTTGACCAAAAGGGGGATGTGAAAGGAAATGAAATAAGCTTCAGTGGCAGAGAGATTCCAAAACGAGCCGAGAGATCACTCTGGTGGGCACTCTTACGCACACTTTAGACAACCTTTTTTAGGTTCTAAAGAATTGGGGTAGCTGGTGGTGGATACCTGAAACTATTAAACTACAACCCAGAACCCATGAATCTCGAAGACAGTTGTATAAAAATGTAGCTTATGAGGGGTGACAGTGGGATTGGGAATGCCATAAGGACCAAACTCCACTTTGTCTAGTTTATGGATGGATGTGTAGAAAAGTAGGGGAAGCAAACAAACAGACAAAGGTACCCAGTGTTCTTTTTTACTTCAATTGCTCTTTTTCACTCTAATTATTATTCTTGTTATTTTTGTGTGTGTGCTAATGAAGGTGTCAGGGATTGATTTAGGTGATGAATGTACAACTATGTAATGGTACTGTAAACAATCGAAAGTACAATTTGTTTTGTATGACTGCGTGGTATGTGAATATATCTCAATAAAATGATGATTAAAAAAAAAAAAAGATCCAACATTAAAAAAAAAAAAAAAAAAAAAAAAGCAGCCACAAAGAAAATGGTACATGCCAAGCAAATGTCAGGTAAAGTATATTCACTGGGATAAGACTTGTGCCATAGAATGTGTCTTCTGATATCAAATAAATGAAAGAAAATATGATCTCTTGAAATAAAATTTAAAGAGGAGATAAAAGTGCTCAAATATGAGGTGGAAAGATAAATAAAGGAAATGAAGATTAGTAAAGCTTTGGAAAGAACAAAAGAGAAAAAACCATTATCGATATAGAAGTCACAAGAGAAATAGGAAAAAGGAATCAATCCTGTGGAAAACTCTGTAAGGAACAAGAAGACAGGATAGAGACAAATAAAAGAAAAAGAACAGAATTAAGAGGTATAAAAAGAAGATAAAGAGAACGCTGACAATGGAGAGTTACCATTGCTATACTTGAAGAACAGAACTGAATACCTTGGAGAAAAAAAAAAAGCATTAAAAATATAATACAAAAATTTTCAGAGGGTGGCAAGGCCCTGAATCTGCTCATGATCCTTGCAATCTTCAGGTCCCTTCTCAAATTTCACCTTATCTGTGAGGCTTTCCCTGACCACCATATTTAAATGTGCAGTATTTTATAACTACTTTCTATCTCCCTTCCCTACTTTAATTTTCTTAATATATCTAAAAATTACACTGAAAATATGAGCAGCAGCTTAGACACCACAGAAAATAATATCAGTCATCTCAAAGGCATAGCATTAGAAACTATACAAAATGAAATGCATTAAGTGTAAATGACATAAAGATTTCTACAAGAAACTTTAAATATATAGACACAGATAGAAGTAAAAAGTGAAAAACACTGATCCAAAGAATGCTGGAATGTCTATATTAATATCAGACAAAACAGATTTCACAACAAGGAATTACCAGGAGTAAGTAATGCTTCTTAATTATGTTGTATGCTTCTGCTTAATTTCTGGAGTCCTGAAATTATTGTTTTTGACATTTTTGTCCAATTTAATCATTGCTTTTAAGGGAAAGTATTTTCTGGGCTTCTCACTCAGCCATTCTGAAGGTCCCTCCCCTTATTTAGAGTTTTAAAGGAATGATTGTTGAATTTATCAAATGCCTTTTAGGACCTTTTGATATGATTGTATGTTTTCCCCCTTGTTGTTCTAATGGATTACTTTGATAAACTTCCTAATGGGCAGCTACCTAGCATTCTTCAAATAAATTCTAGTTCTTCATGCTGTATTATTCTTTAGTTACAATGCTGGACTCTATCTGATAACATTTTAAAAAGGAGTTTTGCTTCCATACACATAAAGTGAGATTACAGTTTTCTATTTCTGTACCTTCTTTATAAGGTTTTGGTATTAAAGTTGTTCATGCTTTGTAAAATGAATTAGGAACTTTCTGTATTTTTCCTATGGCTAGGAAAAATTAATATATTTAATTAATATAGGAACTAGCTGTTCTTTAAAGGTTAGATAGATTTCAGATATTAAACCAATAGGTACCATTTTTAGTGATATGTCTTTTTGACCTTTCCAGTGTGTTCTGTGGTAATTGGTGTATTCAGAGTTTTTCATGTCTTCTTGGGTTAGTTTTTGTCATTCATGTTTTACTAAGAAATTATTCATTTCCTCTAGATTTTCAAATTTGTTTGCCATGGAGTTGCATGTAATTCTTTCCTATAATTTTTTAAACTCTCCTATATTGTAGTTTGTCACTTTTTTTCATTCTTAATCTTCTATATTGTTACTTTCTCTCTTATTTCCTTAATCAAGTTTGCAATAGGTTTTTGCATTTTAATTGGCCGTTTTGAAATACTAGCATTTGGATTCATTTATCTTTTTACTAATTTTTGTTTCCCATTTGGTTAAATTCAGTTTTTATCTCTATAAATTCTCTTTTCTTAAATTGTAAAGAAATATTTTTCTTTTCTTTTTTTAATTTCCTAGGTGGATGCTAAATTATTCATTTTTTATCTTTCTTACTAACAAAGGCATTATGGCTATGTATTTTTTTCCCTCTGAATACATCTTTTTTTGTGTTCCATGGGTTTACATATGAAGTGTTTTCCTTTTTCATTGCTATCTATCAAATTTATAATTTTAGCTTTGATATCTTTTTCATCTGACTATTTAGAAGTGTATTGCTCAAAATCCAATTAGTTACTGTTTTTCTTTATTTTGGTCACATTTCAGTATTTATTCCTAATTTTTGGATTATTTATGAACTTCAATTTTAGTTTTTTAATGGATATGTTTATGTTTGATTTTTTAATGCAATTTTATTGAGATACATTCACATAACACAATTCTTTAAAGTGTACTATCAGCTGTTCATAGTATCACCACAATCTTTGAACATTTTCATTACTCCAAAAGATAAAATAAAAATTAAAATAAAAAAGAACATCCAAAACATTCCATTCCCCTCCTCCCCCATCATTTATTTACTTTTTTTCACACTCATTCATTGTTGTTGTTGTTTTCCTTTTTAATTTTTATTGGGATTGTTCAGATACCATGCAATTATCCAAAGATCCAAAGTGTACAGTCAGTTGCCCCTGGTATCCTCATACAGCTGTGCATCCATCACCGCACTTAATTCTTGTTCAATTTTTAGAAACTTTTCATTACTCCAGACAAGAAATAAAGCGAAAGATGAAAAAAGAAAAAAATAAAAGGAAATGCAAATCCTCCCATATCCCTAACCAACCCCCCTCAATTGTTGACTCGTAGTGTTGGTATAGTACATTTGTTAGTGTTTAAGAAAAAATGTTGAAATACTACTAACTGTAGTATATAGTTTGCAATAGGTATATATTTCTTCCCTATATGCTCTGCTATTATTAGCTTCTAATCGTATTGTCATACATTTGTTCTGGTTCATGGAAGCGATTTCTAGTATTTGTACAGTTGATCATGGACATTGCCCACCATAGGATTCAGTTTTATACATTCCCATCTTTTGACCTCCAACTTTCCTTCTGGTGACATATATGACTCTGAGCTTCCCCCTTCCACCTCATTCACACACCATTCGGCACTGTTAGTTATTCTCACATCTTGCTATCGACACCTCTGTCCATTTCCAAACATTTAAGTTCACCCTAATTGAACATTCTGCTCATACTAAGCAACCGCTCCCCATTCTTAAGCCTCGTCCTATATCTTGGTACCTTATATTTCATGTCTATGAGTTTACATATTACAATAAGTTCCTATCAGTGAGACCCTGCAAGAATTGTCCTTAAGTGTCTAGCTTATTTCAGTCAGTATATTGCCCTTGAGGTTTTGTCATTAACCCACTTTTTTTTTTTAAGATGGTTTTGTTCACTCACCATACATTCCATCCTAAGTAAATAATCGATGGTTCTCTGTATGGTCATATATTTATGTGTTCACCACCTTCACCACTATCTATATAAGGGAATCTACATTTCTTCCACAAGGCAGGAGGGAGAGTCAAAGAAGGTAGAGACGCAAAATAAAGAGGAAGAAAAAAAAAATGACAGCTAGGAAGCAGCAAAAAGAAAAATAACCTTAAATCAAAGTAAAGAGTCAGACAACACCTCCAATGTCAAGTGTCTAACATGCCTCCCCTATCCCCCCCTCTTATCTGTATTTACCTTGTATGCCACCTTTGTTACATTAAAGGAAGCATAATACAATGATTCTGTTAGTTACAGTCTCTAGTTTATGTTGATTGCATCCCTCCCCCAATGCCTCCCCATTTTTAACACCTTGCAAGGTTAACACTTGCTTGTTCTCCCTCGTAAAAGAACATATTTGTACATTTTATCACAATTGTTGAACACTAGATTTCACCAAGTTACACAGTCCCAGTCTTTATCTTTCTTCCTTTCTTCTGGTGTCTCACATGCTCCCAACCTTCCTCTCTCAACCGTATTCATAGTTATCTTTGTTCAGTGTACTTAGATTGCTGTGCTGCCATCTCCCAAAATTGTGTTCCAAACCATGCACTCCTGTCTTCTCCTATCACTCTGTAGTGCTCCCTTTAGTATTTCCTGTAGGGCGGGTGTCTTGTTCACAAAGTCTCTCATTGTCTGTTTGTCGGAAAATATTTTGAGCTCTCCCTCATATTTGAAGGACAGCTTTGCTAGATTTAGGATTCTTGGTTGGCAGTTTTCCTCTTTCAGTATCTTAAACATATCACACCACTTCCTTCTTGCCTCCATGGTTTCTGCTGAGAGATCCACACATAGTCTTATTAAGCTTCCTTTGTATGTGATGGATCACTTTTCTCTTGCTGCTTTCAGGATTCTCTCTTTGTCTTTGACATTTGATAATCTGATTATTAAGTGTCTTGGTGTAGGCCTATTCAGATCTATTCTGTTTGTGGTACGCTGAGCTTCTTGGATCTGTAATTTTACGTCTTTCATAAGAGACAGGAAATTTTCATTAATTATTTCCTCTATTATTGCTTCTGCCCCTTTTCCCTTCTCTTCTCCTGGGACACCAATGATATGTACATTATTGTACTTTGTATCATCTGTAAGTTCCCAGAGACATTGCTCATATTTTTTCATTCTTTTCCCTATCTGCTCCTTTGCGTGTAGGCTTTCAGGTGTTCTGTTCTCCAGTTCCTGAGTGTTTTCTTCTGCCTCTTGAGATCTGCTGTTATATGTTTCCATTGTGTCTTTCATCTCTTGTGTTGTGTCTTTCATTTCCATAGATTCCACTAGTTGTTTTTTCAAACTTTTGATTTCTGCCTTATGTATGCCCAGTGTTTTCTTTACAGCCTCTATCTCTTTTGTGAAATCTTCTCTAAACTTTTTGAATTGATTTAGCATTAGTTGTTTAAATTCCTGTATCTCAGTTGAAGTGTACGTTTGTTCCTTTGACTGGGCCATAACTTCATTTTTCTTAGTGCAGATTGTAATTTTCTGTTGTCTAGGCATGGTTTCCTTGGTTACCCCAATCAGGTTTTCCCAGACCAGAACAGGCTCAGGTCCCAGACGGAAGAAATATTCAGTATCTAGTTTCCCTGAGGGTGTGTCTTAGAAAATTGGTATACCCTTTGATGCCTCAGGTCACTGTGCTTTTCTGCCCAGCAGGTGATGCCTGTTAGCCTATAATTCTTGACTGGTGTAAGGAGGTATGGCTGTGTTCCCCCAGGCTCTGGGGTCTGGTTCTGAATGGAAAGGGCCCCACCCCTTTCCTCTTAGAGAAGATAGACCCCCTAGGGGGAGGTCATTAGCATTTCAGTGGTCTCTCTCTCTGCTTGTGCTATCTCTACCCTTCTCTGAGTCACAGCACTGGGAACTGAAAATGGCTGGGGCTTTCTCCACTGAGCTGAAAACAGATAGTCCCCTTCAAACCTAGTCCAAGGTGACCCTCCAGCTCTCAAGGTCAGTCATCACCCAAAACCTCTGTCTGTTTTTTGGGGATTTATACCTGTAGTGAGCAGTTCACACTCGCTACTTAAAACCACAGTTGGAGCTCAGATGAGCTATATTCGCTTGCTGGGAGAGAGCTTCTCTCTGGTACCACGAGGCTTTGCAGCTCGGGCTGTGGGGGAGGGGGTCTCACGACTTGAATCTGCAGGTTTTACTTACAGATTTTACGCTGTGATCTCAGGCATTCCTCCCAATTCAGGTTGGTGTATGATGAGTGGATGGTCTCATTTGTTCCCCTGCAGTTATTCTGGATTATTTACTAGTTGTTTCTGGTTTTTTTCAGTTGTTCCAGGGAGACTACTTAGATTCCACTTCTCTCTATGCTGCCATCTTCCCTCTCTCTAGCTATGATTGATTTTTGTAAATATTTTATTGTCATATGAAAAAACTGTGTATTTTCTACTAGAGGTTTCTAAAATTGCTCTAAATGTTTATTAATTTGGATTGCTTGATGTACTATTCTCCATGTCCTTATTTTTGAGTACCAGAGTCTCTGACTCTGAAAGAACTACATTGGCATCTTCTACTCTAATTGCCTTTTTAAAAAATACCCTCCCCTTTTTTTATTAGTGACATGACGGGTTTACAGAACAATCATGCATAAAATACAGGATTCCTATATGCCACCTATATCAGTTAGGGTTCTCCAGGGAAACAGAATCAATGAGAGATATCTATAAATATAAGATTTATAAAAGTGTGTCATGCAACTGTGGGTATGCACGAGTCCAAATTCTGTAGGGCAGGCAGCAAACTGGCAACTCAAATAAAGATGTTTGATGAACTCCTCAGGCAGCGAACTGGTGACTTGGATGAATGTGTCCGATGAACTCCTCAGGAACAAACTAGGAACTTTGATGAACTCCTCAGGAAATGCTTCACTGGTCAGCTGAAGAAGAAGTGAAGGTCCTCTATCTGTCTCACTTAAAAGTCTTCAACTGATTGGATTAAATCCAGCTGACTGCATTCTCTCATTGTGGAAGACACGCCCTTCATTGATGTCATCAGTCACAGATGCAGCCAATTGACTGATGATTTAATACACCAGCCTGTTGGTTTATTAACCAGTCACAAACATCCTTACAGCAATGGTTAGGCCAGCACTTGCTTGACAAGACAGCTGGGTACCATCACCTGGCCAAGTTTACACATGAACCTAACAATCACACTACCCTATTATTAACATCGTGCATTGATGTGGAACATTTGTTGCAATTGATGAAAGCACATTTTTGTAATTGTACTATTAGTTACAGTACTAAACCTATAGTATAGGTTTAAATTAGGGTTCCCTGTGTTGTGCAGTACCACGGACTTTTAAAAAAATTTTATTCTTTTACCTTATATACAACCTAGCATTTCCCCTTTTAACCACATTCAGATGTATATTTCAGTGCTGTTAATTACATTCACAATGTTGTGCCACCCATCACCACCATTCATTACCAAAACATTTCCATCATTCCTAATAGAACTCTGTACATTTTAAGCCTTAACTCCCCTTCCCCACCCCATCCTTCTGGTAATCTGTATTTTAGATTCTGATGCTATGAGTTTGCTTATTCTAATTATTTCATATCAGTGAGATTATACAGTATTTGTCCTTTTGTTTCTAATTGCCTTTTAAATACACTCTCCTTCATAATTCTAATAGGTTTGGTTTATGTATTTGATGCCTATGCTATTTGATGTAAAAAGTTTGGGACCCTTATAACTTCTTCATATATATGGTGCTTTGTGTCATCACAGTATGCTCACGTATATCCTGTTCAGTGCATTTAACCTTACATCCTGCCTTTCCTGGCTTTAACATTGCCACTACCTAGTTTTTATTTTTAATTTGTCATGTAACTCTTTGCCCATGTCTTCATTCACAACCTCTTGAAATCACTTTGTTTGAAGTGTTCTTACCATGTGTAGGATATTCCTAGAGCTTTGGGATATCCCATTGTGACAGCCACAGTCTCTTTTGTAAATGTTTTATCAAAGTACAATATACACTCAGAAGTGTGCACAAATCATAAGTGTATATACAGTTTGTTGGATTTTTACAAAGCGAACACACCTTTGTAGCCTCTACCCGGATCCAAATGTAGAACAGTCTCAGCAGTCCAGAAGCCTCCTTCACCAGCCACTGCCTTTCCCAAAGTAGCTACTATTCTGACTTCCATAACCATAGTTTAGTTTTGCCTGCTTCTAATTTTATATAAATGAAATCATGTCGCATGTACTTCCCTGTGTCTGGTTTCTTTGGCTTAACATTAAGTTTGTCCATTTTATCCATACTGTTGTGTGTAATTGTAGTTTATTCTTTTTTATTGCATATAGCATTCCATAGTATAGAAATGCTAACATTTCATTTTCCATCCTATTGTTGATGAACGGTTAGGTTATTTGCAGTTTGGGGTAATTGTAAATTATGTCGCTGTGATAATTTCTGCACATGCCTTTTTTTGTACATGTGTATGCTTGATCCAGTATTTCTTTTCACAGATACGTGTCTAAAAGAAATGCATAAAAAATCCTAGAGCTGTATGCTTATGATATGTGTACTTTTCTGCATGTATGTTACATTTCAATAAATGATTTACTTAATAAAAGATAAAAGAGAGAAAGCAAATGAAAAACAAAAACAAAAAACAATAATATTAGACTCAACAGAGATTTTTAAAAATAATAAAAGAGTATTTTACAACATTTGAAAATCTATATGAAATAGACAAATTCCAGGAACATAAATGATGTCGATATTGGCACAGGAAGAAAGAGAGAACTTAAATAGACCAGTAAATACCAATCATTACTAATTGAAATGGTATGTAAAAGACAAACCATCCCCTTAAATCCCAGATACAGATGATTTTACATAGTAGTGTTACCAATATTTTAAGGAACAATTCTTATTTCATCCAAGTACTTACACAATGTAGGAAAGGAATTGCCTGGCTCATTCGGTGAGGTTAGTTTAATCTTGACTCATAAGTAGATAGGGATAATACACACAAAATCACACAAAAGAAAATTAAAGACTGTTTTACTTTGATCATAGATGCAAAAATCTTAAGTGAATGATTAGTTAGCCTTTTTATCCCTGGAATGCAGGAATTGTTTAACATCAGAAAATCTAAACATAATTCCACATATTAGTAACTGAAGTAATAATATTATATGATAATTTCAACTGATATAGAAAAAAGTGTTTGATAAAGTATAAATAAGCAAATACCTGTTTAGGATAAACTTATAATAAATGAGAAACTTAAGGGAAATTCTTTAATATAGTAAAGTTTTATACAGAAAATCCACAACAAAAGCCTGTACTTTGGAGAAACACAAGATGTAGTACCTTTAAGATTAGAAACAAGAAAAGTATAATCACTATCAGGGCTACTGTTTAACATAATACTAGTGGGCCTTTCCAATGCTAAAGAAAAGGAAAAAGAGAGGGGTAAGCATTGGAAGGGAAAAAAACAAAACCTTCATTATTTGCATCCTAAGGGTGAGAAAGGACTCCCTAAAAAATTTCGGCACAAACCAAAAGGCAAAAGAAATTGGCAAATACAATTTTTTCAAAGTAAAGGATTGCTATTCAATAAATAATAACATAGTTAAGGTCAACAGACAGATTAAAATTTGGGAGAGAACATTTTCATTGTCTGACACCAATGAGGGACCAACAGCCAGCACTCACAATGAGTTCTTGCAAAATCAGCAAGCAAATTCCAGAAATGCTAGTGGAAAAAATATGCAAAGGCCATGAAGAGGAAACCTAATAGGCTAATGAGCGCCAAGAGATGCTCAAATTTATTAACTATCACAAACTTTACACCTATTTAAATGACAAATTCAGAAAGCTGGACAACATCTAACGTTGGAAGGGATATTGGGTGAGGAGTATTGGTGCCCTATCCACTCCTGGTGGGAATGTAGGCTGCCAGCATTCTGGAGAGCAATCTGCCAGTATGCTTTCAAATTAAATACATGAGACTGAGACCAATCAAAAGCAGGGGATCCCCCCTACGTGGGATCTGACACCCAGGGTTATGAATCTCCCTGGCAACATGGAATATGACTCCCGGGGAGGAATGTAGACCCAGCATCGTGGTATGGAGAACATCTTCTTGACCAAAAGGGGGATGTGAAACGAAATGAAATAAACTTCAGTGGCAGAGAGATTCCAAAAGGAGCCGAGAGGTCACTCTGGTGGGCACTCTTACGCACAATATAGACAACACTTTTTAGGTTCTAATGAATTGGAATAGCTAGCAGTAAATACCTGACACTATCAAACTACAACCCAGAACCCATGAATCTTGAAGACAGTTGTATAAAAATGCAGCTTATGAGGGGGACAATGTGATTGGGAAAGCCATGTGGATCACACTCCCCTTTGTCCAGTGTATGGATGGATGAATAGAAAAATGGGGGAAGGAAAAAAAAAAAAAAAAGGCACCCAGTGTTCTTTTTCACTTTAATTTTTAGTCTTATTATTTTTCTGTGTGTGGTAATGAAAATGTCAAAAATTAATTTTGGTGATGAATGCACAACTATATAATGGTACTGTAAACACTTGAATGTATGCTTTGTTTTGTATGACTGCATGGTATGTGAATATCTCAATAAAAATGAATTAAAAAAAAAAAAAAGGCAGAGAATCTTTGCTCAATATGTGCAAATGACCAATTCCTGAGACACCAGCATTTCAAAGAGAGAAAGTTTATTGCTAGGTGGGAAGCAAGAGGCCTATGGGTCCAAAAATCTGTCTTCCCAAACTGCAGTAATTCTGATAATTTTATAGTATCAAAGGATGGACAGGTTTTAGGATAATGAGCACAATGGCTCTAGATGATGTAATTAGAGGTGATCTAATTATTGGGCATGTGCAGATTGATTACATGCTTAGTCACAGAACATATGTAAGAAAATGATGGCCTGAATATGATGATGGGTGTGATTTTTAGTGTTATAACGAGGTATAGGAGACTTATAGGTTAAAGTCTAAGCCACCATGCATGTCAGGTGGGCCCATTTTGGTTAGATCCAGCTTTAGTTATCAGGATAACTTTGGAATTGTGGTGGGTTAGTTCTGGGCTGATGCAAGACCCTTCATTCACAAACATTAGGGGCTGTCTTTAGTGGTCATGACTTTAAAGTAGAAAAACCGGATAAAATGGGTACAAGTGAAGGTCAGTCACAAGGTTTTTACAATCACAAGGGCACAAGATAAAGGCTATACAATCACTATCAGAGATCAGGGCAGCTGGATTATAGTTCAGAGATTTCAGGTATTTCCCTCTGTCTACTCTAATATATATCAAAAAGTAAAAAAGGAACATCTATATAATTCAGTAATCATAATCATTTTTTAAGTCCTAACTTTCTCAGTTACAGGATGACCCAGCAATTCCACTCCAATATATATTGCAAAGTAATTCTCACACAAGCCCACAAACAATGGGATGTTTATTATCTGTGGTGATGGGAGTGGGAGACCATTTGATCTGAGTGTCCATTATTCCTGGGAAGGAAGTCAAAGGCGTTGGATACTCCATACAATACCACGTAGGAGTGGAAGTCATGGACTAGAGGTACAGAGAGCAACATGGATGGATCTTCAAAACGTGACATTTAGTGAGAAAAGCAAGAAGCAGAATGAGACTCATTACACAATATCATTTGCACAAATCAAAAATATATGTATCCAAAACAGCAACACACAACTTATAAAAAACAGACAAACAAAACACATTAGAACAGGCTGCTTACATAGGAGAGAAGAAACGCAAGTGGGGAATTTGGATTAAAAGAAAAACAAACAAGTCAACTGAGTAACAAACATGAGAGGGCTCTTAAGTGGATCAAAGATGATAATTCACCATGAACTTAGGAATATGATTGACTTAACCCTCTTATTTTGGGTGCCCTGTCCCAAACAATAGCAATAACAATAACAAAAAGACAATAACAAATTATGTGATGTTAAAAATGGTAGGGATTTCAGATTAAGTATAATTTTAAAGGTTGTGGTCAGTTTGGCTTTCCTTCTCAGGGTAATTGGAAGAAGTCATTGGAAGGTTCTAAGGAGTGAATGATAACTTTTTTATAAGGCCCAGTATAACCACTGTATGATGAAGGGTGAGAGGAGACAGGGAGGCTGGTCAGGAGGCTCTTGCAGTAGCTCAGGTGTCAGATGAAGATACCTTAGATACTAACAGTGGAGACGGAGAGAAGTGGGCAGATCCAGGACATATTTGGGGGAGAATTGAGACAGGAGCTGCTAAGAAATTGGATGGTGGTGTTGAGAGAAAGACAGAAAATAAAAGATGACTCCTAAACTTTTGTCTTCCTCAACTGGACAGTGCCATTGACTGAAACAGGGAAGATATGGATGGCTAGGGGGAAATCATAACTTTTGATTTGGACTTACTTAGCTTGCTAAGTTTGATACACTCGTTAGATATTCCAGTGGAGATGTCAGAATGGCAGTTGGATATATGATCTGGAATTCAGGGATGATATACATTTGGGTGTTAAATCAGTACAAAGAGGGTTAAATATCTGGATCCAATAATCAGTATCTACGTCACCTTGGCCAAGTTACATGATTTCTGGGCCTCCATTTATTTATCTATAAAATGGCAATAATAACATCTCTAACTAGGACTGTTTTGAATATTAATTCAGATAATGCATCTAAAGAACTTGGCACAAAACCTGGCGCACGGTAAGGGCTTAATAAAGGTCCCAGTGAGTGGAGAATAGTGAAGAAAGAGACAACATCAGAAGAATGACACTGCCAGTGGGAATATCCTGTTGGAATTTTTAGTCCACAGTAAATATTTTGCTACAGGCAGCCATTAGGGGCTGTTATGCAGAGAGTGACATGATCTGTCATTAATAGTATCAGCAGATCATTTAAGTATTAGCATTTGACATTGTTTTTTCAGACTCTATATAAGCAAGTTGCCATAAACACCAAAAAAAACAAACAAAAACCTTTCAGTACTTAGATTCTATGAGAGTATGCTTAGAATTATAACAAATGGAAGTATGTTTCTGTGAAAGGCATTAGGAATTATCCTGACAATTCTTGAATCTGCAGCATTGTCAAGGTCTTCTTTGCCAGCTTACACATAGTTCTATTTTGTTCATTGGCTTCATTCTTGGGAGTAAGCAATTGGAACCTCAGGGACAGCTGGCATTTTGTAGCTAAGCAGAGTTCCAGTACCATAAAGTGAAGCATCAGTGCTTTATATTTATCATAATGCATTAACACAGATGCTGAAGTCAGATGTTTTCCAGTGTTTCAGAAAATATCTTCATTCTGACACATCCAATGGATTGGCTGCATCCAGTGGGCGATGCAGTGTTTCAGAAAAGGTTGTCTTTTAAACACCTAGTTACTAAATGAAGACTTGAGATTATTTAATTTTTGCATTAGATAAGCCACAGATTACCTATATCTTATCTTAAATGCAGACAATAACCATCAGCAGCCCAGATGCTGTACCATGGGCAGGAGATGCTAGTGGCTCTGATTTCACTTTTCTCTTTATTCAGACACTTGATGTAACCAGTGAGGATGAGTCTCCATAATTCTTTCAGCTGTTCATCATCTATTAAACCCATAAGTGGCACAATTATGGCATCACATCTGGAAGACCAGAGAGAAAGGTTGCCTTGAAGCATTGGAAAATCCCAGAAGCAAAAGAAATAGGAAAGCCTTTTGATACGTTTTCCAGTTAACTATAGCTGGGTAAAAAATTACCCCCAAACCTAGTGGTTTAAAGCACAATCCTTTCATTATAACTCATGATTTTGAGGGCTCAGCTGACTGGTTCTTCTACTCCATGTGGTACTGCCTCGGGTTGCTCAATAACATTCATCCAGTGGCTGGTTTGGGCTGGGGGATCTGAGACATTTTTCTCAAATACCTGGTGTCTTCTGGAGGACAGGTGGAAGTTGGGCTCAGTGGGCCCTCTCCTAATCCATGAAGCTCGGGCAGTTGTATTTCTTATAAGACAGCCTAACACTCCAAGAGACCAGAGTGGACACTTCCAGTTCCTCAAACTGAAATAAATTCAGTTCTGCTGGACATTCTTGGTCAAAGTAGGCCAGTCTGGGCTCACAGGGAGGAAAAATAGACCCCATCTCTTGAGAGGAGGAGTGCAAAAGAATTTTAATCCCCACAATCGGGGTCAATTATTTGGGTTCCAGTGCCCACATAACACTGATAGGTAGCGTTATGTAGTGGTGAGACTCTAGAGTTGGACTGCCTGGTTTCAAACCCCAGACCTACCTCTTTAACTGTGTGACTTCATAAATTTTTCAAAATAAATTTTATTGAGGTATAATCTATATTCATTGAAACGTACTCACTTTAAGTGTACAAGTCTATGAGTTTGACAGATTTATATACCTGCATAACCACCATAAAATCAAGATGAATAATATTTCCAACATCATAAAATGATCTCTTGATCCTCTTTCCAGTTAATCTCCCCTACCCTCCAATCCAAGCAACCATGATCTGCTTTCTATCAGTATAGGTTAGATTTCTTTCTTCTAGAATTTTAAATAATTGGAATTATAATGTATATACTCTTTTGTCTCAGGCTTCTTTCACTTAGCATCTTTTCAGATTCATCCATTTTATTGCATGTTTCAATATTCCTTTTAATTGCTGAGAAGTAATTCCATTACATACCTGTCAATGGACTTCTTTTGGTAGAGTCTCCCCAAATAAAATAAAATTATTATTATTTTTTAGTTTTAAAAACACACACTCCTATTTCCCTAAATTCCACACAGATCTCACTTGGCTAAAATCAAAGTGTTGGCAGGGCTACATTCCTCTCTGTAGGCTCCAAGAGAAGATCTGTTCCTTTGGTTTTCCACATAATAGAGGCCTTCTACATTCTTTGGCTTGTAGCTCCCTTCCTCCATCTTCAAAATCATCAATGGTGGGTTGAGTCATTCTCACATTGGATCACTTCTGTCTCCTTCTTACATTTTTAAGGACCCTTATGATTAAGTTGGGCCCAACTGGATATCACAAAATTCTTTCCCTATTTTAAGGTCAGTTTATTTGCCACCTTAATTCCACCTGCAAACTTAATTTCTCTTTGCCATGTAACCTAGCATATTCACAGTTTCCAGGGATTAGGATGTGGGCATGCTTGGGAGGCTTTCTGCCTACCACCCAGAGTAAGTGTTATATAGGTGTTATTATTGTTGTTGTTGTTAAAGAGCCTTGGACTTAGAATTCAAACCTAAGGACTTACATTCAAACCTTGGCTCCTCCATTTTTCAGTTGTATGGTCTTGGGAAAGTGACTTATTCTGTTTGAGCTTTTGTTTCTTTCATGGTGAAATTTCAGATAATCAAATTAGGCATATTTACAGAATTCTCATGAAGAATACAGGAGAAAGAATAAGTGAGAGTGCTGTACATCCCACACAAAGCAACACATCTGACTTTCAGTTAAACTGGTGAATTAAATGCACATGGTTATCTTACCTTCCTATGGGAACCATACTAAAATAAAGTAAAGGAATAAAAAAGTGAGCAATGAAGGCCAACAAATTGTCTCTAGATAGAACAGATAGTGGAGACAGGAAAGCAGCAACCCAAGTCCAGCAGAAGGGAATGCCACTGAGAAATGAGCCCATTTGCCTGGCAGAACTCTAGGAAGGCTGGGGCTGGGGAGGGTGGGGGTGAAGCCTGAGGCTGGACATAGGAGACTGGTGGAAACTCTGTTCAACCCCTAGGCCTGTCTCTGGCCTGTGACTGCAGGAGATCAAAAGTTTATTACCTGGAGAAATTGAACCAGAGAGGTGCACATTAGAAGGCCAGAGAAATAACTAACAGTGGAACACCTGGAGGGTCAGCAGCCAGATATATTATTCCCACCCTCTCCACACACACAGACACAAACCAGGCTGGAGTTTGAAGAACTTTTCTCTGCAGAAACTGGGTGCCTCCAGAGAAAAGGCTTTATGATACTGACATATGAGTTTCTCTAACAAAAGGGCCAAATGGCCTTATCACCCTGCAATGATACAAACTGCCACCCAACATTTTAGTGCCTCACTCCTAAATATGAACAGCCAGTCAAGGATCATAGACATGAAGGACAGAAGCAAATACATCAACAGGAGAAAATACTTTGGAGGAAACAGAGGCAAGGTGGGAGCAGAATAAAATTTAAAATAATTGTAATTTACATTCTCACAGAGAGAAGAAAAGATATTGCATCTACTCATGAGAACAGCAAACTGTAAAAACACAAAAGTTTTCTAAAAATAGAGCTAAATTGTCATCTACTATATTAGAAGTTAATAGATAATATCAAAATTTATATATCGATAGATGACAGTATATTGTAAGCATGTTATTTGGAAATATGAAGAAAATTTCCAAATAATCAACCACACACAAATAAAATGGTTTTAAGTGGGAATCCCTGGACAGCAGAACTGGGAGGCAGAGGATGGTGGGGAAGGACTCTGATATTTTACTACATTTTGACTTTAACAATGTTTTCTTTCCATTTGTCTTTCAATGGAACTAAAAACTTATGGAACTTTTAATGGAACTAAAAACTGTGAGCTTGCAGAACTTGATAAAATAAAATAATTAAAATCATAAAGTGATATCATTAGTAACATAGGCACAAGAATGAGAGGAAACAGGATTTGGGGACTGTCAGAGACTTACCAGGTGTATTAATTTCCTATTGCTGTAATAAATGACCACAGATGTAGTGGCTTAAAACAGACATTTATTCTCTTACAGTTCTAGAAGTCAAAGTCTGAAATTGGGCTCACGGGGCTAAAATCAAGGTGCTGGCAGGGTTGCATTCCTTTCTGGAGGCTCTAGGGGAGAATCCGCTTCCTTGCTTTTTCTGCTTTTCAGAGGTCACGCACATTCCTTGGCTTGTGGCCCCCTCCTCCATCTTCAAAGCCAGAGATATTGTTCTTCTCTCCTTTCCAACCCCTGCCTCAGTCCTTACATCTCTCTCTCTGACTCTGGTCCTCTGGCCTCCCTCTTATAAGGACCCTTGGCTTACACCGGGTCTACCCAGACAATACAGAATAATTTCCCCATCTCATGATCTTTAATTTGATCATGTAGACAAAGCCTCTTTTGCCATGGAAAGTAACATATTCACTGGTTCCAGGGATTAGGCTGTGCACATCTTTGAGGGGCCATTATTCAGCCTAACACACAGAGAAACTAGCGTGGTCTAAGGTCTTACAGAGAAATGGCCAGAAGGGCCCTGCCAAGTGGAAAGTGGTACTGTGACTCAGAGTAGTGCAAAACCTCCCAGCCTTTAGTTTTCTGTTTTGTAAAGTCAGGGTGGTAATTATAAACATGCCATTTACTGTATGTTTGGTTGGGAAGATAAAATAAGAAAAATGCTTACCTATGCTCCTCAAGTTTATCCACCAATCAACCATAATGCTCTTGGGAGATGGCAGGCAAAGCTCAAGCTGCAAGTTTCAGACATGACGTTTCTTTGAAGTCACACGTTTTAGCTGAGAAATCCATGTGAATTATACATTATACTTCATAATGCATTTATGTTTGTTTTAAGGCATAAATATCATTTTAAATGTCTTACAATAAATTGATACTCTTTATTCTTTGGGCTTGCAAATATCCTGTAGCATCTCTGATTATCTCTGATTAAGAAACAAGGCTATAAAAAAGAAAGGGTGTTGTAACTGTAACAAGCAATGAAAACTCTGTATTGTTAAGATTCAAATATCAAATATTGAAAGGATCACACTGGTCTTAGTGCCATGTGGTGAATTTAAGGGGAGAAAAGGCTATTTTCGTTTTTTTTTTAAGCTGGGCAAAGCAGGACTCTGCAAAAACATGTAGTTCCTGGAATTCAAACTGTGGTGAAGTTGTGTTATTTTGTTGGTTTTATTTTTTCCATTCTGACTGATTGTGGGGAAGTTGGGGGGGGGGAGTACTGTTAGCAAGGAGAAATAGATAAAGAGGAACAAAAGCCAGTGTCTTTGAGTGTGGGAGATACTGCTGTCTCTAGTATCCCCATAATCTCCATGGGCTTCTCAAACACCATTTTCTGTGGTAGACAACAGTTATTTTTTCAATCTTCTTTGAAAATTCGTGCAGCTTCAAGAAGCACCACTTTCCCCATCCAGGTTACCACTCTCTTTAGAAATCTTGCAGTCATAATTTTTAAGACCAGCATTCACAAGGGCACTTTGAAAAGACAATCTGAGTTCTCAAACACCTCCTGGGTAATAGCAAAGGACTAGATGATTAGGAACGTTGGACGCTCCTCTAGAGATCTGTGGAAGAGTTGTGTTGTGTTTCCTTCACCCAACTCATAAGATGGCCTTTGGTCTATTCATCCCACAAGCCAAGAAAGCAAGTGAAATGGGGTAGATTTCATCAGGGCCTCAGAAATAATCGCCATAATTAATACCACCGGAAAAACATCTCATCTGTTTATAATTTCTTTTTATCTCATCTATTTCTGTTAGGGAATGTAATAAGGATTCAGGACATGGCCTCTTCTAAAGAAATTTTTAAAGAAAGTAACAATGCCCTGTTCCTCCATAACAACTGCATAAATGCCTGCTAATATTCTCCTTAGCAGAATATCACTTTAACACATGAAAATGGTGGAGGTGTCACAATAATTGTATCTTTTATTGAGAAAGTTTCCAACTAATTTCAGTCAGGGTCTAAATGGCTGAAAAATTGAGGTCTAATGAAGTTTTGTTAATGGGTGGAAGAAGGAGCTTGGATGGTGCACATGGAATTGTTAAAGGGACAGTGTATAAACACACACTCATGAGCGCTGGATGAGGCTCTGCAGAATAAAATATGTGGACACTGGTCTTTGTGGTTCATGTGATTAAACAGTTGTAGAGGAACTGGCTTTGGTATGAGAGGCCAGGACTGCTTAAGAAGGCAAAAATGATGTCACTTAAAGCAGGAATTTAAAAATAATATTCCTCCTAAACAACCCTTTATTTTTTTAAACAGGAAAAATGGTACATGCTTTTATTCCCATGCCATGTTAGAAATGGAATGCCTTCAATAAATTATTGGTTTGCTTTTATTTCTTTTTGGGAAAATGAACAAATTCTAAAATGCTATGAACTCCATTCTGAGTCAAAATCTGTCCTCAAGCAAAATAAACACATTCACTCTCTGTCTGCAAATAAAGCCAGTACTCTATTTTTTACCTCTTAGCCCTAAAATGACTTTGGCTCTTAATGTGAATTTTCCTCATCTTGTACACGTTCTACATGAGCTTTGGAGAAGTCTGCATTTGGTTCACTGGTCACACTACGATTCTTACAAACTGGTGACACTTTTGAACTTCAAGTTTCCATTATTCATACATCAAATGGTTTGTAGTGGTATGACACTTTGGACGTGAGGGGAAGGCTAAGTGAAAAATATTTAGTAGTCTCACATGACAAGGCCACTTGGACAAAAGAATGTAGTATATGTGACTTCACACAATGGGAAATTATGAACTTTTTCTCACCCTGTAAGTGGCATGGTGCCAGAGTAAACTTAAAAGCTACCCTCTGGCATGATTCTGGAAATCTTGTTGGTTCTGATATCTGGAGTTTAAATACTAAAACATAGATTAACATTGGGAAGAAATTTTTTTCCACAGATTAAAACTATACAAGCCATGGGCTCTGGGGTGTGGGGTGGGGGTAGTGTCTGGGTTGGGATTGCACCCTTTCCAGGGAGGATGGCTGGATTCTGGTTTCTGTGATGCTCCTTACTGAGGAACTAACTGGCTTGCCCCCTTGAGCTCTAATTAGGATAGAGGGGCAATGTAGCAAGTCAAAAAGCAAATAACATGACTTTCTCAGGGCCTTGTTTTACCTCCCCTGTGAAATGGGGTTGAAATGACCTCCCTTGCAGATGGACCACTTATTGGTTATCTTGGACAAATCACTAATCTCCTCTGATTTTTAGTGTCCTTGTCTTTTAATTGGGGATAAATGATGCTTGCTTTGCAGGGTTTCTGTGTGGGTTAAAACATAGGATAATTTTTTTGTGTTAAACCCTTAAATATTAACATCAGTGAAGAATGAATTTAGCTACTATGATATCCAGCCTCTTGCCAGAAGTCAAGTTATTTTGATCCAGAGCCTTAATCTATTTAAAAGTGAAATGGGTATAATACCTCTTTTGCAAGGTTGTTTTGGAGAATAAATGAATGTATGGAAAAGTATTTGGTGAAACTCTGAAGAGCTGTACAAATGCTGGTTGTTTGTTGTTACCAGAACCTCTGGATGGACTATTCCTGGGAAACTTTGCTAATTTGCAGCAGCTGGACAATATTCCTCATTACTATGTGTCTGTCAGCATAATCATCACACACACTATGGTGGCAAGGACTCAGCTTTGGAATTCTGTTTAGAAAAAGCAACTGGATTCTAGTCTTTTAATGGCTTTGAGACAACCTAAGTACCTGAAACTAAAGCTAACGAGTGGAGAGAAAATAGAAGAAGAGATGCAGCCTGCATCAGCCCAGTCTACTCCTAGCAGCACCCCCACTCTTCCCCTAAGCAGAAACTCAGAGGCTGGCTCACTTCTGGTTTCTTCCACAGCCTTACCTGGCTCAAGTTCTAGCATCATGGATTCCAGAAGAGGGGATAAGAACAGAAACTCATGAGAAGAATGGAGCCCCTTTGGGACAAGATGCCTCCAGAATTCTGATTCGGGAGGCTCAGCCACTCAGGCCTCTAGAGGAGCCCAGACGCCCTTTACAATGGAACTGTCGATGTCCAGACCACCCGCATGCCTGAGGACCCACAGTCTTCAAGTCGCCTGAGATGGACACGCCAGTGATGGAAGAGAAGAAACCATCAGCACGGACCCATAATCCCAAATCCCACGACTTGAATGTGCTCACGCCCACAGGGTTCTGGAGTGCTTTCTATTCCAGGGACTCTGGATAGAGGGAGTCTTGCTCCCCACCCCATTTTACCTTGGCTCTGATATAAGAAAGGCATAGTTTTTAAAAACCTGTCAAACTGAAGCTAGAGCTGGAGACATAATTGGCTTTTGAGAAACAGGGCAAAGCTTGTCTTTATTGTATGGAAGAAGCCATTTCGTACTGCTTTAGCATAAACTTAGACTAATCTCAGCAGTGATGTACTGGAACCCTCAATACTTATTTTTGTATCATGTACCCTAGACAAGAACTTTAATTGCTGTCTGCTAGGTAAATGGTGTTTGTGATGTCCCGAAACCCAGCCTTCTGGACGCCTTTACCTCCGGTAACATGGGAATTGACAAAACATGGGGTAGCCATGTTCCCTGACTAGTTTAAACAACGCTGGCTCTCTGGATGCTGTGCTGGTGCTGTGCTCTGGCCTTGTCAGTGAGGGGGCCTAAGATCTGATGGAGCTCTCGGTACGTCAAAAGCCAGACTCAGCAGGGACCCTGCTTCCTGTTGTTGAAACTGGACTCTCCGGGCCATTTTGTGAGACCTAATGGATGTCTGAGTCCTGCAGCTAGTCTTGGGCCGGTGCTGGTGGAGGGCTGCTTCTCTCTGATGTGTCACATAGAGCAAACACTATTCTTGCATATCCTTTCTTGCACTTTAAAGTAAGATTAATTTAACTCCAATTTTGCTGAAAACTTCATAAGGGAAAAAAATTCAGTGTACTAGTTTGGTATAGATAAATGGATGTTAAACTTTTCTGAAGTAAAGAAGATAGTAACCACAGTTAGATTACACAGTCTTGAGGTTTGTGTAAAACTCTTGCCACCCTATTTTGATTTCCTTGTTCAGCCCAGAACCTGAAATTAATTTTTCTAGGGTGTGGAGGAAATTAAAGTTTTTCTACATGAAAGCATTTTCCCTCAAAATGAGCATCAAACCTTTGTACACACAGATACCTTACTGAGGAAAGGAGAGGGAAACTGCCTTTTTATTTCTCCCCACTGTTACATGTTCAGCCATTGTCTTGAGCCCTGACTCAAAGACCTGCTGTTTATGTTTTGGATTTTATTTTGAGAGCTCTTGGAGTCTAGGATGAACAGAACGATTAATTTATTCGTGTCTTCTGTTATGCTTTTTTCTCTTACTTGTTTTGAAATAAAAATCCTTACTACTTACACACACAGTAAAACCTATATAAGCCTTTGAATCTTCTTCAATAACACTACCCTCTTACAGGCTAGAAATCTCAGTCATTACTAACATTTTATTTGTTTATGTAATATTTTGTCACATGTGGAAATGTATATAAAAGATAGGGGCATGAGAAAGGAAAAAACAAGAGAGATTTAAATTCCTTGTTCACTTAAGTCAACGTTGTCCTTCCAGAAAACAATCTTTTTCACTCAAAAAAGTAGTTCTAAATCTCCCATTCTGTGCTCTCCCCTGTGTTGGGTGTTATAGAGGACATAGGGAATTGATATAATATAGTTCCTACTTTCAAGGAGAGTTCAGTCTTGTAGAAAGAGGCAGTATAATAAAACTAGGAAAGAAATGGGATCCTACAATTAAATTTATTATGTCAGACATTTTATATACTTTCACTCTTATCTTCACAATCTTGCAAAGAAAACATTATCCTTTCCAATTTAAAAGTAAGGAAAATGTGGTTCCAGAAGGTATAATAACCTGTCTGAGGTGACTCAGCTAGTAAATCACTGGAGCAGGATTCAAATTCAGATGTGTAATGTTAGAGAACCAAGTGCTTTCCACTATGCCCAACTACCTCCTATTTCCAAGCTTACCAGTAGTTTCCTGAAACAAGTCACTCAGTTGTTCTAGACATTGGTTTCCTGGTCTGTGAAATGGAAGGTTTTCCTTTCCAGAAGTGGACACGCATTCCCACTGTCCTTAGACTAACCCCTGAAGCACTGAGAGTCTGACACCAGACGGGACATCTGGGTGGGTCACCACCCTCCACACCCAGGTCAGGGACACTGGCATGTCCTACACTCACTGAGGGCACACTGGGCAGCTGGGTCCTGAAAGAAAGTAGGATACAGATGGGTACCGAGGAATTGGAGGCTCTTCCAGATTGAGGGGGGAGCCAGAGTCACATCATGGAGCCGGGCATGATACTGGCCTGTGTGGAGATACTTAAAGGTTGGAGCGACTGGAGCATAAGGGAGAGAGGATTTGTTGGGTCCAGATGAAGAAGGACCTTAATGCTAGGTGCTTGTACCCAATGCAGCCTGGCTCAGAGAGCCATTTCAAGACTTCTGCCAAATCATGGTGTCACTATTTACTGCCTTAGACCTTGAACTTGATAAATAAGCTGGCTGAGGTGCTCAGCTCCCATAATAGAAAAGAGAACTCTTGGATTCAGAAATATTAATGATTTAATAGCACCTGGCAAGCCATAGGAACTTACAAATTCTTGGTAAATGAATAAATAATGTCGGTGAGACACGCAGATTGACTCAATCTTATAGGAGGGTAATGTATTTACCATGGGCTATCCATTATCACCCCTGGTTCTCTTAGGCCAACTCTCTAAGACCTATACGTGTGTGGGAGGGACTTTGTAGAGAGTGTGGAGTGTGACAGTGATTGCTTTCCTCCGTGTGATGTGACTGGCCCATTTAGGAGCTCAGCCTGGTGCTGGTCTGATGACCGCCACGCTCTAGCCAGCTTAGTCAAAGGACCTGCAGGTGGGCAAAACCATTCGGTAACGAAGTGTCTCTGTTCATGCAGTCACAGGACCCCTGGCCTACCCAATCAGAGAGCAGTGGAGGAGAACTAAATGTGTAACACTTTGTTCTTTGGGGTTCCCACAATGCAAGGAATACTTGAGAAGCAATGCCACAACCACTTAAACAAAAGCCAATTGTTTATGTTGAGGAACTAAAATGTAAGTGAACAATAATTATCCATGTCAACATTTGTTGTACAATGCTTTAGAACTGATAACTCCAAGGCTTTATCATTAAACTGATAAAATGCATTGGCAAGTTTGCTCTTTATAGTCAAGGTCCAATCTCATCTACCATCCTCCACCCTTCAACCATGAGCTCCTTTCAGCTCCCTGAATGGATCATGCTCTCTCTAGCCTGCAGTTTCTCTACTTGGGGTACTTTCTACCCCCCATTCATTTTTTCTTTTTAGCTGGCTAGGTTCTACTCTTGTTATATGTCAACACATGCATCCCCTCCTCCGGAAAGCCTCCCCTGACACCCTTCTTACCTGTCTCCCCCAGAGGTATGAATACGTCATGCCTGACATATTCACCTTTGAATCTGTAGTGTGCCTAGCACATTTATGGAACAGTGTCAATGCTCAATTATGTTTGTTGAGTCAATGATGGAGTCAATGAATAAGATCCTTTTAACTCTTTAGCAATCATTTTCAGGGTTAGTTTGAAGGCAGAGGATTATGAGTTTTTAGATGCTGGACTCAGGTCGGCTCACTCACGTATAGTTCCCCCCAGATCTGCTCGGTTTGTATGTCAATCAAGGATAAACCAACAACTCAAGATAAATAGGAGGGTTATGCATATACATAGCATAGTGCTTAACAGTGCTTAAAGATCCAACAAATGACTAATAAATGATTGCATGCATTAATGCTGCCAAATGTGTCATAGATGCCACCTGCAAGCTCTGCCTTTCACGACAAACCCTGATTTACATCTGGGCACTCTGCTCATTGCTAGGGGTACATGCATGAATAAGGCCACCTTCCTGGATCTGTGAGGGGCCACTCACATGAAAAAATAAGAAAATAGAAATGCCAAGTCAATTTTTAGATGTTTGAATTTTGACTTCTTGATATCAAACACTAGGATATTAGAAAAACAAATATAGTATTCCTTGTGTGTGTGTGTGTGTGTGTGTGTGTGTGTGTGTGTGTATGTGTATGTGTATATATATATATATATATATATATATATATATATATATATATCGAGAGAGACAGAGATTTTTTTTTTTGCGATTTCAAATATTGACACTGGAAGCACAGCACAGATCCATGGAGTTTCATTTTCCAGACTTGTTTCACCACTATTGTTAATTCCATCTGTTTTTGAAGTGTAATAATCCAATTATGACCAATCGTTATACTTTTTCTATCTAATATTTGGTGAAGTATTTGATTTATTCTCTGCAACTTGTTAACATTTTATGCATACTACCCAGTTAATCTTTGCAATTATTTATGAAGTAGGCACTATGACCATCTCCATTTTAAAGTTCAGGAAATGGAAGCACAGAGAGTTTAAACAACTAGACCCAAATCACACAGCTAGCAAGTGCATTCTGACTCCAGAGCTGCACCCTGAAGTGCTGTTATGTTGCTTTACTGTGACTGGACTAATAGGACAAGAGGCCTTTTTTTAAAAAAAAAACAAGAATTTTCTTTGGTTGGTCACTAAGAAAGCACATCCAAAAACAACTTTATATGCTAAAGGCATTGAAAAATAGAATGATATTATTGGAATTGTCTTAGGGAAAATTTGCATTGAAATAAATCCCCATGGGATAGTACTACCTTAATCCAAGTTCTGAAAAGAAAAAAAGGTGATCTCCTTTACTTTGTACATCAGATTTACTCCTATGTTTTTATGGGTTGAATCATATTTTAATGTAAATATTGAAGGAAACCTGTGATTTTTGCAGTATTAAAAGGTCTTTAAAATAAATAAGTTCCTCACTTGTTTGTTTTGGAATTTTAGATATTTTCATGTAGACTTTAATTGAAGGGGCATACAAATGTAGGAATTATTGCCAAATAATTCCATCTGGCATTCAGCTACCATCTCGCCACATTTAGTTTTGGTTGACTTCCTTCTGCTTCGAAAAATATAAAAAAACACAGAGAAACATTTTTTCCAAACCTTCATGGACATTGTAATGTTGTGTTTCATAATAATAGGGAAAAGAAAATAGATACAATCCCTGCCCTCATGGAGCTTACATCCTAATGAAAAAAGACTGATAACAAACAAATAAAAATAAAATTTTGAAGTATATGGCCCATTATCTCAGCACCTTATATCCTTTCCCCACTGTTTGAAAGCCAGTTGTGTCACATACCAGTTTTCCATATATGTATAGGTCTATAAATGAAATGTCTGTTCTATTCCCTAATTCTATTTGTCTATTTCTGTTTGCCTACATTCTTTTTTTTTCCTTGTTTTTTTTTTTTAACTTTCCCTTCTTTTTTAAATCAACTGTATGAAAAAAAAGTTAAAAAGAAAACAAACATACAATAAAAGAACATTTCAAAGAGACCATAACAAGGGAGTAAGAAAAAGACAACTAACCTAAGATAACTGCTTAACTTCCAACATGTTCCTACTTTACCCCAAGAAAGTTACCTAATATAGCAACATTTCTGTGAACTTGCTCCTACTATATCCATCAGAAATTAACAGACCATAGTCATTCCTGGGCATCCCCAGAACGTTAAATAGCTTATCTGTTCTTCTTGGATTATTGTTCCCCCTTCCTTAATTGCTCTCTATTGCTAGTTCCCCTACATTCTACATTATAAACCATTTGTTTTACATTTTTCAAAGTTCACATTAGTGGTAGCATATAATATTTCTCTTTTTGTGCCTGGCTTATTTCGCTCAGCATTATGTCTTCAAGGTTCATCCATGTTGTCATATGTTTCACGAGATCGTTCCTTCTTACTGCCGCGTAGTATTCCATCTTGTGTATATACCACATTTTATTTATCCACTCATCTGTTGAAGGACATTTGGGTTGTTTCCATCTCTTGGCAATTGTGAATAATGCTGCTATGAACATTGGCGTGCAGATATCTGTTCGTGTCACTGCTTTCCGATCTTCCGGGTATATACCGAGAAGTGCAATCGCCGGATCGAATGGTAGCTCTATATCTAGTTTTCTAAGGAACTGCCAGACTGACTTCCAGAGTGGCTGAACCATTATACAGTCCCACCAACAATGAATAAGAGTTCCAATTTCTCCACATCCCCTCCAGCATTTGTAGTTTCTTCTTTGTTTAATGGCAGCCATTCTAATCGGTGTTAGATGGTATCTCATTGTGGTCTTAATTTGCATCTCTCTAATAGCTAGTGAAGCTGAACATTTTTTCATGTGTTTCTTGGCCATTTGTATTTCCTCTTCAGAGAACTGTCTTTTCATATCTTTTGCCCATTTTATAATTGGGCTGTCTGTACTATTGTCATTGAGTTGTAGGATTTCTTTATATATGCAAGATATCAGTCTTTTGTCAGATACATGGTTTCCAAAAATTTTTTCCCATTGAGTTGGCTGCCTCTTTACCTTTTTGAGAAATTCCTTTGAGGTGCAGAAACTTCTGAGCTTGAGGAGTTCCTATTTATCTATTTTTTCTTTTGTTGCTTGTGCTTTGGGTGTAAAGTCTAGGAAGTGGCCACCTAATACAAGGTCTTGAAGATGTTTTCCTACATTATCTTCTAGGAATTTTATGGTACTTTCTTTTATATTGAGATCTTTGGTCCATTTTGAGTTAATTTTTGTGTAGGGGGTGAGGTAGGGGTCCTCTTTCATTCTTTTGGATATGGATATCCAACTCTCCCAGCCCCATTTGTTGAAAAGACCATTATGACTCAGTTCAGTGACTTTGGGGGCCTTATCAAAGATCAGTCGGCCATAGATCTGAGGGTCTATCTCCGAATTCTCAATTCGATTCCATTGATCTATATGTCTATCTTTGTGCCAGTACCATGCTGTTTTGGCAACTGCGGCTTTATAATAAGCTTCAAAGTCAGGGAGTGTAAGTCCTCCCACTTCGTTTTTCTTTTTTAGAGTGTCTTTAGCAATTCGAGGCATCTTCCCTTTCCAAATAAATTTGATAACTAGCTTTTCCAAGTCTGCAAAGTAGGTTGTTGGAATTTTGATTGGGATTGCATTGAATCTGTAGATGAGTTTGGGTAGAATTGACATCTTAATGACATTTAGTCTTCCTATCCATGAACATGGAATATTTTTCCATCTTTTAAGGTCCCCTTCTATTTCTTTTAGTAGAGTTATGTAGTTTTCTTTGTATAGGTCTTTTACATCTTTGGTTAAGTTTATTCCTAGGTACTTGATTTTTTTAGTTGCTATTGAAAATGGTATCTTTTTCTTGAGTGTCTCTTCAGTTTGTTCATTTCTAGCATATAGAAACATTACTGACTTATGTGCATTAACCTTGTATCCCGCTACTTTGCTAAATTTGTTTATTAGCTCTAGTAGGTGTATCGTTGATTTCTCAGGGTTTTCTAGATATAAGATCATATCATCTGCAAACAATGACAGTTTTACTTCTTCTTTTCCAATTTGGATGCCTTTTATTTCTTTGTCTTGCCGGATTGCCCTGGCTAGCACTTCCAGCACAATGTTGAATAACAGTGGTGACAGCGGGCATCCTTGTCTTGTTCCTGATCTTAGAGGGAAGGCTTTCAGTCTCTCACCATTGAGTACTATGCTGGCTGTGGGTTTTTCATATATGCTCTTTATCATGTTGAGGAAGTTGCCTTCAATTCCTACCTTTTGAAGTGTTTTTATCAAAAAGGGATGTTGGATTTTGTCAAATGCTTTTTCAGCATCTATTGAGATGATCAATTGATTTTCCCTTTCGAGTTTTTAATGTGTTGTAATACATTGATTGTTTTTCTTATGTTGAACCATCCTTGCATGCCTGGAATGAACCCCACTTGGTCATGGTGTATGATTTTTTTAATGTGTCTTTGGATTCGATTTGCAAGTATTTTGTTGAGGATTTTTGCATCTATATTCATTAGGGAGATTGGCCGGTAGTTTTCCTTTTTTGTAGCATCTTTGCCTGGTTTTGGTATTAGATTGATGTTAGCTTCATAAAATGAGTTAGGTAGTGTTCCATTTTCTTCAATGTTTTGAAAGAGTTTGAGTAAGATTGGTGTCAGTTCTTTCTGGAAAGTTTGGTAGAATTCCCCTGTGAAGCCATCTGGCCCTGGGCATTTATTTGTGGGAAGATTTTTGATGACTGATTGGATCTCTTTGCTTGTGATGGGTTGGTTGAGTTCTTCTATTTCTTCTCTGGTCAGTCTAGTTTGCTCATATGTTTCGAGGAAATTGTCCATTTCTTCTACATTATCCAGTTTGTTGCCATACAGTTGTTCATAATATCCTCTTATAATTTTTTTAATTTCTTCAGGATCTGCAGTTATGTCACCTTTTTCATTCATTATTTTGTTTATATGGGTCTTCTCTCTTTTTGATTTTGTCAGTCTAGCTAGGGGCTTGTCAATCTTGTTGATCTTCTCAGAGAACCAACTTTTGGTGATATTTATCCTCTCTATTGTTTTTTTGTTCTCTGTGTCATTTATTTCTGCTTTAATCCTTGTTATTTCTTTTCTTGTACTTGGTTTAGGATTGGTTTGCTGTTCATTTTCTAGCTTCTTCAGTTGATCCATTAGTTCTTTGATTTTGGCTCTTTCTTCCTTTTTAATATATGCGTTTAGTGCTATAAATTTCCCCCTTAGCACTGCTTTTGCTGCATCCCATAGGTTTTGGTATGTTGTGTTCTCATTTTCATTCGTCTCTATATATTTAGCAATTTCTCTTGCTATTTCTTCGTTAACCCACTGATTATTTAGGAGTGTGTTGTTTAACCTCCAGGTATTTGTGAATTTTCTAAGTCTCTGATGGTTATTGACTTCTAATTGTATTCCATTGTGGTCAGAGAATGTGCTTTGAATAATTTCAATCTTTTTAAATTTATTGAGGCTTGTTTTATGTCCCAGCATATGATCTATTCTGGAGAAAGTTCCGTGAGCACTAGAAAAGTATGTGTATCCTGGTGATTTGGGATGTAATGTCCTGTATATGTCTGTTACATCTAATTCATTTATCAGATTGTTTAAGTTTTCAATTTCTTTATTGGTCTTCTGTCCAGTTGATCTGTCTATAGGAAAGAGTGATGTGTTGAAGTCTCCCACAATTATTGTGGAAACATCAATTGCTTCCTTTAGTTTTGCCAGTGTTTCTCTCATGTATTTTGTGGCACCTTGATTGGGTGCATAGACATTTATGATTGTTATTTCTTCTTGTTGAATTGCCCCTTTTATTAGTATGTAGTGTGTTTGCCTACATTCTTGATTACTATAACTTGAGAGTAAAAATTGATACCTGATACAGCAAGGCCCCCAACTCATTCTTCTACAAAAGCTATTTTTGTTCTGTGTTTCTTAATATAAATCTTAGAATCAGTTTGTCAAGTCCCGTGAAAACTCTCCATTGAGTTTTGATTGGAATTACATTGCATTTATAGATTAATTTGGGAAGAAATGCATCTCAATGATAATAAGAATTCTCATATGGAATTATGGAAAATATCTCTGTTCTTAGGTCTTCTTTAATGTCTTTCATCACATTTTAATAATTTTCTTAAGACTGTCCTTGCATGTCTTTTATTAGTTTTATTCTTTGTAATTTTTGTTGCTATTAATGATATTTATTTTTCAACTACATTTTATAAATATTTATTACCACTGTATAGGAGTGTAATCTTTTTGTTTATTGATTTTATATCTATTAACTAACTGCTGACCTCAACTAATAAATCTTTATTATTAGAGATAAAGATAATAAAGTATTTAAATAAATAAATACTTCTTCTGCAGATTCTCTTGGGTTTTCTATATGGACAATCACATCATCTTAGAGCAGTGGTCCACAACTGGGGCTGACTTGTTCCCAAGAGGACAGTTGGCCATGTCTGGAGACATCTTTGGTTGTCACAACTGGGGGTGTCACAGTTTTGTAATAATTTATTCACCAATTCTTTAGTGAAACCCTACTGCACCTCAGGTCTTGTTCAAAGAGCTGGGTATTCAATGGTAAGCAAAACAGATACATTCCCATCCAAAACAACTTTGAGAGTCCAGTTTATAGCCTGCAAACAGAAAATATAAACTCTCAAATTATTTGTGGAATATTTAGAGAAAATAACCATACGATAGTGCAAAATAAAAAAAAACAAAAACAAAAATGACCAAGTTTCAAAAGGTGGAAGTGATATAAGGTACATTGTTTGACCACTCTGCTACAAATGTGGAAATTAATACAAATGTTTAAACAAACAAACAAACCCTTGCCAGCTGAAGGTCATGTGTCCTTAAATGCTTGAAGTATTTTTTAAAAAAAGGAAAATAAATTGGATTTCATTCAAGAAATTAGAAAAAGACCAGAAAAGAAACTTCAAGCATGATACAAGGAATTAACATAAAAGCCAAAGTTAATTAATTATAATGCAGAAAAACAGTAGAACTGACAAATAAATTATAAAGCCCCTTGTTTGAAAAGCAATAAAGAGAGGAAAAGAGAAAATTTATAGAGGAGAAACTGACAAACACTACCCAAAGCCAGATGATCAGGTCAACATTAAAAGTGATGTAATGTTGATCATATGTCTTTGAGATGATTGGATGAGAATGCCACTTCATCGCTGTGGTCTTCCTCCCCCAAACCCATAACTCCAGTCTAATCATGAGAAAAACTGGGGCAAATCCTAATTGAGGGACATTCTAACCATTACCTGACCAACATACCTGAACCTGTCAAGGTCATCAAAAACAAGGAAAGTATGGGAAACTGTCACAGCCAAGAACAGCCTTAAGTCATGTCATGTGGCATCTTGGATGGGATCCTGGAACATAAAAGGACATTAGGTAAAAACTAAGGAAATCTGAATAAAGCATGGACTTTAGTTTTTAATAATTTGTCAATATTTGTTCATTGATTGTGACAAATGTGCTGTACTATTATAACATTTTAACAATAGGGGAAAACTGGGTGTGGCATATGTGGAAATTCTGTACTACATTTGCATGTTTTATGCAAATCTAAAACTATTTGTATTAGTATCCAATTGCTGCTGTAATGAATTATGCAACCTTAGTGGCTTAAAATAACACAAATTTATTACCTTGTATTTCTGGAGGTTAGAAGTCAAAAATGGATGTTACAGGGCTAAAATCAAGGTGTCAGCAGGCTGCTTCCTTCTGGAGGCCTCAGAGGAGATTCTATTCCTTCTCTTTTCCAGCTTCTAGAGGTCTCCAGCCTTCCTTGGCTCGTGGCTGCATCATCCTAATCTCTCCTGTGGCTGCATGCCCTTCTGTCTGACCTTCCTCCATTCCTCTTAAAAGGCCTGTGATTATACAAGGCCCACTCACATAAGGAAGGACAATGTCCCCATCATAAAATTATTAATTTAATTACATTTGCAAAGCCCCTTTTGCCATTTAAGGTAACAGTCACAGTTTCCAGGGATTAGGATGTTGACATTTTTGCAGAGCCATTATTCAGCCCACACTATTCTAACACAGAAAATTTATAAAAACAAACAAACAATGAAACAACAAATACTTAGAAAATCTAAGACAAAAGGGAGTTCACAAACTAAATGCAAAAAGACAAAAGGGATATAACAGATGTGGAGATTTTAAGACTAGAAGAGGATAATATAGTTGACTATCAAATAATACATTTCATTATCTAGATGAAATAATTTGGGGGGACAACAGGGTATTCTGGAAAAAATATTAGAAAAAAGAGCCACGGCAGAGATAGGAAATGTCAAAGAAGGCTCTGGGACAAGATATTTCTTATAATGATTATGGCTTTTACTTATTGAGGGCTACTAAGTAACAAGAATTCAAATCAGCATTTGCCTGGCTTCAAAGCCCATGTTTTTTCCCAGCATCATTTTGCCTCCTGTGCATATATGGGTCAATCTTTTCATAATTTCGAGGAACAGATTTTTCCTGTTCTATACACTCTATTCCAGAGCATGGGAAGCTATCTAACTCATTATTAGCTTCCCAGTACCATGTAGCACAGGCTGTAGTGGGGTTCCCCTCTAGAGTTGTGTGACCTTAGACAAATTAAAATCCTCCTTGGCCTCAGTCCTTCATCTGCAGAACACAGATAATGTTATATCTAATTTGTAGGATTGTTTTAAGAGTTACATGAGAAAATTCTTAGAAGTGTTTTGTCTAGTTTTGGGAACATGGTATGAGCTTGAGAAATGATCACAACTGCTATTATTACTGATAATAAAACCTAACAGGATAAAAAGAAAAGAAATGAATATATTTAAAAATACTAAATAATTTGCTGGCCAATTGAATTAGAAAATATTTGAAAAGAATACTCTACCACAACAAGTAGAAAATATCAGTTTGGTTTAATATTAGAAAAGTTATTGTTACATCATATTACTATGCCAAGTAAGAAAAATCATTCATTAAATTTTGAAAGGTGCTGGTAAAAGTATTACATCCATTTCTAATGGAAAGAAATCTCTTTGTTATCCATGAATAGAAGAATAATTCCTTAACACATGAAAGACTATCTCATACTGACAGCTCATATCATTATTTATTGGGAAAATACCAATAGAGACAGTTCCATTGCCATCAGGAACAAAACAAGGATGTCTGCTATCTTCCCTATTGTTTGGTATTTTTAAAAATAAATGTTGGTCACAGCAGAAAATAGAAATAGGGAGTGTGATTACTGGAAAAGAGAGAAAAAGTTGGCATTATTTTTAGATGCCATAATCATATACTTAGAAAACCCTAGAGACTATGCTAAAAAATAATTAGATGAGAGTTCAGCAAGATGAATGAATACAAGTGTCAATGGATATCAAACATACCAACAACAATCAAAGAATATAATGAGGAAAATTCTCTTTCACAAACAGAAATAGAAAACACCTAGAAATAAAAGCTTACTAAGAAATGTGTCAAACTGAAATGAAAAAAAAATCACAGAACTATTCTAAGAAACATAATGAGCCTTAAATAAAAGGGAAAACATATAATGTGTCTGTGTGGACTCATAAATATATCAATTATCTCCACATTGATTTAGAAGTTTAATGCAACCCATTAAACTCCCAATGGAATTTTTCTTTGGCAGTTTTGCTGGAAGAACAAATGTATGAGAATAGCAAAAGAAAATTTGGAAAAGAAGGCTAATGATAAGGTGTGAATTTGTTCACCAGATAGAGAGAGGGTGTGAATTTGTTCTACCAGATAGAATATATATTGCAAGGTTACTGTAGAGAGTGGCACCAGCACAAATAGGGATCAATAAGAGAGAATAGTCCTGAAAAAAAAAAACACAACACCCTATTAGATATAATGACTTGAAATACTATCAAGGGGACAACACAAAACAAAGGAAGAGATAGATTTTTCAATAAATGGAATATGGAAAATTGGAAATCTGGAAAATATCAAGCAGATCCTCACCTTATCCCATATGTCACACCTAATATTCAATTCCAGATATGTCTAAATAGCATAATGTTTGTAGCAAATGAAACAACAATATATTAGAAAAAAATAAGGTTGACCCTCAGGAGAAGGACCTTAGAGCAAGAAAAAGATCAATAGATTTGCCTATATAAAGTTTTAAACTCTGTATATCAAAAGTGCCATTTCTTAAACTAAAAAGAAAATATCATGAAAAACATTAAAATGACAGGTTTGGAAAATTGTTTGCCACTGATGACAAGCCAAGAATTAGTAACATATATTTTCAGAGTGCTTATAAATCTGTAAAAAAAATACTAACAAATCTAAAGAAAAAAAATGGGTAAAACAACATGGATAATTTATGGAGAAATTACAAATGGTCAATAAAGATGGGGGAAACTCAATTTTCCTAATAATCTAAAAAATCTAAATATCCTGTTTAACTGATTTAATTGTCAGCTCAAGGCTAGTGAAAGTCAGGTGGATTCTGACATGTAATGCTGGGGAAGTGTCCAGTGCTGCAGAATTTGGCAGTATATTTCAGGTACCTAAAAATTTTGATTCATTTGCCCCAAGAATTCCACATCTTGAAGTCTGTCATTATGAATGAAAAAGATGTGAACAATATTTTTTGCACAGGGACATTCATTAGATTCTATGAATGGTATCAAAAACTGGAAAGAAAGGATAACGTATATTGGAATGGCTAAATAAACTATGGTACATTGATGAGATGGAATATTTACTGTCAGAAAAATTTTGATATTGGAAAACTTTAATATTGGTAAATAGTCACACTATAATTTTTAAGTACAAGTGTAGAATTTAAAACTATATCTTAGAGAAATCATCTCTGATATTTAGGTTAGGGTATTTTAGTTGGAGTCTTTATATATATTTTTAGTACTTTTGGGTTTTATGTAATGAGAAGCATTGTGTTCACAATTAAAAAAAATAGTGTGCATGTATAAATATGTATTTAAGATGTAATATGCTTAGCTGGTCAGTATGCTTTTCAAGGAATTAATCAAATTTTGAAAATTAGAAATGGATTATATTAGAGGTTCAGAATTTTTTTTGTTCTATTTTGAAATAAGCATTCTTTTCTTGCTCTTCAAATTGTTTTCTCCAAAGAAACATGCATATATGAAGCCCTTTATACTTACTCCCTCTTCTCTAAGAGAAAAGAAGATATTTAAGTTTGACTTTTATTTTTGCAAGTTTATTATAAGATTTTAAGATTTTACTTTGCTAAAAATGAAAAGATGCTAGTGGCAGGACCATTCTTTGTTGCCTAGGTAGCAGAAATGCTAATGATGCTATCAAATATACCATTTTAAAAGAAACTCATGTCTAAATTAAAGTGGTATTTCCAAATGGTTGAAGAGTTAAAGGGATGTGGAGAAAGCCAAAGAGGAGAATTTCATTGTGACTTGGAATGCAGAGAAAGTACTGAGCAGTTCACATTGCACAGCAAACACTGGGATAATCCTCACTGGAGCATAGTGAAAATATATTTGTTAATTCTTAAATTTTTGTAAATTTCTGTAATACACATGAAGAACTGAAAAGTACAGGAAAATAAAGAGAGGATTAAAATAGTCACCAATAATACCACCATCTGTTTAAGTGAAATACCATACAATGGATTGGCTTAAACAATGCAAATTTATTGGCTCATGGTTTTGAGGCTATAGAAGTCCAAAATCAAGGTGTCAGCAAAGTGATGGTTTTCCCCAGAAGACTGTGGCATTCTGGGGCTGGCTGCTGCCTATCCTTGGTCCTTGGCTTTTCTGTCACATGGCAATCCATGGAGGCATCTTCTTCTTTCCCTTCCAGGTTCTGCTAATTTCCAGCTTCTGACTGCTCCCATGGCTTCTCTCTGTGAGACATTCACTATGCTCCAGTAATCCAGATTAAAGCCCAAGCTGATTTAGCTGGGCCATGCCTTAACTGAAGAAACATCTGGAAGAGCTCCTGTTTACAATGGGTCCACACCCACCAGAATGGGAACCAAAACCAGGAACTTATACAACCTGGCATACACAACTCTATACACCACAAATGGAGTTACTTCTGATTTCTATTCTTTCTCTCCTCTCTCTACCCCCCACGTTATTTTTAAGGATATTTACTCATAGCTTTAAATAAAATTTTGTATCCCAATGGTTTTTTTTTTAAATGAACTCTCTGGGGAGAATTCGGGTATTTGCACAATCCCAGGGTAATTTCTTCTCCAGTTTCTTCTGGGGGTCCCCAGTGTGATGGCTGGCTCCCCTCAAAGATAGCTGCCTATACTCTCAACTTACAGTTAAATCTGACAGTTTCCAAGTCGTGCACATGAAGAAGGAGCTTTCATTGCCTCTTTCTTAAATACAAAGCGAAGATTTAGTAAACAAGTATACAGTGAGCACACACTGTGTGTAAGGCAGAGTTCTTGACACTGGGAATACAACAGTGAACAAAACAGACCAAAATCCCTTCCCTCTTGGAGCTTACATGCTGGTAGTAGAAGAGAAAAAGAAATAAACACAATAAGTAAGTGAATTAATCTGTATTTTAAAGGTTTATATGTGTTATGGAGAAAGATAAGGCAGGGAAGGAAGAGAAAGAGGGGTGGGGCACTTGTATAACTTTCAGTTGGGTGGTCAGAGGCCTCACTGAGAGAAGACACTTGTGCAGTTATCAAAGAATCACAACATTGTCATTAAAAGAGCCTATTGAGTACCAAGAAGATTATGAAAGATTATCTACATCTAGACTTATCATTTTGAAATTCAGGATATCAGATCATAAAGTTTCCAGCAGTAGGTACAGGATTGGGGGATAGGGAAGAGGTCACATACAAAAGGATGAAGGCCATATTGGCATCATATTTTTCAACAGTAACAGTGAATGCTGAAAGAAAATGGATCAATGCTTTTGAATTAAGAGGGACATGTTTTCAATCTAGAATACAATACCATGCCAAATTAAAATCAATCCAATAATGAAACTTATTCATATGTGCCAGTACACTGAAAACCTACTTCCCATATATCCTTCTTAGGAAGTTACTTGAGGATGGACTCCAGCAAATTAGGGATATGCTCTATCTAAGAAAGGCTATTGATGTAAAAACAGATTTAGTTGTATCCAATAGAGGAAGTAAAAATAATAAGTATATAGGAAGGAGTGAGGATAAGAAGTTAGGAAGATGGTATAATTAAACTGAAACATAGCCCTACTTTAACAGAAAGCAAATAACTAAAGTCTAATTTTGATCAATCAAGAAAATAATGATATAAGCTGAGATACAATGGCAACCATCTCCATCTCCAATGTCTTTGATCTTGTTAATGGAGGCAATAGAGCAATGCTTAACCATCCAACTGGCTGTCAATAGTGAAAGGACAGGCAAAACAGGAGAATATAGGATAGGGGTGAAGCAGAAACTGGGCATCAGATCAGGAACAGATGGTTTGAAGTTAAGTAGAACCAGAAGAATTTCCTGAACTAGAAAGGGAGCATTCTTGCAAAATTCTTTTATAGAGAGTGTGGGGCCTAGAGAAGGAAGGAATTCTTTAGGGTGTTCAGTTTGGCCTTACGTCAGCTCATAACATCCTCAAAGATCCTATTTATAAATGGGATCACATCCATAGGATTGGGAGTTAGGATGTGTCATGGATATGAGTCATTTGATAGCATATAACACACTCATACATTTTGCTGGCAGTTTAAATTTATACAATATGTTGAAAGCTAATTTATTAACATTCAACATTTCATTCATATATTCATTCAAGATATATTATGTGCCTACTATATATCAGGCACTATTGAGCTGAGGGAGCAATAAAGATTTTAAAAAAATCTCTTTCAGTAAAGATAAAAAGAATCTTCTTAGGGATTCACAGGTGGAGTCTGGTAGGGGGAGATAGGCATGTGACAATTAAATTCCATAAAGTGTTATAGGTGCTGTGATGGAGAGGTCCCAAAAGGGACACCAAGAAGGGAGTGATCCATTCTGTTTGGGGGATGATAAGTTTAGGTACACCATGATAGCTGGAGTGAGAATTGTAATGCCTGGGTAGAGTTCATCTTCATATCTTTGAAAATGAAATTATCTTCTTGTAAATCTAGCCTAAGAAGTAATTTTAGGTAAAGAGAAAGAAATAAGTTAAAAACATTTTTGAGGTGACTCAGCTTTGAAAATATCCCATAAAACTCATCTCCAAATTAATTCTCAATGTTGAAAAGCTCTTGAACTGGTACAGTTTCCTCCTTAGTATATTGAAGATAATGCTTACCTTATGGATTACAGTAAGAATTAGAAATGATACAATACAGTTTTTCATACATAACAGATAAACAGACACTCTGTGAAAGTGATAGGAGTGATGATGATGATGATGAAAATTTGATATATAAATCTTTCTCTACACTGATACAGAAAAATCAAGAGTGTGTATACAGCACTCCATAAACCGACCTTTCAGAAAATCACAGAGGTGTAGAAGGCTGAGCTGGCATGGGCCTTACAGATCCAGTCTAGCTTCTTCATTTTATTGTGGAAGAAACTGAGGCACAGAGAAGTTAAATGATTTGCCTAATGTTCTCCAGAATAGTCTGCATGAAGCATTGGAACATTATATCTGAGACACTGAAAAGAGAATTGTGCATCTTGAGGCAAGAGACACTGGTGAATTTGAGATCCCTTCACTGTTTCTCAGTTATTTAGATAATGTGTTAGCAAAGCTCTGCATACAAATTTCAGACACAATGCACTTCAAGAGTCTTCTCTCTTCTCCTTAAATAAGTTACTAGATCAATCATACATATCACCAATTGTTCTAGGAGCATATACCAGAATAATCAAAATTCACATCTTGGGTTACACTGACTGGACCAAGGAGATGCTTTTCTCCTTTTTAGCATTACATGATGATATTAGGCTATTTCCTATATGTTTCTGTAATCTGCTTACCAACCACAGTCAGTGAGGGGTTAATGGAGACATCTCTGCCATAGTTAGAACTTGTGGAAGGAAAACACTGTATGTCCTACTATCACTTATTCCTTTGCCAAATAACAAATAAGGAAGAAATGGACTTCTGTCATTATCAAACCAGAGCTACAGACAAGCTGTGCAACTCCTTGGCCCAGCTATGGTCTCTCCACTGCAGTGCTGTAGTCAAAGGTAGGAAGCATTTGATAAGTGTGAACCTGTCACACACATCCTTTCTCTGGCCTGGGTCCCTTCAAGAAGAATTTGGTCCCTCCTCTCAAGACCTCCTTTCCCACATGTACTAAAAAAAATGTATGAGTTTACATTCTTTGAACTTCAGTCTCCTCAACTCTAAATATGGGATATTAATACCTTTATTAGTGGTTTGCTGAGATAATTTAATTAGATAATCTAAGGAGGAAAGGCTATTGAAAAATATATATGCTGGGGGAGTATACTAGAAATCTGTACTTTCTGTGCAATTTTTTTAAAGCATAAAACTGCTCTGAAAATAAAATTTATTATTTAAAAAAATACATATACCAATTTTGTACATACATAGCACAAAGTTATTGTCAAATTGATATAAAGTTTCTAAATAGTCTAAAAATAATCTAAAAATTACCACTTACTGTCCTTCCCCCATTCCTTCCTCCTTCCCTTGACCCCTCTATTCTACCCCCTCTTTCCTTCCTTTCTCTCCTTTCTGTTCCCTTACTTTCATACTGTCATCTACTGCCCCAAAACACTGATCCTACTCCCAGCATCCTACAATGAGCAGGGGTCACATAAGCTACAGTCCCTACTCTTTTGGGGGTATTTCTGCCATATTGTGAACTAGAGGCAAAGATCTGATGAGAAGTTTGGACCAATAGCCTTCCATCTCTAAAATTTTGCAATTCTTTTTCATGGACCCACCATCTAGCCTTTATGGTAGAAGGAAGTGTTTTTAGGTAGAAGGAAGTGTTTTTAGGTAGAAGGAAGTTTGGTTATACAAAATTTTGCTTTAGGACTTGGGATTTAAATAGCTTCTGAATGAAATCTATTCATTCCCTTTAGAGAAAGTGATCCCTTATGGAATTTTCTTAAGAATTAGAGATGTTTAGGTTGGGGAGAACACAGATTTCCAACTGTGATTTCTTACATTGCTCTGAAAGCAAGAAACTAAGGTTGATTTTTATTTCTTCATTTTTCTAAAGAGAAGGATGGACTCTCCATGTGTTGTTTACACTACAAACAATTCTTCAAAAAGATACATGTTGTGAGAAGTAACTTGGAAGTTTAATGTAAGTGGGTTGTATTTGGCACCAAGTTTTCCATTATTTCAAATTCCTATTGAACTACACAATATTGCATTGTGGTATTTAGTGCTTAACAATTCTTTTTCTCCTGGGATTTGAAGATCTCGAGATACAAAACAAGATGAACAAAAAAGAATTCTCAGGAACATTTCTGAAGTAGAAAAATTATTTTGTTTGGTTAATCCCATGTTGCTTTGCATAAACCCGCTCATTTCAGAGAAAGAACGTAGACTCAAGTACATCATGACAGCACAGAAGTGTCATGAGCACTGGACACGAAAGAGTGAGGGCTAGAAAGAAAGAAAGGCAGGGGAGAAGGGAGAGAGAGGACACAGATGATTGAAGGTCAGTTCTTTTCTAAATCTCTCGGCCATGTAAACCCTGAACCACCCAAGTCTAAGCTTTGCTTAGGACAGATTTCTAAACTCACAGTAAATACTATTTACCTTTAGTTCATACTACAGGATTGTCTAATGTTAGAATGAAAAACTTAGGGTTAGGGTTAGGCCAAAGCTATTTAAATGGCACACATAATACAGAAGAAGTAAAAGACTATAAGGGAAAAGTTCTGGGAGACAGAGAGGTAAAAGGTGGGGCTTGAGGACAACAAAACTTTGCCCACCCACCATGGCATTCTGAAGGCACGTGGTCCCAGTCACATTTTGCCTGAGTGCTCATGTAATCAAAATTATCTGTCTAGGTCAGACAGAACAGCTGAACTCTCTACAGAAAATTAGGGGCCTCTAGGTTAACTAACACAGGAAGTACAGAGAAAGGGAACAACTTTTTATTGTGAAAGGCGCCTACTATCTCATATATTATGTTAATGTTATCTCATTCAGCAAAAATTCTGTAGGGCAAATACCAGGAAACTGAGGCTCAGAGGTTAAGTAGCCTGCTTTTTCTTACAATCTGGGGGAAGGCCAGATGAATTTGATGCCAATTATGTTTGTTACAAAGTCCACACCCTGCTGCACACAGCACTTTCTTTAAAGGGCTAGTTATCACTGAGCTTGAAAGAGTGAAGATCATAACTCCTTAAGTAAGAATATTTAAGAAAATGCAAACACTGCTTGGTTGCAAGAAGGGAAAGCAGGAAGAAATGATTCCTGACAAAATGAGAGAGACAGATAATCTATACGGCAGGATTAGAAAGTTCGTGTTAGCTCCTGGAGATCATTGTGGGTTTCTTACATACTTTGACTTCTGAATTTGAAGCTCAATAGCAGATATGCCTATTTTATTCCTATACCTCCTAAACTGGCAAAAGGTTAAACAGGGGCTTAAGCTGGCCTTTTCTGGCTGGTGTGATGATAATGGAGGGTTTGGCAGTGGTTTCAATTTTAAGAGAAAAGAAGTCCAGTTCAAATAAAAGACAGCATAGCTCAAAATTGAATTAGAAATGTAGGGACAAGGACTTGATATATGAACCTTAACGAATATCAGCTATCCTCCTGACTGTCTTAATGGAATGAGTAAAATAACATATGGCAGAAAAAGCACTGGCACTGGAATCACAAGAATGAGGTTTGAGCCATCATTTGCTGCTTTCTAATTGTGCCACTTTGAACTCCTCTCTCAACCCCTCTGAGCCTCAGTTCCCTGATACATAAAATGAGAAGTCAAAATGCATAATTTACAGATTGTTGAGGTATTGAAATACATTTAAGAAGATAGTACATGTTAGATTGTTTGGCACATTTTGATTTAATATGAAGTGGTTGATAATTCAGTGTGAAAAAACAATAGATTTTTCAAGAAACTGGTCTCCTGTGTGTCAGAACAAGGTAGGCAAGTTCAGATCACTCTAGATCTCAGATAGAAGTTGCTGGTAAGGAAGGGAACTGTTGAATAAAAAAATTAAACCTTTCCGTGCCTTGAAGCAAAAGAGACACTGAAAGAATGTCAAAACTGATAAATATATCAGGAGGCCCAATGAACAAAATAAGAAGTTGCCTTGCCATCACAGACCACTTCAGGCTGAATATTAAAACTAAATAACTAACTAAAATCTTTAGAAAAGCTGATGGGTATTAACTAATTACATTTACAAGAGAAATACTTGGTAGCATAAATATTTTATTTTCTTAGCATTCCACATGCATAGCAAGGGAAATTATTTACTTGGCTTGAGCCAAATAGCAGCTGGGCTGATTCAGAACACATTTATTAATAGTGAGATTAATAATTAAAATATGAAACTAGTACTTCTTTTTAAGATAAAATTACTGGCTTCAGTGGAGTGAAAATTCTTTAAGCAATTGGCCTTTAAAGTCTCTTATCAAATTTTTTGGATGTTTTAAAAAACTAGTTTTTAACTCCAGGTCAGAAATGGTCAGTCAATGTCACTGTACCTGATGGGGTTGAACTGGAGACTTGAAAAGCTTCTGCATTTTTTTCTTCTCTTAAGCTGTTAAATATCTGCACCCCACAATGTGTACTTGAGCTTTGGGATAGGCACAATCACAGATTCCACCCAGTACTGTCAGGCAATCTTCCACATCACTAACAACTCATCTTAAAAATCATGGATAAGTTGGAAAATCACATCAAACCTGTAGAAATATGAGAAAATGGATCTTTAGTTCCATAATGCATACTTGTTTGCAGGCTTACAATCATGGAAATCATTAGCTGTTTACAGGCAATATGTTTTGTTTTATTGTCTTCCTGGAAGAAAGTAATGATGCTATAGTCTTCTAAGTGTGAGCAAAGCCAGCTTGTCAGTACATTCAAGAGAGAGGAAGCAGTTCTGTCTTTCTTGTCAGTGTGAAAGCTTTGACCCACTGGACCTCTGGCTCAGAAAGGGCTTTAAAACTCTTCTCCCCTCCACCCACCCCACACACACAATTTCAGTTATTTCCTTATTAAAGACAAAATAGCAGAAGACATTTTTTTTTTCTCTTTTGTCAACAAACTTTTAGCATTGGTGCTAATCAGAGGGGCTGAATACAGAGGTGGAAAATAAGCTTTTCTATGAGTAATGGTGAAGTTATAATGTATTTATTTACTGATAACAGCCCTTAAGACCAACTGGAAATTTGGTAACATATTGGTGGCTATTTTTTATGAAAGTATCTCAGTTACATTCAGTTTTCACATTCTTTATTCCTAGGAGTTATAGGGAAGGAAGAAAGCAAGCAAGAAATCAAAACTGTGGGCCTTTTTTCTCCCTGATGTCTAATTTTTATATGTCAGAACGTTCCTGATAAAATTAGGTCCTTCTTTTACCGCTCACTGCCTGCCTGTTTCATGCCCAGATATAGACTGTAACAGTTCAGTACCTGAGTTGAATGTGACGTCTTAATTTGATCATTCAATGTCATTTGGAATCTGCTGACTGCCAAAATTCCAGAGATGATTTGTATGTATTAAAACGCCACTAATCAGGAGATAATTTCATTTATTTCTTCTTCTCCTTCCCTTTTGCCTAACTGGCCATTCAGCTAATGGTTTTTACATCCGTTCCATTCTAAGACTTAACAGTCACACTTAACCCCACTGCTCTGGAATCTCTCACTCCCTACTCTAGTTTACTTTACTTTTAAACAGACCTCAATGATTTCCCTTCTTCACCCTTGAAAGAATTTGTGTTTTCAACTAGAAGCCAAATGAAGAAACTTAATGAAGAAACTTAATGTCACCAGCCTTTTTTTTTAATGTTAACTGCTCATGCCTTCTTGTAGTTTGATATTGTTATTCAACTACTGCAAATAAACCCTAATTAGCAAAATGTCAATTGACTTTCAAAGCAGCTGCAGATGGCTTTTGTTTTTTTCAAAAAACAGTTTCATCTTTATCAGCAACAGATGAAGAATCACCATATCTGAAAACACAGCAATACATTGTGGCTCCAATATATGCATTTTAAATTAGACTCAATGCAGTATCCACTGAATGATGTATTTTAACTGATTTAATGATGCCTAATGGAGCTGTAATAAATGGGCCTCATTGGATAGATTCTAAATATAGTTAAAAGATAATTTTTAAAGGAACCACAAACGAAAGGGAAGGATAGTAATGCACACAAGAACAGATTTCCATTGAATCGTCTCAAAGTTTCCTCACTCTGAGGCATTTTGTAACAAAAGAATAGGCTCAAAAAAAAAATTTCCAAGAAACTGTTGGATGTAGAATAGCCAGAAAAGCCTCACTAAATTGGGGAGCTTAGACATTCTCAGAGATTAATCAGAGGTTTGCAAACACAGAATAAATAAATATGTCTTCTCAGACATTGGACTAGAAGCCCACGGCTCAGGAAACATGTGACAACCACATTCTCTTACTTGAAGGACTTTACATATTAAGAAGGTGAACTTGGGAGACTCAGCTGTAAAGCAGTGATGCCATCAGATAGTGAAGCAGTATTGATGAATCTTATTTATCTGAGAAGGTGACTAGAGCCAAATTTTCTTGAATCTGACACAAGAAGAAAGAAGGGAGCAGAGATATAAAAAGAAATGTGTTTCTGTTACAGGAAACTACTTCTGGTTATGATGGAGCATCTCAGAGCAGACCAAGTCTCCGGCTTAGAACACCTAGGAAATCCATATAAAACACAAAATACAAAAAACCTATTTTATAAGCATCAAAAAAGCAGCCCTAACAGCCAAGACTTGAGAAGCCAAGATCTGAGAGGAGAGAAAATCACTGAAGTGAGCCCAATATTCTCTGTGTGGCATTCAGGGAACTTGCCAAATTTTGGCATGAAAGAAAGAGGCTGTGAATCTGGGCAGAACTTGGATGCTAAGAGGCAGAGAAGACAACAGAACTTTCAGCAGTCCCACATGGCTCAGGAGATACAAACTGGAGTCCAGGACTGCCAAGGGAGGCAGGACCCGAAGGGCCAAGATTTCTGAGAGGTGCAGAGTACACTCTGGTTTTCACCTGGAGGCATTTGTTTAATTCTTGAGGTACACAGGGCAAGAGACTAAAAAGTCAAGCAGAAGGCAGGCAAAAAGCAAAAAAAGACTTTGAGGGTAGCATTATGGGGGTGAGGAGATAAAAATTGTAGCTCAGGACCTGGCAAGGAGGATGGGCTCCACTTAAGACTTTAGGCTCTCACCTGGTATGTCAGAGGTATATAAACCCTCACAAAGATTACATATCACTCGGGTCAATCCAGTCCCTGATTTCATTAAGGTAATCTCCTTTACGATAACTGCTTATCAGAGGAAAGGATAAATTTCTCTGGAAAAAGATAACAGCATCCTGAACCCCTACAATTTTTGACAAATAATATGTACATCCAATAAAAACATTGTCAGACATTTATAGAAACATAATTAAAAAGAAAAGCAAACCTTAGAAACAGTTCCACAGTTAATACAGATATTAGAATTATGAGACATGGATTTTTAAAAAACTGATAAATATGTTCAAGAGAAAATTTCACTAGAGAATTGATATCTATAAAAGCATCAAATGGAGCTTCTAGAGCTGAAAAATGCAATAATTGAAGTTAGGATTTCAATAGAGAATTTAACTGCATATTAGACAAATAAAAATGGGAGAATTTGTGAACTAGAAGATATGTCAGTTAAAATATTTGAATTGCAGAACGAAGAGCAAAAGGATAAAAAAACATAGAAAATAATATGTGTTATACACAACATACAGAAAAAGTCTAACTTACACATAACTGGAGTCACGGAAGTGGAGGAGAAGGATAGTAGTGCAGAAGCAATATTTGAAGAAATCATGGCTGAGATTTTTCCCAAACCGATGAAAGATATCAAATTCCAAGATGGATACATACAAGGAAACCACAACTTGGCCCATGATTGTAAAATTTCTGCAAACCAAAACCTTAAAAATACCCAGAGAAAAACGACACATTATCTTTAAAGGAGCAGCACTAAAACTGCTAGGTAATTGCTCAAAAGGGAAATAAAGCCAGAAGGAAATAGAATAGCATCTTTAAAGTAATGAAAGAAAAAGCAAACAAACCAAAAAACAAAATTGGGAACCTGGAATTGTTTATCCTTAAAATGCACAAGTAAAATAATCATCTTTTTAGACAAGCAAAAACAGAGAATTCTTCACCAGGAGACCGGCACTAAAAGAAATACTAAAAAGAGTTCTTTGGACACATGGAAAGCTACCCTAGAAATCCAGAAAGGGATATAGAGCAATAGAAAGAGAAAATGGTAAATATAATGAATGTTGACTGTCTTATGGAGCTTAAAATATATGTAGAATTAAAATACATGGAAACAGTAACAAAATTGGGAGAGTGTAGCTCAGAGTTGAAGTTATAGGAAGTAGAAAACCAAAAAAAAATCCTCTTGAAGTGGTCAGTTCATTCCTCAGCGTCCTTGTGAAGACATCTGCACAGATCTCCCAAGTGAAGTTAGTCACAAAAGGGATCAGGGGACCTTGGGGGCTATGAAAAACATCAGGTTGACACTGAGTTCCAGGGCTGTTTGGGAAACGTGCTTAGATAGCCCTCTCCCTGAGCAGTGGGGCTACAAAGTGGAACTAAAATTCTCATGTATAAGGGTTTAAATCATGTTAGATAAAGAAATAGTTTCCTTAATACTCCTCTCATTTTTTTTTTCCCCTCTAATTTCAACTTTGTTCATGTTTGGTTATTAAACACACAGGTTCTTTGATCAGTAACATGCTACTCAATTTTCATTTCTTTATCTAGAACAAACTGAAACTAAAGGTAAGAACTTGAATTCCATTGTGGTAGATGATGTGAATTTGGTCATAGGACCAAAATTCCTAGATAGGACAAATTCCTAGATTCCTGGGAAACTTTCCTGTTATGTCCAGTAACATAATGGGGAGTCTGTAGTTAGGAGGCAGAATGTGGCTTCAAGGCTGGATTGAAAATTTAATGTGGGGAAGAAAAGAAGATAAGTTTTCCTTTTTTGCACACATATTACTAAAAAAACTGGCCACATATTGAAACATTTATGGGATTTTAGGTCAGAGAAAATAAACTTGCCATTTTTTGGACTTTGTCACTTGCTAATTCTGGGATATTGAGCACTTTTTCTCTTCAAAAACTGGGACTAATAATATATAATGCTCTATTTTGTCATGTCTATTTATTATTTAAAACAACTATTATGTTTTTGATATTTTGGTTATTTCATTTTCTTTTTCTTAGAAGTTCCATTGGCTCTTCAAAAAAACTCTACTCTGTCACATTTTATAGTTTTCTGCCACTGAGCCTGCTTTTTTTTTTCTTTAGCTATAGTAAACACTCTTGCTCTTAACTTGGGTCCAATAATTCTAATAACTGAAGTATTTGCAAATCTGTTTTAATTGATTTCATGGTGCTTTGTTTACTTGTGTACCTATTTCTTTTTTACTATAGTCTTGGTCCCTGTGTTTGAAAAATCATTTGCAGGAGTAATTTCCTCTTCATTTGTAAATGTAGCTTCCTCCAGAGAGGATTTATATGTGCTTCTGAAGATACCTGGAAAAGCTACCACCTTTTACCAGGTTCAAGGCTTGAGGGTCCTCAATCCACCTGGGAATGTGACATTTACCTGTTTATTTGCAGGAAGTTTGGTTCTTTTCTGACTTTCCCCCACTCCAGTGTATATTCCTTTGAGCTTCAAGTTGATTATGGGGAGTATTTCTTAGTAGACTTTCTACCTTGTACAGGTCTTGGGCTTTGATTTCTTTCCTGCTCACCTCACAAAGTCATCAAAATGAAAGTTCAGCTTTGTCAGGATCAGCAAATATTGTCAGGGCAAAAGTGGCTTCTGTGCTTGCCTAATGTTTTCCCCTCCATTTAGGTATAGTAATTTCTTTCTACCTTGTTAGGTCTGGATGCTTTTGGTAGATGTTTTTTATATTATATTCAGCATTTTTGGTTTTGATAGGATGGTTGGCCTGGATACCTTACCTGCTATTACCAAAAACTAGAAATCTAGGATTATAAATAATCTGCCTTATGCTGATATTAGTTCACAGAATTTGAAGTTCAAGTGAATAATATGCTCTTTGAAAGCTGAAAATAGCTGTAAAACTGTTAATAACTGTTATTGTTATAAAGTAGAAAGAAAAAAATATGTGCTGGCTACCACCTCATGCAGGAATGAGTTTGGTGTTGCAAGCTCCCACTTGCTAGTTAGCCAAAGGAGGCGATTTATTAGGGCTTTACTATAAAGCAGGGCTTGGAAAACTACAACCTGTGGGTCAAATCTGGTCTGAGGCCTGTTTTTATAAATAAAGTTTTATTGGACCACAGGCATGCTTCTTCCTGTACATATCGTCTATGGCTGCTTTCATGCTGCAAGGGCAGAGCTGAACAGTTTCAACAGAGACCATATGGCCCACAAAACCTAAAATATTTACTCTTTGGCCCTTTTGTCAAAGGGTTTGTCAATTCCTGCTATAAAGTATTATTCCTCCAAAGTCTTGCTTGACCAATTTAAGTCCTGGGAGCAACTCAACTCTCTTAAATTATTTTCTGCATTATTTTCATGCGGTTTTCAATACTGGAATCTTAACTTTGTAATGACAGACTCTTCAGCCATGTTGAGAAATTTACACAATAAATAGCACTAAAAAGAAAAATTAGAATATCTTCATGTAGTAGGACGGTAATTAAATTATCAGTCTTAAACAGTCTTTTTTTTTTTTTTCTGCACTGCTAAGAAAGCATTTTCGTCTTCATTTGTAAAGTTTAGCTCTTCATTTTTTTTTTTTTTAACCTGTAATTCTTGGGGCTATGTAAAGACCAGAGGGCTTAAGGAAATGAAAATTCATAAGAAACGAAATTCACAAGCAGCAAGGAAAGGCAAATGAAGGCACAGATCACTGATTATGTAGTGAACTTTAACAGACAAACAGCTCTCTTCCTCTACAAAGAGGAGGATACTTTCTGAGAGAATTCCAGCTTCTCAGGCTGAAAGATGTAGACCTAAGCATAAAAATCAAAGAAAAAGAACCTGGAAGAGGGAGGTAAGTTCAGTATCACCTTTCTTTCTTCCTCAACAGCACCTCTAATTAATAGATCCTTTATTTCTGTTTATGATGTCAATATAGCTGCTCCACTTTCCAACCACGCAAGGGCTTTCTGTACATAAGCTGGTAGTATGCCATTCAAGCTACCCTGTTAAGACTGCCTCAGTATTTCTATGCAGAATTTTGGCTTAACAGAGAATGCCATTGTGTCAACAAAATTACCAGGTTGAAATGTGTCTTTCTGAGCTGAACTGGGAGTCACATAGCCTTCAGTATCCAGGGTTGTGTGTTTGCTTTACTGGATAAAAACAAGGAGCTGAATAATTTTCCCCAATGTGGAACCCTGTTAGACAGATGCCTTCCAAGATGTGAAGGAAAGTGTAAACTAAGCACTGGGTCTTTGATTGAGGAGTAAAGGAAGAATGAAATCATTTCTTTATACAGAATCAGCTGTCTTCCATGCACGTTGCTTTATTAATCCATCTGAAATTCCCTGGGGATTTCAAGTTGGCTCTTTGCCTGCAGATGAGTCTGTAACTCTGTGACAATTAACCGTAATGATTTTGAGACAGATCCCTCTAAATCACCACCGGGTCTTCAGCTGCCAAAACCCATCTGCACCTGGCTGGCTGGCTAACAGCACCCCCCTTTTACTCGGTTTTTCTTGTGGAGTCCACTGTCCTCTGTCTCAGCTGGAGAGCCAAGAAGGCTCTAAATTCCCTTCTGTGATGTGGTGGCAGGAAAGCAGAAGCTGCAGCCACGGAAGGGGGTGGTAGGTGGGAAAAGCTGAGGGGCTCCCTTCTCTAAGACCAAGAAACAAAAAGCCCCTCTATTCCAGACCACCTGGGCTCACCAGGCTCGTTATGTGAGCAGGTGAAGGTTGACCAGGCAGCCCGAGGACCAAGCAGGGGCAGAGAATAGAGCTCCTATGCAGCCAGTTCCTGGTTGCTGGGACTAGAGAGGGAGGAGCCTCTGGTAATTTTCCGGGCAGTCCGCATGCTCCGTGGTGCAAGCACAATGGCAACCTGGCCAGGGAGCCAGATGGGCCCTATTCCAGGGAAGCCAGAGAAGGGACGCTGGAGTCTGGATTTACTGAGTGAGCTCTTTAGCCCTGCTGCTGGCCCACTACCTTTCGACACTGGATCTACCTTTCCATAGTACCCCAAAGGAGGGTGCATCCCAGCTGGGTCCTCTGTAAAGCTGTAGATTTGCTGATTTGCAGCCTTTTTGTGCATATTTTTATGTGGGCTACAGAAACAGATGGCTTCATCCAAGTTGCTAAAATCCCAGCTGGTTATTGCTGTACTAGGATGACCTGAGTTTGGAAATCTGTGTTTTCCCTGCCAGAGCCTCGGACAAATTGGGAAATGTGTTTGTCTTTGAATTAGAGCACAAGCAATATGAGGTCTGAAACTCTGCATCCCCACCATGTCTCCTGTGCTGTGAGGAGTACAGGAAATGCAGCATCAAGCCAGCACATCGCACAGGGCACTCCTGCTCCCTTACATCCTTTTTGTGAATTTGGCAGGTTAAAAATGAAAAACAAACAAACAAACAAAAAACAAATAGAACAGACCACAACATTCCCAGAGAAGGAACAGGGGAAAGAAAGCTTTCTCTGGGGGTTGAAACAATTGCAGAAATAGTGTAATTTCAAAAGTTGTACTGTACATCCAGGGCAAGAATCAGATGAATAAGAGGTAAAAAAAAAATCTGAGCAGTTAAACACAAGCTATTCTAAAGGTTTAGAATAAGTTGAACCAGGTATCGACAAAGTGATTAGCACAAAGGCAATCAATAAGAAAACTCTAGGCAAGAGAGAGAAACCGACCTCCACTGTAAACTCATCAAGATAATCAGATGTCCAGAGAGAGCAAAAAATAACAAGCCATACTAAGAAACAGGAAGATATGGCCTAGTCAAAGGAACAAATTAAAACTTTAGGGGAGACACAGAATATGGAACAACTAATCAAAGATGTTCAAACAAATCTCCTTAATTAATTCAATGAGATTAAGGAAAATATGGCTAAATACACAAAGGATATAAAGAAGATACTGTGTGAGCACAAAAAAGAATTTGAATACATAAAAGGAAACAAAACAGAAATGGTGGGAATGAAAGACACAATAGAAGAGATTAAAAATACACTAGAGGCATACAACAGTAGATTTGAAGAGGCAGAAGAAAGAATCAGTGAGCTAAAAGACAGGACAGTTGAAATCTTTCAGAGACAAGAACAGATAGAGAACAGAATGGGAAAAATAGAGCAGGGCCTCAGGGATTTGAATGACAGCACAAAGTTCAAAAACATATGCATCATGGGTGTCCCTAAGGAGAAGAAGAGGGAAAAGGGGCAAAATGAATATTTAAGGAAACAATGGCCTCAAATTTCCCAACTCTTATGAAGGACACAAATATACATGTTCAAGAAGTGCAATGTTCTCCAACCAGAATAAATCCCAATAGACCAATTCTGAGACACATACAATCAGAATGTCAAACTCCAAAAATAAGGAGAGAATCCTGAAAGCAGCAAGAGAAAAGTGATTCATCACATACAAAGGAAACACAATAAGGCTAAGTGCCAATTTCTCATCAGAAACCATGGAAATCAAGAGGTAAAGGTATGATATAGTTGAGATACTGAAAGAGAAAAATTTCCAACCTGAAATTCCTTATCCAGCACAACTGTCCTTCAAAAATAAGAGAGAGTATAAAATATTCACCAATAAATGGAAACTGAGAGAATGTATCAAAAAGATGCCTTTCCTACAAAAAATAATAAAGGAAATTCTGCAGGCTGAAAGGAAAATACAGAAGAGAGAGGTTCGGAGGAGAGTGCAGAAATGAAGATTATCAGTAAGTATAACTAAAAGGGTAAAAGGAGAGACAAAAATAAGATATGACCTACAAAAACCAAAAGATAAAATGGTTGGAGTAAGTATTGCCTATACAGTAATATCATTGTATGTTAGTGGATTAAACTCCCCAATCCAAAGACACAGATTGGCAGAATGGATTTTTAAAATAGTATGATCCATCTATATGCTGTCTATAAGACTCACCTTAAACTCAAGAACATAAATAGGTTGAAAGTGAAAGACTGGAAAAAGATTTTCCATGCGAACAGTAACCAAAAAAGAGCTGGGGTAGCTCTTTTCAGACAAAATAGTCTTTAAATGCCAATATGTTATGAGACAAAGAAGGGCACCATATATTAATAAAAGGGTAAACTCACAAGGAAGAAATAACAATCATAAATAATTATGCACCTAACCAGGGTGCCCCAAAATACTTGAGGTAAACATTGGAAAAACTCAAGGAAGTAATAGATTCTCTGCAATAATAGCTGGAAACTTCAATACACCACTCTCATCTATAGACAGAATTTCTAGACAGAGGATCAGTATGGAAACAGAACTTGAATAATACCATAAATGAAACAGACCTAACATATATATTCAGAGCATTGTACCCCAAAACAGCAGGATGCATTTTTCTCAAGTGTGCATGGATCATTCTCCAGGAGAGACCACAAGTTTGGTCACAAAACAAGTCTCAATAAATATAAAACAATTGAAATTATACAAATCACTCTCTCCAACCATAATGGAATCAAGCTGAAAATCAGTAACAGGTAGAGAACGAGAAAATTCACAAATATATGGAGGTTAAACTATACACTCTTAAACAATCAGTGGGTCAAAGCAGAAATTGCAAGAGAAATCAGTAAATATCTGGAGACGAATGAAAGCAAGAACATAGCACATTAAAACTTATGGGATGCAGAAAGGCAGAGCTGATGTAGCTAATGCAGCCCTAAATACCTACATTAAAAAAGAAGAAAGAGCTAAAATCAAAGACCTAACTACACACCTGGACGAAGTAGGAAAAGAACAGCAAGCTAATCTCAAAACATGCAGAAGAAAAGAAATATTAAAGATTAGAGCAGAAATAAAAGAAATTGAGAATAAAAAAACAATAAAGAGAATCAAGAAAACCAAAAGCTGGTACTTTGAAAAGATCAATAAAATTGACAAACCCTTAGCTAGACTGACAAAGAAAAAAAGAGAGAAAATGCAAATAAATAAAATCAGAAATGAGAGTGGGGGAAATTACTACTGACTCCACAGAAATAAAAAGGATCCTAAGAAGATACTATGAACAACTGCATGCCAACAAATTAGAAAACCAAGATGAAATGGACAAATTCCTAGAAACAACCTATGCTGACTCTAGAAGAAATAGAAAGACCTCAACAGACCAATTACAAGTAAAGAGTTTGAATCAGTCATCAAAATCCTCCCAACAAAGAAAAGCCCAGGACCAGGTAGTTTCACAGGTGAATTCTACCAATCATTCCAAGAAGAATTAACACCATTTCTCCTCTAACTCTTCCAAAAAATTGAAGAGGGAACACTGCCTAACTAATTCTATGAAGCCAACATCACCCTAATACCAAAGCCAGATAAAGATACCATAAGAAAAGAAAATTACAGACCAATTTCCTCAATGAATATAGACGCAAAAATCCTCAACAAAATCCTTACAAATTGAATCCAATAGCACATTAAAAGAATTATACAGCATGTTCAAGTATGTTTTATCCCAGGTATGCAAGGGTGTTTCAACACAACATCACATTAACAAATTGAAGGGGAACAAAAACACATGATTATCTTGACTGATGTGGAAAAGGCATTTGACAAAATACAGCATCCTTTCTTGATAAAAACACTTAAAAAGACAGGAATAAAAGGAAACTTCTTCAACATTATAAAAGTTGTATATGAAAAACCCATAACTAATGCCGTACTCAATGGTAAAAGACTGAAAGCTTTCCCTCTAAGATCTAGAACAAGACAAGAATTCCCATTGTTACCCCTGCATTCAACAATGTGCTCAAAGTCCTAGCTAGAGCACTTAGGCAAGAAAAGGAAATAAAAGGCATCCAAATTGGAAAGGAAGAAGTAAAACTTTCACTATTTGCAGATGACGTGATCTTATATGTAGAAAGTCCTGAAAATTTTACAACAAAGCTACTAAAGTTAAAAAATGAGTTCGGCGAAATGATGGGATACAAGATCATCATGCAAAAATCAGTAGTGTTTTTATGCACAAGTAACGAGAAATCTGAGGAGGAAATCAAGAAAAAAAATTCCGTTTACAATAGCAATTTAAAAGAATCAAATACCCAGGAGTATATTTAACCAAGGATGTAAACGACCTGTATGCAGAAAACTACAAAACATTGCTAAAAGAAATCAAAGAAGACCTAAATAACTGGAAGGACATTTCATGTTCAAGGATTGGAAGAGGTTTAAGAAGTCAATTCTACTCAAATTGATTTACATATTCAATGCAATATGTAAATTTCAAAATTCCAACAACCTACTTTGAGGAGTTGGAAAAGTCAATCATCAACTATATTTGGAAAAGTAATGGCCCATGAATAGCCAAAAACATCTTGAAAAAGAAGAACAAAATTGGAGGAGTCACACTTCCTGACTTTAATGCATATTACAAAGCTACAGTGGTGAAAACAGCATGACACTGGCATAAAGAGAGATATATTGACCAATGGAATGGAATTGAGAGTTCAGAAATAGACCCTCAAATCTATGGTTAATTGATTTTTGACAAGGCTGCCAAGTCCACTCAACTGGGACAGAACATCTTTTCAACAGTGTTGGGAAAACTGTATTGTTATATCCAAAAGAATGAAAGAGGACCCCTATCTCCTACCTTATATAAAATTAACTCAAAATGGATCAAAGACCTAAATATAAGACCAGGACCGAAAACTCCTAGAAGAAAATGTAGAGAAGCATCTTCAAGATCTTGGGGTAGGCAATGGTCTTAGACTTTACATACAAAGCACAAGTAATGCAAGAAATAATAGATAAAGGGGACCTCCTCAAAATTAAACATTTTTGTGCTTCAGAGGACTTTGTCAAGAAATTAAAAAGGCAGCCTACTCAATGGGAGAAAATATTTGGAAACCACATATCCAATAAGGATTTAATATCCAGAAAAGATATCATACAACTCAACAATAAAAAGACAAACAAGCCAATTAAAAAATGGGCAAAAGACTTGAATACTTTTTTCCAAAGAGGAAATACAAATGGCTAAAAAGCATATGAAAATATGCTTAATATTAGTAGCTATTAATAAAATACAAATCAAAACCACAATAAGATATCAATTCACACCTACTAGAGTGGCCACTATTAAAAAAAAAACAGAAAACTAAAAGTGTTGGAGAGGATGTGGAGAAATAAGAATGCTTGTTCATTGCTGGAGGGACTGTAAAATATTGTAGCTGCTGTGGAAGACAGTTTGGCAGTTCCTCAGAAAGCTAAGTATATAAGTGCCATATGATCTGGAAATCCCACTACTAGGTATATATCCAGAAAAACTGAAAGCAAGGACCCCAACAGACATTTGCACACTGATATTCATAGTAGCATTATTCACAATTGCCAAAAGATGGAAGCAACCCCAGTGTCCATCAACTGATGAATAGATAAACAAAATGTGGCATATACATACAATAGAATATTATTCAGCTATAAGAGGCAATAAAATCCTGACGCATGTAACAACATGGATGAACCTTGGGGACAATATATTGAGTGAAATAAGCCAGACAGAAAAGGACAAATATTGTATGACCTCACTAATATGATTTAATTATAATAAGCACTCTCATAGAGTTAAAATCTAGAATATAGGTTGTCAGGAGATAGAACAAGGGTAGAGAATGGAGAGCTGATGACTAATTTGTGCAGAATTTTAATTAGGTTGATTGTAAATGTTTGACGATCCATAGAGGTGATGGTAGCACATTAATGTAAGTGTAATTAACAGTGCTGAATTATATGTGTGATTGTGGCTGAAAATGGAAGCTTAGGGTTGTGTATGTCACTAGAAGGGAAGCTAGAGGATAAAAATGGAACTATATAACACAGTGAACCTTGTTGCAGACAATGACTGGGTTAATAGTACAACCGTAAGAATGTTCTTTAATGAACTAGAACAAACGTACATCACTATTACAAGATGTTGTCTATAGAGTGGCATGTAGGAAAAACACATCTAATGCAAACTATGGACTATAGTTAACAGTAATATTTTAATATTCTTTCATCAACTATAACAAATCTACCACACCAATGCTAAGTGCCAGTAATAAGGGGGTATAAGGGGCATGGGGTTTTTCTTTCTAGAGTAATGAAATTGATTGCAATGATGAACACGTAACTGAATATACTGCAAGCCATGGATTGTATATTTTAGACAGATTGTATTGTGTGGGAATATATCTCAATATAATTGCTTTAACAAAAGAGAAGAAACCATATGAAGACCCAGGGCTTTGCTGTGGAAGCAAACTTGCTGTGTTCAAGGGACCAGTGAAGTGGAGCATGGTAAGTCCAGGGGAGACTATTCAGAGATGAGTCAGGGAGGTAGACAGAGCCAGAGATGATGGGCCACGTCAAGGCCTTAGGTTTTGTTCTAAGTGCATGGGAGACAACAGGAGGGCTCTCAGCAGGGGCATGATACGATTTTATTTGTGGGGTTAAATGTGCATCTAGAAATTCTGTACCGATTCTGTTTTGGTTGATGGAACAATTTTGGTAACAGATAGTGGTGATGGAAGCCCATAATTGTGATTCTGCACTGAATGATATATTTGAATGTGGTTAAAGGGGAAATTTTAAGCTGTATCTATGTCACTAGAATACATTTTTTTAAACAAAGTCATAGGAGGATTCAACACAATGAAACCTAATGTAATCTAGGGACTATAGATAATAATATAACAATATTCTTTCATCAATTGTAATAAAAGTACCACATTAATGCAAAATGTTAATAATGGAAGGGTATATGGACACACTATATTCTGCATGATTTTTATGTAAACCTACAACTCCTTTAATAAAAAAAGTTATTAAAAATAAAAAGGTGTAGCCTGAGCATGAAGCACTGGAAAGTGCTGGAGCTGGACTGGCACTGCCTGCTGGGGGTGGAGTATGAAGACCTTGCATGCATCAACCTTCTGCTTTCAGGCTAGGTGGCATACAAAGTAGTCATGGCCATGGCATGATGGCAAGGAGCATCTTGACTCAAAGTCAACTTGTTGTGGGTATAGAAAACAGTACAGACAGATGAGATGGTGCAGCTATAAGCATGGGGGTGACTCCTTTTTTGAGCTAAGAGTCTGCCAAAATAGCACCATCCATGGAACCCCTTAAACTGCCCACTAGTCTTTTCAGTCACAACCGTATACCTTGGTTGTCATCACTCACCACTGAAATAAAACGTGTAAAGGGCTTCTTTGTATGGTATCATGAATGTGGTAAGTGCTCAGTGCACGTTAGATACCAGTATTATCATGTACGGTGAGAATCATTTCTAGATGCCAAGGATAACATAAAAATCGATAAAAATAATCCCAGGAGGATTTGTCTCCACCTCTTTGCCAGTTGGGAAGCTGGTTTGCCTAGTTGTATTTCTAGTTCATTTCTAATACACAGCTTATTTTTCTTATAATTTTTTCCTTCTTCTCTTTGGTCCATTGGGCTGGTGACTCCAGCTCTGCTCTGGCTGCAGGCTGCATTTGGCCTGATGGATCCAAATACTCCAATTTAGGTTGCTGATCCCACAGGCATGAACTTCTTGGCTCAGAGTCTGGGCCTCTCTGCTTTCTGTTCAACAGGAAACGGGGGCTGGGCCAGCCTCCAAGGTTTCAGATTGGCCTTCTGTTCAGATAAGCTTCTGAGGATGTTTCTACTCAGGAACAGCAACAGCTCAAGTTCTTTCCTGGGCTTTAACTTGTGCCTTTCTGACATACCGACAGATTTAGAACTGACGTTACAATTGGAATGAAAATGCCCACATGTGACTTGAACTAAATGACCTCTGCTGATCAGAGACACTAACTACTCACAGGGTGTTAGGCTGAAGTTCTGGAGTCCCCAAGTGCTCCACCCTGGGAGAGATGAGTCAAGGAGAGGAGATCTTTCATTTAAGTGTTTATTTTTAACTGAGGTCAGTTTATGTTGACATACAAAGCAGTTTCTACATGAGGTAGCACAGTAGGGTGGGAACATGGGCTTTGGAGTGATTTGGTCACAAGTTCAGATTCCTGCTCCATCCCTTATTAGCTGTGGCCAAATTATTTAATTTCTCTGATCTTCAGCATAGGATTATTGTGAGGATAAAATTAGATATGTGCCAAATGACTGGAATTTAATAAATGCTCAGTAAGTGCTGGGTATTATTTCTAAATCCCTAAGGAGATTGCTATTGTATAAATTTACTTTAAAAGATCAGAAAAGTAATATTAATAAAAATAATGATAGCTAGCATTTATTGAGAACTTACTATGGGGCAGCCTCTCTTCTAAGCATTCACATGTATTCTCATTGAGTTCTCACAATACTTACTATCCCTATTTACAGATGAGGAAACTCGGGAATGGAGAGATTAAATAACCCCTCTATTTAAAATATGCCTAAGCATTTAGTACTTTTGATGGACCAATTTGCTCAAGAGAACAAGTTCTTTCAGACATTCTCATTAGTTCTTTCTGGATCTTTCATACTGGCAACCCAGGCTTAAGAGTTTCCCAGCGTCCTCTATAAGCAAAATATTAGGGGGAAGGTCTTTTGAGCATGGCTAAAACTAGTAATAGTGTTTTCCAGCTCAATTTGGAAGAACAGACATAGCCTTGTGGAAAGATGAAATTCTTACTTTACCTTTGAACCCTAATTCAGCTTTATAAAAAAAATACAAGATAAAACAAATGTTTAAAAAACAGATAACTATGAACAAATCAACAAAGACAGAATCTCTGTCGGCATTCAGCTTTTAGTGTCTGTTGGAAACAAGGCAGGGACCAGTGACAGACATAGTGTCCTCTTCATCCAGGTTCAGATATGCTTAAATGTGTAAAGCTGAAATACATGTGAGTATTTGTTCACGGATTCATTCAACAGATGATCTTTGAGCACCTGCTATGTGTACAACATGGCAGGGTGCCGTGATTGTAGAGAAGAAGCATATATTTTAGGTCAGACTTGAACTTGAGGACTCTAAGATGAGGCTTTTCCAGCCAAGAATCTGTATTTCAAGAACAGCTTATTCCAGTCCCAGTGGACCCAAATTGCTCACTTCCAAGAAGCACCACAAGCCCAGACTCTGGGGTTGACACTCTCCAAAACCTACACTTGACCCATCTCTCACTGATTCTTTAACCTTGTCCTGTTGCCTTATTAAATACTATCTTTCAATTTTGCTTTAATTTATAAGTTACCTGAGAAATAGCTCTCAAAATATAATTTACAGGACTCTGGTAAGAAGAGTTCCTTAAAGTTTAAAGTATTCATGCTTAAAATTGGACAATAACAATATGATAATGAATAATTGCTTATTTATTCTGTACCTTCAAATCCCATGCAATTTGCTCCTCTTAGCACTACTACTATACTCTTTCCCACATCACCCAATACCCTGCAAGGTCTTACCACTTCCTGTCAAAATCCTGTGTCTTGTCTCAAGGCCCTGATTCCATGAGTCCTTTCATAAACATAAACCAGAATAATTATTTTTTTTACCAGTTTTATAATATTACCCTGTTCTCCCCACTAATTTAGATGAGATGTTGAGATGCTTTTGAGGTGGAGCAATAGCACTGCAGCACACTTTCACCCTCAAATCTGTCAGAAGGTGGAAACCATTAAGAACCACTAGTCTAATACCTGCCAGCTGCCAGGATTGTCTTTAGGAACTGTATTGAAATGAGCCCCTGTGGAACACTAGAGGAGCGGTGTGATGCAATTATCACTAACCAGGTTGTTCCGGTTGATACCTGGGCATCCCTGGCTTAGTTTATGGCTCAAATGACCACATTTTAATGACCCAAAGAAAAAGAACACAAGTTTTCATTTCCAGTAAATATTAATTCCGAATGAATAAATGCAAATTGAATTGTAAGTGAAAATGCATTCCTTTTGATTTCAGCCTCCCTGATTTACTATTACTTTAGCAGGCACTATTGCTAAAGGTTGAAAGAGCTGTTTGCATTGGAGGAGATGGCCATCTTTCACTATCAATCATTTTAACCCCCAAGAAGGGGAGGTGCAGGTGCTTCCCAGTTAGGGCTCCAGACATCCAATCCCCCAAATGAAAGCACATTCTCAAAAACATGCTGTTTGTGTCTATGACAATGCTGGAAACATGCAAATATTATACATTTTAGCAAAATCCCATATATTAGAGAGCAAATTCCTGCCTGTCCGAGATGTTTGACAGTTTTCAGTTTTATTTGACATATTTCTTTCAAGTCTAGAATTCCAAGCTAAAAGGAAATTGGTTGCCTTAGGCTAAGCTTTGACTTCTCCAATCTCCCAAAGGGAATTATGCCACAAAATTCTGCACGAATTAGTTATCAGGACTTCGCTCAAAAACTTTCAATGGCTTCTTTTTTTCCCATATAAAAAGTCCAAACCCCTGAGACCTACACTATCTGGTACCAATGAACCTCTCTACCCTTGTATGTTTTCTGCCATCCACTCTTTCCCCTTTCCCTATGCCTTGTGCTCCTACTAAATGGCATATAACTGACAATTTTCTAAAAACATACTGTATTTTCAAATCCCATGCAATTTGCTCCTCTTAGCACTATTACTCTACTCCATGCTTTCCCTCATCACCCAACAACCTGCAAGGTCCTACCTCTCCCTGTCAAAATCTTGTATCAAGGCCCTGATTTCATGAATCTTTCCATAAACCATAAACAGAAATAAAATTTTAAAAATCTTATCATTATTATAATATTATTTACAGTTTACCTGATGTTATTATTATCTGCTTAAAGTTTATTCACTTTTGAGATTCTCCACCTCTCCCCCTCCTCTCCCCCACCCCTAGGCTGGAACATAGTATAAACTCATTAAACAACCTCATGTGTGTTTAATTGAAATAATGGTTATAGTTTATTACTACCATTATTATTCAGGGCTTCATAAAAGTAATTTGTCTAAAAAGTATTTTAATTATATCAAAATAATCATATACATGACACTTCTACATGGACTAATTTTATTTTCCCTAAATGAATTCAGAACTTGTTTCTTAGTGTTTTATACCCTTTCAAACTGGCCTCTTGTGATATTACTATTAGTCAGAGTGAATAAGGCATGTTTTCCTTCTAAAGAGACAGTTCGCATCAACAACTTTGCTGATGCACTCTGATAGGCAATGTGGACACAAAAGAAATATTAGACATTGTCTCAGGAGCCTACAATCAAGTTGGGGAAAAGACTAAAACATACGCATCAGAGAACAATAAGCCATCATGTTACCAGCTAATAACGTAGAAGGAAACCAGGGAAAGAAGAGATGAGTGGGGGCTGGAGTAAAAGTCCTGGAGGAGATGGAGGAGGGATGACTCTGGCAGGATAGATGGGATATCAGGCATACATATCAGGTGAGGGCATTATCTGCTGAGTGAGGAATATGAACAAAGACTCACATGTGAAAATTAACCCTGGCTTGTCTGGAGTGAATGGAATGAGAGGGTTTTGGGTATGCTGACGTGACGGAAAGGGAAATAAACAGCAATATTGGATGGAAAATGGATAATCTGTGATATTTGGATAGAGCAAGAAGGAGAAGATCAAGTAAGTTTAGCATGGGTAGACGGGATCAGGTCAGATAATGAATACAAGAGGTATTTTAGGAAAATAATAAACTCCAGAAGGGAGCTATTGTAGGTTCTTGAGCAAGGGCAAGGCAAGAGCAAACCTTTCCATATATGAAGATTGGTATGGAAGCTGACTGGAAAATTGGCTGAAGGCAAGAGAGAGACTACAAACAGGAAAGGCAAGTGAGAAGGTCAGTACTGTGCTGTAAGGGACTGGGGAGGAAATCATGGCCTAGAATTGTAGGACGAGGAATGTAGAGTTGAGTATGACTACAAGGCATTCCAAAGGAAGAGGGGGGAGTCAAAGAGGAAAACAGATTGACTTTGGTTTTCTTTAGGGGATAGAGAGAAAATGTTTTTTCTTGGACCATTATATATTTGAATAATGGCTCCTATGTTCATCAAATTATTGAGCTCATATGTTCATCAAAAAGTTATCAAGTGTCTATAATCTGCTAAGTGCTGTGAATTCAGAAGTGAATAAGCACAATTTCTGTCCTCAAGGAATTAAAATTCTGTGCTAGCTGTGGTCATAGGAAAGAGCAGTGGATATTATCAGTACACCAAGGTTCTAAAGAAAGCCTTCTAAAGGAGATGGCTTAACGAATGATGAGGTGAGATGAACAGGGAGTTGTAAATAGAACCTTTCAGATAGAGGCAGAAGCTTGAACAAAGATGAACAGGGGTGAGAAACAGGGGTTCTAAGTGGATACTAATGATTGTCATATGTTTTGCAATCTGTAAGCAGTACAATGCTTTGATAAATTGCAATGTTTCCTCATCTATCATCAAGTACCTATAGTAGGACTGAAAAGGAATGTTAAAAAACAACAAAAGCCAGGTTTAAATGGAATCAAAGAACTCAGCTCTCAAATTTGCCTTATAGTGAAAAAGACTGATATTTGAATCTCATGCAATTGATCTTAAATTATTTAATGATGCATATATAGACAAGGTGAAAACATTCTGCAAAGAGAATACAAATGTGAGTCCTTTGTCTGAAAGATGGGGTAGTTCAGGAAAACTGTAGTAGGAAATGAAATTCTGTAAATCTATACCACAGCCAGTAACCCCTATGGATAGGAAATATTGATTTAGTGCTATCACCATTCTAGGTTCTGAATAAGTTACTCTAAGACCATCTAAGCATCTAGTGGGATGAAATTTTCAGGGGGTAAGATTGAGAATGTCTATCAGTTAAGAAAAACAAATGGAGCCCCTACTATGTGCCAAGTACTATGAAGAATTACAGTGGTTGGGAGAAGCTGCAACAGAGTAAGTGGATGTCTAGAGCGATATGCAACCGATGTTGTTGTTGTTGTTGTTGTTGTTTTTCAGACAATTAATCGAGGGCAGATGTTCCAAAGGTAATCAGAGGATATTGCAGAAAAGCCCATTTAACATAAGTGTGAACATGGCATTTCCACAAGAGTGTTATGTTTGTTGGGGATATGATATTGCAAGCTGGGGTTTTTCTGATCCTTTGTGATTCTTCTAAGGTTTTGTGTGTGTTAGGTTATATGTCACTGATATTGTCTGTAGTGTAAGGAAATTCTCCCTGGATTCTCAGAGACTCTGACTTAATTTATTTCAGATGGGACCTAGGCATCAGTATTTTTTAAATAGCTCACCAGACAATTTTAATATGTAGCTAAGGTTGGGAATCACTGGTTCAGAACAAGACTTCTACTAGAAGGTGGACATTTGGACCTAGAGTGTTAGCCCCATAGGGGAAGATCTGCATGGCAATGATCCTGGGCTCCCACATTCCATCCAACTTGACCTTGTGCCTTTGAATCAGCCTGAGTCACTCGCACACCAGGCAGTGATGAATGGGAGCCATTGGCTCTTGAGTTCCGTTTTTCAACTATTGTCTCAGACCCTTCTACTTTTCTTCTGCTGTAGCTCCCAATCCTTAGCTCCTCCAAAGAGGTGTGGAGGTGGAGGATGGAGGGATGGGGGTTGGAACTCTAAGAGACAGTGTCAACTTTTAGGGCTTCTTGAGGATAAGCAGACTGTAGCCTATAGGTAGTCTTTGATTAACAATGCATCATCATCGGAAAGACAGGTCTTTCAGTGTGTGCTTTTCTCCTTCCATTTTCACATGGGATTTAATGTCCTAAGAGCAACTTGTAATCAGTATATGTGGGCATAGATTACTGTCATCTTTTTGAGAGCAGCATTTATAGACACCTACAAATTATCATTCCCATCTCACCTGACCCGAGCGGAGGAAACAAGAAGCTCCCATGCTAACATGGATGAAGAAAGATGAAGGGGACTCTAGGTGGGAAAGCCAGCTCATAATTTCTGAGTACATAAGGACTGAAATAACATTTTAAATTAAGATTTTAAAGGTTATCTACATTTATTTTTCTGAACACCTCTTTCTATGTTTGAGTGGAATAAGCCCTCTATTGTTTTGCTTTTGTGTCAGCAAAATATCTTAATCTGCATTTCCAGCCTTTTTCTCTTATTCTGTCTCCCATAAGGATGAGAGAGATTACACAAGATAGATAATTGAAATGAATTTTGAAGTTACTGCTTAGCTTTCTCTACTTTTGGATTATAAAAATACTCTTAGACCTGAAAGGACCTGACTGTTTGGCCGGGCCACCATCCTCATTTTACAGATGAGAGAATGGAGCTCTTCAGAGTTGAAGTGACTTGTCTAAAATGGCACAGCTGGTTGGTGCCAGACCAGTCTCCTTTAACCTTCTCTTGTAGGTATTATTTTCCAGCCCTTCAATCATCATGACAACTTTCCTCTGAAGCCTGTCCAAATTTGCTGCCCTTCTCAGCTGTAGCTCCCAGAATTAGACACATGACCCCAGAGGGGTCTGATTTTATCTGAGTATTAAGAGGAGATTGCTTTAGTATTTCTCCGTTCAAGGTATGCATTCCAGTACTGCACTTGCTCCAGGGGTTTATTTCTGACTATGACCCTCTGGTCTATTTCTGACATGCTTGAACACTTCTCCCATCTCCAAGTCTCAGGTCTAGTTTTCTTTCCCAAGTGTAATGCCCTTATTGAGTCACACGGCAAAAGATAAAACCTCGGATTTTCAAAGCATCTTTCTGGAAACACAAAGGGCCTTTCTATGACTATCAGCCTCCTTGATATTTTTGTAAGGGAGGGTAGGCTGCCAAATTCCAACTTTGTGGACAAGACAGTTTGAAGCCCCAAATTTAACTGATTTAGTATGAATCACTTATGAAAACAGATGAAAATTATTCTGGAAAGCAGAGATGACAGAAATCTCAAGTCAGCACTGAACCAATTAGTCCATGCTACTCTCAACCCCCATGGATAGCAAGTGCCACTTTCTTTACTATTACAGTAGTTCCACTGCATTCAATGTTCACATGCCCTCAACTCCATGATAGATACAACGCAATCAAGGATGCCTAATTCTTGCCCTTGTGGGGCTTCATTTTATAATATAACATTTTTTTTAAATCTTTGGGGGAACTTATTTTCTAGATCCCACCAAACTACATTCTCATAATAAGAAGGGATTTTAGGCCTCTTTGGGTAGGGTCAGGAAAAACTGTCTCCTCCACTTTGCTCACTGAGCCCTTTGTACATTATTTTCTGTTATTGCATATATCCCATTTTCTTATACTTACCTCACTTACTTCTCTACTCCACGTTCTGGTGTAGGAACCACATAGCCCACAGGGCTGGCATATAGGGATAGTCCATTCAGGTGTATAGAATTGATGCATGTCCCAAGGAGCTTCCCTTTGCAGGCCCCTGCCCCTGCCTGTGTGGGACACAACTCTGCTTTCCTGGGTGTGTCTCATGGCTCCAAACATCCCCTGTCATGGAGCTTATGGGTTCTGCTTTATCTTTGGGGCAAGGCTTCTGGTTTGTGTATCTGTGGTCAACTCTATTGGGGAGCAGCCATTTCCAACACTAAGGGCTGATGCCTGTCCCTATTATCCCAGATCAGAGGACCGTGGATGGAATATTAAGCCACTGTAACCACAGAGCAGAGGAGGGAGTAAGTAGATGGTAAGCCATCTCCAAGGAGAGGATGATTTGGGAACCTAGCAAACAGCCCTGGAGACAGGACATGTTCAGTAAATGCTTGTTGCTGACAGTGATGGTGTTATCCTCATGTTCTCTCTAAAAACACTAGAAGGGAGGCTCCTGTCTGCTGCAGTTTCTCTTGCCTTGCAAAGTCTGAAACCAGACTGCTGGGGACACAGCATTCTAAACACTGAGCTCCCTTGGGACAGTGCCCAGAGTGATGTTCTGGGAACACAAAATATTTATATAATTCCCAGAGTGCAGCTACTGAAGGAATCAGACGAGGTAAAATCCCAGCAAGGAGCTTGTGATTCTCCAGCCTTCTTCCCCAAATCCTTCCAGCAGGGATAATAAAGCCAGCAGCCTAGCTCTCCAGAGCTCCTTCTCAAAGGGAGGGATGACTATTACTGTTGGCCAAAATGATGATCCTATGCTCAGGACTGCCACAGATTCAGATATGAGAAGATACTATCACTAAAATCAGCCTACAAATAGTTAACACTCATGGAACAACTGCTATGAGCCAGGCTTATTGCATAGGTTATCTTATTTACTACAACTCTAAGAAGTAGATATTTTTATATTTGATTACAGGCAAGGAGGGCACCTGGATTTCCCAGCATTACACAGTTTTAGTAAATTGTAGAATCAAGAATTCTAACCTATGATGGGCTAAGTGTCCAGAGACCATTATGTTTCCATTTTACAAAGTTGCCTCTTTGATGGTTGGTGGGGGCATCTAGGGAGGATCAGACCCAAAGGAATCACCAAGGAAGCAGGATGGAAAAATAACCGAGTCAACAGTTCATATGAAGAAAACCGGAAAAGAAAAATGAATGCTTTCTCCAACACAGGCACCAGCTCTAACATGTGACATGATACAGATTAAACTTCTCAAACAAAAAGCTTTCCTTGGGGTGGGGAGCACTGATGGAGCATGCAACCCTGACAGGATCCACAGGAATCTGAGATGTGTGAGCACACACACACACATGCACACAGACATACATACAGCATAAAACAGAGTTCAGTGACATCAAAGGTACAGACAGCCTTTTGTTCCCTTCTGTTTTCCGGATTTCTAGCTGTCTGCAATGTATCCCATACAGAAAAGTTCAATAGACTGACATTACAAAACTAAATTAGTGGAAAGATCCAGAGGAGATACCTCAAATGAGAAAAGCACCTAAAGAAAAAAAAATTTTTTTTTCAAGCCATTTGAGTTAAACTCAGAGCCAGTTAACTAGACACTAGTTGTGAGAAAGGATTTTACCAACTGCAAAGAGCCATAACCTGTCTTAGAATTAACCACTTCCACCTTGGCCCTCCACTACCGCTCATAGATTCTTCTTTAATGATTCCTATAATATTTCATTGCACATATTGGTCAATATCCATTTTTCTTCCTTTACATAAACCACCCAGGGCATGAGTTTGTGCCTCCAGTACTTCTCAAGGTACCCATGAGCATAGGGAACATAGGGACCTGATAGACATTTGTTGAATTAATCCATAAATTTATTATTTTTGTTGCCCTTCATCTATCAAGCCAGATAGAATACATTGCTTCTTCCTATACTTGAAACCCATATTTCAGTCTTCATGAACTAATGTGAACCTAGAATGTTCTTTCAAGGCAGTTATAAAAGGAACCCAGGCTTGGAAGTCAGGCATTCTTGGGTTTGACTCCTGGCTTTTCCTGTAACATAAAATTACTTGCTTTTTCCATCCCTCAACTTCTCATTTCTAAAATGAGAAAAATCCTAGGAGCCTCAGAAAACTATTGCATGAAATGAGATAACATAAGTAAGGCAGATTATTATTCTCAACACAACAGCCACAGTGATTCTACAATTCTTCAAAGCTCTCCTAAGAATTTCCACTTCACTCACAGTAAAAGCCAAACTCCTTCCACTGGACTGCAAAGTGCTACAGGATCTGGCCCGAGTTATAGCTCTGACCTCCTCTCCACTGCTCTCTTCTTCCCTCTACCCAACCACAGTGGCCTCCTTGCTGTTTCTTGAACTTTCCAAGCATCTTCTTGCCTTAGGCCTTTGCGCTGGCCATTTCCTCTGCCTGGAGCCCTCTTACCAAGTCTCCACATGGCCAACCTCTTCAGCTGCGTCAGGTGTCACCTTCTCAGTAAGACCCACCACCACCACCTGAACCTCGCCCCCACAATCCCAATCTATTGTACTCTGATCTATTATTTTTCACAGCACTTAACCCCTTCTAACAAATGATCTAACTTCCCTATTTTTTTTAAATTCAGTTTTATTGAGATATATTCACATACCATATAATCATCCATGGTGTACAATCAACTGTTCACAGTACCATCTTATAGTTGTGCATTCATTACTCCAATCTATTTTTGAACATTTACCTTACACCAGAAAGAATCAGAATCAGAAAAATAAAAAAGAACACCAGAATCATCCATTCCCCCATCCCACCCTATTTTTCACTTAGTTTTTGTCCCCATTTTTCTACTCATCCATCCATACACTGGATAAAGGGAGTGTGATCCACAGGGTTTTCACAATCACACTGTCATCCCTTGTAAGCTACATTGTTATACAATCGTCTTCACGAGTCAAGGCTACTGGGTTGGAGTTTGGTAGTTTCAGGTATTTACTTCTAGCTCTTCCAATACATTAAAACCTAAAAAGGGTTATCTATTTAGTGCGTAAGAATGTCCACCAGAGTGACCTCTCGACTCCATTTGGAATCTCTCAGCCACTGAAGCTTTATTTCATTTCATTTCACATTCCCTTTTGGGTCAAGAAGGTGTTCTCAATCCCACAATGCCATGTCCAGATTCAACCCCAGGAGTCATATCTTGCATTGCCAGGGAGATTTACACCCCTGTAACTTTCCTGTTTTTATGAGTATTGTCTGGTAGTCTCCACTACCACCCTCATCCCCCAATGTAGCTTCATGGGGCAAGGATTCATTGCTCATTGATTTATCTCAGGTGCCCAGAACAGTGCCTGCACACAGTAAGAGCACTCAATGCATGGTTTTTGAATGAATAAATGTTAAATGAAGATAGTATAGTGCCTAACACAGAGAAAATGCTTAATAATTTGTAGTCATCACCACCACCACCATCACCATTATAGGGATGCTAGACCAACCTTATATAGACACTGTGGAGAATAAAAGACTTAAGGTATATAGTACATTTAGCACAGGGCTGGTATACATTAGGCATTTGGCAAATGTTAATTCCTTACCTCTTCCCTTTTGTCCTCCTTTTCTATGGAGGACCTTCAAGAAATAGCTTAAAAGTAAAACCAACTACTCAGTCCACATATAAGGGTTATGGAGGGTTATTTGCAGAGCATATTAAATCCATTGATTAATTTTATCACTAATATTATTACTAATTGGACATCAAAGTAGAATTTTTATGGCTTTGCATCCTCCTGACCATAATTCCCTATATTAAGCACACTTTCTTCTACTCTTATTCTACACTTAAAAAAATAAAAAATATACAGGAAGAAAACAAACATATAAAAACATACATTTTTGCTCTCATGATGTCTGGATTTGCATTTATGCCAAGGGGAACTAGGACCATAGGAAAAGAAAATTACCCATTTACAGCTAAACATTCTTTAGAAAATTTGAAAAATTCTGTAAGCATAAAAATGATGCAAAGGAATACAAAGGCAGATATTCTCCTGCTGGTGTCTAGAAATATCAGACTACAGATGTTCTCAAGTCAGCAGAAATGTTAACTTTTAATTTTACCCTTTCTTTTTGCTTTCTTATGTCAGCCTAAAGGGAAATAGGCCAAATGTTAAACATATGTTGGTGCATGAATTCTGCCTGTTGATCAATTTACGTAAAACACAGTAATGATAACCCATTTTCCCTGCTTCTTGGAGATGCAAAGAATGTGGCTGAGATCTTAGGTAGGAACGAGCCTCGGGATGTCAACTCCAGTGTTCACCTGAGGCTGCAATGCACCCCCATCATCCTTCTTTCCTTAAAACTCCTGAAAAATCAGCGTATGTTACTCTCATCCTTACACTTCCGTATAGCTTGTTTCATATCATTTGTTTTTCCAAATCAAGCAATCCTTGTTGCATGGAACCGCTCCAGCAGTTGTTAATGCAATTGTCTTTACTGTCAGCCTGGTGTTAGGCCATTCTGGTTTTTCTGTAACATGCTTTCACAAGAAGGCATGACTATCATGTCACATTAGAAATCAAATCCCTCTCTTGTAAATTCCATACTTTGGTTGGAAATCATGCCCAGATGCCAACTCCTTTACCATGCCAATTATATCTTCTGCATAAAATGTGAATCATCTTCACTTCCTGTCTGCTAACCCCTTCCCCAACTTGGAGGGTAGCCAGGGTTGATGCTGCCATGGTGTTATGTGAAGGTTGTCAGGGATGGTTTCCTGGGATCCAAGCTAGGATGGAATTCCTACCCAAAGGTAAGTACATTTAAGGTTCAAATAGCAAACAAATATATACATTGGTCCTAAAGGTCAGAGGCAGGGCTGATAGGGGGTCCTAAAGCCAGGAGTCTGATTTATGTGGAGCAAGGGTGAGCCAGGGAATGAGGGTGTGGCCTGGAGAAGTAATTGCCTCAAAAGCCAGATTGTCTAGTGAGTGGGTGGGTCAGGCTGACTCAGAGGCCAGGAGCCAACTCCAGGAAAGACCAACCCCGTAGCAGGGTTTAGAACTGATAATTGACAGACTTCAGCTTTTATTTAGAAGCATTGATTTTCTCACCGTATATGCATAATCTTTATAGAAAATTTGGAAACTACTGTAAGCACAACAAAGAAAGTTAAAATAACCATAATTCTACCCATAAACCCAATCACCAAAGAAAGCTACATACACCATTTGAAATATTATATACCTCTCTATAAAAGCATCACCAGGATCACCATCGTGATTTATTGAGCACTTACTGTGTGCTGGACACTGACTTAAGGGCTTTACATGTTATATAGATAGATAGATAGATAGATAGATAGATAGATAGATAGATAGATAGATATAGATATGTAATATATATACATTTATATATCCTCATTTAATTATCAAAAACTCCTGTGAGATAGGCATTATTAAACCCATTTTACACATGAGGAAATTCAGGCACCAAAGAGTTAGGTAACACTACACAGCTAATGAATGGTGGTGCCCAGAATCAAAACTAGGTGGTTTGACTCTAGTGCACCCACTTTATATTATTTTTAGAATGGATGATACATTCACATGGCTCATTCAACAAAACAGTATTAAAATATTATATAATGAAAGGTCTTACTCCCACTTCATCTCCATCTGCCCCATGTCCCCACCCCCTTCACTGCCATACATCACCACTTTTGTTCATTTCTTGGGTATCCTTCAACAGTTCTTTTGTGCAAATACAACCAAATGCAAATACACACTTTATTTTCAATTTTTTTTTTTACATGAGTGGTAGCATTTGGTATACATTTTTCTGGACCTTTTTCCACTTTATATTGTGTTAGAAATCTTTGCCTATGAATATATAAAAGGTTTATTGTTCTCTTTACAACCACATATTATTCCATTGTGTGGATGTATCTTGTTGTAGTTATACAGTCTCTTACTAATAGACACTTGGGTTGTTCCTAATCTTTTACTGGGACAGATAATGCTGCAATGAAGTCTTGTGTACATGTCTGTAAGAGAGAGACCATATTTCACCACCATGCTGTGCCTTGGGAAGTGGCTGCTTATAGACTGTCTGTCTAATAGTGTGCGGATTGCAAGTGTTTCCTAACTGAGGTTTACCTCTGTGTGGTAATAGAAGTCTGAGTCTACCCGGGGACCCCAAAGGAAGAACTACAGACTCAGCTTTCTGTGCTCTGCTCTGGATACATTGGCTTTCTCTCCAGTTCTTTCTCACCTCTGGGCTTTCACATAGGCTGGACTGCTCAGCTCTTCCCTGGTTAATGTCAGCTTAGCCTAAATGCTACTTTTTAAGGCAAAACTTCTCTGTCTCCTCCAAGCAATCTTGCTTCCCCCTGTTACCTCTCTGGAGGTATGGCAATTCTCATACCTTTCTGGACCTTGCTTTGTAGCACCTACCACTCTAATTCATGTTTATGTGCCTAACGATTTCTCTGCATTTGCTCCATACTGGCAACGACCCTGCTACCCTATTCTGCTTACTCCACTGTATCCCTAGCACCCAGCCCAGTTACTTGAGGTGGTAGGCAACTAATGAATATCTGTGGAATGAATGAATGAACTTCAGATTCATTGGACAAATGGCTCCTTGTTCTTCAGATTGATTGTACCTTTCAGAAAAATGTTTAAAATTTAAAATTTTTTCTTGTATTGAGCCAGGCGAGAAAAAGAAAACATCTTGGTGTGGCTCTGGTTCAGGGAACATGCCACTCTGAAAGCCTAAACATTAGCATCTGGAGTTTAGAAAGCCTTGGCTTGTATGTTTCCCCTAGACCCTAAGATTGACCTCCTACTGAAATGGTTTCCAGGCACTACTCAGCCTTGGTTTCTGTTTGGTTTGCTAACGCTGCCAATATGCAAAATATCAGAAATGGATTGGCTTTTATAAAGGGGATTTATTAGGTTACAAATTTACAGTTCTAAGGCCATAAAAGTGTGCAAACTGAGGCCTCAGCAAGCAGATACCTTCTTCACTGAAGAAAGGCCAATAGCATCCAGAACACCACTTTCAGCTGGGAAGGCATATGTCTGGCATCTGCTGGTCCTTTGCTCTCGGGTTCTGGTTTCAAAATGGCTTTCTCCCAACTGTTTCTGGGCTTCTGTCTCTCTTAGCTTCTCTCTCTCTCAGCTCCTGTGCATCCATGCTTGTTCTCTCAGGGTGTTTCTCTCTAAGCATCTGGTGGTCCTCTCTTAGCTTCTCTGGGGCAAACTCTGGGCTTCATCTCTTAGCTTAGCATGTCCAGACATCTTTCCATCTGTATCTCCAAGTGTCTGCATCTGTGTCGGCTCTTAGCTTCTCCTGGGGCAAACTCTGGATTACATACCTTAGCTTGTCCCCAAAATGTCTCTCTCAGCTTCTCTTAGCTCCTTCTCTCTGTGAGCTCTCTTAAAGGGCTCCAGTGATCTAAGTAAGACCCACCCTGAATGGGAGGGTTCATACCACAGTTGGGTGGGTCATATCTCCATGGAAACAACCTAATCAAATGTTCCACCCCAACAAGATTGGATTAAAAGATCATGGCTCTTTTGGGGTCCATAACAGCTTCAAACTGGCACAGTTTCCAAATGATCTTTACACGTCAGCCTTTATCCATTCACAGCTCAATTCTAAAGATTGGGATTACCACACTGTAATCTGTAGTAATGACCACTATTTTTGGTAACTTCTGATGGGGTGAATCGAGGTAAGTGAATACCATGTTATGGCAATATGGGCTGGTGATAGAAAAGACTAGGAGAAAAACAAATGGAATTTTGCCTCCAAATAACTACACTATTCCTGGGGGGAGAGAGAGGGTCATGTATTCAATTCCTGGGCAAACCCTAACACTGTGATAAAAAGCTTGAATGCAAGGTTTTATCTGTCATGACAAGCAATCCTTGATGAGCTGCATGCAATGCACAACAGAATTACAAAAACAAAAAGATGGCATCTGTTATTACAAAAGTTCATGTTTCTGAATATTGGAAAAAAGAGATCACAACATATGCTGCAGAAGCTCCTGCATTTCTGCCTAAACTGATTTATAATGATTATGGGCCAATGACATTTTCTTTTCCCAAGACCTTTTCTCTCCTATAAAGAAAACTGAATCATGAGCTACTCCAGAAGAGGTCAATGATTTCGTTTAATTACTTCTCCATGGGGAAAATCTGAGGAGAAGCTCAGATAAATAAAGCATTGTTTTTCTATAAGAGAGGAAGCATGCCTAGGTTTATACATTACTTTCTCTTCTACAGAGGCCCTAAATGACATATTATAAAAGGGAAAATAAAAGACTTGCTATGTTCTGCCTCCTAATGAACACTTGCGTTTCAAAGATGAAAATGCAACTGATTATTAGAGCTCCACAGGGTCAGGAAATTTCAAGTGAAATAAAAGGTATGATATTGACAAACAGCATGCTTCCTTCCAGGAAGATAATTTCAGAATGTATGGGGCCTCCTAAACCCTGCACAGCCATGCCTTTCCATCACCCATTAAGGAACACATATCACATGACATGGCATGAGATTTTTCTTACCTATTTTGTATGTGTAGCTCAATCAACTGATCAATAGCTATTGAGCATCCTCTATGTGTTAGGCACAGGCAAAAGCAGTCTAGGGATGTGAGAGAGAACACAGATTGTGGCAGGCAGATGTGCCCCCTCCTATGGTGGACCCTGGACTGTTTACATTGTCTCTCTGAGATTTAGTGTCCTCATCTGTAAAATCAGGTTGTGTGCATGGATTAAATGAAACAATGGATATAAAGTGCTCACCATTTTATTGACATATAGTGTACAATAAAATGGCAATTATTATTGTTATTACTATTAGGCACTGATGAGAATAAATGGTCCCTTTACTCAACAATCCTAAAATACAGTCGTCATGTATTGGTATGTACAATGATAAATAAAAGTACAAGGCAATGTGTGATTCCTGCTGCAGATTATTTGGACCAGGTAGTGTTATATCTCTCTACAAAATCTGACAATTTTATGCAGTAGCAGATAATAGAGAATCATATTTTCAGGTACTATCATTATTCCATTTCATCTCTTAGAGGTATCAAAAATTTTTCCTTCTCTAAAAAGTTCAGGGGAAGGTGCACCTAGCCCCCCTCACTTACCTTTTTCATGGGTTGATACCATCCTCTTTTCTAGTTAACTTCAGCTTGCTGCAATGCAATCCACTTGAGCCTACTAGGTCTCTGCCCTAGGTAAAATGCACTCTCTTAAACATATTAGGAGTTATAAGAATAAGTAAAATACATTCAGAGAGATGTGAAAAGATAGTATATTCATAAACCAAGAATAGGATACTATACCGGTTCTGGTCCTCTGGGAAGCAGAAGCCAAGAAAAAGTTAGAAGATTAGAAGATGTATTATAGGCAATACTTACGAAAGAAGAAGGGACAAGTAAACAGGCGTGGTCAAAGAAAGCTTTCAGACTGTGATCTTCATCTAACAGCTTTGAAAGGAGAGGGGAAAGGAAATGGGATTAGATAGGAAGAGCCGCAGACTGTAGTGCACCTCTGAGAAAGTTGCGGCCAGACCAACAGTGAGATCTAGCACAAATACTACCCATAAAGGAGTCCTCCATTGGGCAGAAATGGCCAGGCTCTAGAATTTCCACCATAATCAGTTATTGGCTGGGAATTTCCCAGGAAGTGCAGGGCTTTAGCTCAAATGCTGTGGTGGATTGCAAAGGAACGCATGTGGCTGTCAGCTAACTGCACTCTTTTTCAGAAGATTCTCTTTGAAGGGAGATCTGAACATTGCACCTCCATGCTTGGCACTGATGGTCTATCAAATGGAACAAATAGAGAAGGAGAAAAAGTTCTGAGCAATTAGAAGAGTGATTATTGAAATTCAACATTCAATTGAAGCACCGAAAGTTAAATTTGAGGAAATCTCTCAGAATGTAGAATAAGTCAAAGAGATATAAAATGTAAAATATATGAAATGAAAAATGAGACATTAGAAGCACAATCCAAGAATTCAATTATCCTATTAATAGGAGTCTCAGAAAAATGGAAGACACATAAGGAAGGAAATCATATGAAAAACAGAAGACATGTTTTCTAGAACTGAACACTATATTGACTGTTCAGCTCAATGAATTAAAAAACGTATACCTGGACACATCCTCATAAAATTATGGGCACTACAGACAGAGATCCACAAAGCTTTCATAGAGATAAAACAGTTCACATACAAAGAATGAGAATCAGACCATCATAAGACTTCTGAAGGAGTAGCACTGGATGCCAGAAAACAAAAGATGCAATGCTTTAAAGACTCTAAAGAAAATTATTTTCAACCTAGAATTCTACATCCAGTCAATAATGAGAGAACATTAAAGATATTTCAATCACAAAAGCACTCAAAATGCAATTTGCAGCAACTTGTCTCAGAAAGTTACTGGAAGATGTACTCCAGCATAACTAGAATGAAATAAGAAAAAGAAAGACATGGGATTCAAGAAACAGCGAATCCATCCAAGGAAAACAATGATGGGAATGACATTTGCAGTAGACCTAGAGAGCACCAGTCCAGATCAGTGCAAGAGACCACAGGGCACCAGGAAGGAGGTCTCAACAGAATGAAACATATGATTGACACTGTTAATTACTGAGGATGTAAGACGAGACTGACATGATCCGTCACAAAAAATAAGAGAGGGGCAAGGAAAACTAAAACCTGTAGGAAAAATAAAAACTTTATAAGAAAAGTATGGTGCAATATTAAGCAAACCAAAATGTGGTATTGATTAGGCAAATGATACAGTGGGGAAAAATCTATTTGGCTTCGTTGATAGGAATAGTTTCTTTCGAGTGGCTCAAGAATCCTGATGTTGAACCTATAGAATGAAAAGTAATCCTAATATACTACTTGGCCAAACAGTAAACAATATTTACGTAGTTATACTAACATAAACACAATTTATTCAGTTTCAAATTTCAGTCAGCCTGTGGACAAAGCAGGGACATTGGTGCAATGCAGGATGAAATGTAATTGTTATAAATGTTTGACACTATAAAATGATATGCATCTGACAAAGATGGAATGTGGGGTGGAGGGAGAAATATAAAGGAAAGGTTAAAAAAAAAAGGAAAGATTACGGTCACTTTTCAAATTGGAATGATACAGTAGGAAGTTGATGGAAACAAATAATGTTAATCATATTATTTAATGTTACAAAAGTACCTAATGGGTCCAAAGGGATGTTATTAGGACATATGAGAAAACTAGAATATAGATTGTAAGCTATATATCAATGTTAACTTGCTTGAACTTGATAAGTATACTTAAGATGGTTACATTAGTGAATATCTGTTCTCTGGAAATACACCTAGAGGTATTAAGTGTTCAAAGAGCATGATATATATAAATGACTCTCAAATGTTTAGAAAATAGATAAATATGTAGCTAGATAAACAGAATGATATTGCAAATGTGGCAAAATGTTAAAAGTTGGTAGATCCAGGTATCTGGGCGGGAGGTATGTTGGAGTTCTCTGCATGGGTGTTTTTTTGTTTGTTTGTTTGTTTGTTTTTTTTTAATCTTCATTTTATTGAGATATATTCACATACCATGCAGTCATACAAAACAAATCGTACATTCGATTGTTCACAGTACCATTACGTAGTTGTACATTCATCACCTAAATCAATCCCTGACACCTTCATTAGCACACACAAATATAACAAGAATAATAATTAAAGTGAAAAAGAGCAATTGAAGTAAAAAAGAACACTGGGTACCTTTGTCTGTTTGTTTGTTTGTTTCCTTCCCCTATTTTTCTACTCATCCATCCATAAACTAGACAAAGGGGAGTGTGGTCCTTATGGTTTTCCCAATCCCATTGTCACTCCTCATAAGCTACATTTTTATACAATTGTCTTCGAGATTCATGAATTCTGGGTTGTAGTTTGATAGTTTCAGGTATCCACCACCAGCTACCCCAATTCTTTAGAACCTAAAAAGGGTTGTCTAAATTGTGCGTAAGAGTGCCCACCAGAGTGACCTCTCGGCTCCTTTTGGAATCTCTCTGCTACTGAAGCTTATTTCATTTCCTTTCACATCCCCTTTTTGGTCAAGAAGATGTTCTCCGTCCCACAATGCCAGGTCTACATTCCCCCCCGGGAGTCATATTCCACGTTGTCAGGGAGATTCACTCCCCTGGGTGTCTGATCCCACGTAGGGGGGCAGGGCAGTGATTTCACCTTTCAAGTTGGCTTAGCTAGAGAGAGAGAGCCACATCTGAGCAACAAAGAGGCATTCGGGAGGAGGCTCTTAGGCACAATTCTAGGGAGGCCTAGCCTCTCCTTTCTGCATGGGTTTTATATTGTTTTTGCAACTGGCCTATGTAAGTCTGAACTTATTTCAAAATAAAAAACTTTATGTACCTAATGGAAGATTTTAAAATGATATGGATACTAAACATTGGGAAGGGGAAGAAGATGGGAAAGAAGAGGTTAATGTGAGACAAATTTTCATTTCTCATGAGTTAGTTGATGCTGGCAATAAGTGATATAGAATTATGTTATCTATATATGTGGAAATAACTAGCTGAAGAACTAATACAGAAACAGTTAAAACAGATGAGAATTTATCAATGGCTGGGCAGTTTTCATAAGTTCTTCTGTATTTGATTTTTACCAAATACAAGCATTGTTTGGATAAAAATTAAAACTGAAAACCATAGAAATCCTCAAATCTTATATCATTTAAGGAAATAGTGGTTGCCATAGCAATTTTATAACATGTACACACTAGAACACCCTAAAAGAGTAGATTTTAAACATTTTCAATCTCTAGCTCTCTTCGGGTGGGCAGAAGATTGTGTGAATATTTGTCCATTTTTTTCCAGTTCTCCCCACTGCCTGCCTCTCTCTCTCTCTCTCTCTCTCTCTCTCTCTCTCTCACACACACACACACACCATTCCAGAATGGATGTGAAAATTGGCATGTTTCTTAAGGAGTCATAAATGTAAGTCACCACTTTTAATTGCCTGTCATCATACCAGAAATAAAAATGTGCAGACATTGACATATTTTAAGCATTAAATTTAATTTCTAGCAACATAACTATTAGAAGGGTACCCTATCATCACTGATGAGGACATTATCCAGATCTCAATCCCATTCCTTTTCCCAGCCCTTTCTTCAGGCTTTTCAGAGATTAGAAAAAAAAAAAAAAATGTATAGTTTCCATCTCACTTTTGAGTCAATGGTCAACCTGGTTAGCGAAACTGGTGCCACTGTTAACATCATCATCACAGCACATAAGAACAGCTTCCCTGTTATTCAGAAGCAGCTCACTTTGCTCTGGCTTCTTCCTACAGCCTACATGGTTGGCTCAAAGAAAATCTACAGTATAAACTTCTCTTTGAGTCATCTGGGCCTCTTGAGGTGTAATAAGCACAATGACAGTCATCCTTTCCAGAAATCTTGACTTCTACAAAAGAAATTCCTTTGCAACACTATGTACCGAGATTTTATCTACTAAAAGGATATCTATCATTTTCTTTTACTGTACTGCTGAGGGATGTGTAAACATTTATTAAGTGTCTATGTGCCACGTACCATGTTTGGCAATTTGCACATATTATCTCATTGAATCTTCACAATAATCCTGGGAAGCAAGAACTATTATTAGAGTCATTTTTCAAATATGAAAACCGACAGTTAAAGAAGTCATACAGTTAATAAGCAATGAAACCAAGATTTCAAGCCTGTCTTCCTTGTCCCAAATCCTGTGCTCTAAAGACTCCCTAATCTTGTTTGAGCTTATCATTGCTCTTCTGCTTTATTTTTTTTTTTTTTTTAGGGAAGAAGAAAATGAATTTATTTTGGAACATGAGACGTTCGTGTGCTTTCTTAACTACTAATCTTGCCCAAACTGTCATCTTGAATATTACCATGACTTCACCACATCCATTTCCCCAAGTCTTTACACAGAAGTCAGCCTGATGTTTATAAAAGCAATTCTAATCGTCGTGTCATTCCCCTGCATAACATTATTTGATCCTTTTTGATTGCTCTTAGGTAAAAGCTAAAATCCTTAACATGGTCTACAGGATTCTACAGGATCTCACCCCTATCTATCTCTTCAGGCTTTTCTTAAATTTCTTTCCTCCTCTTTGACTGTGCTAACATTGTTTCCACAAATGCCATGTACTTCAGGATCTTTGAGCATTTTAATTTGCATAGTCTGAAAAGCTGCCTATCCCTTCACCCATGATTTCATTAGATCATTTCAATCCATCCTTTCTATTTCAGCTCAAGCAACTTTTTCAAGGAAGTGTTCTTGTGCCCCAAATAAGTAAGGTCTCACTGAATCCTATACTTGTTCTTTTTAGCATTTATATAATTTGCAATTGTATTTCTAATTATGTGTATTTGTGTTTCTAGAGACTTTCCAGTTTGCCCTTTATACTCTAGTTTGCCCTGCACGCCTATCATAATTAGCACATTGCTTGGCCTAGAGTGAGTACTCAATGACTATTTAGCGAATGGATGAATGAAGAATTGTTTGTTTCCTAGAGCTGTCATATATTACCACAAACTGGGTGGCTTATAAAACTGAAATTTATTCTCACAGTTCTGGAGGCCAGAAATCTGTAATCAAGGTGTTAGCAGGGCCATGCTCCCTCCAAAGACTCGAAGGAGAATCCCTGCCTCTTCTGGCTTCCGGTGTCTCCAGGCAGTCCTTGGTTTGTGGCTACAACCTCCAGTCATGTCCTTCTCGCTCTGTGTCTCTTCTCTGTGTGTCTCTTACAAGGATACACCATTGGATTTAGGGGCCACCCAGATAATCTATTTTAAAGATCTGAAGATCTTTATCTTAATTTATCTGCAAAGACCCTTTTTCCAAATCAGGTTACATTCACAGGTTCTCAAGCTGGGATGTAGATATATCTTTTTTTGGTGGCCACCATTCAATGGAAGAAACCTAGGCGATAGCCTTTTCTGCAGAGGTAGAACACTCCAAGGTTGGCCTCCTGGAAAGTCTGAACTTGGGATTTCTCCATCTCTTATCCATGGCTCTTCTCCATGCTCCAACTTGAAGACCACATCTGGTTTCATAACTTCATACCCCAGTGATACTAGGCTGCTATAGTTCTCCAACATGACATCCTTGTAAAAGTCTTTCTGATAGGGGTCCAGTAGCTGCCATTCCTTCTGGGTGAAGTCCACAGATAAATCTTCAAACGATAATGACTCCTGTAATGTATTCATTTTCTGTTTTCCCTGGGAGATGATCAGCAAATCTGAAATCTGTTCTATCCTATGTCTCTTCTTGCTTGGCCTCAACGTTCCGGGGTGAGGTCCTGAGTAGGTCTTCTCCATTGGGATTAAATTCCTGGCTCCAGGACCTTCTTTCTTATACCACGTGAGCAGGGTTATTTCTAGTGAACCAGGACCTTGGCAGCTCCTGCAGAATGCTGCAGCTCTCCCTTTACCAGCTCTTACATTTCTCTTCAGAAGGAAGTTCCCGTGGCTCCACTCTGTCATTCCCCACAGGCCTCGGATCCTCAGTCAAAGCCAACCGAGCCCCTCGACAGGCGCCCGGCAGGGCCACCCCTGCCCCGCAAACATCACCGTGTGCCGGGCGTTTGTCGGATCCGAACCGTGCCCCGCCGTCTGCTTTATTTTGCTTCACATAAAAGACCTTCACCTCAGCGTACTATTCTTCTTTGCTTATATTACCTTGTTTTACTACTATATACTCATTCCTCTTTTTTTTTTTTTTTTTTTTTTGTGGCACTAACCAAAATAACCTCACAGGCTTAGTTGCTACCACTTCCACTGTATTGTGCATTGGGACTATATGCCTTCTGTCTTTTGCTAGCATTTTATTAATCATTAATTTTACATCACAAAACCTCAACCAGGATCTACCATCATCAACAGCTAACACACTTCTTTGGAAGGGAAGAACTAATTCCAAAGAATTATAGCTATTAAGTGATTTAAAACATTTTACTCCCACATGAATTACCTTAAACTTGCCTGTAATGAATAAAATTCTCAGCACTTTTTAAAAATAAAATGAAATTTTGCATCATACACAAAAATAGCAAGCTTTTAATTTTTAAAAAATAATTAGGCAAAAAACAAAATGGCAAATTATAAACACAACATGCTGTTATTATGGCACATTAGTATTCATTTATAATGTATGAGTAGTTTAAAATATGGCATTTTATTTGGAATTTTAAATAATCTGCATTTCAATGTACAGTAACAGGAATATATATGTCCAGTAAATAAATGAAGAAATCAAGGCATCCTATTAAGAGATTAAAGATTCAGTGATGGGAGAAATTTGTAGTACTGTGGATTTTTTTGAGTGAACTTGACTAGGCTGAAATCTATTTAATAAGGGGAAAAAGCAAACATAAGTCATTCGAGTGTTCACAATTTATATTGCTGAGGATTTTCACACCTCTGTTCATGAGGAATATTGGTTGGTAATTTTCTTATAATGTCTTTGTCAAGTTTTGGCATCTGGTAACTCTGGACCCATAAAATGAGTTTAAAATGTTTCTTCCTTCTTTATTTCCTTAAAGAGTTTGTGTAGGTTTGGCATTAAATGTTTAACAGAATTCACTAATGAAGCCATCTGGACCTGAAGTTTTCTTTCCTAGAAGGTTTTTAATTACAAATTTTATTTCTTTAACGAATATAAGCCTAATCAGGTATTTCCATTTCTTTTTGCATCAGTTTTGGTAATTTGTTTCATTCAAGGAATATGTCTATTTCATCTAATCTGTCAAATGTATTGGCAGAAGTTATTTATATATTTTTCATTATCCTTTAGGTTTAATTTGCTCTTGTTTCTCTAACTTCTTAGGGTGGAAAATTAAATCAGTGATCTTATCCCTTTCTTCTCTCCTAACATTTTAAGACATTTAAAACTATAAAATTTCCCCTAAGTACAGCTTTAACTGCATCCCCCAAATGTGAATATATTGTGTTTCCCTTTTCCATTCTATTCTTCAGTTAAAAACATTTTCTAATTTCCCTTGTGATTTTTTTTTTTTTTTTTTTGACTCCTGGATGATTTAGAAGTATGTTTTTTAATTTCTTATTATTTTGGGGTTTTCTAGATAACATTTTGATTTTTTTTAAACTTAATTTCCTTGTGGTTAGAGAGCATACACTGAATTATTTTAACTTTTTCAAATTTATTGAAATGTATTGAAATTTATTTTGTAATACATCAGATGGTCTATCTTGTTGAACATTACTTGTGGACATAAAAAGAATTATATGTTGCAGTTCCTAGATATAGTGTTCTGTAAGTGTCAATTATGGCAAGTTGGTAGACAACTTTTTTCAGATATTTTATGATCTATGTATTTGCTGGTTTTCTGATTCCTTGTTCCTTCAGCTGAAAAAGAGATATTAAAATCCCCATATATGATTGTAGATTTTTCTTTTTCTCCCTTCTGTTGTGTCAGTCATTGCTTTATCTTTGGTAGTATTCTTCAACTTGACATCTACTCTGATATTAATATAGGCACTTCAGCTCTCTTATGATTAGTGTTTGCATGGTATATAATTTTAATCTTACAAATTTCAGCCTATTCATATCTTTTTAATTTAAAGTGCTTTTCTTGAAGAAAGCATATAGTTTGGGCTTGCTTTTTTATACAGCCTTACAACCTTCTATCCTCTCTTTTTAATCCAGTGTTTAGTCCAGTTATATTTAATGCAATTATTGTTATGTCTGAATTTAGAGCTGTCATTTTGCTATTTGTTTTCTATTTAGCTAATATTTTTTTCTTCTGTTTCTCCTTTCTTGTCTTTTAGGTAAATTGCATATTTCTTGTGTTTCATTGTATTTCCTGTATTGATTTTTATAGCTACAACTCTTTTTTATTATTTAGATTTTTTTGTAGTTTCTCTAGTGCTAACAATATTCATCCTTAATGTTTCAAACTCTAGTTAGTGTAAAAATTTTATCACTTCATCTTCCCATGTGACACTTTTCTATTCTCAACTCTCTTCCTACTTGACACAAACAACTTTTCTCTTCATAAATATAATAAACTTTGAAAAGTATAATTTTCCTATCTTCCCTGTACTTTGTACTACTGATGTCAAGTCCTTGATTCCTACATACATTATAAAACCCATTTTCATCTTACAATATTATTTTTGCTTTATCAGCCAATTATCTTTAAGATAATTATGAGAAGAAAATGCAGATAATCTTTCATATTTCCCAGTTGTTGAACATTCCCTGTGCTCTTCATTCCTCCTTATTTCTAAGTTTCCATTTGACACTATTTGTCTTAAGTTTGAAGAACATCACTATGCCTTTCTTGTAGGGCAAATTTGCTGGAAGTGAATTCCTTCAGTTTATATATTTGAATATATTTTTCTTTCACTCCTGTTTTTGAAGGATATTTTCTCTGGATATGGAATTCTGCATTAACACTTTCTTTTCCTTCTGCACTTTAAAGATAATGTTCCATTATTGTTTGGTCTCCATTGTTTCTGACAAGAAGTAAACCCACATTCATAGTTATCTTGTACGTAATACATCTTTTTTCTCTGTTTTGATGATTTTCTCTTTAGCTTTATTTTTCAGTAGTTTTGACTATGATGTGTCCATGTGTGGTTTTGTTTACATTTATTCTGCTTGAAATTCACTGTGCTTCTTGGATATTTCCCATTAAATTTGGGAAATTTTGGCCATTATTTCTGGAAAATTTTCTGCCTCTCTCTCATTTTCTCCTCCCTCTGGGATTCAATATCATAAATATCAGACTTTTTGATATTGTCTCATGCAACCCCAAGACTCTATTTGCTTTTTTCAAAATTTTTATTCAATGTTCTTCATCATAGATAATTTCTATTACTCTGTCTTAAAGTTCACTGGACATTTCTTCTTCCATCACCAATATGCTATTAATCCTTTCCAGTGAACTTTTCATTTTACTTAGTGTACATTTTAGTTCTAGAATTTTGGTTGGCTCTTTTTAAATAATTTTCATTTCTCTGTTGAGATTCCCTATCTGATCATTCGCTAAGACCATATTTGATTTTAACTCTTTGAAAATATTTGTTATTGCTGCTTTAATTCTTTGTCTACATATCAAATATTTGGGCCAACTTTGGGTTAATTTTTACTGATTGCTTTTTCCTTGGCTATGGTTTACATTTTCCTATTTCTTTGTATTTCTAATAATTTTTAGAAATTGTATAATAGACATTTTGGATAATGTATTGTAGTTTCTTCAGTTACTATTATCTTCCTCTCAGCTGAAATCAACTGAATAGTGCTGATTTTTGTTCCAAGAGGCAGTTCAGTTATTGGCTGATCACCTTGAACAGATATGGAATTGTTTTACGGTTTAAGTCAGATATGTGGAAAGAGCAAGGTGTTTCCAAGCCCCTATAACATGGGGAGACTCAACTTCCAAACTTAGGTGCCCGTGTAGACCTTAAGTCTTGGTCTCATTTTTTGTTAGGGTGGGCCAATAGTAGTCCTTGCTGTAGCACTGCCCTTATTCCTGAAGCAGGGCCTTAATGGTTTCTAAGCTGGATATTCAGGATACTAATGAGGTCTCCACATAACATCTTCCAGCACTGCTCAATCTTTGATATCCCTTTCTTCTCTCAATTGCATAGCAGCCACTCTCTGATAAATCTAGTGCAATCTTAACTTGAATATGCACAGCTTAGTCCTTAGCCAAGGACTTATGGAGAACTCCCATTCAGACTTTCAAGTCCCCCCTCTGTAAAGCCCTTGCCTCTCCAGTACCCTTCCCTGTCCTGAAGATTCCAACCAGTTCAAAGACATCCCAAAACTCTGAATTTGTCACAAGGCAAAGAAATAGGCAATCATGGGGCTTACCTTGTGATGTTTCCTCCTCTTAAGCATCACAGTTTTGTGCTATATATTGAGCAATGCCTGAAAATAGTTGTCTCATATATTTTGTGCAGTATTATAGTTCATTATGTCTGAAGCCTCCCTCCATTTTTAAAGAGATACCTAATGTAATCTGAGGTCCATTAGTAATGACATATGAGTGTTTATGGTGATATTTAGGTAACTGAGACAGGAAAGTATAACTAAATTTTTAAGAAAGAGAATTATAGTCAAAATACAGACCAGATAATTATGAACTCCCTAAAATGGAGATTACATTTTCCTCTTCCAGTGTGTCTCCCTTAGAAAAGTTCGCTCCCCACTTCATGGGTTCCTGAGTGGCTTTCAATTGCACTGCCTTCCCAACCACTTCCAGTCACAAATGTGGGCATGTTTTCTCAGGCTAAGTCAATCAAAATACCCCATTCCCAGCACTTCAGTGACTCATGCAGGCATTAGCACCCAAACAGAGCCAATCAGAATCTTCCTGGAGCTTAATAAATGGATATTGGTAGAGTTACATTCTCTTTCAGCTCAGGTTGCTAAGCAAGAAGATATGAGCTGTACCTCTTGACAGACACCTTGCTCACTACAAAGAAAGAGTCTGTATATTAGGTGTTTGTCTCTCTTTGACTGCCCAGGATCCAAACCCTCTTCCAATTTGAGACCCCTATTGTGTTACTCTTGGCATGAGACAAGGTCCTGCCTCCCAATTTAGCAACCAAAGGGACCAAACATTCTTTCTCCCCATCATCTGTAAGCTATGACTCAGTCAATCAGACTAAGCCCCAGTCAATCAATCTCCTACCCAGGGTGTCAAACAGGAAGGCTATGATGTGAAAATCCAGAAACAGTAATGATTATTTGCCAGAATAGTGGTGGAGTAGAAATCTAATGACAGCAGGACTTTCAGACATATCAGCAACATATCATATCTGGTGGTGTCACTGGCAGATACTAGATAACTAGACCCTGAGAAACGAAGTTGGCTATGTCCACAGATGTCTGGGAACACTTGGATGTTGTCGGTTTGTCTATTTTCTATTCCTTACTTTCAAGCCTTCTCAATAATCCTGTAGGTTACCCAAAACCCTTCTAGAAATTCTTTATTTGCTTAAGTTGGTTTGTCAAACTGCTATTTGTCCCCCAAAATACTTCCTCCCCTTCCTCCTAAGAACATGATCACCAGATATAGAACACATTTTGTGGCCTACTTTGCAGTTACATCTGACTATATAAATAAGTTTAGTCCAATGGGATCCAATAAAAGTAAGATGTGCAAGTCCTGGGTTAATTTTAATTGAAAGAGAAATTAATATCCATGGATTTTGATCTCTCTCCCCTTTATTGAAGGCTGAATACCAATATGCCTGTGACCCAGTTTCTACCTCAGAGATGATGCCCTAAACAAAACAAAAATTTTATGCCAGAGATTCCTTGGAATAATGTATAGGATAAGCACCCAAAGATTTAGGGGGTTTAGGATACTGCAATGAATTTAGACTGTGGACATCCCCATCCATCTTCTAATTATATTCTCCAAGAGGGTCCAGATATCATCAAACTCTTGAGAAATACATTTCTACGAGCTGCTTGGCCAACACCTTTGAAAAGCAAGTAGTGGCTGTTCCCTGTAATCTAGGGATAACCATTGGTGGGATGGAAAATGCTGGAATTGTTATGGGTGCCACAATTTCAGGACCCTGGAATGATACAACATTTAACCCACACAGGAAAAGTGGATGTAGCTACCATATTAGACAGCAGGTAAGTAGAGTAATCTGAAGGTTTTGACCAGCAGTGGTTAATCGATCAGAGGACCCTTAAGCTGAAATACATGGGCAACCCATCAAGGTTCAATTTGCTTTGTTTAACCAAACCTCCAGTTCTATTGGAATAAGGACTCACTTGAACTACAGAATGATTCTCCCGTATTTGAATCAATTAAAAAATCCCAGGGCATCCTAAATAAATGGGAGGCTTAGAGCCCCTAATGAAGCACAAACTGTAAATCTACTTCTAAGCTTTCCCCAAAGGTGCTTGTGACTGCATACCAGGGTAACTGCACAATAATTCCAGGGCAGGGTGTTACTGGACCCTGGCTCTGAACATTCATTCATGAGGACCCAGAATGCCACTATTGTCTACTGGTCAAAGTGGGGCTCACAGAGAAAATGTATATAATGAATCTCAAACTAGGTCAATTATAATAACTTCAGATCCATATCATGGTTGTTTACTGTGTCTGAATAGAGACGTGAAATAGATTTTGTCAGTGAATGTCCAGTGGTGACAGAATAGCTTGCTCCTGGTAGTACTCTCTGCTTCCCAGCCTCCACTTCATAGCAGATGAGGAATTATTAATGGTTTAGCCTTATTCCTGTTACATGATTGTGGGTTAGAAATGTATCACATAAAGAGGCAGAGTTGAAAGACTGAGAGGGCCTGAATGTTTGGGGCAGTCTAACTGGAGAAAATAGAACCCATAATGGGCTAGAAATGATTGTATTCTCACTTAACGAAAAAGATAAGAGAGGAAAGAAAGAAGGCAACACCCATCCTTCCTTTGGAATCAGGAAGAATTCATTGTCTCTGTGGCAAAAGTACAAAAGTGCTTGCTCCTGTGTTTTATATATTCCGAAGAGTTTTGAGAAAGGGGTAAAGACATCAGGAAGGGGAAGTGTAGAAAGTATACCACCCCAAATATTTCAGGAACTCAACTGTCTGGTAAAGTCTCTCTCACACACAGAAACACACGCCCCCCACACACACCTACCAATGGAGATGCTACACTTCTAATTTCTCTAATGTCGCTGAATGAGGGACCCTGTATGAACCAGTCAGCCATTTGCTACCCATTTTGTATGCTCTAACACTTCTTGTCTTTTCTTAAACAGGCTCCCTTTATTTGGCATTCACTGCTATTTGATTAGGCACTAAATGGGAGTTCTACCCCATCCGTAGGAACAGACTCAAGGGAAGATATTCTTTGCTACCCTCAGCCTTGCACAGTCCTTTCCTTTCCCATTCAGGAAATTGACTTTCCTAATTCTATTTTCTCTCTGTCAGTGATTGATACTAACATTGAAGAAGTTTAACACTATACTGAAAAATTCATCTTTACGGAACGACAGCTCACTTCTGGAATTCTAACCAAGTCAGCCCTGACTTGGACCTGATTCCACTAGGTAAGGATAACTGGAAGCTTTGTTTCCCAGGAGTATTCCATAGTTTTCTTCTTTCTTCTTCTTTTTTCACTGAATTAGTACCAAGACTTTTTTTCAAACAAATTTTTTGTAGAGCATCTATTCAGAGTCCAGCTCTGGAGGAGAGACCAAAGGTACGTCAATAGAAAACAAAAGAATCATGTTTTTTCCACCCTTGTAAACAAAAGGATCATGTTTCTTTCCACTCTTGTACTTAGACAAAGGATTTTTAAATTTCTCTACTATCTTCCAGGGTCTCCTCTTTGGTGAGGAAAGAAAACAGCTGATCTCACAGCTGATGACTGAGCCTTTTCATGGGCAGTTGCCAGAGGACCCTGATGTGGGTAGCAGCTGTTCTCATCCTCTGGGAAATTTACACAATCCTGATGGGGGAAAGGAGGAGGGAGAACAAGCAATACCTGCCTCTCCCAGCACAGGGATAAAGAGACCATCCAAGCCCAGGGACTTGATTTGCCCTCATTTCGCCTTAGTCAATCAACGAGTAAGGCAGGACCTTACACGTTGATTTCAGTTCCCTATCCTGCACATTTTTTCCTCTTTTCAAGTCTGTACATGGCCTGGAGGAGGAGAAATACCTGTACAGGCCCAAAATACATGATGACAGGAAAACTGGGGGTTAGCTTCAAATAATATATTCCAAAATAGGTTTCATTTCTTACAAAATAGCTGTTTGTTTCGTATAGCCACCTAAGTGCAATGGACAGGAAATGTTTGAAGTTGTCCTGGGTAAGGTTCTCCTGTAGAATGTGATTGGCTCCCTAGAGCACATTCTATGCTCAGGATGCCAGGAACTTGGGAGGATGAATTTCTAGACATTGAGCTTGGTAGGATTGGGGCTTCCTGGGTGAGCAAGACAGAATTAGGACTTTTTTTCCCATCCTGCCCCCCTCCAAGTAAAGGTGCTAACCCTTAGACTAACAAGATAGTTGTCCCAAATATCACTGGCATAACATCATTCTTAGAGCTCTTGCCGTAAAATGGCTGAAATGACCAGAAATACCAAGAGATCAGAAAGTGTCAGGAGGTTTATTTCATGCACCCTTCTACATACACTCTGGTCTAAGGAAGAGGAGAGGGCCTGAAGAGGGCCTCTCAATGCAGACTTCTGGTCAACCTCCCATAGACAGGGACAGGGCAGGTCATTAATGAAGTGATTAAATAGATAAAGCTTGTGTTCAGCATCTGCCCACTTCCCTTTCCTGTGACTCATCCCTTTTAGAGACATCCCAGATGCTCAGGGACACCTGCTTTTCTGACCATTGGGGAAGTCTCTCTCCACAGCATACTACACCATGGATTAACTTTCCTCCACCAACCAGATACATCCCTCTTCAAAATGTGCCTATCCTGATCAGCAATTTTGAGCCAAATATTGACAAATTTAATGCATTATCCTTTTGTGGGTTAATTGCCATTTTAATGGAAATCTTTCTTTTCCTAAGGTATGCTTTCCTAATGGAGAGAATGTTTTCCAGGCTGCGGGGAGGACTAAGACCTAATCTACATTGCTCCAAAGACCAGAATCGGGGCCAATGGTATAGAAATGACAGTAAGATAGGCCCATGCTGAATGTGTATAAAGTCTTTCTAACAAACTGAGCTATTCAAAGATGGGAGGCAGCGCTTTGAGAGTGATGAGACATCACTCCACAGTGGGTATTCCTGTTTGGGTGAAACTTTGGACTGGCTGAATCCTACAATTAGGATCAAAGTACCAAAATATATACCAAGTGAACTGAGAGTATATCTTTCAGAGGTCATTAAAAATAGTGCTAATATTCATGGGACTCGCCCTTATGAAGCTCATTACCACAAAGGAGAGTCTAAACTTGCATGTAATGGTGCCTAAGAGTCTCCCCCTGAGTACCTCTTTGTTGCTCAGATGTGGCCCTCTCTCTCTCTCACTGAGCCATCTTGACAGGTGAACTCGCTGCCCTCCCCTCTATGTGGGACCCGACTCCCAGGGGTGTAAATCTCCCTGGCAATGCAGAGTATGACTCCCGGGGATGAATGTGGACCCGGCATCGTGGGACTGAGAGTATCTTCTTGACCAAAAGGGGGATGCAATATGAGACGAAATAGTTTCAGTGGCTGAGAGATTCCAAATGGAGTCGAGAGGTCACTCTGGTGGACATTCTTATGCACTATATAGATAACACCTCTTAGGCTTTAAAGTATTGGAATAGCTAGAATTAAATACCTGAAACTACCAAACTCCAACCCAGCAGTCTGGACTCCTGAAGACAATTATATAATAATGTAGATTACAGGGGGTGACAGTGTGATTGTGAAGACCTTGTGGATCACACCCCCTTTATCTAGTGTATGGATGAGTGGAAGAATGGGGATAAAAACTAAAGGACAAATGGGGTGGGATGGGGGGATGATTTGGGTGTTCTTTTTTCACTTTTATTTTTTATTCTTGTTCTGGTTCTTTCTGATGTAAGGAAAATGTTCAGAGATAGATTGTGGTGATGAACGCATAACGATGTTATCATACTGTGGACAGTGGATTGTATATCATGGATGATTGTATGGTGTGTGAATGTATTTCAATAAAGCTGAATTTAATTTAAAAAAAAGTAAAAAAAAAAGTAAAATGAAATTTATCTAGGTGAGGTTTTTTTCTCCTCCTTTCTTGCTCATTGTAATCCTGTAATATAGCATTATGTTAAAATAAAATAAATAATAAAAAAGAAAAAAAAATAGTGCTAATATTCATCTAACCCAAAGAAAAGGAATGACATGACAGTTTCTAAAGTTTATTATTTCACTGGGAAAATTTTATGGAGTTCTTACTAGGTGCCTGGGGTTGGATGATACAATGAATAACTGAAACACAGCCCCTGTCCTCAAAAGGCTTATAGTACAGTGAGGGAGAGAGACAACCGAGGCAACTGTAATACATGGTAAGTAGGAGATTCTTAAGGTTCTGGGAAACCTATGCAGGAAACCCAGTGTAGCTGTAGCCTTGGGGTTGGGATGGGGAGTCAAGGAATTTTTTGTATAGGAGGTGGTGTCTAAGGTCAACCTGATAGAATAGTTCAAGGACTTAGTCTGTGGAGAATTGACCCTGCACAATGGAATGGGTTATATACTGTTTACATTTAACTATATTTCTGACTTGAGAAGGGTTTTCTCCTGAAGTCTGGTGGGAAGGAAAGAGATCTTACATAACATGGGAAAAGAGGCAAATATGTGTTAACATGAGAGAAGTAAAACCAAGGTCCTCAGCCTCCTTCTACTAAATACCTTATGGAACAACCAAGTGTGTAGGCCCACTGGGACCTTCCCAGATGTAGCTAGGAGCATGTTCCACTGGATGGGGGGCAGGGGGTGGGGAGGTAGAAGTTGGGAAAACAAAGGGGAATAGTTTTCCAGGCTACCAGTAGAAGCTGATTCCATAAGGACTAAACAGCTACCAAGTGGTGAACCCAGGTGCCATGCTGTGAGGAGGCCCAAGCCAAATTAAGAGGTCACAAGTAGATGCTCTCAGCTCACAGCCAGCATCAATGGCCAGACATGTCAGCAGGATGACTGTAAGATGACTCCAGCCCCAGCTATCATCTGACTGCAAGCACATGACCACTGAGCAAGAACTACCTAGATAAGTACAGCCAACCCCTAAAACCATGAGAATTAATAATGAAGTGACTGGTGTTGTTTGAAGCACTAAGGTTTGGGGTGATTTGTTTCACAGCAATAGAAAACCAGAATACTCCGTTGTGCACCCTGTGGTCAATAAAATTTCCAGAAAGGAAAAAGTTCTATTAGTAGCTGATCATGAATACCCTTTTACTTATTATTGTCCCCATTCAGTTGCTGCTTAATCCTTATGGAATCAGCTTCTCCCTTTGGTATTTCTCACTTAGAGTGAGAAAGCCACTACTTTTTGTAATGCGCTATCCTTCCAGACACTTTGGAGGTAAGAAGTTAAAGATCTCTGTGGTTTCAGGAAGAAAAAAGAAATTCTTCTGCACTGAGTTTTCCCTGGAAGATTCTCCTGTTGGCTGAAATGTTCTTTCTTTACAACAGTGTCTGTCTCTCACTAGAAATGTCTCCACTGTGAAGGAAACTCACTTCCCTGGGTTGGCATTTAGTTAAACTGGTGAGGGTTTTTTTTTGGGGGGGGGGGGGGGTGTAATTTCTTCATGAATGTGGCATGTGAGTGACTGACACACCTATGTTGGGTTCCCTTGCTTTCCCTTCTTTTGAACTTACTTCTGCATTTTAGTTACTGGAAAATGTGGTTCTGTGTATTTGTATCTGGGGTAACCACTAGCAGGATGAAAGAGCATTATATAACCTATGTGCGCTGCCAGATTAGCATTTCTTCCTGAATGTGATGACTGCCACTATGTTTATTTATAAAATCCTGGTGAAGTGATGAGAAAATTATGACTCCATCATAGCTACACCCTGTGAATCAGTGGGATCATCACTGTGAGGGAATGAAATCCCTTCTAGTCCGTGGTAGTAGAAGACCAAATCTATGTAATTCTTCTATCATAAAAAAGAATGATGTAGATATGGGTAAGAATCAATCCAGGGTTTGAGAGTTGCAACATCAATGTCTATTTTGCTAAGGTAAGGGCTAGTGGAAGGAATGGGACCTTAAGACATGCGGTGAGAATATTTGAGATCCCATGATACAGACCAAACTAAGAAACTTTGAACCCCTAAAACCTTTTTTCAGATAAGGAACTGAGCACAGCAGAGGGGCTGGAAGATGATAAGGAGAAGATAGAATTTATGGTGGATGAAGGGAGTTATGCTTAAGAACTTAATTCCTATGATCAGCTTTAGGAACAGGGCTGTACAGCTAAGCCTTATGTTAATTGTTCATTTCTCTACCTTGTTTCCCTGTTACCAAACAGAAAAGGCACTGGTAGTGGCTAACATTTTAGGTTCAGGTGGGATTTGACTGAACTCATATCACCTACATCAAAATGGTAGCTGGTGGGACTTTGTGGGTAATCTCTGTTGGGGTTGTGAGTTTTTTACCCAGACAAAAGAATGCTGAGGTGTGTCTCCAGGTTAATCTTTACCTTTCTTCACCCTGCTTGGAAGCTGACCTGTATGGACTGCATCAGGCAGGCTTCCTTGTCCTCCTCCTGCTGATTAGGTTTGGCCAATTAGAGGCACTGGCTGAGAGAGGAAGAGCAGGGTATTTGTTTTCTGGCTCCCTCCTTCTGAGACCACAGTTGACTGTGCCTGTCATAGCCACTATTTAGAAACATAGAGAATCCAGCCATTGCCAGGCAGCCCTCTCCTCCTCTCCTACAGCTTGCTGCTGTTTCTAGCCCTGAGCTACTTCACCCATCTCATGCCAGTTTCCCTTAATCCTGCCCTCAATTTTTAAAATAGTCTCTTCACTAAACTCTCTTTAAGCACCCCTTTTTTACTCTTGCCAGAACCCTGACTGATGATATTATCATCTTCATCACAACTAATGTTTATTGACCACTTATTATATCTTAGGCACTGTGCCAAATGTCTTACATAAATTAGTTTATTTTATACTTGCTTCATCTCTATGAGATAGATTCTATTGTTACTATTGATTTTACATATCGGGAAATTGAAATTTAGAAATTGGCACATAGATTACCTAAGCTTATGCAGCTAATAAATTCATGAAGCAGGACTTGAACCCAGTCTAGAGAGGTTAAGGGAGCATAGTGGAATAAGTGTAGGAAAAGGTGGGTTTCGAAGTTCAAGAGCCTTGGGTGAAAATATCAAATGGTGACTGTACTGGTTTGGTTGGGTTATGTCCCCCAAAACTCCATGTTCTTTGATACACTCTTGTGTGGGCAGACATATTAGTGTTGATTAGGTTGGAACCTACTGGTTCAGTGTTTCCATGGAGATGTGACTCAATCAGCTGTGGGCAAGACCTTTCATTGGATTATTTCTATGGAGGTGTTGCCCCACCCATTCAGGGTGGGTCTTTATTGGATCACTGGAGTGCTTTAAAAAGAGCCACACAGGCCCAGATGCAAAGCAGCCATGAGTGACATTTCGGAAGAGCTGCAGCTTAAAGAGACATTTTGAAGATAACTGTTGAAAGCTGATATTTTGGAGAATGCAACTTTGAAATGCAACCTGGGAGCAAGCAGACTCCAGCCACGTGCCTTCTCAGCTAACAGAGGTTTTCCAGATACCAATGGCCTTTCTCCAGTGAAGGTACCCCATTATTGGTGCCTTACCTTAGACACTTTATGGCCTTAAGACTGTAACTTTGAAACCCCTTTATAAAAGCCAATATATTTCCTATATTTTGCATAACTGCAGCATTAGCAAGCTGGACCAGTTACCCAAGTCAAGACACTCAATCCTTCTGAACTTGTGTTTCCTGATTTCCAAAATGGGAATTACATTGCTTCTGTCAGGTAGAGTTCTTTGTTTGAACAGAAGCAACAGAAGCAATACTGGCCAATCAAAATTACAGGAATCAAGAACGTTCTAAAGGATCCAGGTAGCAGAAACTAATGACTGCCTTCTTCTAGGTTTCGATATTGAGATGAATCAGCTCAAACCATTTTTCATCCAGGACTGACTATGCTCAAGATTCAAGTTCCCTAGATAGGGTGTCTACTTGGGTTGGCTTGTGTTACTTGTCCACATCCTTAATCAGGTAGGGTAGGATACCAAGACTGCATTCAGTAATGCAGCGTTAGTCTCCCTAGGAAAATCGGTGCGATTTTACCTGAAAAGGGGGTAAGAGATGCTGTGAAAGCGAAATATAAAAATGCTACAAAATCTTCTTTCATGCTTTTTGCACAGAGTAAAGGAGATAATATAGGGAAAGCACTGGATACAGGGTTCAGGTTTTTCTCTTCCCTCCTCCCAGGGCTTTCAGAGAATGGGAGCTTAATTATAGCGGGAAGAATGGCAGTAGAGGGAATTTATTTTCCAACAGCTGAATCTACTGTCTACCTTCTGACAGTCTCTGACAGGTACTATTTGATGTCTACTTCCCATTGTTCTGCCCAGTGACAGCTGCTAACCCCCACCCCACAATGCCATTGCTTACATAGGTTTCCCTTCTTTTGCTCATAGTCATCTTCTGAGGGTCTGGCTCATCTCATTGTGGTTCAAGACCTTGCTTTTTACCCAACATTTCATTTTGAAATTTTTCAAACATACAAAAAATTGGAAAAAATTAAACTGTGAACACCAACAAATATACTACCCTAGATTCCACCATTAATATTTTAATTTACTTGCTTTATCACATACCTATTCATGCATGCATCTGTCCATCTATTCAAGCCTCTGTTTGACAATATTGTGTCTTAATGAGTTTATATTTTTTTACAATGAAAATATTTTATATTATTGTTATTTTATATTAATGTTAGCAAAGAACCAACTTCTAGGTTCTATTGTGCAGATCCCTCTTGGTTAGTACTTTGAATAGAAGTTTTTAAAGTTGTGTTTCTCACAAAAAAGCAGCCATCTGTCCTTTCTGATGGGTTCCCTGACTCCTATCATTCCTAGCTGTCTCTAAAATACATTTTTTCAGAGAACTGCATTTGGAATAATGTGAAAGAGTTCTCAGGAAAAATTCACAGACTGAAATGATCTCAAAGCAGAGAAGTTTCTAGATGGAGTATTTCTTGGATGATAATAATAATACATTTTGGAAAATGTCTGAAATATCTTACCAAAGAGATTTTCATACCTGATCACTAAATCCTTGAGGAGTTTAATATCCTAAGAGGGACGCTTTTAATCTCAAGCATCGCATAAGCATCTCAACTCCTCAGGGCTGTTTGAAAACCAAAGTACTTTACATATCCCGCATTGCATTAGATTTTTATGTGACTAAGATTTCTGGTTCTCATTCAAGTCCCTGAATTCAAGAATCAATAGTTGGGTTCTTGTTGATGGGCTTACTTGTGGAAAGGATGTTTTGAGCCAGAGCTGGTCAAATTTTAGGTGCAAAGGTGATGAAGTGAAGGAAACACAGCAGCCACTTCTGAAGTATAAACGCATGTCAGTTTACATTTAACTCTAAAATTTGGAGCGTCTAATTTTAGTGCCATTTGTGTGTCTTCTGACATGGAACTTTGTTATCCGCATTTCGTCTTGATGAATGAGTAGGGATGGAAGGGTACGTTTTAGGAGTACCATAGAAGGTAGAATTGGCAGGTGGCTGAGGGAAAAAGAGGAGACGGAAGGATAAACTTGGGAGTAGGGGAGAGATGGTCTAATTTGTATGGCAAAGAATATCAGAACATAACTAGAATCCCATGTCAAAGAAGAGGAAGTATAGATGAAAAAATAGTTACGAGTATGGGAGAGAATCACGAGCAAAACCTAAATAAACAAATACAGACCTAGTGGAGAAGAGGTATCAGTGAGTTCAACTGGGAAATTCTCAGTTAAACCCAGGCATAATGTGATAAGGCCTGGCCTGGGGTGGTGGGTTATGATAAAGAAGGGGTGGGTAACAGAGACAACTGGTTTGTTGGTGGCCTGCAAAGACTTTCCCCCCTCCCTCCACCATCTCTTCCAAATAGTATCCTAGACTACTGTTCAGTTACTCACCACTCCCTCATGCAGTCATATAACTCAGGAGAAGCTAACCACTATCCTTCTTCCCAGCTCTAGGGATGGGCTTTGATTTTCATACTAATCAGCACAACTCCCCCACCCCCATCCCCAAGCAACAGTCATTGGTTCAGAAATGGCAATGTGAACTTTATTGAACCGTTTGGATAAAAAGTACTCTTTCCTTCTGGATGACATGCTCTATAGCTGTAAAGCCTGGAACTGCTACAGCCAGGTTGACACCATGAGGGCAAACAGTCTTAAGATAAAACTTTTTTTCATGGAAGGCAAAATGGAGAAATACCAGATCATTGAGGACGACACTGAATCACTGGGTCAACTTCCTCTGAAGTCCAAAAAAGCCCTGGGCTTACCAAATTCAACCTCATCTTTAAATAGCAACAACATGATAGTGACGCTGAGATAGCCCAAAAGTATTACTAACATAGTTAATTGGTGCAGACCTCCCATCTTCCACATTAGAGAATAATCTCCCAGCATATCAGACGTAGGAGATGCTCAGACAAGATATATAGGGTGGAGAAAAAGTTTCTCACTTCACCCAAAACATATTATTACTAAAAAAAAGGATTAGAAGCAAAGGTAAGATATCTCATATTTGTGCTGTTAGCAAAGTGGTGGCCCTGGGAGGTCAGGAGGAGTTGGGGGAAATTTTTCTCCCATTGACCCTCTGTGACCAGGTATAAACAAAAAGCACCCAAGGAGGCAGAAACGGTGGCCAGTAGACAGGTTTTGTCACATTGCATTGGCTACTTTTTCAAATTATTTCTATTCCTGACAGCTACCAGCTCTCAAAAGGAGGAAGCTAGTGTACTTCTCTTTATATTTTTCAGGGTACTGGGAGCTACGTAAAAAGGAAATTATAGTCAGTGCCATATTAGAGCTCAGTTCTGAGACTCTACCAAGGAACCATCATGGCCCCAAATAGTCTCTTTCTACTATTGTCATCAGTCATCCTTTTCCAAGGTGGGGATAATAAACTAACACAGTCAGGCTGAGCTGTTTGGAAACCTGCAAGTACAACCCACTCAAGAAATATTCGGGTACTAGCTAGATAAGAGAGAAGAAACTGTACCCTAGAATAAATAAAAACAGCATTTTCCTTAGTCTTCATTTGTGTGCAAGGCTAGTGGATAAGTGGTCAGTAAGTGACAACCAGGAGCCCTTCGCTGATGATCCTAAACAAATTTCAGAAATCAAACAAGGCATCTTGCTAATAAACAAGGTCATAAAGTGGATACACCAATTTCCAAGCTACTATTGTGGGAGGAGTTTTTTTCTTAATAGACCAAACACATTCTCTTTTATGGTGGCTGATTTCCTTTTGAGAGGAGTAGTGCATCCTATTTATCAAGATTATGAGTAGTCTCAAGGGGTGTGTGTTGTGTTATTGGGAGACAGAGAGTTAATAAATATGGTGTAAGTTAGAAAGTGTCTCACCTATGGGGAGGAATAAATGAGATGAATAGGGCAATTAAACAAAGGAAGCTGCTTACTCAATGCCTTCAGTATTGTGGCAAGAGTCTCTAGAAGCTAAAGGAGGCACTGGTGTCACTACGTGAAGGTAAACAGAAGAAATGCCAGAGATTATTCACACACTAAATTTCTGGTGACTTCTAGGGCTTACCCTGGGAGAGCACGGGTCAAGGCTCTCACTGAAGTAATTTGTCAAGAGCCTGGCCGTACATGCACAAAGCACATAAAGAGGTAAATGAGAGGATCTTCTACCCTCCTGGGACTTACATTCTATTAAGGGAAACAGATGATGCACATGAAAAGATAGCATATGATGCCCAATTTTGACACCTAAGGGCTAAAGAAGTTGAAGTCAGTCCTGATGTTGCTGGAGCTCAGAGAATCTGTGTGGGCTTGGGTGGTAGGGGAGAAAGAGGTGGTTTTGAGAGGGGCTTTGCAGACAGTGTAGTGCTGACTGGGTGGGTGGGTGAAAACGTGTGTGAAGGGAAATCAGAAGGATAGAGGGAAAGGACAGGTGAGGTGGGTCCCTGTTGATTCTCAGACATCCACAAATACCCTGCATGCCCACAAATTATTCCCTCATCTCATCTTGTCAAGCAAAGATGTTACATGTAAAGGAAGGTGATCTGAATGAATAAAAAGAATGCCATGGAGGCTTTCTAGAACTCCTTAAAGAGAACAATTCAATTGAAGTGGGGCTTTCTATTACTTTTGTGTGTATACTTTTTATGTCCACGAAGAAGATAAGAAAAAAAAAAAAAGGAAAACATCAGCTCTAGTTATAATAGCAGTCATTAGCTGACAACAATGCAAGGGCAGTCACTCCCAAGAATTTAAGAAGAGCTGTTAAGAACATCATCTGAGATCTGAATTCACTTCAGGTACCATTTAAAATACTTTAAAAAGAATTTTCTGGGTATCTACTTAGAGAAGATTTCAGATCAGAAATTACATTAGGGAATTAGTCATCAGGCACCAGGAAAAAGTCTGTCTGTGTTGTCATCTGCCGTATTTCTAATCTACGCCTCAACATTGTCATGTGGACAGAAGGAAAAAAATGATAATATGGGAATTGATGATGACATTTTCTATAAGTGTCAAAGATCCCAGAGATCTGGAATTGCTGAATGGTTTCCATTTTCTTTATGAGCAGCACCTCTTAATGAAGGCAGTAGTTGATGTCATCTGGATGGTAGAGGCCTATTAAAGATGAGTTCAACTTCAACTCAAATGCCTTTTAAGGTAATAAACTGCTCATCACTGGAAATGCTCAAGTACTGGGTCCAAAACTCCAAAGCTAAAACCATGATCTTATTTTTATTTCTTCCTCAGCCATAGGCCAACATCTGCCAATCTCCTGTCTTGGAGAATGGCACCATCACCAATCCAGCGAGCCATGCCAGAAACTCTGAGTCATCCCAGACCCTATCTTTTCCCTCAACTGCTTTCCTGTTTCTCTCATTCCTCCTGAGAATTTCTCCTGGTCTGATCCTTCCATCCCACCCCTACTCGACTGCCATAGATCAGGCTCTCACCATCGCTCAACTGGAATATTACAACAGCCTCCAACAGGACTCCTTTGTTATCCCATGATCTATTCTACATAATAAACTAGAGCTATCCTTCAAAAACACCATTCTCTTCATGTTACTTCCCTAACTTAAATCTTCCACCCTTTGTAGGATAGGGTTCAAACAATTCAGCTGGCATAGAAAAATCTTCATGATTTCGCTCCTGCCTACCTTATCAACCTTATCTCTTGTCACATCCTCCATTAATTATGCTCCACAGTCCAGCTATACCAAATTATTTTCATGTTCTCTGAATGCATCCCACTGTTTCATGTTTCTATGCCTTTGTTCAGGTTGCTTCTCCTGCTTGGAATGTTCTCCACAGTGACCATATCTACACGGCCCACAAAGCTCATCTTTGAAAGCTCAGCTCAAGAATTACCTATGAAGTACTTCCTATCTGCTCCCTTAAGAAGAAGAATTTTGAATTCAGAACCCCTATAGCCTAAATAGTCTTCTACTATCACAGATAACTATTGTGCTTTCTGGTTTACATGTCTGTCTTCCTTTTTAGACTGAAGATGAGGAATGATGTCATATTCAACTCTGTGTGGTATTTCTATGCATCTTTGTATATTGTTTTTGCCAGCCTGCTAGTCTCTGCCAAAGGGAGAGCTAGAAAGAGGCTGCAAGCCTGGAGGAGGAAGCAGGGATTTGCTCCTTCCTGTCTGCTTTTCTTTGGCTTCTTGTCTGTTTCTTGGTCCTCTGAGCATCATTCCAGTCATTCTTCTTCACCTTCCCACAGCAGTAGTTGAGTCAAGTTTGCAATTTCTCTGACCCTTACAGAATGAACTTTTTGTGTTCCCAAGAGATACCAGCTTGGGCCAGTGCCCTAGAGGTCTGAGTCCCAGCCCCTGAGGGCCCCTTTTCTAAGCTTATAGAATTTTAAAATTGCAATATCTTCCCTTGTTCTCCCAGCCCTTGAGGTGGGAGCTGCTTTTAGCAACTGCTACTTCAGTGATATTGGATAGTTCTTTTGTTACACTTTTAGTTACCTAGTTAACAACTATACCGAGTTAATAATATTTTATATTAAATTTACCCTGTTAAACATACTGTTATAGTTTCTGTCAGACTGATACACTTGCCAAACTAAAGTGGAAATCCTTTACCATGAGGGAGTCAAATTCAGACTTCTTCCCATAATAATACTAATAGATTAAAGAATATTTTACAAACCATGGAGCCATTGCCTAAAGCTTACCTCCAAAACATCTATTGAATTTGTAATGTTTCAGCAGTAATGTTTTTTACCGGGACATCCTCACCTTCTAGGTCATAAACTTAACCTCTCTGCTTCGGAGAGCTCCTAACTAATTTATGCTGGTCCCTTCCTGCAGGACCTAGACAAAACTCTTGTGACTAGTCCAAACCTGGACCGACCACACTCTTAGCTCTCATTCCAGTCCTGTGTGACTGGGCCACTCTCTTAAGCATCTGATCATGTTCTCTATTGGCTGCCATGTTTTCAGCCCTCTCCTCCACCAGATTGGGAGCAGGATCATTTCATCAGTTTCTGTGAATCCCCCTCAGCTCAGTAAATATTATACAAACAAACAAACAGTGAAGAAATGAAGTGAATAATCAAGCAAAGGGAAAATCCATTTGCTTTGAGTTGTCACTGTTCATTGAGTGGGAAACCTCGGACACAATGGCACTCGATAAATATTGCTGATTGATCACCTAACCAGTTAAATTTATGATCTCGGTTTCCCATGTCTGCTCCTGGCTGTTGTGCTATTGATATTTGGATACAGATCTCCTATGGGTAACATTATTTTAATTTCCATTAATGGTGATGGAGGTAGTTATAGCAGGAAGCTTAAAGTCAGAGAAAGCTGGGTTCAAATCCCAAATCTGTTACCCACTACCTCTATGGCTTTGGGCAAGTTACTTAACCTCTGGGAGCCTTGATATCCTCATCTGTAAATTTGAGTTATAACATTAATAAGTTTTTATTGAGTGTTATATGACAAGCTTGTTTTAAATGACATACATGCCATTCAGAATAGTATAATCATCACAACAACCCTATTAGGTATTTATTAATATACTTCCATTCAGTAGACAAGGAGACTAGTAATACAAAGGTTAAATAACTTGCCTAAGGTCACCCAACTAGGAATGTCATGGGGTCAGCATGTAAAACCAGGCAATCTGGCTCCAAAGTCCAGCTTCCTAACCATCTGCTCAACTACCTCTTTACTTGCATGGTTACCAGGAATCTTATTCAATAAGCCAATATGATTTGAGGGCAGGGCCCACGTAAATGCTGCATAAATGGTTGCTCTCCTGGCATCCTGGAAGGGGATTCAGAAAGAGCTTGGATTTGGCAGTGTCAGTTCAATTTAGATTTACTATTGAAATGACTTGGCTAGTATGGACTGTTATTTTTGTTATGAACAATTTGGCACAAGCCTCTGCCTTGAATAGGAGCAGAACATTTTCCTGCCATCCTTAGTGGTCAACTTTGTGAAAAGTGTTTGGTTCTGTAATGTTTATCCTGTGTTCTGTTGCTAAGTAAAATGTGATGTAGCTAGATAAAAAGGCAAAAGATGAAAGTTGAGCCATGTAAAGGAAGGGGGTTTCCTGTAAGTCATCTAAAATAGCACACACTCTCCATTTGCCTTGCTTCACTTTTCTTCCTGAAACTCATCACTACTGGAAATATTATCAAATATTTGCTTGTTTATATGTCAGCTGTCTCCTCCACAAGAATATAGGCTCCATGAGGACCAGAACTTTATCTGTTTGGTTTTCTGCAGAGTGCTCATTGCCTAAAATAATTTCATGATTAGAGTGGGAACTAAGTAAGTGTTTTCATTTGCTAAAGCTGCCAAAATGCAGTATACCAGTAGTGAGCTGCCTTTTAACAATGGAGATTTATTAGTTTACAAGCTTACAGTCATGAGGTTGGGAGAAAATGTCCAAATCAAGGCATCAACAGGACGATCCCATCTTCCTGAAGACAGGCTGCCAGCAATCCGGGACTCCTATTTCTGGTTTCTCCCTTCTCTTCCAGGTTGCATTGCTCCCAGCCTCTGGTTTCAGTGGCTTCTTCTCTGTCTTCTGTGTCTTTCTCTTGCTAGGACCGCAGTAAGATGATTAAGACCCACCTGGGGCATGCCTCAACTGAAATAACCTAATCAAAATGTTCCCACCTTCAGTAGGTCTACAGCCACAGGAATGGATTAGCTTTAAGAACACGATTTTCTGGAGTACATATGGCTTCAATCCATCACAGTATTTGTTGAATGACCAGCAGACAACTCCAATAGCAGTTTTCCATTATTCTGCATATACTGTTGATCACACCTATTTATGACAGGAATTGAGGATATACTCTTAAATTTTAACCACAAGAAAGCAGGTCCACATGCAACATGCAATCAGTGTGTTTCCTTTAGCTCTGAGCACTGGATTCCATTTTAGACTCAAACAAGGCAGGGCAGGTCAGGTTGGTGGCCCTGGAAGAATTCCTCCCCTTCCTAGACCCCCTGACCACCTCCAACTCTGGTCCTTGCTCTGGATTGGCAAGAAGCATTCTCACTCAGCACATTCTTCTCCTTCTACTTCCTTTGCCATGTCACACGTACCAGCCACACATCCTGTGCTCTTCTATTTAAACTCCTTCCTTCATGAGAGAAAATCTGAGACGAATAAACTCACCAGCTACAATCCATGTCATCCTCCCCCCAAATTTATGCAAAATAGTATTAAATTGCCTGAGTCCCTTTGCCTACCATATTATTTCATACTTCTGAGGTTTTTCTATTTTGCCTGCTTGGAATGTTTTCCTGTCTCTTGTCCATCCGGGAAACACTTTCTCCTGATATCTTCAGCTTAGCCAGTGTGATTCCATTTATAAGAGTCAACTGAATGCCTGCGCCACGCCTGGTACTGCGTCCAGGGTAATAGAATTGTCAAGCTTAGCTCCCTCTGAGAAGCATCTTCAGCCCCCTAAACATAATCACTTCTCCCTGCATGCTACCTCACATCTCATAATTCCTCTATTATTTACTTTATTCTACACCATTGGACAGGGATTTGCTTATATTTATTTCCTAGGCTTGATCCTGAGCTCATGGAAAGTATTGAGATTTTATATTATTTATAATAAACTAAGGACATGAGAAACCGAAAGAGCACACAGAATAGGACCTTTCACATGGTATGTGCTAAGTATTTGTTTAATGAAAGAATAAAAGTTCAGAGATACCCAGTTTTATGGGTTGAATTATGACCCCAAAAAGATATGTTCAAGCCCTAACCCCCAGTCCCTTGCATGTAACTCTACTTGGAATTTGGGTCTTTGAAAATGTGATTAGTTCAGATGAGGTCAAACTGAATTAGGTGTAGGATAGGCCCTAACCCAATATGACTAGTGTCTTTATAAGAAGGGAATTGGGTACAGACATGGGGGAGAAAACAATGTGGAGGTGGAGGAGGCAGAGATTGTGGTGCTGCATCTACAAGCCAAGGAACACCAAGGATTGCCACCAAACACCAGAAACTAGAAGGGACAAGGTAGGATTCTCTCCTACGAGTTTCAGAGGGAGCATGGCTCTGCTGACACCTTAATTTCAAACTTCTATCCTCTAGAACTGCGAGACAATAAATTTGTGTTGTTTTAAGGCACCCAGTTTGTGTACTTTGCTACAGCAGCCCTAGGAAACGAATACACCCAGTAACCAGATGTGGGAAATGGGAGAGAGGGGCATGGGATACACGGATGATCAATGCATGTGTCTGAGAATCGTGTGTTTGGAATGAAGATGCAGTGACTGAAGTGTATGTTTTGTTTTAATTTGATAAATATTTGTTGGACATCAGCTGTAAAGTGAAAGCTGGCTGAGTGGCTGACTTTAAGCCATAAGACAGCCATGATTAATCTTCATAAAACTGTGTTGTATTAAAGGTGTAGACTCTGGAATCAGGTAAATTGTCCCAGTCTCAGTTCCACCATTTACTAGCTGTGTAACTTTGGGCAAGTTACTTAACCTTTCTGAGCCTCAGCTTCCTATATTAAAATATCTAATGCATAGGTTTTTATGAGTTTTAATTGAAACAATTCATGTAGTATGTAAGGATGCAATAAAGGTTAGCTATCAGAACCAATGGCCAAATAAGATATCAAAACAATGCTCTTGGTATATCTTCAAATCCAAGTAAAGGGTCATATTAACTATTCATATAGGTATAAAAATATTTACCAAATATTTACCAAACCCCAAAATGTTTAAGTTGAACCACATGAAATGGCCCATATCCAATGGTTTTTGACTTATTAATATGGCAATATCCTTTTATGGCCCACTTTTCCTTATATGCTACAGCTAGTCATTGGACATTGAGAGGCGAAGTCCTTAGATGTCTTCTGTCCATTCAACCGAAATGCTCCTCTTTCCACTCAGCCAGAGTGTTCATTTGTGCTTGTTCATAATGCATGTTCTGCTTGCTTCCAAAAGGACCCGAGGAGGCTCAACTTCTATAGCAACGAGGCTGTCTGTACAGATCATTTGGCAATTAATCATGTACTGCCTTGTGACAGAGCCTCTGTTATCTTTACTGTTATGTAAATCTTTTATTGGTGGTAGCTTTTTGCAGGGACAGAGAAAAACCAGGCCACCTGCAAAGAGAGTGGAGAAATCACCCATCCAGTGTGGCAGGACATCAATTTAAGGATCTTGGAATAGGGTCCTGGCGAGGAGCAGACTCAGGAGCAGTGGGCCAGAGAGCTGTCCCCTGCGTCCAGACAATGGACCTGAGGAAGAGAAAGGGCTGGTTCTATATAACTTCAAGATGTAGAGAAGTAGGCTCCACAGAGAACATCCTGAGCAACTGGATGGGAGGTCACTTGACTTAGAAGAAATCTGAGGCACATATTGTTCCTCACCTCAGTGAAGAGGTGGTGTACAGAAGACCAAGCTGCAGATCAATATAAAATGTACTTTCTAGACATTGAGCTGTCCAAGAGGACATGGTTTTTCCTAAAGGGTCTTCTTTTCTAGTTTCTAGACTGTTCATTCTCTAGGGGTAGGGATTGTGTTCAGTCTACTCTTGTATCCTCCACAAGGTCTATCCCAGTGGTAGAAACACTATAGGTACTAAAGAAAGGTCTGCTGGGGTATGGGCTTATGCATCCTAGTCCTTCTATCTCCAGAGCAGACATGATACAAGGAAGGCAGCAAATTCTCGTAATTATGATATTTATGGATAATCATGGTACATGGGTTCCTAATGAGTGCTGTTTCCCTTAAAGCTTGAGACTTTAAGGGTATATCTGACAAACGTGAATATAAAAGTATCAACATCATCATTCATATTTGTGTACTATGCTTTCTTATACAATAGTCAGTATCTCATCAGACCCTGAGTCATAGATAAAACCCGAACTGTCATTCTCATTTTAACAAGGACTTGCAGGCTCAGAGAGGTTAAGGGACTAGTCTAAGGCCACACAGCTAGTAAGGGGCAATCTTGTCTTCTTACTTTTGTCCCAGACCTTGGAGAAGTTTTTTCTCAAGAACAATCAGGGAAAACCATGTCCACAGATGGAAGCAGGAGAAGATGAGGCAGGGGTCGAGTTGTGATTGGTTTCATCATTCAGCAGCACCTCCAGTGTGAGCATTGAATCTTGGCTTAGAGGTGTGCCCTCTGTTTCCCTTTGCCTTTACCAGGTTTTTACTGAGCAAGGGGGTAAAGTCATTGCTTCCACAAGAGATACAGTGAGTTCAACCTCTGCCTTGAAACAGATCTCTGTGGAGGCCTGTCAACTGGCCATCTGCTTTTCCAATTCTTCCTTGCACATGTGGAGTGCTACAGAACAGAGGATGAGGACATTAGCCCCAGCCCAAGCAGCCTCTGACTGGGTGGGGAACCTAAGCAGGGCTACAAATGAGAGCATCTGTGGGAAGCGAGTCACACACAGCACTCCACGGCAGCAGGGCAGGTATGAGGCAGGCATGAGCTGCCTTATAGCTTGATGCTCTGAATGTGAGCCCAGAATCTGGTTCCTAATCTTTGACCAAATCTCCTTTGAGCTACTATTTTCAATCCCTTGTGTGTGGTTGCTGCAGCCACACATGGCCTCTGGCTCAGAAATACTACATATGCTCCTCCTAATTAATACGTGACACAGCGTCTCACAGCTAGGATGGCAGCACGTTTGGGACCGTCTCTCCATAGAGTGAGAGGCAGGTGACAAGTGAGCATTTTTGTCTGTCATCTGTCATCTAGACTGTGACATGCCCCAACGGACAATCCAGGCAGCTCTGGGTCTCTCCCTTCAGCGAGAGATGTGACATGTGTCAGGAAAATGAGCCGACTCGCCTTTCTTTTCAAAAGCTTGCTTCTCGCTGAGTGTCCAGGAATAGCTACCAGGTGGCTCACTTGTCTGACAGATGTACAAAGGTGAGGCAAGTCCCACAAAGCTGACACCAGAGAGGCTGCCTTCTCAGTGAGGAAGCCGGATATCAAAGGTCTAAGTGTTCTGGTCTTAGCTTTATACCGAATTTACCCAGTGGCCTTAAGCAAGTTGCTGAACCTCTCTATATCTCTGTTTCCTCCATTGTAAAATAACAGTTCTGGAATTCCATACTAGTCTTGGGGAAGAGTGAATAAAATGTATTGTGATACATTCCAATAAATATTAATAGAAGCTAACACTGGTGATGGTTTTGCAAATATAAAAATGCCCTAGGAAGAAGAGCTTGTCTGATTTTTCTGAGTGATTTCTCTAAAGTTGGGCTGGTTCCCAGATAATGTTACGGAACCATCACACAAAGAGTAATATTTTCAATTTATTCTCTTAGCTCGTACTGCTTTATATTTAGATGTCTGTCTAAGGAACACTGTCAATGCTCCATTAGTCACAACTTGGAAAAATGTGTCTCTATCTTGGGGTATGACATTAATCTGCAGCCTCAGTGTTATGGGAATATCATCACGACGCATCGACTGGGATGTCAAAGGAATGGGCTTCATCCCCATCGTGGAATGCAGTGGGTCATAAACAGGCCAGGAGCCTCCCTGCTCAAGACACTGGTAAATCCTAGAGGCCAAATGCGGGGTTTTGACGAATTAAGGCAGAGTGTGCTCCTTGAGGAGAAGCATGTGTGAGAAGCTCACAAGCTTTTTGTCCCCAGTTCTCTTAAAGTTCAAGAAAGTCTATTTCTGATAAATTTAAATTAAGGGATTATTTTTTCCAAGGCTGAGGTTATTCATGCGTTAATAACCCTTTACTGAGCCCTGTTTTGCACTGTGAGCCCTTCTCCGCTCGGTACTGGAGATGAGAAGGATGAAAAAGATGTCGCTTGCATTTAAGAAACAAACAGTCCAGTTAGGAAGACAGACGAGAGAGAGACCATCCTAATGCGGGGAGGCAGACGCCATGGAGAGGCAAGCCCAGGGTACTGTGGGAACCAGGAAAGGCATCTGAATGAGGCTGGAGGTAGACTGCTGGTTAAAGATGACCAATCTGCTCCCTACATTAACTTCTCCCTCTCCTGAAAATCAGGAGAGAAAGAATTGATTACAATCAATGATTGTAACAAAATAAAATGATTATAAAAACATAGCAAAGACATAACCCACAATGAAGCAAAGAAGGGGAGAGAAGCCTTTAAACCAGAGACTTTTAACAGGTCTGTGAAAGAGAGGATGGATGTGTGGTACTAGGGAAGCAGGATGGAGAAAGAGGCTACTCAGAGCACCAAAAGTTGGGTGTTGAGAGAGGGAAGGTAGGGGGAGTATGAGCTTGAGAAGTGAGACTCAGGAATCAAAATTCAGGGCCAATAGAATTGAAAGTTGAAGTATGGTGGATTCACTTGAAGACTTCCCTCCAGCATAGTCAGCAGCTGAGGGTCAATCTCCAAAATAAATTAGGGTGTCCTTCAATACTTTGAATGCCCCCAGAGAACAGACCTGCACCTACTAGCCTTCAGGACTCCGTCCACGTTAAAAGGGTCTTTTGCCCATCACCTTAATGCAGTGGTTCTCGACAGGGAGCCAGTTTTCCCCAGGGCGCATTCGGCAATGTCTAGAGACATTTTTGACTGTTGTCAGTTGGGAAGTGGGGGTGTTACTGGTATCTAGAGAGTAGAGGCCAGGGTTGCTGCTAAACATCCTGCAATGTGCAGGGGAGACCCACACAACAAAGAATTAGCTGGCCCAAAATGTCAACAGTGCTGAGGTCGAGAAACCCTGCCCTAAGGTAAAGCCCTCCAGCTGACAAACACCCCACCACAAACCCCACACAGTGCTCCAGGGAACCCAGAGCAGCACTCTTTCAGCAAAGTCCCATTTCAGTCATCAGGGATCTACATCATTGCCTGGCCAATGCCATATGCTCTGGGACAGGCTTTATGGCAGTTCATGAGATGGTCAATGGGAGCATGGGGAAAGGGGATGTTTTGGAAAACACTGAGAGAGTGTGACCAAATTTAAAAAAATAAAATAAAAAATAAAGAAAGCAAGAGAATTAGAAAAGAGCAAAGAAACAGCTCCTGGGTTTAAGAAAGGGCCCTTTGGGATTGATTGCAGTACCCATGATTAGCCAGCAGAGGGCACCTGGGGTGACAGAGCAGGAAAGGGAACTTCTGCCCTCTAAGGACGCAATTTCAGTGATGACAATTCATTATTATCAGAGGCCAGGAGTTCAACTGTAAATTAAAAACCAGTTTCTCACTGATTCTAGGACCACACATGGGAGAGATATGAGACCATTAAGAACTGGGGAACTCAGGGCACTAGGCTGAGGGTGAGGGGTCAGAGTGAGCTTGGGGCTAGGTTTGGAGAGCTCGATCCATTGCCAGGCACTGGGGCTCACCAGAGAGCAGGGGCGGAACAAGCCAGAGAAACTCCTTCACCTGGCAGCTGGGTGTCAGCAGTGTCTCTGTCTCTAAGGCCCCCACTTTGCTTCTTTCGTAGTCCAGTGCCTGGTATGGCAATCAAGGAACATCTGAAAGGATGGACCTCTGGGGAATGCAATGATGTGAGTGCATTCGGAAGAGGTAAATTCAGAGCTGGTGGGGAAAGCTGAATCCTGGCATTGAGTGGAAGCAGGCAATTCTATGTGTGAGTTCCCCTGGTGGCCCCACAGACCCAGCATCACCCTCCAGTGTGTCTTGACTCCTTTAAAACCTCCTTCAAAAGTCACCATGGAGGTTACTTTTTGTTTTGTAAATATAAAGAAGCAAAGAAGAATTAAGTCACCTCCAGAGGAGTTTTCAGAGAACGTCTGAAAGTGTTCTGGGACAACAAAGGTGAAATTCTAATGATCAGCAAGCAGAGCCACCTTCCAATATTCATTTTTAGCATGGCTGATGATAATCCCATAGCAGTTTATCTCATAAATGTCCTCAGTAGAACCAAGTCTGAATGTCTCAGGAATCATTCATTTGTGGGGTCTATCTGGCCAAGTAGGCACTGAAGAAAAAGTTCAATACCTAGAAATTTGGGCTGGTGCTTGTATAACCTCCAGCATGCTGTTAGGATACAAAACACAGACCTATTCCAGAAGCCCCATAAAATCGTGCCATGCAAATTTCAGACCACACATGTGGAACATTCTGGTTTATTTGCTTGATGTTTCAACTGCTATTTTAAGAAACTTTTAAAAGTTTTAAGAAACTTTTTAAGAACCAGAATCAACTAACCTTACCATGCCAAAAAAAAAAAAAAAAAAAAAAAGTGGGGAAAAGGAACTATTCATTATTTAAGTGCTGGACACTGTCCTAAGTACTTATTTGTTCTCACATTTAATCTTCAGAACAGCCATTTGAGTTTGGTATTATGCCATTTTATAAGATGAAGAAACCAAGTTTCCAAGACATCACTGTAAAAATCTAATAGGTTTTTATTAAGTTCCTTATATGCCAGGAACTGAGCTATACCCAAGGAACACAGATAAAATGACAGAGTCTTTCCCCTGTGTGTAGAATGTATACATGTACATTGAAAATTATGTATTAGAAATACTGTTACGGAAATGAGCACACGTGGTATCTTCTTGGAGTCAGGGACAATTCATAGTGGAGGTGACACAAGTGGATTCTTAAAAGAATAGGGAGGATTTTCCAGTCCACCTGACCATTTGATGCTGTCTGTAACCTTGTACTGTTGCAAAGTGATATCTCCAATTTCCATGGAAACTCCTGCAGGCTAATTAGAGTCTAGGTTATAAATTTAAAATATGTAGAGCTTGATATCTCTGATGCATGTCAGTATTTACTCCCTGCTGGCAGAGTTCTGTGGTCCATCAAGAACCTTTTGGGGATGCCCAGTGTGCTTAGTGTGATAAAATAATTATCAGCTGGATCGCACCAAGTTTTTCTTACCCAGTAACTCCATTCATCTGAAACACCACTGAGCCACCTATCTCTTCCACATGCCCTACACTGCTGTAACTCTGGGGACTAAAGAGCCCTCTCTAACCTTTTCACTGGAGCCCATTTCCAGAGGACAGTCAAGGAAATGAGGCTACTATTAGTAGAGAATTAGGTTGGTCTGTGAAGACAGAACCTCTGGTAAGTTTTCTCCAGTCATCAATATTCCCTTTCAAATATCAGTTGAAGCAAAATGGAAAACTCAAGGCTGCAGAGGGGAAAGCAGGTCTTAGCCCTGGGTGTTACGTGGGACAATCGCTGCCATCACAGGTATTAACAGGAAGAATATGTATTATGTTATTAACAAGAAGAATAGGTATCATTGTAGCACATCTCAAAGGATATCAAAGTATTCATCTCATTCCCCTGGATTACTCTGAATAAAATGCTAGTTCATAACACACACTCCAACTTCTTCGAAAGCCTCTAAGTTAAGCATTATTAGCTGCAAGAAGCTTGTGCATGGGCAGCGATGTTGTGGTTAAGGTGGCTTGTGGATTCTGGAGCTACTGAAATAAAATAAGCCAAAAGCCCCTCGGCTCGCTTACAGACCTTACAGAACATTAATGGAATGGATTCATAATAGACGATATAGTTCATTTTAATTAGGATCCTACAATCCCAGAAATTAAGATAGAAAAGATCTATTAGGTCATCTGGCCTATCACCTTCCCTATCCCCTTTTCAGTGTAGGATTGTTCCCTGGGGTCTGCTCACAAATGCACGGTTCAGTCTAAATTTAAATGACTGCAGCTACGAGGTTTACATCATGCCCCTTGGGAAACTATTACACGGTCTAATGGATTTCACCATGATCATGTTTTTTTCCCCTGAGATTCAGCCCAAATTTCTCTTTGCTCCAGTTTGTCTCATTTTTCCTCATTAAATACCCTCAGGATCAGAAAAATCACAAAAATGACAGTGAGGATAACCAAGTTTCTAATTTCTTCTCTTGGGAATCTCAGCCAAGACCACTTCCTCAGTTTCAAATTTGTAGGTGTGCTGGGACGTTACTCTTTTTGCTCATGTAAGATACTCTCCTTTCTTCATAAAAGGAATTCATGGACTCAATAGGGTGGGAGCAGTTTTGAGTTCCAATGGTGGTGGTGCATTTGACATGATTCATGCCATCCTGTCTTGCCTGACATTGCCACCCCCCCCCACACACACACCCCTTATAAACAATGATGCATTTGCTAGGATTTGAGATGCTCTCTGCATCTGAAGAACAGAAGAAATCAATCTGGCTCTTTGGGGGATGCTAATAGTACCATTTTTCAACGAGTCAAACTACCTGATCACATTATTTTTCCTTGGATGTCCCCTCCAAAGAATCAGCACCTCAACCTGGCTAGGTGAACAAAGAGGTTTTCCTTCTCTTTATGTCACATATTTCACATATGTGCATATGTATGTACAGAGAAAAGCAGCACCAGGAGAAAGAAATGCAGAGAAACAGAAGCAAAAAAAAAAAAAAAAAAAAGAAAGAAAGAAAGAAAGAAAAGAAAAGAAAAAAAAACACACCCCGCATTCTCAATTCCCTATTTATAGAGGAGAATTGAGTCCATGCATGGTGGGGCTGTGACTCACTAGAATTCCTTAATTAAAGAGGAAAGACTCCCTGGTGATTTTACTTCTTTAGGTTTGTTTTTGATTGTTATTATTCCTGTAATATGAGAAAGACAGCAATGCCCTGCTCTGAGAATCATTCTTCTGAGCAGCACACGATGCCGGAAAAAACACTAATGAATTCAGAGCACAGCCAGGATAGAACTGCAGCTCCTTGCTGTCCCACAAGCAACCATCTCTGTATGCAATGCCCCTGAGTTATTATACTAGATGGCAACTCAGACTGAGCGAGATGGATGGGAAGAAAAGGACTCTCAAAGTGCGATTTAACGATACAAAGAGCATGGTGTACATATGACCAAGAGACTATTTTCAAAGACAGGCTATTCATTCATCCATTTATTCTTTCCTTCATTTATTGCATCTTCACATGGGGATGGGCACCAAGCTGGGTACTAGGGATAGTTGTCCTGGGCTGTTGGAGGTGGTGACAGGTCACACATTGGCACTTTAACTGCAAATAGTTATAGCTTCACCTTCCATTGGATTGGAAGTAAAGGTCAATTTAAAATCTTTGAAAGTGCATTACGAAATTCATAAAGATGTACAAAGTCAAAGAAAATAACATATTGAACACCTGTCTGCCATCTAATGTTATCAAATCTTAACATTTTGACATATCTGCTTTAGATTTTTTTTAAATAATAAAATATTACAACTGTAATTGAAGCCTCCTATGTACCCCTCCTCACAGGTAAGTCATCAACCTAAATGTGATGTTTATCATTCTCATTCATGTTTTATACTACTCTTCACATAGGTATCTTATGTGGGACTCCAGATGTTTTACATGTTTTTATATGAATGGTATCTGTCCTGGTTTGTTAGAGCTGACATTATGCAAAATACCAGAAATGGATTGGCTTTTATAAAGGGGATTTATTTGTTTACAAGTTTACAGTTGTAAGGCCATAAAAGTGTCCAAACTAAGGCATTAACAAGAGGATACCCTCACTGAAGAAAGGCCAATGGTGTCTGGAACACCCCTGTTAGCTGGGACGGCACGTGGCTGGCATCTGCCGGTCCTTTGCTCTCTGGTTGCATTTCAGAATGGCTTTCTCCAAGATGTCTCTGGGCTGCTGTCTCTCTTAGCTTCTCTCTCTCTCAGCTCCTGTGCATCCATGCTTGTTCTCCCAGGGTGTTTCTCTCTAAACATCTGGTGGTCCTCTCTTAGCTTCTCCAGGGCAAACTCTGGGCTTCTCTTAGCTTAGCATCTCCAAACATCTTTCTATCTGCATCTCCAAGCATCTGGGTCTGTGTAGGTTCTCAGCTTCTCCCGGGGGCAAACTCTGGATTACATATCTTAACTTCTCTCCAAAATGTCTCTCTCAGCTTTTCTGAGTTCCTTCTCTCCCTGTGAGCTCTCTTAAACTACTCTGGTAAACTAATCAAGACCTACCCTGAATGGGCAGGTTCATACCTCCATGGAAATAATTTAATCAAAGGTCTCAGTCACAGTTGGGTGGGTCACATTTCCATGGAAACATTCAATCAAAAGGTTCTACCCCACAAGATTGGATTAAAAGATCATGGCTCCTCCACCCTATGTGGGACCTGACTCCCAGGGGTGTAAATCTCCCTGGCAACACAGGATATGACTCCTGGGGATGAACCTGGACCTGGCATCGTGAGATTAAGAACATCTTCTTGACCAAAAAGGGGATGCAAAAGGAAATGAAATAAAGCTTCAGTGGCTGAAAGATTTCAAATGGAGTCAGGAGGTCACTCTGGTGGACATTCTTACACACTATATAGATAACACTTTTTAGGTTTTAATATATTGGAATAGCTAGAAGTAAATACCTAAATCTACCAACTCCAACCCAGTAACCTTGACTCTTGAAGACAATTGTATAACAATGTAGCTTATAAGGGGTGACAGTGTGATTATGAAAACCCTGCAGATCACACAGTGTATGGATGGATGAGTAGAAAAATGGGGACAAAACCCAAATGAAAAATAGTGTGGGATGGGGGGTGGTGATTTGGGTGTTCTTTTTTTATTTTTGTCTTTTATTCTGATTCTGACTCTTTCTGGTGTAAGGAAAATGTTCAAAAATAGATTGGGGGTAATGAATGCACAACTATAAGATGGTAGTGTGAACAGTTGATTGTACACCATGGATGACTGTATGGTATGTGAATATATCTCAATAAAACTGAACTAAAAAAAAAAAGAAAGATCATGGCTCTTCTGGGGTCCATGACAGCTTCAAACCAGCACAGTATCCTATGATATTCATCCTTCCATAATTTGCTTGTTTTCATTCAACATTATGATTTTGAGATTTATCCATGTTAATACATGTAATTCCAGTCCATTCATTTTAATTCCAACATAGTATTCCATTATATGACTAAACCACAGCTTATTTATCCATTTTTTGATGGTCATTTAAATAGTTTCATTTTTTGTTTCATATTAATAATGTGGCAATTAACATCCTTCTATGAATCTTCCTGTGAAAATGTGAAAGAATTTCCCTAGATTATATGCCTAGAAGAGGAATCTTTCGCTCAAAGTGGTTATAACTAGGTTCACAAACAGTGTAAGAGAAATTTCATCTATCCATATCCTTGCTTACACTTGTTCTGATCAGACGTTTTAATTTTGGCCAATTTAATGAGTGGGTAATGGTATCATACTGTTGTTTTAATTTATAGTTTTTCAGTTATTGGGGACCTTGAACATCTTTTTACATTTGTTAGCAATTACAACTACCATCCTATATTTTGCCTGTTTTTCTATTTTTTTCCCTAATTGAATTATATTTCTTTTTAAATACTGGATGCTAGACCTTCATCAATTATACATGTTTTGGATATTTTTTTCCTAGCCTTTGGCTCACCATTAATCTTTGTTTATGATGTTTCATTAAACTTACTATACTCAAATTTGTCACTATTTTCCTTTACGGTTTATATTTCTTTGTGTATTGTTTAGCCCTTAAGTCAAAGATGCCTTCCTGTGTTTCCTTCTAAAGATGTTACATTTTTGTTTTCATATAGAGCTTTTTAATATACTTAGTCTTGTGATTTTATGCTTCTCCATATGGCTAACAAATTGTCCAACTTTTTCCTACTCATATCAAAAATTTTACTTAGAGTAGTATATGCTGATATTTTTTTTTTTCCTTTCTATTCTGCTGGTTTCTTTTTCTATTCCCACACAAGTACCATCTGTCTTGCTTACTATAAGTTCTGAGACCTGGTGAGGCAAGTCTCCTGCTTTGTTCAATCTCAAAACTGTCTTTTATTATTCTTTGTCTTTGTCCTGTGCTTTTCCGTATAAATTTTAGGACTAGCTTGTCAAAAGCTGTGAAGAAATGAACAGACAAACCCAAGGACTCTAGACACATGACAAAGTTCATCTTTGCTCTGATGGCTGTCACTGTACTGTGCACTAGAGAAATGCCGACCATACACCAAGTGCTTTATATACACTGATTCCTTTAAACCTCACCAAAATCCCATGAGGTAGGTACTAACCATTATCTCCTTGTTCTAGTTGCAGTAACTGGGGTTTAGCAAGGTTAAGTAATTTGGCAAGGTGACACAGTTATTATGAAACATAACCAGAGCAGACCTTGTACACCTGTGCCGGTTTGAATGTATTATGTCCCCCAGAAAAAGCCATATTCTTTGATGTAATCTTGTGTGGGCAGGCGTATTAGTGTTGATTAGATTATAATTCTTTGAGTGTTTCCGTGGAGATGTGACCCACCCAACTGTGGGTGATGACTCTGATTGGATAATTTCCATGGAGGTGTTGGCCCGCCCATTCAGGGTGGGTCTAAATTAAATCATATAAATAAGCTGACAAACAGAAGGAACTCAGTGCAGCTGAGAGTGACATTTTGAAGAGGAGCTACAGCCAAAAGCAACACTTTGAAGAACGCACTGGAACTGAGAGAGGAGCTTCAGCTTACAGAGACATTTTGGAGATGGCCTTTGAAAGCAGATTTTCACTCCAGAGAAGCTAAGAGAGAACAAACGCCCCAAGAGCAACTAAGAGTGACATTTTTGAGGAACTGAAGCCTAGAGAGGAACATCCTGGGAGAAAGCCATTTTGAAACCAGAACTTGGAGCAGATGCCAGCCACATGCCTTCCCAGGTAACAGAGGTTTTCTGGACACCATCAGCCATCCTCCAGTGAAGGTACCCAATTGTTGATGCCTTACCTTGGACACTTTATGGCCTTAAGACTGTAACTGTGTAACCAAATAAACCCCCTTTATAAAAGCCTATCCATTTCTGGTGTTTCACATTCTGGCATTATTAGCAAACTAGAACACCTATTCACACTTCAGGACTTACATGGACATCCAAAGCCTAAAAAATATTTTGCACTTCCTGGCAAGGCTAGCAATTTAAAATTGTTATTCTCTTCATTTTACCAAAGAAGAAAGTACAGACAAGGTATGTGATTTGTCTAATATCCTATGCAATGCTCATTGAAGAATCAAACTTAAATTCCTTAACTGTCCGTGTATGAAAGCCCCTTCCTCCACTCCTGCCTGCTTATCCCTACCCATCAGCTACTGCCCCTCTGCCCTTGCAGGTCAGACAACTGGAACACACAACCAAGAGAAGAAGTGGCCTCTTTGGCCTGTGCTTAGTAATTCGCATTTCATTTTGAAAAACTAGTTGCAAAGTGGAGGTGGAGACTGACAAATGTAACAGAGCTCTCTTCTAGCTATGCAGTGCTTGCCAAATGACAGGGCACTTGCATTTGCTCGGAAATCCATGAAGGAAGCTGTAAATACTGGCAATAGTAAGGGTAAGTCTGCAAGAGCAGATTGCAAGGAAAGTAATTAAATAAGAAAACATCAGTTAGGTACTGTCAAGGCAGCCAAAGAGAAAAGCATGTTATAAAGAGATACTCATGGATCCAAGCCAGTGGCTGGAGGACTGACCCTGTCATCGGCAGCGTTTTGTATAAATCTTGGCTTGACTACCAATGTGCTTGGTGACTTCAAACAAGTCTCTCCCCAAAGCCTGGACATCTCTGTTCCTTTATCTGTCAGAGAAGGCCTCCCAGTGGCTCTCATTAAGGGAAGGGAATCCATGGTCTGGTAGAAAAGGTACAAGTAGGCTCTCACCCGACTAGGGATGTGGGGGACATGTGGCCTTCCTGCAGGCTGACAGCAAGGAACTGAGGTAGACAGTGGAGAAGAGTTACAAAAATAAAGTTACTCTGGATTGCTCCAAGGGCAGATTGTATACCCAAGAGCCTGATTTCCTTCCCCTTGTTTTTCCTCCACTGTCTTGTACACTGCAAAACAGCTTTGGTAACTCACGTGATTTCCCTGTGTGTCAGTCCTTCATCTCTCAGGTCGGGTGATGGTAGGCTTGACACAAAACAGGCAGCAGATGTGCAGGCTAATGGGCAGTACTATTATGCCAGCACCTGAGGTGATTAGAGAAAGGTGAGGGCAGGAGGCAGAATTAATGGGGACTCTCTGGTGGTTGCAGCCCCTTTCCCCAGCTGCAGAGGCTGGAGAGAGAGAGAGAGAGCAAGCCAGCCCCACCCCTCAGAAGAATTGCAATGCTGCAGAAGGGAGGCCTGGGGAAGGAGCATGGCCCAGCCCTGGCTTCCAGAATGAGTGCATTTCCTGCTGGTTTTGATATTAATGAGGCAATTACTGGGCACGTGTATGCACCTGTGCCTTATTCTCAGCCTCTCTGCCTTCCTTCCCCAAGTAATGTGTTTCCTTCTGCCCTTCCCTTCCTCGAGCAGGAGGGGATTAAGAGGAAGGGTGGGAAATGGTTTTCCTTTAAATTTGGGTTTGAATTCTGATTTTATCTCTGGATCATAATATTTATAGTTTTGATCACCATACTATAACTACAACTTACTGTCTTTCCTGAGTACCTACTTAAATCTCAGATAATCTTCAAATGAAGATGTAAATCTTTGCCCCTTGCATTTCTCGCTATTCTGGATAATCCATGACTAAGTGAGCCCATCTGGGCCCTGTGTGCTCTGTAACGGGCTCCACACCCAGTGGGCACCTAGGGGAGTCCTCCTGGGGCACCAGGGTCGGGCTGGTGTGTTCTGAGTTCTGCACACTGTGGGAGCTGTGGCCACATGACTGGTTTCAGGTGAAGCAACAACCAGAGCCGAGTTCATGAATATGATTTATTCACTCACTCATCTAGCCAGTAATTACTCATCATTGGCTGTGTGCAAGTGATGATGTTAGGACACAAAAATGTATGAGATAGGACCCCTTCCTTCAAGGACAGTGCTCACTAGTAGTGGGGATCACGCACACGCACACCCAAAACTAACCAGACATCCCAGAATGTGATGTCTTAGAAGTGGCAGAAACCAAGCGCTCCAGGCCTGAAGAAGGGAGAGGGGCCAGGGGTACCCCACTTTAGGAGGGAGGGCCCTTAAACCCTGAAGAGTGTGTAGGGAGGGATTCAAGTTGAAAGTGAGGTCTTGGAAAGGGAAAGATGACATAGAACAAATAAAGATGACTAGAATACAGGGTTCATAAAGAGGAGCAGAAAGAAAGAATAGAAATATGACTTTGCATGTGGGCTAAAGAGTACGGGTTTATCAGGTAAGCCAAGGAGTCACTGAAAAATCTTGGGGAAAAATTAAAAAGTCACAAAATCATAGGATCTTTGCTAAGGTATTGGGGAAGAGAGAAAGCCTTTACTTCCTTTACCTTTCATCAGGGAAGCCTGGAAAAGAAACAGAATTTTTAAAGGCATGCTCTGTAAGAGCCCAGGACACTGCTGTGGACCCATTGGTGTGTCTGAAGCCAAACGGAGGTGGAAGGCCAGTCTGCGAGTCAGCTGGGGTGGAGGGAAAATGGGAACTGGGCAGCCAGGAGGGAGTGTCCTTGTAGCATACGAGGACATTGGACTTCACAGGCCCGAGGTGGCAGGAAGAGGCAGGACCCCGACTGAAAGCCCTACCTTGACCATTCCCGGCTCCGCCGCTTCCGATTCCTCGCAAAGAGGCCTCGGGCAGGTGCGGCAGGAGCCACGGTGTTGTCCCACGTAAGACGGCGGGAGTTATTCCTGCCTCAGAAGATGCCCAGGTGAGGAGAAATGAGCTCCGGTGTATGAAATCACTTTATAAACACCACGGTCTGCAAGAAATATTGGGAACGGTGTTTTCGCTATTTTTGTCATGTGGAGCTGGGGGCGGGGGAGGAGGAGGTGCCCCGGGCGGCCTGTGTGCTGAGGGCTCAGCAGACGGCCCACCATCCCCTCATCGGAGGTGAGATCTCAGTGAGCCTCTGGGGGAAAAGGTGACCGGAAACGCTGCAAGTGGAGCCTCTTGAACAGGGCGCACTTCCGCCCCTCGTGGATGGCGAACAGGCGACGCCCGCTGAAAGGGGGAGCGAAGCCAGGAGGTGGAGGACAGTTGATTGTTGGCGTGAGGGACGCCAGGCTGAGTGTGGCGCTTTGAGGCGCCCCTTGTCATGCCCCACCTCTGAGAAAAACTCACCGAAGGTCTTGGAAGTTTCAGAAATATTAACATAGGGAGGCTGTAGAAAAAGCAAGCCAAGGCTGGTTCTCGGTGGAGTTGAGGAAGGTCGCAGAACGCCGCTGGGAAAGCTTTGGTGCCTCTGGTGTGGATTTCTCTTTGCAGACGGAAGATAACTCCTGACCTCGCTGCTTCCACCAACGCAGCTCTTCTGAGTCCTCCAAAACCCTAGGAAACGTCTCCAGGAACTGGTGGTCACTGACCTGCTTCATTAGGTGGGAGATTCTGATCCAGTAGACACTTTTAAAAAATAATAAATTTTAAGTTTACTGGAAAGGATGTCTGTTATTCAAAGGAGCCACATCATAAGCCCAGTTTCCAAAAAGAAGTTTGAAGTCAGTGAGGAATACAGGAAATGAAAGTTGTCATTATAAATGCACAGTGGTTCCAAAAGATTGTACCCTGTTACCTGCCCACCCTTGAATCATGAGCAACTGACATGGCATTCCCAGATCCTTGAGGATTGCAGTGCACAGGTGCAGCAGCAGACTTCCGGGATCCCAAGAGCAGAAGAACCAGTGACCCAGCTCTGGCCCCAAACCAGAAACCTAAAAAGGGTGATGCATCAGCTAGGTCCAGGTGCTCAATAGAGGTCCATGTCCTTCAAAGGGCTCTGGCTACCCATGGGAGGTGATATGCGGATGTCTCCCAGATGGGAAAAATCTCCTTGATATCCAGAGGGTTGTAACAGACTGCACAGTCCAAAATTACTGAATGAAGCCAAACTATAAAAATCCTGGCTCTTCAAATTCAACTTTGCATACTACTGATATTTTCAAACGTGATCCACATGCAAGTCAAACCTTAATATCTTAAATAAGAGTAACTACCTTGCCTACCACCAAATGGTTTGGAGGATGAAAACATTAATCAAGGATTATAAAGGGCTGGTGAATATTGACATTATAAACTGAAAATGTAAATTAAAAGCAATGCCATAGGCCTAAGGAAGTAGAAGGTAAATAGTGAAGTAGATATTGTTAATTAGGTTTTGACTACTTCTAAGAAGAACAGGTCAAATCTTATTATAACTGACACCTTAGACTAGAAATCTGTATATTAGCAAGTTGTTTCAAAAGCCCTTGGTTGGCCTTCTTTTTGTTTAAGGCAAAGGGCCCAGATCTAGTTGTCAGGAGCCTGCAAGATAAACAGACTCTCTCCCTTAGTTCTCCCCTTGGGGAACTTGCTGACAAGTGCCTTCCCTTTTCCTGCCTCAGTCTTGAAATCTGTCATATGAGGATAGTAATTCCTGACCAGGAGTCTGTTGGGGATTGTAATAGAGAAAATGACAAAGAGATGTCATATCTTCACAAAACTAGGCCATTTGAGCCTCACAATTAGGCAGTGACAGATAATCTATCCAATGCTAAGCTCCCTTTATACTATAGATATTTATAGTGCCCTCTTTACTATCACAAAATGAAATTAGCTGATAATATAGCCTCAGAATGCATATGATTTTAACAAGGATAACTCTCTTTAATAAAAGGAAAATAATTCAGCATTTTGTAACCAAGACTTTAAATGTAGGTTCAGGAACTCAACCCAGTTCCTCTGCTGCCACTGCCATCATCTTCCCAGAATTTTCTGAAGTTATAATTTAAATCAAAAACAATTAAATTCAACATTTAGTAGTTTCCTGATGCCATCATTTTTTCTCTCCTCAGAAAGTAGAAAAATACTGCTTTTTGCATCACAGTACTCTTTCCAACCAAGCCTAATCTTGCTGTACTAGTCAGCTTTGCTGCAGTAAGAACCCCCAATTCTCAGTGACTTACAACATTCATTGTTCACTTATGTTCGAGAAGGCTCTGCATTGGCTGCAGCTCTGCTCCAAACTGTGGCTCAGCTCCAAGCTGTAACTCAGCTGCTAGTCTGTTCCATGTGTTCTTTTCCTTCTGGGATCCAGACTGAAGAATCATGTGTGTGCTATTCCTCTGGCAGACGAAAGAAGCCAGAGAACTGGCGGGAACCCATGAAGCCTCTTAAAGCTTCTGCTTGGATGATCCGTACATAAGTCATATGGCAATGTACAGGGAAGGGGAAGTGAATAACCGCAAATTATAATGCAGGCTGCCACTGCTGACCTCGGATGGTACCACAGGTGGTCCTACTAACAGACTGGAGTTGGCACCTAGAAAAACTTGCTTGCCATCCTTGCTTGAGTCCGAGGGTCACAAAATGAAACATTAATGGGGAGTGGTGGAAACTGTGGCAAAGCAAGGAGGCCATGCCTTATGTAAGCAGCCACCCCTATCAGTTCTAGAGAATGTTACCTTGTACAAGGGAAAGTGCAGTCCTCTGATTTCTCAAGAGAAGACAGAAAATCAGATATTTAAGTAAAACCTTCTAATTAAAAAACAAATAAACAAAAAACTGGCAGCTGTTTTCATTTTAAAAAAACAAAACAAAGGAAAACAAAACAAAGCAAAACTCCAGTTCTATAGGCCAAATCACACATCCAAAATCCAAATTTGGTCCACGATTTGTTTACATCCTCTGCTTTAGGCAAACACTTGGGATATGGCAAACCAGGCAGGGCTGTTTCTTTCCCAGTATGGGAGCAAATGCATTTTTTTCTTTTGTTTTTCAGTGGCTAAGAGAAAGCCAGAGCTCACTCAACCCAAAGTCACTTGGATGCCATAAATCGACTCAGGACTTAGGTCACGGCATCATTCATGACCTTTGTTTTCCTGTCCAGGACTTGGTTCTCTGAGCTGTGCCATCTCTCAAGAGAATCCTTCCAGGGTGATTGACTGAGAAATTAGAGCTCAGATGGCAAGAGAAGAGGGGAGTAATAGGCAGAGAGATTGCACTCATTTGCCTCTTTAAATTTTAATAAGGATTACGATTTGTTAACAAGGGGAGGTCCCGGGGTGGTAAGGATCATCAATAATTCAGCAGAGGCTGTCAAGCTTCAAATAGCCCCTTGGTGCCCAGCTGATGCTCCTGGGCATGACATGGGTTACTCTTTCAAGCTCTAAGAGAAAGGGTCAGATTTCCATCATACAGCCCATTTCAGTCCTGTCTTTTCTCAACTCCCAATTCCTGATGGAAACCGAGACCACTGTAATGGAGGCCGTGGCCACTGAGGGGCATAGACGTTAACAGTCCATAATTCTGAGCTGATCACAGATTAAACACAAAAGTTTCCTAAGAAAAATGGCGAATTCAGGAGCTCTTTCCATGGTAGAACCTTCAGGATAACACCACCTTCCTATAGAGGGCTCTTAATACCCAGGATTTTACAAGTGATTGTTTCCACTCCCCCCAAGACTAATGTTGTTCCTTCCTTTTTGCCAGAACTTGTTTTTCCCTTTCTTAAAAACCAAACTCATAATTCATCTGGACCCAGTCACTGACTTTCGTGATTGATGACAGCCCCTGGCTTGGAGCAGTGGGGCGTAATGGGATACGGTTGGTGATATTGTAACATTTAGGCCTTGAACCACATAAATCCATACACTGTCTCCCACCAAAATGTATGATCTTGAGCAAGTTAGTAACATCTTTGAGCTTCAGTTTTTTTCTTCTTTAAAACAGAGATAATAATACCTACCTCCTTTGAGGATCAAATAAGACAACACATGTACATGTATTATGATTATTACAACTTTCTGAATGGATTTCCAGTTCTGTCTCCTTCTTCCACCTCTACAAGTTGCCATCTAAGGCAAGATGTCCCTTGAGCGGGAGTGGACATCTTTATGCCAGAGAACCAATGACTCAACTACTGTTTTTAACCAGGAAAAATAGAAATAGATGAAATTGATATCAACTAATTGGTACCACAGGCTGCCTCAAGGCTGGGTCCTAGGAAAGTGGATAATAACTAAATTCACATTATCAGTAAACTCACTGTTTGCTTTGGAAGGTCCACCAAAATGTCAGCCCCAGAGGGCAAAAGGCAGCCTCAAGATGGCACTCATTTCCAGTCACATTACTGAGCACAGACATAACTTAGGATCCTGCAGAGCCCCTTCATGAAATTACAGGACAGGCTCAATAACCTGGAGAGACCAGGAAACGGGGCAAATGTTAGCCCGTGGGTTCTGCTTAAGGCACCACACTGACAGGGATGGCTTTCATAAAACATTAGCAATTGATGCTGTTAGTCAGCAGTGGACCTGGGAAATGCCATTCAACATTTCCTCCATTTCTGAGGGAAACAAAGAGCTGAGAGAATAAGATTGTAACAAGGAAAGTTTTGTTCCTGATGAAGGGGACGTGCTATCCCCCATGTTGTTTGGTCACTCAAGAGTAGGAAGCAAGAGGCAGAGCTGGGGGGGGGGGGCGGGTACAGAGTGGGGGGAAGCACTTGCCTTTGGAACATGGTGAAAATCATACTTAGTTTATAGTTTTAGTGTTTTTTCTCTTCTATATTGTAATTCCCTTTGGCTAATTTAATGCTTCAGTAAAGTGTGCATTCCTTCACTTTGTGAAGCAGTATTATAGAGAATAAATGGATGGAGAAATATTGGAGAGTTTTCTTCTCCCACATACACTCCTTTACTGGCTCCTTGGTCAATGAAGCAGACTCTTGACAACAGGTCCAGGATATTCAGGTAGAACAGCAGTGAGACAAGTGGTGACCAATAGCAGAGCTGAGAGTGGCAGGGAAGGGCAATTGCTAAGTTGCAATCTCAAGAAAGATATAAGTCCTCAGGGCCAGAGCAATCATCTCACTTTCCTTGCTTCAAACTTCAAAGACTTTCTAGTGTCCTCAGGAAAGGGGCTAAACTGAATGATATGGCTGCAATATCCATGCCTACCTCTCCAGGCTCATAACTCACCTCCGTCATCACCCCCACTCTGTGAACTATTTGCAGTACTTTCTCTTGTCTCCATGCCTCTGAACCTGCATCTCCATCAGCCTACTGTGCCTTTCCCGCTTTCCTGCCTCACCCAGATAACAACTATGAAAACTTGTGGTCTGGGTGAGGGGTCCCTCCCATGCACTCCCATGGGATTTTGCACACACCTCGATCACAGCATATGTGATTGATACCATTATGGCTGTTTCATTTTCTGTCTCTTCCATTAGACTGTATATTCCTTGAAGGTTGTTTTCATTCATGCCTCCCCAGCACCTAGGCAAAGCATGGCAAGAGGAAGGTTCTCAGTAAATAAGTTTGAAGTGAACCAATTCTTGACTTTGATAAGGAAACCAAGGCTCAAAGAAACACAAGCTATTTATTACTTAGGTCAGGCAGACACATCTGCAGTTTTTCTACTTAAGATATTAATTTTTCCTTCCTAAACAAGACACAAAACCCAGTCATAAAGGACATGTTTGAGAGATACTAACTAAATAAAAGTAGAAGATGTCTATATGATAAAAGACACCATCACAGAAGATAATAGAGATGGGCCTGATTGGGAGAAAATATTTGCAACATATATAACAGGCAAAAGCTTAAGAGCTGTATTATCTAAAAAGCACTTACAAGTCAATAAGAAAAAATGTCAACAACCTTATATAAAATGATGAAATAGAAACATTCAGTTCATAAATAGGGAAATACACATATAAAAAAAGTCCTCAACCTCAACATAAAATGATAATTTTTCATCCATAAAATTACTAAAAATCAGAAAGACTGATATAATCTAGTGTTGGTGAGGGAGTGGGGAATGGGCTTTCTTGTACATTGGTGATAGAATTGTAAATTGGAAAAGCTATTTTGCGAAAGCCATATTCATTATCTGTCAAAATTTTAAATATGCATTCCCTGTGACCCATTATGTTAGTTTTCCATGCCTGCTATAACAAATCACCACAAACAGGGGTTTAAAGCAACACAAGTTTATTATCTTCTAGTTCTATAAGCCTAAAATGGGTCTCAGCAGACTTAGATCAAGGTGTCAGTAGAACTGTGTCCCTTTCTGTAGGCTCCAGGGGAGAATTCATTTCCTTGATGTTCTACCTACTAGAGGCCACATTCCATGGCTTGTAGCCTCCTTCCATTTTCAAAGCCCACAATGGCTAATCAAATTTATCTCACATGCTATCACTCTGCCACTGACTCTTCTACCTCCCTCTTCCAGTTTTAAGGACCCTTATGATTACCTTGGGCTCACCTGGATAATCCAGGATAATCTCCTTATTTTAAGGTCAGCTGATTAACAACCTTAATTCCATCCAAACTTAATTCCCCTTTGCCATGTACCCCAACATATTCACAGTTCTGAGGATGAGGATGTGGACTTCCTATGAGGGGGATGGGGCATTATTCTAAGCCTACCATACCCAGCAATTCCAATTCTATGAATATATCCTATGGAAACATTCACATATATGCCCAAAAATGTTGGCTCAAAGATTTTTCATTGCAGCAGGATTTGTAATAGTAAAAAATTGAAGAAAGAAAAAACCTAACTATCCACCAAAAGTGGAATAATTACACAATATTATGAAAAAAAAATATGCAGCCATAAAAACCAATAAGGCAGAAAAATGTGGACCAGAGCAGAAGAATCTTTGTGGTGTAGAGTTACATGAAAAAGGAAAATGTGTAATATGATCCAGCTTGTATAAAAATCAAAAGGGACATTTATAAATATATCAATACACACATGTCTCTGGAAGTGAGTGTGTAGACAATGGAGTGAAGCCTGCATATTGAATACATAACATTGATTCTCTCTGAGGATGGGAGTGGGATGGGGACATGGTGGCTAAAGGGAGCTTTCATGTTTACTTTACTTCAATTGTTTGGATCTCTTATGATGAGAAAGAATACATGTGATTTACAACATTAAGGTAATCAAAAGTCCATTCATCCATGGGTAGGGGTATTTTTCAAGCTAACCAAATTTAAAAGAAACAGGTTTAAAAGCTGCAATGCAAATGTATGAATTTACAATGGAGAAGTTTTCTTTCTAGTGACTGGAATATTCACATCCACTGTCAGGAAACCAAATCAGTGAGCAGAAGGGACTTGTTAAGCATGAAATCAGAACACAGGAAGTCAGATGTCCTTGAGGGATGTTTTATCCTAGCACAGAGGTTTTGACTCCAATGAATTATCCAGTTGACCCAAACACTTGGCCCCCTAGACATAGCCTCTTTTTCTGATAATGACTGGCTCTGTCTGCCCTGAAGAGTCACTTGAGAATCACAAGGAAACTCTCAATCTTCCACTGTCATTTTATGAATCTATATTAGATCTACCTTTCTGATTTGCACAAAGCACCATACCATACTGTTCTGGTTTGCTAATGCTGCCAGAATGCTAAATACCAGAAATGGATTGGCTTTTATTAAGAGGGTTTCTTTTGGTTACAAATTTACAAGCCTAAGGCCATAAAGGTGTCCAAACCAAGGCATCAACAAGAGGACACCTTCACTGAAGAAAAGCCAATGGCATCCGGAACACCTGTCAGCTGGGAAGACACATGGCTGATGTCTGCTGGTCCTTTGCTCCAGTGTTATATTTCAAAACGGCTTTCTCCAAAATGTCTCTGGGCTTCTGTCTTCACTCCTCTCTCTCAGCTCCTGTGCATACTTGCTTCTTTCTCCCAGACATTTCTCTCTAAGGTCTGGAGTTATTCTCTTAGCTTCTCCAGGGCAAACTCTGGGCTTCATCTCTTAACTTAGCATCTCCATGCATCCTTCTGTCTGCATCTCCAAGCATCTCTAAGTGTCACCAAGCATCTGGGTCTGTGTTGGCTCTTAGCTTCTCTCTTAAATACTCCAGTGAACTAATCAAGACCCTCCAAGGAAATAATTTAATCAGAGATATCACCCACAGTTGGGTGAGTCACATCTCCATGGAAATACTCAATCAAGAGGTTCCACCCTAACCAAAAGACTAATAAATCTGCCCTCACAAGATTGCATTAAAAAACATGGCTTTTTGGGGGACACAATATATCCAAATTGGCAAACATACCCACTCTCTAACAGATTGTGACAGAGCATTCTGCGTCTTTTCTGGTATTATTTAACTATTTCCTGGGAGTAGTACACAGGACATTTCTGTTCCCCAGTAATGACAATAATAGAGTAGGTAACCTCTGAGGCATTTTCTTCTAAATAACTGAATTCATTCATGGTTGGGCTTTTTCTTAGCCTTTCTGACTTTGTCCCTAGGTGTATGATGTTCAACTTTGGGACCTGAAGTTCTATTGACTATACTGAGTTATCTTCCCGAGTGACCTCGTGTAATGCCATCAGTTACTCTTTGGCATGTTTGTTTCTTCTTATCTAAGATAGTTGGGACAGTAAGAGAAGAGTCATACTCAGCTTCTACTATTTTACAGAGCCACTGAGAAGTTAAAATGAGAAAACATTTATTCATTCAATAAATATTTGCTGAGGTCCTTTTCTCTGCCTGACCCATGCTCGGGTCTGGGAATACAGCAGTAAATATGACATGGTCCCTGCCTTCATGGTACTCACAGTCTTGTAGCAAACACATACTCATGAATAGTTGCTATACAGAATAATAAATGCTGACATAGGGTGTTACGTTATACCCTGCAGAGGGTAGGGTCAAGAAAGGCTTTGGGAGATAAGTCTTGAATAGAGTCTTAAAGACAGAACAGGAAACAGGACAAGGTAGAAAAAGGCATTCAAGACCAAGGAGGTAGCATGTGAACAGGCACAGAAGCAGGGAGACCATTGCACAAAGTTTGATCAGATGAGGGTATGAGATTAAGAATGATCCTAAATCCTTTGACACTCCCCCTCAAGAGGTGGAGTTACTACTTGACCAATAGAATACAGTAGAAGTAGCATTGTGCCATTTTCAGACCTAGGCCCTTGGAGGCCAGTGTCCACTTCCTGTACCCTGCTGGTAGGGAGCCCAAGGAGTCCCATGGAGAGGCTCAAATGGAGAGAACCCGTGGCCCCCTGGCCAAATACCTTGGCTGAGCTCCAAGCTGACAACCAACACCATCTTGCCAGCCATGCGAGTGAGCCATTTTGGAAATGGATCCACATTCAAGACTTCCCAGGTGACACCAGATGAAGCAGAGATGAGCCATTCCTGCAGAGCCCGGTCAAATTACAAATTCACAAGCGAAATAAATGCTTATTGTTGTTTTAAGTCACTAAGTTTTTTTTAGTATAATTTATTTAATTGTGTGTTAATACTATTTAATTTTTTTGTTTTTTTATTCAGTTTTATTGAGATATATTCACATACCATAAAATCATCCAAAGTGTACAATCAGTTGTTCACCATACCATCATATAATTGTGCATTCATCACCCCAAACTATTTTTTGAACATTTTCTTTATACCAGAAGAAGTGAAAATAAGAACAAAAAATAAAAGTAAAGAAGAACACCCAAAACACTCCCCCACCCTATTTTTCATTTAGATTTTTGTCCCCATTTTTCTACTCATACATCCATACACTGGATAAAGGGAGTGTGATCCATAAGGATTTCACATCACACTGTCACCTCTTGTAAGCTTCATTGCTGTACAATCGACTTCAAGAGTTAAGGCTACTAGGTTGCAGTTTGATAGTTTCAGGTATTTACTTCTAGCTATTTCAGTGCATTAAAACCTAAAATAGGTTATCTATGTAGTGCATAGGAATGCCTACCAGAGTGACCTCTCGACTCCGTTTGGAATCTCTCAGCCACTGAAACTTTATTTTGTTTTATTTTGTATCCCTCTTTTGGTCAAGAAGATGTTCCCAATTCCATGATGTTGGGTCTAGATTCATCCCTGGGAGTCATATCCTGCGTTGCCAGGGAGATTTACACCCCTGGGAGTCATATCCCACGTAGAGGGGAGGGCAATGAGTTCATCGCCGAGTTGGCTTAGCTACACAGAGAGGGCCACATCTGAGCAACAAGGAGGCACCAAGGGGGAGATTCTCAGGCACAACTACAAGCAGGTTTAGCCTCTCCTCTGCAGTAACAAGCTTCATAAGGGCAAGTCCTGTGATAGAGGGCTCCGCACATCAAACCACCAGTCCTCAATGTTTGTGAGAACATCAGCAACAATCCAGGTGAGGAAGCCCAACACTTCTGCAATTTCCTCCAGCTCCTCAGGGAGGTCTTGCATATATATTTTTATTCTCTGTCCAAATTATTAAGGCACTACATTTTGCTTCAATAATTAGCAGTAATAGATTACTGAAACATGGAGGTAAGAAAGAGCAGAGACTTGAGGATGACTCCCAGATCTCCAGGCTTAGGTAGCATGATGGTAGTTCCTTCCTTGAAGATCGGAGCAGGTTTGGTGAGCAAGAGGAATGGAGAAGAAGGTAATAAGCTTAGTTTGGGACATATTGAGTTTGAGGGGCATGGCCTATCCAGGTATAGAAAGATGGTGTTGTTGTTGGACATACAGAACGAAAGCTGAATTGAGAGAGAGTGTGTGTGTATGATCTCAACTGAAGCTTGAGATTTGGGAATGATTATTGATGGAGGGAGAAGGCACGATCATGAATACAAACACCTATGGAGAATATACAGAGAGTGAGAAGAGAAGAGGGTTGAAAGGAGCATCATGGTCAAGGTATATGCAGAAGAAGAGAGGTCTATATAGGAACCTGAAAAGAAGTGAGGGTAGAGAAGTGGGGTAGAGAGATGACTCTGATCATGGCAAGCCACAGTTCTGTTCACAAAGGGCGGGCTGCATGGAACAACCAAGTTTCAATGATTGACATAAGACCTTGGCAACAGGGAGCCTTCTTGTCAGGCAAGCCCTAGCTCCCTGTACTCTGCTTTACTGTTTATGGGCATAATAAGCTCAGGCTGGAACAGCGCATGTTACAACAGCAAGCCAACCACATGAAGTCTTCCCTTCTCTGTAGCTATTTCAGCCTTTGCTTACAGAGGTGCCAGGGCTTCTCCCTATCCAGGAGCCCAGGGAGACACCCTGACTGTGCTTTTGGGAAAAGAACAACAAACCAAGAAGTGACTTGGTGTTCTGCCTCTAAGCTAAACATGGAAAGAGGCCTTTTTTTTTCAATTTTGTGTGGAGCATTTCCTCTCTAAGCTGCAGACCTAAACAGATGGGGGAACAATGGTTTATTGATGCAGTGGAGCAGTAACTGTAGGAAAGAGGGATGAATATTTCATGGGCACCAGTAGCAGTTAATAAATCATGAGCTGCTGCAGACATGGAGGTCACTCGTTCCACCCTGGACAATGGTTGCTCAGCTCTGGTCAAATGGAAACTTCTTTGCTGGCATGTCGAATCTCTTCATTCCCAAGTTAATTTTCTCTGAATTTCCCCACTTCATATCCTCATCTAGCTAAAAAATAGGTCTGCTAGCCTTGATTTCTCAATTAATATACACAGATGAAGGCTAGTGGTGCTGTTTTTAGCTATTGTCAACTAGATTGGATATGATGTGGGGAAATTCAGAGAAAATTAACTTGGGAATGAGATTTGGCTTCTGGTCTCAATTCTGCTGAAGATTAGCTGTGTGGCATTGGGTAATATACTTAACATCTCTGAAAAATAATTTCCTATCTCTGAAATAAAGGGAAGCGTTCTGGTTTCCTAATGCTGCCAGAATGCAAAATACCAGAAATGGATTGGCTTTTATAAAGGCAGTTTATTTGGTTACAAAGTTACAGTCTTAAGGCCATAAAGTGTCCAAGGTAAGGCATCAACAATAGGGTACCTTCACTGGAGGATGGCCAATGGCATCAGGAAAACTTCTGTTAACTGGGAAGGCATGTGGCTGGTGTCTGCTTACTCCCAGGTTGCATTTCAAAATGGCTTTCTCCAAAATGTCAATGTCAGCTTCCAATGGCCATCTTCAAAATGTGTCTCACAGCTGCAGCTAGTAGTGAGCTCCTTCTGTCTGAGCTTTAATAGGACTCCAGTGAACTAATCAAGGCCCAAGCTGAATGGGTGGGGGCATGCCTCTATGGAAATAATCTCATCAGAGTTATCACCTGCAGTTGGGTGGGTCACATCTCCATGGAAACAACCTAAACCAAAGGTTCCATCTTAATCAACACTAATACGTCTGCCCCTACAAGATTGCATTAAAGAATATGGCTTTTGGCACACATACTATATCCAAACTAGCACTGGAAATATTGGTGGTCCTGCAGGTTCCACCCTGTCTTATCATCCTGTGAGTCAATGAGTGTGGTGGCTTGGAGATGTGTACCCCAGGAAAACATGTTCATAAACTTGGTCCATTCCTGTGGGTGTGAACCCTTGTATATGGGATCTTTGATGAAGTTACTTTAGATAAGATTTGGCCCAGGATGGGTCTTAATCCTACTACTGCAGGGAAGGTCAGAGAGAGAGAAAAGCTACAGAGGGAGCAGCTGGAAGCTGAATGTCAGTGGAACCTGGAAGAGTAGGGAAAGGTAAAGAGAGGTTACCATGTGCATCGCCATGTGACACAGGAGCCAAGAGCCAAGGAGCACCAGCAGCCAGCTCCAGAAGGCCAGTCTTGGGGAAAAAAGCTTCCTTGATGATGCCTTGATTTGGACTTTTCCTAGCCTCAAAACTGTGAGCCAATAAATTCTCACTGTATAAGCCAACCCATTGCATGATGTTTACTTTAACAAGGAAACTAAAACAATGAGTTTATTGAAGTAAAAGTTGATGGATCATGATGTTAAGAGATCACTTTCATACATAATTATCAAAAAATCTTTCTGCACTGTGTGCTTTGTTCCTAGAAAGCATAGACCACAAACTTCTGCCCTTCCCTCCTACTGCCTAGGGACAAGTATGTACTAATACTTATTTAAGAAAAAAAAAAAGAAGACAAGAAGAAAAGCAAAAAAAAACCCCATAGATCTGCTCAATGATTAGTTTTGGAAACAAGTGCAAAAGCAATAAGCACCATTTTGTCAAACTCAATATTTGGTGTCCATTTATTTACTATTTATGATTTATACCTTTAACTACATCCAAAAGGAATTTTAATTGACTATGCCCCTAATGAAAATAGTAATAGCTGATTACATAGATAGAAGTTTCACAGTTGTTAAAATTGCCAATTTTAATTATAAGAATAATAGCTACCACTATTGAATGTTTGCTCTGTGCTGAGTATTACAGTAATACCGAGAATTTGCATAAATTATTCTATTTACTCCTTGTTATTCTCAAAATACATATGATTGTCCACACTGATGAGAAAAATTGGACTAAGTAAGACTTGAAAGCAGCTGAGGTGAGATTCAAATTCCAGCCGATATGTTTCCAAATGTACTATTTTTGTAACAGTAATAAATAATAGCTAAAACTTATATGGTACCTACTATGAGCTAGAAAGTATTCTAAGTAGCTCACCCATCTGGATCATCTTTGCCTTTCATTATCTCTGATCTATTTTATAGATCTGTAAGTTGTAAATCACTGATAATAATTCAAATGATTCTTGTTCATAGAAATACAAATTATTTGATAATAGCCCTGTGGGTAGATCCATCATGCATCTATTTGTAAATTCATTTCAGAATTCCTTATTCCCTATTGTGGTGGTTTGAAGCTGTTATGTACTCCAGAGAAGGCCATATTCTTTAAATCCATTCCTGTGGGTGCAGACCTGTTGTGGGTGGGACCTTTTGATTAGGTTATTTCAACTGAAATGTGACCCACCCATTCAAGGTGGGTCTTATTCCACTTGCAGAAGTCCTTTATAAGAGGATAGAGCACAAACAGAAGCTAAGAGCTAAAATTAAAAGAAGCTCAGAGAAAAAGCCACAGAAGAGCTGAGTGAGGAAGCCACCAAAGCCAGAAGCTAAAAGCAACAAAACCAGGGAGAGAAAGACCAGCTGAAGCCAGCCAGGTGCCGTCCCATGTGACAGAGGTGTCCTGGATGCCGGCAGCCTGTCTTCAGAGAAGGTATCGTCCTGTTGATGCCTTGAGTTGGCCATTTTCACAGTCTAAGAACTGTAAATTTTAAGTTAATAAATTCCCATTGTAATAGCCAACCCATTTCCGGCATATTGCATTGCGGCAGCTTTAGCAAACTGCAACACCTACTTATGTGTAGCTTTTGGAATTCTTTAAACCAGTTTGAACATCTTAATGGTTCTCTCAAACACAGTATTTGACATTTTCATTTTATATTTGTGTAACAGTCATGATTTTATCTTTTTTTTCTTTAGCAACATATTACACATATATGCATATTCCCACATACATAAAGAGAGGGAGAGAGCTCTGCAGTGCAGGTGCTGCTGCTGGTGTGTCTGAAAACAGCAGGAGATGAGGAGAAGAGACAGCACAATCAGCTGCTTCCCACCCCTGTAATGTGGTGGTCTGGCCTGATGCTAACTCTGCTGGCTGCTGTCATGGCATGCCCACTCTGCGCTCTGGGTGCCTATCTAATGACTGCTTCTACATCCTCACGGCTGCAGCTCCTGCTGAGAACCATCCAGCCTTGCCTCCTACTTTGCTGGCTCCTTTGCAGGGTCTTCTGCTGGACTTCCAGAGCCCTTCTCTCTCCAAAAGCACTAAGGACAAGGAAAGGGAAGACCAAAGGACAGAGCTAATCATCTTTCCGGGGCCATCCCTCTTATTTTCTTATTTTCTGCAATGCCTTTCAGATTTAAAGATAGTCCAGCCCCACACCATGAACGTGGAATTATAAACCATCACCATTAAACCTCCTCAGCAGTTTCTCATGTAGTGGGCCATGGAACACTGGTGTTCTGTGAACAACCTGCAGGTGTGCTATTAGTAAATGGAAAAAAACTTTCAGATCCTACAATAAATAACCATTTTTATGATGATGGTAGAAAATGTTGAGGCAATTTATTTCCTCACCCTGTAAGAGCAAAGGACTTTATTTTGTCTTTACTATATATTACTTTGGGAATTATTTTGATGTTCTAACAAAATACAGAGTTTTTAAAGAAAAAAATTATAAACATATGTATAAAATATGTCAAGCTTTAAGAAATGTCCAGTTTCGGCCCAGGAGATACCTCACGATATAATAGAGAAAGTATAAAAATAGAGGACTTCTAAGCACACCTGACGAAGACCTTTTCAGCAGCACAAAAGCCATAAACACATTTCCCACTCCTCTCCCCCAAAACAGGGTGGACTAGAGAGGAAGATGCCATATCCCAGTTATCAGGAGGCTTGTCATTTCATGGACAGTAGATTTAAGAAGAGAAAAACTGTGTTCCAACAAGATTCTTGAAGTGATTGAAAACAGTTATTAAAGGTGTGTTCTCAAAGTCAGAACAATCGTAAACAAAAAGACTGAGGATTCTATGCAATTGTCATTAAAACCCTTGAAACAAGAGAATTACCATTCTGATGCAAACCAGGTTGGGAAATAGAAGAGAATACACAAACGGGATTGAATGTTAGATGTTGGTGATCTTTATGATCCTGGAATTATCTCTATATTCTTTGTATACTCTCTCTCCATGAACTTAATTCATTCCCATGACTTCAGCCACCATCTTTATGGAACTGAATTCCAATCCCCATCTCAAGTTCAGATTTCTTGTTTGAACTCCAGATGCTACTGGGCGCTCCGTTTGGATGTGGTGCAGACATCAATATTTTCATTTCATCCTCCCACCCATCCACCAAATAGGCTCTTTCCCTTCTATCCTCTGTCTTGTAGAATGGCAACTGTGTAGTAAAGAATTTGGGCTCTCCAAAGAGAGGTTTGGTTTTTGTCCCAACTCTTGGAAGGCAAACTCTAAATACTCTTTGTTATTCATAGTGGGGCACAGACCATACCTGAGAGTTTATGCGAAGGAGGTGACTTAGGCTGGGGCCTGTCTCACTGGGGTCTGGCCACACCAGAAAGACGAACCTTACGATTAGGGGGTTGGGGCTTTGAGGTATGTCATACGAGCCTGACCTCTGGGAATGGAGTTCAACCACTTGGGCATTGATTCAATCAGTTGTACTTTCCTAACGCAAGTCCAATGAAAACCCTGGACATTAGCTTCCCAGGTTGTTAACATACATAGATGTGCCTTCCTCCAGAAAGCCTTCCCTGAACCTCCCAGTCTGCTCTAAGAGCCCCTCTCACATGGTCCCATGACACCCCATGGTCCCCCCTAGCTTAGCACACCCTACCAGAATTGTCTGTATGGAAAGTATTTAGAAATATTAATCTGTATCCTTTCCCCAGCATTTTCTGATACCCTCTCCTTCCTTCCACTTAAGGCAGAAGGACAGTCTTTAATCATTCCTCTCAGGGTTGGACTGTTAAATAAAAAATTCAAAGAGCAGGAAATGACTTAATATTAGCTTTTTGAGTTTCTCCAAATAGACTCAAGTTGACAGTTCATCATTCAAAGACGACGATTTTTGAGGCTTTAAAGCCTGTGTCTTGAATGTCTTACAGCAAAAATTTTATTCCCTCTACAATTGATCTGCAAGATTCTATGTACTGAGAGCAGAGAATGGAGGCAGCAGCAAGAGAGAGTGAGGAACTAGTAGTTACTCTGAGGATGGGCGAGGGTGGGAAGGAGAAGACGTGAGAGAACTGGCCCAGCAGGACAGGAGAGCATCTAACAGCTTCACTTCCCACACCCAAGGCAACTGAAAGAACTGGAGGAGCTCCGGTGGCCCTAAAGAGTCCTTTCAGTGGGGAATACGTTGGACACCCTATGTCCTGCGTGAATTGGTAACTGGAAATCAGATATGAGCACAGACACCAGAGCAGATGCCTGGTGTTAGACCACGATGTCCCCTCCCACTGATGCTGTGGAACCTGTTATCTTGTCCACTTGCTATATTGTCTAATTTATTTTAAAATCTTTAAGAATTTCATAATCTTTTTTTAAGATTTTCTTAAATTTTTAAGAATTTCTTAAATTCTTTAAGTCTTATGGGTATGTATATTTGTGTGTGTGTTGGTTTTATCTACACACTGGTGATATCCGATTAACATTTCTGATCAGAAATAGGCTGTCCAAGAGGTGCTTATTTAGAATTTTTAAGTCCCACTAGGAATCCATACTGCAGAGTACTGTAAGTAATCCAACTAGCTCTAGTCCATTAGCATAGTGGAGCTAGAAATAATCTTTCAAAGTTGAATTGAGAAGTTTCAATAAATGTGAATTGATTAGAAATATTGTACAGGCATCTCCACATGAACAGGGGTGGAGAAGCTGTTCAACTCAGCCATTTAATACCTCTCAGAGTGATGCCCCAGACCTGGAGATCCAACTTGGTCCTGGACTCCATCTCTTACCAAAGGATTCTGTTGCCGGGTCTGACTCAATGTCCAGCTGATCTTCCCAAGATAATACTGCTGAATCTGCTATATCTGAAACTGTCATGGAAGACGGCTGGCAGAGGGACCAAAGGACAGCCAATGAAAACATATTGTATGACTCCATGTGCTTGTGTGCTAATAAATGTGGGTAGTATGTGTGTGTATGTGTGTGTGTGTGTGTGTGTGTGTGTGTGTGTGTGTGTGTGTGTGTGTTCCAGGATTTGGTCTGGGAGATTTGCTCTCCTTGTCACGTGCCACCTGCTAGCAAGTTTGTGACGAAGAAAACCTAGGGTCCACCCCTACCTTTAATCATTGGAGGCCACCATTGCTATTTTCCAAGAGAATCCAGCTTGTGAATGACTCAATTAGTTTAGGTTAGTTAACAATGCAGCTCTTAATACAATGCACATTTTCCAGACTATTTTCCTGATCATATTTTGGCTTTCTCTAGATATAGATGTATATATAGATATAGACACATACATATCACAACTAACAACTTCCCATATTGTTTCTCTGCTTAGTGTCCTGACTCTCATATTTTCATAGGGTGGCTGATCCTTGGTTATGTCATCATTGGCATGCCACCGCACTCCTCATTTGAATTCCTTTCCGGTTTGGTCTTTATCTTATTTATCTTTGGAACCCCCTCTGAGTCAACCATAATATTTGGCCTGCAGGCAATCCTCATTCATTAAATATGTGCTGACTGGATTGCAATGAAACAAGCTAGCTGAAGGACTATGGTGATATCTAAGTCTTCCTCATTGCAAGGCTCCATCAGCCTTTGAGATTACAGCTAAAGCTGGCAGGTAGGAAAAGGAAAAAGCAGTATTGTCTTGAGGGAGTGGGCCCAGGCCCAAGAGTAATTAAAAACAAAGCTACAGGAGGCGGGGCAAGATGGCAGACTGGTGAGCTGTATGTTTTAGTTACTCCTCCAGGAAAGTAGGTAAAAAGCCAGGAACTGCGTGGACTGGACACCACAGAGCAATCTGTCTTTGGGCATACTTCATACAACACTCATGAAAACGTGGAACTGCTGAGATCAGCGAAATCTGTAAGTTTTTGCGGCCAGGGGACCCGCGCCCCTCCCTGCCAGGCTCAGTCCCGGGGGAGGAGGGGCTGTCAGCTCCAGGAAGGAGAAGGGAGAATTGCAGTGGCTGCTCTCATCGGAAACTCATTCTACTGATTCAAACTCCAACCATAGATAGACTGAGGCCAGACACCAGAGACTCTGAGAGCAGCCAGCCCAGCAGAGAGGAGACGGGCATAGAAGGAAAACAACACGAGAAGCTCCAAAGTAAAAGCAGAGGATTTTTGGAGTTCTGGTGAACACAGAAAGGGGAAGGGCGGAGATCAGGCCTTGAGGCGCATATGCAAATCCCGAAGCAAGGCTGATCTCTCTGCCCAGGGCACCTTTCCTTAATGGCCCTGGTTGCTTTGTCTATTAGCATTTCAATAACCCATTAGATCTCTGAGGAGGGCCGTTTTTTTTTTTTTTTTTAAAATCCTTTTTGCTTTTTCTAAAACAATTACTCTAAGAAGCTCAATACAGAAAGCTTCAAAGAATTGAAATTTGGGCACGTCAAGTCAAGAGCAGAAATAAGAGAGCTCTGAGACAAAAGGCAATAATCCAGTGGCTGAGAAAATTCACTAAACAACACAACTTCCCAAGAAAAGGGGGGTGTCCGCTCACAGCCACCATCCTGGTGGACAGGAAACACTCCTGCCCATCGCCAGCCCCATAGCCCAGAGCTGCCCCAGACAACCCAGTGTGACGGAAGTGCTTCAAATAACAGGCACACACCACAAAACTGGGCGTGGACATTAGCCTTCCCTGCAACCTCAGCTGAATGTCCCAGAGCTGGGAAGGGGGAGCAGTGTGAATTAACAGAGCCCCATTCAGCCATCATTTGAGCAGACTGGGAGCCTCCCAACACAGCCCAGCAGCCCAGAACTGCCCTGGGGGGACGGCACTCACCTGTGACATAGCACAGTCATCCCTCAACAGAGGACCCGGGGTGCACAGCCTGGAAGAGGGGCCCACTTGCAAGTCTCAGGAGCCATACGCCAATACCAAAGACTTGTGGGTCAGTGGAAGAGACAAACTGTGGCAGGACTGAACTGAAGGATTAGACTATTGCAGTAGCTTTAAAACTCTAGGATCATCAGGGAGATTTGATTGTTAGGGCCACCCCCCCTCCCCGACTGCCCAGAAACACGCCCCACATACAGGGCAGGCAACACCAACTACACACGCAAGCTTGGGACACCAATTGGGCCCCACAAGACTCACTCCCCCACTCACCAAAAAGGCTAAGCAGGGGAGATCTGGCTTGTGGAGAACAGGTGGCTCGTGGACGCCACCTGCTGGTTAGTTAGAGAAAGTGTACTCCACGAAGCTGTAGATCTGATAAATTAGAGATAAGGACTTCAACTGGTCTACAAACCCTAAAAGAACCCTATCAAGGACAGCAAATGCCACGAGGCCAAAAACAACAGAAAATTATAAAGCATATGAAAAAACCAGACGATATGGATAACCCAAGCCCAAGCACCCAAATCAAAAGACCAGAAGAGACACACCTAGAGCAGCTACTCAAAGAACTAAAGATGAACAATGAGACCCTAGTACGGGATATGAAGGAAATCAAGAAGACCCTAGAAGAGCATAAAGAAGACATTGCAAGACTAAATAAAAAAATGGATGATCTTATGGAAATTAAAGAAACTGTTGACCAAATTAAAAAGATTCTGGACACTCATAGTACAAGACTAGAGGAAGTTGAACAACGAATCAGTGACCTGGAAGATGACAGAATGGAAAATGAAAGCATAAAAGAAAGAATGGGGAAAAAAATTGAAAAACTCGAAATGGACCTCAGGGATATGATAGATAATATGAAGCGTCCGAATATAAGACTCATTGGTGTCCCAGAAGGGGAAGAAAAGGGTAAAGGTCTAGGAAGAGTATTCAAAGAAATTGTTGGGGAAAACTTCCCAAATCTTCTAAACAACATAAATACACAAATCATAAATGCTCAGCGAACTCCAAATAGAATAAATCCAAAAAAACCCACTCCGAGACATATACTGATCACACTGTCAAACATAGAAGAGAAGGAGCAAGTTCTGAAAGCAGCAAGAGAAAAGCAATTCACCACATACAAAGGAAACAGCATAAGACTAAGTAGTGACTACTCAGCAGCCACCATGGAGGCGAGAAGGCAATGGCACGATATATTTAAAATTCTGAGAGAGAGGAATTTCCAGCCAAGAATACTTTATCCAACAAAGCTCTCCTTCAAATTTGAGGGAGAGCTTAAATTTTTCACAGACAAAGAAATGCTGAGAGAATTTGCTAACAAGAGACCTGCCCTACTGGAGATACTAAAGGGAGCCCTACAGACAGAGAAACAAAGACAGGACAGAGAGACTTGGAGAAAGGTTCAGTACTAAAGAGATTCGGTATGGGTACAATAAAGGATATTAATAGAGAGAGGGAAAAATATGGCAAACATAATCCAAAGGATAAGATGGCCGATTCAAGAAATGCCTTCACGGTTTTAACGTTGAATGTAAATGGATTAAACTCCCCAATTAAAAGATATAGATTCGCAGAATGGATCAAAAAAAATGAACCATCAATATGTTGCATACAAGAGACTCATCTTAGACACAGGGACACAAAGAAATTGAAAGTGAAAGGATGGAAAAAAATATTTCATGCAAGCTACAGCCAAAAGAAAGCAGGTGTAGCAATATTAATCTCAGATAAAATAGACTTCAAATGCAGGGATGTTTTGAGAGACAAAGAAGGCCACTACATACTAATAAAAGGGGCAATTCAGCAAGAAGAAATAACAATCGTAAATGTCTATGCACCCAATCAAGGTGCCACAAAATACATGAGAGAAACATTGGCAAAACTAAAGGAAGCAATTGATGTTTCCACAATAATTGTGGGAGACTTCAACACATCACTCTCTCCTATAGATAGATCAACCAGACAGAAGACCAATAAGGAAATTGAAAACCTAAACAATCTGATAAATGAATTAGATTTAACAGACATCTACAGGACATTACATCCCAAATCACCAGGATACACATACTTTTCTAGTGCTCACGGAACTTTCTCCAGAATAGATCATATGCTGGGACGTAAAACAAGCCTCAATAAATTTAAAAAGATTGAAATTATTCAAAGCACATTCTCTGACCACAATGGAATACAATTAGAAGTCAATAACCATCAGAGACTTAGAAAATTCACAAATACCTGGAGGTTAAACAACACACTCCTAAACAATCAGTGGGTTAAAGAAGAAATAGCAAGAGAAATTGCTAAATATATAGAGACGAATGAAAATGAGAACACAACATACCAAAACCTATGGGATGCAGCAAAAGCAGTGCTAAGGGGGAAATTTATAGCACTAAACGCATATATTAAAAAGGAAGAAAGAGCCAAAATCAAAGAACTAATGGATCAACTGAAGAAGCTAGAAAATGAACAGCAAACCAATCCTAAACCAAGTAGAAGAAAAGAAATAACAAGGATTAAAGCAGAAATAAATGACATAGAGAACAAAAAAACAATAGAAAGGATAAATATCACCAAAAGTTGGTTCTTTGAGAAGATCAACAAGATTGACAAACCCCTAGCTAGACTGACAAAATCAAAAAGAGAGAAGACCCATATAAACAAAATAATGAATGAAAAAGGTGACATAACTGCAGATCCTGAAGAAATTAAAAAAACTATAAGAGGATATTATGAACAACTGTATGGCAACAAACTGGATAATGTAGAAGAAATGGACAATTTCCTGGAAACATATGAACAACCTAGACTGACCAGAGAAGAAATAGAAGACCTCAACCAACCCATCACAAGCAAAGAGATCCAATCAGTCATCAAAAATCTTCCCACAAATAAATGCCCAGGGCCAGATGGCTTCACAGGGGAATTCTACCAAACCTTCCAGAAAGAACTGACACCAATCTTACTCAAACTCTTTCAAAACATTGAAAAAAATGGAACACTACCTAACTCATTTTATGAAGCTAACATCAATCTAATACCAAAACCAGGCAAAGATGCTACAAAAAAGGAAAACTACCGGCCAATCTCCCTAATGAATATAGATGCAAAAATCCTCAACAAAATACTTGCAAATCGAATCCAAAGACACATTAAAAAAATCATACACCATGACCAAGTGGGGTTCATTCCAGGCATGCAAGGATGGTTCAACATCAGAAAAACAATCAATGTATTACAACACATTAAAAACTCGAAAGGGAAAAATCAATTGATCATCTCAATAGATGCTGAAAAAGCATTTGACAAAATCCAACATCCCTTTTTGATAAAAACACTTCAAAAGGTAGGAATTGAAGGAAACTTCCTCAACATGATAAAGAGCATATATGAAAAACCCACAGCCAGCATAGTACTCAATGGTGAGAGACTGAAAGCCTTCCCTCTAAGATCAGGAACAAGACAAGGATGCCCGCTGTCACCACTGTTATTCAACATTGTGCTGGAAGTGCTAGCCAGGGCAATCCGGCAAGACAAAGAAATAAAAGGCATCCAAATTGGAAAAGAAGAAGTAAAACTGTCATTGTTTGCAGATGATATGATCTTATATCTAGAAAACCCTGAGAAATCAACGATACACCTACTAGAGCTAATAAACAAATTTAGCAAAGTAGCGGGATACAAGATTAATGCACATAAGTCAGTAATGTTTCTATATGCTAGAAATGAACAAACTGAAGAGACACTCAAGAAAAAGATACCATTTTCAATAGCAACTAAAAAAATCAAGTACCTAGGAATCAACTTAACCAAAGATGTAAAAGACCTATACAAAGAAAACTACATAACTCTACTAAAAGAAATAGAAGGGGACCTTAAAAGATGGAAAAATATTCCGTGTTCATGGATAGGAAGGCTAAATGTCATTAAGATGTCAATTCTACCCAAACTCATCTACAGATTCAATGCAATCCCAATCAAAATTCCAACAACCTACTTTGCAGACTTGGAAAAGCTAGTTATCAAATTTATTTGGAAAGGGAAGATGCCTCGAATTGCTAAAGACACTCTAAAAAAGAAAAACGAAGTGGGAGGACTTACACTCCCTGACTTTGAAGCTTATTATAAAGCCACAGTTGCCAAGACAGCATGGTACTGGCACAAAGATAGACATATAGATCAATGGAATCGAATTGAGAATTCAGAGATAGACCCTCAGATCTATGGCCGACTGATCTTTGATAAGGCCCCCAAAGTCACCGAACTGAGCCACAATGGTCTTTTCAACAAATGGGGCTGGGAGAGTTGGATATCCATATCCAAAAGAATGAAAGAGGACCCCTACCTCACCCCCTACACAAAAATTAACTCAAAATGGACCAAAGATCTCAATATAAAAGAAAGTACCATAAAACTCCTAGAAGATAATGTAGGAAAACATCTTCAAGACCTTGTATTAGGAGGCCACTTCCTAGACTTTACACCCAAAGCACAAGCAACAAAAGAGAAAATAGATAAATGGGAACTCCTCAAGCTTAGAAGTTTCTGCACCTCAAAGGAATTTCTCAAAAAGGTAAAGAGGCAGCCAACTCAATGGGAAAAAATTTTTGGAAACCATGTATCTGACAAAAGACTGATATCTTGCATATACAAAGAAATCCTACAACTCAATGACAATAGTACAGACAGCCCAATTATAAAATGGGCAAAAGATATGAAAAGACAGTTCTCTGAAGAGGAAATACAAATGACCAAGAAACACATGAAAAAATGTTCAGCTTCACTAGCTATTACAGAGATGCAAATTAAGACCACAATGAGATACCATCTAACACCGGTTAGAATGGCTGCCATTAAACAAACAGGAAACTACAAATGCTGGAGGGGATGTGGAGAAATTGGAACTCTTATTCATTGTTGGTGGGACTGTATAATGGTTCAGCCACTCTGGAAGTCAGTCTGGCAGTTCCTTAGAAAACTAGATATAGAGCTACCATTCGATCCAGCGATTGCACTCCTCGGTATATACCCGGAAGATCGGAAAGCAGTGACACGAACAGATATCTTCACGCCAATGTTCATAGCAGCATTATTCACAATTGCCAAGAGATGGAAACAACCCAAATGTCCTTCAACAGATGAGTGGATAAATAAAATGTGGTATATACACACGATGGAATACTACGCGGCAGTAAGAAGGAACGATCTGGTGAAACATATGACAACATGGATGAACCTTGAAGACATAATGCTGAGCGAAATAAGCCAGGCACAAAAAGAGAAATATTATATGCTACCACTAATGTGAACTTTGAAAAATGTAAAACAAATGGTTTATAATGTAGAATGTAGGGGAACTAGCAGTAGAGAGCAATTAAGGAAGGGGGAACAATAATCCAGGAAGAACAGATAAGCTATTTAACGTTCTGGGGATGCCCAGAAATGACTATGGTCTGTTAATTTCTGATGGTTGTAGTAGGAACAAGTTCACTGAAATGTTGCTATATTATGTAACTTTCTTGGGGTAAAGTAGGAACATGTTGGAAGTTAAGCAGTTATCTTAGGTTAGTTGTCTTTTTCTTACTCCCTTGCTATGGTCTCTTTGAAATGCTTTGTTATTGTATGTTTGTTTTCTTTTTAACTTTTTTTTTCATACAGGTGATTTGAAAAAAGAAGGGAAAGTTAAAAAAAAAAAAAAAAAAAAAAAAAAAAAAAAAAGAAAAAAGACAAAGAAGGGGAAAAAAAAAAAAAAAAAGATGTAGTGCCCCCTTGAGGAGCCTGTGGAGAATGCAGGGGTATTCGCCTACCCCACCTCCATGGTTGCTAACATGACCACAGACATAGGGGACTGGTGGTTTGATGGGTTGAGCCCTCTACCATAAGTTTTACCCTTGGGAAGACGGTTGCTGCAAAGGAGAGGCTAGGCCTCCCTGTATTTGTGCCTAAGAGTCTCCTCCTGAATGCCTCTTTGTTGCTCAGATGTGGCCCTCTCTCTCTGGCTAAGCCAACTTGAAAGGTGAAATCACTGCCCTCCCCCCTACGTGGGATCAGACACCCAGGGAAGTGAATCTCCCTGGCAACGTGGAATATGACTCCCAGGGAGGAATGTAGACCTGGCACCGTGGGACGGAGAACATCTTCTTGACCAAAAGGGGGATGTGAAAGGAAATGAAATAAGCTTCAGTGGCAGAGAGATTCCAAAAGGAGCCGAGAGGTCACTCTGGTGGGCACTCTTATGCACACTTTAGACAACCCTTTTTAGGTTCTAAAGAATTGGGGTAGCTGGTGGTGGATAACTGAAACTATCAAACTACAACCCAGAACCCATGAATCTCGAAGACAGTTGTATAAAAATGTAGCTTATGAGGGGTGACAATGGGATCGGGAAAGCCATAAGGACCAAACACCACTTTGTCTAGTTTATGGATGGATGTGTAGAAAAGTAGGGGAAGGAAACAAACAGACAAAGGTACCCAGTGTTCTTTTTTACTTCAATTGCTCTTTTTCACTCTAATTATTATTCTTGTTATTTTTGTGTGTGTGCTAATGAAGGTGTCAGGGATTGATTTAGGTGATGAATGTACAACTATGTAATGGTACTGTAAACAATCGAAAGTACAATTTGTTTTGTATGACTGCGTGGTATGTGAATATATCTCAATAAAATGATGATTTAAAAAAAAAAAAAAAAAAAAAAAAAAAAAAAAAAAAAAAAAAACAAAGCTACAGAACCAGGCATCGTGTGGCAGAGGTGGTGCGAGGCCAGGATCTGCTGTGGTCACAGGCAGCCTTCCCATCACTGGGTGGGCCACAGACTAAGAGGACTGTTGTCTCCCTTTACTGGAAGGAGATCACCATGGGGAGGAGAAAATGCACCAAGACAGAGCATCTCTACAACAACCAGATTTTTTGCTCTGGTAACCATGTATCTGTTAATAAAATATGAGGTTGAAGCACTATTCTTTGACCTGCCACAGATCAAGACTTGGGCACAAAGTATAAGTCTGTCATCACTGGGAAGATGTTGCTGAGAGGAAGCTGGGACCTGGCATGAGCCACTCAAAAAGGCAGGGTGGCCCTGAAAGAACTAATGCAATCACAGAGGCTGGTTCGAGAGGTACTGAAGGAGGGTAGGTGAGGTCATGGTCACCAAATGGTCAGCACCTCATGACAGGGCACTCTTAGGGCTAAAGGCATTTGGGTTACACACCTACCCAGACTGCCTGAAAGAAAGGAGGAAATTTGGGAAAAAGAGATAGGCAGGAAGTGCAGCCAGGCTATCAGAGAGAACCAGAATGCTGTTGTAATAAGTAGCTATTCTTTCCATTTATTCAGCATCCATGATCGTTCCTCTGGGACTGCTGGTCCGTGTCTAGTGCTTCATATTCACTCTTGCACCCCCTGTCTGTCCAGGTTGGCTTTGCTTTGTTTCTCTGTTGTGGGAATAGACTCTCACATCTGAGGAAGATGTTATAAAGCCAAAGATGGCCCTCATAGTGGGGGCTCAACTCTTAAACCAAGTCAGTCCCTGGATCATTCAAACCTCCTTCCCTTCCCAATCACTGCTCCACCCCATTACTGCTGCCTCCACCACTGCTGTCACCAGTCACACCACTGGTCAGTCATTCTAGAGCAGCCTTCCCGAGATTTGCCAGATTATCAGAATCAATTGGTGATATTTATGAAAAATACTTATCCTCAGGACACTCCACTAGGAATTTGTGGGGGGGGGGGAGCCCAGGAACCTCTATTTTCAATAAGCATCTGTGGTAGATTGATTTATGTACCCCAAAAAACACAGCTTCTTAATGTTAATACTCATTCCTATGGTGTGCACACATTACACATCAGACATCTGCAGATGTTATTTTTAGTTTAGGTGTGGCCAACTGAGCCAGGATGGGCCTTAGTCTGGATTACTGGAAGACTTATAAAGAGAACCCGGAAGTCACAGGAGCCAGAAATGAGAGGACATCGCCATGTGACAGGAGGCAGAAGCTCAAGCCAAGGAACCTCAAGGATTGCTGGCAGTCAGCATCAAAATGCACAGACTCTGGGAGAAAGCAAGTCTTGCTGATATCTGGATGTTGGACTTCTTTTAGCCTCGAAACTAACATCCAATAAATTCCCGTTGTTCATTCAACCCACTGTATGGTATTTGTCACAGCATCCCAAAGCAAGTTTGAGGAAAGCACTGAAGCAGCCCTCAAATTTTAGTTAGTTAGCAATAAACTGGGGAGTTTATTAACGTGTAGGTTCCTGCCTCCCCAAAAAAGATTCTGCTTCAAAAGCCCTGGGATGGGATTCTAGGAATCTGCATTTTAATTAACACTCCAAAGTGATTCTGATAGAGCGGTCCATGGGTCATACTTTGAGAAACATTATTTTAGAGAGAAACTCCCTCTAGATCAGAATCTCTGTCTATAGACAGTGAGATCTGGAAGTAATTTTCTGCCCCATCCTGTGGTGGGTGGATGAGAGGACTTTGGTCTTTGGGGTAGCCCTGTAGCCATGGAAGAAAATCCACCAGGCAGGGGAGGCTGTGGACAGGACGGTTAGGGGACAGGTCACAGTAATAAAGATCTCACATTTAAACAAAAGAAACAAAAGAGCAGCCTTTAAATTAGATGTGGGTAAACGAAACTTTATTATAAATAGGAATTGCTGATTAACATGCTGAACCCTTACTATGGGCCCAATTAAATGTTATTGCATTTAATCCTTGCAGAAATCTTAACTCGTTTTTTGAGAGCTTAAGAAAATGATCCAAAATCAGATAGTGAGTAAGAGGCAGACTCCTCTGAAGTCAAGGCCTGTGGTTTGAGCCACCATAGTGTACTGTAGCTGGGAACATGGACTACTTCTGAAGTCAGGGAAAAGAAATCCATAGATACAACACTATAAACATTAGGTGAATTACTGGCTGATAAAAGGAAAACTGAATTTCATCAAAAAATCTATTTGAGGTATAAATAATCCGTCTCCATAATTTATCACATTTGTAGACTCAGCTTTTCATAAATTGTGTTTTATTAAAATTATGCACCTGTGTTATCTAGGAAGTCCTTAGAGCTTCCCAAATGTGCAAATAATTGAAAGAAACAGAAGTGATGTAAAAGGAAACCAGCTAAGGATCTCAGATTAAATCATTTTCATTCCCGTGGAAACACTGCCACTGAAATAAATCAGACAGCTGTTCCCTGTAACCATCCTCCGCTTTAGTCAGTACCACATTCGGAGCCTGCACGTTCTTTAGCGCAGCCCCTGCTCCTTCCACGCCCCTCTGCGGAGGAGGCAGCTCACCGGTGGCTTCCAGGCATCCCAAAGCCCGTGTTGCTCAGGGCTGTTCTCTAACCACGCCCCAGTCAGTAGCCAGGCCCCCTCCATCTGGCCTGGTTGCGCCCAGCCAGTTTGTCCTGAGCTGCAGGGAAGGGGCGAGGTCTGAGCTCATTTTCTGCAGACTCTCTGGGTGTTCAGAACAAATAGCTGTAATCAAAATGCCTCCTATTGACTGTGCAGAGCCTTGGAGGAGGAGTCTACAAGTGCTAACCATAGGTTTCCAAATCCTTGTCTTCAGAGTTGCCCTTTAAGATATAAATGCGTAGGAGAATGTTGAGGGGAATCAAAAAACAAAAATGCAGCAAGGTGTGGTGTTTGGGGGGATAAGGGGAATTCAAAAATGTATGTGTCCCCAGCTGCCCGACTTGCCTCGCCTGACTTCCCTCTCTTCCACCATCCTTTCACTGCAGTTCCTTGTCACTGAAGAGCTTTGGATTCCATGGAAAGGCCCTTATTTTGCCTTTGGTCTAATCCAATCATTTTCTTAAGGTTCTTCAAAATTGATGACAAGAGTGAGGACATACAAGTAACCTCCATACCACAGATAACCTACTGTCAGTGACTCCACTCTCAAGGAACAATCAGGATAATTGATTCCTTAACAATTGAACTGACTCTGATCCTTTAGTCACTTTATCAACAAGTGTTTATGGGCTACCATCTGTAACCCACCATTGAATTGAGCAGGAAGTGGAAATACAAGAGCTGGATTTTCCTTTAAGAAGGTTACTGTTTAAAGGAGAAGATCAGATTAATGCTTAAGGAACAATGGTTGCCAGTATAATTTGAGAGCTACCTTGAAGAGATAAGGGCTCTCGGAATAAAGCAAAAAGATTAAGGTGGACCAGAGGTTACAAGGGGAGCTTCACAGAGGAGGTAAGTTTTGAGCTTGTTAGGATTTGGAGAGCAAAAGAGAAGTGTGCTGAGGGCATTTCAGTGTTGGAGAAGAGTCTGGAAGGTTTCTCTTCCTTCCACTTATCAAAATCTTTTTGGGCCGGCTTAGGTTTGGCTTACCCTTTCAGTCTCTTCCTTGAGGTCTGTGGAGATTAATTCCTGTAGATTTCTTTAAGACTTCAAAGAAAACAAGTGTGGTATATGCACAGTTACATAAAGCATCAATGGATTTAACTTAACATCAATTGCAGTGAAAGTATTATGGTCTAATAAAATGTAGCATCCTCTATTCTCAACAGCATGGAATTAGAAAAACTAACAAATACCTTTCACCCTTCTCTTTGCTTGGCCACATTTAAAATGTTAACTTCTAAAGGAAACAATTAATTGGATTTGTAAAGGCAAAAGCTCCTTTCTATACGTGGTGATTTACATCCTTTATAGTGTACATACCAAACAGCTGCGTTTAAAGCAGATGCATAAGATTTCATTATAATTAAATGCATAACTAACCACCACTTTACTGAACATTTTGAAACACTGAAAATATAGCTGAAAAGACAGTTCACATTATATTTGATTATGAAGAGGCAGCATTCTATGATGTTAGGTGAAAGTCATATTGAAATCCTACACCTGCTGCAAATAGAATTTTAACTGGCAATTTGGCTTCTAGGTGATATATTATGACTTGCAAAATAAATTAATCTTTTTTCTTTCATAAAGAACACAAGGCCACAATCAGTGCCAAGTCTGCTCCCCAGAATTACTTGGCAGTGTGCCCAGATAGTCTAACAGCCTTGTAGCAGAAGTTTTCCAGCCTATTTGATAGGTCATCCCTTTTTTTTTTGACCTCGTAGTTTAACAGATTGCAATATGTCACACCCTCCTGATATCACTGGGCAATAGCACTTCCAATGTCTCTTAATGTCTTATTTTCCCAAGTCTGAGGTATTTCTAAGATTGACTGTATTATTCTGTCATTTTCTTCAAGACCTCTGATTAAATTATTTCCTTAAACAGGCAAATCAAGTTCTTATAGATTCAGATTCAACTTAAAAGCTATTTCCCAAACTGTCAAATTTCTCAAGATTTTAATAGGTAATACATGAGATGAGGATTCTGATGTCAAATAAATGAAGGAAATACTGCAAACCCTCTACAGTCTACATTTAGAGATTTATAAGGCACATTAGCAGAGAAAAAACTTGGAGATGTTAAGCAGGAAATATGTTTACTTTGGTCCAGCGCAGTTTCTAAGAACTGATTTAATTAATAAATTAATTATTAATGGATTATCTTACTTTCACCCTTTCTTCCTTCCTTCCTTCCATCCTTCCTTCCTTTCTGTCTCTTTTCCTCTTTCTTTATACAGATCTCTGGAACATAATGATAAGAATCATAATAACAATAATAATGATAAAGATAATTGTTAACACTTATAGCTATTTCCATTCCTTTTGTGATTACTCTAGAAATCCTAACATACATAATTAACAGAGTTTAATATTGGTAGCTTTACTCTCCTTTTGAACTATATAAATATCTTAGAGTACTTTCGCTCTAATCATTGTCCTCTCTAAACTATATGCTTTTATTGTCCACACTTTCATTTCTCTCTTGATATTTTAACCTCACAAATTAGATACTAATTTTAGCATTGTACACAGTCAAATTTATGCATTCAATTCTTTGTATCACAGATCTTCCTTCCGACATGATTTTTTTTCTTTAGTAGTTCATCCTTTGGAAGTTCCTTTGGTAAAGGTGTGTTTGTAGTAAGTGGTGTAGGTATTTGTGTCTGAAAATATCTTCATTTTGCCCTTATTTAGTAAAGATTGTTTCACTAAATGTAGAATTCAGGGATGTAAGTTTTTTTTTCCAGTGCTTTGAAAACACATTTCCAATTATTCTGGCTTTCATTGTTGCTGAAAAACAGCTATCCGTTTTTATAGATAGTGATTTTTTTTTCTGCTTGGCTTCTTCTAATATCTTCTTTTAGTTCTTATTATTCTGAATTTTTCACTCTACTGTGGATTTCTTTTTACTTCTGGTATTTGACACTTTTACGGGCTTCCTGAATCTGAGGTTTGGTATTTTAGTCAGTTCTGGGAAACACTGAGTCATGATGTCTTTTAATGTTCCTTCTCCCCCATTCTTATTATTTCTTCTTAGAATTCAGATTTTATGTATGTTGGACCTTCTCACTCTGCCCTCCATGTTTCTTAGTCTCTCTTTCATATTTCCCTTTTCTTTGTTTCTCTGTTCCACATTCTATGTAACTACTTCAGTTTTACCTTCCAAATCACTAATTGTTTCTTTAGCTGTGTTTCATATAATTTAACACCATCCATCAAGATTCTACTTTCAATTATTATAATTTTCTTTTCTGGAGTTTCTTTCCAGCATATTTCTGTTTTCAAATTTTATTTCTTTGTGCATATTACATATACTCATTTTATACTATATATTTGGTATATAATAATTCTAATACCCTCAATCTTTGCAGGTCTGAATCTGTGGTTTGCTGTTCCCGCTGAATTTCACCCATAGCTGTGTGTTTCCTATGTGTGTAACTTTTTTGTGTGTGAGTGCACGTAACATGAAACCGTAACTATGGGGTTTCTTTGAGGCTTGGTTATAAAGTTTGCTCCTGGAGAGAGGATTTGTGTTTGTATCTACCAGACAGAGAGACTTGTCCTACTAGATATCATACGAATTAAAAAACTATAAGAATTAATACTATGTGATGTTGTAACAGGGATAGATGAATAGAACTCAGAAACATATGTTCACATATATGGAAATTTGATATATGACAGAGATACCATTGCAGATACTGGACAAAAGATGTCCTATTCAATAAATGATGTATGATAATAAAGAAAAAGACATCCATATCCAACTAAACCAGGAAAATGTATGCTGGCCATACCTTGTTTTGGTGAATAGGGATGTAAGTTATTTTGAGAGCTAAATTGGATAGCAGGGATCCGCATTGGGATACATTGGAATACATATATTGGCTTCAGGATAGGTATAAACCCTTGATATTATATGACAATGTTTCATTTGCATGTATTTTTATGGGAAGAAGTTTCATAGCTTTTGTTAAATTCTTCATTCATTCATTCAACATATATATTGAGCAACCAATATGCCCTAGGTACTATTCTAGGTGTTTGAGATACATCAGTGAACAAAATAGATAAAAATCTCTGACCTTGTGGAATTATCTTCATATGAGAGTAAAACAATGTTAAATAATAAAAATAATAAACAAACTATATAGATTGTTATATGGTGGTGAATGCAGTGGAAGAAAATAGAGGAGGATAGAGAGATCTTGAGTGCTAGAGGAGGGCTGGTGCCAGTTGAAATTTTAAAAAATTTCACAGACAATATAAAATATGTATTTTATAAAAATAATGTTTTATAAAAAATAAAACACAGACACAGAAAGCCACACAAAACAAATGTATAGGTAAATGAATTCTTGTAAGATAAATAAATACTTTTGCATTTGACCTAGGTCAAGAAAGATAAGTTCTTCAGCATTACTTCCATGTTCCTTAGTTTCCTCCTTCCTTCAGAAGTAACTACTAGCCTAACTTTTATTGCAGTCACTACCTTGCATGTCTTTATGGTTTGTATCACCCAAGTATGTGTCCCTAGACACTATAGTATAGACTTGCTCATCTTTAAAAACTCAATATGTCTTCTAAGTCTCTTTTAATGTGCAGGTCACTCCTGTAGCCCTCTGTGGAGGAACTCAGGACATTTGAACTATACAGTCTCCCATAGTCCAGATTTTGCTGGTTGCCTACCCATGGTACAGTTCAGCATATTCCTCTATTTCATCAATGTCTTGCAAATTGGACTCAGGTTTGATTTCTAGACTCAGGTTTGGTTTCTTTGGTTTCAAAAGATGGTGTGTTCTTTCATCAGTAGGCACATGATGTTTGGTTTTTGCTTTTTTATGATACTAGCAAAATGGAGATATTCTAATATGTTCACTTTATTAGCTGGAATAATATTTATAAAGTGACACTTCTCTTCATCTACTATTTTATTTTCCTGTGGTAATGTTCTTAAAGGAAAAGAAGGATAAGTATTTGATTCTTTCATTTTACTTAAGCTATTTTAAAGATAAATATTTTGTTCCTTATGATCCAATTAGTTTTTTTAAAATGTCATCAAAAATGCCTAGACTTAAACATATTTGATGGGTTTCAATCCATTGCAATTCTTATACTTGTTGAAACTCAAATTTTTATATCTTTGGCCAGTAGAAGCCTCATTCCAGTGGGCTGAGCCCATTGTAAATGGAACCACTTGAAGATGCTATTTTTACTTAAGGTGTGACCCAACTGAACCAGGATAGGCCTTAATTCAGATTACTGGAGGCCATATAAAATGAAAGAAAAAGTTTTTTGTGTTGACAAAGTCCAATTTATCATTTTTTTTCTTTTATGGTTTATGCTTTTTTGTGACTTAAGTGATCCCCGACTATCCTAAGGCCATGAAGAGTTTCTTTTATATTCTTTTCTATGGAGCTTTTCTTGTTATTCTTTTACTATCTGAAGGTTCTATAGTGATGTCTCCTCTTCTGTTACTGATTTTGGTAATTTGTGATTTCCCTTTTTTATCTTGATTGGTCTGGCTAAAGGTTTCTCAATTTTATTGATTATTTCAAAAAACTAGTTTTGGTCTCATTGATTTTATTTGATTTTTTTCCTGTTTTCTATACCTTTACTTCAATTTGCTCTTATTTTTCTAGCTTCTTACATTGGAAGCTCAAATGATTGATTTTAGGCTCTCCTTCTTTTTCAATATAGGCTTTTATAGTGAAAATTTCCCATCTAAGGATTGTTTTAGCTGTGTCCCATAAATTTTGAAGTGTGTGTTTTAATTTTTATTCAGTTCTAAATATTTTCTAAATTCTTTTGTGATTTCTTCCTTGACTTACAGGTTATTTAGTAATGTTTGTTTAATTTCCAGATATTTTGGGATTTTCCAGATGCTTTCTTTTCATGATTTCTGATTTAATTCCATTGTTGTCAGAGAACATGCTCTGTATGCTTTCAATCTTTTTAAATTTATTGACATTTATTTATTTTAGTGAATCCTCCAAGTGCACTTGAAAAGAATGTGTATTTGGCTGTTGGTGGGTGGAAATACTCTCAAATGTCAATTAGGTCAAGTTGGTTGAAATAGTTGCTCAGGACTTTAATATCCTTATTAATTTTTGTATACTTCCTCTCTCAATTTCTGTGATAGGAATGTTGAAATCTCCAACCATATTTGTGGATTTGTCTGTTTCTCCTTTCAATTCAGTCAGCTTTTCTTCATGTATTTTGAGGCTCTTTTATTGGGTGCATACATATCTAGGATTCTTATATCTTCTTGAGGAATTGACCACTTTATTATTATAAAATGATTCCCTTTATCCCTAGTAATGTTTTTCTTTTGACATCTACTTCATCTTCATTTAATTAGTGCCTGTGTGGTATAATTTTTTCCAACATTTTATTTTTTTTCCATCATTTTATTAACGTATAATTCATATACCATTTTATTCATCCATTTAAAGTGTACCATTCAATGGCTTTTGGTACATACACAGACATGTGCAACCAGGACCACAATCAATTGTAGAACATTTTCATCACCTGAAAAGGAAACTGCTCTTTAGCAGTCACTCTCCATTTCCCCCATCCCCCAGGCCTAGGTAACCACTAATTTACTTTCTGATTTTCCTATTATGGGCATGTCATATAAATAGAATTATACAATATGCAATCTTTTGTGTTTGGCTTCTTTTGCTTAGGGTTTCCAAGATCCATCCATGTTAAAGCACATATCAGTATTTCCTTTTCATTGTGGAATAATATTCCATTGTATGGATATACCACATTTTATTTAGCCATTCATCAGTCAAAGGATGTTAGGGTTGTTTCCGCTTTTTGGCTATTATAAATAATTTCTGTGTGAACATATGTTTTCATTTTGGGGGGTATATGCCTAGGTGTGGGATTTCTAGGTATTCCAGTATACTCTATGTTTAACATTTTGAGAAACTGCCAACATATTTTCCAAAGTGATGGCATCATTTTACATTCCCATCAGCAACGTATGAGAGTTCCAATTTCTCCACATTCTCACCAACATGTGAAAATTACAGCCTTTTTTTATTACAGCCATTTCAGTGGCTAAATGGTATCTCATTGTGGTTTAGATTTGCATTTCCATGATGGCTACTTCTGTTCAGCATATTTTGATATGTTCATTGGCAATTTATAATCTTCTTCAGAGAAATGTCTATTCAAATCCATTGCCCATTTTAAATTACATTGTTTATGTTTTATTATTGAATTGTAAGAGGTTTTTATATATTCTACATATGTTTCTTATTAGATATACAATTTGCAAATATGCTCTTTCATGCTATAGGCTTTCTTTGTTTTACAAAGTCCAATTTATCTGTATTTTATTTTGTTCCTTGTGCTGTGGTGTCATAAATTCCATCATTTTACTTTTAACCTATTTGTGTCCTTACATTTAAAATAGGTTTCCTGTAGATATTGTGTAATTAGGTCTTGCTTTTTTATTCAATCTGAGAATCTCTCTGTCTTTTAATTGGAGCATTTGGACCACTTACATTTAATGTAGTTTTCAATATGTTTGCATTTATACCTACAATACTGTAGTTTTAAAATATTTGTCCCACATGTCCTTTATTTATTTTTTCTTTTTTTCTATCATTTTTTTGATTAATTCAGTACATTTTAGGATTCAATTTTATCTTCCCTATTGGTCTATTAACTAAACTGTTTTTTTTTTTAATGGTTGCTCTAGGATTTATAATATGCATATTTAACTTATCAAAAACTACCTTCAAACAATATTGTATCAATTCACATATAACTTATGACCCTTACAATATTATGTTTCCACTCCCTTCCTTCTATTCTTTATGCTATTTATCAAGTGTTTTACTTCAACCTATGTTATAAACCCCAGAACACATTATTATTTTTGCTATAAAAGTTTAATTATTATTTTAAAGTTATTTTAAAATATGAAAATTATCTTTTATATTTACTTTTATATTATCATTTCTAGTGCTCTTAACTCCTTTGTGCAAACCTAAATTTCTGTCTCATGTCATTTTCTTCTCTTTGTAGCACTTCTTACAACATTTATTTGCAGTGTAGGTCTCCCAGTGATACATATAACTTTTTTTGTATCAAAAAATATTATTTTACCTCATTTTTGAAGAGTATTTTCACTATACATAGATTTATATATTGATAGTATTTTCCCCCTTTTAGAATTTTAAAGATGTCATTCCACTCTTTTCTGGTTTACATAGCTTCTGACCAGGGTTATGCAGTAATTCTTATCTTTGCTCCCCTTTATAGACTGTCTTTTTCTTTTGCAATGTCTTAGATATTTTTCTTTAATACTGGTTTATAGCACTTTGATTATCATGTGCCTTGTATGACTTTCTGTGTATTTGTATGTGTGCATGTTTTCTTGCTTGGGGTTCATAGACCTTTTTAGATTTGTGGATTTTTAGTTTTCCTCAGAGTTGGAAATGTTTCGGCCATTGATTCTTGGCATGCCTCATTTTAAAAAGTGATTGTATCTTACATTGTTGAGTGTATGGGTTTTGTTTTCTTTCTTTAAAGAGAGTAGACTTTGTATTAGTAGGTAGTTAAATTGCTCTCAGATCAAAGTGATCCTCTTGGGAACTGTTTCTAAGCATTTCTAAGTAGGGCTAAAGGAATGTTTCCCCTAAGAATAATTCAGCCCTACAACTAAGGTGTGACCTCTTTGGAATCACCATTAAATGCTCCAGATGATCTCCAAAGATTCTCCACCTTGGCTGATCAGAATTTGAAACACTCCAGCCCTCTGCAAGCACTGGGAATTCCAACATTCTTTGCCCAACTCAGTGGAATTCCGCTCTATGCACCTGTAGCCCAGTACACAGCAAAAACTCAAGAGGACAATCATGCAGATTTCTGGAGTTTGTTTGTTTGTTTTTGCATAGCTTCCTCATTTGGCATAACTCCCTGCACATGTTTATAAAATTCAATACATTAAATTCATAACCACTATTCTAGTTTGCTAATGCTGCTGGAATGCAAAACACCAGAAATGGATTGGCTTTTATAAAAGGGGGTTTATTTGGTTACACAGTTACAGTCTTAAGGCCATAAAGTGTCCAAGGTAACACATCAGCAATTGGGTACCTTCACTGGAGGATGGCCAATGGTGTCCGGAAAACCTCTGTTAGCTGGGAAAGCACATGGCTGGCGTCTGCTCCAAAGTTCTGGTTTCAAAATGGCTTCCTCCCAGGACGTTCCTCTCTAAGCTGCAGTTCCTCAAAAATATCACCCTTAGTTGCACTTGGGATGTTTGTCCTCTCTCAGCTTCTCCGGAACGAGAGTCTGCTTTCAATGGCTGTCTTCAAACTGTCTCTCATCTGCAGCTCCTGTGTTTTCTTTAAAGTGTCTCTCTTGGCTGTAGCTCCTCTTCAAAATGCCACTCTCAGCTGCATTGAGTTCCTTCTGTTTGTCAGTTTATTTATGTGGCTCCACTGATCAAGGCCCACCCTGAATGGGTGGGGCCACGCCTCCATGGAAATATCTCTTCAGAGTTATCACCTACACTTGGGTGGGGACATCTCCATGGAAACGCTCAAAGGATTCCAATCTAATCAGCACTAAAATGTCTGCCCCACAAGATTGCATCAAAGAATATGGCTTTTCCTGGGGGATATAATACATTCAAACTGGCACAACCACTATTTCTTAAAATTACTCTATAGCAAACAACTAATCTGATGACCACCCATATGATAAAATGCAGTACAAGGTTATTCATATTGACAACTTACATGTATATTTAAGTCAACAAAGTAAGGGAAGAAATTAGTATCATTTCTTATGGTACTTACTAACCATCTGTAATTTTATTATCATTCAAGTGATATGTGGAAAACAGAGCCTGAAGTTTCTCCTCTCCTTCCCGCATACTTGAGGTGGGGGCCTGGAACACTAGGCCCCTGCTGAGATAGAACACTATCAAGGCACATCTCGTTAAAATATGCGTGGATGTGAGAATGCAGCTGGGGAACTGTTTTTCTGTTATTGTCCTTGAAAATAAGATAAAACCCATTTTGCAACAGACGTAAACAACCATGTGAAAATGTCTACGTGCACAGTAAAGCATTTCTCTACCCTAAAAGCATAATAAATAAGGGTCTTGGGAATGGGACTCACACACTCGCCCGACAGGCAGTGTGTCCCCTGCTCCCAGTCTCCAAGAGATATTTTTGTCTCTAATCTTAATTTCTGTGTCACCCCCGGCAACAGTGATAAATTATGTTACCAGTCTCAGTACTGCCAAATAGTTTCATGAAGCTCAGTGATCATTTCTAGGAGGTGGCAGCTGAAGCTTGTTCAGAACTTTTGCAGCTCCAAGTGCTTGCTTGTCTCAAGAACAAGCCTAGGCCCAGGCCGCTTCAGGTGGCAATATAAGTCCCTATCTCAGTTTGAGTTTCCCAAAAGTAGAAGTTGAGACAAGAATTTTAGTACAGGTAGTTTACTTGGGGGGTGATTCCAGAAAGGTTATTGAGGGAGGGGGACATGAGACATGGAAAGGAGTAAAGCCAATAAATCATGAGTTAATGAGCCAGTTACCATTATGGGTGACTGGGTCCTAATCCTGTGGGGGACATTCTAAAAAAAATGATGGAGCACATCTGTGAACCATCCCTCTGAGGGGAAAGAAAGCTGGGTTATTTATTCACTGACTGTCGTCCCTCATTGGTTGAGGGATGCTTCTGGAGCAATAGCCCCCTGGCTCTGCTAGCCTGCTCCACTCCTTAGAATAAATAAGAAATTGGCTGAGCCTAGTCCCACAGCTAGAGAATGCCCTTGGGAAGACAGACACATGAAGGCATCAGAGTGTGCAGGAACTGTTGACAGGGAACTTCCAGGGTAGGTGGAGGGGTGATGGGTGGGGCTCTCACAGGGTCCCCTATAGAGTCCTCCTTTCCTTGGAAACAGGAACTCATTCAAACCTCCTTTCCTGATTACACCACTCAAGGCCACCCCCAGGAACTTCATAAAAGGAGAAAGGCAATATAAGGTGTTCACTCATGGAAGCTTGACCTTGCAAAATATTGGGTGGGTGAAGGGAGAGATAAAATAGTTACTAGCAGCTGAGTAAGCAACGGTTATAAAAAACATCCACAAGCTAACCAAACTGTTGGCCACATAAACAGATTCCTTCCTTTAACCATTTGTTCATATGGTATGAGGTCCACGATGCAGCTGGGTCTCCATGGTTATTGCAGTTGGATGACCCATGAGTGGGTATGTACAGTGTGCTTTTCAAAGGAAGAGACATTCTAACAATTCTCTGGGATGGATCCACATGAAGGAAGGGTCAGGGGTGCCATGAAAAACCCGCACCAAATCTAAGTCCTGAAGTTCCTTGATAAAAGAAATGCCTTTATTTCTGCAGTGACAGTCTTAATTACATGTAGTTCTTTGAAATGTAACAGTCTGACTCAACTTCATTAATTTATTTATTAAACAGTACCAGACACTGTTTGAGGTGCCAGGGATATTATAGTGAAAAAAGTAGCCAAAGTTCCTGCCTTTGTATGGCCTATAGTTAATAGGGAAAGACCAAAAATTGACATATAATAATCAAGTGGTCATAATTGTTAACACTTTCATAAATCAGGATAAAAGGAATCAGGAGTGCAGAAATGATAGACTGTTATTTTTATTAGGTGGCTTCTCTAATAAGGCAACTCTTGATCACAGTCCTGAAGTAGGAAAGGCTGCCAGCTATACATATATTTGGGGTAAGAGTGTTCAGGACCCAGATGTAGCATTTGCAAAGACCCTGAGGTAGGGGCATGATGGATAAGGTCAAGAACAGCAAGGAGACCAATGGCACGAGCAAATGAGTGAAGGGAAGTTGTAGAAGAGACAGGTCAGAGGAATACTTGGGTGGGATTGGGAACCTGCAAAGCACACAGAGCTATGATCCCTTGAAAGGAATTTAGTTGTTGCTCTGAGAAGCCAATGAAGAATTTTAACTTCTGCTTTCAAAGATCACTCTAGCTGTAGTAAGAGGCAGGGGTGGATAAACAGATAAGTTAGAATGTTATTACAATAATCCAGGCAAATGGTGGAGGCTTAGACCAGAGCAATAATTGTGGAGATGGTGAGAAATCATTGAATTGTGGGTGTATGTTGATAGTAGAGCCACAGGATTTGCTCCTATGGAATAGGGGACAAAGAGAGGAGTTGAGTTGCTCTTGGCCTGAGCAACTAGAAAGGTGGAATTGCTGTTGACTGGTGTGGAGAAGGCTGTGGGAGAAACAGGTTTGATAGGGGAAATCAATGCTTTTGGTTTTGGTCATAATACATTTGAGATGTTTTTTAGACATCCAAGTGGAGATGTCAAGTAGGCAATTGAATATATGTATTTGGAGTTCTGGGACAAAGTCCTTACTGTAAATACAAATTCAGGAATCATATTTAAAGCCACAAGACTAGAAGGAATCACTAAGGAAGTGAGTGTAGTAACAGAAGAGAAGAGGTCCAATGACTAAGCCCTGGGCACTGCAATGTTTAGGGTCAGAGAAAAGAGAAGAAACCAATAAAAAAGACGGAGAAGTATCAGTAAAACAGGCTTAGAAAGTTAGCAACCAAATCAGATCAGCAAGTCAAGAGACTGGAAAGAATATCTTCAGGAAGAAAATAAATTTCCTTTAAAATGCTGAGGATTCTGGATTAGCTCAATGAGAGAGTAACAATTATAATGATATGTATATAAATATTCAGTGCTCTGCTCCCTCTACTTTCAGCCACCTCCTCCCAGTTGAGGTAGGTATAAATCTTTTTCTCCTGGCATGATTTAAATGACATAGAGTTATATCACCTTTTCTACAAGTCCAAACATACATTAAAATGAAGGCCTATGAAGGCAGGGTTGTTTCATCTGTTGTGTTCACTGATGTACTTCCTAGCACCTAGGACAGTTCCTGGCACAGAGTATATAATCAATATTTTTTTATTTGAATTAATGGAATTAATTCTGCCATGAAAAAAATTTATGTAACTACAATACAAATTCTGGTTATTGGTTCATTTTTAGATTTAATCAAAACCCAAAACACAGAAAATTTAATTACACTTATAGAAGAAAGTATAAAATCTATAAATTCTGACAACATTAACTTAATTATAATGATATGATGAACTGAAGCAGTGGAATTGGGGCCATGAGGAGGGGAGAAGTTGAGGAAAAGTTAAGAGTATTAAATCCCTCTTCTTAGAGAGAAGTCAAGAGATACTGTCTAAAAAGAAATGGAGACTGTATTCTGTAAATCTGTAAAAGTATCCAATAGAATAATAAAAAGCAATATACATCTGGCAAAGGCTATTGAGGGGGAGTGTAAATAAGCCATCTTTCCTTAGGGGGCCCATCAGATATAAAGTTGAAGTTGATACATCAAATATAAAGGCAAAATAAATTATTATTGTGGATGTTGGCCTCAGAAAGATTAAAAAGAGAAAAAACTTAAGCTGTTACCTCTGGAGAATGTCAAAGAGAAAAACCTTTATTTTTAAAAAAAATTACTCTCCAGTATCAACTGAACCTTTATTGCCATGTGCCTGAACTTTAAAAGTGATATTTTTAATTTAAAAACAGTTTCTTACAAAGAGAAGAAATTTTAGAACAGAAAAAATGATCTAACAGTTTGCAATTACATACTGTCTACCAGCAAGGACCGTCAAACATTTTGTAAACATTATCTGATGGTGAGTGTCAGAATCTACATTTGCCAGATGGAGAAATTCAGACAAAGATGGAAGTGACTTGCCCATTTTCAGTGCATCTGTGATCAAGCTAGTGATAAAGCCCAGGCCTCCTGGATTCTGTGTCCAAAGACAGATTTGGATTGACTTCTTCCTAGAAAAACCACCACATACTGGTATGATGATAGTTAAGGAAGAAATCCAAATAATAGATGGCACACTCTGTGTTTAGGGCTTGGAAAATGCCTGTGTTTTCCTTCCAATAATCTACTGCCAAAATGCACATTGCCTGTCAAGAAAAAGCCAGTGCTTCAAAGATGAAGCACCTGATGGGAATATATATCATTTCAAGGAGTTATGCCTGCAAAGATAAAACATGACAATCACTGTAACAATCACCATTAATTTTTAAGTATCTTAGTACAATGACTGTATGTCACTATATATGTGTGTGTGTATATAAAAAGATTTCTGTCATTTTGTGGCCACTTAGGAAACAATCTCTGGTTAATTAGCCCAATAAATAATTCTGATGATTCTGCCATATGCCACTCATTAATTTAGACTACTAACACAAGTGGAAATGAGAAAAAAATATTTGACTGATCTGGCATCATTTTACCTTTTAATGTGTTTTTAAATTGCTTTCACTTTTAATGGAGTTTTTTAATATTTGGTTTTTGCCTGGCTTCCCTATTTAGTTAGAACTCTGAGGAAGGAGAGTTCTTAGCCTATCAGACCACTATGACAAATATCACACAGTGGTTTGGCTTAAACAATGGGAATTTACCTCGCAGTTTCCAAGGCTGGAAGTCCAAAATCAAGACATTAGCAAGGCCATGCTTTCTCCCCAAAGTCTATAGTGTACTGGTGCTGGCTTGCTGCAATCCTTGGGGTTCCTCGTCTTGCACCTCTGCCTCTTGTCACAAGGTGATCTTTCTCTACTTTTGTCTGTTCTTGCAGTTCCCACTGATTTTCAGCTTCTCCCTGTGGCCTTCTCTGTTTAACTGTGTCCAAAGTTCTTCTACTTATAAAGGACTCCAGGAATAGGATTAAGGCCCGTCCTGATTCAGTTGGGCCGTAACTTAACTAAAAATAACATCTTCAAAAAGTCCTATTTATATGAGTTCACACCCAAAGGAACACAGATGAAGATTAACATGTCTTTTGTTGGGGGAACATAACTCAACCTACCACAGGAATCATGAAATAACGATTGTAGATTCCTCTTATTTTGTCAGTACAATTCCCTCCCCTTTCCATCCCACCCACAAAACCACACACTCACTTTTCTGGGAACAGGTCTACACCAGGTGATACTGGCCCAAATGGTCAAAGATGATTGCACTGTAAATGAGCACTGGACCAAGGTACTATAGACCTTCCAGGGGAATTTGGAAGAGGGAATTAAGAAAGTCTGGCTCAGTCTGGCCAGCTTCCAGGGTAAAGGCAAGCTAGAGCCAGGAGCTAGCTGTTAGCAGTCATATTTTTTGGTGTGTGGACTGAGAAACAGAAAGGAGAAAGAACACAGATGCACAGAGAGGAGCAAAGCTGAGAGATAAACAGGACCATGCATTCATCATTCTCACCAGGGTACCGTTGAGAGTTGTCTCAGTTAGCAATCTATTGTCTTTCAGCTCCAGATTCATCCTTCAATACATGCTCTGTGATAATGGACGGAAGTCTTTTGAAGCGTTTCTCCTTTACAGTGCGCACCATGCTGTTTGCTCAGTAGAAAGCACTAGAGGGACATCGCAGGAGGAAGGGGTCCTCTTGCTGATTCCAGCAACTGTACCATCAGCCAATGGCTTGGGTGTGGGGACATCAGTGGTATTCTGACCCAGTCACAGGCTCAGAACTTGTGGTCCGTTGGTGACCTGACAGTTCAGCGTAGCCTAATGATCACCTTCCAATGTCCTGGATGCAGACACATCATGCTCCAGGCTTCCTACCTGCACTGAAACACCCCTTCTCTGCACACCCATATGCCAAGCCAGTAGCTGCAGTTTGCCTGTGCCCACCTATGCCCCAGTGGGTGGCTTCCTGTTTGCTCAGTGACTGCAGAGCAGCTCTGTACTGGGAAAAATGAGCAAATCTGTCATCCATTGGGCTGCAACCCCAGCCATGGGGAAGGGGCCCCCCTTCTTAGTTTGTCCATCCTTGGGTACTGTCCCTCAGCCTTAGGGTGCCATACAGAGTTCTCTTATACCTTAGAATTGCTAATTTGTCATAGTTTAATAATTCTTTATGTTAAACATTCCCCGTTGAAGTCACTCTGTGGTTTCTGGACACAGACTGATACGAGTGAGAGTGGGAAGAGTGGCAGCTGTAAACCAGGATAGTTCTGTGCAAACCGGAAGGAGGAATGAGTGGGCACCTGCCCTAGAGATGGGAGGAGGGTCAGACTGCATTCGAGGCTCTGGCTTCCATTTATTTCTGAAGTCAAGCTATCTACCTGCCCTTGGGCTCTGTGAGACAAACCTGTTTTCCTAAAATAAATTCTCTTTGCTTTAAGAGAGCTCAAGCATGTTTCTGTCACTTGAAATCAAAAGAGTTATCATTAATAAATATGGAATTTCACATTCTCAAATACAGTTCAGAAAAAAAGGATAGAGGGATAAATAAGTACTATTCTAGAAGCAGAAAAGAGGAAGGAAGGGAGAGTATGTTGAGGCTTAGCATGAGCACAAATGCTAGTTTTTTCAGAAGCTCAGCTGGGCTTGATGTTTAAGTTAGAGCTTCAGGTTCTGTGACTCGCTGCTCTCATCTCTGACCAGTGGGGAACCCACATGAAGGGAGACAAATGGAGTATCAGCCCAGTGATTCTGATTAAAGGGAAGGTGACTGAGGTCAAAATGTGGCCTTAGTCTCACCCTAAAACCACACCTCGGGTCTGCTCACCCAACATATCTGAGAGGAGAGTGGGGTGTGCTGAGCAGACCCCAGTTCACCCACCAGGCAGCTGTAAGGACCCTGGGCTGCCTCACACACCCAAACACAAGGGTGCAGAGGGGGAGCTGCTCCCTGGTAGCACATTCAATTGAAGGGAACACACTGGCCTGATTTTGCTCTGCAGACAGAGTAAATCTCTGCCCATTAGTAAAGCAAGGCTAGTAAATGGCTGACCTTCACCAAACAGATTTGCCATTTTTGCATTAGGAAGTGTTCTGGTTTGCTAAAGCTGCTGGAATGCAAAATACCAGATATGGATAGGCTTTTACAATGGGGTTTATTAGTTCACAAACTTACAGTTCTAAGGCCATAAAAGTGTCCACACTAAGGCATCAACAAGAAGATACCTCTGAAGAAAGGCTGCTGGTGTCTGGGGTTCCTCTGTCACATGGAAGGCACATGGCCAGAGCCTGCTGGGCCTCTCCCGGGTTTAGCTTCTGGTTTCCATTGCTTTCTCCAAAATGTCTCTGGGCTTCTGTCTTAGCTTCTCTCTCTTTCAGCTCCTGTGCATCGTTGCTTGTTTCTCCCAGGGGGTTTCTTTCTAAGCATCTGGGGCTCTTCTTTTAGCTTTTCTGGGGCAAACTCTTGATTTCATCTCTTAGCTTCTCTCCTGGTTCTGGTTTCAATGGCTGTCTCCAAAATGTCTCTGTGTGTTTTCTCTGTAAGTATATCTCAGATCTCTTCAAAATGTCTCTGTCTGGTATCCTTTCATAGAGGATGCCATTAAGATAATTAAGATCCACCTTGAATGGGCAGATTCACATCTCCATGGAGATAATCTAATCAAAAGGCCCCACCCACAATAGGTCTGCCCCCACAAGATTGGATTCAAAGAACACGGCCTTCCTGGCGTACATAACAGATTGAAACCAGCACAGGGGGATTGAGCAATGGGGAGGAGAGAGGGGTGGAGCGTCCCCCTCCTGCACTTCCCCTCCAGTGAAGACAAGGCTGAAATGTTAGAGCTGATTCCCCCCGCCCGGTCCAGGAAGGGAATTCAGGGAGACAAAAGGAACACAAATGTTCTTTCCTTCCAATAGTTACTTCCTTCTTACCTATTCAGATAGATTTCTTTTTAAGTCTGCACAGAGTATTTGATGAATTATACTAACAACATGGAATCATGTATATTTTTCAAACAAAGTGCCTTTTTTCATGGTTAAAAAAATAGCATAACATCCACCCTCAGTAAAGGGTACACCTTTAGATGATTTTGCTATGAATGGGATGAATCTGAGTGGATCTGTCCACCTTCTTTCATCCAGAAGTAGAGTTGGATAAAATATGGTCTCTGCCTTTCAGAAAGTGATGCACTTTCACTCTTATTGTGCTTTTCTTGGCCTGCCATGGAGAAGGATAAGCAAATTAAGCATTGATCAATCAGAACAGATGGTGCAACAAGGGCGGGTGCAACAACCAGTCAGAACAGATGCACAGCTAATGTCAGAGATGCCGGCTGTAAGCAACTGATCAGGTTTTGCAATGTCTTCCTGCTGGATGCCAGCTCTGGATCTGTGAGGACCCAAGTATAAGATGGTGGAAAAGGTCTGTAGGAGAGCCTCTGGCTACTCTGGGTTAAGTCAGATCTTCTGGTCTAAATTAATTGCAGCCAATGGTACTAAAAAAAACTGGCAGACAGTTAGGGATATTTGAAGTAAGACTTGCAACACAGTTCTAGTTAAGTTGGCCAAACACTTTGGAGCCATCCATTTCTTCTCTAGTATCTAACATGTAATATCTAATATCTACTCTAATGTCCCTTGAATTGTGAGGAAATCCTGACCATTCTACCTTCAAAACACATCCGGAATTTGACCACTTCTTACCTCTTCCATGGCTACTTTCCTGGTCCAAGCCACCATCATTTCTTGCCTGGATCACTATAATTGCCTCCTTGATGGTCTCCCTGGCCCCCCTTGGGTTTATTCTCCACCCAACAGCCAGAGTGACTCCTTTAACATGGAAGCCAGATTGTGTTACTCCCCTCCAGGAAGGCCTTCAATGGCTTCTCACCTCAGAGCTTAAGCCAAAGGACCGACACTGCCCTGCAAGTCCAGACACCATCTCAACTCCCACGGCCTCTCTGGCTTTGTCTCCTACTAACTTGCTGTGGTAGACTGAGGGCAAAAACTGGTCCTAATTCTCTCCCCCTCCCTATAGTCACACCCTTTGCAGTATGACTCTTGGAACAACATTTGAATTTAAGGGGAAATAAATAAAGTCTGGAACCCCAAACCTCCACTGTTTCATCTTTTTTTGTTTGTTTTTTGACATTTTCAGTACCACACACACACAAATAATAAGAATAAAAATTAAAGTGAAAAAGAGCAATTAAAGTAGAAAAGAACACTGAGTGCCTTTTTTTTGTTTTGTATTTTTTGTTTGCTTTGTTTGTTTGTTTGTTTTTTCCTTCATCCATTTTTCTACTCATCCATCCATAAACTAGACAAAGGGGAGTGTGGTCCATATGGCTTTCCTGATCACATTGTCACCCCTCATAAGCTACATTTTTATACAATCGTCTTCAAGATTCATGGGTTCTGGGTTGTAGTTTGATAGTTTTAGGTATTTACTGCTAGCTATTCCAATTGATTAGAACCTAAAAAGCATTGTCTATATTGTGCGTAATAGTGCCCACCAGAGTGACCTGTCGGCTCCTTTTGGAATCTCTCTGCCACTGAAGCTCATTTTGTTTGCTTTCACATCCCCCTTTTGGTCAACAAGATGTTCTCCATCCCACAATGCTGGGTCTAGATTCCTCCCAGGAATCATATTTCACGTTGCCAGGGAGATTCACTCCCCTGGGTGTCAGATCCCAAGTAGCAGGGAGGGCAGTGATTTCACCTGCCAAGTTGGCTTAGCTAGGGAGAGAGGGCCCCATCTGAGCAACAAAGAGGCACTCGGGAGGAGGCTCTTAGGCACAATTACACGGAGGCCTAGTCTCTCCTTTGCAGCAACAGTCTTCCTAAGGGCAAGTCCTGTGGTAGAGGGCTCAGCCCATCAAACCACCAGTCCCCTATGTCTGTGAGCACATCAGCAACCATCGAGGTGGGGAAGCCCAATACCCCTGCATTCTCCACCAGCTCCTCAAGGGGGCTCTGCATATTTTTATTTTTTCATTTTTTTAATTAACTCTTTTTTTAAATCAACTATATAAAAAATAAAAAAATAAAAAAAAATTTGTTCAAACACCACAATTGCATGGAACTTTGAATAGGAAGTGAGATACGGTAAGTTAGTATAGGCTGGAGTAAAATAGTGACACATCCTAGAGTAATTTGGGCAGATAACAAAAAATATATTTACAGCCTCCCCCTCCCCAGCCCCGAGGATCTGGGGGAAGGTGCGGATGTCTTGGACATCCTCACCTGGACTGGTGTTGATGTTGTCACAAACATTGGGACTGGCGGTTTGATGTGCTGAGCCCTCGAGCATGGGACTTGCCCTTATGAAGCGCATTACTGCAAAGGAGAGTCTAAAGTTGTATGTAATGGTGCCTAAGTGTCTCCCCCTGAGTACCTTTTTGTTGCTCAGATGTGGCCCTCTCTCTCTCTAACTGAGCCATCTCGACAGGTGAACTCGCTGCCCTCCCCCCTACATTGGACCCGACTCCCAGGGGTGTAAATCTCCCTGGCAACGCAGAGTATGACTCCCGGGGATGAATGTGGACCCAGCATCGTGGGACTGAGAGTATCTTCTTGACCAAAAGGGGGATGCAAAATGAGACGAAATAGTTTCAGTGGCTGAGAGATTCCAAATGGAGTCGAGAGGTCACTCTGGTGGACATTCTTATGCACTATATAGATAACACCTCTTAGGCTTTAATGTATTGGAGTAGCTAGAAGTAAATACCTGAAACTACCAAACTCCAACCCAGCAGTCTGGACTCCCAAAGACAATTACATAATAATGTAGATTACAAGGGGTGACAGTGTGATTGTGAAGACCTTGTGGATCACACCCCCTTTATCTAGTGTATGAGTGAGTGGAGGAATGGGGATAAAAACTAAAGGACAAATGGGGTGGGATGGGGGGATGATTTGGGTGTTCTTTTTTCACTTTTATTTTTTATTCTTGTTCTGGTTCTTTCTGATGTAAGGAAAGTGTTCAGAGATAGATTGTGGTGATGAACGCATAACTATGTTATCATACTGTGGACAGTGGATTGTATATCATGGATGATTGTATGGTGTGTGAATGTATTTCAATAAAACTGAATTTAATTAAAAAAAATAGAAAAAAAAATACCTATTGCAAACTAAAAAAAACAAACAAACAAAAAAACCATACAATAAAAACATTTCAAACAGACCATAACAAGGAAGTAAGAAAAAGATAACTGACCTAAGATAACTACTTTAATTCCAACATGTTCCTACTCTACCTCAAGAAAATAACCTAATATAGCAACATTTCTGTGAACTTGTTCCTACCATACTCATCAGAAATTAACAGATCATAGTTATTCCTGGGCATTCCCAGAACTTAAATTTACCCACAATAGCTTATCTGTTTGGGTTATTATTCCCCCTTCCTTAATTGCTCTCTATCGCAAGTTCCCCTACATTCTACATTATAAACCATTTGTTTTACATTTTTCAATGTTCACATTAGTGGAGCATATAATATTTCTCTTTTTGTGCCTGGCTTATTTCGCTCAGCATTATGTCTTCAAGTTTTCATCCACATTGTCATATGTTTCACGACATCGTTCTTTCTTACTGCAGTGTAGTATTTCATCATGTGTATACACCACATTTTATTTATCCACTCGTCTGTTGAAGGACATTTGGATTGTTTCCATCTCTTGGCAATTGTGAATAATGCTGCTATGAACATTGGCGTGCAGATATCTGTTCATGTCACTGCTTTCAGATCTTCCGGGTATATAACAAGAAGTGCAATCACTGGATTGAAGGGTAGCTCTGTATCTAGTTTTCTAAGGAACTGCCAGACTGACTTCCAGACTGGCTGAACCATTATACACTCCCATCAACAATGAATAAGAGTTCCAATTTCTCCATATCCCCTCCAGCATTTGTAGTTTTCTATTTGTTTAATGGCAGCCATTCTAATTGGTATGAGATGGTGTCTCATTGTGGTCTTAATTTGCATCTCTCTAATAGCTAGTGAAGCAGAACATTTTTTCATGTGTTTCTTGGCCATTTGTATTTCCTCTTCAGAGAACTGTCTTTTCATATCTTTTGCCCATTTTATAATTGGGCTGTCTGTACTATTGTCATTGAATTGTAGGATTTCTTTATATATGCAAGATATCAGTCTTTTGTCAGATAACATGGTTCCCGAAAATTTTTTCCCATTGAGTTGGCTGCCACATCACCTTTTTGACAAATTCCTTTGAGGTACAGAAACTTCTAAGTTTGAGGAATTCCCATTTATCTATTTTTTCTTTTGTTGCTTGTGCTTTGGGTGTAAAGTCTAGGAAGTAGCCGCCTAATACAAAGTCTTGAAGATGTTTCCCTACATTATCTTCTAGGAGTTTCATGGTACTGTCTATTATATTGAGATCTTTGATCCACATCGAATTAATTTTTGTGTAGGGTGTGAGATAAGGGTCCTCTTTCATTCTTTTGGATATGGATATCCAACTCTCCCAGCCCCATTTGTTGAAAAGACTGTTAAGTCCCAGTTCAGTGGCTTTGGGGGCCTTATCAAAGATCAGTCAAACGTAGATCTGGGAGTCTATCTCCAAATTATCAATTCAATTCCATTGATCAATATGTCTATCTTTGTGCCAGTACCATGCTGTTTTGACAATTGTGGCTTTATAATAAGCTTCAAAGTCAGGGAGTGTAAGTCCTCCCACTTCGTTTTTCTTTTTTAGAGTGTCTTTAGCAATTGGAGGCATCTTCCCTTTCCAAATAAATTTGGTCCAAGTCTGCAAAGTAGGTTGTTGGAATTTTGACTGGGATTGCATTGAATCTGTAGATGAGTTTGGGTAGCATTGGCATCTTAATGACATTTAGCCTTCCTATCCATGAACATAGAATATTTTTCCGTCTTTTAAGGTCCCTTTCTATTTCTTTTAGTAGAGTTATGTAGTTTTCTTTGTATAGGTCTTTTACATCTTTGGTTAAGTTTATTCCTAGGTACTTGATTTTTTTAGTTGCTATTGAAAATGGTATCTTTTTCTTGAGTGTCTCTTCAATTTGTTCATTTCTAGCATATAGAAACATACTAACTTATGTGCATTAATCTTGTATCCTGCTACTTTGCTAAATTTGTTTATTAGCTCTAGTAGCTGTATCATCGATTTCTCAGGGTTTTCCAGGTATAAGATCATATCATCTGCAAACAAGGACAGTTTTACTTCTTTCTTTCCAATTTGGATGCCTTTTGTTTCTTTGTCTTGCCAGACTGCCCTGGCTAGCACTTCCAGCACAATGTTGAATAACAGTGGTGATAGCGGGCATTCTTGTCTTGTTCCTGATCTTAGAGGGAAGGCTTTCAGTCTCTCACCATTGACTACTATGCTGGCTGTGAATTTTTCATATATGCTCTCTATCATATTGGAGAAGTTCCATTCAATTCCTACCTTTTGAGGTGTTTTTATCAAAAAGGGATGTTGGATTTTGTCAAATGCTTTTTCAGCATCTATTGAGATGATCATTTGATTTTTCCCTTTTGATTTGTTAATATGTTGTAATACATTGATTGATTTTCTTATGTTGAACCATCCATGCATGCCTGGAATGAACCCCACTTGGTCATGGTGTATGATTTTTTTAATGTGTCTTTGGATTCTATTTGTAAGTATTTTGTTGAGAATTTTTGCATCTATATTTATTGGGGGAGATAGGCCTGTAGTTTTCCTTTTTTGTAGCATCTTTGCCTGGATTTGGTATTAGATTGATGTTAGCTTCATAAAATGAGTTAGGTAGTGTTCCATTTTCTTAGATGTTTTGAAAGAGTTTAAGTAAGATTGGTGTCAGTTCTTTTTGGAAAGTTTGGTAGAATTCCCCTGTGAAGCCATCTGGCCCTGGGCATTTATTTGTGGGAAGCTTTTTGATGACTGATTGGATCTCTTTGCTTGTGATTGGTTGGTTGTCTTCTATTTCTTCTGTGGTCAGTTTAGGTTGTTCATATGTTTCCAGAAAATTGTCCATTTCCTCTTCATTATCCACTTTGTTGCCATACAGTTGTTCATAGTATCCTCCTATAATTTTTTTAATTTCTTCCAGATCCGCAGTAATGTCACCTTTCTCATTCATTATTTTGTTTATATGGGTCTTCTCTCTTTTTGATTTTGTCAGTCTAGCTAGGGGCTCTTCAATCTTGTTGATCTTCTCAAAGAACCAACTTTTGATGTTATTTATCCTCTCTATTTTTTTTTGCTCTCTCTGTCATTTATTTTTGCTTTAATCCTTGTTATTTCTTTTCTTCTACTTGGTTTAGAATTGGTTCGCTGTTGATTCTCTAGCCTCTTCAGTTGATCCAGTAGTTCTTTGATTTTGGCTCTTTCTTCCTTTCTGATGTATGTGTTTAGTGCTATAAATTTCCATCTCAGTACCACTTTTGCTGCATCCCATAGGTTTTGATACGTTGTGTTCTCATTTTCATTCATCTGTATATATTTAGCAATTTCTCTTGCTATTTCTTCTTTAACCCACTGATTGTTTAGGAGTGTGTTGTTTAACCTACAGGTATTTGTGAATTTTCTAAGTCTCTGATGGTTATTGACTTCTAACTGTATTCTATTGTGGTCAGAGAATGTGCTTTGAATAATTTCAATTTTTTTAAAATTTTATTAAGGCTTGTTTTATGTCCCAGCATATGGTCTATTCTGGAGAAAGTTCCATGAGCACTAGAAAAGAATGTGTATACTGGTGATTTGGGATGTAATGTTCTATATATGTCTGTTAAATCCAATTCATTTATCAGATTGTTTAGGTTTTCAATTTCCTTATTGGTCTTCTGTCTGGTTGAGATATCTATAGGAGAGAGTGATGTGTTGAAGCCTCCCACAATTGTTGTGGAAACATCAATTGCTTCCTTTAGTTTTGCCAGTGTTTGTCTCATGTATTTTGTGGCACCATGACTGAGTGCATAAACATTTATGATTGTTATTTCTTCTCGTTAAATTGCCCCTTTTATTAATATGCAGTGGCCTTCTTTGTCTCTCATAACATCCTTGCATTTAAAGTTTACTTTATCTGAGATTAATATTGCTACTCCTGCTTTCTTTTGGCTGTAGCTTGCATGAAATATTTTTTTCCATCCTTTCACTTTCAATTTTTTTGTGTCCCTGTGTCTAAGATGAGTCTCTTGTATGCAACATATTGATGGTTCATATTTTTTTAATCCATTCTGCCAATCTATATCTTTTGATTGGGGAATTTAATCCATTTACATTCAATGTTATTACTGTGAAGGCATTTCTTGAATCAGCCATCTTATCCTTTGGTTTATGTTTGTCAGATATATTTTTTCCCTCTCTCTCTTAATGTCCTTTAACGTACCCATCCTGAATCTCTTTAGTACTGAAACTTTCTCCATCTCTCTCTCTCCTTTCTTTGTTTTTCTGTCAGTAGGCCTCCCTTTAGTATCTCAAGTAGGGCAGGTCTCTTGTTAGCAAATTTTCTCAGCATTTGTTTGTGAAAATTTTAAGCTATCCCTCAAATTTGAAGGAAAGCTCTGCTGGATAAAGAACTCTTGGTTGGCAATTTTTCTCTCTAAGAATTTTAAATATGTTATGCCACTGCCTTCTCCCCTCCACGGTGGCTGCTGAGTAGTCACTACTTAGTCTTATGCTCTTCCCTTTGTATGTGGTGAATTGCTTTTCTCTTGCTGCTTTCAGAACTTGCTCCTTCTCTTCTGTATTTGACAGTCTGATCAGAATATGTCTCAGAGTGGGTTTATTTGGATTTATTCTATTTGGAGTTCGCTGGGCATTTATGCTTTGTGTATTTATATTGTGTAGAAGGTTGGGGAAGTTTTCCCCAACAATTTCTTTGAATACTCTTTCTAGACCTTTACCCTTCTCTTCCCCTTCTGGAACACCAATGAGTCTTATATTTGGACGTTTTATATTATCTATCATATCCCTGAGGTCCATTTTGATTTTTTCTATTTTTTCCCCATTCTTTCTTTTGTTCTTTCATTTTCCATTCTGTCATCCTCCAGGTCACTGATTCACTGTTCAGCTTCCTCTAGTCTTGTACTATGAGTATCCAGAATCTTTTTAATTTAGTCAACAGTTTCTTTTATTTCCATAAGATTGTCTTTTTTTTTATTTACTCTTGCAATTTCTTCTTTATGCTCTTCTAGGGTCTCCTTCATGTCCTTTATATCCTGTGCCATGCTTTCATTGTTCATCTTTAGTTTTTTGATTAATTGCTCCAAGTACTGTGTCTCCTCTGCTCTTTTGATTTGGGTGCTTGGGCTTGGGTTATCCACATTGTCTGGTTTTTTCATATGCTTTAAAATTTTCTGTTGTTTTTGGCCTCTTGGCATTTGCTTAACTTGATAGGGTTCTTTTAAAATATGTAGACCTATTAAAACCCTTATCTCTAATTTGTCAGATCTACAGCTTCGTGGAGTAAACTTTCTCTAACTAACAAGCAGGTGGTGTCTGCAAGCCACCTATTCCCCCCAAGCCAGTTCTCCCCAACTTTGTCTTTGTGATGAGTGGGAGTGTGAGTCTTGTGGGGTCCAATTGGGGCACCAAGCTTGCATGTGTAGTTTGTGTTGCCCACCCTGCATTTTGGGTGTGTGTCTGAGCGGTTGGTGGGGGGGCATGGCTATAATAATCAAATCTCCCAAGTGTTCCTGGAGATTTAAAGCTGTTGCAATAGCCTAATCCCTCAGTTGTCTTGCAAAGTTTGTCTCTGCCATAGACCCACAAGTCCTTGGTATTGGCATATGGTCCCTGGGACTTGTGTGTGGGTCCCTCTTCCAAGCCATGCACTCCTAGGTCCTCTGTTGACAGACTGTGCTGTCACAGGTGAGCGTCGTCCCCCAAGGGAGGTTCTGGGCTACAGGGCTGTGCAGGGGCATTCCCAGTCTGCTGAAAGGATGGCTGAATGGGGCATGTTAATTTCCCCCTCTTCACATAGCTCCGCCTTCCCAGCTCTGGGACAATTAGCTGAGGGTATGGGAAAGGCTATTGTCCATGCTCGATATTGTGGTGTGTGCACATGTTGTTGGAAACACTTCCCATCACACTGGGTCATTTGGGGCAGCTCTGAGCTGTGATGCTGGGGCCAGGCAGGAGCGTTCCCTGTCCACCAGGGAGACGGCTGTAAGTGGACACCCCCCTTTTCTTGGGAAGTTGTGGTGTTCAGTGAATTTTCTCAGTCACTGGACTTACTGCCTTGTGTCTCAGAGCTCTCTTAGCTCTGCTCTTGTCTGGGCCCAAATTGCAAGTCTTTGAGGCTTTCTCTAATGGGCTTCTTAGAGTAATTGTTTTAGAAAAAGCAGGGCCCTCCTTGCAGATTTAATGGGCTATTGAAATGTGAAGAGACAAGAAGTTTAGGGCCATTAAGGAACAATCAAGAAAGCAGAGAAAGCAGCTCTTCAGACAAGGAAACTGGTCTTCTGGATTTGCATATAAGCCTGACTCTGCCTGAGACCTGCCCTTCCCCATTCTATGTTCAACAGAACTCCAAAAAGTCTCTGCTTTTATTTTTGGGTTTTCCTTGCTGTTTTTGCTAGCCCTATCTCTTCTCTGCCAGGCTGCCTGCTCCCAGATTCTCCGGTGTCTGGTCTCAGTCTATCTACGTTTGGAGTTTGGATCAGCCGTCTGAGGTTTCAATAACAGCCGCAACTGCAGTTCTCCCTCCTCGTTCCCAGAACCGATGGCCCCTCCTCCCATGGGACTGAGCATGGCAGGGAGGGGCATGGGTTCCCTGGCCACGAGAACTTACAGATTTCACTGATCTCAGCTGTTCCACGCATTCATGAGTGTTGTATGAAGTATGCCCAAAGTCAAATTGCTCTCCAGTGTCCAGTCCATGCAGTTCCTGGCTTTCTACCTACTGCCGTGGAAGAGTAACTAAAACCTACACCTCACCACTCCACCATCTTGCCCTGATACCCACTGTTTCATCTTAACAATGTATCAATGAGGTGTTAACAGGTAGACTGCAAGGTGAGGCTTTAACCTCATTCTTCATCTCCATTCCTTTCCTCTCTTTTATTTTCAGAAACAAGAAATTATAGGGTGAGAAATAAGCCTGCCCTTCTCATTGTGATTTATATGGAATTCTACTTTCCTTTGGCCATTTCTGCATCACTGGTTACCACTCGCAGCATAAGCCAGTGGATCAATCTCTCCCCCATCAATGGGGCAAGAGTTAGATTTGGATAAATATGTGAAAGATTCTTAACATGAAAGTGGTGCTTGCAATTTTAAACGCTGGTGGTTTGCTTTTACAAAAAAGAAAAGGGACTTAAAAATGTTGATACATTTTTACACAAGCATGGACTTTGTACTTTCATTTATTTTTCTTGCTGTTAGTTTTATTAAATGATATAATGTGTATGAATCACCTAGTGTGGTACCTGGTGCCTGTCCTTTTCTTAATCATTACATGTAGTTGTCCTTATTTAGTCATAGAATCCATTCATGTCTCCAGGTTTACACCCAGTGTCTTAAAACATGTTAGGCTGAATCCATCTGGTCTAGAAGGGAAGTTGAGTCTAGAATCTCTAGATCTGAAATTCCTGATCCTGATTCCTGGTTCCAAATAAATTCATATTGAATTTCTGGTAACTGCTGAGGATTCATGCCTCCCCAAGGCTTCCCAACAACATTTATTACACTTCTTCCAGGACCAAGGCACTGGACCAAGGCCTGTAGCACAATACAAAAGTACATGTCACGGCTCTTCTGTAAGAAGGAGTCAGTGACAGGCATCGAATGATCACTATGTTCCAAGTACCAGAGGCTTCATTTTGTTACATTTAACCTGTGATCTACTACTAGAAGTGAGTTATGTACAAATACAGTCATATAACATTGTGAGAAAAAAAACCCTATGTGATAAGGAAGGAAAAAATTATAGAGCCAGGAGGTCAGAAAAAGTCTCATAAAAATAGATTTAAAAAAAAAAAAAAAAAAAAGATCTACAGATGGTGGAATTACCAAATTACCATAACAAACAGAAGAGGCTATTTTGAAGAAAGGGTTATTACAGCTGCTGCCCGTGAGGTGTTGGCTGAACACGTCCTGCCAGCTTCTCGGGCTGTTCTTCAGACCTGCCTCATAGCTACTGTGCACCAGGCCATCGCCCTGCCCATAGCAGGTAGTGCCTTAGCCTGAAGGAGCTGGAAGTCTGACCTCATTACTGCCCCCTCTTGCATCTATCAGCTCCTTTGTCCTTTTCACTCCCCATGTACATCCCCTCACTTTTTTAGAATGAGAGTTTCATTCTTCCTTCTTTTCACTCTGTGGCCTCTAGACCTCTGGCTCTGCTCCTACAGAGGAAGCCTTTTCTTCTGTCTCTCGGTAGGTCCCCAGAAAGGAGTGCCGATGGTGGTGCTCCTGTGCTCTGTGTCTGGGGATCAGGGTGAGCGGTACCTAGGGGCAAAGGGCCTCAGGAGGACAGTAGGAGATGGCAGGGCATTGGGAGAGCATTAAATGTCTGCACAGTTGCAGAGCCAGGCTGGAAGGGGTGGTGTGTTGCTGAGTGAGGTGAGACGGAGGCAGCAGGGGACGAGTGGGTCCTGGAGACAGGACAATGTTTTTCTAATCCATCCATGCCAACCACAGCCAGCTGAGCTTGTTGCACTGAGAGCACAAGTGCATGCTGGGACTCCAGAAGGGGGGTTTCAGAAGCCAGAAGTCCACATCAAGGCGCTGGCTAGAAAGCCTGCTTCCTCCTGGGGCAGGTAGGGTTCTGGCTGGCTGGTAATCCTTGTGTTCTCATCACATCGCAGCGTCCTCTCCTTTCTCTTCCAGTTCCGTTGACCTCATATATATTTTTTAATTACAAAGGCTAAAACCCTCAAATTACATTTGTTTAATCCAACTTCTTTCCTTCTCTACCACCATAGCCCTAGTCCTAGCTGCCCTCTGCTCCTGTCTGGATTGCTGCAATTGTTCCTTGCTAGGAACTCTTCATCTCTTCCTGCTTCCCTACAATCCCTTTTCTCTATTGCAGCATGGGTGACCTTTTTAAGGGGAAACTTGTGCTAGACCAAAATCCTTAGCATGGCCTAGCAAGTCCTGTATGATCTAGCTCCTCACTGTCTCTTACACACCTCCTTCTCATTCTCTTGGCTTGCTCACGAATCTTTCTGTTCCTCAAAATGGCCACGACTCTTCCTGCCTTGGGGCTTTTTCCCACACTGTTCCATTTTCTGGGAATATTCTTTACACCCCTTGACCCAGTTAACTATCTCATCACAAGGGTCATTTCCTCAGGAGAACCTTCCCTGACTCCCTGGGCTCAAGTTTCTCTGCTACTCTGTGCCTCTTCTTTAGGGCACAAAACAAGTCTTAAATTCCAAGTTTGTGTGATTACTTGTTTAATGTCTGCTTTTCCTAATATGCCATAAGCTCAGAGTGGACCGAAAACAATTCGAGGAAACATCTATGTAAGTTTCCCCTCCAGTCCAGATAAGCCCTTCACAGTGAGAAGACTTGTAGTGTCAAAGAGGAAACAACCATAAAGAAAAGGACTTTGCATAATGAGTTGAGTCTTCCAGGAAAGACTCAGCTCAGATGATATTTATGTTCTTCTCTAAAGCCACAAAAGTGTATAAACCACCTCTATCCATGACCATCGCCAGCATTAGCAGAAGACAGCCAGAGAAAATATTTACATTCTGAGTGGGTTGTCTTGAAGAACAGTGCCTCTTGTGTTCTTGCACAGTCATGATGTGTGCAATAAAGTATCACATTAGACAACAATTAGGGACAGGAATGGACCCCCCAAGAAAAACAGAAACAAAGTTGATTAACTCTAGGTATTAGCCTTTGATTGCTACAAATGAAATACCAAAAGCTTAGTGGATTAAAACAATGCAAAATATATTACTTTAGAGTTTCCATGGGTGAGGAGTCTAAGCACAGCTTAGCCGGATCCTCTGCCAGGGTCTCACAAGGCTGTAATCAAGGCATCAGCCATGCTACTGTTTTCATCTGAGGCTCAGAGTACTCTTCCAAGGTCATTCAGGTCATTGGCAGAATTCAGTTCCTTGCAGTTAGTTCCTTGCTTTCTTTCTAGCAGTCAACCAAGGATGACACACAGCTCCTAGAGACCACTCACATCCCTTGCAGCTTGCCCCCCATAGGCAGTTCACCATATGGATGTTTGCTTTCTTCCAGGCTAGCAGGAGCACACCTTCCTCTCCTCTGAGCCCAGCCAGAGAAAACGTTACTTTAAAAGGGCTCACCTGATTAAGTCAGGCCCCACCTAGGATAACCTCCCTTTTGACGTATTTAGTAACATAACCACAGAAGCAATGTCTCATCATACTCACTGCTTTCACTCCCACACAAGGAATTATACATGGGTAGGAATATCAGGCCATCTCAGAATGCTGCCTACCTCAAGCAGCTAGGAGAGTGAATAAAGATGACAATCAATTATTAAGCACTTATTCAATGCCAACACTGTGCTAAGTGGTTTTTGGTGCTTAATCTTCACAACAATCTATGAGGTAATTTCTATTACTTTCCTTGTTGTTTAGGCAAAGAAACTGAAGCTCAGAGGCCAGGTGACTTTGCCTGATTTCACACAGTCAGAAGCATAATTGAGATTTAAAACTCTGAGGTGACTCTAGAACCCAGGTTTTCCACTTTACCTCATTAAGGCTGGTTCTCCTGTAATCAGTAAAACAGGAGTGGCGATTAGCACTGTATTGTGAACATGAAAACTGGTTTGGGGAGACTAAGTAATATCCTCAAATCCACCCAGTTAGTAAGTAATAGAGCCAGCCCTCAATCTAATCTTTTTCTTAGTCCCATGCACTTGTCATCCCGTTTAATTGAGGGACACTTCTAAATTGCTGGTCAGCTAGAACTAAACAGCAATGAACCGTTCCCTGGAGACAGAGACACCAACCTGTCTTCTGGATCCAAGACTTGTTTGAATTACAATTATACTTTATCAGCTCTATTTCTTTTAACGTGTAGTTAGTGAAAAGCAGAAGTGTTTTAAGCCCATGCTGAGGAAAATCGTTTGGGCTGAGGGCACCTGAAAATCACTCCTCAGACTTTTCCTAGCACAAGGAGAATCTGCTCCTCCTGCAATGGTGAGAGGTAGTGATCACTAACTTCCCCTCCTCCCATGCATTTACATTTTTGAATGAAAGGCATCCTGGGGTCAAAGCAAATAACTACCTGGGATTGAGGATATGTTTCCCAGGGACCAACATCACTTTTTCATTACTTTTTGCAAGAAGATGAAACAGCTTTGACCCAGGCTTGCTAACAAATACAATTACTCATTGCAAATGTCATCGCCCGGCTCCCACATTGTGCTTTGGCCACCTGGGGCCAATTTCACCTGTAAGTCATGTCCACCTTGTTTCTGCTATTAGTTCTCAATGCCTGTGAATGTCACATGCCCAGATAGCCATTAAAAAGTCACAGTTGTCTCCATTACCTGTCCTCTAATCTCCCCTGTCCAGCAATTGTGCTTCAGGTAGGAAACAGAAAGCAAGGTTAAGAGACAAGTTTCATTTCATTTAAAGGACCTGCCAGGTCATGGTTTGGGTATAACTGCTTTCCTCTATTGACAGTCACAGCATCTGCGCTGGGGCTGCCGCTCTCTCCAGGTTCCAGTAGTGCCACTCTTTCCTCTTGCCAGGAGTGGTCATAGCTGCTCAGCTTTACTAGCCACTGGGGGCTTCTCATCCCTTGTTGATTCCCTAAACAATGCCAACACCTCAGTAAATAGTCCCTCCATAAAACTACCCCTGATTAATCCTTTGAGCGTGCTGCCCATATCCTGCCAGTCACCTGACTGATAATCACTCTAAACACTTAATGAAATTATTGACTTAGGCAACAATATAAACTGGTATTAAAAGCATTAGGTATATGGTTGATGGGGAATTGGACGTTTGTATGGGGCCAATATAACACTACACAGATTATTTTCTAGTCACAAGGGGAAAACAGTGTTGCAATGGAAGGATAAGATACTTGTTTAATTCATTGGTCAATCCTAAGATTCCTAATGGTGGGTCAACCAGAACATTATATATCTTATCTCTACCTCCTGTGATAACTATGATGTGATCTAGTTACAATCAATTACACTTGAATCCATCGTGCCTTTGCATGGTACTTCCAGTTTATAAGAAATAAGAGGGTTAGAAAAATAAGCTAAATGACACTACAAGGAACCAGCTAGTCAAATCCAAAAGATAGGATATTCTAGAGGATAACTGGCCAAATCCACTTAACAAATAGAGTATCATGTCTATGCTTGACAAAAGGGTGTAAGGAATATCCATGCAATGCATGAGCCTGAATCAGATCCTAACTGGACAACGCAGCAGGGAAGGACATCTGGAGATATTTCAGGTAATTGAATATGGACTTGGTGGTAGATAAGATGAAAATATATTGATATGGAAAGGTGGCGAGCATTAACCAGGGTAAAAAGCAGTTTACAAAACAATGTGTATAATATGTTCTCAGTTTGGTAAAGAGATACATATATGTATGTGTGTATATATATATGCATTAAAGTGTCAGGAAGGATATAAAATGAGGTAATAACTGCTAATCACTGGATGGTGGGAATGGTATTTTTATTTGATTATTTTTTTTATCTGTACATGTGTTACTTTGTAATGATAAGAGGTTATTTTTAGTTTAATACAGAGGAAAGAAAGTTATCAGTACTTAAGTCATAACCAAAGCCACAGGAGCGAATGAGATTGCCAGTGAAGGGCATGAAAGGAAGAAGAGGGCTGTTCTGGTTTGCTAATGCTGCCATTTGGCAAAATACCAGAAATGGATTTGCTTTTATAAAGAGGGTTTATTTGGTTACAAAATTATAGTATTAAGGCCATAAAGTGTCCAAGGTAAGGCACCAACAATCAGGTACCTTCACTGGAGAAAAGCCATTGCATCTGGAAAACCTCTGTTAGCTGGGAAGGCCTGTGGCTGGTGTCTGTTTGCTGCCAGGTTGTGTTTCAGAATGGCATTCTCCAAAATGCCAGCATCAGCTTTCAGCAGCCATCTTCAAAATGTCTCTCTAAGCTTGCAGCTGCTCTCCAAAATGTCACTCTCAGCTGCTCTGATGTTCTTCTGTTTGTGAGCTTTTTTATAGGACTCCAGTGATTAAATCAAGACCCATCCTGAATGGGCGGGGTCCACATCTCCATGGAAATAATCTAATCAAAGGTATTGCCCCACAGTTGGGTGAGTCACATCTCCATGGAAACATCCAATCAAGAGGTCACACCCTAATCAAAAAGATTAATCAATCTGCCCCCACAAGATTGCATCAAAGAATATGGCTTTTTCTGGAGGACATAATGTATACTAACTGGCATAAGGGCTGAGGAAACAGCCTTCAAAACATCAAGATTCCAGAGAGAAGACTGGGAAGGAGGAGCCAGTCAGAGCCAAAGGGGAGCCATGAAAGAATAGGAGAAGCAGGGAAGTCAAAGGAGGAGAGCATCTCCAGAAGGGGGGAGGAGTCAGGTATAGCAAATGCTACAGGTGACATGAGCCAGATGAGGGCTGAAAGGCCACTGATGTTACAGCAGGAGGTCAATGGAGACATTTGCCAAGATGCTCAAGATGGAACAGCTCAGAGTTTGTTAATCAAAGATTATTATTCCCAGCTGCTCTACTTAATGTATCAGGCTGGGCTGAGACAGGCTGTTGGTTGGAGATTTTCTCTGGACACTCATCGTCTCAATTTATCTCTCAAGCACTACTTTGCAGGAGAGGAGAGAATCCCCTATTCCCTCACAGCGTTAGGAACTCCGGGGCTTTGTACAAATGTGTACAAAATATAGATACTCCAGCCAAGCAATGAGAATGGGAAGGAAAACTGCAAGCGGAGGGATTGCTGGACGGTGCTGGGCCATTAATTACAGCTCAGAGAGGATGGAGAAGGAAACAACAATTCAGAGTGAAGCTCCAGAGCTAAAGCAAACAGGGTGGTTTCAATGAGAAAGTCCCTGTGAGGAAATGACTCAGTAGTTTGCAAAGAGTGGACTCCAGCAGGACTGGAAGCAACACGTGTAGCACCAGCTACGGACAGAGGGAGCCAGTCTAGAGGGGGCTTCCTGGTGAGGGGCAGGGCTTTCTCTATGGTGCCCCAAACACAGGAACCCCAGGATCGTCTTTCACACAGGGGGTTTTCCCCACATTTCCCTGGATTGGAGGGATTGCTCTGCTGCAGAAGTGAGGAAAGCATCTCGACCCTCAGTGTGGGAGGGAGGCTGAGACTGTGTGGTCAAGAATCTGTCTGGAGAAGGGGCTGGAATGTGCTGGGGCTGTGCCTGCAATGAGGGATACTCAACAGTTCTCCCTATGGTGGAAACAGAACTGTCTCCCTAAAAAAAAAAAAAAAAAAAAAAAAAAGAATGAAAAAGAAAAAAGAAGCCTGATAGAAGAACTATGGATCAAGGTTTCCTATGCTCATGTTGCAGACTTGGTGTGTACATCAGAAAGGGAACATAGAGTCTGATTAAAAAATTGGGGCATGGCTTCTGACAAAAAAAAAAAAAAGTTTTTTTCTGATTTCTGAATTTGTGCACCTAAAATGCCTTAAATGTTGTAAAACAAAATCATATTTTGTCAATAAATATAGCAAAATGAATTTATTAAAAATAACATTGCATAGAATTGGAAGTGTCCTGGAAAATCAGGATGGATGAATGCTGTGTTTTGAACCGAACCATATCTGAGAGGAGCCGAGGAACAAGTTTTTACAAATCATGAATTTGTTCATGTCTTTATGAATCAGTGGTAGGGACAGAGTGGTGAATGAGTTTTCTACCTCAGGTGAAAAGAGAAGCAGAAACCCCTCCAGTGTGTTTAAATGGAAAGGACACAAAAGCTGGGGCCAACAACCTGGGCTTGAGCCCTTCCTCTTTAACTTCCTAAGCTGTGTCTCGGGCAAATCTCTGCTTCCTGATCTGCGAAGCGAGGACAGTGCTGAGCTTGCTGAGTTGCTGTGAGAATGAAATGAGATAATGTCCGTCAGGCACCTGGTCTGATGTCCGGCATAGATGAGTGGCACGTAAACATTACTTCCTTCCCTCCTCCTCCCATCTCAGATGATGTAAGTAAAGGAGCCCAGCCCGCTGTGAAAGGCTTAATAAATGTTTATTGAAGCCGCAGTCCGATCGTGAGACCCTGAAACAGAGCCTTGGTTATTTTCCAACTTAGGCAATCCTAATCTGCCTCACTGGCATCCTCCAACATGAAATGGATGACCATGTGAGTCTCATTAAAAAAGCGTTGCAATTTAGCAGACTTTTGAGGACTCAGTAGACGTGGGCCCTGCCCCCTGCACACTCAAGTGAGTGGGTGAGCAGAGAATACAAGGCAAGTCTACCTGGGGTCGTTGGTGCCCCCTGCACACCAGGAAAGGACTGGGCCTTTCACTGACTGGAAAACAACTAGGAGAGGAAGCTAAAAACAGATTGTGTGGGAAGAAAGAACTTTCATTATTCAATGAGGGGAGAGCAAGAGCCTGGTAATTTTGGAAGAGCAAAAGAACAAGGGCAGTAAAGAAGGAAAAATCTAAACAGAAATGAACTGTGGAGCCCCCGATGCATTTTGTCTGACTTGAGAAGCAGCTTTGGCAAAAAGAATGTGGGAACCTCAATTATGTTACAAATGATCACGAGGATCAGGCAGGGGCTCCTTCAGCTACTTAAAAGGCCCATTTTATAAGCCACTCACCAAGGACCTCCTGCAAGGAGAGAGGGGATGACTTGTCATTTCTACCTAAACCCAGCTTTCATTATAGTCACTACTGGGTCCCCGGGCTATTTCTGAAAATGTCTCTGTCTTTTAAATTCCATCATTTACACTACTTGCTTCAGTGACTCTGAACTTGGCTGGCTGCTCCATGGTTTTGCTCCTCTCTGAATCCTACATTATGTAGGCACGTTGGAGTCCAGACTCAGGGGGACGAAGCTGAAGCTCCCCATTCATTTCCCAAGGCTAGCTGGTGGCTTGTGCCACCAGAAACACGCTCTCCTCTTCCTCAAGTTCTCTTTTCTAATTCTAAATTGTTTGAGAAAAGTTCCAAGGCTGGATCCTGACCGCCTAATTATTCAAATGAATTTAAATGTATACATATTTGGGCACCTACTATTTACAAGGCACTGTGGGGGATCCCGAGGCGAGCGATGCTTGGTTTCTACTCTCCAGGGTATAGGGGAGACCAACTCCAGCAGACCACGACTAGAGGCAGACAGGCATAATAGAAACAGTTCATTGTTCTTGTATTCATTCAACAAGTACTTACTGAGCACCTACTATGTGCCACGCACTGTTCAATACCCTGGGGATACAGCAAGGAATAAGATCTGATCTGAGGTCAGACTGAACTGAGTCGAAGCCCTGTCTTGGAAATAGCTGTTCTTTTTGCACAAGTCTCTTACTCTGTGCTCCAGATTTCTCATTTTTAAAATGGGAATCATAAATAACAATGAAATTAATATTAATAATACTATCTAATTTGCAGAGTTCTTGTGAAGTCAGGAGGTAGTTATGACATGCACTCAATAAATGTTGCTGATTAGTTGTTCTATAATAGATGAACAAATATGTATGATTCTTGAATATGCAAATGTGGGAGGTAAAGAAAATTAACTTTATTTCATATTGAACATGACCTAATGCACGGGCATAGCAGAAGGAGAAATACAGCTGCACACAGAACAAGGTGGCGTGTCAGACCAGGATGTGCCCAAGGCAGTGTTTCTCAAGGGTACATGAGTTTTCTAAGAGAATGTTTTAATTTTTTGTTTAAAAATTTGATGATGGTCTCATATACATATATTATATGTATATATATAATATATATATTTTTGCAAACACACATCTTCTAGGTTATCTGATTGTCCAATTTATAATCCATGTTTTCAACCCCCATGTCTGTGTTTGTGATCCCATTAATGACAAGTGAAACTACTTTATCAGGCTAATGAGAAAAGAATAAAGGTGGACTTAACATATAAATGTGTTTTCATCTGCTGAAAGCTAAAAAAAAAAAACAAAAAAAGACAGGGTGCATTTTACACAAAGGAAGGTTTAGAAGTAGTTTGAATAGAAAAAAGCCAAGAGAGCCTATGTTTATACTGGGCACAGAGCCTTATGGATTGGCTGAATTCAAAAGAACATATGCTTGGATGGGCAGTACCACATCGTGCCATGAATGATGAGTGACTCTCAACAAAGCAATTTTATGTCATCTTTAATTATGTTACTCATTTTAATTTTACTGGTTTTGTGATTGTTTTGGTATTTTAATATATAAATTTGTTTTAGTGCTTATGTACTTTAGTACTTTAGCACTAAAGTAAAATGAGTTAATGCCTGTTTGCAGATTGTACATACTTAAATAACACCAAATAACATGTTAGCAAAAATAATTCAAGTAGGGATCCACAAGAACTTTTAAAGACAGGATATGCTCTAGCTTTAAGGCTGCTGGAACTCTGTCTTGGGGGTAGAAGAATGAAGGGCAAACTGGAATTGCAGCTTTTCTGGGTGAAGGCCTGGGTCCACAGATCCCTGGGAAATAGCAGTAGGTTCCAGAAGAAGTGAGATCATCAAAGAAGAGCTTGAGGAGGATGCAAAGGAGCATGTGCTCCTGAAAACAGATCCTCATTCCCCAACTTTCTCCCCACAAAACTTCCTGACTTTCAGAGACCTCATCTTCTATTGTTTCTCTCTATATTATTCACTTACTTATTCAAAAAGCTACATTTACCATGTGTCAGTACTGTCCTAGGCACAGGGACACAATAGTGAACAAGATGGACGTGGTCCCTACTGCAAAGGAGACTACAATTGAGTGGACATTTTACTTATATTTTAATTCTCAACTCTCACTTGTCTTTCTTTTCCACCACCCTAAGTCTTTAAGGCACTGTCTCCCAGTCCCATTTTTGTAGATGAACAATCAAGCCTCTTTTGATTTAGTCAAACATATTCCTAGAATGGGGCAAGGACCAGGTGCATCAGGGACATTTCTCCAGTCTTTTTCTTGGTACTTGTCTGATTCTAGTCCAGGCACAATGCAAGAAGCAAGGACTTTGGAATTAGGGAAGCATGGCATCTTGAGTCAGGTTCTTTCAAAGCAGAACCTGGAGCATGGTTTATTGAGGGTGTATTCTTCAGGAAAAACCTATAAGGGAATGAGGAAAGCAGAAAAGTGAAGGGAAGAGAGTAAGACAAGAAAGTGGTCTCAGAAAAAGTCCAGATTTAATCAATAGGGGTCTCTGGGGCATAAATCATATCACAATAATGTCCCCACCATGAGCCAAGGGGGCCAGACCTTCTGTGGACAGGGGTGGGGTTAGAGGCACAACTTCCCAGCAGAGGCAGTTCCCATCCGCTGTCAGGGCAACTCCAGGGAAGACTGCAGACCACACTCAGCCTCTGTGGGATGGGTGCACCCGCACAGTAAAGAGATCAGAGTGGGACACCAAATGAACCCATTACACAGGGTTCACCTATGTCAAATACAGGGTTCACCTTCACAAGTTAGCATGATTGTTATAAGAGATGATTATGAAAAACACCTAGTGTAGTAACTGTCCCTCCCTCCCCCTTCAGGCATTAGATGCAGTTCCTGACAAACCAGCACAATCATAAAATCTACCTGGTTCTTAAGTCAGGCTAGGCAAGAAAATGAATTTCATTCATGGAAACCCAGTCATGCTTTAACTTTATTCCTCCCAACCCCAATCCCCAACCACATGGAGGAATCTAACCTGCTCCTGGCCCAACAGTCTTTGACTATTGTGATGGTCTCTAAAGAATTAATTTCTCTCCTGTCTTGAACTCAGCCCTCTTAATACATCTAGGGCAATGTTTCCCAAACAGTATTCCATTAAACTTTTGTTTAATGGGAAGTGGGGAATGAGGATCATGGTAGATGGAATAACAGCCTCCCAAAGATTTCCATACCCTTTTCCCTGAAATCCATGACTGTCTTACCTTACATGGTAAAAGGGACGTTGCAGATGTGGTTAAGGTTATGGATCTTGAGATGGGGAGGGTGCCCTGGATTATCCAGGTGGGCCCAATCTAAACACATGAGTCATTAATGGCAGAGAACCTTGCCCAGCTATGGTCAAAGAGGGATGGCACAGAAGAAGAAGGAGGAGAGATCGAAGTATGGGAGGGACTTGACCCACCATTGCTGTTCTGAAGGTGAAGGAAGGGGCCATGAGCTGTGGAAAGTGGACGGCCTCTAGAAGCTGGGAATGGGGTCTCAGCTGACAGCTAGCAAGGAAATGGGGGACCTCAGTCCTACAACTGCAAGGAACTGAAGTCTGCCAACAACCTGAATAAGCAAGGAAGCAGATCCTGTCCCAGAGCCTCAAGAAAGGAATGCAGCCTTGCTGACACCTTAACTTTAGCCTATTGCAACCCATGTCAGATTTTTGACCTACAGAAAAACCTACAGACAGATTTTTGACCTATAGTACAGAACTGTACTATAATAAATTTGTGTTGTTTAAGCTGCTAAATTTGTGGTAATTTGTTACAGCAGCAATAGAAACTTGATATAGGGTTCTGATCAAATAAGTTTTGGAAATGATGCTATGGATTACAGAACATATAAATCACTTCATTATGAAAGAGCCACGGTAAAAACAACAATAACAACTGTCTTAGTTTCCAAGGCTGCTATGACAAAAACCAGCTCAACAACAGGAATTTATTGGCTCATGGTTTTGGAGGCTTGAAGTCCAAAATCAAGATGTTGGCACGGCTGTGCTTTCTCCTTGAAGCCTGTAGTAGTCTGGTGCTGGCTTGCTGCAATCCTTGGGGTTCCTGGGCTTGCAGTCTTGTGTCGGTTGTCAATGTCCTTGATTTCCTCCTGAGGCTTTCTCTGAAGTCTCTTTTAAAGGCCTCCAATAACATGGATTAAGGCCCACCTGATTCAGTTGGACCACTCCTAAATAAGATCTAAGAACAACGTAATCACAAACAAGCCCACATCTTAATGGATAATATATCTTCAAAGGGTCCTATTTACAAATGGGTTCACACCCTCAAGAACACAGATTAATATTAAGAACATGTCTTTTGTTGGGATACATAATTCAATCTACCACAATAACAAACCATTAATCGAATCAAATAGACAAATTGTTCACTATCAAAGGGAGAGGCTGACACTGCGCTGATTCATAATGCTGTGTTCTGATGGCATCACAGGTTGTATGCAAATAGAGGATGCACACATCACACTCTGTTGTCATACTTACTCTCTGAGGAGAAAGATGCTGTGACAAAGACCAGATTGGCTATGGTAAGTGGTGGCAAGGTACCCTGAGGGTGGCCAGATGCTTCTACATTTATGTATTCATGTCAGAGATGCTTTCCAAAATTTGTATTCAGTCAGCTCTGCCCCAAATGGACACATGGTCATTTGCATTTAGAAGACAGGAAGCCACTATTAATGATGGACACTTTTTAATGAGGAGTTGCTTTTCTAACCTAAGCCTAGGGAAACAAACCCTAGCAAAAGCAGTATTTTGATTGGACTTTGCCCCAAATTAAGGATTTACCACTGGCAACTTCTCATACCTCATTTCTAACCTTTCTCCAACTCATTCCCTCTACTCAAGCCACACTGGCCTCTTGTTATTCCTTGAACATGCCAAGCTTGTCCTTCTGCAGGGACTTGATGCCTAATTTCCTACCATCACCCCCCCACCTAGAATGCTCTTCCTCCAGATGTTTGCATAATTCACTTACTCCCTCGTTTCATTTGGGCTTCTGCTCAAATATTCCTGCTTTAGAGAGGTCTTCCCTGAGTACTTTATCTAAAGTAGAACCCCATCCCCAACATTGTCAAGTTCCTTACTTTATGTTTCTGTGGCACTTCTGGATTTATTTGATCAGTTGTTCTCAGTCTCCACCCGACTGTAACCTACAGGAGGGCAGGGGTCTTGTCTCTTACTCACCACTGGATCCCCAGTTTCTGGCACATTGTAGGTATCCAATAAACATTTGTGGAATATGTGAATGAACTCCTTGCATTCTTGGCTCTTCATTGCCCCACCACACCTCTGGCACTTAAACATAAGCTATCCTACCACGCCCAATTTCTTCCAAATCCAAGTTCTTCCCCTAGAATGATGTAATTGGTATGACAGACTGTAGTTTGCAAAGATGGTCACCACAATACAAATCCCATCATACATGCCCTTGCTACAATATGACATTGATACTCTTCCCATTGAGAAGTGGGTTTATGTTCTCTCCCTCTGAATCCAGGCTGGCCTGTGACCTTAGCAGAAAGTGACACCATATGAACTCCAAAGCTAGGTTGCAGAAGGTGGTTCAACTCTGCCTCATTCACTTGGGTCTCTCCCTCTGAGAACCCAGCCCCCCTGCTGGGGGGAAGCACAGGGGAGAGGCCGTGTGGCGTTGTCCTGACCGACAGCCACGCTGAGGTCCCAGCTGGCAGCCAACACTACTTCCCACAGATGTGGTGAGGAAGCCTTCGAGATGAGTCCTGCCATGGTCTGACTGCACCTACCGAAGGAGAGACAACCCCACAAATCCAGGGGAGAGAATAATAAAATTATTGTTTTTGTTTTAAGCCACTAAATTTTAGGATGGTTTGTTACGTAAGAATGAAGAGGGAATATGGGGTTATGGTGCTGACTATTATGAGATCTGATTTCTAATCTCTATCATCTGCCACTTGCATTTTTCAATCCCTCTACTTCTCAAGAACTCAGTTCCCAATCTTTTAAAACATAGCAAGTACAGACATAGTCATCTCTTCTAATCCTCATCCTAGGGGGATTTAATGAAAATTGGTTATCCTCAGGATTTGGGCTTTGTGTGTGTGTGTGTGTGTATGTGTATGTGTATTTCAAGATTTTCCTATTATCACAATTAAATTTTTGCCTAGATTTAGCCACTACTAAGATTAACAAATCACCCAGGACAGTGGGGTTACTCCATTGTCAGTCTCCTCAGCCCAGCCACATGCCAGCCTTTGGGGCAATTCCTTGTCCTGTCAATCCCCATCACCTGTCAATCCCGATACTCTAAATCTCTAGTCACACTCATCTCTGCTGCTGAAGAGCCTCTCATAAGGCTGCTCAACTGCTCCCAACAACTGGTTCTTGCTGAAGGGCAAACTGAGAGGCATCGCTCCTTCATTGGGCTGTTGCTGGAGCAAATCTGGGAGAGAGATTTATGGGGAAGTCAGCAACAGAGCCTGGAAACAAACCTATGGTCTGATCCCCTCATGTTCAGTTAAATGAATCTGAAAAATAAGCTGGAGATAGGAATCGATGCAAAAAATTACAATGTCTATAGCTGGGGGAAGGAATCAGGGAGACTGGTTGAGTAAGATGTATAGAAATGGCTGGTACAAAAATGATGGTGAAGATAATGTAGTCTGGTTCAGGTGGGGCTGAGTTTGAATTCTGGCTCTGCCACTTATAAGCATGTGCCCTTGGGCAAGGCCCTGACCTCTCTAAGCCTCAATTTCCTTATTTGTAAAATGGTGCTAATAATAGAACTTCCCTCATAGGGACGTTGTAGAGACTAAATGAACTGATGTGTGTAAAACTACCTAGAACTGAGGCTCAAAGCAAAGGGCCCTCAGTAAAGGGCACCCTTGGTTGTTCACTGAGGTGGGGCTAATGAAGCACTAGGGGTTGATTAAGGCTGCAAAATCCTGGACAGTGGTTTATGGAAGGGGGTGGGGGTCTCTGAAATGGGCAAGGTCATCACTTTGCCTCAGGGAAGCTACATAAGAGCCTTGGACCTTTGATATTCCTTTTATTTTCCCAGAAGAACCTCCTCCACCTCATCTGCAGCTGCCATCCCTGAATTACTTTTGAGTCACTAAAAGTGTGGGCCTCTGGACTGATGCCCTGGGAAAACTCTGCCTCCATTCTTTCCCATATTTCATTTTAAGGTTGGCTGAAGAGCCATCTCACAGCACTTAACAAAACAACTAGAAAATCCACTTAATGCTCTTGGTTTCCCACGAACTAGTGGTGGAGCAATCACATTCGCACAAAACGGTATATACTAAAATAGGCAGTTTGAAATATTCCTGGCAGATGGTGCTAAATATAGACACAGTGACAGATTGGCTTCCTAGCACAGCTCTTCTCCACAGCATTAAGAATATGCTGGAGCCAAGAGGCTCCTCTTCTTGCTTCTCTTTTCCAGAAGATTGTGGCAATAGTCCCAGGAGCTCACTATGCCAGAGAGCTGCAGAAATACAGAGGAGGGAGGTGCCTCTCAGGGGTCAACACCAACCCCATGGTGGGAAGCCCCCAAATTCCACAAATGCTGGAATGGGTGCAGATAGGAAGGTCTGATGAGCTGGATTCTATGTATTGGCCTTTCTGACAGGTCACCTACTCTCCCAAGAGGTCTCTTACATGAGCAAAATCTGCTGAATGGAATGGAGGCAGCACTGTGCAATGGCTAAGAGTAAAGATTTGGGGGTCGGAGTGCTTGGGTTTGAATCTGGTTGTGCCCTCACTAGCTGTATAAACTTAGGCAAGTTACTTAATCTTTTGGTGCCTCAGTTTTCTCATCTGCAGGATGGGGTTAATAACAATACCTACTTCATGTAAAGAGTAAATAACATAATGTATATAAAGCCATGCACAGTACCTGGTCCAGAATAACTGTGGTAGCTATTTTATTTAATGGAACTGAGAAGGAGGGTTATCTAAAATGTCTGAAGGGTTTTAAGGTTGGATGGAGGGAGAGGGGAGTATTTGGGAGAGAAACAGAGCTGAAATTTTAAAAAAAGTTAGGCTGCAAAATTTTAAATAATTTCTATATACACTGAGATTGTATTTGGAATGGGCAATACCATACATAGCTACCCAGTAGGAAGCTGGTCACACAGTGGGTACAGCACTGAAGGGGGAGGAGCTGGCTTTCATGGGAAGGGGGTGATGATGTTGGGGTTCAGATGTCACCTCAAAAGGGGAGGCAATCCTATCAAAGGATTTTGAACAGTGTAAAATTTGCTTTCCAATTTCTATACAATAAAATGCTTAAAAGACAGGAGGATTTTTCTCTTTAAATTTTAGTGACTGAGACTGCCAATCTGTGGCAAGTGCAGTGAGGGTCCTAGAAGGTGGTCCTGTGTTCTGGTTCTGTCTCTGTTGCCCGTCAAGTTCGTTTGTGACTGTGCCCCTGCTTCCCTTCTATCCAGCTGTTACTCTGGATTTTGGAGTCAGAATTTCTTGAGTTTTATTTTCTGTTTTATGTTGTGCAAGGACCATGTCCCAAAGGCTAAGAGAAAGGTTAGTTTTTGAATTGTTCTTGCAGAACTAGACTACTTCTGACAGCTTAAGTCTTGCCCCCTGGAGCCAGAGGAGTCTTTTCTAGACAATCTTCTCTGTGGGGACTATGACAAAGGCAGTAGCTGCAGGAAAATTGTAGGACTATGTTCAGGATTCTGTCTCCAGAAATAACAGGCCAGTGCATGGTCTTATGGCACAGATTGTCTATATTCTTAGGCCCTGCATTAGTTAAGGTGGGCTAACTATCATTACAGACCTCCGGACTTCAGAGGCTTAACAAAGTAAACATTTATTTCTCTCTGAAGCAAAATCCACTGGCACTAGGATAGGAGGAATGGGGGTGAAGTGTCTTTGCTCCATACAGTCATTCAAGGACCCCTACTGACAGATACCCCACCATTTTCAGCCTGAGGCTTTCAAATGTCACCATTCAGCAGCAGATGGAGAAGGGCTCTTGGAGGACCATAACGAGAGGTTTAATGTATCAAGCCTACAGGAGGTGCACATCACTTCCACTCACAGTCTATTGGCTAGAACTTAGTCATATGACTGTATATAATGCAAGGAAGGTTGGGAAATGTAGTTTATCTTTGTGCCCAGAAAGGAAAGGGAAAACAACAATTTTTGTTAGCAATGGCACTCTTTGCCACACATCTGGAAGTACTAATTCAAGAGATATTTTGAAGAAATTCCAGAAACTTTTTCTAATTTTTTGTGCTATTTTCACTCAATTTTGAATAGAACCTGCTAAATCATTGCTTCTAATCTATACCTTTTTTTATTATGCCTTAGTCTCAAAGAACATCACAGTTGTCCTACAAAGGGGAATGGGGCTGATCCATTCCTCACAGCCCAATTTTCCTTGTGAGTGGCTCCATGAGTAAGTGCTTCCTTCTGAGAGGCAAAATATCAATTCCTCTTTAAAGGAACATCTGTTTCCCTCAGTGCAAGACTCAGAATTTTGTACCTTGCATTATTACGGGGTTTTAGTAGAAGACTTCTATGCATACTTCTCCAGTACTGTTTGAATCTGTTGTTATCAATAGGCTCTAAAAGAGTCTAGTAAGCAAAAGTACAGCAAAACAAAACCAGGGAAAAACACTTTCACTCATTAGAAGTCCAGTCCCATAATGACCATAGAGTCCCCTAATGACCATAGCAGTTTAAATAGGAATTACCAAATGCTTTCCTCATTCCTACTAAAGTTAGATGCACTGATATAATATTTGTATGTGTGCAGAATTCTTTTATCTTTATGATCATTTTAAAGACATTAAAAATTGCTATAATATTAATGAGAGTAAATTATATTCCTAGATCTTTAAAACCCAAACAAAAAAATTCCCACCGGTAGTTGAGAATTGTGCTAATATTGTTGAATGTACAGTTTACTGCTATGGTAAAACACAAATATAATAAAACTTAATATACACTCTACCCTGTGCATACTTCTGTGCAACATCTCTAACACATTATTACATTTAGTTTTTCTACTAAAGGATTTTAGTAAAAAATTCTAAAACTTCAATAATTCTGAAACTTTGCTGTACATCAGAATCACCTGGAGAGCTTGTTAACAATGTAGATTTCTGGACCCAACGTGGACCTACTGAACTGGAATATGAGAGATGGGATTGAGGCATATGTATTTTTAACAAGTTGGTTTTGGTGCAGATCAAAGCTTGAGCACCATCTTAATATTTTTAACATTCCCAGTGTCTAGCATCTCATAGGCACTTAATATTTTTTTGATGAATGAATGAGTGAATGAATGAACCAAATAAAATAGTTTTGTTACAAATAAATTTGTGACTGAGACTGAAACACTAAAATAAACAATCATTGGTAATTTACTGCCACAAAATTACAGTCAAAAATGAGAAATAATTTCATCACCAGGAAAGCTGCAATAATAATAATTCAATTTAATTTGTACAATGCTTGTTGTCATGGTTCACTGACATCAAATATTCAAGCTACTACTAGAATGCCAAAAAGTTATAGTTCAATAATAGGGTTGTGAGGAGTGGTCATGTTCCACTTGGAGGGGGACACAAGGATTGGGGTAAATAATTCAGATAAAAGTACAGTGTGCTATTAACACAAAAGCCTCCATCCTACCAGTCATCTACATACTTCTGGCTGAGAATTATTTATTTACTGTTGTTCTAATTTGCTAATGCTGCCAGAATGCAAAACACCACAAACGGACTGGCTTTTATAAAAGGGGGTTTATTTGGTTACATGGTTACAGTCTTAAGGCCATAAAGTGTCCAAGGTAACGCATCAACAACTGAGTACCTTCACTGGAGGATGGCCAATGATGTCCGGAAAACCTCTCTTAGCTGGGAAGGCACGTGGCTGGGGTCTGCTCTGGAGTTTTGGCTTCAAAATGGCTTTCTCCTAGGAGGTTCCTCTCTAGGCTTCAGTTTCTCTCCAAAATGTCATTCTCAGTTGCTCTTGGGTCATTTGTCCTCTCTTAGCTTCTCCGGAGCAAAAGTCTGCTTTCAAAGGCCATCTCCAAAATGTCTCTGTAAGCTGAAGCTCCTCTCTCAGTTCCAGTGCGTTCTTCAAAGTGTCCCTCTTGGCTGTAGCTCCTCTTCAAAATGTCACTCACAGCTGCATGATTTCCCTCTGTTTGCCTGCTCATTTATATGGCTCCATTAATCAAGGCCACCCTGAATAGGTGGGGCCACACCTCCATGGAAATGATCTCATCAGAGTTATCATCTACAGTTGGGTGGGGCACATTTCCATGCAAACAACCTAATCCAAACATTCCAACTTAATCCCCACTAATATGTCTGCCCCACAAGTTTGCATCAAAAAATATGGCTTTTTCTGGGGGACATAATACATTCAAACCAGCACAACTGTCAAGAACAATTTCAAGATCATTCAAGTAATGAGAACTTAGTATTAAATGACAGGTACTTTACCAGAGTTAGACCACCCCAAAGGAAGGTGCATTGTGAGAATTGCAAGTTTTCAGAAAGCTGGAGCATAGCTTCTGGAACACAACAATATTCTCCCAGTTTTCTCCTACATCTCCTTCTCTGTCTTTCTAGGCTCATCATCCTCTGCTCAGCCATTAAACACTGCCATTCCTCAAAGTGGCCGTCTCCCCAGCCCTCTCCTGTTCTCAATCCCTAGGGAATCTCATCCACTGCTACATCTTTAATTATGTATTTTCACATGATGTCCACATTGTTGTCCCCAGCTCAGAGCTCTTCATTGAGCTCTAGTTTGTTATACAGATGCTATAAGAAAAGTGTAAAAAATGTAGGCCTAACTTTCCTAGGTAAAGGAAAATATCCAGTCCATCTTTCATTTTTAACTGATTAAGCACACATATTATGTAAAGTGTCTGACATGGTGCCAAGCACTCTAATAATACATGTTTTTTTCATTTCTGAAGTTGTCATATAATATAGCCCTGCAAATCAGAATAAACATGAAGTTTCAAAGATACCTCAAGATGTAAATCGGAGGAGATAGTGTCAATCATGCCAAGACAGAATGATTTTGGCTGGGATTCAGAATACCCAGTCTTGGACCAGCCTTTTTATGGCCACCTCCCTCAGGTTCAAGAGGGAAAAGCATGTAAGACATATATGTTGGGAGACACATTTCTGTTCATTACTCTGATTTTTAGCTCCTTCTTGCCCTCCCCAGAGCAGAACTGCGCTTTCTGATGGCAGTGTGATTCCTTTGCCTGGAGAAGGCTGCCAAATGGCCTGAATCAAAGTCAAGCACAGTGGACTACTCCCTTTAAAATTGCATCCAATCCTGGCTCTCAATTTCCTACCACACTGGTGACTAGAAAATGCAAGAAAAGATACCCAAAGGGAAAAACATGAAAGAAAAGGGAGAGTTTCTCCTTTTGACAAAAAGCAATAGTTACCCCATATCCTTTCCTCACCTCACCCCCTTTAGCCTGAATCTATCTTAGTACTCCAGTGACATTGACTCATTTCAGATCTCCTCCAAATGGTGGGGATGAGAAGTCTTGTACTCTCCCTAAATCTAGAGGATGTCATTTTTTGTTGATTTTTTTATTCATCTGACAAATATTTTTGAGTGTCTAATGTGTGTCAGGCACTGTTCAAAGTGCCAGAGATATGAGAGTGATGAAAAAAAGAGAAAATTCCTGCCCTCCTGGGACTTATATTCTAGAATATAAGCAAAAAGATATACAAAGTCAGATGACGATAAATCCCAAGAAGAAAAAATAAATCAGCATTGGTAAGTAGTGAATCTCAAGTTATTGCTCAAAAATGACATTTGGAGATTTTAATAGTTCACTCTCAATACTTGGTAGAACAACTATGCAGACAATCAGCAAGGATATGGAAGACATGAAAGATACTATCAACCAACTTGTCTTTTCTGATACTACAAAACATTCCACTCAAAGACAGCAGAAAAAACATTTGTTTCAAGCACACATGGAACATTCTCCAAGATAGATCATATACTAGGCCTTAAAACAAGTCTCAATAAATGTAAAAGGTGAGAAATCATTCAAAGTATGTTCTCTGACTACAGTGCAACTAAATTAGAAATCAACCACACAAGGGGATTTTGGAAATCTCCAAATGTTTGGAAATTAAACAGCACACTTCTAAATAACCTATGGGTCAAAGAAAAAATCAGAAGGGAAATTTAAATGTATTTCAAGATGAGTGAATGCATCCCATCAACACTTGTGGTATTCAGCTAAAGCAATGCTTAGAGGGAAATATATAGCTATAAATGCCTATATTAGAAAAGAAAAAACTTAAACCAAATAATCTAAGCTTCCACCTTAAGAAACTAGAAATAGTAGAACAGCAAAGTAAACCAAAAGTAAATAGTAGGAAGGAAATAATAAAGATTAGAGTGGAAAACAATGAAATAAGAAACAGAAAAACAGTAGAGAAAATCAATGAAAACCAAAGCTCGTTTTTTGAAAAGATTAACAAAATTGAAAATCCTATGTCTAGACTGACTAAGAAAAAAAAGAGAAAAGTCCTAAATTACCAAAATCAGGAATGGAAGAGGAGCAATAACTACCAAATTTACAAAATAAAATATTATAAGTGAATATTACACACAGTTTTTGCTTGGTTTGCTAATGCTGCCGGAATGCAATATACCAGGAATGGGTTGGCTTTCACAGTGGGCATTTACTAGCTTAAAAACGTACAGTTCTGAAGCCTTGGAAATGTCCCAATTAAGGCATCAACAGGATGACACCTTCTGTGAAGACAGGCTGCTGGTGCCTGGGACACCTCTGTCATATGGGAAGTTATATGGCTGACATCTGCTGGTCCTTTTCTCCCAGGTTTTGTTGCTTTCAGCTTCTGGTTCCAGGGACTTCCTCCCTGAGTTTCTGTGGGTCCTCTCCTAGCTTATTCAGGCCTTTTCTCCATAAGCTTCTCTTAATTTCATCTCTCTGAATAAGGTGGCTCATATCTCAATTGAAATAACCTAACCAAAAGGTCCCACCCACAACAGGTCTACACACACAGGACAGGATTAAAAGAACATGGCCTTTTCTGGAGTACATAACGACTTCAAACCACCACAGCTTTATACAAAAAAAAATTAGACAACTTACATGAAATGGACAAATTCCTAGAAAGGCAAAAATTATCAAAACTGACTCAAGAAGAAATATAAAATCTCAGTAGACCTATAACAAGTAAAGAAATTGAGTTAGTAATTAAAAATCTTCCCATAATGAAAAGGTCAAGCCCAAATAGCTTTGATGGTGAATTATATCAAATATTTAAAGAGGAAATAATCCCAATCATTCACAAACCTTTTCAAAAAACAGAGATGGGAACACTTTCAACTCATTCTATGAGGCCAGTATGACCTTGACACAAAAGTCAAAGACATCTCAAGAAAAGAAAACAGTAGACATAGATGAATCTATATATGCAAAATCCTTAACAAGATTTTAACAAACCAAATCCATCAAGATATAAAAATGATTATAAGCCATCACTGAGTGGAATTTATCCAAGGAATTTAAGGTTGGGTTAGCATTCAAAAAACAGTTAATGTACTACACCATATTAACAGAATAAAGGACAAAATCCACATGAACATTTTAATAGATGCCATTTTTTTAAAAAAATGCATTTAACAAAATCCAACATAATTCATGGTTTTAAAAAACCTCTCAGCAAATTAGGAATAGAATAGAACTTTAACCTGATAAAGGGAATCTGCAAGCAACCTATAGCTTTAGCTAGCATCATATTTAATGGTGAAAGATTGAATGCTTTCTCACTAAGTTTAAGAACAAAGCAAGGATGTCCACTCTCACTCCTCTACTTAATATGGTACTAGAGATTCTAGCCAGTGAAATAAGGCAAGAAAAAACTAAAGACACACATATTAGAATGAAAAAAGTAAACTGTCTTTATTCACAGATGACATGATCTTATAGGTAGAAAATCCTAAGAAACCCACAAAAATGTATTAGAACTCATAAACAAGTTTAGCAAGTTTATAGGATACCTAATAACTACACAAAAATAAATTGTATTTCTACATATAAGCAAGAAACAATCCAAAAATGAAATTAAGGAAACAATTTCATTCCTAATAACATCAAAAAGAATAAAATACTTAGAAATAAATATAAAACAGAAGTGTACAACTTGCATATTGAAAACCACAAAAAACTGTTAAAGAAGAGCTAAGTTGCTAAATTAAATAAGATCTAAATAAATGGAGAGACATTCCATGTTTATGACTTGGAGACTCAATATTGTTAATAAGACAGTTCTCCCCCAAAATGATCTATAGACTCAATACAATCCCTTTCAATATCCCAGTAGGGTTTTTTGTAGAAATTGACAACCTGATTGTAAAATGCACAGGAAAATGCAAAGAACGTGGAACAGCTGAAACAATCTTGGAAAAGAAGAATGAAGTTGGAGGACTTACACTACTGAATTTCAAATTTACTCTAAAGCCACAGTAATCAACAAATGCAGTATTGGCATAAGGATAGATACATAAATCAATGGGACAGAATTGAGACTCCAGAAATAAACATTTACATTTATACTCCATTCATTTTCCACAAAGGTGTCAAAAAACTTCAGTGGGGGAAAGGATAGTCTTTCCAACAAATGGTGCTAAGACAATCAAATATACATATGCAAAAATAAAAAAGTAACAGCAATGTAGATAGTTACCTCACACTATAGCAAAAATGAACTCAAAATAGCTCATAGACAAAATGTAGGAGAGAAATTATAAAACTACAAGAGGAAAACATGGGGGGAAAACTTAGTGATCATTGATTAGGTAATGAGTTCTTAGATATGCTACCACAAGCAAAATCCATAAAAGAAAAAAAAATGAATTGGACTTTATCAAGATTAAAACTTTTGCTTTTTAAAAACATCATTAGGTAAAGGGAAGCCACAAACTGGGAGAAAATATTTGCAAATAATAAATGTAATGAAGGACTTCTATTCAGAATATATAAACAACCCTGATAACTCAATAATAAAAAAACAAACAACCCAATTTAAAAATGGCCAAAAGATTTGGGTAGACATTTCACCATACATTTCCTTTTATAGGAAAAGCAAATGAAAGGATGCTCAACATCATTATTCATTAGGAAGCTGCAATATGAGGTACTATCACACTCCACACCCAATCCCCTTGTCCTGCTTTATTTTCTCCATGACGTTTGCCACCATCTAACATCTATGCATTTTACTTCTTTATCTTTTTAGTGTCTATTTCACCCCCTTTAGAATGTAAGTTCAACAAGGGCAGGGATTTTTGCCTGGTTTATTCACAGCTGGTCCCCAGTGTCTGTGACAGGGCCTGTCATTTAGTAGGCCATGAGTAAATATTTGTTGAATGAATGAATGAATGAAACTCTGATGTTCCAGTTGATAACCAGGGGACAGAAAAGTACCTGTCAGTCCTGGTAGCTCTTTCAGGGCACTCAGAGTTTAGCCCTAGAGGTCTTTCCACCCAAATCTCTTCCTAGGCCCAAGAAGATGTTTCCTCACCACCATTCCCACCAAGCTCTTTTTATTCCATTGGCAATACTTTGCCTCATCTTATGCCAGTGTGTTTCAATAATTGATTCTAATACCGTTGGAGATTAGGCAATATTTTTGCAACATCCTTCTGCATCTTAGCTTCTTTTTAAAACTCAATCTTAAAATAACTTGTCAAAAATACCTCCTGGGGCTCACACCATTCATTCAGCTCCTGTTTTTCTAATTGCCGTTATCTTTCAGTTTTATGTTTTGAATTATGCTCCAATTTCTTTGCACTTCTGACTGATAGAATGGAGTGTCGCTGACTTGCCATCTTCTAAGAACCCAGCAAACAAATTCTGACAAAAACATTTCTTAAACACTAGTGCTTTATTGGAAGAATGGTTTTTAGAGTTGTTTATTGTGTTGCTCCATCCTGCTCCCATAGCTGTGGCCTTTACAGCTGTACCCTGCCTGACAGCTCTGATTCGATCTGCAATATCAAGCTCTTTGTCTTACCAGTGTTCCCCCAGACTGTGCTAAAAAAATCTCTAAAGATTGGTTTCCTATTAAATAAAAAGGGTTGAAAAAGAATAAAACAATACTGATCTAAAACTTTTACATTTCTGCCCCATCAGCAGCAGGTAGCTTTTTTATCTTTTCATTTACTGCATATGCTCCCCTCCACACATACGCACGCACGCATTCATTTTCCTTGCTTGCTTGCTTGTAATTAGTTTCCAGTCCTCAGTATTGGAGCTAAAATTCATGTTCCATTTATTAGTGTCATTGCAGAAGCCATCACATCTTCCTGAGCTCATTCATCATTCCTCTTCCTCTTTCAGGATCATTTTAAATAAGCAAAGTATCCTCACCAGCATCACAGTCCCAGCTGTGGTCATAGCTATCCTGGTCTGCAAAAGGAAATAAAGGAAAGATTGTGGGAAAACAATGTTAAGACATAATCTGCCTTTGAATCATTCATTCATTCATGTTCTCAGAAAATGTTTACTAAATTTCTATGATGTGGAGGTCTATTACATGGAGTTGCTTCAAGGTGCTTCAAGGAATGCCAAGATATAACACATAACCTTTACCTCCAAGGAATTTACTACCCTGTAATGGAGATAAGAAAGACATGAAAGAAAAGAGCAGCAGAAGATAAACACCTGAATGGGTGGAGTTCCCAAAGCAAGATGGCTTTGAGCTGGTACCCAAAGAGGAGTTCCCACGGACATAGGGGCTTGGCAGTCGCATTTGAACTGGGCCTTACAGCATGAAAACCAAAGAAAGAGGCAGAGGGAAAGGAATTCCAGGGGGAGGGAGCAGCATGAACAATACCATGGAAACAGGAGAGCTTAAATTGTGTCTAGGGATGTAATCAAGACCAGGGGCTCCTTCATGAGAAAAATTAGAAAGCAGAGTAACAATTCGGATACTCCAGTCTCACCCAGAGATTCTGCTGGATGATTCATTCCACTTCTCCTTGCAAGGCCCACTACTCTCACCCTTCAACTCTCAGGCTGTATTGTCACGTCCTCACAAAAGGTGATTTCTGACTGTCATATCTATAATTAGAATCTTTCCCGCCAATGTCATGTCTCTCAGCCTCCTTATTTTAAATCATAGCATGTATTATAATTTATAATCATTTGTTTGTTTACTTGTCTGTGTCTAACGTTAACATCTTAAGAGTGTGATAACAGAGACCATATTTGTTTGCCCGGTACCTGAAAAATAGTAGGAGCACAATTAATATTTGTTGGTTGAATGAATGAATAGCCAGGCCCAAATTATGACTTTTGTGGGCCCTAGACCCCATTATCTTCAGGGATCCCTTCCTCCCTAAAAAAATTAAAAATTATATTTTATGACTGCATTGGCATAAATATTAATATAATCCAAACTGGATTATATTCATTTTTTCTTCTGATTTAAAAAATAATTAAAACATCTCATGGATGGTTAAAAGCATTGTGGGCCTTAGGTACTATGCCTCCTGTCCCTAATGGAGAAGTCAACCCTGTGAATAGCAAAGAGTTTTTAAAGAATCAATAGGAAGCAAGGCTAGACAGACAACATGTAGTAAGGTTATGGAAGGTCTTGTTCATCAGACTTTGAATTTAGTAAATCTGAACTTTATTTAGTAGACAATAAAAATCACGGAGTGATTTTGAGTTAAAGAATGATACGGTTTCAATATCCCAGAGCCATTGTAGGAAGATGCCACAGGATCAACAGGGGAGGAAGATGTGATCAGGAAGGTTACAGAACATGACCCAGACACCATGAGGTGAAAAGGGATCTGAACTGTGGTGATGACTTGGAAGGCAGTGAAGTATTGGAAGAGTAAAAGCACATCTGAAAGAATTCAAGAATGTCTCTGTTAGCTGACCATCCAGGGAAGGTGGATTCAAAGAAGGCTGTGGTTCTGAGTCCAGACTGGGAGAACAGTGTGATCATAAGCAGAAATTGTGTAATCAGGAGGAAAGATGATTTGGTGAGGAAAATGATGGATTTCATTTGGGGTATACGAGGGAGGTCGTGTTAGCAGAATGATCAACCAGAACATTTTAGCAGTCAAGCACTTAGAAATGTGGGGCTGAAACTGTAGAGCTCCAAAAATTTAAATAAGTTTCTTTAAATCATATGGATAATTAAATCAGATAAAGAACATTTCTAACCACCCATTCAAGCACTATGCCCCCTTTGATCTGGATGATTTGTCCTAGTAAATATTTCCAGTCAAAGGCACTCTCCAAATTTCCTGCTGCTACATTCTTCTTAGCCAAGAAAAAGGGAGAGTTTCAAATAAATTCTTTTGCAACAGGGAGTAAAGTTAGAGTTTGGTGACACTTGTTTTCAGTGGGCCCCACTAAATAAGCTACATGGCCATCAACAACGGTTAGCACTGTAAAGGTACAGACAGGCAAGCATGAGACCTGTAGCATTTCAACAGGGCCCAGCCAAAGAAAAATTTGGTTGGGAAAAAGGCAATTTTAGAGATCCTATAAATAAAGCTGGAACTATTGAAACTTTGTGGTTTCCAGTCTCAATGTTTGCATACTATGAAACAAATTCTAGCAAAAGATTTCCCCCAAGCTCCATCCCTACCCTAAATTACCAGGCTGACATGAATTTTTAACATTAGAATTAGGCTATGTTTCAGAATGAAAGGAGTAATAGCTATCCCTATGGGTAGATGAGCTATCTGTTCTTTTCCCATCTCTTCCGAGATACTCAAATTTTTACATTTTACTATGAAACCAGGAAGTGATATCACAGATACCAGTGTCTTCTTAAGCAATCTGTGCCTCCATTAACCTCATTTATAAACTGAAGAAATATTAGTATGTATCTCATGGAATTATGGCGAGGATTAAATGAGTTAATTTATGTATAGCACTTAAAAGACTGCCTGTTCATAGTAAGTGTTCAATAAATGTTAGCTTTTTAATTTGTATCATGGTTGCTCTTGCCCAGTGTCCTTGCTATATCTACTACATTTGTTTTCTGAAAATGGAAATTGTACATTATCTGCATTGAAATTACTTAAGAACTTGTTAGAATGCAGTTTCCTGGGAACCACCCAGACCAATGGAATGGAGCCCAGAAATCTTCATTTGAACTATTTTTCTAAGAGATTTTAGTCCTTCTGGCATCTGAGAACCACTGGTCTACTGGTTTTACATGAAGTATGAATGAAGTTTCTCTTCTGGCCATGTCCTGCTGCCTGGATCAGATATGACAGATTCCATTTTCCAGAAACCTGTGTCTTTGTCCAAGACCTGAGATGTGTTGATTGCTCAAGGCACAGTGGAGGCTGGGCAAGGCTCACGTCAACCAGTTTACTCTGAAGAAGCACCTATTCCTGCTCCAATACTCAGTGTTGTTCTTGAAGCCTATCTCTTGATTTGTCATGATGAATTCCACACCTGAAGTCGCTGGAGGTAGCCTGCCACAGACATCAGTTTTCCTAGAAGGAGCTCTGTTTAGAAAGCCTGGTGATGCTTTGAATGCATCTGTCACCACATCCATCAAGTCACATATGCACCGTGAGTGATTCCTACTGCCTCCTGACTGTGAATTATCTGATTCCCTGACATGTCTGTTCACCAGAGGATTCATTTTGAACTGGAAACCCACTGGAGGCAATAATCAAATCTGACCCCTCCGAGCATCCTCAACCCAGAGCAGCTATTTTACATGTCTCATATTTAAAATATGAGAATCTTACCACATCATCATAGGAGAATCAGTACAAAAAAATAAGTCCTTATGTTTCTATAGGACTCTATGGTTGGTTGTCAAAGAACTTTCACACCTATTATTTGGCATGTTCTCACATTGGGAGTTAGAAAAAAACACATCTCACATCTGCTTTACAGAAAGTGGAACCTCAAGGAGTGTATGTGACTTACATAAAGTCACTTAATATATTAGAGGCTAACATGACTTGTGTTTCTAGATGCTTCTATATAGCATGGGCTTGTCCTGCTACCCCATGCTGCCTCCAGCCATCATACCCCCAGGATAGAAAAGAGGTTAAGAGCACTGGCTTTGGAACTAGGCTGTGTGACCTTGAGAATTCCCACCTCATGGGGCTGCTGTAAGACTATAATGTAATTCAATATGCTTAGCACAGAGTTGTCCCTCTGTAGTTGTTACACGTCATCATTATCATTAAGTATAGATATCACTGATAGTCAGTGATGGTATTTCTGACCAAAATGTCTATGATTCTGGAAGGAGCCTGTCTCCTTTCCTACATATCCTCTTTAGGTAAGAGGATAAAATGGTTACTGTATTCCATTTTTGTCTTTTCTTGCTTTCATAAAGTAGTGAAGCCCTTTGGAACTTATCTCTCAGTTTTCAGAACATTAGACTAAATTAGTATTATATTGCAATATGTCTGACACAGGGAATAAAATTTTATTTTCAGAGAACAGAACTTAAACCCTACCCTTGACCCAAATCAAAACAAGTTCAGTTACTCTATTTTATTTCAAAAACTTTTTCGCCAGTGTTAAAAATAACAAATGCTTAAGAGGTACACTGGATCAGATGAGTGAGTGAGCTATGATAAGACAAGGAAAGGATATTTGTTCAATGAATTTCCCTGATACTTGCTCAGCTTGTTGAATTGGCATCTGACTAATTTCTAGACAACATCTAGAAATTTAGAATGAATATATTAAATAAAAGAATAAATTTTAAAAATGGGCATCCAGGGAACCATTTGCTTCAGATGATGTAATTACAACCTTCAGTTAATTATAGTCACAGAGATTTTATGCTTCTTTTCACAATCACTTCCAGCTAACAATTCAATTCATTGCCACTACCTTCTTTGTTCCATGGACAACACTGATGAGGAATTTATTAGGCTTTTGGGGAAATTGTGAAGCAAGGGAGAAAAGCTTCCACAGAGGTACACTGAGTGCAGAACAACCCCCAGATGGTGGCAACATCCTTGGGGATAAAATGTACTAACACAATGACCTGTATTCTCTGTACTACTAATGATGATGTCCCTCTTCCAGCCTGCAACCAGCCCTCCAGGCCCAATCCCCTGAAGAAGCCTGCAGGGTATCATGGGAATTTACTCACATCCATGCAGGGCAAATGAAGCATGAAAAAACAGAAGACTGTGAGCATCAGAGCAGCCATCTGACCCACAGAAGAGGAATGCAACCTAAGGAAATAACCCATAAGAAACTAATTCCAAAAGATATCCTCAGAAGCACTATTTTTAAGAGAAAGGAAAAAAAAACTATATATATATATATAAGGACTAAAAAGCCCACCAGTGGTTTGGAAGGGCCAAAAATATCATGATGGAATATCATACAGCTATTAAAATAGCAAATATATGGACTACAAACATATAGAAATATTTATATGAAACAGTATAAAGTGGAAAATCACAACTAACAATGCCAAAATGGATATCTGGATCGAAATGCTGAGTTCTGTTGCAAAAAATCACATAACCCGAGAGATTAGAATATGAATTTATTCTCTCTCAACTGGAATGGCTTACACAAGCATCTTACTACATTTCTCTGGTAAGGGCTTTCTCTCAGTCTTGCAACTTCTATTTTGTACCTCCACTAGTCTCAAGCTTCCCGCTCTCATAACAGAAACCCAGGAGTCACCTGTGACTCTTGCTAGGCCTGCCCACACTTGGCAACACGATCCCTCTTCCTTCCCGTGTTCTAGACACACTGGCTTTTGGAGCCTTGAATTTGCCAAGTGCTCACATGTATCGAAGCTGCCTTCTCTGCTCTTCCTGCTGCTCAGAAGCACTTTCCCCAAGTCAGCCACCTTACTAGATCCTTCTCATGTACATGTGCCTCCACCGCTATCTTCACTCACAGTGGCCTGTACTTTTTCCTTCATAGCACTTAGCACAATTCATAATTATAAGGCATTTGCGAGGTTGCTGGTTTGCTGTGTCCCCTTCTTAGACTGTAAACTAATACATAGGAATATGTCTCAGTTGTTCACCATCATATACCCAGCACCAAGCACAGTGCCTGGTCCAGACTGGCTGTCCATAAAACTTTGTTGAATAGGAATGGATGGATAGATGAGTGAATGAAGTAATATAAATATAATTTAACATTCACTAGATTTTATTTTTTACACAAAAATACAGTATTGTGTAGACTATTGAATGATACCTTATGATCATTTGGGTAGTACTTTCTAGTTTTCAAAGCATTTCATATACAGGTCATTTGATTCTTACAATACTTCTATTAGATAGATATTATTCCAGCTTCACATTTGAGAAAATGGAGGCTTAGAGAAATTAAGTAATTTGTCCAAGCTCACACAATGAATTAAGTGGTAGAGCAAGGTCCAGAAGACCTCTATCTAGACCTGCTAGATTCAGTCCAAGGACTTGCCCCCGCTCTGCTTTGCAGCCACGTGTATGCCACATGTCCATTGTAAGGTGCATTGGTGAGCACTGGAGGCCTACAAGATGCAGAGGTTTTATCCTCAGGAATGATGGGAGGTGATGGTTCTACAGTCTGGGGAGAGAGTTACGGCTCTAGAGGGGTAGGTTTGGAGCAGTGAGGCAGTGGGCAGTGAGCCTCAGACTGTGGCTCTCAGGTCACTTTTTCAACACAACCTGCAAATGTTCAATGCCTTGTTGTCAGAGTTACTCTGGAGATCATACAATAGTTATATCAAATTATTGATTAATAATAATTGCATAGGTGGCCCCATAGTCACCAAATTCAGATGCAAACAATAGAATGGAGTGAGCATGGGCTGGCAGTCCAAGCCCCTGGGTTGAGTCCCAGAGGTGTAGTCAAAAGAGTCAAATAACAGAGAAGTTAAGGAGAGCTAGCATGCATATTCCAACTGACTGTCACTCTGTAAAAGGCATGAACTTATTTATCATACCGTTTTGTCCTATTTGAATATTTATAAAAATATAAGCTTAAAGAACAGAGGTTTGATGGGGAAGGAATAAGATACAAAATGATAAGTGACCAAAAGAAGACCTAATTCTCAATTTGGCTGCAGAAAATCCTCTTCCCTCATCTTCTTTACAGTCCCTGTCTAAAGCAGCTTTCCTTAAAGAGCCTGATGACAGCTGTGTCTTTTGGGAAAATCGCAGCCTCATTTTTCTCTCCTCAGAAGCATCTCAGGGCTGTGATACTTGCCATTACTTAATAAGGTGGTGTTTCCAAGGCCAGTGGTGTGAAGGCTAGTTATTTCTCTCCTGACAGTGACTGTAGTTCTGACAGCTGCTTCCAGAAAAATAGCAGGTGGTAGCTGAGGTTGGTTGCACAGGCCCAATGCTGAGATTCACCCCAAACAGATAACTTAAAAAAAGCAGGAGTTGAATGCTCATTGCCTCCTTGTGCTTTTTGTATTACTAAAATAATAGCATAGTTAATTACTTGATAAGCATAAACAAAGGGACACACTAAAAGAAGATTGAAACAAATCCAATAATAAAAATAGTTACTACCATTTTAACACCTTGTCTATATTACATTTTTAATTTCTCACAATAACCCATTTTATTAATAAGGAAAATGAGATTGAGGATGCCAAGAAATTGAATCAGTAGGAAATGGAGTTGAAGTTAAGAGATTAAGAGTCTGTTCCCAGCTATGTTATTAACTAGCAGTGTGGCCTTAGGTAAATCTCTTTCAGTTTCCTTTTTGGAGACATGAATTAGGTGAATGAGAGCTGAAAATTGCAGGGGTCCCTCCTTGCTCTGAGTGTCCTCATGCTGAATTTTATTGCTTTCCCTCAACAGTGATTGTTCTAGTTCTGGTTTGGGTTTTTGCTTGTTTTTTTTTTTGTTTTTCTTAATCCCTGTAACTTTTTCTTTATCCAATCTCAGTTTGACACCTCTAAGAAAGGATTTCCCTGACTAGTCCTCATAAAACAACTTGCCCAACTTACTCCACTTGTCATCAGATCACTCTTTTATTTTCTTCATGAACAGTCTTCGTAAAAAAAAAAAAAAAAAAAATCTATCCTCCCCGGAAAATGTAAGTTCTATGAGAAAAAGGATGTTGTCTACATTCTTCATGCTTAAAAACCAGTGTTGGATCTCCTTTACCAAAGTACTTTACAAAGTCCAAACACCTTGGCAGGGTACACAGTATTGCCATAAAGTAGCCCATTACCCTGCAGAACATAGTGAACAATCAATAAATATTAATTGACTAAATTAATGAGCAAACCCAATTTGTCACAAGTTCTTTTGATTTTGCCACAGAAAACTCTAAAACTGTGCTATTCCATTTGGGGACCACTAGCCACATGTGGCTAGTTAAATTTAAATTAATTAAAATTAAATAAAATTAGAAGTTCAATTCCTCAATCTCACTAACCACATTTAAAGTACTCAAAGGCTACTTGTGTCTAGTGGCTACCATAATGGACAGTGCAGAATAGCATATTTCCATCATTGCAAAAGTTCTGTTGAAGAGTGCTGGTCTAAATTCCGGCCCTTCCTCTGCAGCCCCACGGTGGCGGCTCCCTAACAGCCCCCTAACTTGTCCCTCTGACAGTAGCCTCCCTCCACTGTAGGCCAGCCTCCACTATGCCGCATTCATTTGCTTCATTTATTCATTGAGCAAATATTTAAGGACGACTGATTACATGCTAGGTCCTGTGCTAGGGACAAAAGAAGGAGTAGGGCACGAGTCATTCCTAGCCCCGACTCTATTAACGCACAGGCCAGAGCTAATGTGTGTGTGTTATTCACATGCTTAAAAACCAGTGTTGGATCCCCTATCAAAGTACCTTACAGCATTCCCAGATTCCTGGGCTGGGCTCTATGGGACACAGCACTGGCATAGAGAGACCCTCAGCTCTGCTCTCGGGGGTGGGAGGGGTGGTAATGGAAGTGATAGTTCTGATTCTGTGCACTGGAGGGTGGATGTCCTTGTGCGCTCACATTACTTACCTTTTCAACGGTTTTAGTCCTAAAGCATCTGTCCAAATGAAATCTAGGGCTAAACCCCAGCCCTTAAAATAAGATCAAGTTTAGACTCGGATGCTCTGGTTAAAGAGGGGCAGGGCAGGTGGGGTTGCTCTGTCCGCAGACCTCCTGTTGTCCCTCCAACCTCCCTATTCCCCACACAAACCCCCAAGGGCTCTGCAGGGCCCAGGTACTGGGGAAGTCTTGGACATGTGCTAAGTGGCCATCTCCCAGCCCTCACCTCCCCACACCTCCCCACACCTCTTCTATTGTGCAACAATGTCTCAGTCTGTTTCCATTCTACAGCCTTGGGGAGATGTTAAGTCTAATGAAAAGGCCTGACCAGACCTTAAACCCAGAAACTGTGAACAAGCAGCCCCAGATGCTATCCAAGGCAGGAATTCTCAGTGGCAGGGCCCCCTTCCCCTGAGGTGGATAAAAACCACACTCGAACAGTATAGATTGGTCCCTCTTCTCCACTGTGAAGTGGGGCATGCAGCACTGCCACCTGACAACCCCCACCCAGAGTGGTTTTCAGCCACCCTGGGAGACCGGCCGTGATGGGACTTCTTCCCCTGCTCTTTTGGACTCTTTGTGCTGTGGAAGTAACAAAGAGGTCATTTGCTGAAATTCCTGCTGTGCCCTGAACCTGTTTTTCCATGACGTGCCATGTAGCAACGTGCTCCACACAGGGTACGTGCCAGTGCTATATGGAGAAATACACTTGAGAAAGAATGTGTGCTCACATATTTCAAATACAGGGAGTGAAGGGAGTGAGGGCGCTGGCAGAAGGAAGGAAGAAAGGAGAGTAAGAAGGAAAAGGAAGGAAACAACTTAAAGTCTAGACTTAATGTGTATGTATGTCACTTCCATGATAGAAAATCACTGTTGGATCCCCTTCACCAAAGAAACTTAAAAAATCCAAACATGCAGGGCACACACTATTGCCACAAACTGGCCCCTATTTTACACTGCAGGCTCTTCCCTATCACCTCTTTCAGATGTTCTGTATCCCCTACTCTACCATCCCATTTGCCACTGTTCCCAGTTCTCTGCACGCCCAGTCACACCGCAGTGCCTTTGCACAGGCCCATCTTCTCACTGGGATTTGTTCCCCATTGCTTAATCAGATGAACTCTCACTCATCCTTCAAAACCCATCTCAAATATCACTTTCTGTGAAATCCTCAGCTACTCCAGACAAGTCAGGGGCTTGTTTCTCCATATGCCCACAGCAATCCATTGTTAAGTCTAATATAAGACTTATCATTTTTACTCTAATTCCCTATTTATAAATGCCTCCCTCCAGTAGACTGAGAGTTCCTCCAGACAAAGAACTTCTCATTCATCATCATAACCCCAGCACCTGAATATACTAGGTCTCTAATAAATTATTTTAGATAGATGATTAATGAATGCAGAATGGATGAATAAATGAGTGAATGAATGTATTAATATTATGAGAGTGCCTGACCTGTCTGCAGTTCCCTAGGGAGGCTTCTCTGGTTCTAGAACTTCAAAATGGAATTAAAAGACCATAACTGTCTACTTTTATCAAAGATAAAATATTTTTCTTTTTAATATTCTTGTTTTTTCTAAACTAACTATTCCTTCTGCCCCTATTTTTTCATAGAGAAAACTTCTTTTCTTTTATGCCCCCACAGGCTTCCTTTGTGGAAAAACTCTAGGATCAAATATTTCATTTCCAAATGCCACACATCCCCAAGCTCTCTTATTTTTCCGATTGGGGAAAGGTCTGTCTGCCACCAAAATGCTCACCAGCCCCTCCCAATTTTGATGTTTCATGCTTCTGTCAAAACTGTTTTTCCTAAAACAGAATTTCTTCATTTTAGGAGTTTCATAACCAAACTGAAGCAAACTTAACATTTCTGAATTTTCCTCAGACCTTTAAAAAGCACAATAAACCAAAAAGAAAGCTTGCAAAATAGTTACATAGAGATTCTCTCTCAGGTGCCCTTAGTGTAATTCTCCATTAACCCAACCAGATTGTTATTTCTGTGGTTTCTCATAGCAAAGGAAGAGGAGTGCCCTGACACCCCAAAAATAAGCCAGCTCAATAAGCCAACTATTAACCCATTCAACTAGCTCATAAACTTCCTGGGATTCAAATAGATTCTCTTGATATTTCAGGATATTTTAAGTGAGTATATCTGCTACCTCATGTCTATCCTCCAAATGACTCTGCAGACACATCATCGGAGAAGGGAATCTGGATGTCTTTACCAAAAGTATACAGCCCCAACTTCTTCTTGCCCTCCCCAGTGGTTTGAACCTTTCAGTGCAAGCTGGGGAAGAAAACTGGTTTGAAATACATCTGTAATCACCATTCCTTAGAGTTACTTCCGTTAAATTTGATAGTATCAATTACACAAGAGCAATATTTCATTATTAAAACATCCTGGTTGCTAAAATCTTTTACTAATCACTTAATCAGCAATAGCAATATTCAGTGGCTAAGCCACATTTAACTCTTTTCGAATCTAAGATTCAATGTTAGAAGCCTTGTCTTTTCAGATTACTTTTTTGGTAAGCTCCTACTCTGATTTTAGAAATGATCCAATAATGTGCATAGCTGTGAACAAGGCTGCACAGAGGGTGTAGGGTGTGTGTGTGTGTGTGTGTGTGTGTGTGTGTGTGTTAGAGCCTCAGGTTTTCATTGGACATGAAACCATAACTGTGTGAGGGAGTTTTCGTAGCAAATAAAGGCTTGCCAGAGGCTCAGGATAACCCAACTATGACTTTGTCTACAAAAGAGGTAAACCTCCCCAGATTGTGAAACTTTTCCTGACTTTCAGATACTAATAAATTATTTTAATGTGAGGGAAGTATTAGGGATTTCTCAGGAATAGGTGTTTGTGTAAATATAGTGATTCTACCTCATTATCTTGGCCTACCCTGGAGTAGCAGAAGCTATGGGTAGCACATGAACTGAACCAACTTTAAGTATACACTTTTTATTTTAGGTTTTAGGGGGACACCAGAAATTTGTTCTCCATCTCAAAGAAAACAATTTTTTTTTTAATAGGCTTAAGTTTCAACCAGAGAGAGTACAATCCGGCTTAAGAGAGAACTTCTTGATTATAATCCAGATCTATACAGCTTTCCTAAAGAGAGCAGGGAATTTAACAAGTATTTACTGGGTGACTACTGTGTAGAAGATTAGATTGTGGATCCTGGAAAGAGAAGTAAGATACAGTCTCTCCTCTCTAGGAGGTCACAATCTAGTTAGAGAGATAAGACATTCATTTACAAAATTATGGTTAATATAAGTTAAAAACTCAAGATATAGTATAAGACAATATACTTAAGTACCAAGTAAGTAGGAGAGTCAAGTGCTCTGGGTACTCAGAATCCATAATAAGGAGACATCCCCATGAAGAAACTGAAAAATCTTTGTGGAGTTGAGCCTTGAAGGATGGAAAGGGTTTTGAGAAGAGGAGAGGAGAAGTAAGAGGAGGAAAGGCATTCCAAAAGGGGTTACCAAACATTTAAAAAATAAGATTGAGGTAGACAATTATATATTGCTGGGGGACAGAGGGTGTGTTCATATTGAACTCTTGAGATTCTTTCTTCTACGACTCTATATTAACTATATATGTGGGCCATCTGGTAGCAGGTATGATATGATTATACATTATCAATATTTAAACTGTTGCACTTTAGGTTTTTCAGTTTTCTGGCTGCTGAAGCAAATACCATGCAATAGGTTGGTATAAATGAAGGGAATTTATTGACTTATGGTTTTCAGGCTAGGAGAAGTTCAAAAACAAGGTGTCATCAAAGCAATGCTTTCTTTCAGAAGACTGTGGTATTCTAGAGTCACGTTTTGGTTTGCTAAAGCTGTCAAAATGCAATATACCAAAAATGGGTTGGCTTTTAACAATGGGGATATTAAGTTATGAGTTATAATTCTAAGGCCATGAAAATGTCCAAATGAAGGTGTCAACAAGAGGATACCTTCTCTGAAGAAAGGCTGCTGGAATCTGGGGTTCCTCTGTCAGAAAGCAGGGAACATGGTCAGCATCTGCTGGGCTTTTGCTCCTGGGTTTCTTTGCCTTCAGCTTCTGATTCCAGTGGCTTTCTCTTTGAGTGTCTGTGGGTTCTCTCTCAGCATCTCCAGGCCATTTCTCTCTCGTAGCTCTTTCCAAATGTCTCTGCCTTTTATCTTCTCATAAAGGGCTCCAGTAAAGGATTAAGACCCACCTTGAGTGGGGTGGGTTACATCTCAATTGAAACAACCTAATCAAAAGATCCCACCCACAATAGGTCTGCCCCCCACAGGGATAGATAAAAGAACATGGCATTTTCTGGAGTACATAACAGCTTCAAAGCAGCACACTCCACCCTCTGGACCCCAAAAAGACATGTTCTTTCCATATGTGTGCTGGTTTGGATGTATTATGTCCCCCAAATGCCATGTTCTTTGATGCAGTCTTGTGGTGGCAGACGTATTAGTGTTGATTAGGTTGGAACCTATTGGTTCAGCGTTTCCATGGAGATACGACTTAATCAACTGTGGGCGAGAACTTTCATTGGATTATTTCTATGGAGGTGTTGCCCCATCCATTCAGTGTGGGTCTTTATTGGATCACTGGAGTACTTTAAAAAGAGCCACAAAGGCCCAGATGCAGAGCAGCTGAGATGGACATTTTGGAGAGCAACTAAGAGTGACTTTTTGTAGGAGCTGCAGCTGAAAGACACATTTTGAAGACAGCCATTGGAAGCTGACACTGACATTTTGGAAAATGATATTTTGAAATGCAACCTGGAAGCAAGCAGATGCCAGCCACATGCCTTTGGAGCTAACAGAGGTTTTCAGATGCCATCGGCCATCCTTCTATGCAGGTACCCTGTTGATGCCTTACCTTGGACACTTTAGCCCTTAAGACTATAACTTTGTAACCAAATAAACCCCCTTTATAAAAGCCAATCCATTTCTGGTATTTTGCATAATGGCACTGCATCAGAAAACCAGAACAATATGCAAAATATATTCATTCCATCACAGTATCACAAAACCTTAAATCATTTCAGTAACAATAAAGTACAAAGTCTTACCAAAATCAATTATAGATTTGGTCTGTCTAAGGCAAAATTCTCCTTTGGATATGAACCTGTGAAACTTAGAACAAGATACCTACTTCCAAGGCACAAAGGACGTGCAGTCATGCAGTCGTAGGATAGAAGTTCCCATTTCTATAGGGAGAAATTGGGAGGAAAAAAGGAATCACAAGTCCCAAACCATTCCAAAAACCCACAGGGCACACTTCACATTAGATTTCGAGGTCTGGAAGCCATCCATAGAATGAAGTTTTACCCTCGGGGCTTGAGAGATCAGCAGTCCCACCCTTTCCAAGGGCTTGAGCAGCAGCCCTGCTCTCTCCAAACACTGGGTTGAGGGCTCCAACATCTCCCAGCTTGGAGAGACCACCACATTCTCGGTCCCACCCTCCACAAGCATCTGGGTGGACTTGGCCATCTCTTGGGCACAGGTTCAACCCCTTCACAACAGTGGGGTGGTGGCCAGGCTCTCTGCACCCCTCAAGAAATGTGCTCTACCCTCTCTGAAGCCTGGGGCAGCAACACTCTTCCTGAACAACGAGGGAGCCAAGCTCCCCTCAATTCCCCAGGCATCTGCGAGCCCTGGAGGTGGGGGGGGGGGGGTGACACTCTTCCTGAACAATGAGGAGGAAGGACCACCCTTTGCAAACTCCAGGGCAAACTCACCCTCTGCACATGTGTGGATGGGTCTGCATTCCTGGCCCGAGGTTTTTTTGCTCCAGACCTCAGTTTCCATGGTTCTGTCTTTGAAGTCATTTTTACTTTAATCTGTCCCTTTTCAGTCCTTTTTAGTCCAGACTGGCAGAGGTTCCACTTATACAGATCCCACAACAAACTTCTTGTTCTCGCATGCAGCACACAGGGGTCCCAACAGTCAGACAACAGGACTTTGCACAAGTCCTTTCTGGATAACTCCATTGCCAATCCTGACTTGTCCTGAAATGGCTGACTCATTACAGGTTTGGTTAAATCCTCACATGGGTCAGTATTCTCTAGGTACTCACTTTCCAAAAGCTCAGAGTTTTCTAAACCATCAATTGCAACTGAGAGTTCAGTTCTCAGCCTCTCTCTTTTCTCTCACATTTTACTATAAGCTGCAAGGAGAAGCCAGGCTGCATTTTAATTTATTTTTTATTAGAGAAGTTGTAGATTTACCAAAAAAGCATGCTGAAAATACAGGGTTCCCACACTACCCCCCCCATTATTAACACTTTCCATTAATGTGCTACATTTGTTTCCATTGATTAAAGAATATAATAATAATAATTATTATTATTATACTGTTAACTGCTTTAACTGCTGAAATAAAGATCATGGTGCTCTTTTATCAAAGGGTTTTTCTATCAAGGTGAATATCTTTCTTAGGTTATTATAATTTAGATATTTATTAAGTACTTTTGTTAACTTTTGATATGATAGCTACCTCCAAAGTTGATGAAACAAACACAGCCAAGGAAAGGAAGGTGGCCTTATCCATCCATTAACCATGCCCAGAGCCCTGAGAGAGAGGTACACGATGAGGCAAGCTTCGTCCCAGCTATGCCTATTCTGTGGCACTTTTGAACAGGAAACAAGGTTCTATGCTAGGTGGCTGTCCCCTAGGAAAGGGATTCCTTGACTGAGATAAACACAATTAATCCACTTACTTCTCCAGAAAAGAAGACATACCTTTGTCTAACCTACCTACTTCCCTAGCTTTTTAAAAAGGCAACCTCAGGTTCCCTGACAGGAATCTGATACCAACACCTTGCAAAAAATTCATATCTGTGAATGAATGTGTACAAATGTCCTTAAAAAACTGAAGCCTATGTAAAATATGGCTGATCTAACCCATCGGGGACCAGTGACCCTTTCCACAGGCCTAGCTTGCATTAGGACTAAAAATAGAATTATAAACTCCAATTCTTATCATCTGATTCTGATCAAGGGCAGAGTCTTTTTATTCTCCCAGAATTCAAAGAATGTGGTATTATTCTCCCCAAAGCATACAAACTTCCTTCAGTTGTAAAGGCCCAACTGTGATGTGTTTTGCTTCTGGTGAAAATGATTTTCCATGGAAAATGTGATGCCTACTACCTTTTGTGAATCAGGGTTTATATCAGAAAGACTTTCCTCTTTAAAACTATATTTTGGGGAAGTGGCTTATGAGGGTTCCTGATAGTCCTCTAGGGCTTTTCTGGTTCCTGGGCTCTGTGACCTGGTCTGTTTTATTCATATTAATTAAAGGAGAAATGTCAAGAAGTGGGGAGAGCATAGGCTGTGGAGTTGGGTCAGGGTTTAAATTTGCAGCCTGTAATATTGGACAAGTTAATTTTTCTAAGTACCTATTAAATAGGGTTGTTGTGAGACAATGTATGTAAAGCACTTAAGATAACAGAAAGGATTGGATTGTCCAAGTAGACTCCTAAGAATAGAGATCTTACCCAGTACCAAACTTTACTAATAATTCTAAGGATACAAGTAATTTCAAGGCTCAGGTGGAAGCAGGATGTGGTCTGGACCAATGCAGCTCTCCAGGTCCTTTCATGCCTTATCAGGATAATCTCCTGCCCAGATTAACATAGATCTTTAAATCATGTATACAGTCACAATGCCCATGCAGAAAAGAGCCAACATGAAATATTTCCATTTTATACTCAGTTACATAATTCACTTGACATTTTCTAAGGAACCATGCTCAATAAATTCATAGATTACAGATTTGTTAGAAACAAGCAACCCTAGACAGACAAGGGATATCCTTCTAAGAGCATTTCATAAATAAGAACCCTGTACTAGAAAATTGCATTACTATGTTTACCTGGAGGTCAGTTTTTATTAGCATGTTTAAATGAAGATTTTATCAGGTAATCTTCTTTATTCCCCATGATCTTCCCCCTAGTAAAGGGAGAGAATGAATTGCAGCCTGTTGCTAAACTTGTGCCCAGCACCTAACCTGGATTAGGAGTTGGCATGTGGTAGCTTTTATCACATTATTGAGAATAATAACTATAATATCGCTATGCTTATACTTTTGTTTCTACCTGGATTTCTGGGTCTTGCATAATTTGACCTCTGTGTCTCCTGCCTCCACTCCATCTGTGTCTCAATTCCACAGTTGTGTGCCATTCTCATATCTGCCTTCTCTCTCCTTATTCTATTCTACTGTTCTATCCATCTTTAAGGCCAACCCAAATACCCCTTCCTCCAAGAAGAATTCCATACCTCCTTTTGCCCTCTTTGATTTCATCCTTTTCTACCATATATAAAGCATAATCTAGCACTGGATCTAGAGTGCCTTATGTTGTACTATTTCTTGTGTTTGCATGTGTGACAGTCTTCTCTCTTCAAATAGAGATGAGAACTATACCTGAATGACTTCATCTGAGTCTCTTCCACCAGGAGGAGTGCATTGCTCCACCTCCCCAACAGATGTGGTCTCCCTGGTATTGGGCCCCTTACCATGTTTTGAATTTCTAATAATTTCTGTCTTAATTATTGTATTTCTGTATGGGCAGCAAGGTCCAAAAAGACAGGGCCATGTCTCTCTTGCTCACTCTCATATCCCTAATGACAGGCACAGTTCCTGGAAGTAGTAGGTAATTAATAAATATTTTTTGAAGAAATAAGTTTTCTAGTGGTAAAACTAGTTGAAGCAAGGAGGCTCATAAATCTATACAACAAACTTATTGAGCATCTACTTCACTCTGACACCTGTGTCAGGAAGCAACTATGAGTATGGGATGATTTCAGTCATCTGGTCTCTGGACTGAAAAAAGTTTTGAGTCAACTTCTTTGCCAACAATATCTGGGCCTCTAGCTATGTATAAAATAGTTATGCAGATAAAATCAAAACCAAATCCCATTAGTTAAACCCAATGAGTAATGGGAGGAAATGAAAAAATCTGTAGAGGTGCCAGTGCTCTCAGGAAGACTTTCTGCTCCCATTACCCCTTTTTCTTCCTCAACTGGCCATCTTACCAGTTTTACTACTGTCCCCAATTCATGTTAAAAGTTTACAGCAATCCCTAAATATAATTTTACCCCAGTACCTAATAAGTCTTGCCGTTCACTTCCCTGTTCCTTGTGAGCAGTACTAGTATAGTTATGTGCCAGGACACCTTTCTGGAAAACTTTACTCAGAATGACAAAATCTGAATAGCATTCTACAACCTGTTTGTAACATATTTTGGCCACCAACATAACAAAACTGAAGCTACACGATAAATAAATGTAATTTTCAAACTGGATTTTTTATACATGCATTATGTATATAATTTTATCCACCTTAATGTCACCCTTTGTAATAAAAGACATAGTATTGTCATCACTTTTCCGAAGTCAATGCACTGCTCAGGGGTGTGCTGCAAGGTCTGTCTATTCCTCAGTCTTATGAGGAACAAGAAAAGGAATAAATTTGATATTTCTTAGTTTGGATCTTACGGAAACTAAAGAGAAACATTGGTTGGTCAGTTCCTCAACTCCTCCTTTGTATGTGCAGGAGTTAGAATTACAGAATGGAGACAGATGGAATCATATATGATATTTTCTCAAGCATATAAGGTCACTTTCCCTATATCTTTCTCCCATCCCCCCCTCCATTCTTTCTTTCTTACCAGATAATTTCACAGTGCAGCTAAAAATGAAAAAGTTTCTTCCATGGGTAGGTAGGGCCTTTACAAACTGAGGCTGTTTAGCCCAAGCTTAAGCTGTCTGCCGTACACATGAACAACACCAGCTGCTTCCAGCTGTATGTTAAGGAGATTGAGTCTCCCAAAACCAACTGCTGGCTGCTGCTTTTTTCCCCATTAATCTCCCACGAATGCTCCTCTCTTTTCCTTCCCTCCCAGAAGGTCACCTCCATGTCCCTTGGTACTCTCTCTTCAAAGCCTTTCTCCACACTGTTCTCCCTGCGGCCATGTGTTAGCAACTATTTCTCTGTTCTTCCACAAAACTAGAACTCTTTGAGGGCAGGAGCTTCATTGCCTCAGTATCCCCAGTGCCTTCAAGAGGGCCTGGCACAAGGTGGGTGGTGAGTAAGTGTCTGAATATAATGAAAATATCAATGAGCAAACACTTAGTATCTGAGAAATAAAAAAATAAGTAGGTTTAATAATTTATATTCAAGCCCTTCATTCATCTGTGATGGAAGAACAAATACAGGTTAAAAACGTACCCTTTGAAACCAGGGTCAGTGGCAAGGTGGTAGCAGGAAAGGACAATAGAAATTTCAATTGCACCTTATGTAGTCTCTGGGGAACTGGTGGACAACGCTGAGTTAAAGAAAACCTTGGGGAAAAAACAGACAAAAGAACCTACTCAGGTGGTTCCAATTAAACCAATGTAACCCTCGTCCCATTTATCAGAAGTCAGCACATTTTTCCCTTCCTGCACCATTTATAGCTCTGACCAATGATCCAAGATGTTTCTGTTTTCCCAAATAGATTTAAGTACTATCTCTAACGTGGTCGTTTGGATTTAAGAAAGGCAAAAATGATCGCCATTACTGAGAGATCTATTTGCCTCCTCTCCCCACATCTGTCCCTAGAAGGTCTGCAGCCCAGAAGCCCACGTGGTGAGGCCTGATGTGGATGTCCCAAAGAGTATAAGCAGCATTATGAAACCAGAACCTCAGATTCTTGGTGAAAGAGTGAAATCTTGGGAGGTCCCTCTCACTGATGTGCTCACTTCCAGAAGTGACGGAAGGAACAACCGTTAGTCAAGGCAGATGTTTACTTGCAGTAAAAACTACCTTGTTCCATAAGTTCAACCCGGCAATTCTTAAAATTGACTAGCCTGACCTATTTTCTCAGTACCCCTTTGCATACGGTCCTGGCTTCAGTCATGTGGCCATCTAAAATATTCCCTTAGTTCATCCTCAGGGATGCAAACATTTGCCTGATGGATATGTAGTAGCAAAAGCACATTTAGGTCCTCAGAGGAAAGATGTAGTCATATTATTTCATACAAATCATTATGACTTATATAGAAACCGAATTGGAAAATTTCAGTGCATGTGGTCTGCTTTTTTTCTGATACCCGTAATTTCTCACCAGAAGTTTAAAGTGGATTTGCATACGTCTTGGTATTGGGATTTCCAGCATTTTCTCCCTCTTGTAGAAAGGGGATGTTTTCTTAGAAGCAATAATAATAGCAATAGCTATAGTCAATGAATCTCCACCTTGTGCAGGGTGCTGGACCAAGCCCTTTACATGAGTTATCTCACTGAATTATCACTACATAAGCTTAGGAAGTCAATGGCATCCTATAAATTTTATCACTGAGGAAATAGAGTCAAGTAACTCGCCCGAGGTCTCACAGCCAATAAGTGAATGATTTTTAGAAGAAGTGGAGATATGGAGAGCTTATTTGCATAAATGTAGGGTTTCTAATAGAAAGGTCAGAAAGGAACTGGCAGGGGAAACTAGAGCAGAGCACTGAATTCATGGCCATCCTGTTCAGACAAATGAGTCACTTGTCACTATGTTGAGCTCTGGGGATACAAAGACCAAAAGATACGGTCATTGTCTTTCAGGAGCTCACGCCCTCAGCAAAGGCCAGAAAGTCTTTCCGGATAAAATTGTAAAACAGGAAAATGTCCCTTTGGACCCCTTCTTTCTCTGAGGAACCTGTTTGGATCTGGGTCTCCCTTTGGGACCAGCATCCTCAGAGGCCACCACCCTTTGGCAGCCACCTGCCCCCCTGCAGAGTACCCACGGTCTCCCTTGGTGGTGAGCCACCCCTCACCATCCTTCCCTCACCCTCCACCCCACTGTCCAGAACTTTCTTGATCTTCCCTCCATTAAAACATCTTTGCTCCAAGTTCCATTTCCTTGAGGCACTTCTCTCAGCTAGAGAGACTTCATTTGTTACTTCTCCTGGGTAATGTATTGACATTTTACTGGGAGTCTCTGGAGACTAATGACTTACAGCACAACTTTCAGGCACCTTGGCAGGCTGTGTGGTGGGAATTGAGAACAGACGAGTCTGTCGGTGGACATTAAACCCATGATGAGTAAGACAGCATCCATCCTGGCCTTTCACAAATAAAACTGTTCCTGCTACTACACAGAACTGTGCTAACAGGTGTGTAAAAGACATGTCAATGCTTTCCTCATATCCCTTGAACCCTAATTTTCAGCATGTTCCCAAGTGCCGTTATCTGCATCTCTGAGCCTGTGGGGTTTTTTTTTACAGAATGTGGATGGCCATGCCACTTCTGGTTGCCTGCCAAGGACTTCCCTAGGAGTAGCTTTCAACCAATGACTCTCCAGAGATGGAATATAAATTCAGCTCCCTCATCCTTTGGGTGGGATAATTCTGGGGTATGTGTTTTACAGCATGACCTCGAGTTTCCCTGGGGAGTTTTAGTCACTCACTGTTGAAGCTGGCATACTAATGAGCCCATTACAGGCTCCCTCCCCTTCCCTGTACACTTCTCCACTGCCTAATGGTGTTTCCTGAACCTCACAAATCAACTCCTTGGACTCAAATCCTTTCCTTAGGGTCTGCTTCTGGAGGAAAACAAACGAAGACAGGGTGGCCGTCAGAAAAATAGGCATAAAGTGCAGCTGAATTGGGTGCAGGCCTGGCTCTCCCCTCTTGCCCTGTGGTTGGCAGCCCCCAGTAGAGAGCTAGGAGTTAAATCCTGGAGTCTAGTGCCAGGGTCCCTGCTCTAACCACTAAAATGCACAGCTTTGAGAAATGAAATCTTTCACCAGAATGAGCAAAGACTTTAAGGGACTTTTATCTAATTCATGAGGGAGGTGAGAGCTGCTTTTTGTTAATGTTGTAAACAAATTTATATAAATTATTTCTCCCACAAATACAAGTTAATATATGGTCACATTTGAAATATTAATACCATGAAAATAATAATAGCTACCATTTCTAGAAAATGTACTAAATAATTTACACATATACCCATTGTATCATTATCCTCACTAAAGCCCCAAGAGCTAGGTTTTATTAGTATCACCCCATTTTATGGATGAGGTTAAGTAACCTACCCAAGGTCATCCTTAAATAAGTGGCAGGGCAGGAGATCCAATCCAGGTCTGGAGAAGCCTGTGTTCCATCCAGTGCACCACCTTGCCTTTACAGGGCAGGTACATGCTGCAGACCATCATCCTATGGTTTGCCCAAGGTCACAAGGTGAGCCAGTGTCCAGAGCACTGAGTACCTGGGGCCTTGCTACCCTGCAGTGATTGACTTCTGCTTTGGAAAACTCCACAACTCAATATAATTTCTTTTTACTGCCCACTCTTGCCACTCTGGGTAAAGAACAGTACCCACTGTTCACTAAAAGATGCAATGGAATTGATCGGAAAGAAAATTTTATCTTATTCCAGTCCTGTCCATAGTGTTGTGCCATTCTATATTTGGATAGATGCTCCACACAGCCAAAGAGGCAATAAAAACAAGCTAACAGTTACTAGGCTCATGCCAGGAGGCAATAAGAAGCTTCAAGTTCTCCTTCTTGTTTGACTGTTAAAAAACAAGAGACAATAAAAACAAGCAATGTCAGCAAATTCGATGGTTCTTTGAAGTCTGGGGCATTCCATAATCTGAGGGCAGGTAGGGAAGGAAGAGGATAGCAGAGTCCTGCTCTGCCTTTACAGAAATGAGGTCTTGAGGGTGGCACCACCTGTCTGTGTCTCAGCCTTTACTCCTTGCAAAGCTGAGGAAGAAGTTGATAGGGAAGTCATGGGCTGGCCTGTGGCAGCCACACCGTGCTCCAGGTGTTAGCCACTACCCCGTGGACCAAATTTGAATCCTGGTGGTTCAAAAAGATGAAAATGGGTTTGAAAGAGGATTGAAATTCATTCATTCATTCATGGACTTGAGGGTTTGATGAGTAACCAAAGTCCAAGCTCCCCAGTGCCCTTGACAACCTTGCTCTGTGCTGTCCCAGAACACTGGAATTCCTCTATTATTCATAGCAATGTATGTTTTGATTATTAACTTCCTTTCACTATTTGTACACATCTTTTCACTAAATTATAAACTCCTTGAGGGCAGAGAACATTACCTAGCTATTTTATAATCTCTTTTGAACCTAGTATGTCTTCTACTAAATTGAAATTTTTTAATGTTTCTTGCTCAAAGCCTTTTTTTTCAGTCTTATCTTCTACTAGTGGGGGTCAAGAAGCAATTCACTATTCCAACCCTGTGAAGCATCAGATTTCTTGACTCTGTATTTCCTTTCATTTCTGCTCTCCTACAAGCCAGTTCTGTCCGAGCACATCTCTGTCTTACTATACCTTGCTAAATGCAACAACTTCTTCCCTGGAGAAAAAGACTTGTTGGGCACTTGGTCTATCTTTTAAATTATTACCAGTGACAGATTTACCAAATGCTTTGGCATCACTCCTCTGGGTCTCCAACTTCCCAGCCTTGTATATCAGGTTCTGTGCCACCCACCATCCAACTGCTGAGCCAATGCAATATATTTTAGGGTTTTTTTTCACATTAGCTTCCACTTAAAAGTGCCAATTTCTAAATTCACTAGGGTAATTAACACTAGCTGCTATAATATATAAACCCCAGAATTTCAGGACCCTAAAACAAAATAAACTTGTGTTTTGTTTACAAAATATTTCAGTGTAGGCGTTCCTGGATGAGGGACAGCTTTCCTCTGTGCGGGGATTTAAGGACCCCAGCCTCCATTCATCTGGTGGTTCCACCTTCTCCTAGGGTCTCTTTGTCTTCTGCTTCTAGCCAGTGGAAGGGAGAAGAGACAGTGGAGAAGGCACACCCTCTCTAAAATCCCTAGTACAGGAGTGACACACAGTATCAGACCCCATCATCTCCATGTCATATGTCCACACCTGGATAAAAGGGTGGGCTGGTAGCTGTTTCTGCCACAAGAATGTAAAAATAGTCATAGCTAAACTATATTATGCATCTTCATTTTACAAATTATTTAAATTAATTATCTCAGATAATATATACAATGACCCTGAAGAGCAGAAATCATCAACACTGTTTTAGAAATGAAAAATATATATATATATAAAATTCATATCAATCTCTAAGCTTCAGTCCATCTATAAAGTATATATACTGTGGCTCAGGGAGGATAAATAACTGGTTCAAAGTCATATACTCAGTAAATGGCAGGTCAAGATGAGAACCCAGACTTGTATGATACTCAAAGTATGATACTTATATGATACGTTCCCTCCCTTGGCATCATGTAGCAACAGTTACATATGCTATGAAGGTGATGGGTGGAAAGAATTAGGGACAATGACCCAAATTGGATTTTGAAAAAGAAGTATCTCACTAGCCGGGGAATGACCTTCCTGGTTAAAGGAATAATATGTGCAAAGGCACTGAAGCCTGAATGATTGATGTGACTTTGGAATGATTTATCTTAGAAATAATCATAACATGTAGATGGTATTAAGCAAAGGGTTCTAGGAATACCCAAATAATACTCTAAACCTCAGCTGACCCTCTCCAAAATGCCCCTTAGGGAGCTCGATACCCACAGCACAATGGTAAAGGAAAGCAAAGTAAGTCTCCCTTCTCAGCTACAAGGTCCTGGTAAACTGGGCTGAAGCTCTGAGCAAGCATGCAGACTCAGAGAGGGAACACTCTTCCTTTCCACATGCCCAAACCTAACTTCAAGATTCTATAACACCTCATCTGCCGTAAGTGAGGGTAGAAAACCAAACAGAATAATATGGTAGATGATGCAAAATAAGAACAAAAGTTGGCTGGGCATGTCCTAAGCAAGCAGGTCCTGGCTTTCTCCCCATTCAGGCCTCACAGAAGCAGAAAACAGATGAAAGGAGAGTTAGGTCTATTGCTCTGTTCTGCAGCAAAGATGAAAAAGGTACAGGAGAGCAACAAAGAGAACCACACCTTTGCACATGACTTTTTGTGTATGTGTTCAGACCAACTTTACTGAGGTATAATTTACATAAAATAACATGCATCCATTTTAAGTGTACATTTGATCAGTTTGGACAATATAGCCACACATGTAACCACCACCACAATCAAGAGATAGAACATTTCCATCACCCTCCCCCCCAAAATTCTTGCATGCCATTTTGTGTTCCATGCCCTCCACCTCAATCCTCAAGCAACTACTGCTCTATTTTTCTGTCACTGTTTCTAGAGTTTCATATAATTTTAATCATACTCTTTGGAGTCTGACTTCTTTTGTTCAGCAAAAGGTTTTGAGATTTATCCATGTTGTTGTATATATCAGCAGTTTGTTCCTTTTTATTTTTGAGTAGTATTCCACTGTATGGTATATTACTGTTTGCTTATCCATTCACCTATTGATGCATATTGAAGTTTTTCCAGTTTGGGGGCTATTATGTATAGCTGCCATGAACATTTGTGTACACATCTTTGTGTGGACATTGTGCATGACCTTTTCATGGACAGTTACCCACCTATTGACAAGCATGGTCCAGTGTCCAAGAATTTTGCCAATATATAGCAACTCTGCCTCCCAGGACAGGAAAGAGGGAGGAGCAATAGAAAATAGTGGAGAAAATATCAATTCTCTTCTACAAACCTAAGGCATATGGCTCCATAATATCCATGGGTAAGATACATTATGTCCATTTTATCCCACATATTTCTTTCCTATTTTCTGCCCCTAGTTTTTTTCCTCTATTTTCTCTCCCATCTCATTCCTCCTTCAGTTTGGTTTTCAAAAAATCATTTAGCCTTGAGCACTGGAAAGAGTAATTATTTTGTTATCATGAAGCCTAATACCCTCATGAATGACTTTATGCTTCATGCTGCCATTAAATACAGGCTCTACTTTAAATAATTTAGAAGTTTATTAGACATATCACCACCAAAAAGTGGCCAAAAGCATTATGACCACTCCTCTCCCACTGTATTTGTGGAGACTGAATCTTCTAGGGGAATATACTGTTTTCTATGGGGTCTGCTGTTTGAGGCTCCTAAAAGAGTGAAGGGCCTCAATACCTTACATAGCTCTGTCCACATTCCAGAAACAAGATTAATCAACAAATTTCTCTTGGAAGAATAAAAACAAACAAGCAGGCAAAAAAAAACAAAACAAAAAAAAACAAAAGAACATTGGCAGTTACAGGAGGAAATGTACATAGAAAAACATAATTGAACATGACATATATAATGATATATAAATAAAGCATTAAGCTGATGTCACAAACTGGTGGACTGTTTACACGTCACTGACATGTTTTGTTTGGCTTGCAGGGCTTAAATAAAATTGATCCACTAGTCAAGAAATTACATGCAAAAAATTCACCAAAAAATCAGTATATTTGGCAACTGGGCCCTTGTTGGCACTCCACAAAAATCTACTGAGCTGAGTAGCAGCTGCTGCCGCCTTTGGCCAAACATATGTGCTCCCTCTGGGCTCCCCTTGCTCCTGCACATTTTCCACCTGGACCTCGTAGGCACTGTGGCATGCAAGCTCTGCGTTAAGGCATCACCTCTACTAATGAAGAGAAAGTTGTCAGACGCACATCACTGACAGGATACACAGCATCAGAGAATCACACTTCAGGACAAGAATTCTTAACCTCTAATGCCTTATTCAGATACTTCTTCCTTCTTCTCCTGTTGCCCCTCAATGAGGCAGCACAAATGAAGCTCCTGCCTAACTCTCAGATGACCCCTTGCTGTGGCTCCCAGGACAACTCTCTTGTTCCCAAGTGACCAGGTCATTCCAGGCCAGGAAAGCAGGCTCCCAGTCTGATGTCCACTGATAAGAGGTCTACACCTGAGGTAACTCCACTCCTTTCTCGTCAACTAATTCTGCCTCTAATGACAAGCTGTTGAGAAGACTGAAACTTTCCACAATGCACCATAGTTTCATAGTGATATTATACAGAAAGGAGCTTTGTGACCGTTCTACCTGGAGCTTAGTTCTCTCTGCTGAACCCCAGGTCTGTGCATCCAAATGTACACTAGATAACTTCACCTCAATACCCCACAGGTACCTCAATCAAAACTTTCCAAATCTATATTTGTCACCTTCCCTTGCCTTTCTCGGAAAGCAAAATATGTTCTGACTCCATATATTCTCTTTCGTATCCTTTCAGTTGCCCAAGCAAGAAATCTCAGAATCATTCTAGGCTTCTCTCCCTCCTGATCATCTACTTCCACAGTGAAGAGTCCAGCACCAAGCCAAAAATGTATGTGTGATTTTCCATGCTCAACTACAGGTAATTACAAAAGCTTTACCTGACAGGCCTCACAGGGGAAAGCTGCCTTCCCCACTCCAAATTTGGTGCACAGCCAGGGAACTGCAGTCTCTGAAGGGAGGTGCAGTCAAAGACTCAGGTTCTCTTGGCCAGCCACACTCTTGAAATGTTTGCATTTATAGCCCAGGTGCTTCTCTATCAGTGGGCTCAAAACCAAGGCTCTCAGACACCTCTGCTGAGACCTCTTTATCAGGGGGAAGAAGGGTTATCCTTGAAGTGAAGGCACTTTTCTGAATCAGTACCCAATGCTTTTCCACTCTTAGCACACTTTCCCCAAGCCCCCAGGTTCACGAAACTATGGGAGCCTTTTGTTCAGGACTCCCTCAGCAGTGAGATGACCTCACTTCTGTGATGATCTCTCTGACCCTCTACTGGTGGCACTGTTCTGCGGGAAAGAACGAAACAGAGGAGCCGGCACTTTTTCTCCAGGTTAGCTTCTTGCTTATACTATCACAGTAAGTGATTAAAGACTTCACTGTTACTTTTATTCTGGCTTGATTGCCTTAATTAGCTTCCTTAAACATCTGGCAGCTCAGCTCAGCTGGTTGAAGTCTTGACACCCCTATCCTCACATCCCTCCAGGTCCTAAACACAACACAGTTGGAGTGATTTCTAAAACAGAAGTCTGATCTGACTTAAAAATTTATTAGGCCTACTATTAACACAATGATACAGCCCAAGATTCTCAGTGACCTGTCCCCAGCCTATACCTCTAGACCGGCATTGTCAAATATGCTGGCCACTAGCCACTGGTAGCTCTTGGGCAGGTGAAATAGTGCTAGTTCAAACTGAGGTGTGCTATAAGCATAAAATTGATACCATTTTGGATATATTGGTGTTATCAATCAGGGTTCTCCAGAGAAACAGAACCAATAGAATATGTGTGTGTGTATATGTACAAAGAGAGTTCTTATAAGGAATTGGATCACATGACCATGAGGGCTGGCAAGTCTGAATTCTGTAGGGCAGGCCACAGACTGGATACTCCAGTGAAGGTGATGTTAAAGTTAGTCCTGAGTCTGAATTTCCAAGGGGAAGCTGACAGCTTAAAATTCCAGCCGTTGTTGATGATGAAGTCTTGAGGCAGAAACTATTCTGGAACCCTCAGTTCTTGCTGCTAAGACTTCCAACTGATTGGATGAGGCCCACCCACACTATGATGGTAATCTCTTTTAATTAAGGACAACTGACTATAGATGTTAATCCCATCTATAAAATATCTACGCAGTAACAACTGAGTGTTTGACTAAACAACTGTGTGCCAGTTTGGATGCATTATGTCTCCCAAAACACCATGTTCTTTAATGCAATCTTGTGGGGGCAGACGTATTAGTGTTGATTAGGTTGGAATCTTTGGATTAGGTTGTTTCCACAGAGATGTGACAACCCAACTGTGGGTAATACCTTTGATTAGATTACCTCCATGGAGTCATGGCCCTGCCCATTCAGCATGGGTCTTGATTTAATCACTGAGTCTGAGCTCACAAACAGAAGGACCTCAGAGCAGCTAAGAGACATTTTGGAGACAGCTGTTGAAAGCAGACTTTTGCTGATGTTTTGGAGATGCTAGCACAGAATTTGTGCTGGAGAATCCAAGAGAGGAGAAAACGCCCCCAAAAGCAACATTTTGGAGAACACCATTTTGAAACACAACCTGGGAGCAAAGGAAGAAGACCCTGGCCACGTGCCTTCCCAGACAACAGAGGTGTTCGGGATGCCATTGGCCATCCTTCAATGAAGGTACCCTTTTGTTGATACCTTAGCTTGAACACTTTTATGGCCTTAAGACTGTAACTTTGTAACCAAATAAACCTCCTTTATAAAAGCCAATCCGTTTCTGGTATTTTGCATTCCAGCAGCATTAAAAAGCCAGAACAAACTGGATATCATAACCTAGCCAAGTTGACACTTAAAATTAACCACTACAATTGAGTTAAATAAAATATATTATTAAAATTGATTTTTCCTGTTATTTTTACATCCTTTAATGTGGCTCCAAGAAAATTCAGAATTACATATGTGGCTCACATTATGTTTCAGAAGTTTTCCTCACTACATCTTCTCTACCTAGTCCCTGGCATAAACACCAGGCATGCTAAATGACTGACAGTTTCCTAAAGCAAGCCATGCTATTTCAAAACTTTGCTTATACAGTCCCCTGTAACTGAAAGGTAGAATGCCTTTGACCTTTACATCCCATCCCACCTGTGATGGCTTTAAAATATATCC